>NC_064627.1:543206288-544685455 GCF_023864275.1 Schistocerca cancellata
GTGCTGCCACCAACTGCCAGGTATCCATATCAGCGACCACAGTAGTAATTAGACATCGTGAGAGAGGGAGAGTGGGGCGAAGTGGCCATGGCGCGCAATGTGGCCGCTGGGGTCCTGCGAGCCATAAGGTGTTGGAAAGGCAAGGGAACTGCTTCAGCCTATTCTCCATGGAGGGCTCAGTCACCCAGTGAAATCTAACAAGCTTGCTATGTCGCTCCTCGGAGTTATAATGATTTTTGTGGATTTTAGTTGTCTGATTTAAGGTAAGTGGGCAGTTCGTGTATTCATTGTGGAGAGGGAATGTGACTTACGTCTTTTTAACGAAATTTTATTGAAGTGTCCTATCCTGCCTTCATAAGCGTACTTTGATTCTGAAACTTCGGTCACACTATGAGAGGGTAATCAGCTTTTGTGTAATGGCGTCAACGCGGGTGAAGTGTCCGTCTCCGTGGTGGCTTCTGGCCACTTTGTGTAGGGGAAAATGTAAAAGCAGCGGCCGAAAGAAGGGTTTCGCGGCGAAGCTACAGCAAGTCCTTACAACAGAGATCTAGAAGCGGCAAATAAAGAAAATAAAAAGAAAGAAATTCGGGAAGCAGCCGTGAAGGCAGTAAAAATGAAAGTGTGAAGAGCAGGGAACCCAATCTGGGTTCCTAGAACAGCTCTTTTTGACGACAACGATGAAAACAGAGATTGCATATACTGTGAAGAATTTTCTCACATTCAAGGTCAGAAGAACAGTGGATTTATTGGGCCCACTAACTCTGTACAGTAGTTGGGGAACATAGTGCGATATATATTTGTGAAAAGTGTAAATAATTTAATTCGAATAATGCTTTACATTAACATATATTTAGTTCTTCGTTAAAACAGTTTTTAATCCATTATTTTTTATTTCAAAACCTAGTGACCACTTTTCCCACCCATGTCGGGCAAAACGGCCGTTTTTCCACTTTGTGAAAAACGAATTTTTAAAATACTTAATTTGATCGTGAGGTAATTAAACTATTCGATATTATGCTTCAATAGTTGCAGATTATAATCACTCATTTCTTCGCAGTTCCATCTACTGCGACTCAGCTTAAAAACAGGAACACCGTAACCCGGCCGCTTTGCCCGACTCTCCCCTTCCTGCATAACTTAAGAGATGGCGCGGTCCATGCTCCTTATGTAGCGACAAGCAGCTGTCTTTTCCCACGGCACTGAGTCTAACAGTGAAAGCTCTCTATGCAGTACTTGATACACGACCCCAGACGTTCACAGTCTTTGTGGTCAGAATGTAAAGTGAAATATGTCATAATATCCATCAAACCAATGCATCTTTTGGTGTGACTGGTATTAAATAAATATAAAATGCTACCGAAACTATTTTGCTTTTGAGCCCCCCTCCCCACACACACACACACACATGTTGAAATAGCCAAAAACACTGTTGCTGGATGGTTTTTACGATTTGGCTACGCTACTGTCTAGGGGCCAACAAAATGCATTTGTAGCAATTACCCTGAATAATTCGTCACAAATGTTCAGTAATTAAATTTGCAGCTAGAATTACACGGTGAAAAAATCAGTAATCGCATCTCACATTACTTTTGACTCAAATAAAACTGAGTTTATTAAGAATTTTTCACCACTGAATCAAAGTATCGATTGTGCGAGCGTTTTAAAGCAAACCAGAGCAGCAGCTCGCACGAATCAACGCGTACATCCCGGTAAAATCTCGGAAACAGTTCAACATTCATTGAACGTATGTTTTAAATTACAGGTACACATTGGTGAATCAATGAAAACCATAAGTTCAAATCACGCAAAAATAATAGCAGAGAGGTTTCAAGAGTTCTGTCTTGTTCACCTAACGTGAATTTTCTGAATTACGTGCTAGCTCATGCGCTGAAATATAGGGTGTATCAAAAATAACCATCCTATTTGGCACGTCTATATTTCTCAAACTAACAAACAAATACAATGAATTTTGTTTTTTTGGTGAACGGGAAACTCAAAAACTTTTTTCGTTCCTTTTCATAGGTGTTCAATATGCTCCCCTTGAGATGCACAGCATATATCAATGCCGCATTCAAATTTTTCCCACACTGCAGCGAGCATGTCTTGAGTAGCTTCCACAGCTGCTGTTATGTGATGTCTCAGTTCAGTTATTGTTGTTGTCAATAAAGGCACACAAGCAGAGTCTTTTATAAACCTCCACAAGAAATAATCAAATGCAGTTAGGTCCGGTGGTCTTGGAGGCCAGTAATATAAGGCTGAACCATTTGGTCCAGTGCGACCGATCCATCGTTCATTAATCCTTTGATTTAAAAATTCCCTCACTTCCAAACGCCAGGGTGGCGGTGCCCCATACCGTTGGTAAATGAAGTCGTCCGAATCAGTCTCCAATTGTGGGAAAAAAATGTTCTCAAGCATATCGAGATATGTGCTTCATGTAACAGTGTTCTCGGCAAAGAAAAATGGACCATACACAATTTCCTGTGAAACTGCACAAAACACATTAAATTTTGGAGAGTCCCTCTCGTGTTGTACAACTTCATGCGGTTGTTCCGTACCCCATATTCTCACATTGTGACGGTTTACCTTTCCATTTAAATGGAATGTTGCCTCGTCACTAAACACTAAGTGTAAAAGAGAACTGTCATCCTCCATCTTGCCAAGAACGAAATTACAGAACTCCACACGTTGTTGTTTGTCTCCTTCACGAAGACCTCCCAATACCTGAATTTTGTATGGTTTCATGTGTAAACGTCGACGCAACACACGCCAGACGGACATCGGGGGCACGTTGAGCTGTCGAGCCGCGGTCTCCCTGTGAAACTCAGGCGGCTGCGTTCCACGCCTGTCAGACACAGGCGGATGGCCCGGCGATTTGCTTTTACACGAATAACCTGTTCCTCGAAATTGTTCATGCCATCGTGTAATGCTCTGTTCTGTAGGATGCTCCACACCATACCTAGTACCAACGTCACGCTGAACAGTTATTACTGACCCGCACTGCGTAAAACGTAGAACACAAAACGCTTTCTGTTGCCGCGACACCATTTTTACGAGAAATGAGGTGGGCGCACACTGCTGCTGCCTAAGGGGAACCATGTAAAACTTGAGAGTTTGCCCTTTCCAACAGTACGTTGTTCACGCACATAGCTCAAATAATGTAACAGTTATGAATTTTTTAAAAATCGGATGATTCTTTTTGATATACCCTGTATTTTTAAGTATTCGCTGCCGACACTCGCAAGAAACACCAGTCCCTGAATTTAGTAGCACTTACAAATTTTTGCAGACGATACCGAAACGCGATCCTTCCGTCGCTCAAACACATGTGTTCACAGCTCTGGCTCCGGCAAACATCTGACAAAGATGAAAATGACTGCCGGACCTCAGACAAGTGGCTAGTGCTTTTAACCATTATTTCTCAAACATAGCACAGCAGTCGATAAATGCACATAATGACAAGCAGTCAAGCAACAAGAGAGTACAGTCACGTCTAAAAATACATGCAAATACGTTGTCCATGTATCAACCAACACCTGAGGAACTATCTAAAATTATAACGGTATTACCTAAAAAATATTCTGTAAGTGCTCTGCATAACGAGGGTGCGAAATGACGATTATAGGCGAGTTTTAGTTTTGCTAGGCTTCAACGACATTATGGAGAAACGTTTCTTAGAAGATTAAGAGCACTGTTAAACAAAGAACGGCTGATAAATGACTCACAACATGGGTTCAGAGCAGGGAAGGTACTCCTGTCAGCAATTTCTGCCTTTTTAAAGGAAATATTAACTTCAGTATGCGATAAGCAACATGGTTTGGAGTATTTACTGACCTTAGCAAACGCTTTGATGTTACTGCTCATGGCATTTCTTGCATAAGTTAAGTAGTTATGCAGTTTGAGGCCAGTCTGAAAGGTGGATCCAATCATACCTCAACAACTGTCAAACGGTTACGGAAATAAAACACAAAGAGAGTGAAACGTAAAAAATCTAGTTTTTGCAGCAATTAACAAAAAAAAATCAAGTATGGTGTACCGCAAAGGTCCGTTCTGGGACCTGTCCTATCGCTCCTGTATGGAAACGACTTGGTTGCAAAAAACATGATGGAACCTCAGTACTCTTTGCAGATGATACTAATATTATCACTAAATCACACAGTGAGGAGAATCTACAGGAACTGCAAAATCAGTTATGCATAGTTTAGCACAGTGGTTCAGTAACAATAGTCTTACTATAAATTCTGGAAAAAAACTATGGCAGCTAACTTTCACACCACACAAAACCTCCATCCTGCAAAGCCTGTTCTCACAGTTTAAGGAAAAATGTCTCAAATGTGAGTCATAAAAAGTTTTAGGAAGATCTGAAGTGAGAGATGCACCTTACCAATCTAAATGAAAAACTGAATATGCTTACATATGCCACTAGGATTCTCACTCAAAATATAAGCTGCTCATTTGTGATGACAATGTACTATGGTAATATACAGTCAATACTGCAATACAGAATAATTTTTGGGGGAATTCAACATTTAAAAAAAATTAAAATACCGGAAAAGATTTTCAGGTTTATAAAGAAAGGTAAATGCAGGGATTCCTGTAGACCTCTTTTTAAAAGTTTGAAAATACTGCCTCTTCTTTTATATACACGTAAAGGAGCATATTAAAAAAAGAAAACATCTTCAAACGTAGCCATGATTTACACACATGTGAATCTAGACAGAAGCCTAACCTACATGTAAAAACAGTAAATAAAAACTTACGCAAAAGAAGAGTGTACCATACTGTACTGGAGTTATATAATCATATGCCACCTAACTTAAAATGCATAGCGTCATTAAATACACTTAGTGTAAGGGTGAAACAGTTCTTGCTTGAACACTGCTTCTACTCTGTCTCTGAATTTCTGAAACATCATAATCATTCATCAAATTTTTAATTACGTGTTGTATCACTTTATGCTATAATTTAATTCGACTATGTTGACCATGTAGTCTCATTTAACAACTGCTGCTATCATATGTACAAGCAATGTAGTATTTCAATTTATATTGTTATGTGCTTTGATTGTGTTGATTATGTAGTTACAAAGGCTACTGAAATCAAAAATTAATTAAACTTAGTCCTTGTCCTATATGATATGTACGAACAATTTACTAAAAATGATTTCCTACACCAAGCAAAGAAATTTAAGCATTCGCATTGCCGCTAGTCATATCTAAGTCTGCTTTGCTATGCTGTCACTACTTTCATCGTTTTATTAGTCATTTTGCGGAAAATTTATACTTTTATGTACAGTATACAGATTTTCGCCTGTAGTTTATAATACGATGGGTGTTCAATAAGTAAAGTAAAACTTTTTTCCTCCTGCCAATCTCGGTTGAAAAAAAGCGAAATTTGTTGTGGGACATAAAGAGATATTTCTGCTTCAGCCCATATAGTTTCATTAAGTTCTGATAGGTGGCGGCACTGTACATAACCTTCAAAATGGTGTCTGTAACGGAAGTGCGTTCCACACAGAGCGCCGCCACTGAGTTTCTTTTGGCGGAAAATCAGAGCATCCCAGATATCCATAGGCACTTGCAGATTGTCTACGGAGATCTGGAAATCAACAAAAGAACAGTAAGTCGTTGGGCGAGTTGTCTGTCATCATCGCAAGGTCGCGCAAATCAGTTCGATCTACCGCGCGCCGGCCGGCCGCATACAGCTGTGACTCCTGTAATGTTGGAACGTGTGGACATTCTTATTCGAGATGATCGACGGATCACAGACAAACACTTCGCTGCTCAGCTGCACGTTTCTGTTGGTAGTGCTGACATCCGCTGGGTTCCACGCCACTTAAGAGAAGATCATAAAGAGCAACAAAGGACCATCAGTGCGGAATTGCTTGCAGGTATGAGGCCGATTGTGGCAATTTTCGCCTAACATCGTCAAGAGCAATGAAACATAGGTTCATCACTTTGAACCGGATACAAAACGGCAATCCATGGAGTGGCGCCACACAACCTCTCCTCCAAAGAAAAATTTCAAAGCTGCACCCTCAGCCAGTAAAGTCATGGTGATGGCCTACTGGGACTCCTAAGGGTTATTCTGTTTGATGTGTTCCCTCATGGTGCAACAATCAACTCTAACTTGTACTGTGCTACCCTCAAGAAAATTGAAGAAACAACTTCAGCGTGTTCGTCGCCACAAAAAAGGCAAACGAACTTCTCCTTCTCCATGACAACGAAAGGCATCACATTAAGTCTTCACACCCGACAGGAGCTCACGAAACTTCATTGGACCATTCCTCCTTATCCGCACTACAACGCAGAGCTTACACCTTCCATCTGTTTGGTCCAAGGACGTCGTACAGAATGGAAATTATGTCGAAAGAAAGGGGGTTTGTAGCTAGAAGAGTTGGGAATGATATAGTGTATTGAAATCCTGAATAATACCAACCTTTCAGAAAAAAAATGTGTTCCATTATTTATTGAACACCACTCGCACACAATGTTTACAAAAACTCAACTATTATGTTCCGATACAACTACATGAGACCTGTCTGTGGACATTAGTTTATGAAAATCACAAAAGGCTTTATGGAGATATTAATTTTCAAAGTTTATTTTAGATGTAAAATTTTTATCATCGAATAACTTAAAAACTACCTGCTTGATAGAGGGCGCGTTTTCACCTACGCACTCATCTTATTTTTCTCTTTGTAACGGTATTACTTGCTTTTCTGTACCTATTCTGGACCAGTTTTTATTGAATTTAGGTTTGTTTAGTGTCTGTACTGGTTATTGAGCTTAGCCATATCAGTTACCTCATCAGTATTTTTCACCAAACGCCTGGGTTTTTCCCAGACCACGAGCACGAGGCCGGAGCGTGAGTTCACTACCCCCCCCCCACCCCCCACCCCCACACTCCCCCGTCATGCAGCTGCTTTCTCATAGCCTCAGTGTCCGCCAGTCACTGAAACTGGAAGTTGCCGCCGCCTGCCCACGACGCTTTGACACTCGCTCAGCGATCTCACAGTCCAGCCTACCATGGACGGCACACCTTCTTAGCTGTCGAAACATACGCGAACATATCCATGCTGAACTCTCCTGCCACAGCAAGAAGCGCTGCACAACAGCGTCTGCTGTTGGAAGTTTGCAGACCCACATTGTGCCAAGATTGTTCGACTACGCTGCAGAAGTTTCGCAGGGAAGCACTTACACATCCTTCATACAGCCCCCATCTCTCCCCACACGATTTCCATATTTTTGGAGCCCTGAAGAACGACTTTCGTGACCGTTGATTTGCTTCTCACGAAGAGGAGCACGCTTGGGTACAGTCATGGTTCCGTAGGGAATTGCTACCATTTTTCCACGAAGGCATTGACTGTCTTGTCTCACAGTGAGATAAATGCATTAAGAGCTATGGAACAGTTATGGCTACTACTTTTTTTTTTACTTTTGAAATAATAAGTAGTTTACTTACTTTTTCCCATCCGCTTCGTTTTCATCTGGCTGCTCCTAAAAAAAGAAGAAGAAGAAGAAGAAGAAGAAGAAGCGCACAACGAAGCAGTTATCCGAATGGGGTGGAAATAGGTAGATATGACTTACATGTACAGGCAAATAAATGAATACAATTTCAGAAAAAATGAGTGATTTATTTAGGAGAAAGAGCTTTAATGTATTGAGCAAGTCAACAACGTGTTGGTCCAACTATGGTATTAATGCAACCAGTTATTCGGGGTGGCATTGATTGATAGTTACTGGAGGTCCTCCTGAGGCATATCGTGCCAAATTGTGTCCAAGTGGCGCTTTAGATCGCCTTAATCCGGAGCTGGTTGTAGGGCTCTTCCCATAATGCTGCGAACATTTTCGACTGGGGAGAGATCTGGCGGCTTTACTGGCCAAGGTGGGGATTGGCAGGCACGAAAAAACTCTCGTCGTGTGCAGGCGGGCGTTATCTTTTTGAAATGTAAGTTCAGGATGGCCTGCATGAAGCGTAACTTAACGGGACGTAGAATATCGTCGATGAACCACTGTGGTGTAAGGGTGCTGCTAATGACAACCAAAGGAGTCCTGCTATGAAAAGAATTGGCAGCCCACACCATCACTCCCGGCTCTACGGCCGTTGGTGGAGGACAGTTCAGACACGTCTTCACTGGTCATCTAGGCTCTGTTCGAAGCGGACTGAAGACAATTCTACTCCAGTCGATGAGATTACACGTCGAAGACGTGTCTGGAGATGCTCCGGACAGCGGTGGCATACAGCCTGGCTGTTGCCCTCCATATGGCCCCACGACCAGGTGTGATGGTATGCGGCGCCATTTCTTTTCATTGCCATATGGGCGTAAATTTCACAACCCGTCAGGGTAGCCGAGCGCGCTAACGCGCTGCTTCCTGGACTCGGGTAGGCGCGCCGGCCCCGGATCGAACCCGCCCGGCGGACTAACGACGAGGGCCGGTGTGCCAGCCAGCCTGGATGTGGTTTTTAGGCGGTTTTCCACATCGCGCTAGGTGAATACCGGGCTGGTCCCCCCACGTTCCGCCTCAGTTACACGACTTGCAGATATCTGAACACGCTCGCACTATTCCATTAATTACACTCGCCGCAGACAGTAGGCGTACACTAATGCCATCCCAGGGGGTACGGGGTGGCGGCAGGAAGGGCATCCGGCCACCCCTTTCCACTAACCTTGCCAAATCCGTTCCTAACAATGCCGACCCTGCGTCAGCGTGGTACAAGGCACCAGTGAAAGAAAGAATGGGCATAATTTTCAGCAAGATAATGCACGCTCGAGCACGGCGAGAGTCTCTACTGCTTTTCTTCGTGCTTGCTAACCCCTGCATTAGGCAGAAAGATCGCCGGATCTCTCCCCAGTCGATAACGTTTGGAGCATTATGGTCAGTGCCCTCCAACCATCTTGGAATTTTGACGATCTAATGTGCAATTGGAGAGAATTTGTCACCATATCCCTGAGGAGGACATTCGACAACTCTATCAATCAATGAGAAGCCGAATAACTGCTTGCATAAGGGCCAAAGGTAGAACAACGTGTTACTCACTTGCTCAATTTGTGGCGCGTTAAAGTAAACGTCGACAAGTGCGAGGCAGTTCCGTTCACTCGCAGGCCAAAATTGCTGCGCAAACACCACAATTGCAGATCAATAACACTACATGCAAGACCAATACGCTTCACTGCGAAAGTCAGATACCTCGGAGTTTAGCTCGACCGGAAGCTTACATGGGAGGACCACATACAATACATGACCAACATGGCAAACGCGAGGCTCAAACAATTCTATCCTATGCTCAACAGGAATAGTACACTGAATAGGAGGGTGTCTAGGACATTATACATGACACTGATTAGACCGCTGATGACATACCCAGCTCGTCTGGAGATACGCAGCGTCCACATACCTGGACTGCCTCCAGAAAATACAGAACAAAGTATTACGTATCATAAGCAATGCTCCCCGATACACACGGACAGCGGACCTTCACCGAGAATACCGACTGGAGACTCTCCAGGAGGTATTCAAAAAGCTCGCCAAAAGACTGTTCAAGAAATCAAGTCACTCGAACAATCCTCACACCCTACACCTGGGAAACTACGATCACAACCATAGATGGAAACACAAGCGCCCAAAGACACTCCCTAGGGACTAACCATCTATGGTAACTTCGTAACTACGCAAACGACACAATGAGGCGAGCCCCTGCACATCAGCCACTGACTAGCTTGCTAGCTGAGCCTCTGCCATGAGAACTGGCAATCGCAGGGAAGCCATACACGACTCACAAGCAAACCCCCAACACATATCACACTGCCAGTTCCTTCAGGACCATCGAACTGACAAACCTAAAACGACATGGCTATGTTACAGGAGCAGCGGCTGGCCCAGCAGACATCGTCGGCCCAGCAGCAGCAGCGCTCACCTCCTCGACAGGACTGACCATTCCATGACAATCTGGCATTGCTTCTATGGTATTGATGCATGATACTCAACCGCTAACATAACCTTACCTTGCACGATCTTTCGCAGATAGCAAGAAACCGCTACTGCCCTTACTACCCAACCTGACACTGTCGCAGAGGTTTTTTCCCCTTGGAACTTTTTTCCGTCTGCCCTTCAAACCGCTCTTCTTTCAAGCTTGACTCTGTCGGGCTTTTTCGACCACTTCTATCACCCAGATGTGCCCGTATTAATGGGTAACCCTACCCAGACGTACGGATAACATCGCAGTTCCTCGCTCCTACGATCTCCTCGATTCTAAATACTAACAATGCAGAGGTGACAGTAGACCTTTTGAGTTGGTCACCACGCTTGTGCGAGCGTGGAAGGGCTCACACCTTTGAAAGAAAAAAAAAAAAAAAAAAATAAGCTCAATTTGTGAAGCACTTTCTCTTGAATAAATCATTCAGTTGTTCTGAAACTATAATCATTCCTTTGTGTGTACATATACAGCACATCTACCGATTTCCGTCCCATTCGGACTATTTCTGCGTGGTGCGTCTTTTTTTTTGTCTTATGAGTGTATAACGAAGTACTGCCTGGAAGAAGCTGAACAAGTATTCAGTCAGCTCTTACCAAGATTTCATATCGCTGCAAAGATTGGCAACCTACTTTAAAAATTCAGTGATGTTTTACACTCCACAGAAAAAAAAATGTATCCTGTGACTGTAAGACGAGTCACAGTTGGAATCAGTCACCTGTAACAAATATCTGGATGTCCGCCCCGATAGCTGAGTCGTCAGCTTGACGGATTGCCGTCCTATGGGCCCGGGTTCGATTCCCGGCTGGGTCGGAGATTTTTCTCCGCTCAGGGACTGGGTGTTGTGTTGTCTTCATCGTCATTTCATCCCCATCCGGCGCGCAGGTCGCCCAATGTGGCGTCGAAATGTAATAAGACCTGCACCAAGGCGGCCGGACCTGCCCCGCAAGGGGACTCCCGGCTAATGACGTCAAACGCTCATTTCCAGTACCTGAATGTTATAATTTGTAGCGATGTGAAGCGTAACGATAACACAAGCTCACTCTTAGGAAAATCAGGTGACAGACTTCTGTTCATTGATAGAAAGCTAGGGGAATGCGATCAGTCTACACAGAAGATATCTTACCAAACACTCGTTTGGCCTATATTGGAATATTTCTCATCTATGTGAAACCCGTACCAAATAGGACTAACAGGAGATACTGAAGAATACAAAGAGGGGAGCACGAATTGTTACAGGCTTGTTTGACCCGTGGGAAATCGTCACGAACGTGCTGAAAGAAATAAACTGACAGACGTTTCAAGATAGACGATAACTATCCCGCAAAAGCCTACTTTAGTTTCACGAACCAACATTAAGTGATAAATCTCGTAATATACAACCCCCTACATATCGCTCCCCTAGAGATCACTATTATGCTTGTTACAGTGCGCGCAGAGGTCATTATTCCCGCGCTCCATACGTCAAATGGTCGGGAACAAGTCCTAATAACTGGTACGATGGAAAATACTCTCTGCCACGCTCTTCACACTCTTGCAGGTTAATGATGTTGATGTAAATGTAGACTCGCCTCTTTACTCTTAAGCAAGTGGGGATACAATGGAAAAAAGCACATGCGCAAAAGTCAGCGTAAAAGAAAAGAAAAGAAAACATACTGTTCTCAAGCGTTTCTTCGTGCCCACAAGACACCTCGTCGTTCAAACAGTCTCCCACGCATCCACTTCTTAGCTCGGCAATTTGTGCTGCGTTTATTGTGATGAAATGCTACAGAAAAAGAAAGCACAAAGTTAGCTTTGGGTTAAACAGCACCCGAATAACAGAGGTGCTATAAGCGAGAAAAAGAAAGAGACGGTGACGTTTAGTTTTCACATTCAAGAGAACTTCACAGCAATATTTTGATTTTTTGCTTGGGAAACTTAGAACTTTTCTTTTTGGGCAAGGAGTGCGATGTCAGTAGTGATAAGGCTAGCAATAACATTTCGTTATCTGGCAGCCGGTGACTCATGTACCTGTTTGATCTATTTATCTTGAAATTCAAAACAAAGCACCCCTGTGATTATTCCTGAAACTGGATAACACTTAGGGGATATTCTTAGTGGTGTTGTGAATGTTAGTTGATCTTCATTACGTATTTGTTTGTTATTTTTCAATGTTTACAAACCTGCACTGAAAAAGATTATACATTATCCTTCTCGGAATCCATTACAACGGAGACTGTGCTTTGGAAATTTGTATTTTTTGTGTCTTCGATGTGCTTCGATTGTATTTTCAGTAGTTTGTTGAGTAGCTCCTACTGTCCCATCTTCTTCAATTGCTCAGATATCGATCTCCTTAGTTACTGCACTGCTTAGTCGCCAAATCTAGAATATTCGTCTATAGTTTTCACATCCATTTTTCATGAACTTGTAGGTTGTTTTTCCTCTGTTTCTCTACTTCGAGACTCATATTATTCTTTATAGTAATATGGCCGGAGACTTTCTCTCTTATTTTTAATTTCTGACAGGTCAAGCCCATATTTGCTACTCACAGCATTGAATCACAAATTTTTGTTTGTTTAACATTTAGAAGCGAAATAGCATATTACTTCTCTCCGTTTGTAATCATCTACAAATAACACATAACACAAATAACACATAAATCGACTGAAAACATAACCACCACGGTGTACACAACTAAAAATATATAGCCACGAACTGCCTGTCGTCTGGTGAATAGCGCAAGAGATTCCCACTAAATAAGGGCAGCGATGACACACGCCCTCCAATTCCGATTCGAACAAATTACTCATGCACAAACACGTATGGGTGCATGCGCTGCGGGGAACGTTAAGCGCATACGCAAAGTTGAACAGAAACAAGGTCTTGTGCGGACGCGTTTTTTATATCGCCAACGAACCCTCTTGCTTTTCAGACTTGAAGCGTGCGCGGGAACACGATGGCACCCCAACTTTTCCATTGTGTGTGTGTGGCTGGCGCTGGTGTGGGGAGGGGGTAGTAGGGAGAACCTCCTTAGAAGGCTCAACGCGCCAGGGCGAAAGATTGGTTGCTCCCTCAAGCGTTACGAGACCTGCAGTGCAGTAGCTTCCGCCCATTGTTCTTCCTGATACCACTGACGGCTCTTCGAGAGTAGAGGCACGTTCGCACTGTGATGGTAGAGCAGCCCTAGAGCAGCACCATGCGACTAGCCTAACTCGTGGAGTTACAGAGAAAATACTGGCAGCGAAAATTTTCCTCCTTACAGGATTCGAACCGGCTTACCTTCGAGAAGAGCATCACTGCACAGGCGTGCGTCAATGACCTAGAGGTGGGGAAAACCGACCGGTTAAAACAGATATCGGTATTTTAGTTCTGAATAACTAGTATTTTTCCGTATTTGTTTGGTCTCGGTTATAAGAGGTGTAAAAAATAACGAAATATCAATTAACCGTAGCAGCAGTGCTAGAATACTTGGTTTTTAAGGAAACTTTTTAAAGGTACGAGTAATTTTTATTCGTAAAACTTGTATTGGTTTGAAATATTGCGTCATTATAGAAAGTAGGGAAAAGCGATCAAAAAATGGTTTAAATGGCTCTGAGCACTATGGGACTTAACATCTGAAATCATCAGTACCCTAGACTTAGAACTACTTAAACCTAACTAACATAAGGACAGCACACACATCTATGCCCCAGGCAGAATTCGAACCTGCGACCGTAGCAGCAGCGCGGTTCCGGACTGAAGCGCCTAGAACCGCTCGTCCACAACGGTTGGCCGAAAAGTGATCAGTGATAATTTAATAACGGTGTCGACATTAACGAGCAACAAACACATGGCAAAAGATTTGTTACAGCATTGCTGAGACAATAACGTACCGGTTACCATGTGGCATGACCTGTTAGATGCTATGCTTGTACATGCAGTGTGTAAGGCTTGTGTCGCCTGGTGTATATGGTAGTTTATGATTGTCGTCATCGGGAACCACTTGGTTTACAGAATAGCACCATCCCTAGCCTGGAAATATTATACTGAAGTGTGGTATCATTGAAGTACAATGCTCCATTTGCTTTAAAAGATTAGAAACGGGAGGAGTCACAACACGTCTGCGACATAATATAAGGAGAAAACGTAAAACTTAACAGTTCATTCATACTTTACGATAAAAATAGAAAGCAGCTGATCAGCTACCTGTCTCTACGCCAACATACCTTTTATCTCATTTAGTCCTTTCAAAGGGACAAATTGACACGAAAACTAGAGCTCTCCAAACTCAGTTTTCACCCTTTTAACACTGTTTGCAATGTCGGAACACTGGTATGACCCACGATACAACATGATTTTTGAGTAGAGTTTCAAAAAATTAGAATCAATAGGAGAATACTGGTGACTATTTGCAGTAGGCAACAAGTTATCACTTCTCGAGAAAAGCAGCGAATGGAGACCGGACTGTTTTCTTTTATTTGCCTATTTCATTTAATACTTCGGTTCTCTGCATCTTGAAACTGACAGAGTCGAAAATTTTCAACTTTTGTTCGATTTCTACGTTCATTACAGGATATAATGGGAATGAAAAACCGAAAATCGGTTGTTGCAGCAACCAGTTATTTTCAGCGGTTTAAACTATCTGGTTAACTAGCCTGTTATTTCATTCCTATAGCTACCTCGGCTGAAGAGGTGCTTTGGAGTTAAGACTAAGTCAGTTCAAATGAAATAATTGTACCTTTCGCGCTGCATACCGTTTTAACTGTACTTGGAACTTTTTTTGCAAGAAACATTTTCTTCCAGTGGCTAAATACTCCTTAAGCCTACAAAAAAAAGGGGGTGGGGAAAGAAAACTTGATACACAAGAGTGTTTGGATGTGGGAGTAGTTTTCTGTCCTCATACCTCAAGTAAAACCACCGAGTGTATAAGTATTGTGCCCCAAATCACACAGCTTTATGACCGTACCTTCTCTTCACTGAGACGATCCCTAATGTTCCTTGAAACTGTGGCCGGCAGACACTGATGGTGCAACTCTAAGTCTGTTTTAAGTGAGGTGCGGAAAATTGGTGTTATGACCGATCAATTGTTCACAAGGTATGCATTACAAAAACATTTTATGTACACACAATGGGTGTCGCCTCAAGTGGCGAAACAGAGTGGGATCGCTCATTGGTTTAAGGTAATGGATTCGCATTCGGAGCGAACGGGTTACAAATTCCAGTCCAGCAATGGAGATTAAGATGTCTTGTTTCTTCATTGAAGTAAATGATGCAGGTCGTTCCTCTGAAAAAGCTAGGTCTATTTCCTTCCTCAGCCCTGCCGAAACGTCGTTGGGACGTTCGATGCTGACCATTCCTTTTCAAGAGTTGAGAGTTAGATGGAGTTTAGTTCGTGGACAAATCTAAATATACCGGTATCACATTTATATAATGGTTTGCAAACACTGATAGTATCTACAAGCCTACTTTGAAGTTGAGACCGTTACAGTGTTTCGTAGCGGCAAGACAGCAACAAGGTGCGTTGGCATTTACCATTACAACGGAACAGGATTTCCCTTTTCCCCTCTTCCAGCATCTGCTAAGAACGCCAGGCAGACGCAAGCGCAAGGGCGCCGCCGACGGTATCCGAAATAGCGCGACGGAAATAGCCGAGGGCTGCCACACTGTTAAGAAGCAGATGCACAGACGCGCAGGAAGTAGTAAGCTCCGAGCCTCGCGTGTGAAATGGCTTTCGTGCTGTTTGTGTGGCTACACGGCGTGCTCCTCCCGTGATTCTCCACTTCATCCGGTATTGTTTTCCTCTCCAGTGTGCTTTTCAGTCAGTCAGTTGTGCTAACGATAGATACACACATGTCCCTACTTTAGTGCTTTCAGTATCATTTGCCACTAGCAATAGAACCATTCATAACTTGTACTGTTTACGAAGAACACAATTTTAGTTGTCAGCTGCTTTACATCAACCAAGAGACAGGTAAACAAACATTAAAACTATTTTCCAATAAATGAAATGGGGTGATCGTGGTTACTGGCTATATTGTGAGATAGTCTGTGTCAACAAGTGGAGGAAACATTTAAATCAATTTAGTCTTTATTGCTGTATGGCTTTCGAGCAGTCATGTCATCAGATGGCTGCATCGCACGTTTAAGAGAAGTAGCAGTGATTGCCAGCTACAAGTTTTTTCATGCTATTGCACTCTACAGAAAAAAGTTTGACGACTATTTCAAGCGTAATTAATTCTGCTCTCGCAGTAAATCGACAAAATAAATATGTAATCCAGTTTTTATAGAGGTTCTGTGTACCACGTGTATATCTAACAATAAAATGATATTCAGTGATGTATCATTGAATTATCTGGTCAGAGAAGCACAATCGCAGAATTTTTCAGCTACAGAATAAAACGCTGCTTGGTCTCCAATGTAAATGAGCCCTTACTGTTTTTGTCTTACTAACAGAGTCACTACAGTTTCAGCCCTTGCTATATAAAATTATTTTTTACCGTAGAGCAATTTCACACTATCAGTTACTTCTTATACCAGTTAATACTGCAGACATTTAATGTTATTGGCAGCAAATAATACACTAGTTTAACAATTTCATCAGTTTAATGACTTGTAGCTGTTTTACAGTAATTTATATTGATGGATGGAAAAATAAAAAAAATGGTTCAAATGGCACGTTGCTTGCTATCCCTAAAGTCGGCCTACATCACCCATTACTTTGTTGCATTACAGAATAGTAACTGAGTATTACTGTTGGATTAATTAATTCCGTTAAGCTTTGCGAGCTCTCTACAAACATGTCTGACTTTTCGTTCTTCTATATTTAACCACGGGTTAATAGTGTATTTTAAATATAAAATGCTCATATAACGATGTTTGCTGTGATTGTTTCCACGGTTCATTTTTAGAAGTATTTAGTTCGTTCGGTGCAATTTCTTTTGACATCCCATATCAGTTGTCTTCCTAGCAGGGTCGATGCAGCTAAAGCGGTGGTATCATAAAGGTTTAAAACAATACTTCAAACCAAGATTTCAGTGAGTTTGTTACCGGTAGGCCTTTGTCACTTTTTAATGTTTTAATCGGTTTTTCTCGTGAAGGTTCGGATTATCATACTTATCTAGAATGTTGCAATTTGTACAATCTGTTACCCTTAGAACACCCAATGGGTCATAATTAGCTGTGAAAATAAGTATCTTAAATTGATAACTTGAATAAATAACAAAGTGGTATTTTTTTCTTTTGTTGAAAGTCATCGAAACATGTCTTCTGCACGCTACTGTATTGTCGGGCAGATTTAGGCACAGATGCTATTCTGGCTCCAACATATTTTTCCAAATGAAACTCAGTTGCGCGAAAAACTCTGGTGCTAATCACAAAATACAATTTGTATAAAAATTTACGTAATAACACGCTCGACTGACGACTGTAATTCTGATAAAACTTGGAAATTTTAAATGTTTGCCACAGACATTTCGAAAATCGCGCTCAAAACAGGCGTCGTCCAGGCACCGCGAGAGCTGCCACTGCATATCGATCAAACTGTTGACACACAGTTATTCCTAAGCTGCTGCACGCACAAACGTGACTCGCTGGTGCTGCCCTCAAGAGGTACGTAATTACAGGGGTTGTTAGGAACTCTTGCTAGGCTGTGAGGTTTGTAATAGTTTTAGTGCACAATGCGTAGTCTCTTGGCTTCCGTCACTTTCCGAACTTTGCCCATCGGCGTAGTGCTAACACTGTGATAACGACCTGCACACGCTTGCCGGCAAGGACCAGGCTCACTGTGTTCGGCTCCTCTCACGCTCGCAGATTCTCACGATACACCAGCTTGGTGAATTAAGACGGCCTTGGCCTGCGTTGATTTTTTTAACGTGTGGTAGCAGGTCAGTGCATGCCACTTTTTACATTTGTCAGTGCGATGGCTGATGTACTGACAGTTTAATGCAACAATCGCTGTCTACGCGTATGCTGCGACAACATGGACTTCAGTTAACACGGTATTTTAATTATACATAAATCGCAAGACGTACTGAAGTAACGCCACTGACGCTAACAAGCACGACTTTTAATCAGAAGTTACATTAGAATTTAGAACGGAACGCATTGATTCGCGGTAGACGCCAGACTTTAATGTTTTGTGGTGTTATCGATTGTTACGTTTGTGGGCTGAATGACAGCAGTGGGAAAGTGTATTACGATTTGACGGTAACAATAATTTGTGTCAATTAAATCTAATCTCGTACTAAATATGTATCTACTGTTGATGTTACCACTCATCAGACTGGTTGATAATTATATTTGCTAATTTACACAACAAAAATTAGCGTGTTATGAACAAATTGGTTTACTCGCAGCCAATCAGTTGAATCTTTAATGCAAGTTATCTGAATAAGATAGTGCTGTGAATATCGTTGAACATTAGAATGCATTATCTACCGTGCCGGTATTTCAATCGAGAGCGACGTTGTAGCAGTTGGGCGTAAGAAACTATTATCATTAGTAAGTTTGGTGTTTGAACTACCACGTTTGGTGTTAACAATAGTTGGGAGAGTACAATGTACACAAACTGCTGCAGAAATCAGTACATGTAAAACGAGAAATGCAATACCAGTATATTAATTTTGCAATAAAAACGTAAAATAATTGGCATTAAATAATTTCACACTGATATAGTAGGTACTGTACTGGCACTTTCGTTTTTCACATGATCATTCAGTACCGGTATATTTAATTTGGTAAAGTAGTTACAAATGTATCGTAAAGGCTACAATATGAAATTGTTTGTGGGTATATTTTGCGTGGGTATGTAAGGTCTTTGTTTATTAACATTACATGGTACATATCCTTCTCCACGCCATGTCATCATCGTATCTCCTCCTCCCCCCCCCCCCCCCCTCCCGACACCATGTCATCATCGTATCTCCTCGCCCCCCCCCCCCCCCCCCCCACACACACACACTTCTCCCCCTTATCAAATTTACAGATTGACTATGACACTAAATTTTAAAAGCATTTATTGTTTTCTCATATCAAATAACAATTATCAATGTCTCCCTTCTGTACAAGGTTACATTCCAAATCCCCTAAGAAAAGACGGCCAAGCACTTAAATATATAATAGATCCCAACATTTTGCAGGGTCATGATTCTTCTGAAAAACCTTGAATTCTCAGGGAATTACATTTTACATGGAAAAGTCAGGGAATTTTGCATTTTAACTGAGCATTCCAACTGAATTTTATTGAGTTTTATAAGCAACAAATTTTAAAATACTTAATGTCTCAAAGTGTATTAATTATATGAAAATTGTTCCATATAAATTACTAATGTTCTAAAAACTGCAGATAAATTACAGCTTATGGCTGGTATACAGCTCAGTTGAGAGGGAAGAGAAGTCATTGTGGTTTGCTGCTCCTTCCCCCTGTTTTTGTATCTCATTTCATAATCCAATTTCCTCAGCATTACATAGGCCTGTTGCTAAAATCGCATATCACCAATCTAAACACACCAGTCAGTAATTGCTTTTACAGTGTTGATACACACTATACTGATTGGTATAAAAGTTTGGCCGGACTATACACAAATCACTACTGTCGCAAAGCCCTAAACCTTCAACTGATTCAGAGCTAAAAAGTGCAGATGCTGAGATAGTGCACTTTGAACAAAATTCATTGTTCTATGCAGCCACCATTGATCCTTATGCTACAGCAATTTAAATGTTCTGTATAGTAGTACTCATATGCTATGTCCACAGTATTTTGGAGAGATGTGGCTTTTAGTATGTTTTACTATTAAATTTTTACCATGCTCACTAATGAAGACTTTTTTTTTTTGTACTGTACCATCTGCTAATAAGCCTCACTTTGATCAATTAAGTCATTATCTGAAAACCCTCTCAAAACTGAAAAAAAACCTCTGATCCTTTGGCTAAAATTCAGAGATGACTGAGGCACTTGCAGCTCTTGTGACTGATACATAACGGTTTCGGGTACGTGATAGTGTGGTGAACATTGTTTTCACAGAACAACAAAGGGTACATATGTGTTTGTACAATATATTCAGCCATTTGTCATCCACTGCTGGATAAAAACCACTTCTAGTTAGTGATGTGTCAGGCAAATTCCCAGTGACCAGAACATGTATAAATGGGCATTTGCCTGGGAATTTATAAAAAAGGACTTTTTAAAGTTTTTACTCCTAGAATGCATAACACACAAACTAAAGCGCGCGCGCGCGCCCACACACACACACTCACACACTCACACACTCTCTCTCTCTCTCTCTCTCTGTCTGTGTCTCTGTCTCTCTGTTTATATATACTTGCGACATCACTTTGCAATGTAACACGCTTTATAATGTGTGTCAAATTGCTGAATATTACTGAAGAATGGTTATTGATAGCAAAATTATTACTGAATGTATTTAACAGCTGGTGTGTGTTTCTTGATAATAAATGTATACTTAAAAGTGAAACTTTTTTCGGTGAAATAGAAAGCTTTGTTAGATGTAGTGACATTTGAAACTATAGTTTTCCATTTTGCTACTTTTTGTATCTACTTTCGTATGACTGTACTACTGTGGAGATAAAATGAGGACACTTACATATAAAAGATTTAATAATAAAGAATCAATGCTCGGTATCCTGGAATCATTGTTTTGATACTAATAGATCCCTAGAGAATCGGCAGTTCTTGGGTTGATGGAATTGGTATTGGCACATGACTCATCTGTAATTAAAATCATTATGGAACAACTTTTTTTTTTACTCTAATTTTTTTGAGGTAGCACAGTATAAGTAAAAATACTACTTACAGGTTACCTACTTAGTATAAACTATCTTTAGGTCAAGAATTACTTTTAAATTTGTGTGTTTTCTTTCTTTTTACTATGTACTACTCCAAGAATTGACCTCATTAAAAACTTATGGTTACATGTATAGTATAATTTATTTCCCCTAATAACTTGAAGCAGCTTTTTACCAACTACTACAGAAGCAATGTTTCAAAACACCTTTTCCAGTACAAAACATCGGTTAAATTTTTTTTACTATGTGCCACTTATCAATTAATCATTAAAATGCATAAATAAAGATATTTATCTTGGGCCCTTGCCCCAACTTAGAAGTGTCTGTGCATTTTACATCACCACCTCTAGTGCATAGAGAAGCCTAAAGCAGACCTTTCTCCAGCAAATAGCTCCTTATGGATACTAACAATTCATAATCTTTTCAGTCAGTGGTTTTAGATTTTTTTTTTTATGAATGAGCCATTTTCCTGCTCTTGTGCGGGCATCACAGCTTATAAAATTCTCATTTGTTTGTTATGCTCTCTCTCTCTCTCTCTCTCTCTCTCTCTCTCTCTCTCTCTCTCTCTCCATCCTCAGTTACAGTGGAATGTTGTTTCTTGTTCTCCTTTGATTGAATGTGTAAAATGTTACAGATGAAGGTGTTTGATGAATATATTCCATGGCATCATGCAGAGGTGTTGGCTGCAAGGGCAATGTATCACCCAGAACACTAATCCGCAATCCATTGGCAACAGAAGATACACGGGAACGTTTGCGGCAGTTTTTTGAAGATTGTTCACTAGACTCTGCTTTAGATGAGCTGGCGTTTTGGGAAATGTGTGGTGATGTTGTTGCAAAGTCTGATAACTTTTCTAATGGGTGAGTACTAGTTTTGTTGTGAGGTTCTTTTTTCTTATTAGTTGATCTCATAGTGACATTAATCCGTGTTAACAGTAGAAGTAATTGTGGCAAAAGTTCTCCTTCCATTTATTGATTGACCAGTCTATTACATAAGTACAAGGATTTTCGTGTATTAGAGGTTATTACACAATGATGTGGTACGGCATAGAATGTTGACAGATAATGCTAACAAAGGAAGAGTTTATATGTAACCCGTATAATTGTTCAGTTTGGCGTATTAAGTGATATCAACTCAGTCTCATGTATGGTCATGAAAGCAAGTAGAATAAAACTTGGCTTCACATATAACAAAAAATTGGTACAGGGAAGTTTAAAACTTAAACCTCGGGTAAATATTTTGATGAAACATCACCGTCCGATGGAAACAGAGTAAACAACTGCCTTGAAATGATCGAAGTGCTCTGATTGTTTCCCAGCAGGCTTATGACAACAGAATGTGCACTGTGTTTCTTATAATTCAGCTTTCCGGCTCTTGAACCCTCTATTTTAAAATAAACTCGTAATTGGAAGAAACAAGTCAGTCTTAACTATTGGAGTAGTGAGTTTGTCTGCATCTACGTCTACACCCTGCAAACCATTGTTAAGTGCGTAGTAGAGGGCAAGTCCCATTGTGCAAGTTATTGGGACATTCTTGTGTTCCATTCATGTGTGGATCGTGGGAAGAACTTTTGCTTAAATACAACTGTGCGTCCTGTAATTAGTCTAATCTTGTCTTTGTGATCACTAAGGGAGCAATAGGTAGGTGACTGTACTACATAGCTAGAGTTATCATTTGAAGTTGGTTCTAGATGCTTCCTAAGTAGGTTTTCACAGGATAGTTTGTGTCAAATGCCTGCCAGTTCATTTCTTTCAGTATCTTCATGATAATTCTCCCATGGGTAGAACAAACCTGTAACCATCCCATGGGTAGAACAAACCTGGAACCATTCATGCTGCACTTCTTTGTACATATTCAATATCGCATGTTCCTTCTGTTTGATATGGCTCCCACACATTTTGGTAGTCTTCTTGCATTTTCCTAGTATTCTGTCAATAAACTACAGTTTGACACCTGCTCTTTATCTATGACTAGGACTAGAGGTGATTGTTCCATTTCTTTTCCCTAAGAAGTGTTACCCCAATGTATAAAGCAAGCTACTAATACTTGCACTACTATCAAATCTTATCAATATCTGACTGAATATTTGCATAGCTTCTTTCAGACAGTACTTCATTATAGACAACTGCTTCATCTGTAAATGTTAATGTTGTTTGCAAGGTTGTTAATATAAAACATGAACAGCAAGGGTTCCAACACATTTATCTGGGACACATCAAAAGTTACTTCTACGTCTGTCAGTGACTCACCATCCAAGGTAACTTGCTGTGTACTCCCTCCCAAAAAAATCGACAATCAAGTCACAAATTTTGCTTGGTACTACTTACAGTTGTACTTTAGATAGTAAGCTCCGATGTGTACTTACAATTAGGATGTGGAAGTGGTCACTCCAACACAGTGTAAACTTTTCTTTGTGAAAGAAGGAAGAAAATAAAAGGACACACATTTTGTCTTAAGTGCCAACATGCAATAGTTATTGAGAAAATGACACTCAAAGTTTTAGTGCTAACGTATCAGTTCACATGCATTCTGTTATGCCAAGCAAGTTGGTAGCGTAGTAGCTAAGAGTAGGGTTTTGAATTTTTGTGTTCCTTATTCAATTCCAATATTATGTCATTATTTTTTCTTTTTGTTGTTGTGGAAGTTTGTGACACCAGTCTCATCAATCTTTTTGGGACATTGAGAAATACAGTGGAATTATTTGCAAAAGAAATAATCATTTCACATGTTATTAAAATTAAATTTTACAGTCTTCTTTGTGCAGGGTCCTACAGCTGTTGCTGCATCCCAAATTTCCGCCACCAAATGCCTCAGTCTTCCCATTCTTCCTCAACCTCTTATATTCCTCTTGTCTCTGCTGCTTTTTGGATACCACTTTATGTGGTCTTCCTTTTCTTCTCCTTCCAGGATATCTGCATGAAAATACTCCCTTGGGCCATCTGTCTTGACCATCCTTTTGACACACCCAAACCATCTTAGCTGTCTTTCTTCTGTTCTGTCCACAATACTGTAATTAGTCTGTCTCCTTTCTCTTATTTCCTCATTTCTTATGTGGTTAAGTCACAAAATTCTACATGCTGTTCTCAAGTGGTCCATTTCTAAAGCTCCAGTCTCTTTTTATTCCTTTCTGTGAGTTCCCAGCACTCACTCCCATAGCTTTTTATTGGTTCCACAATGGATTTATACAAATGCATTTTAACCCTTAAAATTATTTTTGGGGACCAAAGTACAGGATTTAATGTGTGGATGGCTGTCCTTCCCTCAAAGATTCGTTGTTGAATCTCTTTGTCGCACTTGCGTCACGTGGTCAGGTACTATCCAGGTACTCTTTACACACTAAGATGTCCATCAGTGTCAAAGTTACTTTCCTGTCCTCCATAAACATTGATATTCTGTCTTCTCAAAATTAATTTTCAAACCCACATTTTTTACTCTTCCATCAACTTCCTAAGCGTGCGAGATATATCCTCTTCATCATTTGCTGCAACGAGGTGATCATCAGCATAAAAAGCATGTACATACACTGGATCCCCAATCCAGTTCCCGTTCCCATGCCCGTTCTGCGCCATGGATCCAGTGTCTTCTGCACATTCATTTTAAGAGTGTGGAAGGAAGATAGCATCCTTACTGCAGTTCTTTATTCTCAAAGCCTCTCTAGAAATTTCTTTCTACACTTTGACACATTTTGCTGACTTGAAGATGTTTGACCTCTCTTAAATATATTTTTGGCATTTCCTCTGCTGGCAGACCTTGAACAATAGCTTTAGCGAAACTGTGTCATAAGTTTTCTCAAGAGCTGTGAAGACCAAATGATCACTTAGATTTCATTACAGTTGCTCCTCCATGAAATGTCATAGGGTCAAGATATTATTTACACGTGACCTGCTTCTTCTAAAGCCACTTTGTTTTTCCACTTCATTTACAGACTACTACAATCTTGATTTTAAAAGTGCTAATTGAACTTGACACTTATGCCATGATAACTGCTGCACACTTCCTTGCTTCTTTATCTGCGGGTCTTAGATACAGTAAATTCCACGTTTATTGAATAACTTGCTTAGATGTTCATACAGAGTGCTTGGATAATTTGTCATTAATTCTAATGGTACTTTTCCAGAACCTGCAGATTTTCCCATATTTCATTCATGTAGCCACATTCTGTACCTCTTTTGTAGTTATCTTCTATACATCCTCACTGTCCTGGTTTTCCTGTATCTCTCACTTTATTTCCTTGTACTCCTTCCTTTCTTCTGTTAGCAAGCCTTTAAAATGCTTCTCCCACATTATCAGACTGATAAATGACAGGTTTGCTCTTTCTTTTACTTCTTTTCTGAGCCCTGCAACCATTTTCCATGCTACCACCAATTTTGTCCCCTCAACACATTGATCAGCTTCCTCGCATATGTCCTCACACATTTCATATTTCCTTCCGCAGATGTCCTTTTCTACTTCTCTATTCATTCTGACATATAAGGCTCTATCATGTTTGTCCTGTGTTCTCATCCAATTACTATTTAACATCTTTTTTAGGTTTACTTTTTCATCATTGCATTGAGTCCACCATTGTGGGGGCTGCTTCCTTTTTTTTCTCCTTGATGCCCCTGTGTTACAGATGCTGCTTCATATATGCATTTTGTAATTCCTTGGTATACATACTTAGAATAAGTGCCTCAATTGGTTTGACAACCATAATTTACAAAGATATTGTACCAAATCTTGTTTCAAGCTCGCTGAATTGTATTTCACAGTATTCACTAGCCTTGTTGGAATATTTGCCTCTTTAATTTGTCTTTGGCCCACAGATGTTACTGTCATCTTTGCAGCTAACATGAAGTGGTCTGAGTCATATTCCACACCCCTGTAGGCCCTAACGGTATTTGTTCTTATGTTAGAATGTTTATTTTGAATTGTATACTTTGCTATTGATCTGGTGTTTCTGGAAGGGCTCTCCCTGGTACACTTTTGGACCTGCTTATGAGGAAAGAAACAATTCAAAATTTGCAAGGACAATATGTCACACATACTCACTAACCTTTTCCTATTGCCATTTACTGTGTCATCACCATATCTTCCCACTACTTCACTATAAGTGGTCACCCCTACTTTTCCATTAAAATCTCGCATTAAAATAATTTCTTTCCAGGCACGTGTGCACTCTAGCACACTTGCCAATTTTTCGTAAAACTCATCTTTGACTTTGCTGTTACCATAGTTTGTAAGTTCATAAGACCCCACAATAACTTCATGGCCATATTTTGAGATTTCTGCTGTCATTATCCTCTCACCAGTTTCCTGATTTCCTACCAGCAGTTGATATCTCTTCTATGCTTCGTATGGGCAGCTATTGAAGTTCCTGTCTTGTCCCTTTTAGACACCGCTGTAAAAATGAATGTGAACTGCTATATTTTAAATTCCCTTTTTTTGTCTGAAGATACACACATCTACTTTCAACCTCCCTTGTTCCTGGTGTAAAGGCTCCCTTGAAAAAAAAATAATAAATTTTGTTTACTACTACTACTACTACTACGACTACTACTACTACTACTAGGCTAATTACTGTTCAGTTCTACAGGACCTTTATACTGAAATGTTTCCCACACCACCTTGTATTGTCTTTCTATGTGTGTGAGTAACTGTATGTCCACTGTTGTGGGTAAATACATACAGCATACACAGGGCGATGTGTGAAACTGATAGCGATTACATGCTTCTGCTGTTGTAGAAATCTGCTCTAGATGCTGCAGATACTGTGTTGAGCTGAAAGTGGTAACCAAAGCACGGAGAAATATTCTTCAGGGCTCTGTTGCATAGCAATCAGATTGCTTTCAGTTCTGAGAAATGTCCAGGTACTATTGTGGATTTGAATGATCCATGAAGTGACTTCTTTCCCGAAGAAAACATCGAACTATTTCACTAGTTCTGAACGCTCCCGTCGGAACTGTTCTCAAGCTGGTATTTATTATTAAATCACAATAGAAGTATACTCCGGGTGTAGAATAACATGTAACTTCTTGAAATGAACAATATTTTATTGTTCTATTAACTGATTTCCTTCCATATACACATATATTTTACAATGTGAATCAAACTCGCAATTGCATCCATTTTTACATCACAAGAATGGCTCTCTTCTAGTAAAAATTACTCTTAAGAAGAACAAAAGCTCTATATCCTAAGAATAATTATGTGAGTGCTGACCACCAGAGTAATAAACTATCTCTCTCTATCTCTCTCTCTCTCTCTCTCTCTCTCTCTCTCTCTCTCTCTCGCACTGTCACAGCAAGTAACGCTGCCTGATACATCATATTGGATACTTCTCTCATCTTAGTATCCACACCCTGCTTGTTTCACATTACTGTAACAAAGTCCTTTTCCATAGCCATTTTAGTCTCTGTGATGCAATCCCATTGTTTTACCGAGGCATATAAATTTTTGTATATCAGTCTTTGCATTTATTTTTACTTACATGCTTAGAGAGAACCATTGTATTACCCAGGGTGATAAATATCATAAAAACTTTCGATGAAAAAAAAAATCAAAGCACCACCAGCTTCATGCAAATACATATATACCATAGTTACATTCATTAATGTGAATATCTTTAGGAAAGTAATTTCTTTAGTGTTCTAAATACTTTGTGATCTGGCGATAACTTCATGCCAACCAAGCATATCAAAGCATTTATTTGAAAGCTGGTGCCTGCAATTGATTACAGATCCATGTGTATGTTTTATTAATTTCATTACATCTACTTGTGATTTCTGTTTGCTGTCTCATGGGAATGTAATGGACAAATGTACCTGTCAGTCAAAATATATGTTGTAGGGTTGACAACATGGCATATGTTTTGACGAAATTACTTTTAATGAAAGTGTCGATATTCAAAATTCAACAACCAGACCATCGTAGAAAGAGGGATAACATTGCACTCCCTATGACTCAGTTGCATGCAGAAACAGTCCAATTTTTGCATAAGGTCACAAACCTTTGTCCAATTCTGACAAAAGATTTCTTTGTTTCAATTGGCTGACAGCTGTTTATGAAACTTTCTCACATCAAAATGATAACATTCTCTTACTAGAGCTGTGACAGAATATGTTTGATCCATAGTCGTAATGAAATCAGGGCTACACTCACGAATTATAGTGGAGGTTTGAAGTTTAAAGAATCTTACTGTTTCCAATAATCCACCAAACATAATTTCTCATTGGTGCTGATGTAGTTGGTGACACGACAGTGCAAACTTCAGTGTATGCTCTTGAATGAATCACACCATGTTTATGAGGCTTTAAGTTCAAAACTTTTTGACAGCAATGAGGCTGCCATAGCCATTACCCACTGCCATAAAGCTTGTGTAGAAACCTCTGTGAAGCGCGCGCACGCACGCACACACACACACACACACACACACACACACACACACACACCACAAATCAATCACTTTATACGGTATGTTTAGTTGATCCTGTGTGTGTGTGTGTGTGTGTGTGTGTGTGTGTGTGTGTGTGTGTGTGTAGATATAATAGAGGGAAACATTCCACGTGGGAAAAATATATCTAAAAACAAAGATGATGTGACTTACCAAACGAAAGCGCTGGCACCTCGATAGACACACAAACATACACACACAATTCTAGCTTTCGCAACCAACAGTTGCCTCGTAAGGAAAGAGGGAAGGAGAGGGAAAGATGAAAGAATTTGGGTTTTAAGGGAGAGGGTAAGGAGTCATTTCAATCCCGGGAGCGGAAAGACTTACCTTACGGGGGGGGGGGGGGGGGGGGGGGGAAGACGGGTATACACTCGCGCGCGCACACACATCCATCCACACATATACAGACACAAGCAGACGTAATATATATAATAGAGGGAAACATTCCATGTGCCAAACTCTTTGCCTCTGTACATGTGTGGATGGATATGTGTGTGTGTGCGCGAGTGTATACCCGTCCTTTTTTCCCCCTAAGGTAAGTCTTTCCGCTCCCAGGATTGGAATGACTCCTTACCCTCTCCCTTAAAACCCACATCCTTTCGTCTTTCCCTCTCCTTCCCTCTTTCCTGATGAAGCAACCGTTGGTTGCGAAAGCTTGAATTTTGTGTGTATGTTTGTGTGTCTATCAACCTGCCAGTGCTTTCGTTTGGTAAGTCACATCATCTTTGTTTTTTATATATATATATATATATATATATATATATATATATAAATTTTTTTTTTCCATCAGTCCCTATACCAGTTCCAAACTGAACAATCCATTGCCCTCACCCACCTAATCCTTCACCTACACATCCACTCAGCCAATCAACACACCCATCAACTCCTATCCTTAATAAAAGTCCTCAATCTTTCCTCTCCCACATCCACACCGGCTGTTCCGAGCCTCCTCCTACAGGCCAACCGCAGATTAGAACAGCATGCCACCCTCCACCTTAAAAAACTATCCAATCTCCTGGTTTCCCACCTCCGGAAAGGCAACTCACTCACCCTTCACAACCTTTCCAGCAAACCTCAACCTCCTCTCATTGCACACAAACCCAGTCTCTCCCATCTACTCAATCTCCCACTTCCAGCTCCACTCCCTCCAAAACCTCAAAATTCCAATCAACACAATCTGGAACCACAACACCCCAATTCAGTAGTTAACCTTTCCTCCAAACCTCTCTCCCAATCCGAAACCTCTGTCCTATCCAAAGGCCTCACCATCAGCCCCACTCCCAGATTTAACCAAACAGCCCTCGTCAAAGATTTACTGTCGTACACCCGTACTCTCTGCTGGAAATATCACTTTGCCACGAAGAAAAATGATCCTAATCCTACTCCTAATGATCCAACTCCCCAAGACACTATCCAAATTGAACCATGCCTGAAACAGTTCCGTCCTCCGTCACAGCGGGACCCACCTCCTCTTCCTCAAAATCACCCTCTCCTAACCTTCCAGGAATTTCTGACTTCCAGCCTTGCCTCTCAATCCTTCTTAAACCTTAATCCTACTCCCAACATCACCACTGCTGAAGCCCAGGCTATCCGTGATATGAAGGCTGACCAATCCATCGTCATTCTTCCGGCGGACAAGGGTTCCACGACTGTGGTACTTGATCGTCGGGAGTATGTGGCTGAGGGACTGCGTCAGCTTTCAGACAGCACTACTTACAAAGTTTGCCAAGGTAATCCCATTCCTGATGTCCAGGCGGAGCTTCAAGGAATCCTCAGGACCTTAGGCCCCCTACAAAACCTTTCACCTGACTCCATCAACCTCCTGACCCCACCAACACCCCGCACCCCTACCTTCTACCTTCTTCCTAAAATTCACAAACCCAATCATCCTGGCCGTCCCATTGTAGCTGGTTACCAAGCCCCCACAGAACGCATCTCTGCCTACGTAGATCAACACCTTCAACCCATTACATGCAGTCTCCCATCCTTCATCAAAGACACCAACCACTTTCTCGAACGCCTGGAATCCCTACCCAGTCTGTAACCCCCGGAAACCATCCTTGTAACAATTGATGCCACTTCCTTATACACAAATATTCCGCATGTCCAGGGCCTCGCTGCGATGGAGCACTTCCTTTCACGCCGATCACCTGCCACCCTACCTAAAACCTCTTTCCTCATTACCTTAGCCAGCTTCATCCTGACCCACAACTTCTTCACTTTCGAAGGCCGGACATACCAACAATTAAAGGGAACAGCCATGGGTACCAGGATGGCCCCCTCGTACGCCAATCTATTCATGGGTCGCTTAGAGGAAGCCTTCTTGGTTACCCAGGCCTGCCAACCTAAAGTTTGGTACAGATTTATTGATGACATTTTCATGATCTGGACTCACAGTGAAGAAGAACTCCAGAATTTCCTCTCCAACCTCAACTGCTTTGGTTCCATCAGATTCACCTGGTCCTACTCTAAATCCCATGCCACTTTCCTTGATGTTGACCTCCACCTGTCCAATGGCCAGCTTCACACGTCCGTCCACATCAAACCCACCAACAAGCAACAGTACTTCCATTATGACAGCTGCCACCCATTCCACATCAAACGGTCCCTTCCCTACAGCCTAGGTCTTCGTGGCAAACGAATCTGCTCCAGTCCGGAATCCTTAAACCATTACACCAACAACCTGAAAACAGCTTTTGCATCCCGTAACTACCCTCCCGACCTGGTACAGAAGCAAATAACCAGAGCCACTTCCTCATCTCCTCAAACCCAGAACCTTCCACAGAAGAACCCCAAAAGTGCCCCACTTGTGACAGCATACTTTCCGGGACTGGATCAGATTCTGAATGTGGCTCTCCAGTAGGGATACGACTTCCTCGAATCCTGCCCTGAAATGAGATCCATCCTTCATGAAATCCTCCCCACTCCACCTAGAGTGTCTTTCCACCGTCCACCTAACCTTCGTAACCTCTTAGTTCATCCCTATGAAATCCCCAAACCACCTTCCCTACCCTCTGGCTCCTACCCTTGTAACCGCCCCCCGGTGTAAAACCTGTCCCATGCACCCTCCCACCACCACCTATTCCAGTCCTGTAACCCGGAAGCTGTACACGATCAAAGGCAGAGCCACGTGTGAAAGCACCCACGTGATTTACCAACTGACCTGCCTACACTGTGAAGCGTTCTATGTGGGAATGACCAGCAACAAACTGTCCATTCGCATGAATGGACACAGGCAGACAGTGTTTGTTGGTAATGAGGATCACCCTGTGGCTAAACATGCCTTGGTGCACGGCCAGCACATCTTGGCACAGTGTTACACCGTCCGGGTTATCTGGATACTTCCCACTAACACCAACCTGTCAGAACTCCGGAGATGGGAACTTGCCCTTCAGTATATCCTCTCTTCTCGCTATCCGCCAGGCCTCAATCTCCGCTAATTTCTAATTTCAATTTGCCGCCGCTCATACCTCACCTGTCTTTCAACATCTTTGCCTCTGTACTTCCGCCTCGACTGACATCTCTGCACAAACTCTTTGCCTTTACAAATGTCTGCTTGTGTCTGTGTATATGCGGATGGATATGTGTGTGTGTGCGCGCGAGTGTATACCTGTCCTTTTTTCCCCCTAAGGTAAGTCTTTCCGCTCCCGGGATTGGAATGACTCCTTACCCTCTCCCTTAAAACCCAAATCCTTTCGTCTTTCCCTGTCCTTCCCTCTTTCCTGATGAGGCAACCGTTGGTTGCGAAAGCTTGAATTTTGTGTGTGTGTGTGTGTGTGTGTGTGTGTGTGTGTGTGTGTGTCGACCTGCCAGCGCTTTTGTTTGGTAAGTCTCATCATCTTTCTTTTTTTTTTATATATATAGACACACACACACACACACACACACACACACACACTGTTACTAAATGTTACTAGCAGATTTTGTTTGTCCTAAAAAGTCTGTAGCAAATTTGGTCCTAGATTCCAACATGGCATAAACCAGTCGGTGGAACAGCACCCTAATGAGTACACAACAGCCACAAAATCTGGAAAGCTAACCTACTATCAGCCCTTGTATGTAATTTTGTGATCTTATGTAAAAATTGAACCATTTCTGTGCATTATTGTCTCTTTTGATGGGTGAAGCTATCCCTTACCCAATGGCTTGGTTTTTGATGAAATCAGAATGTTTATGTGTTAAAAGTAATTCCATCAAAGTGTGTGCTGTTTCAATCGTATGACGTGTACTTTTGCTGACATATGAAGAAATGAATTTGCCCATTACAGAAGTACACTATTTTCATCACACAGCAAATGGAAATTGCGAGTAGGAGTGATGCAATTAATAAAACACAGGCCTGGATCTGCAATCAATTGCAGGCTGCAGCTGTCAAGAAAATGCTTTGATGTGCTTGGTTTGCTGTGAAATTATCATCAGATCATGGGGTATTTAGCAATGTTTATGAGGTTGTATTCCCTAATGATATTCACACTAAAATATGTGACTGTGGCATACGTGCCACCCCACATTGCTTGTGGTGCTCTGACTTTCTATACTTTGAATGTCTTCATGGCATATAGGAATGTACTGGTTCTCTTGAAGTAGAAAAAGCAAAAAGTGAAATACTAGAATTTATGTTTTTCATATAATTTAAGATTTGTGATGATAAAATGTGTTTTTAATGAAATGCTTGTTTCTTTTCTCATTAATTCTATTGTATTTCTTGATGTCACAAAAAATACTGCTGTCATTGGAAGTCACATACTTCAGTGGCAACCAAAACAGCTTAAGATTGGATTTAAACACAGAACAAAAAAATTTGGAACTGTGCTATTAGCCACTATACCACATACTATTTAGTTTAATGTTGGATTTGCTGATGAAGTACCATAAAAAAATGTCATTTTCTGGGAAACTATTGAGTATTGCCACTTAAGACAAAGTAAGTGTGCCTTTATTTTTGTCCTTCTTTTACCAGGCAAAGTTTACACTATGTCAGAGTGTGATATATTGCATGTCCCTCTTGTGAATTAAGTGCTTTCCAGAAATTAAACAATACTGCATCTACCTGGCTGCCTTGATTCATGACTTTCAGTATGTTATATGAAAAATGTGAGTTGGGTTTTACAGATCTGGTTGGCATGGAGGAAGTTATTCTGTGTGAAATACCTCATTTCATTTGAGCTCAGAATATGTTCTGTGATTCTACAACAAATGAATGACAAGGATTATGAAAGGTAGTTCTGTGGAATCACTTCTGCTACCACCTCCAGGGGCTCAACATTCATTTGCTGGGTACAGGCTTGGCGACACCGGGGTTCCTGAGCTGGGGGACTCTTAAGCGCGGCCAGTCCCCTGTCACTGTAAGCTCTGGGCATGCTTCAGCGACCAACGTACAGTGCAGCGGTGGAATGTTGTCTCAGGAAATGGGGACCTTGGCTTCACCACCCGGATCGCGAGGATGGAATAAAAGTCTATATAAAAAAACTCTATCTCAAGGTGTGCTGCGTGCTGGTGAGATGCATGGCTGTTGAGGTGGAACAGTTGTTAGCAGGCAACGTTTGGGGAACCTGCCGCACCTCAGTTGTAAAAGGCTTACCTAGGCATGCGGGGCTCTGTCTAGGTGACTTCTAGTTCCGTAGCTGCTTGTGGGACCGAGATGGATCCTCCAAAATCTTCTTTGCATCCTCGCAGCGGAAAGGGTGGGCCGCTGGTAGGTTCCAACACCCAACCCAACAAGAGGGCTCCTGTAGCCAGCCCTCCTGACTCAGGAGTGAAATCTGAGAGTATCATGACTACTAACAGAACAGACGGTGTGTTTTTAATCATTAAAAGGAAAGAGGGCAGCTTCGGGAAAGTTTTCCCATTGTATATTCAAAGAGGGCTCAAGGACATTGCTGGCAGTTTGAAATCTGTTAAGTGATTGCATAATGGGATGCTGTTGGTGGAAATGGATAGTTCCCAACAAGCTAAGAATCTCCAGAATCCACACTCCCTCCGGAATATACCATGTAAACTGAGCTACACACCACCTTGTTGTGACATGCAGGGATCTGGTGGACGTGTGAAGTGAAAGGTGAGTGGGCTACAACAGGAATAGTTGATGTGCAAAATATCATGAAGAGGGTGGATGGGGCTCTTGTTAAGTTGACTCTTTTATCCTGACGTTTAATAGCATGGAACTCCCTGAGCATACCAAGGCAGGTTTCCTTTGCTTAAGTGTGCAGCCTTATGTACCTAACCCAATGCAGTGTTTCAAATGCCAGCACTTTGAGCATACTACTCTTGGGGTGTCGCGGAGAAGCTACTTGTGGCAAGTGTGGTCAGGCCGCCCGTAAATGTGTGCATTGTCTGTCTCCATTGAAGTGTGTGAATTGCTCTGGACCTCGCCCTATCTGGAGTCGGAACTGCAGCGTGTATCTGGAAGAATGGAAGACACAGGAGCTTAAAACAATTAAGTGCACCCCGTATACAGGGGCAAAAACGCTCTAAAAGCCATGCTGCCCCCGTGTTTTGCTACCTCCTTCACTTCAGTTGTTAAAACAGCCCATATGGAAAGCCAACGCTGCTACACAAACAGAGGCTGCTAGTGTCGGCACTAATACCTGCATGTGTCCATGTACTTGTGCTGCTGCAGTAGTTTGTACGCCTGTCCCTCCCCCGAGAACTTCAGAGAAAGCTGTGGTTACTGACATTGTAGAGCTTCCTGCCCATCCAAAGGTTCCGTCTGGTACACTGTCCAATGTTGTCACACCCGCAACCACAATTGTGGCTGCAAAATCTACCCAGGGAAAAATGCAAAGCAAAATGTCAACCACTGGTGGAATTGGGCAGAAAACAGCCTGATGATATAAACATTGACCTGTCTGATGATGTCTCTGTCGATTTTTCTTTAGAGGCTATGGATCTTGATGTTAGATTGGGGCAACCATCTTGCTCCAAAACTGAGCCTCTACCCATTGTGGGTTCCCCACCTCTGTCAAACAGTCAAGATGAAAGTTCTACCCTCCTGATAGATGGCTCCCATTATACAGTGGAACATGAATGGATTCAGGGCATGCCGGCCGGAGTGGCCGAAAGGTTCTAGGTGCTACAGTCTGGAACCCCGCGACTGCAACGGTCGCAGGTTCGAATCCTGCCTCGGGCATGGATGTGTGTGATGTCCTTAGGTTAGTTAGGTTTAAGTAGTTCTAAGTTCTAGGGGACTGATGACCTCAGAAGTTAAGTCCCATAGTGCTCAGAGCCATTTGAACCATTTTTTTGATTAAGGGCGCACATGGAGGAACTGAAACTCCTAGTGCAGCAACGCCCTCTGTGCTTGTGTTTGCAGGAAACACATTTCAAAGCATCTGATGCCGCTGCACTATGGGGATATACCCTATATCGCAAGGATGACCTGACTGGAGAAAGAGCCAAAGGAGGGGTTGCTGTGTTTGTCAATAATGAACACCACTTCTCTGCTCTTCCCCTGGATATCGACCTGCAGGCAGTTGCAGTTGAAATTTCTGCCTGTCAGTGGCTTACAGTTTGTTCTCTCTGTTTACCTCCACTGGATGCATTAAGACTCTGAGGTTCTCACAGATCTTATCACACAACTCCCCGACCATTCCTCCTGGGCGACTTCAGTGCCCACTGTGTCCTGTGGGGCTCATCGTCTACTTGCTCTCGGGATTGAGTTTTGAAGAGCCTCCTGACATTTTCAGTGCTGTGCCTCGTAAACGCTGGTGCTCTGACCCATTTCTGTGCTGCTACTGGGTCATTCTCAACCATCAACCTTTCTTTCTACTCTCCAGCCCTCGCCGACTCTGTACACTAGGTCATTGATGACCTTCATTCCAGCGACGACTTCCTGATCTGCCTTCAGCTTCTCGATGGTGTGTTGCTGGAACAGAAGCCACCAACATGGATGACTGGCAAGGCTAACTGGACGCTGTTCAGCCAGTTGGCTGTGTTTGAACACTGTGTCAGTGTCCAGGAATGGATGGTCACATCATGTACAGTCTGTAAAATTTTAGATGGCAGACCTCTCCCTACTCCTGAATCGTCAGAAGTCGGTAAACGTTGGGAGGCTTCGGTAGGCACGCAGTTTTGACTGCTGCCAACATTACGTAGCTGACTGTTGTACAAGGTAGCCATTGTCGTCTGCTTAGTTATTGTTTTGCGCTGTACTGTTCTGCGTGTTTTTATTGTGCAGTTGTGCTAAACATAATCAAAATGAGTGAAGAGGCAGTTGCTGGCCCATCTCGGGAGTCGCCAACAACCCCTACCGGTAGGCTTACGGTTAGAAGGAAACCAGTATTATGTAGCGATGCTCACAAAATTATATTGCGTGTGATTGAATGCTACGAAAGGGAAAGAGAGCAGAAAAAATTGCTTCACGCCATTTACAAATCTTCAGTGAGAGCTGCTACATACACAGGACAAAGCATGCATAGCATTGGAAGATTCAAACAGTTTCCCAAGAATCATCCTGGTGTATCACCAAAAAGGCCTGGCAAGAAAAGGTGAGTTTCTATTTCAGATATTTTATTCGCGATCACTTTGAAGGAATCACCAAAATTTCATCGCAATCGGATGAATGGTTTCGGAATGCACAGAGGGCAGACATACATACATTCATTTTTATATATAGAGATTGACAGTTATGTTGTACAATATGACCTGTTTAAGTATATTTAAATTTTATAATTAATAGTTTAACATTGCGGGGAATGAAAGAAAATGAAAAAACAGTTGCGAATAACAACATTTAAAGTGAGTTTTACTTCCAAGCCTTTCGTCTGCTTTCGTGTAAGCTTGATGCGCAATTTTTAGTGCCAGCACTGCATCTGGTAGGCGTGCCTTGTCCCCCCCCCCCCCCTCCCCCAACGGCTCCTCTCCCTTCGCAAGCCAATGCTTGCTTCCTCCTCTCCCCGCACTCCCCTCACAACTCTGCTGTCTTACAGTTAACACACTGTATGTGATCCATCACGCTGCTGATCTAACTATACAAGAGTCTTTCGGCCGTCTTCAGATGTGACCTGTCCCTTGGTGGACAGAAGGGTGCCGTTTGGCTATCCGGGACAGGCGTATGGCTCTTAGACGGTTTAAATGTCGCCCGACAGCGGACAATCTCACAACGTTTTGAATTGAGAGGCAAGGCTCACCGTGTCATTAAAAAAGCGGTCATGGCATGAGTTCCTGAACTCCATCAGGTGTTCCACTTGTTGCTCTAAAGTATGGGAAGCCATCTGGAGGATTTCCTGTAACCACAGCCGTTTACTGATAGCTGCAGTGCTGAACCAGGGGTGCCTTCAAACAACACCCAGAAACATTGCTCAGACGCTGGCCCAGTATTTTGCACCTACTACTGCCACTGCGAGCCAGGATCCATTGTTTCGTCACTACCGTGTGACTATTGAGAGTCAAACAGTTCTGAGACCTAAAACTCCCCTTTCTCCATGTGGGAGCTCGAATCGGCACTGAATGAGACTTCTGACACAGCACCTGGTCACGACCTCATCTGGTACTGCATGCTCAGACATCTGCCAGTTGTCAAAGGAAATCCTCCTTGAATGTTTTAATCTAATATGGCAGACAGGCGTCTTCCCCAACTCGTGGAGGGAGGCAATTCTCATCCCTCTCTGCAAATCAGGAAAGGACCGCACATGTTCCAGAAGTTATCGGATGATGAGCTGTGTCAGAAAGACCCTGGAACGGATGGTTAACTGTCGTGTGGTATGGCTGTTAGAGACCAGGCAACTCAGTAGCTGCTCTCTGTGTGGATTCCAAAAATTTTGGCCCACGGTTGACAACCTGACCCTCCTAGAGGCGGCTATTCAGCAGGCTTTTCTCCATCAGCATCAGTGTATCAGCATATTCTTTGATATCAGTAAGGCACACGATACTACTTGGAGACAATGTATTTTCGCACAACTGCATCAATGGGGCTTTTGTGGTCACCTCCCCATTTTGATTTGGTCTTTCTTGTCTCAGCGTGTTTTTTTTTTTTTTTTTTTTTTTTTTTTCCTGAGTTGGTGACACATTGTCTGATCGATTTGAGCAGGAGAATGTTGTCCCCCAGGGCAGTGTTTTAAGTGTTACCCTCTTTGCCATAGCCATCAACAGTATAACATCTACAGTAAGGAGTCCTGTACAGTGCTCCTTATTTGTGGATGACTTTGCTGTTTTCCATTCCTCCTCCAGTGTTGCAATGGTGAACTGTCAGTTGCAACTTACAGTGCGGTCGTTAGAGGAGTGGGCTGCAAAGACGGGTTTTCAGTTTTCTGCCGATAAGTTGTGTGTGTGTTCATTTTAATCGTTCTCATTGTCCTTTTAATCTGCGTGAATTGCATAGAGGGGGCACTATCCTACATTTTAGTGATACAGTATGGTTTCTGGGCCTCATTTTTTACCCCAGATTGTCCTGGTTGCCACACCTATGAGACTTGAAAGCCAGAACCCTGAAGGCACTGAACATAAAGTGCCTAGGCCACAGGTCTTGGGGAGCGGACAGGGCTTTTGTGCATTCACGGCTGGACTACTGGTGCACGGTGTATGGGTCAGTGAGGTTCTATTATTTGTGGATCCTTGACGCTGTCCGCCATGCAGGGATTCGACTGGCTACAGGTGCTTATTGGACCAGTCTCATACTCAGCTTCTGTGCTGAGGCTGGGGAACCGTCACTTACCACCCGGTGGCTGCTCCTGCTGGTGTGCCAGACTTGTAAGTTTCTTGCAGCTCCAACCTCACCCGCTCACCGTATTGTTGCTCATCCCCCTTGGGGGCCATCTTTTTTCCCACCGTCCCCAAGCCACAATGCTGTTTGGGATCTGTGTGCAGTGTGTCTTGGAGTCCTTCGGTGAGGAGCCCGTACAGCCCCAAATTTTCTGCCATTTTATCTGAGCAACATGACTATGTAGCTGTTTTTACGGATGGGTCAAAATGCGGATTCTGTTAGTTGCTCTGTTGTTTTTCTGGATCGTTTCCTCAAGGTCCGACTGACTCAAGCATTTACTGTCTTTGATGCAGAATTGTCTGCGATCTTGCGGGCACTGGAGCAGATGAGACGTTCTTCCCATCGTAACTTTCTTGTCTGTTCCAACTCACTAAGTGACCTTCACTCATTGCAATGTTTGTATCCTGCAGATAAAATAGTACAGACATCCAGGACGCCCTCCTCCAACTAAAAAAACTGGGGAAAGAGGTGGCATTCTGCTGGGTTCCAAGGCATGTCGGCATTGCCCATTGTTCATTTTATTTTGTAAATAATTTTTTACTCACCCTTTTGTAATGTGAAATGTCAAAACAATCAACTGAAAACTGTGGACTAATTGTGGTACCTCAGCTAAAAAGTAAGCAACAATTAATCTCTGCTGTGTTAACATGTAAGGATCATATGAAATGTGCTTTGCAAAAGCTAGTGAACGCATCAGGAACCTGAACAGTGTGTTTGGCCTAGATGAGTTACACATTTTGGGCAGTGAAAGGGTTAAATAGAATCCAGTTGTCATATGTGGGTCTTACGTGTGCCGACTGCCTAGACTACAACCATCACATGCCACACTTGGCGTGAGCAGGTCAGTTTCAAAATAAAGTACATAAAAATGAATCTGAAAGGTGTACTCTATAAATCAAAGTGGGGAAAATCTTTGAAATAATTTGGTAGTCCGTAGTAGCATTCTGATCACAATCCATTATAAGCAGCCACACATGTAACATACATTTGCAGGTCACGCACCAGCCTGCTGTATATGAGTTTTTGGTGGAATGCTAATCATACACATAAAATAGAAGCTGTGTGAGGTGACACATGAAGAAGAATAACAACAGCATATCATTTTAAAGCCTGTTTTTCCATTGACGTGAATTTTTCTGTGTGGCAGTAAAATTTCATGTTTCCAATATATGTTGTCATCAGTGTTAAACAAGGCCAATGTAAGTTTCTTTCCAAGTACATTATCAGAAATATATCACATGCATATTTTTAATGTTCTAAAGGTATTAACATAGTATGTGGACATTTTTGTATAGAGATGAAAATGTGTGTAAGGTCATATTGAAAGCAGAATACCTACTGTCTTGATCTAAAAAACAATGAATTTTTGAAAATATAATTCAATGGATAGAAAATCTACTCACCAAGTGGCGGCAGGAGAAAACGTGGGTAAAAGTTAAGTACTTGCTGAATGGGATAAGGAACGACTGATTATTGGGGACTGCGCTGTAAGAGATTTGAAAACCCGAGAGCTTAAAGGTGAAAGATAGAGCACTATGCAAGATGGGGATTACTCAGAAAATATTGTGCAAGTCTTAAAACGAGTAGAAAGCTAAGTGCACTGTAAATGATAGTTTGAGTGGGGTATGTTAGGAGATGGGAAAGGGGGAAATAGATGGTCATAAAATAAGATATAGAAAACAAAAAGGGATAAAAAAAAGGAACAGTTGCTGAAAAGAAATGTTGAGACCATAGAAATTAATGTAAAGTAATGCCAGGTGGGTGGCAAGAACGAATGCCAGGTTGTAATACCTAACACCCATTACCCCTCCCCACGTCCGCTTAGTTCTGCGAAACTGCACATGTGTTGAAACAGGCAACAAGGCAAGGTAACAACTGTCATATTTTATAGTATGCTCTGCAACAGTATATTGTGTGTTGCCAGTATACACCCTCTGTCTGCACCCATTCATCCTAACTGATAACTTAGTGGTAGTTTTACCAATGTAAAAGACAAAACAGCATTCCCAATTTTGAAATGATACATGTTGAGAACCAGTTGTTACATAACACTGTTTGGCCTTCTATGATGATATAACTATCACCAGGGTATCAAATAGAATGAATGGGCATAGACAGAGAATGTATCCTGGCAACACACAATATCCTGTTGCAGAGTGTGCTGTTCAACATGACTGTGTGACCTCATTGTCTGTTTCACCAGTTTGGAAAATCCCCCCCTCCGTTTCTCAGAATCAGCACTTGTGTTAGAGCATATCCTCACTTCTCCCCCAACCTGGCCTTAATTTCTTTGGTCTCAGCATTTTGCTTCAGTAATATTCCTTTGTTTGCTCTCTTTTTGTTTTCTGTACCTTTTATTTTCTGATCCATCAGTTTTTCTCTGTGCTCTTCCTCATCATCTGTCTACAACGTATAATGCATTTAGCTTTCCACTCTTATTAACTCGTTCCAGTGTTATCTCAGTAATTTCTGTCTTACTTATATCCTGTCTTCCACCTTTAAGGGGCTCCGGAAAGGCTCAAAATCATGAAAAGTTCAGTTTTTACTTTTTTGCGTTTTCTGAATCTGCAGACTATTACCTTTTAATAGATATATAATTTATTCAATTCCGAAGACTACAACTATTTTTAAATTTTTTTAAAAATGTGTTCTACATGGGCATGACCCACTGTGGCGCTGTTAAACTGCTTTCAAATGGTGTTATTATTAACGTCCGTGTTCATCAGGTACATTTTAGTGATGTGAGATAAAGTATGTGTTGTGGCTAACCTGTGATGGTTCAATATATATCGCTGGTGTGATTGTCGATTGTTTCATGTTTTATCTCAAAAATATTCATAATTAATTCTGTTTCTTGAGTCTCTGCTTTGTTGAAGTATAATAATGAGTAAAAGTAAAGTTATTAGAAATCCTCTGAAGGCTTTTAAGAAAAGGAGAAATGTTGGAAAGCCAAAGGTATGTGTTATTACTGTAAACAATAAAGACGATAACAAAGTGAGTGAACCTAACCTCTCAAGTACACCTGCCCATAGCAGTCAAAGTGGGAAAGAAAATACTTCACAGAAGAAGCTTGGTTCAATGAGTGAAAACTATGAATGTTTTATGGGCGAATCGGATGTGAATGAAATATTTGATAAGTCGGTTCTCAAAGGAATTTTTTCAAACTGTTTAAGATGTATTCATTGTAGTGAAGTTGGTCTGGAACTCTCCATAATAAAGCAGGTAGGACTTGCTAGTGAAATAAAACTGAAATGTGATAAGTGTTCATACATGACCACCTTTTGGAGCAGTGTTGCAGTAACTGCAACTGAAGAAAATGGTAGCAAAATCTACGAACACAACATTAGATTTGTTTATTCCTTGCATTCAGTTGGTAAGGGTGCTACTGCAGGTGCAATTTTCTGTGGCATCATGAGTCTTCCAAATCCCCCAACCAAGTTTATGACCTATAATAAATTAATAGGGTCTAAAGTAGATGTCTGTATAGAATCTATGAAGAACGCTGTGGAAGAGGCAGTAATGGAAAATAATGGTAACAGAGATTTGACTGCAGCGTTCGATGGTACCTGGCATAAACAGGGACACACATCTCTTCATGGTGTAGTATCTGCCACCAGTATGTATACAGGGAAAGTTTTAGATGTAGCAGTAATATCAAAGTATTGTAGATGTCCACAAAAATATAAAGGTACACATGAAAATAATTGCAAAGCTAACTATAGTGGCATTAGTGGAGGAATGGAAGTGGCTGGTGTTGCCAGTATATTCCAGCGTTCTGAGGCGTGTGATAAAGTGCGATATGTTAATTACCTTGGTGACGGTGATTCTAAAAGTTTCAAACCTGTTCAAGGACTGAAGCCCTATGGTGATGATGGTGTAGTGCAGAAATTTGAGTGTATTGGACACGTACAGAAGCGAATGGGAACAAGACTTCGGCGACTGAAAGCTTCGGTAAAAAAACCAAAAACTCAGTGATGGTAAAGGGTTGGATGGGAAGGGAAGGTTAACTGACAGTGTAATTGACAAAATACAGAACTATTATGGAATGGCTATTATGCAAAATACACAAAGTGTTGACGAAATGAAGAAGGCTGTTTGGGCTCCTTTTTTTTTTTTTTTTTTTTTTTTTCCCTCATACTTCTTCAACCGATGAAAATCCCCAACATAGCTTGTGTCCCAAAGAAGAAGACAGTTGGTGTAAATATAACAAAGGATTGCTAACTGGTGAAGTGTACACTCATAAGCATAGTCTGCCTCATGCAATAATGGAGGTGATAAAACCTATTTTCAGAGACTTAGCAGCACCTGAACTGTTGAAAAAGTGTATTCACAGAAAAACTCAAAACCTCAATGAAAGTGTAAATAGTGTTATATGGTCGAGAATCCCCAAGACTGTATTTGTTGGAATAGAAACACTTCACTTTGGTGTGTATGATGCTGTTGCGACTTTCAATGATGGCAACATTGTAAGGTGCAAGGTATTTAGAAATATGGGAATGAAGATAGGTTCTAACATGGTACGAGCGATGCTTGCTTTAGACAAGGAACGCCTTCGGGCTGCAGACAGGGCTGTAAAGCGTCTAGAAATAAAAGCAAGAGTAAACAGGAGGAGGAACAAGAGGAAGCTGGAGGAGGAGTTTGCAGAGGATGAAGATAATCCATCCTATGGACCTGGAATGCACTAAAAAGTTAATCCAATCTTTGTCGCTCGATTCCCAAAACTTTTATTTTCTCATACTAATTACATGTTTTCTAAGGATCTTCCAAACATATTTGTTTCAAACTTTCAGTAAATGTTACACAGTACCTTCTGCATAATTTAACACAGCCTTTTTCCAAAAAACTGTATATTTTTGAATATATAATTAAAAAATTGCAAAAAAATGTTGTGAATTTTCATTACAATTGAAAAAAAAAATCATCTTTAATAACTGAACTAAAATTTTGTAAAATCCCTGTGTTAAGTTGTAGCCCATATTCCAATAAATAATCTGTAAAAAGTTCAACTTCCTACCTCAAATACTTTGTGAGGAAAGATGTAATTTATAAGCGTTATTTTAACATTGCAAGTATAGGGCGTTCCGGAGCCCCTTAAGCTCTCAGGTTTATCATACAGTGTGTCCCAGTCAGTCAGTCTTTCCTTCTCGTACCATCTGGTAAGTTTTCCCTGACACAGGATTCTGGGCAGCATTTCTGTAACTATCTACATTTCCTAAACTTTGCCAGTCCTGTTCCTTCATCCATCTTCCTTCCCCTTTAAACCTTTCTGCCAGAAGGAGCAACCCCTTGTTGCAAAAGCTTAACTTACACACATTTTCCTACCCCCATTTGGTGCATAGATTTTTTATCTGTCTTATTACATTATACCTTTCTGATCAATGTTATTGTGCCTAAGCTGTTGGAGCTTACATGACATATCAATTTGCACCTTGAATGACTGTCTTTCTCCTTAGAGTCCAAACACCACTAACAGTCTCGTTAACTCAGAGTTTATGTACATATCAAGTTGTTAAAGAGTTTAACTAAGGTGTAGATAAAGGAAATCATGTATTATACATTGCAGAAATATGGCACATAGATCCAGAGAATGTATTGCTGACATTAATATTGAGAAGAAATTATCTCATTTTCACCATTTTGTAGGAGGGGCAATACAATTGAAATAGTGTCTACTTTTCAACTCTTCTAAGGAATTCATTTTGTAGCTGTTGACAACTATATCCAAAATTTCCATATAAGGCAAAAGTGGGGAAGGAAAAGTGTTTTTCTCGATTTTGAGACATTATGCAAAAGTTGACTTCCATGAATTTTCACTCTCTTTGTTGAGCAAGTATTCCTGAAAGCTTGTCTTAAATGTTTCTTCTGCCTGTCCTATTTAAAAGTATATATGTCAGCTTTTGCAGAACATTTCAAAATCGAGAAACACACACTTCCTCCTCCATCCTTCCTTAATATAGAAATTTTGCATATACTGAGAAGTGCACAAAATGAAAGTAAAATAAGAGCTTGAAAAACATAAAAGTGTATGGCCAAGTTATAATGGTTTAAAATATCACAAATTTTGTAGGTTTCTGAAGATGAAGATGACAGGTTAATCTCTTGAAATGGCAAATCAAAATAAATTTCCTAATTGTTCAACTGATGACTGAACTTTATTTTGGAAGAAAAGAAAGAACTATCCAGAATATGTAACATTCTCTCTGAAGATAGGGTGGATGGGCTGGACTGGACGTCATGCACTTACACTAGACTCTTGCTAATCTGGCCATTCCTGGCACATGGGTGCTGGATTAGCGGAAGTGCCGGAGGATTATTGAGTATCTGAAATTTATTTTATTCATTTATTTTTTATTTATTTTGAAAATGTAGGGGGCATGGTGTACTCTACTTTATTAAACAAAGGATACAATTTTAAAATATAGAGGATATACTTCATTAAATCCAAAAATACATTAATTTTCAAAGAAAACTTAGTCCTTGGGTGTACAATATACTGCACATAATTACCCAGTCATATCGCTCACAATGGAACATGTCCCTAATTTTTAACTTTCACAATGATGATGGCATGCTATATCACGCAACCGCTTTACAAGCAATACATTGGTATTGCATGTATCTGGTTATTGCAGAATGTACTCCAGGAAGACCTCGGCTGCTTCAGCACCAGCAATGTGAGAAATCTTCATGCTGTGTCCTCCTGTGTCCTATTCTTCATCACTTTCATCATTACTTTCTTGCATGCTTTTGATTATTTCTTCACCTGTTAAAGTTTGGTCCGTATTACAGTGTTCCTCATTCAGCCACTTAGTAACATCTTTATAAATTTCTTCTCCTGGGAAGGTTGTGGAACATGTCAGTGTACAAAGTAATTGATTCCGAATTGACTGGCTTATTGCTGTCACTCACTACTGGATCCAAGTTAGCATCAATGGATACCCACAATTTTCTCCAGCTCTTCATTATGGCAGTGCTCTCTCTCCACATTATCCCATGCTTCGGCTGCTTGGAAAACATCATCACGTATGTTAATAGCTTTCCATGCCTTCAGCATAGTCTCAATAGAGTTGTTTTCACTTTCATTCTGCAAGGAGATAAGTGAAAGTCAATAATGATGTTTAATTGATTTAATGATGTTTAATTGATTCCAAAATTCCCTGGTCCATGAACTGAATTAAGGCTGTCACATTGGGTGGGAGAAAGAGTGCTTGTATACAATTGGGCTTTAGAGAAACATCTGAAGGATGACTGGGAACATTGTCAATTATAAGGATAGCTTAGAGTGGAAGCTTTTTCTTAGCTCTTTTCTCACTGCTGGTACAGACGTTACATGGAACCACCGAGAGAATATTCGCCTGTCCACCCATGCTTTCTTCAGAGTGCAATACTGTGTTGGTAGAGTATTTACATCAGTGTGTTGGAAACAACGTTGACGTTGGGATTTTCTAATCACTATAAGCGGTAGTTTGACTCCCATTTGCATTACAGCATGTCATTGATGCTAGGCGCTGTTTCTGTTGCTTGTAACCACGAGCTTCCTTCTCATTGTTGGCAGCTAATGTTTTTGAAGGAAGCATCTTGTAAAAGAGTATTTATTCATCAGCATTGTACAAGATATCAGCATTTAAATCTTCTACCTCTATTATCTTTCGTATCCTGCTTACAAACTCATCAGCATCTTCATTGTTAACTGAGCGACTTTCCCTGGTGACTGTTTTTATTTTTTTTTTTTTCCCAAGTTCCATGGATCCTTGACACAAATGTATCGCTAGGATGCAGAATGTGTCAGATTATTACAGAAATAGCCACATGTAGATGATCGTGAGGCAACCAATTAACATATATAAGCAGATACATGAAAAACGACATCCGCATGTCAAATAATTACACACATAAATTCAGATAACAACACAGATAATAGTACAGTAATGACATAGATGATTACATAAACAAATTTAAAGTAATTCATCTAAAAATATTCTTCTAACAAGTGATATGCTAATCTACATAATCAGTTCTATTAGAAACGCTTGAAATTAAACACACATTCAAGAAGTATTACACATTATCAAAGAATTCCTGTAAAGAATAGAAAGAATTATCCAAAAATAAAGTTTTAGCTCTGTTTTGAATTTAGTATGATCCCCAATGACTGATTTGATATGGACAGGAAGTTTATTGAACACTTTTATACTTGAATAATGAACTCCTTTCTGTACCATGCTGAGATCTTTTAAATCTATGTTAAGATCATGTTTTCTTCTTGTATTGTGATCATGGTACGCACTATTCATTTTGTAAATTGCATAATTTTTGTGCACGAAGCACATTAGTGACAAGATGTATTGACAGGGCATGGTGAGCCGGCCGGTGTGGCCGTGCGGTTCTAGGCGCTTCAGTCTGAAGCCGCGTGACCGCTACAGTCGCAGGTTCGAATCCTGCCTCGGGCATGGATGTGTGTGATGTCCTTAGGTTAGTTAGGTTTAAGTAGTTCTAAGTTCTAGGGGACTGATGATGACAGATGTTAAGTCCCATAGTGCTCAGAGCCATTTGAACAAGGCATGGTCAGGATCCCCAGCCGTTTGAACAAATTTCTGCAAGATGATCTAGGATGCACTCTACTCATAATGCTGATAATTCTCTTCTGTGCAACAAAGACTATTTGCTTGTGGTTTATTTCCCCAGAATATGATGCCATATGTCATAAGTGAAAGGAAATAACCAACATATGCAGTTTTGATTGTTTCCATGTCCCAAACAGATGCAATTGAGTGAATGGCAAATGCTGCTGAATTCAGTCTTTTACATGGGTCAGTGATGTGGACAGACCAGTTTAGATTGTTTTCAATATGTAAACCCAGAAATTTGGAAGATGCCATTTTCACTATTTCTTTGTCTCCACATTTTATTTCAATATTTTCCAATTTTTTGTTTACTGTTTGAAACTGAATGAAATGAGTCTTATTAACATTGAGGGACAGGCCATTTGCAGTGACCCAATCTACAACTTCTTGGAATATAGTGGTTGCAGTGTTCTCTAGACTACAGTTGGGTACCTTGGCAATCATAATGGTTGTGTCATCTGCAAATAGGGTGAAGTGTGCTTCTTGGGTAACACACCATGGGAGGTCATTTACAAAGCTTAAGAAAAGTAAGGGACCAAACACCGAGCCCTGTGGCACTCCACAATTTAATGTACCCCAATCAGAGCTGGCAGGCACCTTTGCACAATTGTTTAATACTACCTTCTGATTTTGGCATCTAGATATGATTCCCTACTTTATCTTTTAAGCCATAATGCTCAGCCTTTATTAGTAGAATCTTGTGGTCTCCACAGTCGAATGCTTTTGACAGATCACAAAAGATTCCAACTGGTGGCATTTTCTTGTTTATTGATTCAAGGAGTTGGTTGACAAATGAGAAAATGGCTTGTTCAATTGAAACACCCTTTTGAAATCCAAACTGATTTTTATTAAGGATGTTATATTTGTTAAGGTGATCCATGATTCTATTGTACATAAGTTTCTCAAGGATTTTTGAAAGACTTGTTAACAATGAAATTGGGCGGTAGTTCGAAACCTCTGTTTTATCACTTTTTGAAGAGTGATTTACCGTATTTACTCGAATCTAAGCCGCACTCGAATCTAAGCCGCACCTGAAAAATGAGACTCGAAATAAAGGAAAAAAAAATTTCCCAAATCTAAGCCGCACCTGAAATTTGAGACTTGAAATTCAAGGGGAGAGAAAAGTTTTAGGCCGCATCTCCAAATCGAAACAAAGTTGGTCCATTGTAATATGATAGACAATTTAGGCCGAATGAATGACGATACAGCTACAGTAGTTTGGTTCGAGTTGTAAGCTTAGCAGTTAAGCTTTACCACGTAGCCATTGCTATGCGTCAGGCGCTCCGTCCGTATTTATACGGATACCCTTCCTTTTTCACGTGCTTCGTCTGTTTTGAATCGATTGCTTATTTTGCTTTGATCTGATAAGTGCCGTTTTCTTTGTTATAGGTGTTTGCGTCACTCTTAAGCTGAAAATGCATTACTGCACTGTGTCATGCATTGTTTGTCGCATTCTGATAGTGCGTGTTTACGGCCAGTCGCGGCCCGCGGCATGGCTTGCTTTTGTGCGCGCTACCGCCGCGTACAATAAAAAAAAAAAAAAAAAAGAGGGGGGGGGGGAATTTTCTCATTAGCGAAACAATGGCAAGAGACTGCTATTTGTTGTTACTTACACTGCTGCTTTCTTTAATAATGATCAACAAGAATCAAATAATAGACTGCGTATGATAGAACATGTTCTGAACGAGAGTTTGTGAAAATTTTTCTCCGTTTGAAAATCTTTGCGGCCGGTTCTTTATTACATCAAATTCTGCACAGAAATTACAGTCATCTTAGATTTAAAAATCTAGTCACTTGCCGTGCTTCATTTCTGACTGTATCACTATTAGACATAAGAATAATACGAATATAAACACGACATGATATGTATATTCTTCCACGTTTGCTGTTGTCTCACTCTATAGTTTCGTAGTTTATTAGGCAGACAGGATTTAAATGAGATGGCAGCAAACACGAAAGAATACATGGCAAAATGTTTATATTCATATTATTCTTATGGTGAAGAGAATACTGTATGTGATTCAAATTTCATCAGGTTCCTATTAGCAACCATCTCTTCTCACAGATAGGAAAAAATTCAGAACGTAGAGTTGGCCATATTGACAAACATCCCAAACAGTCTTGCCAGTCAGATTTTCGTAGTACACTGAAATTGTGCTACATTCGAAGATGAACATTACGGAATTTGTATTTACTTCGTTGGATAATGTATGAAAATGCAGTGGTCGAAACTCGCGGCGGAGAAAAAAAATCTCGTCTTCCACTTTTTAAAAAAAAATTATTTACTGACGCAGAGGTTTTGGTGCCAGTATTTATCTTTGTGCCTACAAAGTATGCTTGCGTAGCGCTACATGTATTCGCCGGCAGAAGTTAGTTGTGGCGGCACGTACGAACATTTTTCATAACTTTCGCTAGCTTTGCACTCGATTCTAAGCCGCAGGCGGTTTTTTGGATTACGAAAACTGGAAAAAAAGTGCGGCTTAGATTCGAGTAAATACGGTAACAACTGCAAATTTTAGTCTGTTAGGGACAGTACCTTGATTTAGAGATTCATTAAATATGTGATACAGAACTTTAAGAATATGTTTGTGGCATTGTTTCAGTACTTTGAGAGATATATTGTCCACACCATTGGAATTTTTGTTTTTCATTTGGCATATCACCTTCTCAATCTCATCTGCTGTGATGTAGGGTACATAGATCAGGCTAATTTTTCTCTGCGCTTCTTTTTGTAGAAGGTTCATGGCTTCATCCATAGACCCTTTACATCCAGTTTGATCTGCTGCTGTCAGAAAATGATCATCCAGTTTGATCCGCTGCTGTCAAAAAATGATTGATGAAGATAGTGGCATCTATTTCCCCTTCATTTACCATGCTTCCATTGTGACAGACTTGGATACTGTCTGTATCCTCTGAAACTTTTCCTGTCTCCCTTTTTACCACCATCCAGATTGTTTTTATTTTATTATTCGATCTGTCAATTTCAGATTTGATGAACATACTCTTGGATTTTTAATAATATTCTTTAGGATGTTACAGTACAATCTGTAGTGTTCCCTATCCTGAGGTTTATCAGAATTTCTTAGTGAAACATAAAGCATTCTCTTTTTTCTACATGAAGTTTTTATTCCCTCAGTGAGCCACTGTCTCCTACAATCATTCCGGTTTGTGCTTTTTGAAATTCTCTTAGGAAATAAGCTTCAAAAAGGGTAACAAATTAATTTAGGAAAATGTTGAATTTATCATTTACATTTTTGACCTCATGTACTGCCTCCCAACGTAACTGCTCCAAATGCCTACTGAAGGTTTCCAGATTCTCACTGTTGATTAATCTGTATGGTCTACTGATAGAACTGCTCTTGTTAGCAGGGCTTGCATAGTGTATTTCCAACAGCTGCCCATCATGGTCAGAGAGACCATTTAAGATTTTTGTTACAAATATATTTTCGTTTCCATTATTATCTACAAAAATATTGTCAATCAGACTTGTACAGTTCTTTGTTACGCTAGTGGGAAAGTAAACAACTGTTCTCAGATTGAAAGCATTCATTACATTCTAAGACTCTGTTCTAAAATGTACATTAAAATCACAAACCATTGTTATTTCTTTGGTTTTTGAATACAAGTAAGTTAAAAGTGATTCTACTTCCTTGAGGAATACACTGACCTTTCCTGAGGGAGCTCTGTAGACTGCAATAACATAAATAGGCAGTGTATTGACAAGGACTTCAATGCAACAAGCCTCAAAATGCTGGTCAACACAATATTTTTTTTAAATCTATAGATTTGTACACTACATTACATTATCACTCCTCCTTTGTCCATTTTACTTCTAATATAAAAAGTTGCTAAGGTGTACTTGTCTAGTTGCAGCATTTCAGTCCTTTCCTTCATATGATGTTCAGTAAAACATAAAATATGGGCATTGTTTGTTGCATCACTGTCATAAATGCAGACAGACAACTGGTCCAGTTTGTTCTGTAGACCCATTATATATTGATGAAATAAGCAAAGTTTGTTATTTATTAAACTCTTTGATTCAATGTCACTTCTTTGTTGTGAACTGCAATTAGAGATTATAACAGGTCTACCTGAAGGTTTCTGCCGTATGTTAGACTTGGAACTGAGACCAGGTACCAAAAATCGATTAGATTAGATTAATTATTCATTCCATAGACCCATAAAAGAGGGAATGTCAGATAAACACATTGCAAAAATGTAATTAGAATGTCAGCTGCTGAACAACATGTTGTTTTTTCCAGTTTGATAGCCAACCTTTGCTCACTGCAAATAAGTTACTACCACTGTGTTGTTTGTCAAATGCAGCTGCTTTTTCCCTTAGTCAGGCCACTGACTGGAATTCCTTTACTGTGCTGTGGTATGAATTGTCTATAAACTGCTGCCTCCAGTTCTACATTCTCACTCTTTCGCATAACCTTCCGTTTTCACAACTCACTATCCATTTGTGTTGAGTACTGTTGAATAACATCTTTTTTTTGTGTCATAAATATTTGCTTGTCCAACAATGAACTCAGCAGCAATGGCTTTCTGCGAAGAACCTTGATTTAACTTCTCTAAAATTCTGAGTTTCTGCTTTAGGTCTAGCCTAACGTGTTTCCTTTTAGAAGACATGATTCCGAACTTGAAAGAAAGCTAAAATTTCAAATACAGTATACAAAGCATTCTGCACATGATAATTCATTGTGCATGTATTTTCGGATGTGTGCCGGATTACTGAGAGGCCAGACTACTGAGGGCCGGTTTACGGAGAGTCTGGAGTTGGTCAGTATACGTAACTGAAAATACAATCACTTGTTTTTATGGAGCCTTTGCTTTCATCCATGGTAAAATTTACGTAGAAACACAATATAGCCATGAACCCATAACATTTGTTCCTTTTAAGACAGTGAACAATATCATGTATTAGTTCAGGGACATATCTGCGTACCATTGTAACTTGTTTCACATTCCAACATTAAATTGATATTGAAACAGCAACTCCTTCTCTGTGGTCTTAAATGGTATAGGCTTAACTACAATGTCAGTACAATAAAATTACAGAAATTTTATTTAGTGTTCTGTAAATAAATAAAAATAGAGCTATCATGGAATGGGACTCGGAGAAGATACAAGAAATATGTGGTAACATAGTCTGAAAATTTTCAGAAACTACATCCAGTTAGAATCTGAAATTTTTTGTGCTCATCCAGTGTGCATTAATAATTTTTCACTCCCACCTGGTATTTTAATATTAAAATTGTGACACATGATGGAATGGAATATTCATAGTGATGGAACAATACTAGTACAAAACAGAAGTCAGTTTAATTTTAATCTGTTTTATTTTGGAAACATAGGTTTCTAACACCAACAAATAAACAAATTTTAGATTTAGCAAAAAATACATCAGCCTATGAAACAACATTGATCTCCAAACCGGAGATGAAAATCTTTGTTGTTGGTCAGTATCACTTTGGTACCCAAGCAGTATTGTAAGCTTTAAATTTAAATGTTTGCAGCAACAACAAAGCAACCCACATGAATATCATCCCTTTCATCACCCATTTGACAGTTGAATTCATTATTTGGAGTGTAATCAGGAATCATAGTTTTAATTATTCCCGAGACAAAGTTAAATTCAAAAGCATTTCTGGCAATAGCATGCTCTTTATAAATTACTGTGTAAGGGTACAAGGCTTTCACACAGTGTCAGGTATTGCATGGATAATTATGAAAAATTCTCACACATAAACGCAAACTGTTTAACAATATGTTACTACAATTTGTTTTCTTTATTTTCGGTATCGTCATAAAAAAAATTGCATTTATTTTCCATCCAAAACCACATGCCATATCTTCCATTTGAGTTAAACTCCATCAGCACTGGCATTCCAATAAACTTACCGTGCTGTTATGTAAACACTGTTTGGTCTTCTACATTGATATGGCTACCACCAAGTTATCCGTTAGGACAAATGGGCATAGACTGAGGGTGTATACTGGCAACACACAACATTCTGTTGCAGAACATGCTCTAAAATTTGATGGTCATGACTCCATTGCCTGTTTCACCACTCATTTAATTGGGATTCCCCCTCCTGACACCAGTTCCTCAGAATACCACAAGTGGGAACTGGTGTTAAAACAGGTGCTTGGGTTCACCCTGCACTATCCACATGGCTTAAATTTACATTAATTTCTTTTGTCTCAGCATTCATTTTCAGTATCTATTCCTTTTCTTTACTCATTTTCAGTTTTCTGACCTGTGTATTTTCTTTGCGACATATACAATGCACTTATCTTTCTGCTCTTATTAACTCTTGCATGGTTTTATTTTTATTTATTTATTAATTTTTTCTGCAGTAATCTGTGTGTTGTTTATGACCCTATCTTCCACTTTTAAGCTATCTGCTTTTCAAATCTCTTATGGTTTTCAAATCTTATATAGTACAAATCCCAGTCAAATCTTCTCATCCTGTTAAGAAAGTCTCACCTGACAAAAGGTTTCGAGTGACTGTTCTATAAATCTCCCCATTTCCTAAATGTTGCCAGGCTTTTACCTTCATTGCTCTTCCTTTCCCTTCAACTCTTCTGCCAGGAGGAGGAGCCACTGGCTCCAAAAGCTTGTATATTTCCATAAGTTTTATTTGCATTTCCTTTTGCTGCCATTTGGTGAGTAGATTTTTTTAATATATCCTATTATATTTTCAAAAATTAATTACATGATATAATAAATATCAACATTATTTAAGATAAAAAATTTGAATTGCTCTCTTTTATGAAAGTTCTTTTTTTTAAGTTTAGTAAAATAGTAATTTTATGCATTAAAAGTAAGGAATAATTAAACTTCTCCAGAGTGTCATTGAATTCGTCTGTTAAGCTTTTGAGAGAATGGGACAAGTTACAAAAAAATAATTTGAAGATTATAATTAAGTTGCTGATTATTTGCACATATAATTTTTTCCCATAACATACTTGCATTGAAATCGCATGACATCATTTTTTAGAAAATGACACATTTCTTTTACTATACCATTATGGGACAGTAAAACATGCATTTTAATTGCATTAAAAGTTATATGTGCCTTACATCACAGCAATTAAATGACGGATAATGAGTTTGAAACTTCACTTGTCTCATCCACACTTTTTATTAGACGAAAATTGCCTTACCAATTTTGATATTTCATAATTTTCTAAGCATACAAAGAACCATATACACAGTGTCATGAGTAGGTAATGGTTACAAAAATGTTAAAATTATGATGCGAATTTGAGAAATCTTACTAGTTTTAAAATTACAAATAATCCTCGTGCTAAAATATGATTGACGATACTGACATTAGGGTATATTATACCTCGGGATATGCTGCAAGTGAATTACTAAAGAATTCTGCAATATTGTCATGTGATGACATGATGGCAACTGTGGCTGTCATTTGATGACAAATGTTGATGGTGTTGGAACAGCAACCAGCCACAAATTTACTTTCGGTTCCTTTATTCAAAGGATACCATTACCAGTTTCGAATCGTTGTGATTCATCTTCACACGGTTTACACGCTTTCCTTATGACAAGTGGTGTTTTTTTTACAGATTAATTGTCGTGAAATGTCGGTTTGGAGTGTTTGTTTTCATAACATTCGCCCAACAGATGTGAACACACTCCCGCTGCATTCTTATTGTTGCACAATCAAATTTTTCTCACTGGACACTTAAGATTTGTCACTGAGAAGATACATCGTATGCATCAAAACGTGTGGTGCGTGGTAGAAATCTCCTCAGTGACAAATCTAAAGTGTTCAGTGAGAAAAATTTACATGTGCAACAATAAGAATGCAGTGGTTATGTATTCACATCTGTTGGATGAATGTTATGAAAACAAACACTCTTAACCAACATTTCATGACAAGTAATCTGTAAAAAAAACACAAGACGTCTCATAAGGAAATCGCGTAAACCGTCTGAAGATGAATCACTAAGATTCTAAACCGGTAACGCTACCCTTTGGATAAAGTAACTGAAAGTAAATTTGTGACTGGTTGCTGTCCCAACACCATCAACATTTGTACTAAAGAATTTATGAAAATTAAAAGCACAGGAAACTAATCGCAGCATAATGTAGAAATCTCATTCCTACTGTATAGAAGAGTTTTTCATGGCATTATTACTTTGCACCAAGTGAGGCGGTTCGTGGTTAACACACTGGACTCTTTCGGGAAGACATGTGCAGCCATCCTGACACAGATTTTCTGTGAGTTCCCTAAATTAATCCTGGCTCCTTTGAAAGGGCATGGCCGACTCCCTTCCGAATCCTTCCCTAATCTGACTGATGACCTCACTATTTGGTCCCCTTCCCAAATCAACCAACCAGCAATTACTTCACTGCTGTCATCCTCGAGATATTGCTTAATATTTTTGGGAACTGCATTTTTTGTCTTCATCATTATTACAGCAAATAATCAATAACAAGAGTAGTTAACATTTCCACAAGTGGTAAAGGAGTATCTCGATATCAACATACTTTCTTTTCGATCATGGCTACATTGGACAGGAATAATGAACAGCCTTGGGGAGTTCACTTTCACCAGTAGTCACCAACATACTGTATATATGAACATTTAGAGGAGGACGCTCAGTATGCAGCCAATTTATTTCAATTGCCAATTTATTTCAGTATGTAGATGGCACCTTTGTCATATGGGCACGTGGATAATGCAAACTGAATGACATAAATCTCAATTCCATACATGAGAACATCTGTTTTACCATGGAAGAGCAAATTGGGTGGAGTGCTCCCCTTTTGGGATGTCATGGTAAAAAGCAGAGTGAACAGCATATTGGGTCACAGTGTGCACTGGAAGAAGGTACATGGCTACCTACGAGGTCTCTTCAGAATGTTTCAGTACTTTGTCCACAAAATTTTTCTGTGCTTACCTTTTACTTATTGTAATGATCTCCTTCGAAATACTCTCCTCCAAAGTTGATACACTGCTCCAATGCCAGTAACACTTCTGAAAGCAGTCTTGGTACACCTCTGGCTAGATTTCACAAAGCATCACCTACGAATTTTCTTTTATCTCATCTAAAGTTGCAAGTCTTTTTCTTTTCAGTGGAGTTTTCAACTTTGGAAAGTAAAAAAAAAGTCTCAGCAGTGAGGTCTGGAGAGCATGGAGGATGAGGCTGCACAGTGATTTCGTTTTTTGTGCAGTAGTCACGTACCAACAGGAATGAATGTGCGAGTACATTATCATGATGCAACAGCAATGAAGTGTCTCGCCCACATTTCATGCCGTTTCCTTCTCACATTTTCTTGCAACACATCCCAATAGTACCATCAATTAACAATTTGCCCCTGTGGCACGAATTCCTGACAAACTAATCCTTCAAAGTCAAAGAAAACTATCATGGCTTTCACATTTGACATGACCTGATAATCTTTTTTTGTCTTGGCGAACCCTTCCGAACCCATTGTGAAGATCGAATCTTGGTCCCAGCATCATAATTGTAAATCCATGTCTCATCACCAGTTATGATTCTTTTAAGGAACATCTCATTCTCGTTTGCACAGTCCAGAAACTCTTCACAGATTTCGAGGCGAGAAGGACTTTCTGGTCTTGACTTGTGAATTGTGGGATGAACTTGTCAGTGATAATATGCATTCCAAGATGCTGTGTCAGGATTTCAAGGCATGGTCCAACTGAAATATTACATTCTTGCACTCTGTCAGTCAGTCTTGGACTGGGATGCAAAATTTCATTGATGTTTCTGACATGAGTGTCGTCAGTAGACGTGGAAGGATGTCCTCAACAAGGATCATCTTATCTTAACTTCCATCTGGCCTTTTTTAAACACGGTTAGCCATTCATGACACAGAGTAAGGCTTAAGCACTCGTCACTGTAGGCTTCTTGCATCATTTGGTGTGTTTCTGTAAAGGTTTTTTGAGTTTCACACGAAATTTAATCCAGACATATTGCTCCTCTGCCATCTTGAACTTAAGTAGCTGTGTGATACAACATTCTACTCAGTACAGCACTGAACAATAACTAACAGACATACAACAATGAAACTGCCAGTAGTTACATATTAAACACAGGCATGTGCAGTGTTGCCAAATGCATTTCACTCGCTCCAACACACCATTGACATGAAATTATGAATGTTCTGGAGCTTTTTGAACAGACCTCGTATACTGATATGCAAACAGTTGCCACCACTCAGAGCAAAGGAATGGTGTGCTCAGAACCTCGGTACATAGGGCTCATGTCCTCTCTGACAATGAAAGTCTCAATTGAGGACTTGAACACCTAGAATGACATTGTAAAACAGCTACAAGGAATGGCAAATTCGGAGAAACTTACATCATACACCCACTGTACAACTGTTGGTGCATTATCCAGGAAGATAGGACAAATCTATGTCTACACTACTCTGTAATTCACACGTAAGCGCTTGGCAGAGGGTTCTGCGAGCCACCTTCAGACTATCTCTCTACTATTCCATTCTCGAACACTGCATGGGATAAATGAAGACTTAAATCTTTCTGTACGAGCTCTGATTTCTCTTATTTTAGTACGACGATCATTTCTCCCCATGTAGGTTGGCAATAGTTAAATATTTTTACATTTAGTGGAGAAAGATGGTGATTGAAACCTCGGGAAAAGATCTTGCTGCATGAAAAACAACTTGCTTACCATATCTGTGACATTCTCCCCTATTTCACGACAACACAAGAAGAGTTACACTTCTTTGGCCTCCTTTGATGTCCTCCATCGGTCCTATCTGGTAAGGACCCCACACCTCACAGCAGTACTCTACCAGAGGACAAACAAGCATAGTGTAGGCAGTCTTTTTAGTAGACCTGTTACTGCATCTTCTAAGTGTTCTGCCAGTAAAGTAAAGTCTTTGGTTTGCCTTCCCTACAATATTATCTATGTGATTGTTCCATTTTAATTTTTGTATTTGTAATTCCTAGGTATTTGGTTGAATTGACAGGATTTAAATTTGCATGGTTTATTGTGTAACCAAAATTCAATGTTCTTCTTTCTGTATTCATGTCGATGACCTCATACTTCTCCTTATTCAGAAACAGTTGCCACTTTTCACACCATACAGATATTGTCCCAATCAGTTTGCAATTGTTTTTGGTCTTCTGGTGACTTAACTAGATGGTTAATGACAGCATCATCTCCAAACAATCTGAGGGCACCTCAGATGGTCTCATAAATCATTCATGAAGATTATATACAGTATAGTGCCTGTAATACTTCCTTGGGGAATGCCAGATATCATCTCTTCTCTCTAGATGATTTTCTGTCGATTACTACATACTATAACCTTCCTGACAGGACATCGTGAATCCAGTGCACAACTGAAGCAGTACCCATAGATACATAATTTGATTAGAAGTCTCTCGTGAGGAACATTGTCAAAACTCATGAAATCTAGATTTATGGAATCAGTTTGATCCCTGTCAGTAGCACTCACTACTTCATGTGAATAAAGAGCTGGATGTGTTTCACAAGAATGATATTTTCTGAATCCATGCTGACCATGTCAGTAGACCATTACCTTAGAGGTAACTCTTAATAGAATTCTCTAGAAACACATAGTGAAGACAATCTTGCACCCACCAGCTAAAACATGGGCATTGCTTGGTAATGTCGAAGACTACCCTGATCTACAGATATCAAAAGTCAGTCAGATACCCTGCTAATGCGGTAAAACATACAGGTCAGACTCTGCATGCTGTCGAAGATTGTGTTGCGGAGAACACCATCTGCACACCGGATTGCAGCAGCGTAACAAATTGGCAATTATGGAAACTTACCTGGTGAAATTATACTGAATGAATTATGAATGTACTAAGGTTCTGACACAGACATGTAACTTCTGGGCTGTGTCATTAGAGAATTTATGAAGAATCAAGTAAGGGGACTGCTGACAAATTGCAATAATGGCTACATCCGTAGTAAGGCATGGGACCTGCCAGGGACAGAGGGAGGAAAAGCGGAGGTGCCAATCTGGGTGCAAAACCTAGAATAATGTTTCAGCTGGAGGAATGTGGGGCGAGATCCTGAGTGTGTTCAGCAGATAGAATGACAGATTGGAGGAAGAGGGGAAGAGAGAAAAGTGTTGCATGTTCCGAGCTGCTAGAGACGATGGTCATGTGCGTGTGAGATGTGCTTGCTGGTGTGTGTGTGTGTGTGTGTGTGTGTGTGTGTGTGTCCTTCCTTTCCTTTTTATAATGTTTTTATAATGCATCATGTTTCTTGTTCATCACTACTCCCGGACACACTTTCTCTTTAACCCACATTACATTTTCAGAAGCTCTACTGCATGACAACTTTGCAGTTAATATTGTTGTTCTATTTTTTAAAAGAAGATACTAGCTTAATATGGAAGCTGACTAATTTAGTGTTTGTTCTCATTTTTGGTCTCCAGTGTCATTCACTCTTTGCTGAGACGTCATTTCCTGTTTTCTGTGTTCTTAAGTAAATCTTCTGTCAGCTAAATGTATGCTTTCTACTAACTAATTATTGTTTCACAAATTCCTACAGCAGCATCACATACTAATACATACATGTGTAATATTGTTTTAGGTGGCTGTCTCGTTTGAGGGGTGCTGGCTACCGTAGGCGAGACTTAATGAGAGATGTCAAGGAGCTGGTGCGCTTTGCGCAGGACCATGCACTCAACTTTGATACTGGCCAATTAGATGATTTGGAACAAGCAGCAAACTCTGCCCGTTTACCTGAAACAGTAAAAGTTGTTGAGTCTTCTCGTCGGCATGTTGAAGTTTTGCTGGAGCCAAAGCTGGAAGCATTTCGGAAAGAAATGAGACGTCAACATAATATGACCTAATTGGTTCAGCCAGAAGACATACTCTTACTGGAATAATGCCACCCATGTTCCTATGACAGTCATGTATTTCGAATGAAGACATTACATGTTGGACTGCAACAAATTGTCTGTGATATTAACCTCAATGGACAAAAAAGTGACAAGTTGGACAAGTTTAATTAACTCATGTCTATGATGTTATTTGAGTGACATATTACCACTCAAAACCATGTTTTGAATATGTTGCTTCATTTGTAGCTGATTGTAGTGTGCTGTGATCTACAATTTGCTCTTAAATTTTATTGTGCCTTTTTATACGAGTATGTACAGCATAAAATATAGTCTAATGCACAGCATGACAAATCCTACAAGATATTACTTTGGAGAAAAAATTTAACTGTTAAATTAGGTTGTATTACAAACTATTACAGAAATAAAAGTTTTTTGTGCTGTTAATTCCAGGTACCTATGTTAGACATTTCAGAAGCTTTCTTGATTTGTAAATCACACTCACATGCATTCAATCCATTCATTTTTTTATTGAAGGTTGTGTACCCAGGACTGCATTGCCTAGTGGTGCATATGAGTTTCACCCAGTCTCTTCGTTTTTTAATGCCATTTGTCATACCATTTAGGAGGTTCGAGTTAGTGATGATTGGTAAGTTTTGCAACAGCACTGTCTGCTAAGACAGGTCATATTGTGAAATATATCTTGTGATATCATACCGTAAAGTACATATAATAATAATACCTGCACAGGTAATTTGTTATGCACACATCATCCCAGAAACTTCTTACTTGTCACTTCTTCAGTGTGCATTTGCTTTTAGGAAGCTTTAATTGTCGGGTGCTATTAATAGTGTTCCATAGATTTCGTGTTTGTTTTGAATACAGTCAGAGAGTCCCTTTAGTCAACCATAGTGCCAGTAGTGCTAGTGTTTGTTTTCAATACAGTCCAGAGACAGGTAGTGCTATTTTCATTGTTTTCTACAAGAAGTGGCTAGCAACCACAGTTTAGTCAATAAATAGCGCCTTTAGTGAATTAGCAGTCTAGTTAAAGGTTGATTAACTCTCTCCAGTAAATTGATTCCTTAGGATGGATAGGATGTGTGACTGCTGTGTACGGACGCTGGAGGAGCTGGCCACTGTTCGCGAACAGCTGAGCGTGTTGATGGTCGCGGTCAGCCGTCTTCAGGTTGCTGCCTTGGAGTGCAGCCGCAGTGGGGAGTCGGGTGCGTCGCAAGGTACACCCCAGGTGTTACATGCTTCACCCACTGTCCCTGCTGTCAAGACATCTTCGCGGGTACTGGACACGGTTGGGCCACCCTCTCCCCAAGGGGAGTGGCGGGTTCAGCGGCGTTCGCGGCACACGAGGTGGAGGGTCAATGTGGAGGCTGGCCGTGTGGCGTCGCCTGCTCTGCCTGTGAGTGGACATGTGGCTGCTCCTTCAGCAAGGTCCGAGCAGGCACACAGGGGGAGGGGTTTATTAGTAATTGGGAGCTCCAACGTTAGGCGGGTGATGGAGCCCCTTAGGGAAATAGCGAGAAGTTCGGGGAAGAAGGCCAGTGTTCACTCTGTCTGCTTGCCGGGGGGTCTCATCAGAGATGTGGAGGAGGCCCTACCGGCGGCGATAGAGAGCACTGGGTGCACCCGACTGCAAATTGTTGCTCATGTTGGCACCAATGACTCCTGCCTTCTGGGTTCAGAGGTCATCCTCAGTTCATACAGGCGGTTGGCGGAATTGGTGAAGGCGGAAAGCCTCACTCGCGGGGTGGAATCAGAGCTAACTATTTGAACTATGGTTCCCAGAACCGATCGCGGTCCTCTGGTTTGGAGCTGAGTGGAAGGCTTAAACCAGAGGCTCAGACGATTCTGCGGAGATCTGAGGTGCAAATTTCTTGACCTCCGCTATCGGGTGGAGAAATGTAGGGGCCCCCTGAATAGATCAGGCGTGCACTACACGCCGGAAGTGGCTACAAGGGTATCGGAGTACGTGTGGAGTGCACATGGGGGTTTTTTAGGTTAGAGAATTCCCTCCCTAGGCCCGACAAGACGCCTCCTGAGATGCGGCAAGGTAGGAGTAGGCAAAATGCAACAGGGAATAACAATATTAATGTGCTAATAGTAAACTGCAGGAGCGTCTATAGAAAGGTCCCAGAACTGCTCTCATTAATAAACAGTCACAACGCCCATATAGTACTAGGGACAGAAAGTTGCCTGAAACGAGACGTAAACAGTAATGAAATCCTAAACTCAGATTGGAATGTATACCGCAGAGACAGGCTGGACAGTGAAGGGGAAGACGTGTTTATAGCGATAAGAAGTGCAATAGTATCTAAGGAAATTGACGGAGATCCGAAATGTGAAATGATTTGGGTGAAGGTCATGGTTAAAGCAGGCTCAGACATGGTAATTGGATGTCTCTATAGGCCCCTGGCTAAGCAGCTGTTGTGGCTGAGCACCTGAAGGATAATTTGGAAAATATTTAGAGTAGATTTCCCCACCATGTTATAGTTCTGGGTGGAGATTTTAATTTGCCGGATATAGACTGGGAGACTCAAACGTTCATAACGGTTGGCAGGGACAAAGAATCCAGTGAAATTTTTTTTAACTGCTTTATCTGAAAACTACCTTGAGCAGTTAAACACAGAACCGACTCGTGGCGATAACATATTAGACCTTCTGGTGACAAACAGACCCGAACTATTTGAAACAGTTAACGCAGAACAGGGAATCAGCGATCATAAAGCGGTTACGGCATCGGTGATTTCAGTCATAAATAGAAATATTAAAAAGGGTAGAAAGATTTTTCTGTTTAGAAAAAGTGACAAAAAGCAGATTTCAGAGTACCTGTTGGCTAAACACACAAGTTTTGTCTCAAGTACAGATAGTGTTGAGGATCAGTGGACAAAGTTCAAAACCATCGTACATTATGCGTTAGATGAGTATATGCCAAGCAAGATCGTAAGAGATGGAAAAGAGCCACCGTGGTACAACAACAGAGTTAGAAAACTGCTGCGGAAGCAAAGGGAACTTCACAGCAAACATAAACATAGCCAAAGCCTTACAGACAAACAAAAATTACGCGAAGCGAAATGTAGTGTGAGGGGGGGCTATGCGAGAGGCATTCAATGAATTCGAAAGTAAAGTTCTGTGTACTGACTTGGCAGAAAATCCTAAGAAATTTTGGTCTCATGTCAATGCGGTAGGTGGATCAAAACAAAATGTCCAGACGCTCTGTGACCAAAATAGTACTGAAGCAGAGGATGACAGACTAAAGGCCGAAATACTAAATGTCTTTTTCCAAAGCTGTTTCACTGAGGAAGACTGCACTGTAGTTCCTTCTCTAGTGTCGCACAGATGACAAAATGGTAGATATCGAAATAGACAACAGAGGGATAGAGAAACAATTAAAATCGCTCAAAAGAGGAAAGGCCTCTGGACCTGATTGGATACCAGTTCGATTTTACACAGAGTACGCGAAGGAACTTGCCCCCCTTCTTGCAGCGGTGTACCGTAGGTCTCTAGAAGAGCGTAGCGTTCCAAAGGATTGGAAAAGGGCACAGGTCATCCCTGTTTTCAAGAAGGGACATTGAACAGATGTGCAGAACTATAGACCTATATCTCTAACGTCGATCAGTTGTTGAATTTTGGAACACGTATTATGTTAGAGTATAATGACTTTTCTGGAAACTAGCAATCTACTCTGTAGGAATCAGCATGGGTTTCGAAAAAGACGGTCATGTGAAACCCAGCTTGCGCTATTCGTCCACGAGACTCGGAGGGCCATAGACATGGGTTCACAGGTAGATGCCGTGTTTCTTGACTTCCGCAAGGCGTTCGATACAGTTCCCCACAGTCATTTAATGAACAAAGTAAGAGCATATGGACTATCAGACCAATTGTGTGATTGGATTGAGGAGTTCCTAGATAACAGGACGCAGCATGTCATTCTCAATGGAGAGAAGTCTTCCGAAGTAAGAGTGATTTCAGCTGTGCCGCAGGGGAGTGTCATAGGACCGTTGCTATTCACAATATACGTAAATGACCTGGTGGATGACATCGGCAGTTCACTGAGGCTTTTTGCAGATGATGCTGTGGTGTATCGAGAGGTTGTAACAATGGAAAATTGTACTGAAATGCAGGAGGATCTGCAGCGAATTGACGAATGGTGCAGGGAATGGCAATTGAATCTCAATGTAGACAAGTGTAATGTGCTGCGAATACACAGAAAGATAGATCCTTTATCATTTAGCTACAAAATAGCAGGTCAGCAACTGGAAGCAGTTAATTCCATGAATTATCTGGGAGTACGCATTAGGAGTGATTTAAAATGGAATGATCATATAATGTTGATCGTCTGTAAAGCAGATGCCAGACTAAGATTCATTGGAAAAATCCTAAGGAAATGCGATCCGAAAACAAAGGAAGTAGGTTACAGTACGCTTGTTCGCCCACTGCTTGAGTACTGCTCAGCAGTGTGGGATCTGTACCAGGTAGGGTTGATAGAAGATATAGAGAAGATCCAACGGAGAGCAGCGCGCTTCGTTACAGGATCATTTAGTAATCGCGAAAGCGTTACGGAGATGATAGATAAACTCCAGTGGAAGACTCTGCAGGAGAGACGCTCAGTACCTCGGTACGGGCTTTTGTTAAAGTTTTGAGAACATACCTTCACCGAAGTGTCAAGCAGTATATTGCTCCCTCCTACGTATATCTCACGAAGAGACCATGAGGATAAAATCAGAGATTAGAGCCCACACAGAGGCATACTGACAGTCCTTCTTTCCACGAACAATACGAGACTGGAATAGAAGAGAGAACCGATAGAGGTACTCAAGGTACCCTCTGCCACACACCGTCAGGTGGCTTGCGGAGTATGGATGTAGATGTAGATGTAGAAACTCTGCAATCCAGCTATATTCTACCTGGTCTAACACGCAAGTTAATTTTGAAAGACATAAATCACTGCTGTTAGTACCTTGTGCCCTGCTAAAGAAGCCAGCACTCAATAACTGTGTGCTTGCTGAGAATTTATGTGAAACAGATTTGTGGTGTCGGTTCATGAACTTCATGTAGACCATTGTTCAGGTGTCTCTAAATTCTAAGTCTGCTGTCTTTTACATCTGTTCCATTATGGGATTTGTTGTTGAGACAAACTGAGGTATCTGACCAGAGTATTTCAGGAGGGGCAGGGGGGGGGGATATTCTTGAGAGAGAGAGAGAGAGAGAGAGAGAGAGAGAGAGAGAGAGAGAGAGAGATATTGGAAAACAAAAATTCACAAAGCACATAGCATCCAGTGCACATTGGTCTATCGATTATTCATATGATTTTGAAATGCATCCTTGTTGGTTTTTGAATGTGTGCATAGTGTATGTGATGTGTCTGTCAGGGGAATCTAGGTGTATCCAAGAAAATGAAATTTTGATATAAATGTATTGGCCAGATTGCTACACTAGTAAGGGCCAGTTGTACAGTCCCCGGCTAGCAGCCGCTTAAGTTCTATTCTCTAAGTAGTGCGGAAAACGCATTGTACGAACATGTAACAACGCCTAACCAGAGAAACAGGATAACTAAACTGGTGATTGTGGCAGGGTTAGTGAAGTTAATCGGCGAACAAATTTTGACAGTGGCAGGAATAGCTACAGAATTGGTGATGACAAGATTCTTTGTTAGAACAAGGAAGGAGAAGAAACGGGAACATCACACAAATTATGGAAGAATGAGGCATTCCAAATTTATATAAAAATTTCGTAATACTACTTTTCGTTCTCGTGCTTTAGAAACTGGTGTGTATGAATAAAATGTGAAACTATTTCCTAACATAAAGCTTTTTGCTTGTAGTAGGCTAAATATGTATTTGATATTGGTACACTTAAACTTCTGGTACTTCCTTTTGTTGCTAAGTATAAGAGCAAACACAGCTTGGTCTCAGACTCGTACACAAGTTAAGAACATTAATAAGCATTAAATAAAACATCTGACAATTCAAGCAAGTTGGGGATTAATTTCAAAAAACACTCACAATGCTAATATGTCTGTTTTCCTTCCTATTTTTATTCTTGTAATGTAATTTTTAAATCTACCTGAAGCCTGCTGATTGGAAGAGAGGAGCTGGAAGTGATAGAGGTAAGTAATTACCTGGGAAGCAAAATCAGAAGAGAAAGAAATTGCGACCGGAATACAAAAGGCCAAAATTGCATTTAATCGGAGAAGGAACTTACCAGCAACATCAATCTGCAAATAAGGAAATGTATCGTGAAAGGTTTCGTTTCAAGTGTGGCCCTATACGGATGTGAAACTTGGACAATTGGAAGAGAAGAGAGAAGACGGCTAGAGGCCCTGGAGATGTGGGAGGATGATGATATGAGGATGATGATATGAGGATGATGATATGAGGATGATGATATGAGGATGATGATATGAGGATGATGATATGAGGATGATGATATGAGGATGATGATATGAGGATGATGATATGAGGATGATGATATGAGGATGATGATATGAGGATGATGATATGAGGATGATGATATGAGGATGATGATATGAGGATGATGATATGAGGATGATGATATGAGGATGATGATATGAGGATGATGATATGAGGATGATGATATGATGTGATGATGATATGATGTGATGATGATATGATGTGATGATGATATGATGTGATGATGATATGATGTGATGATGATATGATGTGATGATGATATGATGTGATGATGATATGATGTGATGATGATATGATGTGATGATGATATGATGTGATGATGATATGATGTGATGATGATATGATGTGATGATGATGTGATGTGATGATGATGTGATTGTGATGTGATGATGATGGTGATGTGATGTGATGATGATGGTGATGTGATGTGATGATGATGGTGATGTGATGTGATGATGATGGTGATGTGATGTGATGATGATGGTGATGTGATGTGATGTGATGTGGTGATGATGTGATGTGGTGATGATGTGATGTGGTGATGATGTGATGTGGTGATGATGTGATGTGGTGATGATGTGATGTGGTGATGATGTGATGTGGTGATGATGTGATGTGGTGATGATGTGATGTGGTGATGATGTGATGTGGTGATGATGTGATGTGGTGATGATGTGATGTGGTGATGATGTGATGTGGTGATGATGTGATGTGGTGATGATGTGATGTGGTGATGATGTGATGTGGTGATGATGTGATGTGGTGATGATGTGATGTGGTGATGATGTGATGTGGTGATGATGTGATGTGGTGATGATGTGATGTGGTGATGATGTGATGTGGTGATGATGTGATGTGGTGATGATGTGATGTGGTGATGATGTGATGTGGTGATGATGTGATGTGATGTGGTGATGATGTGATGTGATGTGGTGATGATGTGATGTGATGTGGTGATGATGTGATGTGATGTGGTGATGATGTGATGTGATGTGGTGATGATGTGATGTGATGTGGTGATGATGTGATGTGATGTGGTGATGATGTGATGTGATGTGGTGATGATGTGATGTGATGTGGTGATGATGTGATGTGATGTGGTGATGATGTGATGTGATGTGGTGATGATGTGATGTGATGTGGTGATGATGTGATGTGATGTGGTGATGATGTGATGTGATGTGGTGATGATGTGATGTGATGTGGTGATGATGTGATGTGATGTGGTGATGATGTGATGTGATGTGGTGATGATGTGATGTGATGTGGTGATGATGTGATGTGATGTGGTGATGATGTGATGTGATGTGGTGGTGATGTGATGTGATGTGGTGGTGATGTGATGTGATGTGGTGGTGATGTGATGTGATGTGGTGGTGATGTGATGTGATGTGGTGGTGATGTGATGTGGTGGTGATGTGATGTGGTGGTGATGTGATGTGGTGGTGATGTGATGTGGTGGTGATGTGATGTGGTGGTGATGTGATGTGGTGGTGATGTGATGTGGTGGTGATGTGATGTGGTGGTGATGTGATGTGGTGGTGATGTGATGTGGTGGTGATGTGATGTGGTGGTGATGTGATGTGGTGGTGATGTGATGTGGTGGTGATGTGATGTGGTGGTGATGTGATGTGGTGGTGATGTGATGTGGTGGTGATGTGATGTGGTGGTGATGTGATGTGGTGGTGATGTGATGTGGTGGTGATGTGATGTGGTGGTGATGTGATGTGGTGGTGATGTGATGTGGTGGTGATGTGATGTGATGTGGTGGTGATGTGATGTGATGTGGTGGTGATGTGATGTGATGTGGTGGTGATGTGATGTGATGTGGTGGTGATGTGATGTGATGTGGTGGTGATGTGATGTGATGTGGTGGTGATGTGATGTGATGTGGTGGTGATGTGATGTGATGTGGTGGTGATGTGATGTGATGTGGTGGTGATGTGATGTGATGTGGTGGTGATGTGATGTGATGTGGTGGTGATGTGATGTGATGTGGTGGTGATGTGATGTGATGTGGTGGTGATGTGATGTGATGTGGTGGTGATGTGATGTGATGTGGTGGTGATGTGATGTGATGTGGTGGTGATGTGATGTGATGTGGTGGTGATGTGATGTGATGTGGTGGTGATGTGATGTGGTGGTGATGTGATGTGGTGGTGATGTGATGTGGTGGTGATGTGATGTGGTGGTGATGTGATGTGGTGGTGATGTGATGTGGTGGTGATGTGATGTGGTGGTGATGTGATGTGGTGGTGATGTGATGTGGTGGTGATGTGATGTGGTGGTGATGTGATGTGGTGGTGATGTGATGTGGTGGTGATGTGATGTGGTGGTGATGTGATGTGGTGGTGATGTGATGTGGTGGTGATGTGATGTGGTGGTGATGTGATGTGGTGGTGATGTGATGTGGTGGTGATGTGATGTGGTGGTGATGTGATGTGGTGGTGATGTGATGTGGTGGTGATGTGATGTGGTGGTGATGTGATGTGGTGATGATGTGATGTGGTGATGATGTGATGTGGTGATGATGTGATGTGGTGATGATGTGATGTGATGTGGTGATGTGATGTGATGTGGTGATGTGATGTGATGTGGTGATGATGTGATGTGGTGATGATGTGATGTGGTGGTGATGTGATGTGGTGGTGATGTGATGTGATGATGATGTGATGTGATGTGATGATGATGTGATGTGATGTGATGATGATGTGATGTGATGTGATGATGATGTGATGTGATGTGATGATGATATGATGTGATGTGATGTGATGATGATGTGATGTGATGTGATGATGATATGATGTGATGTGATGATGATATGATGTGATGTGATGATGATATGATGTGATGTGATGATGATATGATGTGATGTGATGATGATATGATGTGATGTGATGATGATATGATGTGATGTGATGATGATATGATGTGATGTGATGATGATATGATGTGATGTGATGATGATATGATGTGATGTGATGATGATATGATGTGATGTGATGATGATATGATGTGATGTGATGATGATATGATGTGATGTGATGATGATATGATGTGATGTGATGATGATATGATGTGATGTGATGATGATATGATGTGATGTGATGATGATGTGATGTGATGTGATGATGATGTGATGTGATGTGATGATGATGTGATGTGATGTGATGATGATATGATGTGATGTGATGATGATATGATGTGATGTGATGATGATATGATGTGATGTGATGATGATGTGATGTGATGTGATGATGATGTGATGTGATGATGATGTGATGTGATGTGATGATGATATGATGTGATGTGATGATGATGTGATGTGATGTGATGGTGATGTGATGTGATGTGATGATGATATGATGTGATGTGATGATGATATGATGTGATGTGATGATGATATGATGTGATGATGATATGCTTAGAAGAGTACAGGAAACCAAATCTCTGTGGAGGTACATCCAAACAAGAAGAGAGAAACTTGTAGGGCACATTGTATGACACAACAACATCATTGGAACAATAGCAGAAGGAGCTATTGAGGGAAGGAATTGGTGGAGACAACCAAGGATATCATACATGTAACAGATCATGAGTGATGTTGCATGTAACACATACGTGGAAGTGAAGAGGAAGGCAGACAGAAGAGAGGAATGGCGCTCTGCTGCAAACCAACCTCAGGGTTGATCACTAAAAGAAGAAGACCAGAAGCCTTCATGACATATGCATGAATGAGTGGATAGTTATCTGGACTGTTGCTGTGAAGTGATTTGAAAGCTGCACAGTAAGCGTGCATCTCTCTGTCAATTATAGTCAATTGACTATAATTATTCAACCATTTTCTCATCCTGCAGTTTGGATCCTGACAAGTGGCCATATGGAGTGAATAAAATAGTAAATTGATGAAAAGTAGTTATGCTTAAGAAAGTTAGCCTGTTTTACGGCATTAGCTTTACAATAGTTTCCATAAGAAGACAACAAAATGACTTACGAAATACTGGTACTGTAGGAGGAGAATTGAACTCGGGTAGTATGCGTACCATCTTGGGGCATAAATATTTACTTTGCTCTGGAATGGAATTGATTTATTACCGACCAGAACAGTGCGACTGTGAGAACAGGTAGCCCATACTGGAGGGGTAGAGGTGGGGGGAGGAGGAGGGAGCAAAATCCTTGGGGCCCAAGGCCCGTGGGTGGGTGGGTGGGGGGGGGGGGGGGGATGTAAGTGTCTCAAGATTCCATATGGTCAAGGATGCTCAGTTGGCAAATATCAGGACTGCTGTTGTAAAATAAATTTTCTCTCGTGTAATTAATTACATATAAAAACAACAATAATGTAGATAGCAACAGCTGTGAAAAGTTAGTATAATTTGGTAGGACTGCCAACAACATTCAAAGATAAGGTATTGCTGAGTCCATCACGAGGTGATTTTACACAAAATATATTTTACATTCAAGAGTAAGCACAAAATAAAATATACTTCTGCACATAGTTCTCCAGGAAAAATCATAAAAATGGAGAAATGAAATGACACGAAAGAGATACAGAGACCACGCTGATTGCTTGTAAGTGGAGGTTATATTTTGTTCATCCATAGAACAGTCAACTTAATGGAAGCTCTCATGTTACTTCATGTGACTTTTTTGGTGAAAGAAGCTTGGCCTTCAGAGGTTCATCTCACAGATTGGAGATCGAAATAATGGAAAACGCCTCAGATCATTGGAGCATTTGAATCGTCATGCTTGCAAAACCCATTAGTGAGGTGAGGGACAGACAAGAAGCTAGAAAGTGTTTACATGAAGTGCATTATCTGTCAAGTGATACTTGCAATGAATTTATTTCTAGTTGTGCCCATGATGATGTAAGGAGTGCACCTTGGAAAAGATAGAAAATACAAAGTATTATTCAATTATTGCTGGTGCAACTCGTGATTCAATTCATGTTGAACAAACAACATCCATCCTGCATTAGCTTTATTTCATTAAAGACATTGATAAATATGAAATAAGTGAACAGTTTTTGGAATTCATAGATTGCAATCAGAAAACAGGAGTTGTATATTTAATTAAATCAGTGTTTATGAAACATTCAATCAGTTCTTATCAATGAATTTTGTGGACAGAGTTATGGTAATGGGAGTAATATGAGAGGAGCTTATAAAGGAGCTTATATACATTTTCTTCGGTAGAATCCACTTGCAAAATTTTCTGTATGTATTTGTCATAGCCTTATCTAGAGTACATGCAGCTGATGGTCTTTCGGAACAATTCTACTTCTTTACAACCTGTTCAATTTCAATCCACAGCGATGGAAAATTCTGAAAGTGTCTTGGAAGTTCTTTGTATTCCATGCCTGATAGCTGTTGGAGCACGCCAGTTGGTGTGAGACCAGTTGCAGCTCACTTGGATAAGACTGTCTTTGCTGTTGACTTTCTCAGTAAGTTAAATTTATCAGTTGAAACATGTTCTGTGGTACACACATTATGTAAGATGTTTCAATTATTTAATTATGGCATCAATTTGGCAAAAGTTATGGGTACCAGTTAACTAAAGAAGCAAAGGACCATAAGCTTGAAATACTGTTGTTGGTGTTGAGGTAAGGCGCTTTGAAACCTCATTATCTTCGCAAAAACTGAGGCACCATTCTCCCTGAACCCAAAGCTATTGCCAGTGCAATTAATATTGATCATAAATTTCTGGAGGTGCTCACTCAGAAGAAATCATTTCATGGTGAAACCATAAGTAAATGGATATGAATAGAGATGATTTATTCAAGATAAATGTTTTTATATCATCATTGACAATCTAGTGTCTAATTTTAAAACCTGATATGAAAGATTTCAGTAAAACATTTGGGTTTTTATGAAAATAATCGAAGATGACTGATAATCAGGATGCTGAGTAATGAAAGTTATTTGTCATAGAATACCATAATTATGTCACATTAAATATTTGAAAAAATTCATACTTAAATCTTTGAATACATTACTTTGGAACCATTAGACCTCTTGTTGGAACCATTAGACCTCTTGAATAAGATGCTTGAGCTTAAAATTTCAGAGTTATTTCCAAATGTATGTGGAGCTATGTGCATCTTGTACACTCTTCCAGTACCAGGTGAACATGACACAGAAGTCAGACCCCAGAACTGCAACAAGGCCACATACTTGAGTCAGGCTGGCACTGGTCAGCAACCATTGAGCTGAGTGGATGTCTGACTTGGATGTCACAGCTGTCCGTGTGATGAAACCAGGCCGGTAACCAGGAAGAACTGCAGTTCAACTCAATGCCAGTTATGACAGACGATCATTGTCTTCACTCTAGATGATTTGGTGTGACACATTGTCACACTTCTGCAAGTTTCAGTGCATGGAAGCAGTATTTAACCATGGACGTACCAGCTAATCATTTTTTGGCCAGCTGGGCAGTGCGTGGTGCATAGTCTGTGTGTGTCTGCATATTGTGATAACTCTGCTGTGTCTGAGAGACTTCTGCCTATCTGCCTAGCCCAGGTAACCAACACCACTCCATCTGCTGCCTCCCCGGGATTGCTGGCTGTCGATAGCAGTTTGGAGTCAGATTCTGGGCAGCACTGTGACCTTCTGCTATGCCGGGTGATGTCACCTGCTGCATGCTTGGTGCTGCAATTGGATCACATGCGGTGTCTGTGCCATTGCCACTGAGTCAGTGCCCTCTGTCAACGTTCCTCCAAGCAAGCTGCTTGCATCCTTGCACTTCTGGCAGTTAAAGAAGAAAATGCACTTGATTAATGTAGTAGCAGGATAGAATAATTAAAGACTTGTTCATGTTCATGGAGGAATAAAGTTGAATGACAGGATAAAGAATGATGTATATGTCCAGCACTGATTTGTCTGCAGCTTTCCCACACGCCACACGTCTCCCAAATCATCTGTGCACCTTACCATGCCCAGAGTAAGACTTGAATCCATTGTGGCAAGTAAGAACTGATCATATTTCACTAAAGTTTCCCTGCAGCTATTATGGTCTGCTCTATTTTGGCACCCAACAAAGGTGCCAGTTATATTTGGTATCAGTATCGAGATGATTTGGAACAGCGGTGGTTCGATGATGACCAAGAAGATACATAAAATGGTGATGACAGAAGACTGCTAACAGTGAATAAACAGGTGCAGCAAAAGATTTTTACTTTCACTCCTGGGATTCTGTACATTCTTTGGTTTGACCTCCTCCCAGCTTCTTACCATCATGTCGGGGTTAGATACCGCTGTAGTGTTCAGTGAGAAAGTGAGGGCTGAGCTGTTAACTCCAGTAATATGCAACAAGTGTAATTTACCTGGATAGTCCACCCCATGCACTGAGTCACATCCTGTTGCATACCAGCCAGTGCATAGTGTGTGTCTGGCTCAGGTATGGAAGACCTTGGGTACCCCGACAAGTTCAGTAATTTCATAAGGATAAGTCAGAAGAGGAATATGGAGTTTTGCTGTAATTAAGGAATTGTATAAAGCAAATGTTCCAGGATAAGAAAGGATGATATCAGGGTTGCCACAAGTTCCAGAAATTAGGGAATTTCAAACACAACAGGGAAATCAGAAAAAAAGATTGGGAAAATCTCATTTTTGTCTCAGTAGATGAAATGGTTTGTTTACTGAGGCGTCATGCATAGTCACAGGCTGGGTGCAGCTGAGTATGTGTGCCACTTCCCTACTCCCTCAGTCCTACTGCTTCTCCCAACCCTCCCCTCAGCTTGCAGTAAGTGCCACCACTTCTTGCCACTAGCCTAGTAGCTACCGAAGAGAGGCAGGGAGGCATGAGGAGTGGTTTGTTTGGATCTGATTCTCAGGGACTGTAGATGCTGCAGCTGGAGATGGTGGTCATGTGTGCATGAGCTGTGATTGTGTGAATGTGTGTGCGCTCCTGTTTTCTGACAAAAGCTATGGCTGAAGAGTGTGATTGTCTTTTCTACATGCCTGTGTGTGGCTCAGCAGTCATCTTTATGGTGAGTTGCTTCTACCTATCCTCATTATTATTGATTCTCAGAGTATTTGAACAAGTTATCTGTTGCATGGATTGATCACTGTGGTCTCATTTCGTCAACATGCTGTCTGTGGCTTGTGAATAGTTGGCCACATGAGTGGATTTCCATGATGGGCCAAAACCGGAGGCCTTTCTGCGGGTATCTGTGATGGATCGAGCCTGCTGATCTGAAGCCATTTGGTTCCCGTCAATGTGCAGACCCTGCCCGTTGGATCCAGTCTCACCAATCTGCCCACAGGCCATGTCTGTTTGTGTGTGATGTGATGGAGCGAATTTTCATGGTTTATCCATGGACCTAGGACTGTGGTACTCCTCAACAGGCCAGACCATGGACGATAGAGTTCAGGAATTGCAAATGTCTCACTGCAACTATGTTGTACAATGTGGCGTTTTATAGATATTCTATTTGTTCTGGTACATTTTGGTACTTCAAAAGTAGTTTATATGTTAGAAAGTACAGATGATAAGAAGTAGTAAATTGTTTGTCGCTGGCAATTTGTACACTACATACACATATATTTCTCGAAAGAAAAGTCATGCAATACCTGTAAAATAATAGCTATAACACAATGGGTAATAACCGACAATAGCAAACGTAGTAGAACTGACATTTTATTGGCAGCCACCTACAGTGTTGGTTTACCCAATTCTTCCCTGCCTTTTACACTCCTTTCAAGAGGACTACTTTCTTTCTGAGGCTTTTTCTGAAATCAGTAAAGGTATTTTAAATCAGTCTTGCAACTCCAAGGAAATGCATATTTTTGTCACCAAATGTGTTTTGTTTTATTGAAATAAAATAACATCAGTGGTCTTAATGAAACATCCATACCATCTGGCTTGATTTCTGAATCTGAAGAACAGTTCATTACAAAAGATGTTGGTGTTAGTACTTAAGATTTTTTGCTCACATCAGGAAACTCTATCTGCTTGCGAGTTTCTTTAGATATTTCCTCGTTTGCACTATTGTTTGTTGTACCATAGCTGCAAAGACTGATTGTCAACTTACGATTTAAGTTACCCTTGAGATCTCAAAATTTGTCAGAGGAAAAGTGCTAAAACTTGTCTGGAAATCAGGGAATTTCACTTGGGGAAACTTGTGGCAAGCCTAAACATGTATATCAGTAATTAGAGATGGGCATAATGTAGGATTTAGGGTTATGGCTAAGCCTGGAATGTGATGCCCAAGGAAAATACACTCCTGGAAATGGAAAAAAGAACACATTGACACCGGTGTGTCAGACCCACCATACTTGCTCCGGACACTGCGAGAGGGCTGTACAAGCAATGATCACACGCACGGCACAGCGGACACACCAGGAACCGCCGTGTTGGCCGTCGAATGGCGCTAGCTGCGCAGCATTTGTGCACCGCCGCCGTCAGTGTCAGCCAGTTTGCCGTGGCATACGGAGCTCCATCGCAGTCTTTAACACTGGTAGCATGCCGCGACATCGTGGACGTGAACCGTATGTGCAGTTGACGGACTTTGAGCGAGGGCGTATAGTGGGCATGCGGGAGGCCGGGTGGACGTACCGCCGAATTGCTCAACACGTGGGGCGTGAGGTCTCCACAGTACATCGATGTTGTCGCCAGTGGTCGGCGGAAGGTGCACGTGCCTGTCGACCTGGGACCAGACCGCAGCGACGCACGGATGCACGCCAAGACCGTAGGATCCTACGCAGTGCCGTAGGGGATCGCACCGCCACTTCCCAGCAAATTAGGGACACTGTTGCTCCTGGGGTATCGGCGAGGACCATTCGCAACCGTCTCCATGAAGCTGGGCTACGGTCCCGCACACCGTTAGGCCGTCTTCCGCTCACGCCCCAACATCGTGCAGCCCGCCTCCAGTGGTGTCGCGACAGGCGTGAATGGAGGGACGAATGGAGACGTGTCGTCTTCAGCGATGAGAGTCGCTTCTGCCTTGGTGCCAATGATGGTCGTATGCGTGTTTGGCGCCGTGCAGGTGAGCGCCACAATCAGGACTGCATACGACCGAGGCACACAGGGCCAACACCCGGCATCATGGTGTGGGGAGCGATCTCCTACACTGGCCGTACACCACTGGTGATCGTCGAGGGGACACTGAATAGTGCACGGTACATCCAAACCGTCATCGAACCCATCGTTCTACCATTCCTAGACCGGCAAGAGAACTTGCTGTTCCAACAGGACAATGCACGTCCGCGTGTATCCCGTGCCACCCAACGTGCTCTAGAAGGTGTAAGTCAACTACCCTGGCCAGCAGGATCTCCGGATCTGTCCCCCATTGAGCATGTTTGGGACTGGATGAAGTGTCGTCTCACGCGGTCTGCACGTCCAGCACGAACGCTGGTCCAACTGAGGCGCCAGGTGGAAATGGCATGGCACGCCGTTCCACAGGACTACATCCAGCATCTCTACGATCGTCTCCATGGGAGAATAGCAGGCTGCATTGCTGCGAAAGGTGGATATACACTGTACTAGTGCCGACATTGTGCATGCTCTGTTGCCTGTGTCTATGTTCCTGTGGTTCTGTCAGTGTGATCATGTGATGTATCTGACCCCAGGAATGTGTCAATAAAGTTTCCCCTTCCTGGGACAATGAATTCACGGTGTTCTTATTTCAATTTCCAGGAGTGTAGTTAACATGTATCACTTAGTTTGTTAAGATAGGTTTAAACCATGGTACAATGCTGATAAGGTAGAACAGGAAAAAAGTGTTGCAGTGGTAGTGTTGGCTAGATTTCACTGCCTTCACATCATGTGGTATTGTCTCGAAACAGCCAAAGCACCTAGATACCACACGGATGTGAGACGTATCACTGAGATGTCATCAAACTGCTCTCATTCTCTCAAGAACTGGTGGAACCACCAGCAATAGACAACCAAGCAAAAGAAGTGACTTAACAGGAAAATCTATGAGGTGTTGCAAGAGGTGTGACTGGAAGGGAATTAAAGTGACTTTATTTTAATTGTACAGCACAGGTGGGGTTCATTAGTGCCTGTGGCTGGGAAAATCTTTGGGTTTTCTTCAGAAAGCTAGCCAAGTAAAGTTTTTGTTCTCTCTTGTATTTTTCTGTTAATGGCTCAGTGCTTCTGCTAGTTGGTGAGTGAACTGCTTTACTCCTAAATACTTGTGAAACATTGACACGTGAGGGCATAATTTGGAGAGAGAAAGTTGATTGTTGGGGCAGTGCAGTAATATATTCTTTTTTCCCTTGTGAACAGTGATGAGGTTAAAGTGCTGGAGCAGACTTTGTATCACAGAGAGCAGAGCAAAATCGTGAATGTAACACATCACAAAGAAAAAGAAAAAGAAAAATCTCACAAATTGTTAGATAAGTCAGTAAAGCATTGTTTGGTTTCAGGGGCGCTCAGTGGCATGATTATCAGCTTCCAATGATAGGTAGTGTATTATCAGTGTGTTAAAATTATACAATACATTATATAATAAATTTCCAAGGGAAATGAAAAAGGTTACTGAAATATAACTGTTTAAAAATCAGCAAAACCATTCTTCATAAAAATTACTTACAGGATTCAGAGTAGTGTTTAATAATGAAGGGGGATAACTACAACACCCTGTCACATTTCCATACATGATCACTGTTTACTGCTGTCACAAGGAAACCATACGTCAGGATGTAAAATGTATGGTAGTAATGTCTTGTCATTTTCCTGTGTTAAACATCTCACTCATCATAGGGGGATACTGTCTAAGTTTTTCTATGGAACTGAGGATCATAGTTGAATGTGTGTGAACATGGACTCTGCTTTCTGAACAGACTGTAGTTGGTACAAGGGACACTGCAGCATCATCTGCACACGTGTGCGTGTGCGTGTGCGTGTGCGTGTTTTTTTATTTGATGAAGAACAGAACTGTGTTTTTATATTAAGAGATACCTGAAAAAAGTGTTTAAATCGAGGAATGTTGTACAAAATGTACCAAGTGAATGGGACAGTGCAGCTTTTAAGACACTGACCATGTATTCCACATATTCAGAAGGATGGAGTTGTTCTGTCTGCCCATCCTGATTTCTGTTTTTCTTGGTTTTCCTAAGTCTCTAAGGCAAATGCCATGATGGTTCCTCAATCAAGGCTATGGGCAACTGCCTACCCTATCCTCATAAACCACCTGTCTTGTCCTGATAAAGCTTGTTATGTAGTCTCTGTGTTGTATATTTTGAACTTTTGATTTAATAACAATATTATTGATTGTTAGACAATCCTTGGGTGAATAAGAATAATAAAGAGAAATAATAATAATTCTTGGTCTCAGAATGAATCAGAGAGGCAGGCTGTTCCATCACTGGGTAAGGGCTTACATTTTGATTATATGATGTGCCAATAGGTCATGCATGATGCAAATCATGCATGATTCATGTGACTCCTAAGTCACTTTGTAGTGTGAGGACAACTGGAAAATGCAGATTTTTTTTTTTAGTCAGATGGAATGCAGCTGACAGAGGATCATACAAGAACCTCCTGACTTAATACACACTGAGAAGTTTCCAATGCTAATCTGCTCGTCTCGTGAAGGATAATGTTTTTTAGATTTTAGTTGTTTTGGTCTTGCTCTCCATAAACTGCCATCAGTTGTGTACAAACAAATTAATCTACTTGGAACAAACACACCTTTTTCGCTAACCAAGATTATTATTGGGTTACTAAAGGATAGATAGTGTCATAGGATCTTTGCTCATTAAATCCCTTAGATGTAGCAACCAAGTCAGCTTCTGTAATTGGAAGTGAGGCCTGTGTTATTGAACTGAGAAGTGTGTTACACATTTTAAGTAGAAGTGTACATATGAAGAAGGCTTGTGTGAACAGTAAAAACAGATGCACACTGTTTGTCTGAGGAGAATTTAATGCCAGCACTCTCCACCTGCTCCTGTAAATGCATTATCCCTAGTTGCAACTAATAATAGTCATTGCAAGGCTGGAAGAGGAACAGAAAACAGCAAAGCTCTCCATGAACTACACTAGCAAGTAAATGTAATTAATGATGGATGGTGTGGTACTGAGCACAATACGTTCAATGAGCATTTAACACTTATGACTTGATTCCTGAGGGATCTTGTTTGTTATCTATGGGTGGAGTATTATTCTCTTGTTTGTATTGATGCCTGGAGTATCACGTACTCAGTACCCAAAAAGGAACATCTTGACAGAAAGGACTGTAGGGAGATGGGAAGGTGTGTCCAAGCTGCCTTAGTATGTATTGCCTCCAAATAGTTCGGCATGCCTTATAAAAATAAAATTTTTATTACTACAAGATGCTGTCTGCATAGGAAATCCTTTTAATGTGACACCTCCAGCAGAGTTAAGTTGTGAAGACTCAAGGGCTACCTCCTAAACCTACAATGGAAGGTTCTGAGTAGCTGCCTGTATACTAACAACCAAGTGAGACTGACCGACCTTGTGCTCAAAGTTTTTTCCTATGCAGCCAGTTAGAGCAGCACTAGGATTACTACTCGGCACTGTAGAGCCCTTCCCTGGATTCTGGAGGGAGACTAGGATTGCCTCCCTTTACTGGTTAGGAAAGTCCCCAATCATCCAGATTATTTTTAAAATACTGATAGGATTTTTGTTTTGTTTTGATCCTAGGTGCTATAATGTATTTGGTTGCAACTAGCAAGCTTTTTGTGAATCCACTTCTCAGAAGAGATTTTTCCTTTGTAACTCGAAAGTCTGAGAGGTTTTCAGCAGTTGGCCAACTGACACTTGAGCTGTCACAGAGGCAACACCTACCTGCCCCTTATAGTGGACTGACGTTTGTCATTTCACCATGGGACTGGGTGCCTATTTGTGTCCTGATGGCATTGGGATGGATATATCAGTGACATGGTGGATCACACTTGTAATGCAATTCACCCTGTCCCAGATGCTGCTGTGGTGTTCAGAACAAGCCAGTTGGCTGTAGAATGACAAATTTATTTTGTCGAGCATCCATCTTTGCAGCTTCCTTTCGAGGATCACTCTACCTGTTAAATGGATTCAAATGGAAAAGTTGTCACTTTAATGCAAATCAAAGGGCGCTTCTCAAAGAGCAGTACCGCCAAGGGAAGGGGAGCAAACTGCGAGGCCATTACCTGAGAATAACTCTATTGTTGCATGAAGTGTGTTAGAAGACAGCTTTTATATAACTACTTGATAACTTGGGTCTCGGAGAGTGTAGATGGAGATCCCCAAGGCATACTGTATATGTTAAAATGTGATTTGAGGAGAAGTACATAAACTATTTTAAAAAGCTGTCCAGTGTACAGGCTTCCTACTCTGGCTTTTGTATACCCATATTAGATAAGGCCTACACTACCCTAAGAACCTTGCGTCCAAGCCCTCATAACACCCAGACACTTCCTTGCTGATCTCTTCTAGATGTCACATCTCTTAAAACTCTCTTTTGAGTGTCTCCTAGCACCCATAACCCAAACAAAGACAGTATACCATTGTCCACTTTTGCCCAGCTTTTTTGTGGCTGTACCAAAAAAATTTTAAGCAATTACTAGCAGAGTTCCTGCAACAGATTTATCATTGAGTCTCTTCCACACTTATTTAGCTGAGTTTGTACTCTGCCTTGAATGATGATGATGAGGCAATGAAATTCACCAGTAGTGGGACTTTTCAATGATTTACATCATGTACATTACACATAGATGCAGCTGTTACAAACTAATTCTCTACGCTACATTAACAACTAACTGTAACTGATGATGTTTGGCTTTGTACTTAGTGTTCCTCTCTGTTCTTTTCTCTTAGGTATTTTTCAGATTTGTGTACATTTATTGGAATTTACTGCAGATCATCTACTGCAACACAGCTGTAAATTACACTGGAACAATGCTGTCAATTTATATCACATCATCAATGCTTATCTGTAGTGGTTATTCTGGATACTCTTATCCTGCAAAAATAGAAACTTCTTCAATCGCCTCATACTCAATGCTATAAATATCTTTCTCATAATATTTCATCAGTTATTATTGAGATGATTTACTTTTCTTGATGCAGCTGACTATTTTAAAGAAGGGTCTTCATGAAGGTGCCAAGCACACAAGAAAACTTCATAAAATACGTTAATTTCCAGATCTAAAACAAGAGAGAAAGAGACAAGAGTCAGTATTCAGAAAACAGTGAATTTGAGTCAGTGCTACTCAATGCACAAGTAACTGAGTATGGTCTTAAGGAAAGCAGTATAAATGCAGAGTTCTAAGAACTGCAGAGGAGGAATTAATACCATTTTCATGATAAATGAATCACAAAAAAGTTCTCTGAAAATTATGTTTTTAGTGATAATGAAATAACTTCTTTTTGCTTTTTATAAACAAACTGAAAAACATACCCTATCAGGTAAAGCTAAAGCTGTCCTCAATTTGAAGGTTGCTTTGAACTCTGTAAAGCTTAACTGAGTATGGTCCTGTTGGAAGTAGTAAGCTCTTGCCTTCCTTCTGACCTTTGAACTGACGTACTCAGCCACATATAAGAGATTTACAATTTAATGTAGACTCCAAACCCCGGTGCAAGTTGGCAATTTTTCATATGCATACCACTGCCATATGAAAAAATAAATGTGTGGCAGAGAAAGTTTTAGGACCAATTTTGGATTCAACCCTGAATTCTTTGACTTTGTTGTCTGCCTAGCTTCATGAACCTATCAGCTGCCTTAATAATTACATGCCAGGCTGTCAGTGGTAAGTCGTCAGTGCTCAGATTTACAATTAGACTGTGTGAACAACAAATGGGTAATAATGACCCACAAGAAAAGCTTTAATAAACTGCAATTTATGTGGGAGAAGAAGATTAAACTTTTGTCTGGCACACCTCGACTGCTTGGACTGGATAAAATATTAATTACACAATAATTGTTCTGTTCATCCTATGGTGGGGACTAATAATGACTACATTTTTCCATCCAGGAAAGAATCCCACAAACGCATATATCTATTGCAGTATATCACTTAAAAGTTACAAAGGAAAGCGGTTAGAGTGAACCATCATCTGCTACCTCATCTGGACTCTATTCAATTTGGTGTTCAGAAGATATGATTCTACTCTTGAAAATCCAGCTCACTAGAGGCAAATAATTTCTTAAATTTTTCTTTACCTACGGTATCATCGATACATCTCACCATCCACAGATAACACTAAAGAGACTAGGAAAATGGGTTGGAGAAAGGAATCAAGAGAGATGGTGCAGTGGTTTGTGCACCGGATGATGGTCCATATCTCTGTCTGGCCATCCAGATTTAGGTTTTCCTTGGTACCTGTAAATTGCTTAAGACAAATGCCAGAATGGTTCCTGTGAAAGGTCATGACCAGTTTCCTTCCCCATCCTTGCCTAATCCAATCTTTTGTCCCATCTCTAATGATCTTGTTCTCGGCAATTCATTAAACCCTGATCTTCCTTCCTTGGAGAAAGGAAGATAATTTTGCATTTTAATACCACTCAAAAATTAGGTTAATAGAAACATAATAAACCTATTGAAAGAAACCATCCTAGTATGTGCCGTAGCTGATTTAAGGAAATCATGATGGATATGGCACTGTTTCATTGGTGCCAGCATTGCATTTGAATTTCCTGGTGGCTCCATTGAGGGCACTGCCAAACCATATAGATGAGTTGTCTCCTTGACAGAAAGCAACAGGCCCCGTGCAGTTGTGGGGTCTCAGGGGCTGGAGTGAGGCAACATGACATAAACAGGCTTGGATGGCTCATAATTGCAGTGGAGCGAGAGGACCAACTTCCCTGTTGATCAAGTTGGAATTGCGACTGAATGTGCAGTGGTCTGACACTATATAGTTACGTCAGCAGGAGATATGGAAATAGCTACTAAGTACTTGTGAGCAACTTTTGGAGGGAGCTTTCTTATTAGGATAGAGTTGACGAAGGAAGTGTATAAGTTGGTGAAAACCATGTTAATTGTCGTTTGTGATATGTAGCTGTCATTTGTAATATAAAGAAAACTGGCCGGTGACCCCCAGGTGCCATTGTGTTTTTAAATTGGTCTTGATGCCTGGTAATTACTGAAGATGCTTTTTAATAAATATTCTGGGGAATAACTCTTGTAATCAACCCATTCCTTCCATTCGCCTGTCACTCCATTAAACAATGGTAGCAGAGCATGGTTATTTTACATTATGTAACTATTATTAATCAGCAGTCAAATTAAATCTATATAATTTTTAGAACACATGTACTGGTCAAAAGTCCATTATTTAAGGAGGGTTGATGGAGAGGTACCTGAAGTGAATGACTTGAGAGAGCATAAGTTGAAATACAAGCTTAAAATGCAGTTCTCTTGGAAGTACAGCTGAACAAGTGCATATTTGAAGGAAGTAGTGCATATTATACCAGAACATTGTGGCCATCACCACTATAGAATCGACATCCACTGAAATAACATCTGTTCCATTTTTTGAAGTAAGTGAGGCCTCCTGTGTGCAAATAAGGCATTTGAAGGACTGAATAGTGGATTATGTGAATAGATATGATATATAAGATATCTCCACAATGAGAAGTCGCAGGACTTAGGACACACACACACACACACACACACACACACACACACACACACACACACACACACACACACACACACACACACACACACACACACCACCCCCCTTGAAATTGCCTAGAGATTATGTGCTCATTGCTGAAGGTTCCTCAAAGCAAACCTTTCACCCAGCAAGTGGTGTCACTCCAGCTTGCATGAAAATAGTCATTCTCTTGCAAAGCTGGATCACGTGGTTGACAGGGAGGTCCTTATAACGTGCATACACTGTGTGATCAAAAGTATCGGAACACCAGGCTGAAAATGACTTAAAAGTTCATGGTGCCCTCCAATGGTAATGGAATTCAGTATCCTGTTGGCCCACCCATAGCCTTGATGACAGCTTCTACTCTCGCAGGCATACATTCAAGCAGGTGCTGGAAGGTTTCTTGGAGAATGGCAGCCCATTCTTCACAGAGTGCTGCACTGAGGAGAGGTATTGATGTCGGTCGATGAGGCCTGGCATGAAGTCGGTGTTCCAAAACATCCCAGAGGTGTTCTACAGGACTCAGGCCAGGACTCTGTCTAGGCCAGTCCATACAGGTATGTTTTTGTCATGTAATGACTCTGCCACAGGCTGTGCATTATGAGCAGGTGCTTGATTGTGTTGAAAGACGCAAGCACCATCCCAAAATTTATCTTCAACAGTGGGAAGCAAGAAGGTGCTTAAAACATCGATGTAGGCCTGTGCTGTGGTAGTGCCATGCAAAACAACAAGGGGTGCAAGCCCCCTCAATGAAAAACTCGATCACACCATTACATCACCGCCTCCAAAATTTACTGTTGATACTATACACGCTGACAGATGACGTTCACCGGGCATTCACCGTACCCACACCCTGCCATCGGATCGCCACATTGTGTACCATGATTCGTTACTCCACACAACATTTTTCCAGTGTTCAATCATCCAATGTTCACGCATCTTACACCAAGCAAAGCGTTGTTTGCCATTTACTGGTGTGATGTGTGGCTTATGAGCAGCTGCTCGACCATGAAATCCAAGTTTCTCACCTCCTGCCTAACTGTCATAGTACTTGCAATGGATCCTGATGTAGTTTGGAATTCCTGTGTGATGGTCTGGATAGATGTCTGTCTTTTACACATATGACCCTCTTCAACTGCCAGCGTTCTTGGTCAGTCAACAGCCAAGGTCGGCCTGTACGCTTTTGTGCTGTGTTTTGGGGGTGTCCAGATACTTTTGATCACATAGTGTATGTCATTGTACACCTAACAGGCCCATGAGATGTCATCTTCTTGAAGAATAATGGACTGAGAGTGAAGGAGCTTGTGAAACCACACCACACAGTCACAAAGTTGAGTGCAGTGGATGTTCCCGCACAACATGTGGCATATATGATGGTTCACCAATTGGTGGCAGAATACACACATAAAAGAAGTTTTAATTAGGCAAGCTTTTGGAGCCAGTGGCTTCTTCTTCAGGCAGAAAGGTTGAAGGGGACGGAAGAGAGGTGAAGGAAATATGTTGTTATATATGACAGATCTGCGCATTCATGACACTGTGCAGAGTGAAATGTGCCTCATACATCCAAAGAATTTTCCTTGACCACATGTCATCCATTTGCATGAGTACCAAAAAACTAAGGGCAATGTCATGGCATTGTAGCTGATCCTGGGGCCTCATTTGGTGCACATTCTGAATATTGTAGGGATACCAGTGTAAAATACAACACAAAGTCTTTTGAAACTCTTGACCAAGGGAGAGACAAAATTCCGAGACACAGGTCGAGCAATGGTTGCAAAATTTGAGGCACATGTTGCACAGTCCAACTATAGCTACAGCTACTTCATCAACAATTGTCTTGGAGATGGGCTGCCTCCTCCTCCCTGCTGCAAATTTCTTGATCATATTCTTTAGCCATTGCTGCTGTTCCAATGAAACAACTTTACCAACAGTGCATTCCATTTCATATGCAAATCTTTAACCTTCTGAACCCTTTACACCAAAATCCACTTCACAAAAGAAGTCAACATATGCCACCAAGAGACAAAGAGCGTACTAATGTCAAAATTGGAAACATTTCACATTCTGCTTGCTTACAGTGCCACATCTTCACCTGGTGGCAGAAAATGGAACTATTATTTTTTTCTCTGTGCTCCATGAGTGCATTGGTTAATGAACATACCTATGATGTTTCAGCATCAATGTATATAGCCTGCACTGCAGCACTCACAACACCTCCAGTTTTATTATACCAATCAGTGTATTTTATTCATGAAGCACTGTACGATAGCTTCGTGTGGTGCTGGTGCTATATAGCTGCTAGGGGAGCAGGTAGTGCGGAAGGCACCTGCCACTCACAAACTGGGACTCTGGCGGGCATCTGTGGGGGAAGGAAGTAGAAGCAGTGTGGTTGCTTGTGCAGCGGTATCTGCCCCTACATGAGGCGAGGGTGTAGGTAGCAATCATGGTAAGACCCTTGGGCAGATGACAGTGAGGACACCATCTGTTGAAAGGTGTGATGATATGGAGGTGTAGTTGATGTCAGTGGGTGGCTGTATGCGTGTTTTGAGGCATTGGATGCATGCAACATTAGCTGCTGGAGAATCTGCCTTGTGGCCTGTGAGGTACAGATTATTATTGAGCAATTTGAAAGTGGTGTGTCATCATGGTTGAAATCAATGAGATTGAGTATGATGATGACAGGGAAGGCTGTGTCAAGGTTGGAAATCTGTGCCCTGGCTGATGGGCTGTCATCATCAGTGCTGTGTATGACATTTGAGGTGATGATTTCCTAGAGAACCCATGCAGGCAGTTGGTCACTGGTTTGCCATTAAACAGAATATCAAATGCATGTTTTCCCCCTTAAGACCTTTGAAGGGTTCTTTGTACAGTGGCTATAGTGTCGATCAGCCCACATCATCCCATAGTATGATGTGCTCACAATTGGAGAGTGCTTTATATATGATGACCTTGGGCACTGAGTGCTGAGCAGGAGGTGGCATGTGAATATGTCTAATATGGCCTTTCACTAGTTGAACTAGTGGAGGGAGATCCATACGCTTGGGTTCTTCCATGAGTAGAATAAAATCAGCAGGAAGCATCAATGATTTCCTGTATAGCATTTTGGGTGAGGGATTCTTGTAGGTCCTCCTTGAAGGCGGTTATAATGATGGGTAGTACCAAGTGTTGGTCAACAATTCCCCATGGCACATAAGGGCAGCTTTGAGAATCTGTGCCACCGTTCAACTAACCTGTTACACAGGGGGTGATAGGCTGTGATGTGGTTATGTTGGATTCCACATAGGTTACACAGGGGACTGAAGAACACCAATGAAAACTGACAGCCTTGATTGCTAGTTATCATATCTGGCATGCTGAAACGCACTGCCCATGTTTCTATAAATGTGCAGGCAGTGGACTCTGCCATGGGTGGTGGACTCCACTGTTATGTCCTTGAGGCGGATTGCTTTCAACCACAGAGAAGCTGTGTCTATCATTGACCATAAATATCGTAAATACTTGAATCTCTCTGACACTGGTAGAACGCTGATGAGATCGATGTGTACACGATAAAATTGGGCTTTTGGAATTTCAAGCTGACCCAAATGTGGTTGTGCATGTCTTCTGACTTTATTGCATTTGCACGATACACATGCCTGCACTCAAGTCTGACAGTTCTGCTTGGGTGAGGGAGTTGGTCAAAAATCATATGGCACATTATTGCAGCACTAACAGCCAAATCCTGTTAAGGATTAACATTTCAATCCTGGTTGCTTATTAACTCCATGACGCTAGTGTCATTGTGCTCATCAGTGGCTAGTTTCTCATAACTGAACTGGAAGGAAATGACATTGTCTCATGATAAGTATTCAGGGATGATGTTATCAATTCTGTGTAGGTATCATATCCATAGCTATGTGATATGGTCCAGTTGTCGGCAGTGGCTTGGGTTGAGGTTCACAATCTGTAAATGCTGTAATGTGATGCCCTTCAATATCTTCACAGAAGTATCTCACCACTTTGCAGCCAGCAAGGAGTTCTTATTCAAAGGCTAACCATGTGATGTGAGGAGATGTAAGTTTCCACGATAATAATCAGAGTTGTTGCAGATTGGCACCAATCACAATGTCACTGATGCCTGTGGTAACTGTGAGCTAAACATCTGGAATTGGGTGGTCCAGCATGACTCTGTGTGCAAAGCAGTTCATAGCAAGTCTGAAAGCAATCTTCCTTTGTACTTGCTTGTTAGACCCTGCTAGCATATCAGTGAGGGGTTCTTGTAAAGGCATGACTTGTGGCAGGTGCCACTGATAAAAGTTCAAAGTTTCTGCACAAACTATTTGCCCAAGCAGATAACTTCTGCTTTCCACAACTGAAATTTTTCCTTGTTGATCACCACACCTCCATCGTTTTGGGCAATGAGAACTTGTTCAAACTGTCAGTTGTGGTTTCCATGGTAGCCCCCTTCCCCTCCCCTCCCCCCCAAAAAGTGGATGTCATAAAAACAGGCATAGCAGAAATTGAACTGAGAAAATACCCCTGCATTGAAATGTTGACACACCTGAGCTGTGTTCTTCAACCTGTATGACATGAAAAGATACTCAAAGAGACCAAACGGTGTGATAATAGTATTTTTTGCGATAGCATCTTTGTGTGTGGGGATTTGAAGGTAAGCTTTTTTTTTACAGCCAGTCACACTGTGTACGGTGACACATGCTAGCAAATGTGTGAAATCTTGTATATTGCGTACCAGGTAGCTGTCGTAAATTGTATAGGTGTTTAATACTCTCTAGTCACCACAGAGCGTCAAGGTTCCATCTTTTTTTGGTGTTAAATTTGATTGATGATGCACATGGGCTGTTGAATGAGCGAACAATTCCTGCCTGTAACAGTTCGTCAATCACCACTTTAATAGCGTGTAAGTTAGTTGGGGTCAGTCAGTGTGCCTTGTGACATGCTGATGGCCTGGGGTTGTTAAGATACAATGTGCCATGCCATTATGTATCGCAAAAGCTTGCCCCTTTGTGCAAGGGTAGTAGAGAGTATCATGAGGCCTGTGTTGAGTTACTGCATGTTGAGTCAGTGTGTGGTGTACTAACCTATGTGTTTCAACATTTGTGTTACACCATGCACTTAGGGTTGTCGTGCAGAGATGAAGGTCAGTCAGTGGGGGCAAGGCTGCATGCAGTTACTCATGCTCATTCTGTTAGATGACTTTGAAATGGTAAAGTGAGCTGCAGCAGGTGTGTTCTTCTTGCACTGCATGAGAACCACGTTCTCGGTGTGGAGTGTGTCGGCAGCTGTGCGATAGTTGTCATAATCTTGATGTGCCAGCAGCAGTTTTTCTGCCATTGTAACTCACTCTCTGAGTGTATTGACATATGCAAAATTGTTGTCCTGCTGGCCAGATGGGCAATGTGATGTCATGTAGGAATGAGAATGTTGGGGAAAATGGCCCTTGGATGCACAAGCCTGTACAGCGATGCGGGAGTGAAGCATGTTGTATGTCTGGAGAGAGATGGAAGTCGACTCCCTTTACCATTTCCATGATGTCGGTGACGCAGAAGGTCCATGTGTGTTTGTGATGAGGTGACAGTTGTAAGGTGCATGTGACAGATCCATGCACCATGATCTTTCAGTTATTAGCTTTTTGAAGTTGTAGTGATGATGTTTTGTTGAATGCCAATGTGCTATCCAGCAGTATTACACTAATGGCAGATCCACAGTCCACCAAAATATGCTTCCATGAATCGAGGTCGAAGGTGTACATCAGCCTCCCAGGAGTGCAATCAAGGGGCATGTGCTTAAGCCATCAGTAATAACTGTTGGAGAACTGATGTCTCTGCATGAGACAATGTGTTTACAGTGGCCCACGTTTGATGTTTGGGAACCGGCAGGGAGAATGGCAGTTGCATGCGGAAGCTCTGAACTGGGCATGGTACCAGCCGGTTGGTGACCGAGGCAACAGCAGTAGTTGGCGTAATGTTAGCCACTGCAGTAATGGTGCTGTGCACAGCCTGCCAGTTGGTGTCCAGGTTTGAGATAGTGATGTCACTGGCGGCCATCCTTAGCTCTGTTCAGGCCATTCTGGAGTAAGAGGCAGGCAACAAAGTCGTAACATGCTGCAGTGGTATTATGTCTTTGTAATTTATATGGTGCCACTGTTGTAGTATATGAACATTCTGTCCACAAGTACCAACTATTTTTCCAGGGTTTCAATTTCGTGTGGTATCATTGCCAACTGTAGTTGTGGAAGTTTAATGATCCATAGCTTTCAAAGGGCAGCATTCAGCCTGAGGTTAACATTCAGACTAGGTCAGAGGTAACCCAAGCTGGGTCACTGTGGTGGGTTCCTGTTCAAAGTCCAGCAACAAGTTGTCTGTTGCCTGCCTTCGTCATGGTGTAGAAGAAGTTCTGTTGGTTGGTAACATATCACTCATAGCCATGGTACACTCGTGTTTTATGACAGGTTGATGATACACACAATGATTGCTCTTTTGGTATGCTTCACTCACATTAATTTCAGGTACATTGTTCTGTAAAGATGGTAGAGCTGCATTCACAACAAAAGATGCCCACATTGTTAATGTGCAATAATATGGTTGTGAAATGTGGTTTATTCATCTCATAACATACATAATTTCAAAACATACATCTGATGTACAGGAGACATGTCGAGGTTACAATTCGCTTACGTATATAAAATTTTGTCACACTTACAATAATACTTTGTGGAGAATTTACTTACTTAAAATTTGTCCAACTTACTGTATTTACATCTACTATAACTATCATAAATTATTCCATTTTAGGGATCCAGCTCAAAGTATCACTTTGTCCTTCATGTAATCTTCCACAGAGTAGTAGCATTGTTCAATTAGAAAATCATGTAACTTCCTTTTTAGCATATTTATCATCATATTCATTATGTCACACCCTTTTATTGTGTTGTGAATTTTCATGGCTATATACTGAGGAGTCTGAGCATGCAGTTTTAAGCAATGAGAGGTGAGCATAAAATTTTCTTTATGTCTTGTTTCATATGCGTGTTCAAAATGATTTTTTTTAATAGATCAGCTCTACTGCATAGGAACAACCTCAAAGATGTATAATGGGGGAACAGTTAATATTTTTAGGTCTTTAAATAATGGTTGACATGATGCCCTTGGCTGTGCAGAGCACATGTTGTGAATGATTCTTTTTTGCATTTTTAAAATTCTTGTAATGTTTCCCAAGATTCCCAAAAAATTATGCCGTATCTAACAACCAAGTCAAAGTAGCTATAATATGCTGTTTTCCTGGTGGCCATATCAGTGGTACAGGCTAAAATTTCCATTGCAAATGCAAGGCTGTTTAATTTATTTGCTAGATATTCTATATGAGAATTCCAACTCAAAGTTCTGTCTAAGTTTATTCCCAGGAACCTGACTGAGTCAAGTTCTTCCATTTTTTGATTGTTGTGAGTGATACAGATTTCTTCAGTTTTTGACTGTGTGGTTTTAAAACTCATCATATGAGTTTCTGAAATTTTTGGCCTTAAGCCATTTAGACTGAACCATGTTTCCAGGTTACTTAACGTATTCATGACACTCTGTGGTATATTGTCAGAATTTTCATTTTCAATTAGGGCAGAAGTACTGTCTGCAAACAAAGTTAAATGAGTATTTATATTGAGAGGCAAGTCATTTACACAGAGAGAAATAAGATGGGTCCAAGGATTGATCCTTGAGGAACACCGTGTGACACAGTTTTCCACTCTGAGAAGTAATCTGCTCCATTTGATGTGATTACTACCCTTTGTTTCCTCTCCAATAGATATGATGCAAACCATTTCAAGGCAATATCCCTTATTCCATACCTGTTGAGTTTGAAAAGCATCAGGACATGGTTTACAGAGTTGAATGCTTTTGTAAGATCACAGAATATTCCTGCAACCTCAGTTTTCCTATCTAGCGATGAAGTAATTTTTTCAATAAACTCATTTATCGCATCTACTGTGGTTTTGCCTTGTTGGAAGCCAAACTAGTTAAGAGAAATAATATCATTCTGTGTGATGAAGCTTTGTATTTGTAAAGCAGCAGTTTTTTCACTTATTTTTGACATGACAGGGAGTATAGAGATGGGATGATATTGGCCCATATCATCTTTTGAATCTTTTTTAAACAATGCTTTTACTTTTGCATATTTCAACAGATCAGGGAAGTAACCTTCTTCAAAGGATTCATTTATAGAGAGAGGATGAGCTATTATGTTGTAAACTCTTTTAATTATTTTGGTGGGTATCTCATCTGAGCCAGCAGAGTTTCTGTCTTTTAAGGAGAGTATGACATTTTCAACAAATTTTGCTGAGACTGTGTTGAATTTTTTAAAGACATTCACTGGTATTGCCTTTTAACCCAAAACTATTTACTTTCTGCTCATAATTTGCTATGTCTAAATCAGATTTTGCTACATTTATGAAGTACTTTTCCTTAAGTTTTATTTTTGAAATGTCTTGTTTGTGATTGTGGAAACCTAATTCAGACTTAACTACAGACCATACTGCCCTTGTTTTATTTTTCTGCCCTATTTGTTATTTGCCATTTATTTCAAAACTTTCACAACTTTTTAAAAAATAGTTTTATAGTTTCTAACATATTTTACAAAATCAGGATATTTGTTGGACTTCAGCTAATTGTGCAGGGCACAGCGTCCAGGAGAAACTACAGCATCCTACATTCAAGACATCTTGGATCTGTGTAAAATAGTGGATCATAGAATGAAGGAGGAGGACAAAGTTGCACATCTCATGAACGTTGTTGCTAAGAACATGTATCAAACCCTAATCCTGAAGGAAGTTTCGACAGCAGACGACTTCATAAAATGGTGCCAGGAGACAATGCATCACAAAAAAATTACACGCAAGAAGTTTGAACAGCTTCCAAACATTGTATCGATGTCTGTGGTGGAAGAAACACTGATTTCACAATTGTTCTTCATCAGATAGTGAGAGAGAAAGTTCAGAAGGCACTTGGATTGCGCAGCAATCAAAAATCCGAGATGCTTCACGAGGTCATAAGGGAGGAAGTGAAACAGACATTGAACCCAATCTCTTGTCCTTCATTTCCCTTTTAAATGGTGAAAAAGTCAAGACCCAGGCAAACTTACATTCCTACAGTGCTGCATGAGAAACCTATTTGGGCACCAAGAAAGACTGACATCTGGAGACCCTGGGATAACCAACCAGTGTGTTTCCACTGTGGATGATCGGGACACGAGGTGCCCTATTGTCAAGAAAAGCAGCAGATATTTGATGATGACCACACCAGAAGACAGCAGACTGATCTTAGACGACGCCAACTCTGGGACGACGAAGATGAACAAGAAGATGTGGGTGCAGGACGATGTAAGTCACCATCGCCGCAAGCTAGCCACTGGAGAGGACACTCCTCAACATGCCGATCAAGGTCTCCATCACCGTTTAGAAGCTCCAGCCGATCACCTAGCCACCACAAGCTCGAAAACTAAAGGGTGCGACCTTCCTTGGAGGTGATGTCACTGAAGAGAGGAAATCCTCCGCTGTTGATCACTACAAAAATGATAGGAAACTATGTCGATATCCTCATGGATGGCTGACCAGCCAAAGCTCTTGTGGACTCTGGAGCATCATATTCAGTCATTTTGGAGAAGTACCGTCACCAGTTGCAGAAAACCATATTCGTTGACAGCAAAACATCTCTGCTGAAGGTGGCTAATGGGAAATACGTAAAACCTACAGGTAGATATACCATTAATGTGGGTATAAGTGGCCATATACAGCTCTTAGAATTCATTGTCTTACAAGAGTGTAGTCATAATGTCATTCTCAGATGGGAATTTTTGAAAGCCTCTCAGGCAATTATAGATTGTGGTCGCTCGAAGATTATGCTAGATGATATGAGATACTGTGGACAGGAAGATGCGCATCCGAGAGTGTGGAGACTATGTGTGCTGGCTGAAGTGATCATTCCTGCAGTCAGTGCTAGAAAGGTAACTGTCACATGTCATGCCATGCATCAACCCACGGATCTTGTAGTGGAATGTAAGAGACGCATACCACTGAAGAATAACTTGGTCATCCCAGCCTCTGTTGTCTCGTTTAAGAATGGATTCGGTGATTTGTGCATAGTTAACTGTCGCCGAAAACCACAGATCCTTCCAAGATGCATGTGCATTGCAAATACTGAGCTGTTAATTGAAGAACAGCTGAGCATCATAGAAACCTCCCATGCCAAGTCTGTAGGTGAAATCAGTGCTATCACTACGAGACAAGATCTTCTAGCTCAACTATCACTAGATCTCACTAAGGACCAACAGAAGAAGCTACTTGCAATTCTTCAAGAGTTCTCTGAATGCTTCAATCCACAGGTGAAGAGCAAATTAGACAAATCGACATTGAAGCACCGGATTAGCACTGGAGACCATCAAATAATAAGCCAGAGATCATACTGTATGTCAGCAACGGAACGTCAAATAATTCGCGACGAGGTAGAGAAAATGATGAAGAATGACATCTTTCAGCCTTTGCAGAGCCCATAGTCATCACCAGTGGTTCTCATCAGGAAGAAGGATGGCAGTTGGCGCTTTTGTGTTGATTACAGGAAGCTTAATAAGATAACTAAAAAGGACATTTACCCTCTTCCACGAATTGACGATACACTAGATTATATAGTTATATGGATATGGTGTCTGTTCTTTGGGGCATGTCCAAAAGAACAGACACCATTGATGACCTGCAGCTGTCTAGAATGAAATTAGAATTGTATATTAATACCTTCAGCTGCTGCGTTGATATATATAAGTGGAAACAGGTGAAAATGTGTGCCACAACCGGGACTCAAACCTGGACTCTCCTGCTTACATGGCAGATGCTCTATCCATCTGAGCCACCAAGGGCACAGAGGATAGTGTGACTGTAGGGACTAAGGGACTATCTCATGCACACCTCCTGTGAGAGCCACATTCTCACCTTATATGTCCACACACCACATTCATAGTGTCCCTACCCAACACACTCATTACTCGTGGAAGGCATTCTTACCAAGTCCCGTAAGAGTTCGGGTAATATGTGTGCATCCACACAGAAGAAGAAGGTCATGACCGGTATTGCCAGAACTGTATACTTATATGGACATGGTGCCTGTTCTTTCAGACAGCTAGATGGTGCAACACCTCACTTGTATAACTCAGCATGTAATTGGTTAAACTATATTGTACCCCCAACTTTTGGGTCAACCCAAGTGGCTAAATGACAGAGCTTGTTTTGCATGGCCCCCATGTTCACCAAACCAATTTTTACCTCTGGATGGTTCATAAGCGACCATGTGTATGTGCCTCTCCTACTAGCTGATCTACTTGACTTAAGAATCAGTATTGAAGCAACAATTATTCCAGACCCACTGATTAAGGTTTGGGACGAACTTGCCCTGATGTGTACCATGTGGCAAATGGTGCTCACATTGCACACTTGTAAGAAAAACTGTTTGAGTCGCTCTTTCATTTGATGTATTATATATAATTGTAAGTTGAGTAATAAATACTACAATGCTTTAAAACCTTCACTTTGAAACACCCTATACTTTAAGGACATTAAACAACATTTCATTGTAATAGCTCCAAATTTGAGAGACAAAAGTCAAAGTAAATGCAGCAGTTTTCTGCAATGTGTAATTTACGCTTATTACTATACAGAGTGAGGATCACCAAAATATGAACAAATTTAACAGTTTAATTAAACAAAATTTTATGAGCAAAATATTAAATATTACAAAAATCCTCTCACATGGTACATGAGAGATCTATAAAGGGGACAATCATCCAGTGTGTCCCCCTTTAGATTGAATAATGGTCTTCAATCTCACTCTTAACTACACGCATGTATGATGGAATGTATGTCTGTTCTGACCAACATTTGGATGTCAAGATTTGTCAGAGAACCTTTCAAGTACATTTCATGTGTGGTAATCCAGTCGATTTAAATGAGAACTGTTAGGAAGCTAACATTCCTTAGACCAAAACCTATCAAAATTATCTGGCATCCAATTTTGTACCAAATGCTTCATGTGGACCAGTGCAACATCTTGCTGAGAAACATCTGGGGTTTCACATGGCACTACTTATATCATTTAAAATAAAATCAAATAATCTTCTTTCATGACAGTTTCATTGTTTTTAAAAATTTATGAAGGGATAATGTGAGCTTGTTGGACACAACACGTAGCACATGAAGCCTCTGAATTGCGTGACAGCCGGTGGTTGTTTCTCTGGCTGGTTTCTGTCTCTAACATAAAAATCTTCTCATCAGAAGAGAATCTGATTCTCCACGGAATCATTTTTTAATGAACACAGAAGCAAATTACGATAACTGAATTGCTGTGCCTCAGCAGTCTTGAAGAGTATTTACCTTACCTTCAGTATGTAGAATTTGTATCAAAGATTCTTCCCCAGTTCTATATGTTAGTAATTCAGTTACACTGATAACCTTTGGCAATAATGGTAGCAATTACCTTGGATTCTCCAAAATCAACACTTGAACTTTTTTTTATGACTTTAGTGGTTCTGACAATGCAGCCTTTCAGGTGACACATTTTTGCCAGCACACTGCAATCATTATATGACTGTTCTCATGTACATCTACATATATCTACATCTACATCTATACTTTACAAACCACTGTGAGATGCATGGCACAGGGTATATCCCATTGTAGCAGTTATTAGAGTTTCGCCGTGTTCCATTCACATATGAAGCAGGAGAAGAATGATTGTTTGACTGTGGCTGTGCATACAGTAATTATTCTAATCCTATCCTTATGATCCCTATCTGAACAATATATGAGGGGCCTTAGTATTTTCCTAGAGTAATCATTTATAGCTGGTTCTTGAAACTTTGTTAGTAGACTTTCTTGGGATAGTTTATGTCTATCTTCATGAGTCTTCCAGTTCAGGTCCTTGAGTAGCTCTGTGACACACACCCATGGATTAAACAAACTCGTTACCATTTGTGCTATCCTTCTCTGTATATGTTCGATATCCCCCGTCTGTCCTATCTGGAATGGGTCTCACACACTTGAGCAATATTCTAGAACCAGTCGCACGAATGATTTGTAAGCAATCTCCTTTGTAAAATGATTGCACTTCCCCAGTATGCTATCAATAAACCAAAGTCTACTACCTGCTTTACCCACGACTGAACCTATGTGATCATTCCATTTCATATTCCTACAAAGTGTTACACACAAGTATTTGTGTGAGTTGGCCAGTTCCAACAGTGACTCATCAATATTATAGTCATAGGATACTATGTATTTTTGTTTTGTGAGATGCAAAATTTTACATTTCTGAACATTTAGAGAAAGTTACCAGTCTCTGCACCAGTTTGAAATCTTACCAAAATGTGACTGAATATTTCTGCAGCTTCTTTCAGACAGTACTTCATTATAGATAACTGCATTACCTGAAAAAAGCCTGATTTTACTATTACTATTGTCTCCAAGGTCATTACTCTACTTCATGAACAGCTAGAATCACAACATGTTTCCCTGGGGCACCTCAAAGTTACTTCTACAGCTGACGATGACTCTCCATCCGTGACAACATTCTGTGACTTCCCTACCAAAAAGTCCTCAATCCAGTCACAAATTTCATTTGACACCCCATATGATCACACTTTTGACAATAAGCATAGGTGCAGTATTGAGTCAAATGCTTTTTGGAAATCATGAAATTCTGCATCTACCTGGTTGCCTTGATCCAAATTTTTCTGTATGTCAAAATGGTTCAAATGACTCTGAGCACTATGGGACTCAACTTCTGAGGTCATTAGTCCCCTAGAACTTAGAACTAGTTAAACCTAACCAACCTAAGGACATCACACACATCCATGCCCGAGGCAAGATTCGAACCTGCGACCATAGCGGTTCCGGACTGCAGCGCCTAGAACTGCACGGCCACTTCGGCCGGCTTCTGTATGTCATGTGAGAAAAGTGAGAGTTGTGTGTCACGTGAATGTTTTCAAAATCCACGGTGGTTGGCACTGAGGATGTCATTCTGTTCGAGATACCTCATATGTTTGAGCTCAGTGTATGTTCTAAGATTGTACTTCAAATCAATGTCAAGGATGCTGGATGGTCATCTTGTGGATCACTTCTACTACTCTTCTTATAGGTGGGTGTGACCTGTGCCTTTTCCCAAGAACTGCGCATAGTTTCTTGTTTGAGGAATCTATGCTGGATTAGAGTTAGAAGAGGTGTCAACTCAGCTGTAAATTCAGTGTAAAATCTGACAGGGATTCCATCAAGCCCTTGATCTTTGTTGAATTTTAATCATTTCAGTTGTTTCTCAACACCACTGACACTAATACTTATTTCATTCACCATTTCAGAGCTTTGAGGATTAAACTGGGACAATTCTCCTGGGTTTTCTTTTGTAAAGGAACATTTGAAAACAGAATTAAGCATTTCAGCTTTTGCTTTGTTACGCTCCATTTCATTTCCTGTCACATTCATTAGGGACTAGACATTAACTTTGGTGCCACTAACAGCCTCTACATATGATGAGAAATTCTTTGGGTTCTGTGAAAGATCACTTGACAATATTCTGCTATGGTAATCACTGAAGGCATATTGCTTTACTCTCTTGACAGCCAAGTATGTTTCATTCAGCATCTCTCTATATATATCCCCACACTTCGTTTTACAGATATTGTGCAGTAATCTCTGTTTCTTTAGAAGTTTCTTTACAGTGACTGTATATGATAGATATTACCTCTTGTTATGTATGAACTATCCTATTGGGTACATATCTATTCAGTGCATGGTCAACTATTCTTTTAAACTTGAGCCAGAGTTCCTCTACATGCTCCTGCCCTGTGCTAAAAATTTTGGGCTCCTCACTGAGATATGACACTACTGATTTTTTTATCCAGTTTACAGAACATATAGATCTTTTTGCTTGTTTTAGTTGTCCTTTGTACTTTGGTTAATCATTGTTACCACAACCGCATCGTGGTACCTGATACCAGTTTTGATGTGGACATCCTCAAAGAGGTCAGGCCTGTTTGTTGCTATTGGATCCAATATATTTCCTTCATGACTGGAGTTCCTTGGGTAACTATCTGTTCTAGGTAGTTTCCAGTGAAGGTACTCAGTAAAGTTCCACAGGCTGTCTCATAAATGTCTTGGTCATATAGAGATTACAAGTGTTTACTAGAAATGATTTACAGAGCAGAGTTCCAACAATGCTTTTGGTGGAAGAATAATGATACAGGAAATTTAAATTAAAATTTGTCCAGATTTTCGTGGTGCACCCAGGACACCCAATTCAGCTCCACTTCATTTGTCTCTGCCAATGAAGGCCTATATAGTTAGTGTGTACTATGTCATATATATGTTACTACAAATGTGTTTCAGTTAAATTTGTGTTGCAACTGTACTATGAATGGGATACCATATCCCCAAGTTGTTTAAATTTCAGGAAGTTTGTGGCTTGCTGTGGTATCTTGGTCTTGACCAGTACTGTTTGTGCTTGGAGATTATAGGTCCTAGATACTCATATTTAGGTTTAGTAGGGTAAAAGTTTCTAAAAATATTGTCTTTCAATTTAACATGGATTAATAAATTTTGACAACTCAAGTACGCCTCAGTCCAATACATTATTTTAGCTGTTGAAAATATATACTATTACATAAAGACAAGAAATTGTTTAACATTGTTACCAAATACTTCCAAAAATTTTTGACTGATTTACTTAAAATTTTTAATGATACTCTAACAAACATTCAGACAGACATAGATTATAAATTCTTACAATATACAGATTTCAGTTTAAAAACACTGTAAAACACAAACTACTACTCATAATGTCATCAAATTTGAACCAAATATTAATGAAGGAAGGGTGAACACTATGGAAACAAAAATATTATTGAAACTTTTATCACCAGATGGCGCTCTAAGCAGCATAATATCCAAAATAGAAGACACAGCAATACCTCACTCTGCATCTGAGATGCTCAGAATGACTGTCTCAAGGCAGTCTCACGTGCTGCTGGTAAATCTTATTTACAAGGATGGTGACTTTGTGCTAGTAGCCTTGCAGAAGTTCTGAACACTCAAGGGTGTGAAGAAAGACATTGGTCTGGTATCTGCCAGGGGTCTAGAGAAAATGATTACAAAATTTAAAAAAGACAGGTCCTTTTCAAATTCAGTGCTACAGAGACAGAAAAACAGTTGATATAAGTCAGCAGAAGATGTGGGCACAGCACTGCAGGAGGGGTCAAGTGGTGGTGTGCAAGCATACAGTGCACTTGGAATTGCCTGAATTATGGAAATGCCTGTGAGAACAGTGCATAAAATTCTATAACCAATCCTGCATTGTCATCTCCAGAAAATTACCCATGTTCAGGAGCTGCTTCATCCTGACCTGCTAGTAAGACAAAAGTCTGCTCTAGAATTTCATGCTCACATGGAAATGGACGATGAATGGCCATGGAACATTCTGTGGACAGACAAAGCCAATTTCCATCTCTCAGAACATGTCAATATATAAAACTGCAGAATATGGGCAACAGAATGTCCATTTGCACATCAGCTGGTACCACTTCATTCTGTAAAAGTAACTGTGTGTTGTGGGCTGTTGACACTGTTTACAGTAATGCTATATATATATATATATATATATAATAGAGGGAAACATTCCACGTGGGAAAAATATATTTAAAAAGAAAGATGATGAGACTTACCAAACAAAAGCACTGGCAGGTCGATAGACACACAAACATACACACAAAATTCTAGCTTTCGCAACCAATGGTTGCCTCGTCAGGAAAGAGGGAAGGAGAAGGAAAGACAAAAGGATATGGGTTTTAAGGGAGAGGGTAAGTTTTCAAAGCTTGTGTCTGTGTATATGCGGATGGATATGTGTGTGTGTGTGCGAGTGTATACCTGTCCTTTTTTCCCCCTAAGGTAAGTCTTTCCGCTCCCGGGATTGGAATGACTCCTTAACCTCTCCCTTAAAACCCATATCCTTTTGTATTTCCCTCTCCTTCCCTCTTTCCTGATGAGGCAACCGTTGGTTGCGAAAGCTAGAATTTTGTGTGTATGTTTGTGTTTGTTTGTATGTCTATTGACCTGCCAGCGCTTTTGTTTGGTAAGTCTCATCATCTTTCTTTTTAAATATATTTTTCCCACATGGAATGTTTCCCCTCTATTATATATATATAAAAAAAGCAAGCTGGGATAATTTTCATTCCCCTCTTGTTTTGCCTCCTGCCTCTTTCAGTACTTATTATTGTGATGATATATAAGGGTGTGATTTTTGGTCATGAGACAGTCAGTCCACAGCCGAGTTTCAGACGAGTAACCTGTGCTGGTTAGAACAACAACAATGCTTCACATTAACTGTGGTATAAGTGTTAAACAATTAGGCCATGTGTAAAAACTGTGACAGTGTCTGCCCCATACGTACCTGATTATTCTTCAAGAACTGTGAACTTTGTGGTTAGGTTTTACTGCTCATAGATGTTCAAAAGGAAGCTATTGTAGCAGTATGTGGAGTTTCGCCTGCTAACTATTAATGAGGTTTATTGCAAGTTAAGCAATAGTGCATTGGCCATATAACTGTGTATTATTAGGGGATTGGGTAAAGCAAAAATTAAAGTACTGTAAAATGTAACTGTGCATCTATCAGCTACACCATTTAAAGTAGTCAGTGTTGGAATTTGCAACCTATTTTTCAGCCGGTGTAACAATATAGTTTGAAGACACCGACGACAATCAACAAACATCAACAAACATAGAATTAAAAGCAGGTGGAACTGCCACAATAGGTCTTGTGGGTCCTGTTACCCATACCATCACTTGTTAATGGTATGAGAGTCATTTGTACAGCAGTGTCATTCCAATCCATCAATAACAAGAATGCATAGGTAGTATAATTTCTATGCAAGATGGCACTCCTATGCACATTGCATTTTGGAAATGCTACAATGATCAGCCATCATTTCCTTATAGCTTGGCTGTGCAGGTCAGTTAATCATAATCTGTGTGCCCTCTGGCTGTGGGGCTATCTGAGAGATGCTGTGTTCAGTGCTCCAATTACAAATGTAGCTTAACTGAAGGCACACACTGTGCAACATATTCTGAACGTGACACCTGAGACACTGTGATCTTTTGAAGAACATTCTGTTTCTCAACTGCAATTTGTAGCAGAAAATGGTGGACAGCATGTTGATCATGTTTTGTGCCCATTTAAAGAAAGTTAAAAACTGATTTCATTGTTGCTTTTTATGTGGTTTTTGGCCTCAAGATTAAAAAACCAATTTAATTGTTGCTTTTTATGTGGATTTTGGCCTCAGAACAATTAAAAACAGTATGATGTTGCCAGATGGGTGGGCTTACCTCATTAACATCTAGTGATAAATTTTTCATTAATTTTGTTGTTGTTTCTATAATGTTTCTCCTTTCTTAGAAAATATTATGTTCAAATTTGTCATCATTCTGAGCTGTGATTCTTTTTACAGCATTTTGAAACTGTACCTTTAATTATAAAATATATAAATGTACAAGTATATACAATACTTAAAGAGGAAAGGTTGTTAGCAAAAATCTTGAAAAGTTCATGACTGATTTCCTTCAAATTTCTACACAATTTGGACAGACACAGGATATATATACAGAGGGAAACATTCCACATGGAAAAAATATATCTAAAAACAAAGATGATGTGACTTACCGAACGAAAGCGCTGGCATTTGTAAACAAATGTCTGCTTGTGTCTGTGTATGTGCGGATGGATATGTGTGTGTGTGCGAGGGTATACCTGTCCTTTTTTCCCCCTAAGGTAAGTCTTTCCACTCCCGGGATTGGAATGACTCCTTACCCTCTCCCTTAAAACCCACATCCTTTCGTCTTTCCCTCTCCTTCCCTCTTTCCTGATGAAGCAACCGTTGGTTGCGAAAGCTTGAATTTTGTGTGTATGTTTGTGTGTCTATCAACCTGCCAGTGCTTTCGTTTGGAAAGTCACATCATCTTTGTTTTTAGATATATTTTTCCCACATGGAATGTTTCCCTCTATTTTATATATATATACACTCTGTCTATACAAATGTTCATTTGTGTATTGTGTAGAAATTTGAAGCAAATTGGTCACACACATTCAAATCGACATTGGCTACAATGTTTTAAACAAGTATGACATGTAAATTATACACAATATACAAAGAGGAAACATTGTTAGCAAAAAATCTCAAAAACTTCTTGACCCATTTACTTCAATTTTTTACACAATACTCTAATAAACTTTCAGACCACCATAGAATATATTTTTTTAAATAACCATGAACAAGTTTCCTCTTAAAATTACCTGCAACAAAGAAAATGCTATAGTGTTCTGTGAAAATGTGCAGTTTCACTTTCTTTCTCACACTCATCTGTAAATATGATAGCAGGGCATTTAAAGCATTAGACAGATTGTTTCTTCCATATATAGCTTCTTCTTTTTCCTTACATATAATTTCAAACAAAAATTCTGTACCCAACAATGTGCTGTTTTGGTTTCTTTCTTGCAAACAGTTGTAACAGTATACAGGAAAGCTGTATTTATGTCTTTTGATTAGAATACTACTGCAGAATCTGAATTGTTCAAAACTTTGCAATGCTTCCCATTTGCAGATTAAAACTATGTGAAATATGGACATTGTAGGTGCTATCATCACAGCTCCAATAACTGAAGAGATCTCTCTCACATCCAATATACCAATGATCCCAATCAATTTACTAATTCATTTCAAGCAACTTCAGTTCCCAATCAAGGCTAAATTTGAAATACTGATAAACAAGTATTAGGGTCAGAGAGAGAGAGAGAGGGGGGGAGGGGGGGGGGAGAAGATGGACAGAGAGGTTGGGAAAGGGAGGAGAGGAAATGGGCATAGAGAGGTGAGAGGAGGTGATGGACAGAGAGAGGGAGGAGGAGGAGGAGATGGGCGAGGAGGTGAGGAGATGTACAGAGAGAGGGGGAAGGAGGAGGATAGAACAGACATCCAATTCCCATACATATTTAGCAGTTACAAAGCATTTCATGGTTCATTGGTATCTGACAAAGATGACTAGCCTCCATGGCTCTCTATGTAATTGAGATTTTGAATTGCATAATAAATCACCTGAACCTGTGGGAGTTGATTTTTACCAGAGAACTGAGAGTCATTTATAGTCAGTAAAGAGCTATGGAAACATACAGGCTGCCCAGGCAGAGCAAAGGTAAGCCCAATACAAGTGTGCTTGGCATGTGCTTCTGAAATTGTCCATTAAAAAAACTTTTACCTTCACACCATACCAAATATTATGCATGTGTAGCTCACCTTTAGGTGGAAGCTTCTTGTAAAATTTCCTGTTATGCATACAGTCCAGTAAGTTAATCTACAATTCCCATCCCTTTCAAAGCACAATGTTCCATCACCATACTCAATGATGATTCCTGAAGCCCGTATACAGATTAAAATTACATATGTCTGACAGTATAACCCATTTCAGTTCAGACATAGTCATCAGTGCCTGAGGTGCTTGCTTGTGGAATGAAATAACTAGATTATCCTTATAATTATTATTCTGAGTGCTATATAAATTAATAATCAAAACTACTCCTAAATATGGAAACTAGTAGGTTCTGACACACTGATTTTCCATTAATGGATAAAATTTTCTAACAAATATTTACCATATGACATTAAATACTTACAAAAGAGAACCACACATAAAAACATCAACAATACAGCTGAAATGTGTGAACAGGTTGTCAAGAAAGTTAACAGATTTAGAACTGCAGTTATATGAAATTTCTGCAATGACAAGGTAACCATTAATAGCCATGGCATCAGGCACCAGCATGAATATTCACCAGGTACCTGTTGGGAAACGAATAACTGATAAGTACTTCACACTTCACATTAAGTATTTGTTGAAAAATTTTTTGTATAGCAAAATTTTAAGCAAGTACTTACAGCTTACATGAGCTCAATGATACTCTAAATTTGCTTTCAGACACACCCCTTCAATGTTTAACTCTTTGATTACCTGTATCAGTTCCCAGTTACATCTTTAGTTGTACAAAATGGTTTCCAAGAGTCAGATGCTTTAGTATGTAACAAATAAATATTTAATTTACAGGGTGGTTATAATTAATTTTTCACTACTTGAGAGACCCCCCCATGAAAAACAAGTGATTGTAGGACAATGAAACTTTGTGGAAATATTTTTAAGGATAGGCAGATGCAAAATAATGAATAAACCATTGAAAGAAACACATTTTAATTTTCACATGAAAAGGTAACATTCATCTATTGTGCATCATGTTTAGTTCCATGTTATGAACATTGCTCAATGTGTCAACCATCCACATCCATGACAGCATAGAATGGCACTAGAGCTACCATTTCACAATTGTTCACAGCACTTTTCAAATGGTGGACCATGGAATGTTGAGCTGTCATGAAATAGCTCGTGCACAGCTTGGAGACCACACATTGCATCCAGCATTCTTCAACAACTTGTGGCACAATTCTGTTGACCTCTCCCAGGAGCAATTTTCAAATCACCAGTTACTTTTAATTTCCAAATCATGTCTTTCAACTCTGGTGCAAAACGAGAACCTTCCCATGTTCCTTTAATGCATCAGTACTAGTGAAGAGCTGCAGAACTATTGCTGTTGTTTTGATAAAACAGTTTTATGAGTAAATCCCTGCTCACGTTGCCCAGACCCATGCTGACTGTCTACAACTGTAATGCACACTGATGCTTGTGTTTCAGTCTTACATTGTCCCACCAGTACTGGTGCCTAGTGGCAAATCATGACACTAACACTATTAGCAATGCCAATTCTGCGGTACACAGTCTGAACATCATTCCTATGAAGCTGGGTACCCATGCTCTAAATAGTTTCCTGTCTACATTGGCTCAAGTAGTGAAACATTTAGTTATAACCAGCCCAAACTCACACAAGAACTTCACAAAAAATATAGCAATATTTATCAAAAATAAGCTTTTCTTATCAGTAATATGTTATTCTTAAAAATTGAGATATTGTCAAGTAGAATGGTGGACTTTCCTTACTGGTACTGGATATTCATGCAGTATCTATTTTGCAGAAATCTTAGTATGAACCTTTTCAGAACAATTACCAGGAAGTATGTTGCTATGACTCTGTTCATTATACACAATAACAACACTCAATTTTGCTTTCAACTACTGTTGATTGTTTTTTTTTTTTGATGGAGAATTTAACAGTGAAAATCAAAACTTCACTTCTTTTGAGATTCTCATGTATATGTCAACAATATCATCCAGAAACTACTATGTTTTTGTCTATATCAATGAATATAATCAATGTTTGAAAATATAATATGACTAGATAAAAATCCACCCACCAAGCAACAACAGGAAAAAACACATGTAAAAGATATAAAAATGTGTGAGTTTCCTGAGCCAGGAGCTTCTTCTTCTGGCAGAAGAGGTATAGAGAAAGGTAGAGGGATGAAGTAAAAGAATTAGCAAGGCTTAGGAAATGGGAAGTGATATGGAAAAAGTCATCCAGAACCCAAGGTCAGGGGAGATTTACTGGACAGGATCCCATCCAGTAAGCCTGGGTGACTTTTCCATAACTCTAATCATTTCCTAAACCTCATCATTCCTTTTCCTCACCTGTCTTCCTTACCCTTCACTCTTTCTGCCAAAAGGAGGAGACACTGGCTCCAAAAACTTACACCTTTCCACATCCCTTATACGTGTTTTCTCATGGTGCTGCTTGGTGAGAAGATTTTATATCTATCCATATTATATCTGCTATTGTTTAGTAATTTCAGTAAGTTCTCTTGTGATTTATTAAAAGGTAGTTTATCCATATAGCACATGTGGCACATGCTGTGGGCCCCATGTTGTTAGGGGCACCAAGGCCTCACTATACAGTTTTTCAGGATAAAATTAATCATTTAGAGTGTTAAATGAAAATAATTGTTTAGAATTGTGTGTGCATGTTTGTACAGTATTGTTAAAGCACTGGAAGTAATATTTAGATCTACATTTGTGTCTGCATCTATAACATGCAAACCACTGCCAAGTTGATGGTAGATGGCACTTCTCAATGGAACATGTATTTGTGTATGGAGTGCAGGAGGAATGTCAGCTTAGTTGTTTCCCATGAGGAGTACTGTTTAAGCACTCCTGAGAAACACCAGTAGATGGTGGGACAACACCTAGCTCAGATGCAGGCTTGAATCTATCGTGATTTACCACTGATGACATCGTTAAGCCTGACATAGTCCAAATTGTCACTCTTCAATGGTGATTCTACATAAGCCATGCAGAGCGTATGGTCATTGTCAATGCCTAAAAAGAACTTGTTCCAATCAATCCCACAGGTGGTTGATTGGGTTCATGTCTGGGGAACATGTAGACCACTCTATTCTGCTGAAGGAACATGCTCACAAGAACAGCACAACAAGCATGCATCCGTCAACATGAAATGGCCACCAAACTGTTGGTGATATTGTCCCTCTATTGGTTGCAGAATCTCATCCACATATCATAGAGCAGTGAGACTGCCCTCAATAACTAACAGAGGTATATAGTGGCCCCATGTAGGAGTCCATTTTGTTGTGTTGTATGGCATGGTACTCACCACAGTCATTGGGAATGGAGATTTGCCTCATGCAATCATCTTCTAACAGTTTTACACAATACATGATGCCCTGTAGCCTCTTTGAATAATGAATTTGGGTCTGGGGCACTCAGCCTATGTTTCCTTTGACTCAAAAGTCATGGATACCAATTATCCAGTGCACCTGTTAGACATGGATGGCCTTTGGGGTGTAAGGCCTCAACACTATCTTTCAATTACAACTAATTTCACATCCACATCATGTAACTTTGGTGCATATGTTGAGCAACTTCCCTGGTTTGACAGGCCTTCTGCATGTAACGTGATGATGTGGACCTAATCATATTCACGATTGTCCTTTGTGGCATAATAGATGTTCACTCTGCTGTTCCACAGATGTCTCTAATGCAGCCCTACTGATGCTTTGCTTTCAGCTGAAATGACACAGTCTGTTTGAGTGCAGCTCTCATGGTAACTCTGTGTATGTGTACAAAAAATGTCAGAGGTGACCTTCTGATCTGTACAGGAACAGTCATAATAGCAACACACCTGCACAACATATTGTGACGCTGCAACACTTTTGTTGATGTGCGCATATGTCTAGATTCCTCACTTAATACTGGTTCTTGAAGCTCTGTAAGTAAGCTTTAGTGGCATAACTGGCAACTGTCTTCCTATGTCTGCCTGTTCAGTTTCTTGAAATTCTCTGTGACACTCTCCCACAGGTCAAGCAAACCTGTGATTATTCTTGCCACTCTTCTTTGTATATGTTCAATGTACCCTATTAGACTGTTTGGTATGGACCCCACACACATGAGGATTATTCCAGGATGGCTTGCATGAATGTTTTCTAAGAAAATCTCCTTTGTAGACTGCATTTTCCCCAGCGTCGTATGAATGAATCAAAATCCGACACCTTACTGAGCTTATGTGATCAGCCCATTGCATTTCCAAACAAATTGTTTACACCTAGCTATTTGTATGATTTTACAGATTCCAAATATGACTCATTGCTTTGTAGTCACAGAATATTATTGTAGTGATCGGCATAGATCCACACCCAAGATCCAGATAAGGGCACCACACAAGACAGCAGATGCTGCTAGAAGTTTGACAACTATTAGAGGCCACAACTCACTCCTGTCTGCACACCACACTGGCTGGCTGGCAGCTTTTAGAGTTGGGCCTGGTCGTTGCTAACTCAACACATATGTAACTCTGCATATGTTTTATCAGACTTTTATTGTGAGCAACTAAGTAGCCAGTGTACCCATTATAAGAAGTAGTATTCTAGACTTAAAAAAGTTTGTTGTGTCAGTCATTGCTTGGTGTTCTCTTGTGGCATTAGAACACACTGGTGATGAGCAGAGTACTATCTTCAAACGATTTCCTTTGTGCAGTTGCTTTTTGCATTTTGTCAGGTTATGGGGTCTCTGATTCAAACATTAGTGCAGTAGCTGAAAGATGTGATCACAGTCAAACAACAGGCTTTGCCACTGTTGCTCTCAAAAAAATTATCTTCTGTTCTGAGTCCTCCTCAGTTCCCGCCATCTGACGAGATGGTAAAAGATCTGGAGGGGGGGGGGGGGGGGGACATGCAAATACCACATATGGCAGCATTTTCACACCTTCCACATTACTGATGGGCAGGTAGGTCATTGACTGTTTCTGTCATGGATCTGTCTCACCTTGTATCAGGTGTTGTGGCAGTTGATACAACTGCAGGAACCTTCCTTGTTGTCATTTGATACCTTATATTTGTTGGTATCTTCCTGTTATTGCTGCTGCATGCATGTCTTGGCTGCTAGGGTTGATTTTTACCAGTGCAGGAAGAAGACATAGCAGTCATATCATGACTGGGCCACAACTCTCCACATCCTTAGTCACGAGGGCCATTTTGTCATGGACAAGTCAATAGAGCAATATGCAGATATCACAGTTCATGATGTTATCATCCGCCCCACCAGTTTTCATCCACTCCACCCTGGATAAGGAAGTTTGGCAATGGATCCTCCTATTAGAGAACCTTCCCCTTGAAGAGGTTTTATCAGTTGTCCAGTCATATGAGGTCCCACAAGCCACAGTTCAGTGACTGGAAGCCTCATGCTATGTTGGACAGGCTGTATCCACTGCACCCGGGAAGGACGATATCATGGTGGTGCAAGCCAGCCAATCCAGTGACTCCCACTCTGCATGTATACAGTGTTCCAGCCACTGCTCCCTGTTGCCATCATGTGTGTTGTATTAATCTAAACATAACAGATCAGAGTGTCCCCAGTGTTGGGCTGTCCATTGCAAGTGTCGGAAAAAAGGCCCCATTCTAGTGGTCTGTTGCTCAACTGGACAGAATACAGCATCAGAGACCATGGATATGGATAATCAGCTTGTATTGACATTAGGGCTGATTTCTGATCAAGATACAAACACAATTTTTATCAGGGTTTTGCCTCTCTCTTGACAGCTGCACCTGCAGGTGGACATTGTAGTGGCAGAGTCCCTGCTTAATGTCCAAAAATATTCAGACTGTGGCTCTCTGCAGTTTTCACCAGTAAACTGGAGTATCATGGATTACAGTAAACAGCAAATCCCCTTACTTGGCCAATTCGCTGCATTAGTCATCTACAAATTAGTGACTTGACCTATTACCTTTATTGTTGTCCACAACTCAAGATCAGCAAACCTTTTCAGTTTTGTTGCCTTTCAGAACTTTGGCTTTTTGGATGCAGATTCCATACAGTTGGTATCTGCTGAGCTCCCCCATGCATCTTTAGAATCTCTGTGCTTATAATTTCAGCATATCTTTGTGGAAGGCGTAGGGTGTGCCACAGATTTTCAAATCCATATAACAGCGAAGCAGCTGGCTCGTCCTAAATTTTTTCATTCTAGACGGATTCCCTTGGCCCTCTGCTCCCAAATCAAGATGGAGCTGGACTGGCTTGTCTCTCTTAGGATTGTGGTTGCCGTTTGCCCTAGTGAATGGCACACACCTCTTGTCATTGTTAAGAAACCCTCTGGTAAATTGCACCTTTGGGACAATTTTAAGGCCACTGTGAATTTGCAGTTCACAGTCAATACATACCCATTGTGACAGCCTGATAAACTGTTCACACACTTAGCAGGAGGTCATTTATTCTCCAGACTTGATCTTTGTGAAGTATATCACCAGTTAGCCCTGGATGATGAACCCAAGCATATCATGGTCATTAACATGCCACTCAGACTTTATCAATACCACTGGTTGATGCTTCAGCTTGCTAATGCCCCTGTAATTTTTCAGCACTATTTGGAACAGGCTGCTACTTCAACAACATAAATGACTTTGTCATTACAGGATATACTATGAGTGACCACCTGCTCAACCTCTGGGCCCTCTTTCAAAAACTCCAGGCAATGAATCTACATTGCAATCTGCAGAAGTCCAAATTTTTTTCAACCATCTCTTGAGCATCTGGGTAATGTCATCTCAAGACAGGGCGTCAAAACCATGGAGAACTTGTCATATACCCCTTGTTGCTTTGGGAGTGCTTTTAAGTGAAATTGCCTATTACCACTTGTTCATTCCTGGGGTGTCCACCATCATGCACCCATTGCATCTCCTTCCATGGAAAGGTGCTCGCTTTTTCTGGTCTCCAGCATGTGACCGGTGCTTGACCATGCTTAAGTAAAGCACTTGGTTGACACTACGTCTAGTTACTTTTGGTCCCAACAAAAACCATTGGTTTTGGCTACAGACACCTCGCAGCAAGGCATGAGGGTGGTCCTCACCCATTGGACTGTAGATGGTTCAGAGCAGCCAATGGTGTTTGCATCCAAAGCTCTTAGTCCAGCACAAGTCCAGTACTCTCAATATGAGAAGCAGGCTCTGCCATTGTGTATGTGTCACCAATTTCATGTTTTCTTGTACAGCACCAGTTTCCAAATAACTACACACCACAAGCCCTTAATTTCATTAATCCCAGATAAGGTGGTCCATGGATTGTAGCAGAGGGCAGTGGTCCTCTCCAAATACAACTATGATATTCATTTTAACCCCAAATAGCACCACAACGATGCCGATGCCTTATCCTGAGTGCCCAATGGCACAGGCACCAAGAAAAGTCAGGAGGAGCTCCTGTGTTATCATCTGGATGTCTTTTCCTGCCAAGTGATAGACAGTTTACTGACCACTAGTGCCCAAGTCAGCAAGGCACAGCAGCCAACTCTATCCTCAGGCAGGTAGTCTGCCTCATCCAACAGGGATGGTCTTCTCGTCCTCCGGCCACTCATCCAATCCACTTCAAAACTACTTTGTCTTGCACCATCATCTTTTGGTCTTAGATGGGGCCCTTCTATTCTACATGGATGACACACCTGTCCAGTTGGTCTTTCTTGGTAGTACACATTGGGAGGTTTTACAGCTGTCACTTGGCAGACACTGTGGAGCTTCCTGCTCCAGCCTTGGCTTACAGACATATTTCCTGGATTGGCATTGACTGACACCTGGATCAGTTGATTGCTAGATGCACCCAGTGTGCTAGTCAACAGGCAGCTCCCAGGTCGTCATTCTCTCCATGGCCCCCAGCAACCCTGCCTAAGAACACATCCACGTTAATTTTTCAGGTCTGTTTCCGACTGACTGGTTGTCATTGATGTGTTTTCGTGTTTTCCATACATAGTCCAGTGCCCTCAGCCACTACCAAGGTCACTGTTCAATCTCCCTTCAAATTTTTTTCTATGGAATGTTTTCCAGTTAGCCTTGTTTCTGATAATGGACCTCAGTTGCTGTCTCAGGCATTTCACTATTTCTGTATGTGATCAGGAATTCACCATGTTCACTCCTCTGCCTTTCATCCGTAATCTTAAGAGGAGGCTGAGCGCATGGTTCACACCTTTAAGACCCAAATGAAAAAATATCTGCAAGACTTCCCCACTGAGAAAATCTATGGGCTACCAGACAACTTCTATTGGCTCACGTGTCCCAATGGAGCTTCTCCATGGGTCCCAGCCAAGGATACCGCTCCGTCTCCTCTGCCATGGATCTCACCCAACGTGTTCCGGTGTACTGCATTTTGTGCTGGGAACGGCAGTCTAGGTGAATGGTTTTAGTCCCTCTTCCACCTGTGGCAGTGCCTCCAACCAAAGAGCATATGCCTTGTGAAGGCAGCAGCCCCAGTGGAGTGAGACATGCCCAGCCAAGAAAGAAAGATGGTATTACTTTTTAAAAGGTATACATTTTCAAATCATTTACAAAACCACGTTATCTCCTTCAAAATACTCTCCTTAACAACTAATACCTTTGTCCCACTAGTGCTTCCACTGTTTAAAAGATTTTTTGCAGTCATCTTTAGAAATGACTGACAGCTGCTCCCTCATTTCTTTCTTGACTTCTTCAATGCTGTCAAATCGGTGTCCTTCCATGCCCATTTTCATGCATGAAAAATAAGAAAAAGTCACATGGACTCAGGTCAAGGTGCATGGGGCTGCGAAACTATCCCATTTTTACACATAAACTGTCTAACAGAGATGGCTGCATGTGCAGGTGCAGTGCCATGGTGGAAGAATCCATCTCTTGTGTGCCACAAATTGGGATGAACCGAGCTCCAAGATAACCCACTAATCTCTGAGAGTTGGTCAGTTGTCTCTTGACAGTCTGTGAGCACAAGCGCGCAAATTTTTTCAAAATTTTCGTTGATTCAAGCAGTTGATGGATGTCCAGAAAGAGGTTTGTCATAAATCAAGTCGCTATTTTAAATCAAGCAAACCACTCGCACAGTTGAGTTTTTCCCCTAACGTCATCTTGGTAAGCTGTTTCCAACATTAGAGCAGTTTCAGCAGCGTTTTTAGTGACTAGAAAACAAAGTTTCACAGCTGCAAGTTGTTCACTTAAACTTTCCATCGTAGAAAAGAAACAAGAACAAAACAATGCTAGCAAAACCAATCACTGCAGATGATCAGAACAAGCCAGGTCATTGGGTATCCCCTCGTATTTACCTCTGCATATATGTTATATCACACTATTATTGTGAGGCATTCTGCGACTAGTGTACCCATTATAATAAGTTGTTTTCCTGACTTAATAAACTTTTCTGTGTCAGTCATCATGTGGTGTCCTTTTGTGGGTTCAGAAAAACTATGTTTTTGTTTGTTTGAAAGGGCATGGCCAATTTCCTTCCCCAGCCTTCCCTAATCGGATGGGACCAATGACCTCACTGTTAGGTCCTCTCCCCCAAATCAACCAACCAACCAGCCAACAGTAAGGGTAGGATTTGCATGGAGGGGTCCACACAAAAAAGTGAAAGTGCTGGTATTAAAGCAAGTGACAATGCCAGTGACAAAATCATTCCAGAAACTGAATATGTTTTAACAGCTAGATTGATAGGGAATGAGAAGCTTTTTAGATTATGATATAGGTCTGTGGAGTTAAATAAAGTGCTTCAGCAGTTTACAGCTAGAATATGTTATTAGATGAGTATCTGAGCAAACACTGAAAAGACTACCATGCCAAAAAGATAATCAGCCCTTCCCTTCAAATGTGTTTGAGTGTGTCTTAAAAAATGGTAAAAATGACTGGCTTTTTTGGAGCAAGAGTGCTTGAGAAAGCTACAATTGAAGCTTTTCTGATGAATTTTCAATGTGTGCTTGAAAATCTCAGTAAAGAAAAAAGGAAAAATATTTGTAATAGCTGCTGGTTTCAATATTAATGTCACAGTTGAAAGCAATGATATGTCCAAATTCATTGACTTAATAAAAAACTTTGGCTTCAAGGTAAACTTCATGCAACTTACTAGAATAAAGGCTTGTCAGTGATCTTATCGGTAATATTTTAACAAATTATGTGTCTGAAGATGTTTATAAATTTTGCTTCAGTTTAGGAATCTCTGACAACTCTGCATTATTAATTACCAAATATCAACAAAGAAATTTCTTGTTATGAAAGCCATATGAAAAGTAACTCTAATGAGAAAAATATCAACAATATTTAGTAGTAAGTTGGGAGAGGTTGAATGGCCTTAAAGCTGTTTTTCAAGTGGTAGTAATTTTGACAACATTTTAATTAGATTTCTTGAAATGTTTAATGGTACTTTTCCACTTAGAACTACTTGTAATGAAATGATTATTGAACTTAAAGTATATGATAGCCTTAGTGTAAGCATTGCTCAAACAGCAGAGTATTTAAATGAATTCTTCAAAAATGTGGCAAAAATCAGATGTTGAAGTAGCTGAGTATCAGAGTAAAGTAAATCCCTTTTGACTCCACCAAGAAGCTGAGTATCTCACAGATTTTTAAAAAGTCACAATAAAGGATGGGGAAAACATTATATTATCATTAAAAATAAAAGCACTATGGGGGGAGATAATCACTACAGTGGTCAAAGCTGTCTGTGACATAATAGCACCTCCCCCACCTAAAATAATCAACCAATCTTTTGAACAGGGATGTTCTCCTGATGTGTTTGAAGTATACTGAAGTCAGACCTCTGTTCAAGAAAGGGTCAAGGGGAGACATGGGAAACTATCACCCTATTTGTTTCCTTCCAGTCCTGAAGAAAATGTTAGAGAAAGTAACTGCAAAATAAGTAAAAAATTTTATTGTAAAAATGATAATATTACAAGTAACTAATTTGGAAAAACACTCTGATTGTAGTGAACAACTTAATTGGAAAGATATGCAAATCATTGGATCAGAGGAATAAAGTTGCACGTATCTTCTGTGATGTTACAAAAACATTTGACTTGTGGACTATGCCTTGCTTATCTGCAGATTAGAAAAATATGGGATTAAGGGCAATGTTCTGAAATGGTTTACATCATACTTGCACAATAGAAAACAAAGGCCAACTATCACTCAAATACAGTGAATTATTGCTCTAAATAGAGTACAGTATCACAAGGTGTGCCCCAAGGCTCCATTTTGGGGCCAATCCTGGTCCTGTTCTATGTAAATGACTTATCCATAGATAAATTTCCGTATCAGTTCTGTTTGCAGACAATACTTCTGTCTTAATTGAAAATTAGAAAGCAGAAAAAATTCCAAGCTCCACTGCAAGCACATTGGATACCCTAGAACACTGGTTCCAGTTAAATGGGTTGAAATTGAATGTTGCAAAACCCATATGGTACATTTCAAAACCAAACATTCAAAATGTGTGTAACTTAAAATGCAACATAGCAATCAGCTTATGGAAGAAGTTGACATGATGAAATTCCTAGTACTAAATGCGGACTAAACTATAGCTAGAATACACATATTGACTTCCCATAAAAAAACTAGCAGTTTTGCATTTGCTATGCAAATACTAGAAAATTCTACTGACATGAGTACAGAAAAATAGCAGAATAGAATGGAATAAAATGGAAGAATATTGTCTCGTAACATAAAATTTCCAGTCATTGACTTAATATACGGGAAACTTGTCAAAGCACAAAAATATATTTACAGTTATTCTTATAAAATCTTTGATGTAATATACTGCACTAGATATTTAATTAATGTGCAATTAATATATCTTCTTAAAAAGTAACAAACTTTTAAAAATTAACAGTCCTAAATACTTGCTCTTTTTTGCTCAAATTTTCAGGTTGTCCTTCATGAATTCTGTTACTGAATGGTAACTTTTCTGCAGTGGTTTTTCATTTAAGGTTTTTTTAGTGTTTCTAAGTTTATACTGAGCAATTCTATTCCTTTCACTTTGTTATCAATTTTCATACCCATATACTGTGGAGTCTGAGCATAAAGTTTTAAATGGTCTGTAGGCAGCATAAAATTATTTTGATTTCTGGTGCTGTAATCATGTTGAAAATGATTTGCTACAAATAACTCAGGTTATTATGTACAAAGTTAATCAGCTCATAGAGGTATAGTGAGGGAACGCTTAATCCACTTACAATTTTTATGAGTGGGCGACGTGATTTTCTTCACTCTACATTATGCATATTTCTAATGATGGCTTTCTGAAATTTCAATATTTGATGTTTGGTTAATTTACCCGAAATACAATTCTGTACCTTATTACTGTTTTTAAGTAGCTGAGATATATGACTTTTCTTATGCCCATACTGGTAGGATTGTACAGTGTCTTCATTGCAAATGCTAGGCTATTTAACTTTTTTTCAAGGCACTGTATATGTTTGTCCCATTATATATTTTTATCCAGTAAAATTCCTAAGAATTTCACACAGCTGGCTTCCTGCAGATATTGGTTTTTGTGATTGATCTGAATATCATTTAATTTTGCTTGTTCTGTTTTAAACAGCCATTAACTGAGTCTTTTCCACGTTTAATTTTAACCCGTTTATATCAAATCAGGTATCCAACTTTTCTAAAGTATTTAACACACTCTGAGGAATTTGTTCGATACTGTTACTTTCAAAGATTACATCATCTGCAAATAAAACTGAATGACACTCAGTGTTGAGTGCTAGATCATTAATGTAAAACAGAAACACCATGGGACCTAAGACAGAATTTTGGGGTACTCCTTGTGAAATGATTTTCATCTTCAAGTAAAAGTTTCTCCCTCTCTGATGATATAACCACTCTTTGTCTTCAGTTGATTAGGTAGGACTTAAACAATTCTAATACAGTGCTCCTAATTCCATATTTTTCCAGTCTGCACAATAGCAAGGCATGGTTCACACTATCAAAGGACTTTGACAGTCATAAAAAAATTCCTGTGGCATGTGGTGAGTTGCCTAGAGAGGAGCCAATTTTATCAACAAAATGATTTATAGCAGGTACTGTGGTTTTACCTTTTTGAAACACATACTGATTTTTTGAAATTATTTTAAATTTTTCTATGAAATTTTGAATCTGTATTGTGATTACTTTTTCAAATATTTTTGATAATGGTGGAAGAAAAGAGACTGCATAATAGTTTTCCATATGTTCTTTTTTGACTTTTTTGAATAGTGCCTTAACTACTGTGTACTTAAAGTGAATCTAGATAATAACCTTCCTGAATGGTCTGGTTAACAACTGTAGATAGTGGCTGTGCAATTATTTTAGAGGTTGTTTTTAATGCTTTTGTTGGTATCCCATCCCATCCTGCTGATGTTTTACTTTTTAGTGATAGTATCACAGTTTCTATATTTTTTACAGTAGTTTTGCTGAATGTACTGTAAAGTTCACCTAAAAATTGCTCAGTGTTAAAGAAATTTACCTTATCTGGATAATTTTCTACATTGATGTTTGATTTGTTTATATTTATAAAGAATTCATTAAATAACTCTGAAATTTGAGCAGGATTTACAATAGTTTTGTCCTCTATCTTGATTTCAGGAATATCATGGTCTCTATTTTTATTCCTTCAGTAATCCCCTTTACTTTATTTCCTATTTTTTATGATGTGCAATGAGGGGGGAAGTTTTTCTTTAGCAGCTTTGACAACTTAAATTTGTTGTTAATATTTTACATATGGAACAAACTCAGGACTTTTGTTATGTTTTTGTTCCCTAAATAGCTGTCTTTTTCTTGTACTAGAGATTTTTATTCCTTCAGTAATCCCCTTTATTTTGTTTTCTACTTATTTATTATGTACAGTGAGGGGGGGAAGTTTCATTAAAAATGCATAGGAAGTTTTTCAAGTAAGCACCAAAATTTTCAGAACATAAGTCCTATGATCTATAGCCCACTCCACCTTATTTAATTTATGATGGAATAACTTAACATTTTCAGTGCTGAACTGGCATTTGGTGTAGGCTTCTTTGGAGCAAGATTCTATTGTTTTTGGTAACTCCATAAACAGAGCGCCATGAAGCACATCATAGATATTTTGAACTATCACTAAATATGGTGTAATTTTCCGGGGAAGTTTAAATAATGTGTCTCAAACAGTGAAACCACAGAAGAAAATTGTTGGATACATGTGTACTGCATAATAAACAGAATCCTCTCATCCATTATTTCAGAAACTATAAATCCTAACTGTTCCATCCACATACATTCATGAAATTATAATCTTCTTCCACAGCAGACAAAAATTATTTGAGGAGAATTATTTTAAGAATACATATAACCACAAGAAATTAAAAGGATTTTATGCTACCCACACACCAAGCAACATTATATGTACGAATGCCACAGTATATGGGGATGACAATATACAACAAGTTGATGAATAAAAACATTTTTAATATGAAGCCAGAGAGTTTAAAATCAAGGCTACAGCAGATTTTGTGGTAGAAACGCTAATATTCAATAGATTATTGTATGTATATGAGGTGGATGCTCGGATCAGTTACACCAAACAACACCTTATTATCAGGAGTTCATTTATTCACCACTTTACACAAGCAAGGCTTACAAAGAACTGGATGGCAGAACTACACAAAGATAATGTTTAGCTTAGTTCAAAGACAATACTCAGATCGATACTGGTGTTGACCTCATCGGCGCCACATAAGGAGTACTCTTGAGAGGCCGGTGGGGGGGGGATGATTATTGCGTCGGCAGGGGTGGTCCACGGGAGCCGGACCACGGTCAGCTCGACAGTGTCATCGGGTAGCTGTGTCGGTAGATGTCGTGAAGGAAGGTCTGGCCACCGAACCTGGAAGTCGTTGAAGTGCGCCGGGCATCATACTGGGAGTGCTGGTCATGCAGTGACAGGTAGGCCAGGGGTTTGCAGGAGGAATGGAGCGACGACGACGTCTCCGGTGGGTGTGGCAAACACACGAAGCATGTCCAGGTCAACGTCGGCCGAGAGGGGAACACATTACACCAGGTGGCAGGGAATGCCAAAGGTTGTGTCATGAGCACCAGATGAAGGGAAACACACGATGAACAGTGTATCATCGCGTAGTATTATAGAGATGTCGTGGATTATGTCCAGGGGAACAGGCACAAACACCTCAAGCAAGGGCACGTTGAAGATGGGGCGGTGTGAGAAACCTCAACAGGGCAAGGCAGGCGAAGGGGGAGAGGCCGAAGGGACCAGCAAAGGGCCCGGCAGTGAGGCCATGATCATAGGTAAGCTCAATGTGGGGAGCATGGGGTCACTCAACGCCATCGGCAGAGACCCGAAAATTAAGAAAAGTGACAGCAGGTTGATGTAGCAGCAATTTGTCCTGGTTGGTCTCAATGCCTGCTGCCGCAAGTGTGTTCATAACAGTTTGCACATGTTGAATGTTGTCCTCGATGGAGGAGCTGAACACAAAAATGTCATCAAAGCAAGCAGAAGTTTAGGTCGAGTAGCACTTCATTGATGAAGCGTTGCCAGGTCTGGGTTGTGGTTCTGAGACCGAAGGGCTTGAATCAAAACTGAAATAACCTGATTGGGGTGGTGATTACTGTGTTCTTGATGTCTTCAGGTGCCATGGTGATCTGGTGGTATGCCCGTTTGCAATCAGTGACCGAGAATGTGGTCGCACCTGTGAGGGAACCAGTAAAGTCGGCAGTGTTGGGTATGGGGTAGGTGTCCATAATTGTTCGTGCGTTTAGTTGACGGTAGTCTCCGCACATGCGCCAGGACCCGTCTTTGTTGGGTGTCATATGAATGGGCTTAGACCAGCTACTGGCAGAGGGTTCAATGGTGCTGGAGCTTAGAAGTTCAGAAATCTGCTTTTTAAGGTCAGAGAGGCGCTCGGGACAAAGTCGACGTGGTTTACTGGAGATCTGGGGGCCTGTTGTGAGGTGAAGCTTGTGAGCCATGCCATTGGTGATGACGGAAATGTTGCTGGTAGCATGGGAGGGGTTTTGTTTACAATGTGTGGTGGGTAGGCCAGGCGAGGCTTGGTCGTGGTGTTCGCAGCCACTCGGCAGATCCGACAGGAGCCAAGGCGGCGAAGTTTCCCAGAAGTCAACGTGACAAGATGGCCGCCAGCCCGAAGCAGTGGCAGCATGGTCAGGTGAACTCGGTAGAGCTTATGATGTGTTAGTGAGTCCATTGTCCGAGGATGCTGCCTGTGGCAGCACGGTCATGGATGAAGCGCTGGGCGCGAGTGCACTGTTTGTGTTGTCAGTGGCGGTCACACGGCGGTGCGCAGGAGCAGAAGTTGCATGGTTTGAAGTGCTGTCCACGAGGGGAGGGGTAGGAGCTGTCAGTTGGGGAACACGTGACACTCGTCAGACATGCACACTCATGTCCGGCCGAGTGTTAAATGCTGCCATGTTAGGGGGGGTGTGGTCCTGTGGAACTGTCAGTACACGTTATGGTAGACTTGATAACACAGTTGCAAGGGGTAGCGGGAGGTAAGCACATGAAGGCTCGATTGCTGGGATTGCAAGCAGATTCAGCACAATTACTGACCTTGCTTTGTCCTTGCTGCAGTGTCTGTAATTCCTTTGCTGCGTCGGAGAGCTGGAGCTGAGTTTCGTGGAGCTGGAGGGAGAGCTCGAAGTTTTCCTTGCATAGGTGAGTGACGTTTGCTTGACAAGGCACTTTGGATGGGTGATGAAACAAGGTGTTTCACACTAGGTCCAGTGAAAGTTTGTGGTGTTGCAAGAAGTCAATGCCTAGTATAGGTTCCTCAATATTGCACACTAAAAAAGTCTACTCGAGTTTGCAGTTTGCAGAGAGTGAGACAAAATGGGAGGTTGAACCCGAGCATTGTAGTTTAGTTGAATTCACGGCTTACAGTGAAGTATGATGAGGGCAGATGTTCAACGACATTAAGGATGTAGGCAGCAGCGAAACATTGGCGCCTGTGTCCACTAGGAAAAAGTATCCTGACGAAATGTCTTTAATATAAAGTCGTCCATAATTATTTGATTGTTCCCAGACAGAATGGAGCACTGGGAGGTGCCTGTCATGTTGTGCGCAAGAGGTGTCACCCGGACCTACCTGCGATTGGCGTTTTGGAAGCAGCAGGGTGGTCTGCAGTTCCGTGCTGCCTCACCAAACTGTGTGTGGAAGTAATAGTATGGGTAGTGCAGTTGCATTTCCTGTGGAAAGTTCATTGCCAGAGGCAGTGGCTGAGGTTCAGTGGCTGTAGCAGATTCTGTTGCAGGAGGGGCCATGACCGTGGGCAGAGCCAGTGATGCCCCAGCTGCTTGTTTACTGCTCCCCGGGGCGAGCGGAACAGTTGGTACAGTACGGCCCCGGCCGTGTCCGGCCATGGGACGAAGAGCCTGAACCTGAGACTTGCCAGGTAGGCACTGGCTGGCAAAACAGAGCAGTGATGCATCATGTAGTTTGTTAGCAATTGTCATTTGTTGCTCGACAGGTTCGGGAGACCTCTGAGCCAGACCAAAGCAGATGTGAGGAGGTAGTTTATCTGACCAGATGGCGAGGAGAGCTGTGTGAGAGAGTAGGTCATCGCTGACCAGGGCCCGTAACCATCTCCAGGTTTGGAAGGTTTGTCATTGCCTAGTTGCTTAATGTGGAGCACTTGTCGTATTGCTGTCTCAGTTGAGTGCGCAAGCCAACGTAGAACTGTCTTTTTGGCCAGAGTGTACCGGGTAGCTGAGTTTGGGGCACCAACCAGCTCAGCAATCAAGTCCTCCTGGTCATGCAGGTGGGTAATAAGGCACAGAAATCTGGTTGATTCGTCGAGTTTGAAATGGTTGAACACTTCACCCACAATTTTGAACCAAGTTGTTGCTCTATTGAGATTAAATGGCGGCAGCATTGGTAAGTGTTGTAGAATGTTCAGAAGAACAGGTTGAGTTGAATTCGTTGGTTCACTGCCTGAAACAAGCTGCTGTTACTGCAGTATTCCAGGAGAGCGTGTCTCCAGGGTATGTGACAATGACGGCTGGTCGGGTGGCAGTGTGAAGGTGATGCATTGTGGTTGAGTGCGATCCATCACAACACGGAAGGCAGATGTGGGTGAGACACTATAATGGGTCGAATGCGGTTGAGGAAGTTCAACAAGTTATGGGTGTGTTTCGATTGACGTGTTGCGGAACACCAATGCAGATGAGGCACCAAGATGTGCTGAGAACGGTAGCGGAAGCTCGACTGGAGCCGGTGTATGGGCGACAGGTGAGAAAAAGTTCAAAGTTTGAAAACACATGCTAGTCCGTGGAGAGCTCAACGTATGATCAGAGCCGGAGCCACCAGTGTTCCTTAAGGTTATGAGGAATACTGATGAAGGTTATGAGGAATACTATTTTAAATGAATTCTCTTGCTACTTCAACTGAACTGCTTAGTCCTACTTTTGCTATTACATTCAGAAAGCTATTGTTAAACTTTATCACAACTTATGAATTATCAGTCACAACATTGTCATTGTTATGGTACCTTGTACACTGATTGGCTGCCCTGTCTCCCATTTAATAATATCCCATATAGTTTTAATCTTTTTGTCTGCATTATTAACTTCTATCAGGATGTAGGCACTTCTTAACATTTTAATGGCTTTCCTTAAATTATTATAGTATTTTTTTTTTTGTCAGACCTTGATTTTTTTTCTGGCCTTTTCACAGGGTGACAATTATAGGACTATATGAAATAAAATCATCATAGCTTCTGAAAAGTTTGCTTTAGGACACTGAAACTGCATGGTTGGCTGCAGGGCATGATGGAAATTAGCATGCATGGTACGATTTGGTTTAGTGAGGAAGCCCACTTTCATTTGGATGGGTTCATCAATAAACAAAATTGGTACATTTGAGGGACTGAGAATCTGCGTTTCGCAATTGAGAAGGTTCTTCATCTTCAACGGGTGACTGTGTGGTATCACTCTCAATGGGTGACTGTGTGGCGTGCAATGTCCAGTCATGGAATAATCAGTGCAATACTCCTTGACAGCATGTGACTACCAAATTGTATACAAAGGTTTTGGAAGATGATTTCATCCCCATTATACAAAGTGACCCTGATTTCAACAAGATGTGGTTCGTGCAAGACAGAGCTCGACCCCATTGAAGTAGGAGAGTGTTTGATGGTCTGGAGGAGCACTTTGGCACTTTGGGGACTACATTCTGGCTCTGGGGTATCCAGAGGCCACTGGCATGGACCTCCATTGGCCACCATATTCTCCAGATCTGAACACATGTGACTCCTTTTCGTGGGCTATATTAAAGACGAGGTGTACAGCAATAACCCTAAAACCTTTGCTGGGCTGAAAACAGCCATTCAGAATGTTATTGATAGCATAGATGTTCCGACACTTCAGCGAATCATGCAGAATTTTGCTGTTTGTCTGTGCCACATCATCGCCAATGATGGCACGCATATCGAACATGTCATAATCTAAATCCAAATATCTGTAGTGATGTTTACATTTTGAATAAAGTGTGTGCATGCCATACTTTGAAAGTAATTTATGTTTTTTACATACAGTTCACTAGTTGCCACCTTGTATAAATTTCCATTTTTCTTTTACATGAGATTTTAACTCCTTAGTTATCCATAACTTACATTTTTTACAATGGCTCTTCTGGATAATTTTTTAGGCAAGCAGCTTTCAAACATTGACACAAATTTGCTATGGAATAAATTGAATTGACATTATCATCTCTTTCTATACATATCTCATTTTGTACAACCTCTTTTAATTTACTCTTAAAACATTGTATCTTGTTCTCATTAAAAAGCAGCACTGTTTTGAATGAACCTGCCTCAGGGCTATGAGGTGCAATATTGTTTATTTCTGTTAAATGTGCATCATGTTCAGACAGTCCATTAACAACTGGGTACATATTAATTGTTTCAGATTGAGCAGTGTCTATTAAAATCTCATCAATCAATGTCCTACTATCTTGCTGCGCACATGTTGGAAAACTGACTACTGAAATTAGATTGAAGCACTCAAATGTTCATTTCTCCTGTCTGTATCTTTTAAGAAATCTACATCTAAATCTCCACAAACTAGTAACTGTTTCTTCTTGTCTGACAGGTAGATCAATAATGTATCTAGATTTCTCATAAATAGCTGTAAGTTTCCTAGAGGGGATCTGTAGAGTCACAATTATCAGAGAAGTATTCTGCAGCAGCAACTCACAAACACATGCTTCTAGGTTCTGATCAATACAAAAGCTATTTGTTTCAATATTTTGACTTTGTATTCAACTTTTACATACATTGCCACACCTCGTTTTACCCTGTTAACTCTACACAAAAAAGATACTAGTCTATAATCCCTGATACTTAACTTCTCCACCACTGTGGTATCGTGGTGTTCAGAGAGGCAGAGAACATCTGTCACTTCAGACTTTTCCATGTCTTCTAGGCATTCAAGAACCTAGCCTACCTTGTTTTTCAGTCCTCTGATATTCTGATGAAACAATTTTGTTTTTTTCTGGAAACTGTCACACATTGGTTGGTTGGTCGATTTGTGGGAGGGGACCAAACAATGAGGTCATCAGCCCCATTGGATTAGGGAAGGAGGGGGCAAGGAGTTGGCTGTGCCCTTCCAAAGGAACCATCCTAGCATTTGCCTGAAGCAATTTAGGGTGATAATGGAAAACCTAAATAAGGATGGCTGGACGTGGGTTTGAACCATAATCCTCCCGAATGTGAGTCCAGTGTGCTAACATACTGTGCCGCTTCGCTCGGTCACTGTTGCATATATTATGGTCCTGTTCTACTCAAATTTCTTTTATTGCTGTCTGTCCGTAAACTGACTGTAACCTAAAAAATGTTGCCCTATGACTCTAGTAATAACAGGGATTTTGTCTTGTGTGCTTATGCCCCCCACCCTCCCAAATGTCGTGCAAGATGCACAGCTAATCTTTCATTTCCCCTCTTATTCAAGTGCAGGCCATGATTTGTTTATAACCCAATTGCAGCAATAGGGATGGCATGGATATGAGACTGTTTCACTTAAAAGCAATCCACTCAGCTCTTTGTTAACACAGCCAACAGTTGTGTTAACCCAGGGCTGCCATGACGCTGCAAAACCTCCATAAACCCCACATGAGTGTGTGCTATCGTTGCTGTTGTTTCCTCCAAACTAAGAGGGCATGGTGAAAAGTACTGCCTCTGAATTTTTTATTCTCTTCTCAATTTCAGTGGAGATATTACATGTCATGCATGCGACTTTCCACTTCACTGACAAAAGTTGCAACCCTCTGCTGCTAGAGAGCTCCAAACTGTAGTCCGTAATACGACAGTGTGTAATGTAACTACATTTCTGCATGAGAAACTGAAAGCATGAATTTCAAGAGTTTGTCCACACATGGAGTAACCTCTTCTTCAGCATGACAATGCCAGACCACACACAAGCTCTGTGACATTTGCAACAATCTGACACCTTGGGTTCATTGCCATGAACATCCTCCACACAATTCCAACTTGGCCCCATCTGATTTCAATCTGTTTTCATAATTTAAAGAACACCTTTGAGGACTTCAGTTTGAAAGTGATGATGTGGTGCAAGCAGAGGTGAGAGTATGGCACCATCAACAAAGACAAACATTCAAAATTGACGGTATGAACAAAGTGGTCCCTCGTTGGGAGCAATTTGTTCATCACCAGGGTGACTATGTTGAGAAATAAATATGTAAACATGAAGAATAAAGATTTCAAATTCTAATGAAGTTTGTTTTACTAAATAAGCTTTAATAGTTTTCACATAAAAAATTTATAGGCATTACTCTTCATCATGCTCTCATATATTCTAAGTTGCTAGCCAGACTGTTTCCTGCTTCTCCTACTATAAGTACCTGATCCTCTCCATCAAAATCTTTGCACAAGGTCATTATGTTCTCTGTCACCTGGCTAAGTCTGAGTGTTGGGCAAGGAAGAAATGACTACATATATGCCATTCTGTGTGCCCTAATTTCTCTTATCTTATTCTCTCGATCCCTACAGAGCAATTCAAAATTAATATAGAAATTACAAATTGCTATAATTATTTAGTACAGAGCGATAAATTGATAAAAATTATAGAAACTGTAAAATAAAGTTTGAAGGGCATGACAATGCTGTATTCTGCTCCAGGCTACTTAGATACCAGATTGACACCTATGGTTCTCTTTTGTATGGGATTATTTAAAAGACCTGGTGTATGTGCATCCTTTGCTGAAAACAATTTCGGAACTTAAAATGTGCATTTGTAATGCACTTGGGGCATCAATGACTCTGCATATGCTTCGGAATGTATGATGTGAAATGATTTATTGCCTAGATGTGGTATGTGCAACCATGGGGAGTCATAAAGAAGGTCTATAAAGTACATAAAAGAATTTAAACATTTTTTTACATTATTTGTGATTCTTGTTGGTTTATCATTATGAGTTAAAAATTATAACTGTAATCACTATATTTATTTTGAATTGCCCTGTACAGAGGTGGCAGAATATGGTTCAGACTTCTTCAAATACAGCTTCTCTATTTATCCAACAGGATTTAATGAAAACTGTATTGTCTTACTTCCAAGGATCCCTTTTAAGTCTGATAAATATTTCTGTGACATTTTAATAGACTTTACTGGCCTATTAAGGTCTTAAGAGAGCATTTCATTTTACGTCTGTTGTCATGCCTACTTGATAATTACTCCAAACTCTGAAACAATATTCTAAAATTGCTAGCATTAGCGCTTTGTATTCAATTTCCTTTGCAAATGCAGTGCATTTTGAGCAATTTAAGTCTTCCATTTCTCTAAGGCTGATTTTACATGACCATCCTGTTTCATTTTGATTCTTAGTATTGCCCCAAAGTTCTTATACAATGTGACATGTTCAAGGTGATAATCACTAATTTTGTAAGTATATATGATGAGATCCTATCTCTTTGCTATAGACATTATCTTATATTTCTATTACCAAACAAGAAAGCGCTGGTAGGTAGACACAATAAATCTACCAGCGCTTTCTCATTAGGTAAGTCGCAGCATCTTTTTTAATATATTTTTCCCATATGGAATGTTTCTTTCTATTGTATTCTTATCTTATATTTATTCACATTTAATAGGAGGTGCCATTCATTACACCTACTATAAATTCTGTCCAAGTCTTTCTGGAGTTCCTTCTCATGATTCAATGATAATATTTTCCTGTACACAACAGTGCCGTGAATACTGCTCATACTGTCAAATAAACTGTTTTTTATTATTAAAAACATTAGAGATCCTATTATGAATTTTGGGGCAAACCCTATCTTACTTTTATTTCTGTGTAACATTCACAATTAGTGTAACACACTGGACTCTATTAGTGTAATATTTCTTGAGCCAATCACATATTTGTGAAAATAGTCTGTACAGTCTCTGATTTCTGAGTACTTAACCTGAATTTAGTGAACAAAGCAGATCTTCCATTTCAGTCAATTCCTTCTGATAAGCCAGCTGCTGTGGCCGAGTGGTTCGAGGCGCTTCAGTCTGGACCTGCACTGCTGCTACAGTCGCAGGTTCGAATCCTGCCTTGTGCATGAATGTGTGTGATGTCCTTAGGTTAATTAGGTTTAAGTAGTTCTAAGTCTAGGGGACTGATGACCTCAGGTGTTAAGTCCCATAGTGCTTAGACCCATTTGAATCATTTGACCCTTATGATAAAAAAGTTTTTTTCCATGTGACATGAGATGAGGGGCTTTTTTTCTTTGATTTCAAATAATAATTTTTGAAGCGGGATAATGTCAGTGTCATTTGAGTAAAGTGTTTGTACTCTCAACTGAGTCAATAACTATTGGTTTTTCATGAGGTGTGTGCAAAACTTCTGGAATGATACATGTATTTAATTTTTGCACATCCTCAGTGACTCCATGAACTATTTGCACAAACAGTTCATTTTTAAATAAAAAATGTATCTGGTACCCAGCACAATCATCTGTGACTTGGACTGTCAAAAGAACCTATATGTAAATACTTTTGGATTAAAGGAGACCAATAAGCAAAAAGCAGAAGCACTGAATTGTTGATAGGCATACACAAAAGAAAAAAAATGTGGCAGCTTTTGTAGAAACCCTGTTATGCGCGCGCGCATGTGTGTGGGGGTGGGGAGAAGGGGGGCGGGTGCGCGCGAGTGCGCACATGCACACTTGCACACATGCATGTGGTTTGCTCTAGCAAGGATTACTCTGAAAGTTAGTTTGACAACTCAATGCTTCTACTTTTTGATTAGTGGTCTCCTTTAATTCAAAAGTATTTACATTATACCAGAACTTTCCTACAAAATTTGTATCTCATCTATAACTGTCAGTAGCATACAAAAATTTGTAGTTTCAAGGAATGTGCAGTAAATGAATTGTCAGGTGATACAGATTGCTTAATATAGACAAACTGTCCAACAGTTATAGATTAGCATTCAAAAAAGTGCACATGGTGAGAAATATCCAGTTACATCCTGCTATCCACAGATGTTAATTTATCCACAAAACAATTAAACATATAGGTTAAAGAACTCATGTAGCCACAAATCATCAGCCATAATTGGGAGGATGATGGCTTCAACACTAGGGCTGGTAAATTTTGCAATTCAAGGTAGCAACGCATCCCACTTCCTTTCTGCTGTGCCAATGAAAGATAGTCATGTCAAAATCTTAATTTATGCTATTAATGGTAGAGGAAAGACATACTGTGAGCATATTTTTTAGTTATGTGCAGATATGAAATGCAATGTAGGCACAGGACAGCCACAAGGCACAACAGAGGGCAAGTGTTTTACTGGTGGGGAAGGAGCCATTTACACTTTGATGATGCAACTTGGGAGTGCCATGGATGCCAAAGAAGAAGAGGTCGGGATGACAATGGCTGTTATTCTGAAAAGAAAAACAAAAGAAGATAATATGGAATTACTTAATTCCATACTTAGTTATTTCTTGACTTTGAGATACTAATGATCTGTCTGTCGATGAGTTCAGTTATTAAGATCTCCCATGTGAATGTTTAATGGTGTATTGAAAGTGTTATGGGGAATGTTAAATACAGAAGGATTTTGGAAAGAAGTGGTTATGTGGTTTTGTGACTAGTGAGTAGCAAACATAATTTTCCATTGTCACAGCTATTTCCTGCAGCCAGTGTAGAAGTTCGCTATAGCTATGAGTGATACTGCATAGCAGGATCACCACTTCAAGGAGAGACATGAGTGGACAGAAAGAGAGAATTTTAAGTTAAATGTAATTATGAACATATGACTGACAGATCACATTCACAGAATCTGTACCTGGCTAAGTACTCTCCAGCAGCAAATAACAGTGGTAACATTCCACACTATCCTATTTCATGTATCCTGTGGTTTCTCTGTACTTTCAAAATACTAACTTGTATTATGATAATGCATGGGGTTAAGGAGTTACTGTTTGATAAGGTGGGAATGTAGTTCATCTGTATTGTAGTAATAATTATTAAGTAAATTGGAGACTAAAGAAGAGAAACATAAAACACAAACATATAAAAAATTGAAAAGATTTCCTAAGTGTCTAAAAATAGATGAAAAGGCTGATCTTGATTTTTAAAAAAGTATTAAACATATAAAGAGCTTTTCACAACATGAGAAATCAGCATATGAGGGCAGACCTGTGCATGGTGCAGTGCTTTAATGGAAGCAAGGTTCCTGATGTGTTCATTACAGTTACAAAATTGCTTTATTTGTGAAAGTGATAGGAGAGTAGAGCCTACCAGTTATCAATCCACACATTAAAATTAATTGGTGCTTATGCAAAACCCATGTATTTGAAAGACAGTTTTGTAAAATAACCCTAACTTTTCTTTAATGTTATGAAAAGAGCTTGGATTACCAGCAGGGTGGCAGTTTTGAATGCATTTCATTGCAACAATCATGACCAGATACATATTTATGGTTTATCAACAGAACATTGTGGAAGTTCATCAGAGTCTTGAAGCAAGATTTCAAGACCTGCACAGCACAGAAAAAGAATTAATTTATTTAGCACACAATTTTTAGTTTCACCAAACATCATACTATTGTAAAGTCAACTAGAAATAATTGATTTACAAAACTGCATTGTGCTGAAGAACAGGTGTTAAAACATAATCAACCTGTTATGATGCCATTGTCATGTATAGTTGAAGAGTTTCCAGAGCTACACAGAAATGGAATTATATTTATGTATAACTCAAATTTTGTTGTGAGTAACTTTTTGTTATGAAAAAGATAATAACTCAGAAAGCTCACAAGTTAATAATACAAAACTGATCAGTGTTTCATATCTTGCAGCAGCTCCGAATTTGATACCAAATATTCCTTGTTACATCCAACACATTGAATAATGGGGACTTCAGGTGAAAATTATTTTGTTTTTAATGCACAGGTATCTGTATAGTAATTTTCTACTCAGCTATGTTTGTTGTTTAAATCATTTGCAATAATTTTTAAGACTTTTACAGCTTCATCTTCAGGTGCTTGATCTCAGTTATTGAAATGAAATATACCTGCAAGTTTATCTTACTACTATGCCACAAATGCACCATTTCATCACTTGTAAATAAAGATTAATTTCATATTACACAAATGTAATGAAATGGTTGTATTCCTTACTTTGAATTTTTCTGTTAAAAGCATGCTGTTACAGTCACATTGATTGGTCATCATCTCTCCATTAGTGAGTATTGCTGTGTGCACAGCATTAACTGCATGTGCATGAGCTGTTTACCTCAATCTGCCCACAGCTGCCCCATTGCCTGGACATGGACTCTGATCATAGCACAGCCTGCCCCATAGATAGTAGTGTAAAATCTGTGCCATCAAGTGCAATTAGAAAACACAAGGGAGTAAGTCGGTAGGATGAGGAGCAAGAAGGGGACTGCAGAATGGGAACTGGCAGCTGGTAGGAAGACTGCTAGAAGAAGAAGTTGCACTTTGTGTATCATCAATATATTTGACCAACTTTCATAGTACAGTGAAGAGGAATTGTATGATATTTAATGAAAACTATGATTCCAATCATTTGGACAAATATGATGGACAAAGTTTATGCAAAGTTATGTAGATAAATGAGCATATGTTGTAATGTTATTAGTTCATTGTATTGATTAAACTAAGTAATCTGAAGGCTAATAAAGATGAAATGTAATTAGTCATGATATCTCATCACTAACCAATGTAAACAACTATCCAAATTATTATTTACAAAATTCTGATGTAGAAAAGTGATAGTAATTACTATTCAACTAATTATGAGGATGCAGAATTCATGTTAGTAACAAAAACAAATCTGTGTTTACAAAGTTATACATGAAAGTAATTTGAACATTATTGCAGAAAGGTATCTCATGTAATGTGACTATGGAGATTGTGATGTTTCAGAATGTTAACTGTTTTATAAATACTACAACAAATTTTGAAACCAAATTTTGTCACCACTTTTGTAAAACCAATCAAATATTAATCATAAACTTCAAAAAGTCTGATTCAAACAATGTATGATCTAACAGCAAGATTGCTAGAATTTGTATAAGAATCAGTGGCAGTAACCATGCAGAGTTAGTATTGTTTCAGTTTTAGGGCACTAAAACTGTGCCAGTGTGTGCTGCAACAAACCAGTTTTTAAAAGTATTTCACTGTTTCGGCACCATCATTTAACTAGACATGCAGCTCCTGACATACACCAGAAGGACCAAGATTACATTACAGGTGGAGAATATGCAGTGAAGTAGAGGTACATACCTCACTGAAGATAATTAAAGATCAAGAAGTTAAGTAGGTGAATTGTAGCCATGAAAGTCAGTAACATTTTAGAGTCTCTTTGTAGTTGTAGGTGTACAAAATATGTAGGAGACCTCTAAGAAGCATAACTCAACAATAAATTGAAATAGAAGGTAGCAGGTTCTTCTGTTAGAGGTGTATGCCAACATTTGTAAGAAGTGTTGGGAAGTGAGTACTAGACCACTAGCAATGCATAACATGGTGCCTTGTGAAACCCAGTGCAGGGTCCGATCAGGTGACTGGTAGTGCAGCGTCAGATAGAGATTGTGGATGGAGCTGGGAGTAATCTTGATGGCGACAGGGTGTATGACATAGGTGGTAACCTGGAAACAATAGCTAATAAAACTGGTGGGTCAAGCATGATCTCATGCAGATGTTTTAGTGCCATGATTGGTCTCTTCTTAATACAGCTGTTAGACATATTAACATAGGTCTTGAGAAGGCACTGATGATGGAGAGTATAACTCACATTGCAGTGTTGTCAGTTGAATCTATCAATAGATCAGGTTTTGCTAGGCATGTCCTGCACCTTAGTAAGTTTGGGAAGGAGAGGTTGGCAAAGCTTATGGGTGGCAGTGTGGTGTGTGTGGTGGTGGAACCATTCATGAGGAAATTCCTGCAGTAATTAATGTTAGTGCTGCACCTTTTTTTAGTCTGAAGTTAGCTGATAGCTATCCCTGCTTAACAACAGTTCCTCTTACAAAGGACCCAACTTCAAAAAAAGGTCAGTTATCATAATAATGAAGGAATTAGCATATTTAATCAAAACATAAGATGTTGTAGAGATAAAGCTAGTGAACTGCTTATAGATGTTGACTCTGATATTATTGATATATCAAAGCACCACTTAAACAATGTGACAGTTCATAGGCTTCCTATACCAAGACATAAATTAGCTGGCTATTTTTTAAGGAGCTGTTTTTGGAGTGAGCGAGTTGCCATGTATATGAAAAATAGTATATGTAGCAAAAATGCTTTTGTTAGTGTATGTAACAATCACTTAATGAATGTAACAGGTGGATTAAATAAAGACTTAGTTTCTATAGGCCATAATTTAACTGTCTTAGAAAATGGCTTTCCAAGACTGCTATCTGAAATACCCTTCAGTGACATTCACAAGTGGAAGATAAGTTAATAATTAAATTGCTAAAGACTAAGAACTCCCATGGATATGATGGGATATCTAGTATAATACTAAAGCACTGTGCTGCATATGTTAGTCCAGTAATTAGCCACATTTCTGTTTTTTCTTTTATGAATGGTCATTCTTCTGAATGATTAAAGTACTCAACAGTGAAAGATAGCTTCAGCAACAAGACATACTGGTGCTGAGCTAGTGTCTATTCTGAGGCACCAGACTGGCCTCATTTAAACTCTCCTGTTAGGAGATTTAGTTTAAGTTGGAACGGTTGCCTGGATCAGGTATGGGGTCTCATACTAGTGTGTTTCCTATTGACTCTGTAAGTAGGTGGTACTATACTAGGCATGACCTACACCTCAACAGGAAACGGAAGGGAAAACTGTCTGGGCTAATAGTAAATATCTTGAAAAGGGGGAGGGACTCTCACATATAATAATTTACCTGCAGTTGAAAGTGACAGAACAGCAGTATTTTTAGGGTATGGAGGGCAGAATCAAAAGATGTTCAGAGACAGGTTGAAAATGACCTTCATATTGATGAAACAGGCAGGCAGGAGGCACATTTTAATATATACAATTTACGCAAACAGCCCCTAATTGAAAATCTAGATGTCGATAAGATTCTTCTGGGCTCTTGGCCACATTGTCAATATATAAAATTGTGTGATGTTTCAGCCACTGTTACAAATGGCTTTCCTCAGGGCTTCGTGCTGAGTCCAGAGGAATTTTATTGACAGTGACAATGGCCATGGATGCACTTCCATTTAACGAATCTGAAGACGTTCAGAATGATAGGAAAATTAGGTCCATCCAGGCATAATTCAGCCAGTGCACAAAGTCAGTTATCATTATTGCACCAGAATATCTGAAGGCTGAGAGGTAAGCTTAATGAGTTGCTAATTTGTGTTGAAGAATTAGAGTTGAGAAAACCAGTTGATATAATCTCCCTCTCTGAACATCATGTGACACTGGTATAGTTATCTTAACTGATACAAGATTTAAGTTAGCCTCTTACTTCTGTTGAGAAAATATGGAGAAAGGAGGAGTTGTCACATTTATCAGAACTGTTTTAATTTCAAGAAAACTGATATTAATAAATTTTGCTCAGAGCAGCTCTTAGAACCTTGTCAACAGAAGTAGTATGTCATAATAAGTCCTTTATAACAGCAAACATGTACAGAGCGACTTCAGGAAACTTAAATCTCTTCATAAAAAATTTGAGGGCTCTGTTGTGCCATTTTACAGCAAAAAAAACAAGGAAATAGTGGTTGTTGGTGACTTTAATGTAGATCCATTGAAAAGCTTTGTCAGTGAACAATTATTGCAATCAGTAATGCTGTCATTCAGTTTAATTCCTATTGTGAACTTTGAAACTAGGGTATGTAAATGATCTAAGACCGCTACTGATAATATCTTTGTAGACAAATCTAGGGAGTAAAGGTCATACCACAAAACCAATAGAAAATGGGCTATTTGATCATAACATGCAGCATCTTATGCTAAATGTTGAAACTTGTCAGGATATACAATCTATTAAATCTGAGTACAGGTGGGTAATAAATCATTCAAAAACTGAGAATTTTAGGAGAAAACTCGAAGACATGAACTGGCTGGATGTTTACAATACTTCTGACTCAAACGGAAAATACACAGCATTCATTAACAACATTACTTCCTCATTTGAAAATTGTTTTCCACTACAGCTAACTCACATCAAATAAAGGTATCATGTGGGACAAAAAGGAAACTGTATCTAATACCTATGAACAGCTCCGATGTCAGCATTCTAATGCATTACAAAAAAATAATGCAAACTGAAGCAAGTAATCCAGATATCTAAGCAGGTTTATTATGAGAGAAAGATAATTACATCTGGCAACAAAATAAAAACTATATGGAATATAGTGAAGATAGAGACAGGTGGGACCAGAAAGGAAGAGGAACAGATAGCTATAAAAATAAATCAGACATTGGTAATAGACCAGTCTCTACAAATAGTTTTAGTAAAATGGAAATGGCACAAACTTCTCCCACAGAAGTAGCATCCATTATAAAACCCTTAAAATCAAAGTATTCTAGTGGCTATGATACCATATCAATGAAGTTAATCAAAGAATATTCATGTGAGTTGAGTCATATCTTAAGTTACTTGTGTAATCGATCTATTATCAGTGGAGCATTTCCAGAGTTGCCAAAAGTCTTTGACTATGTGAATCACAGCATTCTGCTAAGTAAATTAGAATACTATTGTTAGAACTTCAAGTTTAACACATATATTTCGGAATGACACAACAACACATATAAGTCACAGAGTAAGTTGACAAGTAAGACATGTGTACACGTTAGCATTCGAATGAGCACTGAGTCCCAGTCTAGTGGCCGCTGCTCGGCTGGCCGCTTAGGTGGCGCAGCTGCTGCATGGCTGGCAGACAGCGCCGCACGTAGAGGATGCGCGTAATTGCGTGGCGGCACTTTGAATGATCCGCGAGTCACAACACTTTTCCCCCCTTTGAAATTGTTGCACTGGTCTTGATGGAGGTATCCTGGAGATGACTAACGTCCATGGGCATTGTTTGGCTCGCCGTAAAGTCTCGAGGAGGAGGCTTCCCGTACGGACGGAAGTGTCCCTGATGATAACGGGTCGAGATGACAGGAGACGTAGGGGTCGAATCTGCCCGTTGCGGCAAGTCCAGTTGATATGACAGGAGACATGGGTGATGTGTTGGCATCCATTGGAGGAGGAGGCGAGTAGATTTGCTCTGACAGAGGATGGTCCTCCGGTTCCTGCAAGGGCACATCTCCTGGTGGCATCCATTCTCGTGCTGGCATCGCGATGACAGTGAGAGGACTGCGTTGTGAGTATTGAGAGATGCCAAGATCCCGAGCGTCAGGTAGAGCCAAAGGTGGTGTGGTGGCATTCGGAACAGGCGTTGATGGCACCCGAGGCTGAAGCTGGTCCGAATGGCGCACTGCAACACCTGTGTCCGTCTGGATTTCATACAGGCGTCTGCCACGGCGACTTAAGATGCGGCCCAGGCTCCATTTTGGCCGCCTGCCATATCCCCGTACCCAGACCAGGTCGTCGGCGGTGAACCGGCCAAGTGAAGGCACCTGCGGCCGTGAGGTGGGAGGCCGCAGAAGATGAAGTAGCTTGTGGGGCTGTCGGCCATGTAAGAGCTCAGCCGGGCTGTGGTCGCCCATGGGGGTGAAACGGTAAGACGCCAGAAACTGGAGAAGCACATCATCAGCAGCAGAAGAAGTCAGAAGTTTCCGCATCTGAGCCTTAAATGTGAGGACCAGTCGTTCAGCCTCACCGTTGGATTGTGGATGGAACGGCGGGGCTGTGACATGCGTAATGCTATGACGAGCACAAAAATCTGCAAATTTGGAAGAGGCAAATTGCGGACCATTATCAGTAACAAGAGTAGAGGGGAGGCCTTCCAAAGAAAAAATGCGGGCGAGAGCACTGGTGGTTGCCGCGGTGGTAGGTGACGTGCAACGGACAATGAAAGGGAAGTTAGAGTAGGCGTCAATTACGAGGAGCCAATAAGTACCTAAAAAGGGTCCCGCAAAGTCAGCATGAATGCGCTCCCAGGGTTTTTCAGGCGAAGGCCACAGTGGCAAAGATGACTTCGGGGCAGCGGCTTGTGACGCTCAAGGGCCGCAGGCAGCAACCATGTGTGCTATTTCAGAGTCGATGATAGGCCAGTACACATGATGGCGCACCAGAGATTTTGTGCGAGACACACCCCAGTGCCCTTGGTGAAGGAGGCGCAAGACTGAAGCATGCAAAGACGCAGGTACCACAACACGTGGCGAAGCATTGTCAGTGGAGAGGAGGATAACACCATCCCTAGCCGTGAGGCGGTAGCGCAAAGTGTAGTAGTTCCGCAACGGATGAGAAGTCTTAGCGTACGGGCGATCTGGCCAGCCCTTCTGAATACAGCATAAAACCCGGGGGAGGGTAGGGTCAGAACCCGTAGCAGCCGCCAGCCTGTCCCCAGTGATGGGGAACCCGTCCACAACCCGCTGCTCGGCAACATCCAGGTGGAAACACAAAAGTTCGTCCCTATCGAATGCCTGATCAGGACCCATGGGAAGGCGAGACAGAGCATCAGCATTCGCATGTTGAGCCGTTTGCCAGAAATGCATCTCATAATTAAAATAGGACAAGTAAAGAGCCCAACGCTGGAGGTGGTGTGCAGCCTTGTCGGGAAGTGACGTTGATGGATGAAACAAGGAAACAAGTGGTTTGTGATCCGTAACAAGATGGAATTTTGAGCCATAGAGAAACACCAAACTTATGAAGAGCATAAATGATGGCCAAAGCTTCCTTCTCAATTTGAGAATACTTTTGTTGGGCATCCATGAGCGTTTTGGAGGCATAAGCAATGGGTTGTTCCGAACCGTCAGAAAAACGGTGCCCAAGGACTGCACCGACCCCGTATTGAGAGGCGTTTGTGGCAAGAACAAGATGTTGGCCAGGTCGATAAGTAGCCAGGCACGGGGCCTGTTTCAGCATAGTCTTCAATTTCTGGAAAGCCGCTTCACATGACGCGGACCAGTGAAAAGGCATGTTTTTACGCAACAGGCGATGCAACGGCTGAGCCACCGAAGCCGCAGATGGTAAAAACTTGTGATAATATGCTATTTTCCCCAAGAAGGCCTGCAGTTCCTTAACAGATGTAGGGCGAGGAAGGATATCGATCGCAGCGACAGTTTGCTGACGCGGACGAATACCATCCCGAGAGAGTTGAAACCCCAAGTACGTGATAGATGCCTGAAAAAATTGTGATTTCTGAAGATTACACTTAAGACCGGCAGTCTGTAAGACATGAAAAAGTGTGCAGAGATTTTGAAGATGTTCTTCAGTGGTGGAGCCAGTGACAACAATGTCGTCCATGTAATTGATACACCCAGGGACAGGGAGCAATAATTGTTCCAAGAATCGCTGAAAGAGAGCAGGGGCGCTAGCAACCCCGAACGGCAAGCGTTGGTATTGATAGAGGCTGAAAGGCTTGTTAAGGACCAGAAACTGCTGGGAAGCAGCATCGAGACGAAGTTGATGATAAGCTTCTGACTGGTCAATTTTAGAAAAATACTGGCCTCCAGAAAGTTTAGTGAACAGTTCTTCATGACGGAGCATAGGGTAAGTGTCGATGAGGCATTGAGCATTTACAGTGGCTTTGAAATCACCACAGAGACGAATATCACCATTTGGCTTAGCAACTACAACAACAGGAGAGGACCATTCACTGGAAGTGACAGGAAGCAAGACCCCTGAAGCAGTGAGACGATCCAACTCCTGTTTTACCCGATCACAAAGGGCCACAGGAATGGGCCGAGCCTGAAAAAACTTAGGCTGAGCAGTGGGTTTGAGCATGATATGAGCTTCAAAGTCGTTTGCACGGCCTAACCCAGGAGAAAAAAGGGACGAAAATGTCATCGACAAGGAATCCAGTTGAGCATAAGGAATAGCATCAGAGACAATATTGACAGAGTCATCTATGGAGAACTCAAAAACGCGAAAGGCATTGAAACCAAAAAAATTTTCTGCGTTGATCTAGTTGACCACAAAAATGGGAACAGTGCAAACAACGGATTTGTAAGATACCTCAGCATTAAACTGTCCCAAGAGAGAAATCTGCTGTTTATTGTACGTCCGTAATTGCCGAGTGACAGGGGACAGGAGTGGAGAACCCAGCTAAAGATACGTCTGAGAATTAATTATAGTGGCAGCAGAACCGGTATCCACTTGCATGCAAACATCTCGACCAAGGATTTGGACAGTGAGGAATAACTTCCCTGAAAGGGAAGAAGTACAATTGACAGACAACACAGAATCAGAATCAGCGTCATGTTCATGAACATCATGTATGTGGTCGGATTTGCAAACGGAAGACACATGACCTTTCTTTTTGCAATTGTGACACACAGCCCAACGTTGGGGACAATCCTCGCGTGAATGTTTCGTAAAACACCGCGGACATGAAGGAAGTTGCCGGGGATTTTGCTGCAGTTTCTTTGCAGGTTGTTTACGGCTAGGACGAGGCTGCGCGTGGGAGCGCACTGCGGCCACGTCGGCTGGCTGGGACACGCCGCACGCGTTGTCAACAGCGCACAGAGGTTGTATTTCCCTGACATCACCCCACGCCTCGATTTGCACCCCAGCGGTGCAAGAGATTTCAAAAGACTGTGCAGTGGAGAGAACTTCATCTAGAGTCAGATTCGCCAATTGAAGGGCATGTTGCCGAACTTCTTTGTCGGGCGCTGACCGGATAATAGCATCCCGCACCATGGAATCGGCATAGGATTCTTTGTGAACGTCAGTAACAAATTGACACTTTCGACTGAGGCCGTGAAGTTCAGCAGCCCAAGCGAGATAGGATTGATTTGGTTGTTTTTGACAATGATAAAAGGCAACATGAGAGGCTACCACATGCGTTTGCTTTTGAAAATAGATAAACAGAAGTGAGCACATTTCAGCAAAGGACAAAGATGCAGGATCCTTCAAAGGAGCCAATTGCGACAACAACTGATACATTTGAGGTGAAATCCAGGAAAGGAACAGAGACTTACATGGTTGTTAATCCGTGACATGAAATGCCAAGAAGTGCTGTCGAAGACGTTTTTCATAATCAGACCAGTCTTCCGCCATCTCGTCGTAAGGAGGAAAAGGAGGTATAGCCAACGACAAGAAACGCATTTGACGCCGCGACGAAATCGCAAATCACCGCTGTTAGAAGCATTTGCTGTTCAAGGAGATTTTGCAATTGTTGCTCGACAGTAGCCATGGAACCCTGTGAGACAACGGGGAAAAGGAAAAATCCACTACCTCGTCGCCAATTGTTAGAACTTCAAGTTTAACACATATATTTCGGAACGACACAACAACACATATAAGTCACAGAGTAAGTTGACAAGTAAGACATGTGTACACATTAGCATTCGAATGAGCACTGAGTCCCAGTCTAGCATCCGCTGCTCGGCTGGCCGCTTAGGTGGCGCAGCTGCTGCATGGCTGGCAGACAGCGCCGCACATAGAGGACGCGCGTAATTGCGCGGCGGCACTTTAAGTGATCGGTGAGTCACAACAACTATAGCATCATTGACAGTGCTGCAAAATGTTTCAAATCTTACCTAACTAACAGTAAACAAAGGATGTCACTGCAAAATACCTGTGGAGTAAGCAATCAATTTTCACCTGATTGGGAATTAATTACATGTTTATCAAGGAAGATAATCAAACAGCCATTTGTATTTGAGAAGTTCTTTTATTTTATTTTTACAACCAGTTTCAGCATTTCAGAATGCCATCTTCAGGCCCCACGTGCACTTCATATACAGATATTCAGATGTATCTATATATGATGTGCATATGGGATCTGGAGATGAGATAATGAAATGCCAAAACTGCTAGTAAAAGTAAAATAAAATAAAATAACTTCTTGAATACTTATGACTGTTTGACAATCATCCTTGATAAATATTTGACCAGCTGCTGTCCCAGGTCCACAACGGATCAACAGAGATTAATTACATGTGGTGTTCATAAAGGTTCCATCTTGGGTCTGTTGCTTTTTGTTGTGTATATTAATGGCCTCTCATCTGTTACACTGCCAGATGATAAGTTTATTTTGTTTGCAGATGATACAAACATTGCAATAAATAGAAAGTCAAGAACAGATTTAGAAATGGCTGTTAATCAAATTTTCTCTGATGCTAATAAATGGTTTAAAGCTAATTCATTGTCATTAAACTTTGAAAAGACTCACTGATGCAGTTAAGGACCTGTAAGAGCTTTCCTTCCAGTATATGTATAACATATGAAGACATTCACATAGAAGACATCGACAGTGTTAAATTTCTGCAATTACAATGCAATAATAAAATCAATTTGAGAAGGCATACCATAGACCTCCTGAAGAGTGTAAACAAGTCTGTATTTGCAATGTGAATGATGTGATACGTAGGAGATATAAAAAGACTTGCATCCTTTGCTTACTTTCATTCTTTTATGTATATGCTGTCATATTCTGGGTAACTTGTCAAGCCAAGCAAAAGTTTTTAGAGGGCAAAAGTGTGTAATAACAGTCATTTGTGGTGTAAATTCAAGAACATCATCTAGAAACCTGTTCAAGGAACTGGATATTCTAACCACTGCTTCTCAGTATATTTATTCCTTAGTGAAATTTGTTGCAAATAATGTGTCTCTGTTTCCAACCAATAGCTCAATACATAGTGCCAGTATTAGGAATAAGAAAAATCTACATAAAGACCTAAAATCACTTGCCTTGGGCCAAAAAGGGGTCCAATATGCAGAAACACGCATTTTCAATAAACTGCCAGCAACCATTAAAATCTTTGTTTCAGATAAAGCATGGTTTTCACAGAGTCTGAAAGACTTTTGGTAGGCAACTTCTTCTACTCTGTACATGAATATATTAACAGGGACTGTTAGACCAGCTCAAGTAAAATTGTCTGTTAGATTTCAGTTTTGACAGCACATGGTCACAAGAGTCAAGCTTAGGTATTCTGCGTATGATAATTTTATTAAAAATGCATAACTATGTTTCATTCTGACAGTGTACTAATTCTGCAAATATTAGCAGGTCCAGTTCACTGTAATATATTCACATATCTTGACAATCTCCTGACAAATTATCAGGGAAGTGAGAGTTATAGGCAAATGTTCTATGTTGTACTTCCTGACGCGTTCCACAGCCGTGGGAATCATCTTAATTTTGGGTCTATAGAATAGAAACAAAATCTGATCTTATCTAATCTAATATAAAAGAAAAAAGAGTTAATGTAGACAATTTTAGACCTACTTCTATACCATCAGTATTATAATTCTGGTCTGAGGTGCCAGAGATGGTGGTCATTGTGCATGAGGTGTAATTGCATATATAAGGATACTTCTGGTCTGAGCTGCCAGAGATGGTGGTCATTGTGCATGAGGTGTAATTGCTTGTGTAAATAAATGCGTATGTGTTTCCTCTCCTGATAAAGGCTTTGGCCAAAAGATAATGTGCAAGTGTCTTCATTGTGACTGTTTGCATCTCAATGTGTCAATTTTACAGTGACTAGCAATCTTTTCCTTGCATTTTTGATATTCCTACCTGTAGTTTCCATTGTTTGCTTGATCATTTTGGTAGCATATTTGATGTGAAACAAGTACCGGTAGTTTTGTTTTAGAAGTGGTTTAATAACTTAAAATGCAATATTCTCTTTTCTGTGTGGGCATTGGGTGATTAAACAAACAGTTGTAAGCATGAGGCATATTCTTTCATTTAACTTAGGTGTTAGTGTCGATCACAAAATGTTACTGTAGAAGTTGGGCCATTATGGAATAAGAGAAGTAACTCCCACCTGGTTGCTTTCATACTTTAAGAATAGACAGCAAAACGTCATTGTCCACAGCAGTGAGAATGGCTATGCGTGTTGTTTGGGTATAGTTAAGTACAGGTGCCCCACGTGTCAGTGCTGCAACCACTATTGCTTCTTTTATACACTGACAGAAAAAAATTGCAACCTCAAAAATAATTAATGTAGAGTAATCAAATTTTGGTAATACATCTGCCTAGGTAACATATTTAACTGATCAAGACTGCAAGATCACAGGTTAATGTTAGTGTGAGAAAAGCCATTACAGATGTGAAACGCTGGTACATTAATAGTCATTTAACCACCAGAATGTTGACTGCAAGCCTCTAAATGTGCATGCATGGTGTTGTACAGGTACCAGATGTCAGTTTGTGGGGTGGAGTTCCATGTCTGTTGCACCTGGTCAGTCAGCACAGGGATGGTCATTGCTGTTTGCCGTCTGATGATGTGCTATAGTCCTTGACTCGAAACAGAACAGGTGATCAAGCAAGCTAAGGCAATATGTTGTCACTCTGTAGAGCATGTTGGGTTACAACAGCAGTAAATGGGTGAGTGTTATCCTGTTGGAAAACACCCCCTAGCATGCTGTTCTTGAAGGGCACAGCATAAATGGATTAATCACCAGACTGACATACACTCCTGGAAATTGAAATAAGAACACCGTGAATTCATTGTCCCAGGAAGGGGAAACTTTATTGACACATTCCTGGGGTCAGATACATCACATGATCACACTGACAGAACCACAGGCACACAGACACAGGCAACAGAGCATGCACAATGTCGGCACTAGTACAGTGTATATCCACCTTTCGCAGCAATGCAGGCTGCTATTCTCCCATGGAGACGATCGTAGAGATGCTCGATGTAGTCCTGTGGAATGGCTTGCCATGCCATTTCCACCTGGCGCCTCAGTTGGACCAGCGTTCGTGCTGGACGTGCAGACTGCGTGAGACGACGCTTCATCCAGTCCCAAACATGCTCAATGGGGGACAGATCCGGAGATCTTGCTGGCCAGGGTAGTTGACTTACACCTTCTAGAGCACGTTGGGTGGCACGGGATACATGCGGACGTGCATTGTCCTGTTGGGACAGCAAGTTCCCTTGCCGGTCTAGGAATGGTAGAACGATGGGTTCGATGACGGTTTGGATGTACCGTGCACTATTCAGTGTCCCCTCGACGATCACCAGTGGTGTACGGCCAGTGTAGGAGATCGCTCCCCACACCATGATGCCGGGTGTTGGCCCTGTGTGCCTCGGTCGTATGCAGTCCTGATTGTGGCGCTCACCTGCACGGCGCCAAACACGCATACGACCATCATTGGCACCAAGACAGAAGCGACTCTCATCGCTGAAGACGACACGTCTCCATTCGTCCCTCCATTCACGCCTGTCGCGACACCACTGGAGGCAGGCTGCACGATGTTGGGGCGTGAGCGGAAGACGGCCTAACGGTGTGCGGGACCGTAGCCCAGCTTCATGGAGATGGTTGCGAATGGTCCTCGCCGATGCCCCAGGAGCAACAGTGTCCCTAATTTGCTGGGAAGTGGCGGTGCGGCCCCCTACGGCACTGCGTAGGATCCTATGGTCTTGGCGTGCATCCGTGCGTCGCTGTGGTCCGGTCCCAGGTCGACGGGCACGTGCACCTTCCGCCGACCACTGGCGACAACATCGATGTACTGTGGAGACCGCACGCCCCACGTGTTGAGCAATTCGGCGGTATGTCCACCCGGCCTCCCGCATGCCCACTATACGCCCTCGCTCAAAGTCCGTCAACTGCACATACGGTTCACGTCCACGCTGTCGCGGCATGCTACCAGTGTTAAAGACTGCGATTGAGCTCCGTATGCCACGGCAAACTGGCTGACACTGACGGCGGCGGTGCACAAATGCTGCGCAGCTAGCGCCATTCGACGGCCAACACCGCGGTTCCTGGTTTGTCCGCTGTGCCGTGCGTGTGATCATTGCTTGTACAGCCCTCTCGCAGTGTCTGGAGCAAGTATGGTGGGTCTGACACACCGGTGTCAATGTGTTCTTTTTTCCATTTCCAGGAGTGTATAATTTTGCACTCAGGGTGCACGGGATAACCATGAAATCGCACCCCAGACCATAACTCCTGGTACAGGTCCAGTGAATCTAGCAAGCAGACATGTTGGTTGCTGGCTCTTAACTGGCCTCCTGACCAACACTTAGCCATCACTTCCACTGAGGCAGAACCAGTTTTCATCAGAAAGCACAACAGACCTCCATCCTGTCCTCCAATGAGCTCTCACTTGACACTGCTCGAGTCACAAAATGTTGGTGATTTGGGGACAGTGGAATGCATGCTACAGGGCATCTGGCATGGAGCAGTCCTTGAAGTTACTGATTAGTAACAGTTTGGTGTCAAATTCGTGTTACGGACGCAGTATGATGCACCAGACCCATATGCCAATCATGATGGTTTTCCCTCTTGGTAGTGCTATCTGGCTGTCCAGAGCCTGATCTTCTAGCAACCATATATTCTTGTGATCACCATGGCCACAAATCATATTCAGTGACTACATTCCTGCTAAGTCCTTTTGAAATATTGCAGAAGGAATATCCAGCTTCTGGTAGCCTCATTACATGACAGCATTCAAACTCAGTGAGATGCTGATAATGGAATCTTTGTTACCTTAATGGCATTCTTGACTAACATCAACTTGCCATGTTCAATCTCAAAGGTGTGTATTTAAAGCAAACCTTGTTTTCATCCTCACACTGGCATTACTAGTGTCACTCTTATGCGACTGGTGCAAAATCTGAATAGACACCATCTTTCAGATGTAGAAGCATGCATATCAACTTTTGTTTATGATGCACAATCCCTTCTTGGTGTTGCAATTTTTTTCTGTCAGTGTATAATATGACAGGTCATTCTAAAAGATTTGTGTTTGTTAATGACACTAGTTTAGTTGTGAAGGATGTTGAGTGCAGTATACGAAGTGTATAAGAGAGTGCAGTTCTAGACATATTTTCATGCCTTGTAAAAAATAGACTGATGCTAAGTAACAGTAGGACTCAATTTTTACAGCTCCTAACACACACATCAACTAAAATGGACATTTTGATCCCACAGAATGGGCATATAATTAGTGAGTCTGAACTATCAAAATTTGTAGTTGTTCAGATAAGTGGTACATACACTCTCATGGAAAGCCCATGTTTGGAATCTTGTTCAAAAACTTAATGCTGCAATAGTTACCATTGGAACAATATCTGCAATAAGTTATTGTCCAACACAAAAAAAATAGTCTGCTGCACTTATTTTCATTTGCTTATTACATACAGCATTATATTCTGGGGTAGCTCTTCACACTCACAAAGGGTATTTTTGGATCATAAATGGGCAGTTGGAGCAATATGTGGTGTAAGTTTGTAAACCTCTTGTTGACCCCTGTTTGGTAGTTTGGGAATTCTGACACTGGTGTCTGAATACACAGAGTGTTTCAAAAATACTTTTACAGACTTTGGGGACAAGATCCTTACAACAAAACAAGAAAGAAAATGGGCTCGGAAATGTACACTGTAAGAGCTATGGGCACTTGTTCAATATAAGATATGTGTTTCACGATAGTGACAATGAATAAGTGTTCATAGTTGTTAAGGTATACCTTTTAGAGTCCATGCTTCCTGAACATTTTTTGCATCTTTTGGTCCATACTACCTCCTTCCAAAATATGGAAAACAGTGAGCCTGCAGCAGAATAACTGCGTTTCACAATGCCAAAGATGGGCAACTTCACACATCTCTTAAGGTATGCATCTTAGAGCCAATATTTACTAGACCTTTTTTCTTATTTTAGTCTAAGTAAACTGTGTCCAATGTTTGTAAAAGAGTTTTTTTGAAACATCCTGCATATTTTCTTTAATGTAATTTGTTGTTAACAATGTCACCGTATTCCCAAGAATTAGCAACTTTATACTAAGCAGGAATGCAGTTCACATTTGAATCAGCCCACTTTGACTTTCATACATAAAAGTGTACAATACTCTGCTGAATCCATTTCAGAAAGCTACCACTGGAAATAATAATAATAATAATAATAATAATAATAATAATAAGGATGTAAGGATGTAAAGAGCAACTGATAATTGATACAGAGGTGACATATCAAGCTAAAACTAAACAAAGGTCCCTACACTACGCATACATTGATTACCGAAAAGCCTTTGATAGTGTACCCCACTCATGGTTACTACTAATATTGGAAATATACAAAGTAGATCCTAAATTGATACAGTTTCTAAACACAGTAATGAAAAACTGGAAAACCACACTTAATATCCAAACAAATTCAGATAACATCACATCACAGCCAATACAGATTAAGCGTGGAATATACCAAGGAGACTCATTAAGTCCTTTCTGGTTCTGTCTTGCTCTGAACCCACTATCCAACATGCTAAATAATACAAATTATGGATACAATATTACTGGAACATACCCACACAAAATCACACATTTGCTATACATGGATGCTCTAAAACTACTGGCAGCAACAAATCAACAACTCAACCAATTACTAAAGATAACAGAAGTATTCAGCAATGATATAAATATGGCTTTTGGAACAGACAAATGTAAGAAAAATAGCATAGTCAAGGGCAAACACACTAAACAAGAAGATTACATATTGGATAACCACAGCGACTGCATAGAAGCGATGGAAAAAACAGATGCCTATAAATACCTAGGATACAGACAAAAAATAGGAATAGATAATACAAATATTAAAGAAGAACTAAAAGAAAAATATAGACAAAGACTAACAAAAAATACTGAAAACAGAATTGACAGCAAGAAACAAGACAAAAGCTATAAATACTTATGCTATACCAGTATTGACCTACTCATTTGGAGTAGTGAAATGGAGTGACACAGACCTAGAAGCACTCAATACATTTACACGATCACAATGCCACAAATATAGAATACATCACATACATTCAGCAACAGAAAGATTCACATTAAGCAGAAAGGAAGGTGGAAGGGGATTTATAGATATAAAAAACCTACATTATGGACAGGTAGACAATTTAAGAAAATTCTTTCTAGAATGAGCAGAAACTAGCAAAATACGCAAAGCAATCACTCATATAAATACATCAGCTACACCATTGCAATTTCATAACCACTTCTACAACCCTTTAGATCACATAACATCAACAGATACAAAGAAAGTAAATTGGAAAAAGAAAACACTACTTGGCAAGCACCCGTATCATCTAACACAGCCACACATCGATCAAGACGCATCCAACACATGGCTAAGAAAAGGCAATATATACAGTGAGATGGAAGGATTCATGATCGCAATACAGGATCAAACAATAAATACCAGATATTACAGCAAGCATATTATTAAAGATCCAAATACCACAACAGATAAATGCAGACTTTGCAAACAACAAATAGAAACAGTAGATCACATCACAAGCGGATGTACAATACTAGCAAATACAGAATACCCCAGAAGACATGACAATGTAGCAAAAATAATACATCAACAACTTGCCATAAAACATAAACTAATAAAACAACATGTTCCCACATACAAGTATGCACCACAAAATGTACTGGAGAATGATGAATACAAATTATACTGGAACAGAACGATTATAACAGATAAAACAACACCACATAACAAACCTGACATCATACTCACCAATAAAAAGAAGAAATTAACACAACTAATCGAAATATCCATACCCAACACAACAAATATACAGAAAAAAACAGGAGAGAAAATTGAAAAATACATCCAACTGGCTGAGGAAGTCAAGGACATGTGGCATCAGGATAAAGTCGACATTATCCCAATTATACTATCAACTACAGGAGTCATACCTCACAATATTCACCAGTACATCAATGCAATACAGCTACACCCAAACATATATATACAACTACAAAAATCTGTAATTATTGATACATGTTCAATTACCCAAAAGTTCCTAAATGCAATATAACATATACCATACAGTTACAAGGAAGTCACGCTTGACCGAGGTCCGCGTCACGTTCCATTTTTAACCAGACTTAAGTCTGAGAAAAAAAAGTCAATAATAATAATATATGTTCTGCCAGTCGTAAAAGGCGACGAAAAGAACAAACCACTAATAGGGCTAATCCCCCCTTTAGTGTGATTCCTTGGTTCAGGACAGAACTAAAGAAGCCTCGGACTAGCGCCGTCATGGTCGGGGACGACGCTTGAACCCTATGCCCGCCCACAATGGTAACGACACTGTTACCCAACTGGAAAATGATTTAAATCCAAATAGAGGTGTTTTGCAGGTTATGCTTCCTGCAACCACCCTAGAAGGAAAACAAAGACGGAGGATGAAATGGTCAGATGAAGTTAACCAACACCTCATGTTCTGTTATTACCAAGCAACAAACCTAGGAACCAACACAACTGGATACAGATCACAAGTATACACAACATTTATTACCAGATACCCAGAATTAAAATTTTTAGCAGAACAACAACTAGCTGATCAGATCCGTGTAATAATAAAAAATAACAGGATACCCCAGTCAGAATTAGAAAACATCAAACAACAAGTACAACAAATACTAGAACGAAATAATGTGCAATCAGAAGAATAAAAAAAATAAAGTAATGGACTCAAACATCCCAGAGCAAACAAACAAAGAACAACACTCATCATTTAAACAATGAGAGGAGAACGAAATCTTAAGACAGCCACCAGAACAAGCACAAATAGAACATGAAGTGACACACATGTTAGATATAGAAGAGAAATTTAAGCTGACAAATATAGAATACAAAGACACAAATACAGACATTAGACCATTCTTGCATAGGCCACCAAATAACCCACAAGTCGAAACAACAATAACAACTATCAACACAATCATACACAACAAAATAAATGAAAATACAACCATGGAACCCTCAAAACCAGCATGGCAACACAGGCTACAGATCAGAATAGAAAAACTGAGAAAAGACATCGGACAGCTAACACAGTTTATAAGAAATGAAATATCAGACAAAAAACGAAAAAGGTTGGGTAAAATCTCACAACAAGAAGCAATAGAGCAATTAGATGAAAAGAAGCAGAAATTACAAGCATTGGCCAAACGAGTTAGAACATACAAAAAAAGTGAAAATAGAAGGAAACAAAACCAAACATTCAACACAAACCAAATGAAATTTTACCAGACAATAGATAACACACACATTAAAATAGACAATCCACCAAACATAACAGACATGGAACACTTCTGGAGCAACATATGGTCAAACCCGGTACAACATAACAGGCATGCACAGTGGATACAAGCAGAAACAGACTCATACAAGATGATACCACAAATGCCTGTAGTGATAATTTTGCCCCTGGAAATGATAAAATAGCAAATTTCTGGCTAAAGAAGTTCACCTCAACACATTCACATCTAACTAATTTATTTAACAGTTACATTGCAGACCCATACACATTCCCTGATACACCTACACATGGAATAACTTATCTGAAACCTAAAGATCAAGCAGACACAGCAAACCCAGCTAAATATCGCCCCATAACATGCCTACCAACAATCTACAAAATATTAACTTCAGTCATTACACAGAAATTAATGACACATACAACACAGAACAAAATTATAAATGAAGAACAAAAAGGCTGCTGCAAAGGAGCACGAGGATGTAAAGAGCAACTGATAATAGATACAGAGGTGACATATCAAGCTAAAACTAAACAAAGGTCACTACACTATGCATACATTGATTACCAAGAAGCTTTTGATAGTGTTCCCCACTCATGGTTACTACTAATATTGGAAATATACAAAGTAGATCCTAAACTGATACAGTTCTTAAACATAGTAATGAAAAATTGGAAAACCACACTTAATATCCAAACAAATTCAAATAATATCACATCACAGCCAATACAGATTAAGCACGGAATATACCAAGGAGACTCATTAAGTCCGTTCTGGTTCTGCCTTGCTCTGAACCCACTATCCAACATGCTAAATAATGCAAATTATGGATATAATATTACTGGAACATACCCACACAAAATCACACATTTGCTATACATGGATGATCTAAAACTACTGGCAGCAACCAATCAACAACTCAACCAATTACTAAAGATAACAGAAGTATTCAGCAATGATATAAATATGGCTTTTGGAACAGACAAATGTAAGAAAAATAGCATAGTCAAGGGAAAACACACTAAACAAGAAGATTACATATTGGATAACCACAGCGACTGCATAGAAGCGATGGAAAAAACAGATGCCTATAAATATCTAGGATACAGACAAAAAATAGGAATAGATAATACAAATATTAAAGAAGAACTAAAAGAAAAATATAGACAAAGACTAACAAAAATGCTGAAAACAGAATTGACAGCAAGAAACAAGACAAAAGCTATAAATACTTATGCCATACCAATATTGACCTACTCATTTGGAGTAGTGAAATGGAGTAACACAGACCTAGAAGCACTCAATACACTTACACCATCACAATGCCACAAATATAGAATACATCACATACATTCAGCAACAGAAAGATTCACATTACGCAGAAAGGAAGGAGGAAGGGGATTCATCGACATAAAAAACCTACATTATGGACAGGTTGACAAATTAAGAAAATTCTTTCTAGAACGAGCATAAACTAGCAAAATACACAAAGCAATCACTCATATAAATACATCGGCTACACCACTGCAATTTCATAACCATTTCTACAACCCTCTAGATCACATAACATCAACAGATATGAAGAAAGTAAATTGGAAAAAGAAAACACTACAGGGCAAGCACCCGTAACATCTAACACAGCCACACATCGATCAAGACAAATACAACACATGGCTAAGAAAAGGCATTATATACAGTGAGATGGAAGGATTCATGATTGCAATACAGGATCAAACAATAAACACCAGATATTACAGCAAGCATATTATTAAAGATCCCAATACCACAACAGATAAATGCAGACTTTGCAAACAACAAATAGAAACAGTAGATCACATCACAAGTGGATGTACAATACTAGCAAATACAGAATACCCCAGAAGACATAACAATGTAGCAAAAATAATACACCAACAGCTTGCCTTACAACATAAACTTATAAAACAACACGTTCCCACATACAAGTATGCACCACAAAATGTACTGGGGAATGATGAATACAAATTATACTGGAACAGAACCATTATAACAGATAAAACAACACCACATAACAAACCTGACATCATACTCACCAATAAAAAGAAGAAATTAACACAACTAATCGAAATATCCATACCCAATACAACAAATATACAGAAGGAAACAGGAGAAAAAATTGAAAAATACATCCAACTGACTGAGGAAGTCAAGGACATGTGGCATCAGGATAAAGTTGACATTATATGGATTATACTGTCAACTACAGGAGTCATACCACACAATATCCACCAGTACATCAATGCAATACAGCTACATCCAAACATATACATACAACTACAGAAATCCATAATTATTGATACATGTTCAATAACGCGAAAGTTCCTAAATACAATGTAACATATACCATACAGTTAAAAGAAAGTGACGCTTGATCAAGGTCCGCGTCGCGTTCCATTTTTAACCAGACCTAAGGTCTGAGAAAGGAAAGAAGATAATAATAATAATAATAATAAAAAGAAGAAATTAACACAAGTAATCGAGATATCCATAACCAATACAATAAATATACAGAAGAAAACAGGAGAAAAAATTGAAAAATACATCCAACTGGCTGAGGAAGTCAAGGACATGTGGCATCAGGATAAAGTTGACATTATACCGATTATACTATCAACTACAGGAGTCATACCACACAATATCCACCAGTACATCAATGCAATACAGCTACATCCAAACGTATATATACAACTACAGAAATCCATGCATATCCTCCTATTTCCATCTATTGTACTATTTTTTTCCTTGCTTTGTTACCTCAAGATATGACATTTCTGTCTCTTTGTATATTGTAATTGTTTTACTATTTGTATATTTATGCATTTATGTCGATGTATAATTGGTTTGTTTCGTAAATATTATTTGTATTTTTACGCTGGGTCTTGCCTAGGGAAAACTGCTATCGAATGATTACGTCGATAGGTCGTGTGAAGAATCAAAATGTGTAGAATCTTTGGTAGTGTTAACTCTGCCGCATGGAGCGTGGGCTGAGAGAAGGAGTCTGGCTGGGGTAGCGAGTAGAGCAGGTGCGTGGTGTGACGCTCCCGCGAGTTGCCGCGCTTTCGGGGTTTGGCAGCATGTAATTGCGCTCGACTTGCGATGATAGTTTCTGACATGGTGTCGCGGACGGGAAACATTAACTAGCGCACATCAAGAGCCCGTTTCGTCTGGTGACCGTGTCGAGAAGAAGGCGCGCCAACATCCAGCTTCTGCAACAGCGACGGCCGACAATGAGTGACTGTCGCCACCTCCTCGATCGACGGCTTCGAACCTTCAATCAACCAACAAGGAAGACTGGAAGCACGTAAAGTTTTAGAACTGTATGGCAGACCTCAGCTTTTAATCTTGTTCCATTTGCCTCGCAAAATTACAGCAACTTAGCATGAACCTTTGTTGCTCATTGTCCCAATTGCATTACCAAGCAGGGTCCCTTCCTTTTCCGGAATGAACCCGAGTGTCGTTGAAATTCAGACGCCAGCATTAAAGTAACATCATTTCACTGCTTTAATCTGAAAGGTATTCATAGCTGGCTTCAATATTCAGATTACACAAGCACAAATTAAGAGTGCGAGTTTTGTTATCGTATTTTAGCTTACCTGTGACTGCAGCTCAGCTTGGTACGTACTAAATTTTACTATTGTTAATTGTTCAGAATCATTTAATTCAAGTTCAAAGTTAAATCTCTTATTTCTAAATTGCGTAGATTCAAGTAGTTTTTGAAATGATTGTTGAGGTAGTCCAAGACTAACCGTATTTTTCTGAATTTCGGTGTGCTTCAGAAAGAAAGCTCACTATTAACTTCAGTCACTAAATTAACTTTCGATTTTCCGGTTTTATTAATTCTTTTGCTAAATTAAGTCAGGGTGTAGCGAAATTTATTACTTCTGACAAACTTTCAGTTTTCACACTACGCGTGTCAACCTTCAGTTGCCACGCTTCTAGTGCTAATGATATGTGTAATAACCTTTCTTTTTCAGTTACTATAGTAATTGTCCTTAGGACTGGCGACCGTGATTTCCCCCAAATCTCAAATACCTAATTACCGCTAGTTAATTGTTAACGTAACGGCTGCACATTTACTTTCTTTATTAACTTTACCCCTTTTCAAAAATAATTTCCCCCAGTTTCATTAGCACATTTCCTTTCATTTAGATGTAACCCTTTCCTCCCTCTTTACCGACAGGTTAACTTCGGTGACGATTGCTTTTCCAAAACTCCCATTAGGTACACGCGGTTTCATTTTTCACTGTCATTAAGGTCGGTAAGTGAGGGGGAGGTTACACGTGGCGACCTGGTGACAGGACAATCTTCGGATTTGAGGTTGTTCTGGACACGAATTTTGCATTGTGCAAATCTCGTAACAAAGTACTGGTTATGTACAGGCCGTTACGTCAGCGAGAATAAGTAGTGGGAGTAATCCTAATTATATTTGAGGTTTGGCATTTATATTGAAAATTATTAAAATGAGTGAAGGCAACAATTGCCAAAATTTGGTAGACTTGGATACGGAACAATCGGTCGAACAGTGGGAAACGCGCACTGCGGTACCCATTGTTCAGGGGCAGGCGGCTAGCATGAAAGACGCGACCGCCGAAACGCAACAAAGAGCAGAAATGGAATTCCACACTTTAGAAAATGTTTCGGAATCGGAAGTGAAAATCAAATGTGAATCCCTTGATGACGAATACGGGGGGACAATTAAAGAGGAAGCCGCTACGGAAGTAAAACCAGTAGTTTCCGGGAATTTAACTGATTTATTGAATGTTTTGATTAACGAAATCAAGAGTCAATCAGCAGAAATTAAAGCTCTGTCTGCCAAGCAAGAAGATCAGGCTGCCAAGCAAGAAGCTCAGGCTGCCAAGCAAGAAGCTCAGGCTGTCAAGCAAGAGGCTCGGGCTGCCAAGCAAGAAGCTCAGGCTGCCAAGCAAGAAGCTCAGTCTGAAAAAATTGAACGGATGCTAGGCAGTCAGAACAAAGCTATTAACGTTGTTAACAACAATGTTGGAGTTGTTAATACAAAAGTTGATAAAATCAAAGAAGATATTGTTGTAATTAATACCGAAATCGGTAATCTTAAACAGGAAATGATAGGCGTTCAGGCAGAAATTGCGAGCATAAATACTCGTTTTGATTCCGAAATTAGCAGAATCGAGAAAAGTGTAGGAGAAGCAGTTGCTCCGATCATCGAGAATAAGGTGACGGAACAAATTCAATTAGTGAAAAAAGAGGATCAACAGAAGGTGGAAACTTTAAAGGCTTTAGTGTTCGAAGTAGACACTAAAGTGAGGGAGCAGGCTAATACCTGCGAAGAGAAAAAGAGGGAAGTGGAAACGCTTGCAACAACCACTTGCCAAGTAATTATGAGAGTGTCGGAATTAGAAAAGAAACTTGACGAAAAACAGAGCTATGTGCCAATCTGTGCACATAGTTCGGAATTGTTGACGAAAGAGGAGCGGTTCGACCCCTTGAAAAAAGGCGGTATACACGCGATGGATTTCATTAAAAATTGTGGAAGAGTTTTACCCAGATCATGGACTAATGAGAGAAAAATTAATGCGGTTATTGATGTGCTGGCTGGTGATGCCAAGCGTTGGGGCTTAAACCTCAACATTACGAACCTGACTTTTGACGAGTTTAAAAATTTGTTTCTGGCTGAATACTGGTCAGAGCAAAAACAGCAAAGTGTCTGGCGCGAATTTGTCATATCGAGGCCTTTCGATGCGAATTCGCGCGGCTCGATGAAGGAGTTTTGTGATGGCTGGATCCGCAATTTGGAATATTTGCGTGATCGCCGCACGGAATCCGAAATAGTCTGGGAACTCTACAGGAAGCTTCCAGATGACACAAAACGCTATGTAGGAAGCAATCACAGGACAATCAAAGATTTCCTGGACAGAGTTGAGGACGAGGACAATTGGCGCAATAATCGCGACAGTGGTAGAGGCCGTGGTAACAACACCGGGTACCACCCCAACCATAACAACGATAATCATGGGAATAATGCATACCGCAGCAATAACAATAATGGTTCGGACCGTAATAACAATCGGTACAATGCAAATAATAACAGGAATGACAGAAACCAGTATCATACTAACGTGATACGGGCTTCACAGAATAGTAATAACGCCAGAGGGTGTGATCAGCCGCCTCAGCAGCATCCGGGGAGCGTATCTGCTGGGATGAGACAGGGAAACCATTAGCCGCGCCGGTGAGGGGCCGAGCGGGCGTGGAGAAATTTTGGCGGCCCAATAACAAGAGAAAACCCAGGTGTCGCCGTTATGAAAATTCCGTGTGGAATAATCAACGGCGGGAGAGTGTGCCAGTGTTAAGAGAAAAGAGTGCGCCCACAAGTAGTAGATCAGCTGTATACACGGCAGTAGAAAATACATTCGCTGTCAGTGAGAACAATTTAAGTAGTGTTCCGGAAATCGATCATAAAGTGGCAGCTGTAATACCCACAGCGGAACTGGAGATTGAGTTTAATAATGATTCACAAGTGTTGAGAGAAGATCAGATGTCGGATAAAACGTCCGTCATCGAGCGAGGGGATGCAGAGAGGGATGAGGTCTGGTTAAGGCAGTTCGGTCGCTTATACGACGAACTAAGAGATTATAGGGGTCTGTATGGGAGAAGCGTTTATGGGGAGCGCGTGCAGGATTTTCCGCATCTCGTCCCGCAGGAAGATAGTGTTTGTGAAATGATAGGAAGTTCTGGCCCTAATCGGCAGACTTTACTAGAAATAGTTGATGTTAAGGGGGAGCACGAGCAAGATTCGTCGTGTTTCGTCCTGCAGGAGTTAGATGTTGAAGTAGTAACGGAAAGTTCTGGCCCTAACCGGCAGACCTTACCGAAAGTTTCAGTGGTAGAAGTAACCGACCCATCCGACGCAAACCTCCAGTTTAAACATTGCGAGAGTATTAAGGAGAAAGATTGTGAAAATTTTAGTGATAGCCAGACACGATTGGTAGAAAAGCACATAGATTACAACGTGTATGAGGTTAGAGCTGACATTATACGGTCAGACGATAGCAGTGTGGGTTGCGCAGATCTAGCGGAAGTAATTGCAGAAACTACTGGACACATTCCTCCAGGTAGATTGGCGGATGAGATTAATCTGACCAAAGTGGAATCAACGAAGGTGACGATTAATGAATTGATAGCAAAGCAACACTCACTAGTTGACGAGTTACAGGAAAAGGTTTCGGTATTGGAGGCGAAGCTACAGGCTAAGCCTCAGGACAAACGTGTTGAAATTAAAACCGTATGTGAACAGAGGCTGAAAAAGCCGCCAGATAAGCCGGATTTAGGGTCAAAGCCGGATGGTTTTTTCTGGAATGACCTGGATATAGACGAGGATTTACTGTGGGAAAATAAAGAAACAGCCGAGGACAAGTGTAGACAGATAGTAGTGTCTGTTAATATGCATGACCTACAACTAAACGTGTTGATTGACACCGGTGCAGAATTGAGTGCTGTATCTGGGAAAATATTTGAGTTACTGAAAGACAGACCTGGCATCGTAGTTATGCCAGTAGCAGGAGTGAAAATTATCGGTGCTACTGGGAAGGCCAGTAAACCGGTCACAAAACAGATTTTTGTCAACTTCGAGATATGTGGGGCACGATTTGAACAAGAGTTTGTCGTCGTGCCAGACTTGACTACGGAAGTAATTATCGGGTTAGATTGGCTATTAAAGTACCGTGCAGTGATTAATTGTGAAAGTAAAACTTTGACATGTACGTCACAAAATAAAACAATAGTAGTTAGTTTTGACGAGGCAGGAGACGGTGTGCATAGGCAATACCAGCCTATACACATTGTTAACTGGCCGGATGCTATTGATGTAGGTATGAATTTGAACTACTGTAATGTGAGAAATTTTGGCGTTGACAAAAGTGTAGAAAGTGAATTGGAAGAGATAATCAAATTCCCTCCACGGATTGACATTAGTATTGGTGTGAAAAAAGATCGTTTGCGAGAAGTAATGAAGCTAAAAGCCGATGCTCGCATACGTCGTCATACTTGTAAAAGCTCATGAGAAATCGAGCGAGATAGACAATGAAATCTCTAAATTTAAGTTTGTTTATAATGGACCATATAAAGTCATTGGTATACCTCACACAAATGCTTATTGCTTAGAGTATCCAAGCTCTGGAAAACGATTAGGTATACGGAATATTGTAGACTTGAAATTGTACCAACCTAGGATTGATTAATACCACACAATGGGTAATTTGTACAGTATGTAAATATAGAGTGTAAGATTTAAGGATGTGCCATGTTACGATGCTTTTGCCTGACCTAGAGGTCATTAAAGAAGTTGTAATTAATAAGTAATTAATTTTGACTAAATGATTTAAGAGTAACTGATTAGTAATCATCTGAAAAATCCAAGCTGCTAGTTTAAGTTTTCAGCTGAGTCACAGTAAATTAAGCAATGTAAATATGATTTTGTAACTTTCTGTAATATTTCATGAATGTGTGTTTTTATTAGTCATTGCCGATGTACTTAGACGCTGTTTTAAGTTTCAGGCTAGTACATGCGTGTGATGATGGACAGTGTTGAGTTATCCACTGTGATAGTATTAAGGGACTCCTTGAGATTACTCGGGAGTGAGTTATTCCTAAAGAATTCAGTGAAACGGACGTCATGGAAATGCCGTTAAAAGGGCGAGTGAGATCAAGCGTGCCGCACAGGCGGGCGCAACAATACTGGCAAGGCGAAGCCGCTGTCGGCTCTTGTGTCGCTGTCGGCATTTGTACCGCTGTCGGCATTCTTTGTACTCGCGAGTACGAAATGTGGAGTTACTTTTCTTACCCGGGCAGCTGATGTGAAAGAATTCTGCTGTCAATATTTATGTTTTCTTCGATCTGCTGTATATTATTTTCTTGTTTAGCGTTAATTGGACATGACGAGAATATTAATTATGAAAAGGTTACATAAAAATGTGTATTCTATGTAATTAATTATTAGTTTGCGTATTTTGATATACCTAATTTTTTATGACCATGTACTCTGATTAATTTTGCAAATAGTATTCCATTTCTTATAGTGTTACGAATTTTAATGATTTTGGAATAGCTAAACCATTTTCTATGATTTCTATGAATTTTGATATGTTGTCAACCTGTTTTATTTTGTGCAAGATGACAGAGTGGAATAAGATTAGGAGTGTCTCCACTCAATTATTATCGTCTCAAAATTGGTTTACGATTAATTAGATGAATGCTAAATTTTGTTATGTTTTGAGCATATGCATTTCCGCTGTTTCTTTTTTTGGGACATTTTCTGAGTCTGTTTACGTTGCACGAACATCCTCAGACAATGTGGGGCACGTGTAACGCTGGAAATGCATATCCTCCTATTTCCATCTATTGTACTATTTTTTTCCTTGCTTTGTTACCTCAAGATATGACATTTCTGTCTCTTTGTATATTGTAATTGTTTTACTATTTGTATATTTATGCATTTATGTCGATGTATAATTGGTTTGTTTCGTAAATATTATTTGTATTTTTACGCTGGGTCTTGCCTAGGGAAAACTGCTATCGAATGATTACGTCGATAGGTCGTGTGAAGAATCAAAGTGTGTAGGATCTTTGGTAGTGTTAACTCTGCCACGTGGAGCGCGGGCTGAGAGAAGGAGTCTGGCTGGTGTAGCGAGTGGAGCAGGTGCGTGGTGTGACGCTCCCGCGAGTTGCCGCGCTTTCGGGGTTTGGCAGCATGTAATTGCGCTCGACTTGCGATGATAGTTTCTGACATGGTGTCGCGGACGGGAAACATTAACTAGCGCACATCAAGAGCCCGTTTCGTCTGGTGACCGTGTCGAGAAGAAGGCGCGCCAACATCCAGCTTCTGCAACAGTGACGGCCGACAATGAGTGACTGTCGCCACCTCCTCGATCGACGGCTTCGAACCTTCAATCAACCAACAAGGAAGACTGGAAGCACGTAAAGTTTTAGAACTGTATGGCAGACCTCAGCTTTTAATCTTGTTCCATTTGCCTCGCAAAATTACAGCAACTTAGCATGAACCTTTGTTGCTCATTGTCCCAATTGCATTACCAAGCAGGGTCCCTTCCTTTTCCGGAATGAACCCGAGTGTCGTTGAAATTCAGACACCAGCATTAAAGTAACATCATTTCACTGCTTTAATCTGAAAGGTATTCATAGCTGGCTTCAATATTCAGATTACACAAGCACAAATTAAGAGTGCGAGTTTTGTTATCGTATTTTAGCTTACCTGTGACTGCAGCTCAGCTTGGTACGTACTAAATTTTACTATTGTTAATTGTTCAGAATCATTTAATTCAAGTTCAAAGTTAAATCTCTTATTTCTAAATTGCGTAGATTCAAGTAGTTTTTGAAATGATTGTTGAGGTAGTCCAAGACTAACCGTATTTTTCTGAATTTCGATGTGCTTCAGAAAGAAAGCTCACTATTAACATCAGTCACTAAATTAACTTTCGATTTTCCGGTTTTATTAATTCTTTTGCTAAATTAAGTCAGGGTGTAGCGAAATTTATTACTTCTGACAAACTTTCAGTTTTCACACTACGCGTGTCAACCTTCAGTTGCCACGCTTCTAGTGCTAATGATATGTGTAATAACCTTTCTTTTTCAGTTACTATAGTAATTGTCCTTAGGACTAGCGACCGTGATTTCCCCCAAATCTCAAATACCTAATTACCGCTAGTTAATTGTTAACGTAGCGGCTGCACATTTACTTTCTTTATTAACTTTACCCCTTTTCAAAAATAATTTCCCCCAGTTTCATTACCACATTTCCTTTCATTCAGATGTTACCCTTTCCTCCCTCTTTACCGACAGGTTAACTTCGGTGAAGATTGCTTTTCCAAAACTCCCATTAGGTACACGCGGTTTCATTTTTCACTGTCATTAAGGTCGGTAAGTGAGGGGGAGGTTACAATTGATACGTGTTCAATAACCCGAAAGTTCCTAAATACAATGTAACATACCATACAGTTAAAAGGAAGTCACGCTTGATGAAGGTCCGCATCATTTTCCATTTTCAACCAGACCTAAGGTCTGAGAAACATAGAAATAATAATAATAATGTCTGAGAAAGGAAACAAATAATAATAATAATAATAATAATAATAATAATAATAATAATAAACCCTGTGGAGGCCCGGGAAAAGAATAGGCCACCGGTATGTTCTGCCAGTCATAAAAGGCAACAAAAAGAACAAACCACTAATAGGGCTAACCCCCCTTTTAGTGTGATTAGTTGGTTCAGGACACAACTAATGAAGCCTCGGACAAGCGCTGTCATGGTCGGGGACAGCGCTTGAACCCTATGCCCATCCACAACGGTAACGACACTGCTAGCCACATAGAAAATGATTTAAATCCAAATAGATCTGTAGCCTGTGTTGCCATGCTGGTTTTGTGGGTTTCTTCTGTGTGTTGGTTGGTTCTGATCTCTGCCTAGTGTGTATATTTAGTGTAGTGAGTGCTCCTATATAAACCAGTAGTTGTAACTCTTCCATAGTTGTGTTTTCATTTATTTTGTTGTGTATGATTGTGTTGATAGTTTTTATTGTTGTTTTGACTTGTGGGTTATTTGGCGGTCAATGCAAGAATGGTCTAATGTCTGTATTTGTGTCTTTGTATTCTATATTTGTCAGCTTAAATTTTTCTTTTATATCTAACATGTGTGTCACTTCGTGTTCTATTTGTGCTTGTTCTGGTGGCTGTCTTAAGATTTCGTTTTCCTCTGATTGTTTAATTGATGCGTGTTGGTCTTTGTTTGTTTGCTCTGGGATGTTTGAGTCCATTACTTTATTTTCTTCTTCTTCTAATTGCACATTATTTTGTTCCAGTATTTGTTGTACTTGTTGTTTGATGTTTTCTAATTCTGACTGGGGTATCCTGTTATTTTTTATTATAACACGGATCTGATCAGCTAGTTGTTGTTCTGTTAAAAATTTTAATTCCGGGTATCTGGTAATAAATGTTGTGTATACTTGTGATCTGTATCCAGTTGTGTTGGTTCCTAGGTTTCTTGCTTGGTAATAACAGAACATGAGGTGTCGATTAACTTCATCTGACCATCTCATCCTCTGTCTTTGTTTTCCTTCTAGGGTGGTTGCAGGAAACATATCCTGCAAAACACCTCTATTTGGATTTAAATCATTTTCCAGTTGGGTAGCAGTGTCGTTACCATTGTGGGCGGGCATAGGGTTCAAGCGTCGTCCCCGACCATGACGGCGTTTGTCCGAGGCTTCTTTAGTTCTGTCCTGAACCAACTAATCACGCTAAAAGGGGGGTTAACCCTATTAGTGGTTTGTTCTTTTCGTCGCCTTTTACGACTGGCAGAACATACCGGAGGGCTATTCTTTTCCCGGGCCTCCACAGGGATTATTATTATTATTATTTCTTTACTTTCTCAGACGTTAAGTCTGGTTAAAAATGGAACGCGACGCGGACCTTGATCAAGCGTCACTTCCTTTTAACTGTATGGTATATGTTATATTGCATTTAGGAACTTTCGGGTTATTGAACATGTATCAATAATTATGGATTTCTGTAGTTGTATATATATGTTTGGATGTAGCTGTATTGCATTGATATACTGGTGGATATTGTGTGGTATGACTCCTGTAGTTGATAGTATAATCCATATAATGTCAACTTTATCCTGATGCCACATGTCCTTGACTTCCTCAGTCAGTTGGATGTATTTTTCAATTTTTTCTCCTGTTTCCTTCTGTATATTTGTTGTATTGGGTATGGATATTTCGATTAGTTGTGTTAATTTCTTCTTTTTATTGGTGAGTATGATGTCAGGTTTGATATGTGGTGTTGTTTTATCTGTTATAATGGTTCTGTTTCAGTATAATTTGTATTCATCATTCTCCAGTACATTTTGTGGTGCATACTTGTATGTGGGAACGTGTTCTTTTATAAGTTTATGTAGTAAGGCAAGCTGTTGGTGTATTATTTTTGCTACATTGTCATGTCTTCTGGGGTATTCTGTATTTGCTACTATTGTACATCCACTTGTGATGTGATCTACCATTTCTGTTTGTTGTTTGCAAAGTCTGCATTTATCTGTTGTGGTATTGGGATCTTTAATAATATGCTTGCTGTAATATCTGGTGTTTATTGTTTGATCCTGTATTGCAATCATGAATCCTTCCATCTCACTGTATATATTGCCTTTTCTTAGCCATGTGTTGTATGTGTCTTGATCGATGTGTGGCTGTGTTAGATGATACGGGTGCTTGCCCTGTAGTGTTTTCTTTTTCCAGTTTACTTTCTTCATATCTGTTGATGTTATGTGATCTAGAGGGTTGTAGAAATGGTTATGAAATTACAGTGGTGTAGCCGATGTATTTATATAAGTGATTGCTTTGTGTATTTTGCTAGTTTCTGCTCGTTCTAGAAAGAATTTTCTTAAATTGTCTACCTGTCCATAATGTAGGTTTTTTATGTCGATGAATCCCCTTCCTCCTTCCTTTCTGCGTAATGTGAATCTTTCTGTTGCTGAATGTATGTGATGTATTCTATATTTGTGGCATTGTGATGGTGTAAGTGTATTGAGTGCTTCTAGGTCTGTGTCACTCCATTTCACTACTCTAAATGAGTAGGTCAATATTGGTATGGCATAAGTATTTATAGCTTTTGTCTTGTTTCTTGCTGTCAATTCTGTTTTCAGTATTTTTGTTAGTCTTCGTCTATATTTTTCTTTTAGTTCTTCTTTAATATTTGTATTATCTATTCCTATTTTTTGTCTGTATCCTAGATATTTATAGGCATCTGTTTTTTCCATCGCTTCTATGCAGTCGCTGTGGTTATCCAATATGTAATCTTCTTGTTTAGTGTGTTTTCCCTTGACTATGCTATTTTTCTTACATTTGTCTGTTCCAAAAGCCATATTTATATCATTGCTGAATACTTCTGTTACCTTTAGTAATTGGTTGAGTTGTTGATTGGTTGCTGCCAGTAGTTTTAGATCATCCATGTATAGCAAATGTGTGATTTTGTGTGGGTATGTTCCAGTAATATTATATCCATAATTTGCATTATTTAGCATGTTGGATAGTGGGTTCAGAGCAAGGCAGAACCAGAATGGACTTAATGAGTCTCCTTGGTATATTCCGTGCTTAATCTGTATTGGCTGTGATGTGATATTATTTGAATTTGTTTGGATATTAAGTGTGGTTTTCCAATTTTTCATTACTATGTTTAAGAACTGTATCAGTTTAGGATCTACTTTGTATATTTCCAATATTAGTAGTAACCATGAGTGGGGAACACTATCAAAAGCTTCTTGGTAATCAATGTATGCGTAGTGTAGTGACCTTTGTTTAGTTTTAGCTTGATATGTCACCTCTGTATCTATTATCAGTTGCTCTTTACATCCTCGTGCTCCTTTGCAGCAGCCTTTTTGTTCTTCATTTATAATTTTGTTCTGTGTTGTATGTGTCATTAATTTCTGTGTAATGACTGAAGTTAATATTTTGTAGATTGTTGGTAGGCATGTTATGGGGCAATATTTAGCTGGGTTTGCTGTGTCTGCTTGATCTTTAGGTTTCAGATAAGTTATTCCATGTGTAAGTGTATCAGGGAATGTGTATGGGTCTGCGATGTAACTGTTAAATAATTTAGTTAGATGTGAATGTGTTGAGGTGAACTTCTTTAGCCAGAAATTTGCTATTTTATCATTTCCAGGAGCTTTCCAATTGTGCATAGAATTAATTGCTCGGGTGACTTCATGTTGCAAAATTATCACTTCAGGCATTTGTGGTATCATCTTGTATGAGTCTGTTTCTGCTTGTATCCACTGTGTATGCCTGTTATGTTGTACCGGGTTTGACCATATGTTGCTCCAGAAGTGTTCCATGTCTGTTATGTTTGGTGGATTGTCTATTTTAATGTGTGTGTTATCTATTGTCTGGTAAAATTTCATTTGGTTTGTGTTGAATGTTTGGTTTTGTTTCCTTCTATTTTCACATTTTTTGTATCTTCTAAGTCATTTGGCCAATGCTTGTAATTTCTGCTTCTTTTCATCTAATTGCTCTATTGCTTCTTGTTGTGAGATTTTACCTAACCTTTTTCGTTTTTTGTCTGTTTTTTGTTTTTTGTCAGTACACAAAATGTACTGGAGAATGATAAATACAAATTATACTGGAACAGAACCATTATAACAGATAAAACAACACCACATAACAAACGTGACATCATACTCACCAATAAAAAGAAGAAATTAACACAACTAATTGAAAAGGAAGTGACACACAACTAATTGAAAAGGAAGTCACACTTGATCAAGGTCTGTGTCACTTTCTATTTTTAACCAGACATAACGTCTGATTAAGGTAAGATAATAATAATAATAATAATAAATCCGCTATTACCGGTCCTAATCCCTGGGCCCCATCTAACAAGTGATGGGGAATGAGGAGGGGAAGGAGTAACAACCTCATTAAAAAACTTTGGTCCATGTGACTCCAGATGATAATAGCCTGTGAGGGCTCCTGCTCAGGGTTACAGATGAAACCCGGGTAACGGTCTCAAAGGTGGAAGAGGAAGTCTGATCTAATTCCCAATGGTTGAGAGAACAGAAGGGCCTAGTGGAATGAAGCACGAACAAAAAATCAAATTTCTGACTAATAATATGATCTTATCTTGGAACTGAATTCCTTACTTTGTATTTCAGCATTGCACCACGCATTGCATCAGGACCAAGGGTTCTGGGGATTACCTACAACTGCAATCAGAAGGTTGAAATGGAGCAACCTCAGATCCTTCCAAAACAAAATTCAAAAAGAAATTATTTCTAGGCATTTTAAACATAAATTCTCTAATCAAGAATAGTAAACAAAAAGAACTACTAATATTTGTAGACAAAAACAAAACTCAAATTTTAGCTGTTTGTAGATGAAAATGTAGCAGATATTTGTAACTACAGAAACTTCAAAGAGAAACCAGAAATCCAAATTATGAATTAGATGCCATTACTATGTATAGCTTTCCATGTTCATAAAAGTTTAATAGAAAATGTAACAGACATTAAATCCACTTCAGAGAGAAATCTTTCCTATCAGTTAAATGCAAAAAACAAGATATACACACTTGTTAATTGCCATGCACCAATAAATGAAGATGACAGGAAAAATTCATGAAAAGAGGAATTCTGGGGTATTTTAGAAACTGAAATATCTAAAATTACAAAGATGAACACCAATTGCCATTAGGCAACTTCAGTGCACAAATAGGCAGAGAAAAGAAATTTAAAATGGAATTGGACAATAGTCAGCCCATAGAAGAACCAACGTAAATGGCATGAAGCTACTCAGTTTGTGTCAAAACTCTCACGTGTAACTACTGTCAACCTTCTTCAGCAAACTAAAATGTGATACCTCCCAACCCAATGTTATGAGAATTTCAGTTAGATCATGTGGCTATTTTGTGAAAAAGTACAATCAAAACTATGAATGTGAAAGTAGTAAGAAATGCTGAACCTGATTCTGATCATTATCTCTCTAAAATTAAAATCAAATGCCTACCTAATAAATAACAAAGAACGTCACAAAAGTTAATAAAATATAATGCAGACAAACTTATTATAATAGAAGAATCAATTAAAAACTATCAAGCTGAAATTAAAGTGGCTAAACATGGCAACTGTCAAGAAATATCCAAAGCAATTAACAATGCTGCACAGAAAACATTTGGGTCAATAAAAAATAAAAGGAAAATATAGCGGAATGAAATATAGAAAGTAACCATAGCAGAGAGGACTAAAAATGGAAAAAATGGAAATGCTCAAAGAAAATTGAAGATTGTGATCAACTTAAAACAAACAGCCAGGTTAATCAGAAAAGGAGAAACTTGGAAACAGACAAAAATTTTGCAAAAAATAATACTTGTGACTTTTATCAAACTTTTAAGAACAAACACCAATTGTCTGCTTCAAAAGTTAAAATGGCAAAATTGAGTTAATGATACAGGGTACTTTTCCGGCTCAATATTATGTACAAATCAACAACTATTTCTTTCAGGCACTGTTTATAATGTATATGTTTTACAGACTTTTTGTTGATACCAGATAATGCAGTACACTTTCTAAACAAATTAGAAGTATTCTGAGATTTTTGAACCTGCTTACAATTATTAAACAATTACAAAGAAATTGATGAAATTTATTTTTCCAAAATGCTTCCTGAAATTAAGTTACCATTTACTCCAGTGTTATACATTTGAAGGAGACCAAATTTTTACCAGATATGCATGACATGATGGCTGAGGTACTAGACCTTTTTAATTTGACCTATTATGTATATTACAAGGATAAAAATATATCACAGCTCACATTTTAATTTTTGTAATTTTTTTCCTAATAAAGATGTTATCTTTTTCTATAATTTAGTTGATTCAGCAATAAAGCTTAGGTCTAGTACATAAGTATGGACTATTGCAAGTTACAGAAAAATTAGAGAAATGCTTTATAAACTTTAGGAAATATTTGTATCTGAATTCTGAAAAATACAATTTGCAGGAAATTGTGACAGAAGACATGAGTGCAATTAAACTGTGCCTCAGAACATTCCATAAGCATAGTCTTCATCCTGCAGCATTTCTTCATCTTCAAGCTTCCTCTTGGCATTCCTTTTAGCACTTCTTGCTTCTTTGGTAACTTGAAGAGCAAATCCTTCAGCTTCAAGCGCCCGTTGTCCATCACACGCAAGCAATTGATCTTCCATATTAGAGCTACATCTTATGTCTAAATTTATCCGGTCTTCCAACCTTCCTATCACTCTATCATTGAAACATATCACTGCATCTAGTACACCATCTTTTAATGTATCTATTCCTACAAAAACATTCTTGGGTAATCTTTCCCATATGCAATGGTTGAAATTTTCATTTGTATTCTGAGTGGGGCAGATGTGGGCTCTGACCACAATCTATTGGTTATGACCTGTAGATTAAAACTGAAGAAACTGCAAAAAGGTGGGAACTTAAGGAGAAGGGACCTGGATAAACTTAAAGAACCAGAGGTTGTACAGAGTTTCAGGGAGAGAATAAGGGAACAATTGACAGGAATGGGGGAAAGAAATACAGTAGAAGAAGAATGGGTAGCTTTGAGGGATGTAGTAGTGAAGGCAGCAGAGGATCAAGTAGGTAAAAAGACGAGGGCTAGTAGATATCCTTGGGTAACAGAAGAAATATTGAATTTAATTGATGAAAGGAGAGAATATAAAAATGCAGTAAATGAAGCAGGCAAAAAGGAATACAAACGTCTCAAAAATGAGATCGACAGGAAGTGCAAAATGGCTAAGCAGGGATGGCTAGAGGACAAATGTAAGGATGTAGAGGTGTATCTCACTAGGGGTAAGATAGATACTGCCTACAGGAAAATTAAAGAGACTTTTGGAGATAAGAGAACCACTTGTATGAACATCAAGAGCTCAGATGGAAACCCAGTTCTAAGCAAAGAAGGGAAAGCAGAAAGGTGGAAGGAGTATATAGAGGGTCTATACAGGGGCGATGCACTTGAGGACAATATTATGGAAATGGAAGAGGATGCAGATGAAGATGAAATGGGAGATACGATACTGCGTGAAGAGTTTGACAGAGCACTGAAAGACGTGAGTCGAAACAAGGCCACCGGAGTAGACAACATTCCATTGGAACTACTGACGGCCTCGGGAGAGCCACTCCTGACAAAACTTTACCATCTGGTGAGCAAGATGTATGAAACAGGCGAAATACCCTCAGACTTCAAGAAGAATATAATAATTCCAATCCCAAAGAAAGCAGGTGTTGACAGATGTGAAAATTACCGAACAATCAGTTTAATAAGCCACAGCTGCAAAATACTAACGCGAATTCTTTACAGACGAATGGAAAAACTAGTATTAGCCGACCTCGGGGAAGATCAGTTTGGATTCCGTAGAAATACTGGAACACGTGAGGCAATGCTGACCTTACGACTTATCTTAGAAGAAAGATTAAGGAAAGGCAAACCTACATTTCTAGCATTTGTAGACTTAGAGAAAGCTTTTGACAATGTTGACTGGAATACTCTCTTTCAAATTCTAAAGGTGGCAGGGGTAAAATACAGTGAGAGAAAGGCTATTTACAATTTGTACAGAAACCAGATGGCAGTTATAAGAGTCGAGGGACATGAAAGGGAAGCAGTGGTTGGGAAGGGAGTAAGACAGTGTTGTAGCCTCTCCCCAATGTTATTCAATCTGTATATTGAGCAAGCAGTAAAGGAAACAAAAGAAAAATTCGGGGTAGGTATTAAAATCCATGGAGAAGAAATAAAAACTTTGAGGTTCGCCGATGACATTGTAATTCTGTCAGAGACAGCAAAGGACTTAGAAGAGCAGTTGAACGGAATGGATGGTGTCTTGAAGGGAAGATATAAGATGAACATCAACAAAAATAAAACGAAATTAATGGAATGTAGTCGAATTAAGTCGGGTGATGTTGAGGGTATTAGATTAGGAAATGAGACACTTAAAGTAGTAAAGGAGTTTTGCTATTTGTGGAGCAAAATAACTGATGATGGTCGAAGTAGAGAAGATATAAAATGTAGACTGGCAATGGCAAGGAAAGTGTTTCTGAAGAAGAGAAATTTGTTAACATCGAGTATAGATTTAAGTGTCAGGAAGTCATTTCTGAAAGTATTTGTATGGAGTGTAGTCATGTATGGAAGTGAAACATGGACGGTAAATAGTTTGGACAAGAAGAGAATAGAAGCTTTCGAAATGTGGTGCTACAGAAGAATGCTGAAGATTAGATGGGTAGTTCACATAACTAATGAGGAAGTATTGAATAGGATTGGGGAGAAGAGAAATTTGTGGCACAACTTGACCAGAAGAAGGGATCATTTGGTAGGACATGTTCTGAGGCATCAAGGGATCACCAATTTAGTATTGGAGGGCAGTGTGGAGGGTAAAAATCGTAGGGGGAGACCCAGAGATGAATACACTAAGCAGATTCAGAAGGATGTAGGTTGCAGTAGGTACTGGGAGATGAAGAAGCTTGCACAGGATAGAGTAGCATGGAGAGCTGCATCAAACCAGTCTCAGGACTGAAGACCACAACAACAACAACAACATTCTGAGTGCCTCCATGAAGACATTTACTAAGCAAAACATTGTCACTCAGGTCTCTAAAAATTGGTTTTATTTCATTCATATCAGAATCAGGAAGAGAATGCTTATGAGGGTATATTTGACCACTTCCTTTTGCTTTTTGGTAACTACACCAAGAATCTGCTCCTTTAGGGTGAAGTCCGTGAACAGGGTGGTGATCTGTGGACGACTTATGAAAGTAGGTGGCCCATACAGTTTTTCTTATTACTGTACAGCATTCAGAGGTGCAGTTCATCTAATGGCCAGTCAATAACAACTCTGGAGAAGGTCTATTTCAGTTTCTGTCAATCTGCCTTGGCCAGACAGAGATTTTCCATCAGATAGCAACTTTCCTTTCATTCCTCTTCATAGCTTTCTCAATCTGTCTTTGTAGCTTCCTCAACATAGCACCCATCCTCTTTTGCACATGTGCACAGCACTCCAGTTTTGTTACAAAGGTATCACCATAAACAATGAACTCATTAATTTTATTGAAAGCTTTATAGTCCCCATCCCCTAGATACTTCATGTATCTAACCTAATAAATGGGCACCAACCTCTGAAATATTTTTAGAGCTCCATCACACTCCATACCTCCACTGTAATCGTCATAATTCTTAGAACATTGATGTTCAATATTTTCTTCAGTGTTATCATGGCAGGTGTGCCAATACTTAGATAAGCACTCAACATCAACAACTTTTCCATTCTCCAGAGAAGAAGCACTTACAACACCATTCAAGAAATGATGTCCTCGACATTGCCATGTCCCATCAAGTGCAACATCAATGTCCCTGGTTCCACTAATATACAGTTCCTTCTACTGCACATTTCATAGATTCCTTAGACACAACCATCAAGGCACCTAAAAGTATTTTATATACTTACTGAACATACTGGGAGGAGGAGGAAGGTCCTTCAAACCACAAAACCTTTGAGCAGCCTTTTTTTCCTTTTCCTAATGCATGCATTGATACACTAACTTCAAATTCACATCATATGAATTATGCACAATGTTAGAAGTAATTTTTGAGGTAGATTTATTGCAGGGTCTACACAGAATAACTAATTTTTACACTAAAACCTTCCTGCTACTTTGTTGTTCAGTTATTTCCAGACAGCTTACATCATCACATTGTTTACGTTTCGCCACTTCCTATGTCAAAGAAGATAAGATGCCCGCATCAACAACAACAAATCCACTATAAACAGTGTCATTGTTAATACAAAATACAGGATGTAAACAACTACAGAGGAATCTCTTTCTGCCAGTAGTGTATAAAGTACTTTCTGAGATTTTACTAAGCAGAAAAGAAACAACACTAGACAAATCATTTAGGTCAGTATCAAAGTAGTTTTAGGCAAAGAAGGTCATGCTCAGAACAAATATTTAATCTTGAGTCAGTAATTTACCACAGATTACTTAATTCAAAGGACATTGTAGTTATGTCTGTGGATTTCAAAAGGCTTTTGATTCTGTTGACAGAGAAATGATAGAGAAAAATAATTTCAGAATTTGGCTTAAAGTCTGAACTGGCAAATCTAATATGTGAAACACTTACAGATAAAGTCTGTAAAGTAAAATTTATGGAAGAAATTTCACAGCCTTTCAAAATTAAAACAAGTGCATGACAAGGTGATGGCCTATCACCAGTTCTTTGTAAAACAGTGAGAATTTGGAACAAAAAGCTTATTGAAATCAACATCCCGCCTTTAAGGTTAGGAGGAGGAAGAAAAAAGATCAATATAAACTGTCTTGCATTTGCAGATGATTTTGCTATTATTTCCAAAAAATGTGGCATCTACTATAACACAACTAAATCTTGTTGAAGAAATAGCCAGCAGAACTGGCATGAGAATTTCTGCATAAAAACAAAATATGAAACAAATATTAAAGATGCTCGAGAATCCTTTAAAACAGGTATTGGCCAAATAGAAATGGTAAAACAAATCAAATATCTAAGAGAGATAATCCAAGAAAATGCTTTGGAAAAATCTGCAATAGAGGAAAGGTTGCACAAACTGGGGAGAGCATACGCCATCACAAAAATAATAAAAAGAGCCTATCCAAAAATGCAAAAATAAGGCTTTACAACACAGTAGTGAAGTCAGAATGCCTGTATACAGGAGAATGCCTGGCATTAAACTATAACTTAGATCAATTAGAAGTACTAGAAAGGTGAATTATAAGAAAAATATTAGGACCACAAAACATAGCAGAAGATTGGAAATTATGAAGTACTGCTGAAATTTACCAAAATATAGAAAATATTTCAAACATAATGAGAAAAAAAGACTCATGTTTTTCAGATATTTGTTTCAGATGCAAGACAGTAGGTTAACTAATAAGATTTTCAAATATTTGTAGGATAAGATGTCCACACAAGTTGGGTCAATGAAGCAAAACAGGATTTAGAAAGAAACAATATAAAACATAAGATATAAACAACAGATAAGTCTTCCCTCATGTTTCACATCTTCTATTCTGATTCAACAACGTATTGTCTGCATAGTGTAGCTGTCACTACCAAATGTAGAGGTTGGCATGCGCTGGAGGAATGTTGGACGTGGATAGAAACTATCAGGATGCACTGTATTAAAACTCGGTCATGATCTTCAAGTATTTTATTATTCCCAGGTACAGTGCCGTGTTCCCCTCTGTCTGCATCACAGGGTCCCACAATGCCAGGATGCCACTTTGCTGTCTGCAAAACGGCTTGGCATGGAAGAGCTACCTCAGTGACGGGTGCAAGGTACTGTGGTGTCCTGCCCTTGTACAGCTGCGGTGTTTTGATGATGTCAGGAAGCGCCAGCAGCTGACTCAGTGGCCTTCATCCCCGTTGCCTCAGTGCCTCTTGCTGGGAGCTGCAGGGAGGCCTGCTGCGTGCTTCTCTGCTGTTGTGGTTAAGAATGTGGGCGACAACAAGCACCTGTGATCCAACAGCCAAATCTGCGGCCCTTGCCTCTGGCATATGTTGGGAGCCAACAAGATTGCCCACAGTAGCGAGCCATCGCCGCTGGCTGGCTACGGACCCCGCGTTGGCCTCAGAGGGTCGAACCAGTGACCCGCCGTGCATTGGAACACTGGCGCCCCATCTGCTGCTGTGTGTAGCCGGTGGTGTGACACGCCCCGTGGTCCAGGAGAGCTGCTACACTTGAATCCCCCTTGTTAGAAAACCAGCACCTATTTATATGCAGCTGTGCACCTCTGTTTTGGTAACGTGCTGCTCCGAGTCCTGTATTCATAACACCTATGTTAGGTCAGTGGGCCCCTTCTGCCTGTAACTTGCACCATGTAAACCACTGCATTTACTCTTTTCAGCTGTTCTATGGCCTCCATTCTACTTCGCAACTGCTGGTAAGTGTAACTTGCTGTCAACAGACCTGCACCTGGCTGTAACTTGTGCGCTCAGAAATATTGCACTGAATCTAACTTTTTCCTATCTTAAATGGTGGTGCCGCTACAATAGTATTCATGGAAATTTTATTTTATCTGTTATTAACTTGTATGATGTTAATTTCATGAATCGAGTCATTCCACGATCATGAAGATTTGTTTCTCAGTTTGGTGATCTGGAACTATACATGTAAAATAATTTTTTTTTCTTTTTTTTAAAATGCAAGTCTGATAACCTCACAGTGCTCTGCTTCGAGATTTTCAAATAATGAGGTAGGGCCAATCCATAATTCTACATTCATATTCAAGTCTAACCAATATTAAATAAAGTATTTGCTTAGGTTTCTGTTCACTCACCCGGCTTAATCCTATAAACACAGACACTGAAGATAAAAGCGCTGCCACAACTGTTCTGATGTCCAGCTGAAAATCAATCCCGATGATCCCTGTTTCCACAAAAAGAAGAAATTAACAGCCAAAAAGCAATAAAGAAAGAAATGGGGTCATTTTTTCAAAAATTGCTGGCATTCTGATTAATGTTAACATTAAATAGAAACTAAAGTTATTCAGGATGAAGCATCTAAAAAAGATGTCACTGGCTAACTGAAATTCTAAATTGGTTGTTGTATGCAAGCCTTCAGGCTCAGTAGCTCAGTGCAAGACTCAGATAAACAGGGTACTTCACATCATAATTGAGAGGAACAAGCTAGTTAAATTGGAAATTTGAGAAATGATGCAGAAGTATCATCCTTCTGTAACTGTAGACGTCTGTTATTGTAACTATATACATCCTAACTATGCAACTTTATTTCAGAACATGAACGAACTTTTATTTTCCTCCATAAGGAAGGAACTAATAATTCCAAAAGCTAGAAATTGTTATTAATAAACAGGTTAGTCAGCAGTACTGAACATAAGCAATGGTGAGGCATTCTCTTTCTTTGTAGTTTTATTTTAAAGAAAATTAAGCATTTCTCTGACTGTGGCTAAGATATTAGAGAATAATTCTCAGACATATGGCTGAATCTTGGTGTCCAATGGGCACATGCCCATTCTGGCATAGTCTCTCCTGGCAAATGGGTTCCTGGGATGGAATTTAACCTATTGTGAACTTGTCTTCTTCTTCTATTTCTTCATCTTCTTTCAAACAGAAGGCAAAAAATTCACTGCAATTTAATTTTTTTATTTGTTCAATTTGCGTCATGGTGTGAGGGATGGTGGTTGTGATGGGGAGGGGGAATGTTAAGTGCTATCCATTGAAGACGACAATATCTTGAACATCAGGTCCACCAAATTGTAGAACAAGGAAAAATTAATATCTTGTGATTCTGGAAGTTTTCCCAGCATACTGAATATTCTATGACGCTTTAGTTGCAGCCAGATCACGTTGACTTATTGCCACAATGTGTTGGCTGTCAACTGTTCAGCCATCTTCCGGTGAGTGTCTGCCACTGAAGACTGCTATCATGTTGTCAGCTTTACAGTAAAAACTGGCGTGGAGGTGCAAGCACATTAGTGGCCATCACAGGAGTGTCCTCTATTGAAATTCACACCCTCTGTTTCAATTGTGGCATATAAAGGCGAAACTACATGTCTGCCCTCTGTCATAACATGTGCCCTCAGCGATAAAAACAGATGTCAGATGTTGACAGGCATGTTGTTATGAATAAAATGTTTTCTCTCAAAATAAATTAAAGATATCACTTGGTCCCAAGCATTGTCCAGTTGAAAGACGCTCGCTGTCATTATTTGTAAGACCTTGTGCTAGACGTATTTCCAATGATTATTTAATTACTAAGTCCCAGAAGGATCTCGCAGGGCCAAGATTTTTGTGGCACAATAATCCAAAGAGTGTCCTGTGGTCATACAATGCTCAGCTATGGCCTACTTACTGGGTTGTGAAAGGTAAGTGTGGTGCCCATGTTCAACGCTTCATTCATGTACTGAGCCTATTGTCTGACCTAAGTAAGCTTTGCCATACTGGCAAGAAATTTTGTAAATCCTGACCTTCTGCAGTCCCAGATTGTCCTTTACTGAACCGAGAAGAGCACCAGTCTTCACCAGTGGGGAGAGAGGATTTCCACAACCTACTTTTTATTTGACGATGAATATTTTGAGCAAACTGACAGTGTTGCAATGGGCAGTCCTCTATTCTCTCTGGTAGCAAACTTTTTTTATCAAAGACTTTGGGGAAATGGCATTTGATTCAGTAGAACTTAAACTGAGAGTCTTGTGGCAATATGTTTCTTGCAACATCTCAATTCAATCCACAAGAACATCCAGTTTATGATGGAAATAAAGAAGGATGGTTGCTTCCCTTTTTGAACATCTTGATTAGTAGTAACACAGATGGGACATTAGAGCATTCTTTCTACTGTAAGCTGTAATGGTTCTTTATTTATGTGACCACTACGGCACCCCAACCCCAGTTCTCAATACCAGTAATATCGTACTACTTTTCTGCGAAGTAACAGACATATTTTTGTGACAATATTCACATTTGGTTTTATTAATGTATAGGTACTCCAATGTATCAATATATTACAGTGATATGGTTCTTGTGTGTATTCATTTCTGTGAGACTGTCATAATCTTTGACTTACTTGTAACCATTTTGGCGCAAATGCGCACAGAGCAGTCTTTGTTTCACTTTGCAGAAGTTAAGTTGTTATTTCGCTTTGTAAAAGAACAGTCAAGTCTTGTGTTTGGTTAAAGTGGAAATTAAATATATGAAGATTGATACAAAACTGTTTTCTTGATGATGTCACAATTAAGAAGAAGTATATGTGAATTTACAAGAAGTTTAATAAAAATGTGGATTGTGAACACCAAGTCAAAAATTATTTCTACCATACCATTGTTCTGACCTGGGATTGTTTGATCATAAAGAATTACCTGAAAATGCATTTGTTAGGTCTTCAAATATTGCTAAAATACAGATCTGTACCTTCTAGCAGTCAAAGTGGAATCACCCTAGAATCAACCAGATGAGCCATAATAACTTCGACAAAATCTATGTTGGAATCTATCCAAGATAAGTGCCAAAATTAATGACTTTTTTACAGTGACTTCATTATTTCCATTCTGATAATACCATCCACAGTCAATAACTTTGTTGTTGCCCAATAAGGCGAACATATGCTGCGTGAGCAACATTATTAATCTGATTTCAAACCTACTTTGCAAGTGGTGGTATTGTTAGAAAGCCCACACATACAGACCTCTACCTGCAAGCATTGAGCTGCCTTCACAAACTATCAGTGTCCTTAGGACATTGTTGCACCAAGAACATGTTGTTTCTGATGGAGACAGCCTTACAAAGGAGCTAGAACATCTACACTCAGTGTTCAAAGATAATGGTCATCAACATCAACATGATAAGGAGCTGTTCAAGTCCAGGACATTCCTTCCATTGGCAATCTTCTGCCTAAAGTAGGCAGGATCCTAAAGTGACATCAGTTAAAGTGATTCTCCAGCCACTGGTGAAGATCTGTGCTCTTTTCAGTTTGGTAAAGGATGGGGTTGAGGGTTGATTTGGTGGAAGAGACCAGACAGCAAGGTCATTGGTCTCATTGGATTATGGAAGGATGGGGAAGGATGTTGGCCATGCCCTTTCAAAGGAACCATCCCAGCATTTGCCTGAAGTGATTTAGTGAAATCACAGAAAACCTAAATCAGGATGGCCGAATGTGGGATTGAACTGTCATCCTCCTGAATGCAAGTCTAGTGTGCTAACCACTGCGCCACCTTGTTTGGTTTGGTAAAGGACAATATAGAACTGTGGAAGGCCAGAATTTACAAAATTTTTTGCCAGTGTGGCAAAGCTTACATAGTTCAGATGATACACGTTGTACACAAAATATGCATTGAACATGAATGCCACACTCAGCCTTCACAGCTCAATCAGTCTTGCATTGCATTATGACAAGACACTCTTTGGATTATTGTGCCACAAAAATCTTGGCCCCAGTGAGATCCTTTTGGGATTCATCAGTAATTAAACAATCAGTGGAAATATGTCTAGCACAAGATCTTATCAATCATGATAGTGGCTTTCAACCGGACAAAGCTTGGGACCAGGTGATCTCTTTAATTTCTTCCAGGAGAAAACAGTTTAAACATAATGACATGTCTGGTGACATCTGATGTATGTTTTTAGCACCACAAGCTTGTGTTTTGACAGAGGGCAGACATGTAGTTCAACCTTTACACAAGCCCCTGCATGCCATAGATGGAACAGTACTTGCAGAGGGTGCAGATTTTTATAGAGGGTGCTCCTGTGATGGCTGCCAATGTGCATGCATCTCCACACCAGTTTTTGTTATAAAGGCAGCACCATGAACTAGCAGTCTCCAGTGGCAGACAATCACCTGCAGACAGCTGAATGGTTGACATCCAACATACTCTAACAAGAAGTCAACATGATCTGGCTGCAGTCTCTAAATCTTATAGAATAAGGAAAACCTTCCTGTTAAATGGGACCACTTACTGAACAGCAGAGGCATTGATTTGTCAGCAGGCACAGTATCTCTTCAGAAAGCTAGAAAAGTTTTCATTCCATTTTGTGTGCCTGTCAATGACTTAACACATCTGTTGTTTAGTGAGTGGTGTCTTTTACTCCCAAATTATTTACATTCTGTCTGAACTTTCCTTACTATATTAACTGCTAAATGGGATAGTTGAACATAAATCAGTTTATAACTCACATAGAGAAAGTGTAATTTGTATTGCAGAATGGACCTTTGTGTCTGTTACTCCAAGAGAGACACTTTAAACCAGGCTGGGCCAAGATTTGCACTCCTGGTGCATGTTCACACTCTGCACCACAGCCAATTCTGCTAATTTTTCAGCTTCTCCAATACCGCACTGTTCTGAGAAGGGTTGTGAATGAGATGGCTATATACTGTATGCTACAGATGTGGGAAACTTAATGAAGACATATTTGCAGCACAGTGCAACTACTTCTAAGAGGGACTATTGCAGCACATTTTTATGAGCAGGACATTATCATTGGATTTTTATTTTCAACTTTTTATTTTTCTGCCACAGCAATAATTTTATTACTTAATTAATTCAGTAAGTTGATAGTGCTAATAAAATGAACAGAACTACAAAAAACTTTATATACAGGCTTTTAACATCATGTTGTGGTGGTTATAAATTTGCACTCATTTTGATTTTAGAATATGTAAAATATCTGGAACTACAGTTCACGATACAATCAAGCACATGGAATTACACAGACTAAAATGTATTGAACCTAAAAGTTGGTGTCAATTTCATAACAGAAATCGAAAAATTATGCACACATGTACTGAACCAAATACTGAAATACACTACCAGCCATTAAAATTGCTACACCATGAAGATGACGTGTTACAGACATGAAATTTAACCGACAGGAAGACGATGCTGTGATATGCAAATGATTAGCTTTTTAGAGTATTCACACAAGGTTGGCGCCGGTGGCGAAACCTACAACGTGCTGACATGAGGAAAGTTTCCAACCGATTTCTCATACACAAACAGCAGTTGACTGGTGTTGCCTTGTGAAAAGTTGTTGTGATGCCTCATGTAAGGAGGAGAAATGTGTACCATCAAGTTTCAGACATTGATAAAAGTCGTATTGTAGCCAACCACGATTGCAGTTTATCGTATCGAACATTGCTGCTCGCGCTGGTCGAGATCCACTGACTGTTAGCAGAATATGGAATCGGTGGGTTCAGGAGGGTAATACGGAACGCCGTGCTGGATTCCAACAGCCTCGAATCACTAGCAGTTGAGATGACAGACATCTTATGCACATGGCTGTAATGGATCGTGCAGCCATGTCCCGATCCCTGAGTCAACAGATGGGGACATTTGCAAGACAACAACCATCTGCACGAACAGTTAAACAATGTTTGCGGCAGCATGGACTATCAGCTCGGAGACCATGGCTGCAGTTACCCTTGACGCTGCATCACAGACAGGAGTGCCTGCGACGGTGTACTCAACGACGAACCTTGGTTCACGAATGGCAAAACGTCATTTTTTTGGATGAATCCAGGTTCTGTTTACAGCATCATGATGGTCGCATCCATGTTTGGCGACATCGCGGTGAATGCACATTGGAAGTGTGTATTCATCATTGCCATACTGGCATATCACCCGGCGTGATGGTATGGGGTGCCATTGGTTACATGTCTCGGTAGTGGACGTTACGTTTCTGATGTGTTACGACCCGTAGCTCTATCCTTCATTTGATCCCTGCGAAGCCCTATATTTCAGAAGGATAATGCACCACCGAATGTTGCAGGTCCTGTACGGGCCTTTCTGGATAAAGACAATGTTCAACTGCTGCCCTGGCCAGCACATTCTCCAGATCTCTCACCAATTGAAAACATCTGGTCAGTGGTGACCGAGCAACTGGCTCATCACAATACGCCAATCACTACTCTTGATGAACAGTTGTATCATGCTGAAGCTGCATGGGCAGCTGCACCTGTACACACCATCCAAGCTCTGTTTGACTCCATGCCCAGGTGTGTCAAGGCCTTTATTATGGCAAGAGGTGGTTGTTCTGGGTACTGATTTCTTAGGATCTATGCATCCAAATTGTGTGAAAATGTAATCACATGTCAGTTCTAGTGTAATATATTTGTCCAATGAATACCCGTTTATCATCTGCATTTCTTCTTGGTGTATCAATTTTAATGGCCAGTAGTGTAATATTAGCAGGTAGTATGACATTGTTCCCAGGGTAACATTTGATAGAGGTCTTCTAAATTCCTGGATTAGACATACAGGTCATTGATCTGGGTTTTACACTGTATGTTGTCAGCTCAAGCTGGAAGTAATGAGCTACATCAACATTCAAAAGTAAAAACGGTCCCAGAAATAACTAAAATTAGTTTTCAAATGAGGAAAGTCTTGCGATCTCTTTGAGAACACATAATGAAGTATTTCAATTACTGAAACAACACTAGTCATATCTGATCAACAAATGCCTGCCTCATGTTCTGAGAAGTCATGAAGCTGAAGCTGATTTTTCCATATGATTAATTTATGTTTGACTGCAATGCACTGATGCAAATAGTTGACCATTAAGACAGAGGTGTGGAATTCTTTGCTTTGCCTGGTATATTTATTATGAAATACTCTCGATTTCACCAAGTGAGGGGGCACAGTGGTTATCACACTGGACTCACATTTGGAAGAACAATGGTTCAGTCCCACGTCCAGCCATCCTGATATAGGTTTCTTCAAACAGTATGAAAAATAAAGCAGTTCAGATTTCACATTGAATGATGTGGCTTTTCTACTTTTTCTTTTTCTGGACAATTGCATAGATACCAAAGAACTCCTTGGGCAGAAAAATCTAATTTAAAACAGATAATATTGCTAGAAAATTGCATGGCATGTGACAAGGCAGCTGTCCAGCTTTAGCGGCATCTGGCTAAGCTCTTCCTTTCCCTCTTCCATTCTCACCCCTCACTGCAATTGCCATTCCACTCAAGAGCACTAGGCAGGAACATGGCTGGAGCACACATACCCACGGAGTGCTGTTTGGCCAAGTCTGCTTTAAACCATCTGAGGTCTCTGTGTCAGAGGGCTATTACCTCTACTAGAATGGTGGCCTAAGTTTACCAAAGGCCAAAGACGGAGATGCAATGTCTGTATGTTAGAAATTTTGACCCTGTTATTTCACCCTAGTTACTACATTATAAGCAGCTGTTCTCAGTAAAAGCTATCTCCATTTATATGCTGCCAGACAAATTCTTTAACTATGAGAAGTTCATGTAACTACTCAACCGACTACATAAGCCAAAAATAGCCCAAGAATTGCTTATTAACTTCACAGTATCAAATTACCAAAAGTTCAGATTTTCATATGTACTGAGAGTTCATTGGAGACGAGATGAATTAACACAGATTCTTGAATGAGAATTAATTCATGGTGCTTTGTTTGGGTACAAGCTGAGGCATCCCCACATGAAGTCCAGAGATCTTCCAGTTCAATTTTTTTACAAAAACTGGAATAAAGGCAGTTAAACTGACTTCTAGAGAGCTGAAATTTTGGTTTCATTACAGATACTAGGGAAGGATTGTACTAAGTCAAATAGCTGAAGTGGCTAGCATGGCATAGCTCTTACTACTTCCATAGGGAAAACTCTGGAGTATATGGTGAACTAGAGCATAGTCTCATTGCTAGAATTCAGAAACTTAACAAGTTACTTTTAATGTGTACGTATATGAAACCGCTGTAATAGTCTGACCTTATTAGTAGAGACCACACTGAAAGGAATCCAACATAAGCAGCAATACGTAAGAATTCTTTTGAAGATTCAAAATGCATATGATAGTACAGTTATATTTTTTGTCGCTTTGTCATAGCCTTATAATCCTTACTCAGTCAGTGCTATTTTAGGTTCACTGCAGTATGGCAGGTGAACTGGGGGGGGGGGGGGGGGGGGGGGGGGGGGACGGTGTCAGGTGAGGTAAGCAGTAATCCTCCTAGTCTCAGTCTCCATTAATTCGTTGCACCCATACATCCTACCCAATACTCTCCCTTCCTCTGTCCTGTTATCCACCCCCCCAACCAATTCTGTGCCTTCACATCATCATCATTGTTTACTCTATTAACCCACCAGGTCCAGTGCCTGTGCTTGTATTCCTTTTCCGTCCACCTGCTTAGCTGGGTGGTAACTTGCTTGTATCCCATGGCAGCAGGCTCGGGTTTGATTCCTGGCCAGGTTGGAGATTTTCTCCGCTCATGGACTGGGTGTTGTGTTGTCCTCATAATCATTTCATCCTCATCACTGGCAACCAAGTTGCCCAATGTGGTGTCGACTGAAATAAGACTTGTGCTCGGCAACCGGACTTCCCCCGATGGTGCCTCCCAGCCAATAATGCCATAAGCTCATTTCATTTCTGTCCACCTTCTAACCCCATCTAGTGCATTCCTATTCACACATCAACTGTTCTGTTTCTACCAGAGTTGCTGGCCACCTCTACCCACCCCACCCAACAGAACCCACACCAGTCCACATATGCACTGCAATCCTACCATTGTGTGTTTGACCAGCACCATGTAGTTGCCCAGCTGCACGTTCCCTTGCTCATTAAAGGAATTTTCCAGAAAGCTAACAGTTTACATTTTTTTTTTTTTTTTTTGTCTGCTGACAACTCAATTCATCTACTTTTCAGAGAGTGGTCCCTTTACTCCTAAATTATTTACATTCTACCAAAACTTTCCTTGGCGTGCTTATGCTTTAGATTCTGGGTTATAAACATGCTTCCTGATCTTTGCATCAAATAAAATGCTACTGCACAGGGCAGTGTGTTAAGTGTCATGTTGTTTTCTGTATGCATAAACAGTATATCATTTTCAAATACATTGATCATTAGTTATGGACAGTTTCTACATTTTATTATCTACTATCAGCATCACAGTATTGTTTTTTCAACTACACCTGACTCTTAAGAGACTGGCTTTAAATCTCGCTTCACAGAAAATTGTGTGTGTTAATTTTATTTATGATCATTACCTTCATATTTTTCCAAAGTCAATAATGCAGTGTATCTCACTAAATTTTAAAGAATGTGTAAGTTTGTCAGGTTTTGTATTCAATGAAGAATTTCTTTGAATGCCCTATCTGTGAAATCTTTAAGTAGAGAGCTGCACAGAATTCTCAAATTCTTCTGAGAACTTTAGCATATCTGAGCCCATACTGATTCATACAGGGCATAGACAGCATATTGTTAACATCTTGTTACTACTTTTGTAGCTTACTTGGTGCACATTATTGCACAAACATATTACACACTAAACAACAGTGTAACATGACACATATTAGTTTCTGTCTGCAGCCTTTTGACTCTGATTGTTAGACTGAAAACCTCCTCTGGAGATTTCCGTGTATTATGGTCTTCAGCTATATGCACTAACATTGCTGCTACATATTTTATTTTGTTGTATACCTACCTTCCACTGAATCATCCTCATGGTCTTTTCTTATCTCTTTAAATATACACTCCTGGAAATGGAAAAAAGAACACATTGACACCAGTGTGTCAGACCCACCATACTTGCTCCGGACACTGCGAGAGGGCTGTACAAGCAATGATCACACGCACGGCACAGCGGACACACCAGGAACCGCGGTGTTGGCCGTCGAATGGCGCTAGCTGCGCAGAATTTGTGCACCGCCGCCGTCAGTGTCAGCCAGTTTGCCGTGGCATACGGAGCTCCATCGCAGTCTTTAACACTGGTAGCATGCCGCGACAGCGTGGACGTGAACCGTATGTGCAGTTGACGGACTTTGAGCGAGGGCATATAGTGGGCATGCGGGAGGCCAGGTGGACGTACCGCCGAATTGCTCAACACGTGGGGCGTGAGGTCTCCACAGTACATCGATGTTGTCGCCAGTGGTCGGCGGAAGGTGCACGTGCCCGTCGACCTGGGACCGGACCGCAGCGACGCACGGATGCACGCCAAGACCGTAGGATCCTACGCAGTGCCGTAGGGGACCGCACCGCCACTTCCCAGCAAATTAGGGACACTGTTGCTCCTGGAGTATCGGCGAGGACCATTCGCAACCGTCTCCATGAAGCTGGGCTACGGTCCCACACACCGTTAGGCCGTCTTCCGCTCACGCCCCAACATCGTGCAGCCCGCCTCCAGTGGTGTCGCGACAGGCGTGAATGGAGGGACGAATGGAGATGTGTCGTCTTCAGCGATGAGAGTCGTTTCTGCCTTGGTGCCAATGATGGTCGTATGCGTGTTTGGCACCGTGCAGGTGAGCGCCACAATCAGGACTGCATACGACCGAGGCACACAGGGCCAACACCCGGCATCATGGTGTGGGGAGCGATCACCTACACTGGCTGTACACCACTGGTGATCGTCGAGGAGACACTGAATAGTGCACGGTACATCCAAACCGTCATCGAACCCATCGTTCTACCATTCCTAGACTGGCAAGGGAACTTGCTGTTCCAACAGGACAATGCACGTCCGCATGTATCCCGTGCCACCCAACGTGCTCTAGAAGGTGTAAGTCAACTACCCTGGCCAGCAAGATCTCCAGATCTGTCCCCCATTGAGCATGTTTGGGACTGGATGAAGCGTCGTCTCACGCGGTCTGCACGTCCAGCACGAACGCTGGTCCAACTGAGGCGCCAGGTGGAAATGGCATGGCAAGCCGTTCCACATGACTACATCCAGCATCTCTACGATCGTCTCCATGGGAGAATAGCAGCCTGCATTGCTGCGAAAGGTGGATATACACTGTACTAGTGCCGACATTGTGCATGCTCTGTTGCCTGTGTCTACATGCCTGTGGTTCTGTCAGTGTGATCATGTGATGTATCTGACCCCAGGAATGTGTCAATAAAGTTTCCCCTTCCTGGGACAATGAATTCACGGTGTTCTTATTTCAATTTCCAGGAGTGTAGAAAAGAAGTGTCCCAGTTCAACTACCATTCATTCACCTGGTTTCATGTCCCACCCACCAAATTTTCATGTTTGTTGTAGCCTTAACTACATTTTTTAATCCAGGCTGTTCCTTGATCCATTCATTTGTTTTCTTGTCCCTCCCAGTAATTCACAATAACCATTTTTCCAATACTCACTGAAGATTTTTTGAATGATTTTCACAGTGAAAATGCAAGTTGTAATATTACTGGCTTTGCAGCCATCATATCCAACTACTAGAAGCTCTTCTTAGAGCAGTTGAGAAGGCAGCAGTGGGAAGATGACACAATACGGCAAGAGGTACTGGTGGCAGATGGTTTATACAGTATGTGTGTCATGAGAAAGACTGCCTAAATTGTGATCCTTCACGATTGGCTGCTGTGCTCAGAAGTGGTGCACCAAAATGATAAACTTCTGCTATTAATATTAGAAAAACTACACAGCGAATTTACTTGCTTTCATATAAAATCATCTCTCAATAGCAGATGATCATCCCATTATTTCAAAATTGTTTATTACCAGCAAAATAATAAACAACTGCTAAACATAAAGGCAGACAAAGCACTTCAGAGATCTCTGGATTGTGCCTAACTTGGATGGCAAGTGAAGTGGTTTGGCTGTAAGATCAGAACTGGTTTGGCTGTCTCAGAAGACAGACATGTTGTCTGCATTGGTTGGTATTGGTTAAGAACTTAATTAGGAATCTCTGGTTATTTGAACATGTAATTGAGAGCAGTTTGACAGTAATTATACAAGTGTGCAATTGACTGTTTGTTTATTCTCTATGAAAGTGTGAATAATGGGAATTATTTGTGATTTGTCAAGGGGACTATAATCATGCAGTTTCTCATATTCTGCTAATGAAAAGTAAATGGCATCCCATGTAAACAAAATAATTAAAAACTTAATTACTTATACAATACCAGTTCCTTTGCTATGAGTTTATTACAGCCCCAATATAACACATTCACAACCTACATGCTCTTTTCTATGCAGGGGACAACAACTATAGAAGATTGAAGATTGGTGAACATTAATTGGAACTTATGCATTCCACTCAGGGCAGTTGAGGAAAATAGGCAACTCATGCATACTGCAGACTTAGTACAAAGGAGATCAGTGACACATCATGTGTGGTAGCACAGAGGAGGTATGAAGGAAAGAAATTTTTGAGGGAAGGGATATTATCTCTCTCTCCATTTGCCATTCATGGCATCCTTGCAAGAAGTCTTTGAAGTCAAAGTGATTTGGAATTATGAGGCTAGATTTTATTCATGAGAACTGTGAACTGTAACCAAACAACAAACTGTGTAAGAACTGTGATTCATGAGAATTGTAAATGACCAGTTTTTGATTCCTTAAAGTGGCATCAGCACAAGGCAAGAATGGTAATTGCTTAAATGCAAGAAGAATAAAACTTAATATTGTGTGTCTGATCTGTGAGATTATGTTAAAAATCATCACTTTAAGTTTCATCATGCTGTAAGATGATGCAACAAGCTGAGCAGCATGAAACAACCACAGAGAACAGGTGCAGCAGCAGCAAGTTGTGACAGCAAGCAGCAGCCAGCACCGTTAACAGTACATGGCGTGTTTGAAGTGAGAGCTTCAGCATACCACAACAGTAGAGTTGCAGCCAGCAGTGCAGCCCACAACTCCAAGAATCAGCGGCAGTAGGTCGAGTAAGAAAAGTAGTGTAATTGTTGCACTTGCTTATAACAGTCTAAAATTTGTAATTAGAACATAAGTATTAGCAAAATGCTTGGGGAAAAGGAAATGATACACACTCTCAGAAGTTGAGAAAGAGTTCAGCTGCATGGTAGTAGTGACAATCTGCTGGGTCAGATACAAATAAATGATAGTAAAGTCAGGTATGGATTTCACGATATGTCAAATTTAGTCAAAAATAATTTAAGTAAAAACATAGATTCAAACTTTGGTGATGAATATATTCAATAACCAATTATCTCATTGAGAATTATGAAGTAACCATGAGTGCTTTCACTGTGAATGTAGGGTTAACTAATAATGAAGACAATGAAAGCATAGATTTAGTGCCAGACAATGGTAATGTAAACCCTCTATGCGAAGTATCTAGTCAAAATGAAGTAATGATTGGAATGATGATGCCAGAGGAAATGACTCTGATGTCAACATTAATAATGAGCCAACAGATGAATTACATACATTTATTCATGGTATAGCAACAGCTGACACTTTACCAACTTGGGGTGATGTTGAAGATATGAGATCTATGCTAAAATTAATTTTGCAAGAACAAAAAGTACAAAAAACAGACGCTGAGCATAACAAAATAGTGAAAATAGATGAGGTGTTACAAGAAGTTAATGTATGAATAGCTCAACTTAACACTAAGTTCAATGGTTTGGAACAAAAAGTTACAAATCTCAAAGCTAAAACTGAGGGATGTTGGAAGAAAATAGATTATGATGCCAAAGAATGGGGTAAAAATTAGAAGTTTGTAAGTCAGAAATAAATCAAAAAGATAAATCAGGATTCGCAGGATCAAAATGAAGTAACACGAACAACAGTTAAAGACATTAGTAAAGTAAGGCAAAAGAAAAGCAAAGCTATCAAAGCATGTAGTGATAAACATAATATATGGGGGAATAATAGCCATGAAAAACTTAGTCATAGTATTTCAAATACAGAATCCTCTTGTAAGGGCAACATAAGTGCGATTCAGGGCAAACTGTGAGAAATAAAGCAAAAATTACTTCCTGAGATGCAAGACAAAATAGAAAATGAAGTTAAATAAAAAGTTAAAATTTGGTGTGTATAAGAAAAAAAGAAAGGTAGTGTTCATGTCAGTGAAGTAGCAAATCATGTTAATGTGCATAAGTTCCATCATTTCTCTAGTAAGGGAACTACACTCCCAGCAGCATTCATTAGGCAGTTTGATGGCATCATTCCCAAAGACATGACAGAACAACAAAAAATCAAATTCGTTGACAGTAGGTTAGAAGGAAAAGCAAAATCATGGGGAAAAATGGTCAGTAACACATGTAAAACAAATAAAGAATTTGTTCAAGCATTTTTGAGTCAACACTGGTCTTTCAGCACACAAAACAGAGTGAGAGGTGAAGTAGTTGTGAACAGAAGGTTTGATGTTGAAAATGCCATTATACCACAAATGGGTAGAAATAAGGTACTACAAGGTCCTGTACCAAAGTTCAATGGCATCAGAATATCAGTCAATAGCTTCTTTCAGAGCCACTAGCAAAAATGGTCAAAAGTATACTTCATTCATCTATGGGAGACAAAGCTGTCAGTTCAGTTGTAAGAAGTATCATTTGGGGGTAGATTGCATGGCTGAATTTGAGAAAGTTGTGAAAGAAGTGCCTCATTCTACCATGGAAATACCACAATTACAATTATTAGATGATATGTCAATCAGTGACATTAAAAACTATTGCATCCACTAACCCTCTGGGGGCAATGACAGTCTTTGTATTGCTAGGTAATTGATGATTACCAGATGCCCGAGTTAACCGAGAGCATACTTCATTTTCTTTTCCTGCTGTTAGTACTTCCCTTCTTTTATTGAGAACTATATCGGTCTTCTTTAATATTCTTCACTTTCAAGGTTATGAAGAGAAAATTTCCTTACACTGAATGTGACAACAAAGCCTGTAGAAGAAGAGGATGATGCTAAACCAAGTACAATGTACAATAGCAGAAATTCTGGTGGCAAAAATACTGGGAATAACTAAAAGTTGTCTTGAGAAGATGTATGAAATGTGTCAAGAGAGACATATCATTACTCTTTGGTATGAACTGAAACGGTGAAGCAGTTTCTGCGGTAATTATTTATGGCACACTGATATGCTAAGAACAGTGCTGCGGCCGGCTGGTGTGGCCGTGCGGTTCTAAGCGCATCAGTTTGGAACCACGTGACCGCTACGGTCGCAGGTTCAAATCCTGCCTCGGGCATGGATGTGTGTGATGTCCTTAGGTTAGTTAGGTTTAAGTAGTTCTAAGTTCTAGGGGACTGATGACCTCAGTAGTTAAGTCCCATAGTGCTCAGAGCCATTTGAACCATTTGAACAGTCCTGCCAAAGAGGTTTATGGCAAATGGAGAGTTATGATTCTTAGGCAACAGAAAAGTCAACCAATTGATTACAGAGAGGGAAAAAAGGTAACTGGTGAGTTATAGGTTAGGCGAAAAAAAGTTGGACAATTATTTACATAGAGAGAAAGGATAAGTATGATTATTAGGTGACAAGAAAAGAGGCAAATCATGTATGTAGAGTGAAGGAGGAAAGGAAAAATATGATGTGTAAGTCAGCCATTAAGTAGTATTTTACTACATTTACATGTGAAACATCTTCTGAAAGATGAAGATTGCATTTCTAAAAATATTTTTTGCTATTGTGTTTACATGTTAAGCTCTGAAGCAGATTTGCTAGCCTAGTTAAATACAACATCTGGAAAACATCTGATCCAGTTGCTGCTTCAGTCAACACAATCATTATTTATCTTCACTTAAATATTACAATTAGACAGCTTCATGCTCAGTCTAATGCTTCTGTTTCTCATTCACTGCATAATAAATCCATATTAACTGAATATTCAGAAACAAATAATTTGACAATCCTAGCATGTTTCAAAACTGGTTGCATTTACATGGGATCAAAAATCAATAGTGAAATTGGAGAACTGGCAACCAGAAGCAGATTTCCAGAATTGATTTTGAAGTGTTTTTCACAACCACCCAGAAGCGGTATTGCGAAATTGGTTTATGAAATCTGGTTTTAGGAGCCCCATGTAAACTGGGTGTTTATGGACAAAATGGTTTCTCAGTTAAGTATGACACCTAGAAAACAACTGTTACAGTTTATGATCTAGTCACCACAGTCACTGTTTCTGTTCCATTACACAAGGTTTAAACAGCTTCAGTCTAATATTTCTACTTATCTTTCAATGCACAAAATGCCACTCCATCCATATTAGCTGAAAATTTTTAAAAACAAAACAAAATCTGACAGTCCAAGGACATTTCAAAACCAGCTGAATTTACACCGGAGCAAAAATCAATTGTGGAATTGGAAATTTCCAGAATCGAGTTTGTTTACATGACCACCCAGAAGTGGTATTGGGAAATCAGTTTACGAAATCCAGCTTAGGGAGCCCCGTGTAAACAGGGCACATGAAATACAAGGAAGTACACATATTGTTGACATCAGACACAACACTGACGTGGAAATCTCATAAGACATAAAAGTAGTCAACTGTATGTAAATAGTGGATACTAGAGTGCTGCAATGCTCAATGTTTAACCGGTCACGCCTCGTCTGTTGATGGGGGGACCGAGCCGCCCGTGTCCGGCCCCACACAACTCGGCTCGGTCACGTACTCGCCCCATGTCTGTTGTCTGGATTCCGGACACGCGGATAACCAAGCATGACTGGTCACTGCTGACGTCTCACCTCGCCTCGCCCCGGCTTGCAGCACTGTACTGTGCAAATCCAATGCCTCTCTCTCTCTCTCTCTCTCTCTCTCTCTCTCTCTCTCTCTCTCTCTCTTCCTCTCTCTCTCTCTCTCTCTCTCTCTCACACACACACACACACACACACACACACACACACACACACACACACACAATATATTTATCTCTGTCTCGCTCTCTCTTTCTCTCTCTTTCAGTACAAAAGTAGTGTTTCCAAGAGTGAGTATGTGACACAGCTAAATTCATAAAGCACTTGGAAAGTAAAATGATAGTTCAGTACAATCGCAGATAGAAGACGTAGCAATTTTATGTCTGGAAGTGATCACAGTCTTCTCACAAACGAAAGTCAAGGCTCAATTTTTAATCCTTTTTACCTTGTGTTAAAAAATATATATCTGTTAGTACACATCAATTACACTAGTTAATTATAAATCTATCATGCATCATAATGAAACAGTTCTTTTAAATGCAGTAATTACTCACCTGACAGTCAGTGTCATTGACAGTGCAAATTTGTTGCAGTTTGTGAAACCACAGAAGAACTAACTGAATTGTCGATTCTTTTTCGCCTTCTAATTCAGCTGTGGCCTCTTTAAATGGTCTCAGAAAATGAGCAGTTTTTCCTGCAAGCATTATCATATCCTTGCAATCTGTAAGCGGAGTCCTTTTCCGTCAGCACAGCAGCAACTTCGTTATACTAAGTGTGTAAGGATTCCGGCATAGTGTACAAGCTGTTCCAGCATTTGCAGACCTCTTGTTTCAATGATGATTTCAAAGACGAGCAGGGGCCACTTTTCTTAATGTCCCTTACAATGCATTTTGCAGTATTTATTGTTGATGTGATGTTCGGAGCATGATTTAACGAGAAGTTATCTTCATCGAAAGTATGGCTAAGTGCTGTGTTTATACAATGAGCAGCACAAGGAATCCTTTCATGATTTTTCAAAGCCTTTATTACATTGACAACCTGGTTGGAGACAAAAACAAAACTGTGCAATATGTGCGGCGAAATGTCCCAATCAGCCATCCTCTCTTAAATTTCTTTCATAATATTTACTCCCATCTTCTTAATGTTAGGGAATTTTGTTGTAAACAAACCATTGTTCACAAGAGACCAATCTGTGTTAATGTAATGTGTTGTAAGCATCAAATAGTGCACCTGATTACGCAAATCAGTCCACATATCAACTGTCGCTGCACTTATTTTATTAATAACTTCCGCAATAACAGAAGGCATTATGCTGTTTTGCATTGCATCAGCTTGTTCTTTGACATTTCTTCTTATAGTAGAGGGATGTGGCATGACATCTGCCATGTTAACTTCTCCATAATGCGCACCTAGATGTATTAATTCTTGGCCTAGTTCTCTGAAACCTTCACCGGAAACAGCACTAAAAGGTCTCATATTCTTAGCACACATTGCAACACATTTTCCTGTAATACTATTTTTTATTACTGCCGGTATCCCTGAAGGAGCTGTTTCTTGTGAGGTTTCCTGCAAGTGTGTTTCTTTAAATGAATGGTCCCCGACAGGAAACACAACAATGTGGAGCAGTTTATGCACGATACGTACCCAACTGATGCACTGTTTTCATCTACAACCAACAGAAATGTACTCCATACTTGGCTTTTTAGACCTTCCCGTTCCTTCAATGTGTAAACATTGGTTCCAATCTTAGGTCTTAAAGCACTGGCTTCCTCGCACTGCATGATTACAGAGAGAGACACACCACAAATGAGAAGTCCATACTGGCTGAAGTCTCACACGGATAATGACACATGTAATGTGTTTGAAGTTATGTGCTACGTATTCGGTCATGGCTTCTATGCTCGGTGACTAGAACTAGTGCAAGCAGCCTATCCAGTTAGTGTGTGCTCATCCCATCTTGTATTTTGTGTTCACGTACTCCATCATGCAGGACTCTAGTGGATAGAGTGGATACAGCTGTGATCAAAACAAAAACAATGATAAACCACTCTCTTGGTAGGATGTAAACAGTGGCATTGTTTATAACAGCCAAAATAAAAACAAAACAGTATATATTTATATTGTGAAAGTGTATGAAAATATATTTATTTAAAATTTATTTAAAATTGTTAGGAAACCAATTTAAGGCACTTTGTATTGTTACATGGAATTGTACTGCACCTGTATGCTGAGGCTGGAGATGGTAGACTGGACTGACAGTTGTTGAACTCTACACCCGTTGGGAAAGTTTGGAGTTTCACAATGCAAGACCATATCACGGACAACAGAATTATCGATATGGTTCAAATGGCTCTGAGCACTATAGGACTTAACATCTGAGGTCATCAGTCCCCTAGACTTAGAACTACTTAAACCTAACTTACCTAAGGACATCACACACATCCATGCCCGAGGCAAGATTCGAACCTGCGACCGTAGCAAAAGTGCGGTTCCTGACTGAAGCGCCTAGAACCTCTCGGCCACAGCGGCCAGCAATCATCAATATGGAATGCTGTTGTGGGTTGCTTGCACATGTTCTGGTTTAAGGTTTCTGGTTTGAGATGTGAGTGCAATGTTATTCTGGCTCCAAACATTTGGGAATGTATGGGCACTATGTTTGTTCTATTTGTAACCCTGTGAAGTGGGTGTCTTTATGATGCATTCAAATTTAAATAAGTACAGAACAGCATTGTGCCAACATATCAGTGAGGAGAAATGTAAAAAATGGAATGATGAAAGCATCTGATTATGCAAATATTTTGTCAAATCGAAAAGATGGCAATGTGCTGATAGTCGTATAGCAATGTAACTTCTTATGATGTTGTTGAATGTAATGGGTGGCAGTATGTCCATTGTAGCTTAACAGCAGTACAAAATTCTGTGACTGAAACTTGGCTAGGAGGTACTGGACTGCTATAGAATAGTCTAGCAGAGATGACAGATAGAAAGTTAACAAAAGACTACTAACTACATAAAGATGCCCTAATGCTACTTTGAAAATCTCAAGTATTAAAAGAATAATGTAATTAATATAGAAAGTGTAAGTGAAGGTTAATGATTTTGGGATATAAGGTTTTACACGAATTCACTGAAGGTGACAATCAGCTTTTTCTAAGCATAAAATAATTTGGTCTATGATTATATAAGTTAATTAATAATATGAGAGTGAAAAAATAAAGCAAATTCCATTTTTGAAAAACAATAACAAATCACAAGATTACTGGAATGTTATGGCTCATGATAGATGATAATTGAAAAATTTATAAACATTATCCTATTTCTAAAACTGAATGTTGTCTGCAAGAACATCCCAATTTTTGGAAACCTCAGAAGGTGGGAGATATGTAATATTTATGGCTTTGTAGTCATCATAGTCAGCTACTTGAAGCTCTTCTTAGAGCAGTTGAGAAGGCAGCAGTAGGAGGATGACATAATGTCATGTTAGATACCAGTGACAGATGGTTTGTTCATTACATGTACCATAAGAAAGACTGCCTAAATTGTGGTCCTTCTCCATGATTGGCTGCTACATTCAGAAGTAGTGCACCAAAATGATAAACTTCTGCTATTAATATTAGAAAAACTAAACAGTGGATTTACTTGCCTTTCCTATAAAAGCATCTCTCAATAGCAGGCTATCATTTCATTATTTCAAAAGAGTTAATTGCAGAATAATAAACAACTGCTAAGCTTAAAGGCAGATGAAGCATTTTGGAGATCTTTGGACCATGCATAACTTGGATGGCGGGTGAAATGGTTCGGCTGTAAGATTGAAGCTGGTTCGGCAGTCTCAGAAGAAAGACATGTTGTCTGCCTTGGTTGGTATTGGTTAAAAACTTAATTAGCAATCTCTGGTTATTTGGGCATGTAATCGAGAGCAGTTTGACAGTAATTACATAAGTGTGCATTTGATTGTTTTGTTTATTTTCTATGAAAGTGTGAAGAACAGAAATTTTTTGTGGTTTGTAAAGTGGGCTATAAGCTATAATCATGCAGTTTCTTGTATTCTGCTAATAAAAGCATCCTGTGTAAAAAACTAACTAAAAATTTAATTATTTATGCAATACCAATTCCTTGCCAAGAGTTATTACAGCTTCAAGATTATGGATTCATGACCTGTTTTCTGCACAGGCGAAAGAACTATAGAAGGCTGCAGGTTGGTGAACATTAATTAGAACTTATGGAGTCCACTCCTCTCTATCTCTCTCTCTCTCTCTCTCTCTCTCTCTCTCTCTCTCTCTCTCTCTCTCTTTCTCTCTCTCTCCACTTGACATAATGTCTCACTGCCACAGACTTTCTTTATTAAATTCTACCATTTCAATTTGTCTTGAGGGTATTTACGGAACTTCCACAAATTGTCTCACCTTTATACATTTGATAATGTAGCAGCAGAGTTGATTCAGTACATAAGGTCTTATCTTCACATTGGTGATTCCAGATAACAGAAAATTAAAATATAAAAATCAATTTTCTTATGCTCAGCACAGACGTTCTTTCTGGTGTTCTTTCTTTTCAAGAGCAACTTAATACTGTCATTAAGCTGTGCCCATTTTCACAATATTCTAAACAGTATTAGACACCATTAAACCTATTGTTGCTATGTATTCTCTCTGTTTTGAAATATGTGCTGACAGTGTTGGTCTCTAGAAGTGTGATAGGTGATAGGATAGGCAAGTTTCTACTATATGTGTTTCATTGCAGAGTATTTTTGTATTTTAAAATGCCTGCAACACATTTGCAGGTTTTGTGAGAGCAGAGGCAAAACATTTTCAGCTTTTTCTCTTTTGTCTCTGAATCATTCAATGGACAGAGGTTGAGGGAACTCTGTGACAATAAACAATATCGCTGGCCTACTATGCACTATACCATATTTTACACATGGTTAATTTTTACCACCAAGTCTTTCTGCAGGCAGATTCAGTTTAGGTGTTAGTCACTCAAGTCCTCATTGGCAAGAACACTTTTTTTGGCAGATGTAAACTCATGTGGACCTCAGAGATGCAATCCACTTTCAGATGTGTGGAAGACTGTCTTGTCTGAGCCATTACTTTGGTGCAACTCCTCCCTGTCACACAGCTCATCGTGACAGCAGACTTGAGTGACTCTGCTATTGATGCTGTCGTACAACTAGGACTGGTGACAGAGGAAGGGTGGGGGGAGGGGGCAGGGAGGGTGTGTGTCCAACAACCAATCCATTTTTTCTTGCACAAGCTGTCACCTTTAGAATAGAAAAGGTCAGCAAATGATTAAAAGCTACTAGCAGTTTATGAAGCAGTGTGTTACTTCCGACAAGATATTGAGGAGTGCCCTCTGATTACTTACATGGACAATTGACAGTTCACAGCCTCTATCTGAAACTCATGCAAGGATACACACCCCCAGTGGCTTCGGCACTTAGGTTACATTTCACACTTCACACCCGGTGCCAGTCATATGAGAGGCACAGAAGATGCTGTGGTAGATTAGCTCCTGTGCATCATTGCCATGCCATTCTACTTCAACTGTGACCAGTTCATGGAAGTGCAATTGTGGGACCAGCAGCCAGTGATTAGGGGCTCGTATTTGTGTTTGCTCCAAGAACCATGGCCTATTTTGAGTGTGACTCATCCAGTCACCTGTGATTTCTCGCAAAAATGGACATGTGTCATTGTTCTTCAACAATTTTACCACATCATCTTCAACCAGTTACACACTCCGGTGTATGTCTGACTATTCTCTTTGAGACAGACTGATTCATGTGGCCTATTATGAAGAAGGATCATAAGCTCTAGATTTGTGCATGTGTTCCATGCCAGATGAGTAAGGCATCATGGTGGACCTAACACCCATCTCTGATGGCTATCAATACAGCCTGTCAGTTATCTGCTGAATCACTTATTGAGTAGAAGCTGTACCACTTAAGGACAATGTGGTTTCATCTACTGCCAGAGACTTTACTGGCATGTAGATTTTCTGCTTTGGTTCTCTCTCATCCATAACGACCAACCACAGCCGGCAATTTGAATTGGCTCTTTTGCTCCAGTTGTGCAACATGAATGACAGCATATCATTCACAGAGCAATGAGCTCATCAAGTGGTGGGATCGTACCTTAAAGGAGTTCTCATGTACCACAGTGGACTCTGGACAGATACACTCTCACGGGTACTCCGTGGAGTGTGTACAGCCCACAGATATGACTTTGGAGCTTTGCTCACTAAAATTTTGTAGAGCAATGTGCTCTCCTTGCCCACTGACTGTGTTCCAACAACCATCAACTACATTCCTGACCTGGTTTCACAAGTAAAATTCCACATCTTCCGCCTCCACGTACCTCTCCCTCTTCCTCACTACTGCACCTAAGGAATTCTTCCACAAGGCTCTAACAAAGTGTGAGTTTGTGATGTTATATGATAACACAATCTGACCAGCCTTGCAACATCCATACTACGGTCCCACATAAGTTACTTTGATGGAATGAGCATAATTTTGACATATTGTTACATGGCAAATCTATGACAAAGTCTGTCAATTGCCTTAAGCTGGCATGGACTCTGCAACAAGCTTTACCAAATGATGCCCCCTCCAACCACCTTCCATTAGTACAATGGACAACTCACCCTTCCTGATCACATACCCGAGGCTTTTGAGTCCACCTTGATGTTAATGATTCATTGTCTTAACATCAAGTTGATTGACAATGATCTCATCATTGAGGGGTGGCATTCAGACTGTCAGACCACAGATGGCTCTGTCGCCTGTAACTTAAGAGAACTTTTAAGATACCACATGATGTTGATACCTCCATTCTCACCTCCTGCTTCTCCCCTTCTCTGCTACAGACTCAGACTCATTTATTATGTGATGATTCCTTGTCCTAAGAACCAAAGGCATGATAGACATATAATACAATCTTCTGATGTCTCTGTTGTACACCTCACATATCTGAAAGGTGCAATAGGCAATAATGTCTCTATCATTGAAACTCTCAAGTCCTCCTACTTTGGACACTTTGCCCTCCTGGATACCATACTACAGCTACAGTAATCTATCTATTACCATGTGTATTAGCATTATTATTATGAGTCTGAGTCTGTGTGCATATGGGTAAAAGGAGCACTGAATTGTTACAAGATTAAAGTTATTGGTTGAAAATGGTTCAAATGCCTCTGAGCATTACGCAACTTAACTTCTGAGATCATCAGTCACCTAGAACTTAGAACTAATTAAACATAACTAACCTAAGGACATCACACACATCCATGCCTGAGGCAGGATTCGAACCTGCAATCGTAGCAGTTGCTCGGTTCCAGACTGTAGCGCCTAGAACCGCATGGCCACTCCGGCCGGCTAAAGTTATTGGTGATCGAACTCATTATTATAGAAATTAAATAAAGTTCTCTTCTTTATCCTGCCTGCTTCAGATCATGCAATCTCACTGGTACCATCCAGTCGTGCCAATCTCTCTGCCATCCCTCTGACCTCTGATGCCGCCACACAGATATGCTTTGGCTGCCCTCCACAGTGCAGCAATGCATCTTCAAGACTATCATTTGTACACTGTGTGGCTTCCACTGCCTCCCCACACCAACTCAACTAGAGATGACAATACACCTGTTGCATCCTGATGACCTCTCTGCCTCCACATTGTCTCATTGCCTTTTGCACTCCATGCACCTCTCCTTACAGTGGTCCACACTGTTGTGAGGGGCTCTGTGGGAACTCCATGATAATAAACAATATCACTTGCAATTGACTGAGACCACAGGCTAGAGGTCTCTGACAGGCAGTGCGACTTATGGCTTTGGGTAGTGTAGAAGTAGCTCCGCTGTACTGACTTTGTTATAATAAAGTGTGTGTTTAATCAGATATGGGTTGTGTTATTATACATTCTACGTCCTATCTATAGTAGAACACTACAAGCTTTTTCCCTTTAACATTTGGCAAAAAGAGTGTCTGTATTAATATGGAATTTATGGCTCTGACTAAATTACAGATCATGAACCTTCAGTCTATCTGAACCTCTCCAATACTGGGTAAACTTACCACAAGCTTATATTGGCTATCAAAACTGACACCACTGTCTCTGGTGTTGTTTTCTGTCGCCCCTGGAGTACACATGCAGGTTAAAACACCATATCTGAGCATTGTAGCATCCCTGGCATAACGATTCTCAGTGTCAGTTGAGTGAACACACAGAGGTACTTACAAACAGAATGTCATCAGTATGTTACACCCTCATGTGTCCTGTCATCACTGAGTCCAGTGTTTTTTTTTTAGTTATGTACTATTCATACATACAATCAGTTCTTGGCAATGGATTTCTTTTCTGGGAAACAAATGCACAAAATCTGAACAGAGTTTTCAAACTACAGAAAAGGACCACTTGAATAATAATCAGAATAAGTAATTGGGCTCATTGTAAAGATATGTTCAGAACATTGAGGATTTTAACTACATCTTGTGAGTACATTTATCACACAATTATGTAATCATACTGAGAATTACTGCACAAATTGCTCCGTCCACAGCTGTGGACAAGATCAAGACTGAACTTACATTTACCAAGGGAAAATAAACATTAAACCCAGAACAGCATTTTCTACTAAGAAATAAAATTGTGCAATAGTTCTCCCATAGAGACTAAAGAGGTCACTAAAACATAGTTACACAAAATGCAGCTGATGAGTATCTTTTAAGAAATGTAGTGAAGGATTAATTAGAAGGACTAATCAGATAACATCAAGTAGGGGTTTAGTAAAAAAATTTAACATCTCCATCTTCCACACCATGCTTTTGAACTATAATGCTTTTTTATCTTTTCTGGAAAACTTTACTCAGAGTTCTCCAATTTACAGCACTAACATTTAATCCCCTTTTCTATGCTCATTGTGTCACTCATTATTGAAGGATGCTAACTCAGTTATTCAGGCAAGCAGATTAGCAGTTGTGCTATGCAAAATGGAAACCAAACATTGTTACCATGGTACCGATGTCAGCTGATAATGTGTGTCCTGTTAATACCACGAAATAATGTGTATTGTGCACATAGTGAACTGTATTAAGAAATGAATGAACAGTGTAGCAGAATAGCTTCTCATATTATCAAATAACTTTCTTGCAAAATAATATTTAAGACTAGGGATAAACTATTCTAATTAGGTACACAAGACCATAAAAGAGATACAATTTATTGGGTCAAAACGAAAATACAGCAAAAGTAGGCTCACAGAGTGCAGGAACAAGAATACAGTGAAGGTAGTTACACATATTGAAAACATTAACAACTGAGAGCCTACAGGCTCATACATGTCCTTATAAAGATGCTGTTCCTGTCAGGTGTTGCCAGTGTAGCAGTGTGCATGCACGGTGGACCAGGTGATGGCAGTCAGTGACCAGGCTGCCCTTGGTGGCCACCTCGGGTAGTTGTAGGCATGGCAATTAAATGTCAGCATGCATTGTGCTTGTCTAGTGGCCTGTCTTACATCTGCTGTGAGTGGTAGATAAAGACACAAACCCACTACTACTGCTGAGGAAGCCCCAATTCCTGGAGTAGGTGGGCACAACCCAGCCTGTGCAATCCCTGGAGCAACCAGGGCCAGTGGAATGAGGTGTTCAATTCACAACCTGAGGAGGAGGCCTTGTGCCAATACTGGGATGCAACTGGTTCTAGTGGCATGCCACAAGTCAGTCTTCATTGCAAACCATGAAGACATGGTGATCATGACAGCTGTGGATGAAGGCAGGAATGCAGAGAGTGAGCCATCCAAATGTCCTAGCCCAGACTGGAGTGCTGGATGTGAACATTGATGAAACTGGTGCTGCTGGGGATGCCTGCCTGGGGAGGCTGAGTGGAATCCACAGCTGATGGTCATTCAGGAGCTTGGCGGGACTCATGGCCCCAGTTAGTGTCATTTTGTAAGAGCTTAAAAAATTGTAACAAATTGTGAGAGCCTCATCAGCCAGGAAATCTTCTATGTGGCTGTGCACCTGTATCTTAAACATCTGGACAATGTCTTGCCTCGCAGTTTGAATGCAAATAGAAGGGAGGTGATGTAATGTAATGTACAAAAGTTCTTGAAAGATAGTACCATTAACTGAAGGCCATTGTCTGAAACCAAGATGTAAGATAAGCCTTCTATCAGGAATATCTCCAACGGAGCCATGACAGTCACATCTGCTGTTGCAGATGGATAACAAATGGCAGAAAGAAAGTGAGAAAAAGCAACAAACCAAAGGAGCAATAGTTAGTGCACCATTAGTTTTGTGCAAGAGATCCCCTAGTGACCCTGATATAATAAGTGGAAGTCCTCCTGCCACAGAATCACAACTTGGGAATTATAGTTTTCTGTCAACAGGAGAATAATGCCATCCAAGAGGAAGAGGTGATGATGCAATGCATTAAAATTCTGCCCAGGCCGGCGGAACATTGGGCCACCAGTGTTGTATCATATGTATGACACATTGGAGCACCAGATGTGACACCACAACAGAGGCAAAATGGGAACTGGTGATGAGAAAGCCATCCACCTTGTGTCTCACCTCTATATCCAGTCAAAAACAAAACAGTTTCTCCCAGTTGAATAAAGGGTCAGGACCACTGGGGAACCATGAAAGACCATCCACTTTTGCATGTTGATGTGTGGGACAAAACAAATTTCTAATTGAACCAGGACAAGTGCTGAAGAAGATGTGTCATTTTATGTTGGTAGCATGCAAACAGGCTAAATAGGAAAACCAAGGATTTATAGTTGCTAATTACATGAAATTTTTCACCACACAAGAAAACAATATTTTTTTAAAGGTATAGACAATAACAAGAGCTTCTTTTTCAACCTAAGAATAATGTTGCTGAACTAAGTTAAGCATTTTTCACACAAAGGAATGATGAGTCAGGACCACCTCCACTCCACACTCAGATGCGCTTGAATAGGACCAGATGCTTTCTGGGTTAAAATGCTGCAAGATATGGTGAGGAGAAAAGACTATCTTTAAGCTGCACAAAAGCATCCTCACAGGCTGCAGACCAAACAAAAGGAGCATATTTTTGAAGCATCAGATGTGAGGAGTGGGTGACAGTAGCCACTCTGGGAATAAAATTGTTATAGTAAACCTCTCTGCCTAGGAATGCCTAAGTCTTTGTAGATTATGTGAAGGGGTCAAAGCTGTAATGGCGGTGATAGACTGTTCCATGGGAAACATACCCCGCTGGGAAATTTCATGACCCAAATAAATAATGGAAGGCTGGAAAAAGTAGGACTTAGTGAGATTATGTTTGAGGCCCATTGCATGTGGAACAGTAAACAAAGAACAGATGTTATGTAGGTGATCCTCCATGGTAGCACCTGTAATGATGATATCATCAAGATAGTTAATGCAATGAGCAACAAACATTGTAACCTGTTATAAAAAAACACTGAAAGATGACAGTTGCACTAGTGACCTCCAACAATAGCTGCTGACACTGATACAGGCTGTAAGGTGTATTAACCACAAGCAAGTGCTTTGATGTCTTATCCAATGGAATCTGAAGGTAAGCTTTTTCCAAGTCAATTTTCAAAAAGAATTGACCTCTACACCTTTGTGACCAACTCCTCCAGGCAAGGCAAGGGGTTAGTGTCTATTAGTGACTGTGCATTGAGAGTGACCTCAAAGTTGCCACAGAGTCAAAGCTGACCAAATAGCTTTTTTATGGTCACTAAGAGTGTAGCCTATTCAGTTGAAGAAATCAGTCTAATCACTTCCAATGATGTTAAGTGACGGAAGGTTTGAGAGTTATGCATGCCATGAAATTGTTTGTACAACTTAACCATGGGGCAAACAGATCTGAAAAGGCTGAACACAAAGACTTAAATTCATGATAAGGCATTTGACCTGACACCAGATGCACCACATCTTTGATAGAAAAACCAAAGGAACAAAGGCATCTAACCCAAACAAATTTTCAGTAAACTTAACCAGCAAGCACATAACAGAACGGACATTTGACGTAAATTGTGTTGGCCATGAATTGGCTGAGAATAGGAATCTGCTGTTTGTTATAGCTTACCAATTGATGCTCAATGCATGCCAGTGGGGAGGACCCAAGCCTGGTGTACATCTGTGAGTAGACTAGGGACAAGAAGCGACACAGCAACCCTCATGTTGAATTGTAGTCTAATGGCTCATCTGTCACCTCCACTTTGATGAAAAGTTTGTTCTGGTCTGCAGACAACAGTGAAAACAATGACAAAAGAGTATGAATGTTGGAATTCATTGATTCCTGCAATGACTCCTGTTGTAAGTTGGAAGGACTGGAGGGAGGGAGGCAGAGATCAACATATTCCTGCTGTGTCACCTTTTTTTACATTTATATTTATGTCAAGAGGCCCACTACTTGGAGCATGCTACCTGCTCATACTGTACAAAAAAAAGAGGAGCACAAAGGAAGTGATTTTCGCTGTTCCTGCTGCTGATGACATATTTATCTGCAGTGGCCTGGTTGGCCTGTTTGTACTGTGGCTACCCCCCACTCCCCCCCCCCCCCCCCCCCCCCAGCGTGCAGTGGGACTGCATGCTATCAACAACAATGACATGACTCGAAGCCTCTAATTGAATTGACAACCTACATTGGGGGAGACCTTGAATGTGCATCCAATGTTCGAAACCTCATGCAACATAGGGTCCTCAAGCTGAGAGGCTTGCTGAAGCACCTCCTTATCTGGGGCTGAATGAATGATTGCCTCATGGCATCTGCCTACGCCTGCTGTAATGAACTGACACTTACGACTGAGGCCATGAAGCTCAGATGCCTGAGCACGATAAGATTGTTGCAGCTGTTTGGAACATTTGTAGATTTACACATGTGCAGCAATCACATGTGTACATTTGCAGTGACAGGAGGACAGCAAACAACACATATAATCAAAAGGAAGAGACACTGGATCTGTGGAGAAGCTTAACTGGCACAATAAGTGACACATATGCGGGGGATTCATGATAAGGAAAGAGCTTTACAGACCTCCTTGTCAACCTCTCAGAACACCATGAAATATTGACAGAGTTACTTCCCACAAGCAATCCAGTCTTCTGTGGAGTCATCATAGGGTTGGAACGGCAGCAGTAAACAAACAGCAGCTTAACCTGTGTCAACATAGCTGACAACTGTTTCTACAGGGCCATATGTAGCTGCTGTTGATGTACTTCAGTAAAGCCTCCATGGAAGAGCAAAACGGCAGAAAAACCACAGAAACCAAAACACCTGAGAAGTAAAATCTCACTCATTATCACTTGTGTCTTCACTAGCAACAGACAACAATAAGAATACAGTGAAGGTAGAGTGATGAAGTGACAGCAACAAGAATGTTGCATGTCCTTATAAAGATTCTGTCCACATTAGGTGTCACAGGTGACAGGGGTCAGTGACATGGCTGCTCCTTGTGACTGCTGTGTGTAGTTGTGGACAGCATGATCAGTAAATAATTGAATTTGGAGTTGCAATTACTCTTCATTTCATATCTGTCAAGTAAGAGTTGAACCACTGTAAAACAGTGTCCCTGATCCCATATATCTGCAATTTGTGGAGAAGTAAGGAGTGGTTCACTGAATCAAAAACTTTTTATCAGGTCACAGAATATTCCTGTGACATTTTTACTCTTATATAATGTGGAGCATGGTTCTTGAGTAAACACATTTGTGGCACTTACAGTGCTTTTTTTTCTGTTGGAATCCAAACTGGTTTTTAAAAATTATGTCAGTCATAGTAAGAAATTTTTGAATTTCTTTCTGCAATATTTTCAAAACATTTTATGGAAGAGCATCTGATGAGAGTCAGGGTCATAATTCTCCTTATTTTCTGTCAGTCTCGTTACAAATAATGGTTTTATCTCAGCATATTTCATTTGGAAAACATCCCTGCTCAGAAGACTTGTTTACTGTAACTGGCAGTGGTTGTGAAATATCATCATACACACCATTTGTTCTACATGTGAGCATTTTTTCTCACCCAGAAGAAGTTTTATTTTTTAAGGATAGTATTTTGTTTTGCACATCCCTTTGGTTCACTGTTTCACATTGTTTATATGTTCTGGTTGTTTTCCAAGCTTATGAAATTTGCCTTGCCCTGTTAGGCTATTATACCTGCATCTGATCTTGCTACATTTAAAAAGAATTCATTGACACAATTTGACATCTGAACAGGGTTTAGTATAATATAATTTTCAAATCTGAATTTTCAAAATCTCATTCACTTTTGACATTGGCTCCTAATTCTGACTGAACAACTGACCATACTGCATTTGTCTTATTTCTGTGTTGGAGGAGGAGTGTATTATTTGCCATTATTTTAGCTGTCACTAGAACTTTCCTGAATACAGATTTATAGTGTTTACCACACATAACCAAAAGTATTTCTGTTAGATTTTAACTCATTGTAGAGATGTCTCTTTCTGCCACTAGAGATTTTTATTCCTAGTGTAGTCCATTTAAGTCAACAGCTCACTTTCTTTAGCCTAGCTCTCTCAGGAAAAGATTCATTAAGTGGATCTAGCAAAGAGTTTAAGTCCATCAATTGCAAAAATCTTAGACAGGGCCAAGATAGTAGCCACTGTGGACGTGGATGGACAATGCAACATGGAGGGAAACTGGGAGTAGGTGTCCACTGCAATGAGCCAGTACTGATTGAGGAAGGCCCCAGCAAAATTTACATGTGGCTTCTCAGGTGGGTGCTGTGGTGTCAGCCAGGAGGAAAAAGATGCCCTGAGGCCTGCATTGCTGAAAACAGTGTGTGCAAGCAACAATAAGCTGTGTAATGTCCCCATCTGTGCCTGGCAAATACAAGTCTTGGCAGGCCAAACCTTTGGTACATGAGGTCCCCCAAAGACTGACATGCATAATCCACAGTACACTTTGACATAAGGAAGCAGAAATCACAACTTGGGGAGCAGTGTTCTTCATAGTTAACAACAGAACCCCGTTAGTCACAGAAAGGCAGTGCTAGAGGGAGAGGTAATAACAGAATGGATCCGGGACATGTCCAGGTGTTTTTCCAGTCAGCCATGTTGCAAAAAAGAGAGGACCTGCTAAGTGCATGATCCACAGTGACAGCTGATGCTATCATGGCACTAGTGATTGGAAAACGATCGACCATGTTTTGGTTCTTAGTATCCAAATAGGAACAAAACAACACATCCTGATTGAATGCTGAGTCCAGCCAAATCAGAAGGCAAGGTAAGGCATTGGCATTGGCATGTTGTATCATTGGCTGGTAACAGATCTGATGCTGATAACAGAAGAAGAAAGAACACACTGCTGCAAACAATGCACCACCTTGTCCATCACGGAAGCTGAAGAATTAAAAAGAGCAACCAACAGCTTGTGATCTGTGATTAAATGGAACTTGGAACTATACAAGAAGCTGTGAAAGTTCTTGAGGGTGAACAGAATCACTAAAGCATCCTTTTCAGTCAGGAAATATTTCTACTTAGAGGGATTTAAAGTCTTAGAAGCATAAGCAATGGTTTGTTCAAACCTGTCCATGTATTTGTGCACCACACTGCATCAAGACCATGCTGAGAGGCATCTGTGGCCAACGCAAAATGCTGATCTAACTGAAAAGTGGCCAGACACAGGGCAGATTGAAGATTAGATTTGAGCAAAGAACTTGGTAACAAGTTGGGGACCAGAAAAAAGGCACTTTTTTTTCTTTTCTTGCAAAAGCATGTATAGGGGATAAGCAACAATGGGTGTGTCAGTTAGAAAATTATGGTAGTATGTTAATTTACCTAGAAATGCCTAAAGTTTCATAATAGAGGTCAGCCATAGCAAAACCACGATTGTGTCAACATGGGCTTGACCCCTGTGTGAGAAACATCAAAACCTAGGCACTCAGTTGGCCACTGAAAAGATTGAGATTTGGCAAGATTGCACTTGAGACCTACAAACTGTGAGACAGAAAACAATGATCAGAGATTTCCAAGGCAGTCTTTGATTGAAGAACCTGAAACAATAGTATCATCGAGGAGCTGAAGCAGCTGGCAGAGAGGCTGTCAGCTGTTCTAAGAAACAATGAAAAATTGTGGATGCCACAAGGCAAGCATTGATACTGATAGGACAAAAGGTGTATTGACAGTGAGAAGGCCTCATTCAAAGGCAACTGAAGGTATGCTTACAACAAATCAATTTTGGAAAAGTAGTGGCTGTCTGATAATTCTGTGAGCAACTCATCAGATGAGGCAAAAGGCATGTATCTATCATGGACTGTGTTTAACTGTGCCACTGAAGTCACTGCAGAGGTGAAGCTTATCCACTGACTTATTAAAAATGACCAGTGGTGTAGCCCATTCATTGGATAAAATAGGCTGAGTGACATCAAGCGCTGTCAAACAGTCTAACTTGGCCTTGACAGAGCCACACAAGTGACAGGCATCTACTGCACTCAAAAGAAATGGAGTGGCCTCTTTCATGGTAATGTGGGCCTGAAAACTGGTAGCACAATCAAGCCCAGGGGAAAACAAAGGTAAAAACTCAGAGCAGAGGGACTCAAAAATGAGGGGGGGGAATCAACAAAAGTGCAGGAGCCCCCATGAGACTTGTTTCCCCTACAAAAATTGCTGGGTACCTTAAAACTATTAATCCTATTTCAAACTTTTATATGGTTTTCTGAATCAGGAAATATGCTGCTACAATAACTCACCTTCAGGTTTATCATTCCAGATGCAACCTTCTTTGTGGGAGCAATAGATGCTTCCTTCACCATTGCTTCCACTTGAAAATTGTAGACCAACAAGAACTGCTACCACCTGAAAGATTATAGAGTTGTGATTTAGGCATACATAAGTAGAATGCAAGAATGTAGAAAAAAAGGAAGGGAAAGAAAAAAATGAAAGGAAAAAGAAAAGAATGAAACAATGGAAAGCCCAGTTCAAAACAGCAATTATGGAAAGGGTAGATTGCTACTCACTGTAAAGATGACATGTTGAGTTGCAGACAGGAGCAAAAAAAAAAAAAAAAAAAAAACACTTCGGTCAAAGCCTTCAAGAGAAAATGAAAACATAAACATACGTGAATTCACACAAGCAAGCACACTTCATGCACACATGGCCACTATCTTTGGTTGCTCAGGCCAGACTGAAACTGAAATGTGTTCAATGGGAGCAACAGCCCATAGTGGAGTGGGGAAGGGGGACAGATAGAAGGGAACAGGTGGAGGAAGAAGAAACAGTGCTGCTTGGCAGGATGTGCAGGGACTAGAGGTGGAAGATAAGGTTACTTGGTATAGAGTCAGGAGGCTGTAGGGGAGGGAGGGAAGGGAAAAAAAGGGAATGGAAAGGAGAGGAGTAGAGAAGGGAAAATGATTGGTGGGTACATTGGCAGAGAGCAGTGCACAATGAGAGTGAAGATATGTGAGTTGGAAGAATGTGATATGACAGAGGGGGCAGAAACTTTTGGGAGTGGGGCAGTAAGGAACCATAGGTTGATGCTGGAATGATTTAGGGAGTAGAGAATATGTTGTAAGGATAACTCCTATCTGGTACTTCAGAAAAGCTGATGGCAGAGGAGAAGATCCAGATGGCCTGGGTTGTAAAACAACTATTGAAATTAGCCATGTTATGTCCAGCTGCATGTTGTGGAACAGGGTGGTCCACTTTGCTCTTGGTCACAGTTTGCCAGCGATCTGTCAGATATCTGGTTGGTAATCATCCTGATATGAAAAGCTGACCAATGGTCACAGAAGAGCTGGTACGTGACATGGCTGCTTTCATAGGTGGCTTGGCCTCTGTTGGGGTAGGATAAGCATATGACAGGACTGGAATAATAAGTCCTGGGTAGGTGGATTGCGCAGGTCTTTCACCCGGGTCTTCCACAGGGCTATGATCCCTGTGGCAAGAGGTTAGGATTTGGAATGGCATATGAATGGACTACAATGTTGTGGAGGTTGGGTAGGTGACAGAACACTACTTTAGAAGGGTTAGGAAGGCTCTTGGGTAGGATGTCCATCATGTCAAGGTATGATGATAGCTAATTAAAGCCCTGACAATGGGTGTGGTTCATTTGTCCAGTCTGGTTTGGTGGTAGGTGACAAGTGTAGCTGGTTCTTGGGGGTGGTGGGAGGATTTGGGGTCTTCAGGGATATAGCAGGGGAAATTTATATGTGGTCTAAGTCTAGGGGATAGTGCCTGTCTGTGAAAGCATTTGTGAAACCTTCAGCATAATGGGCAAGGGAGCTGCTGTCACTGCATGTACACAGTCTCTCAGAGGCTAGGCTATATGGGAGAGATTTTTTGGTGTACTGTCAAAATGTGAGTACTGTTGGTGGGGGGAGGGAGGGGGGCTTAATGTGGACAGAGGCATGGATGGAGCTCTCAGAGAGGTGATGGTCATCATCAATGAAGGTAACACACTGGTTTGAGAAGGACCAAGTGAAGTGCATGGGACATGTGGTGAAGTTGTGAAGGAATGAGGATAGGGTGTCCTGACCCTGAGTCCATATCATGAAGATATCAGCAATGAACCTAAACCAAATAAGAGTTTTGGGAGACTAGAAAGGTTTCCTCTATCTGGTCCACAAACAGGTTGGCTTGTGAGGTTGTCATGTGGGTGCCCATAGCTGTGACATGGATTTGTTTGTATACCTTCCCTTTAAAAGAGAAGTGGTTGTGCTTTAGGATAGAGTTGGTAAGGTGTATGAAGAAAGAGGTAGTGAGTTTGGAGTCTGAAGGGTGTTGGGAGAGATAAGATTTAATCACAGCAAGACAATAAGCATGAAGGTTGTTGGTGTGTAGGGAAGTGGTAACAACAGTGATGAAAAGAGATCCGAGATAAAGGGGTGGGGGCAATGGAGAGTACGTGAAGGAAGTGGTTGGTATTTCTTATGTGGGAGGCTAGATTTTGGGCAGTAGGTTGGAGGTGTTGGTCAATGAAACCCAAAATTCTTTCAGTGGGAGAACATTTAACCAGATACAATGAGATGCCCATGATTTTTGGGTTTGTGGATTTTGTGGAGCATGTAGAAGGTGGGCGTGTGAGATGTAACTGAGGTGAGGAGGAAAATGGATTCAGGGGAATGGTCTAAGGCTTTAAGCAGGGGTTGGAGGTCATGTTGGCCTTTTGGGATGGGCTTACTCTTGCAGACTTAACAGGTGGAGGAGTCAGACAACTGCTGGAGGTCTTCCACCAGGTAGCCATTGCAATTCATGATGAGAGAGGTGGAACATTTGTCTGACTGTAGGACCATTAGGTCAGAATCTGTTTCAAGGCTGTGAATTGCTGTCCTCCCTTTGCTGAAAGGTTGATGTTCTTAGGAAGGACCAGGTAAGGATGATGAGGCCAAGGTGGAGGTAAGGAGTTCCTGGGATGTGACCAGCAGATAGTTAGGAGAAAGGAGGGAGAATCATGGTTGGATGGTGCTATGAGCTTGGAGAGGCAATGTCCAATGTTGGGATAAGGATGGCATTGGTTTGAGAGACTGGTGGCAAGAAGTGTATCCATTACAGTGATCAGGAGTAGGACAGTAGGTCTATGAGAAGTCCAATATGGTTAAGCTTGGGTGTAGAGCTGAAGGTAACACCTTTAGATAGGAGTGGAATTTCTGTGGGGCTGAGGAATTTGGTGGAAAAGTTAAAAACAGTGTTCTGGAATTGTTCTGGCTCTGGGCTCAGTGGAGTGTTTGAAGGAAGCTTTGGGGTATACAGCAAGTTGAGGAGTCAGCTAGGCATGGACTGGGCACTAAGAGGAGCTGATGAGTAGGAACATTGTGGGTAGGATACTGGTTGGACCATGCTGTGGTTGGACCATGCTGTGGTTGGACCATGCTGATTCACAATGTGCAGCTGAATATAACATGTGTGCTAGCATAAGCTGGTGTCAGAACACCAGGCAGCAAAGAGATTGCGATAAGTTCGGCAGAAGCCAATAACAGACTTGCAGGAAATGTGCCACCAATGCACTCTCGTCCACCAGTATTTAGATAGCCACTATGGCCAGAGGGCCAGTCTGTTCGAGTCTGTTGCACCAAGTTAAGTTCCAGTGTCAAAGTCGTGGCACAGTGGGAATCACAGTAGCAATTAAGTCTGCCACTAACTCAGAGGTAGGGAGCATATAGCAACCATAATTGTGAACATAGCAGAATTTGTACTTCACCACCAGTGAGGCTAATGTGGACTATACAGAAGAACTCGTACCACAATGATGATCTTGAGATAAGTAACTTTCTATTCTTGTGAATAAAGAACCAAGTTCATCTATGGGTGCAGTTTGTGACATAGGAAGAGGATACCGGCCACCAAAAACATCTCCTTGCTCCCATGGTACAGCTCAACAGAGACAACGAGATGACATAAAAGATGGCAATAAGAATCCTTCAGTGAAGAAGAATGTGCTTGCTTCTCTTGTGTTTCAGATTGCAAGGGTGATCGTATTCAAGTGATGGTTAAATTTTTGTTGTGTTCTTGCATGTATTCCAGGAGGGGAGCTGCAGAACTAATCAACTATCTCTATGTAGAGGCTGTACTTGCTTTCTTTTGCTATAACATGTTTCTGTAACCCGGGGCTACCCCACCCCCTCCATCCCCTGCCCTCACACCACAACCACAGATGGCCAAAGTGATGGATCTAACACAAGCTTTTCAGTTTCAGAACCAACATATTGCTGCCTTGCTGAAGACAGAACAACAACTTCTGGCTGCACAAGCACACCAATAGAAGCCAACCAACTGACACACCCAACACGCCGACAAGCGTACCACCATTCAAGCATTTTAATGACACAGAAGAGGAATGGCTCAAATACGATAAGCGATAAGAAGTGCAATAGTATCTAAGGGAATTGACGGAGATCCGAAATGTGAAATGATTTGGGTGAAGGTCACGGTTAAAGCAGGCTCAGACATGGTAATTGGATGTCTCTATAGGCCCCCGGGCTCAGCAGCTGTTGTGGCTGAGCACCTGAAGGATAAGTTGGAAAATATTTCGAGTAGATTTCCCCACCATGTTATAGTTCTGGGTGGAGATTTTAATTTGCCGGATATAGACTGGGAGACTCAAACGTTCATAACGGGTGGCAGGGACAAAGAATCCAGTGAAATTTTTTTCAGATTTCAGACTACCTGTTGGCTCAACACAAAAGTTTTGTCTCAAGTACAGATAGTGTTGAGGATCAGTGGACAAAGTTCAAAACCATCGTACATTATGCGTTAGATGAGTATATGCCAAGCAAGATCGTAAGAGATGGAAAAGAGCCACCGTGGTACAACAACAGAGTTAGAAAACTGCTGCGGAAGCAAAGGGAACTTCACAACAAACATAAACATAGCCAAAGCCTTACAGACAAACAAAAATTACGCGAAGCGAAATGTAGTGTGAAGGGGGGCTATGCGAAAGGCGTTCAATGAATTCGAAAGTAAAGTTCTATGTACTGACTTGGCAGAAAATCCTAAGAAATTTTGGTCTTATGTCAAAGCGGTAGGTGGATCAAAACAAAATGTCCAGATGCTCTGTGACCAAAATAGTACTGAAGCAGAGGATGACAGACTAAAGGCCGAAATACTAAATGTCTTTTTCCAAAGCTGTTTCACTGAGGAAGACTGCACTGTAGTTCCTTCTCTAGTGTCGCACAGATGACAAAATGGTAGATATCGAAATAGACAACAGAGGGATAGAGAAACAATTAAAATCGCTCAAAAGAGGAAAGGCCTCTGGACCTGATTGGATACCAGTTCGATTTTACACAGAGTACGTGAAGGAACTTGCCCCCCTTCTTGCAGCGGTGTACCGTAGGTCTCTAGAAGAGCATAGCGTTCCAAAGGATTGGAAAAGGGCACAGGTCATCCCCGTTTTCAAGAAGGGACGTCGAACAGATGTGCAGAACTATAGACCTATATCTCTAACGTCGATCAGTTGTTGAATTTTGGAACACGTATTATGTTAGAGTATAATGACTTTTCTGGAAACTAGCAATCTACTCTGTAGGAATCAGCATGGGTTTCGAAAAAGACGGTCATGTGAAACCCAGCTTGCGCTATTCGTCCACGAGACTCAGAGGGCCATAGACATGGGTTCACAGGTAGATGCCGTGTTTCTTGACTTCCGCAAGGCGTTCGATACAGTTCCCCACTGTCCTTTAATGAACAAAGTAAGAGCATATGGACTATCAGACCAATTGTGTGATTGGATTGAGAAGTTCCTAGAAAACAGAACGCAGCATGTCATTCTCAATGGAGAGAAGTCTTCCGAAGTAAGAGTGATTTCAGGTGTGCCGCAGGGGAGTGTCATAGGACCGTTGCTATTCACAATATACATAAATGACCTGGTGGATGACATCAGAAGTTCACTGAGGCTTTTTGCAGATGATGCTGCGGTGTATCGAGAGGTTGTAACAATGGAAAATTGTACTGAAATGCAGGAGGATCTGCAGCGAATTGATGCATGGTGCAGGGAATGGCAATTGAATCTCAATGTAGACAAGTGTAATGTGCTGCGAATACATAGAAAGATAGATCCCTTATCATTTAGCTACAAAATAGCAGGTCAGAAACTGGAAGCAGTTAATTCCATAAATTATCTGGGAGTACGCATTAGGAGTGATTTAAAATGGAATGATCATATAAAGTTGATCGTCAGTAAAGCAGATGCCAGACTGAGATTCATTGGAAGAATCCTAAGGAAATGCAATCTGAAAGCAAAGGAAGTAGGTTACAGTACGCTTGTTCGCCCACTGCTTGAATACTGCTCAGCAGTATGGGATCCGTACCAGATAGGGTTGATAGAAGAGATAGAGAAGATTCAACAGAGATCAGCGTGCTTCGTTACAGGATCATTTAGTAATCCCGAAAGCGTTACGGAGATGATAGATAAACTCCAGTGGAAGACTCTGCAGGAGAGACGCTCAGTAGCTTGGTACGGGCTTTTGTTAAAGTTTCGAGAACATACCTTCACCGAAGAGTCAAGCAGTATATTGCTCCCTCCTACGTATATCTTGTGAAGAGACCATGAGGATAAAATCAGAGAGATTAGAGCCCACACAGAAGCATACCGACAATCCTTCTTTCCATGAACAATACGAGACTGGAATAGAAGGAAGAACCAATAGAGATACTCAGGTTACCCTCCGCCACACACCGTCAGGTGGCTTGCGGAGTATGGATGTAGATGTAGATGTAGCTACTTGATGCAGTTCCAAGCTCTTTGTGCAGTTCATCAGTTCAAGTTACTGTGAAGCTACAATAATCTCTTTCAATTGCAGGGTCCCCAGTGTTCAGGTTAATACAAAATCTGTTCCAACTGCATCTCCTGACAAACTCAGTTATGACGAAGTAATCATTGCAGTAACTCAATACTATGATCAGCAAGCTACAGTAGTTGCAGCCAGATATAACTTTTTTATTTGCAGAAAAAGCCAGAACAGACATACTATCAGTGGTATAAAGAACTAACAGACATGACTAGGAAGTGTAAATTTAAGTGTAGTTGTGGCAACATTTACAGTGATTAATGACTATGGATGTTACGACATTCAGCATAGAATATGGGAACAGATCCTCAAGTACTCTGATCCTTCACCTCCTCAAGTGTTGCCAGTCTTAGAGTAATATGATTCAGGTGCCATAGCAGCTGATAAATTTGACCAGGCCCCAACTTGTCAGGTCGAGTCGCCCCTTGGTCGCATCCGCCCCAAGCAGCCACAACACTGAGCGTGTACACAACTCAGCAGACAGCCATGTAAACATGTAAACAGACCTGTAAACTTAGTGAAGTCTTGCCCTAGATGTCTTGCTCACCATAAAATGCAAGACTGCTCATCATGTAACACAACGTGTTTCACATGTGGAAAAAAAGGTCATGTCCAAGCAGTTTGTTTGCAACGGCACAGAAATGCCAATTTTGCCTGCTCTCAGAAAAAATAGGCTCATGCACATGCTGTGAACACTGTGTTTTTCAAACCTACAACAGGTCCTGACAAAAGTGAGATTATGTGCCTTCTCCTTGTCCTAGCACTGTGCAACGATGTTCTAACAAATTATTTGTCTCATTACAAATTGCTGGCCATCATGTGAACTTTCATTTAGACACCGGTGCATCAGTCACTTTGCTTAATCATGCCGTATACAAACAATTAGGCTCACCATGCCTTTCTAAATCTAGCAAGCACCTCACTGTTTACAACAGACAGGAAATTCCAGTGCATGGTCAGTGTAGTTTGCCTGACACATATAAATATCTCACTAGGACAGTGAATTTTACTGTGATCAAATCCAGAGACAGTGAGAACATTTTCAGTTTAGATGCCTTTGATTTGTTTGGCCTTAACATTCATGACAATGTACTGACAGTCTACAGACAATGTAGATAGCTTGCTTAAAGAATTTACTTAACTATTTTTTAAGAAATGGGAAAAGCTAGAAACTTTGTAAATCATATTACATTGAAAGACAATGCCCAGCCCAAGTTTTTTCAAGCCCATCCTGTTCCAATTGCTTTATGAGACAAAGTAGGCAGTGAATTGAAAGAATTGCAAGACAATGGTGTAAATGCTCCCATTCAAGATAGTCAATGGGCAAGTCCACTCATTTGGTTGCCTAAGCTTTTGGTTGTATTTGCATTTGTGTTGACATCAGGTCTACAGTCAACCTACAGACAGTGGTTGACACTCATCCTTTACCTCACCCTGAGGAACTTAAGGACAGGCTTGGTGTAGGACATTACTTTTCTAAGATAGATTTGCTTGGTGCCTGTTTGCAAATTCCATCAAATGAAGAATCACAGAAAGTGTTTGTTGTAAGTACACACTTAGGACTGTTCAAATATTTGCATTTGCCCTTCGGCAGTGTTTCCACACTCACCATTTTTCAGTGTTACTTGGAACAACTGACTGCTAAAGTACCATTTTGTTCAAACTACCTTGACAATGTTGTCATCTCAGATTGTACACCAAAGGAACACACTGCCAATTTGTGTACTCTACCTTGAGTGTTGGCAGAAGCAGGACTCAAGTGTTGTCTCAAAAAGTGTGACTTTTTCAAACTTAACTACAGTACTTACATCATGTGATAAACAGTCTCCATGTACACCCCCTCCAATCTCATTTTCTTGCTATTCGTCACCTGCCTGTTCCTCGCAATGTGTCTGAACTGCAGTCAGTAATAGGCAAGATGACATACTACATTCAATTCATACCGAATGCTGCTCATAGCACAGCTCCATTTCATCGCTTGCATCGCAAAAATGTATCTTTCGTATTGACTAAAGACTATCAGGATGCATTTCAGAAACTCAAAAATGCCTTGTGCCATGACAGATGTTTAGTGCATTTTTACCCCGCCAAGCCAGTAGTTTTGCAAGTCAATGATTTTTCCTGTGGAATCAGTGCTGTGCTTGCACACAGAATTGGTGCACAAGATAGACTGATTGCTTTTGCCTCAAAGTTATTAACTCAAACTCAGTGCAATTATTCTCATATAGAAACAGACGTTCTCACTACTGTGTATGGTGTGACAAAATTCCACCACTATTTGTATGGTCACAAGTTCTATTAAGTGACAGATCATAAGCCTTTGCAGTCCTTGTTTCATCTGTCAAAGCTGATTTCTATGCACACTGCCCAAAAATTGCAAAGCCGGGCTTTGTTGCTTTTGCAGTATCAGTAAGAAATCGTTTACAGACCTACAGCAAAGCATAGCAGTGCAGACACTTTATCTCACCTTCTGATTGACCCAGACTCTGATTTTGATGCATCTGCTGCATCTTGTTGCCAAATCAATGTGCAGGACTCAGAATTGCTGAAATCCTTTCCCTTGCACTACAGAAAAATTGCACAGACCACGAAAGCTGATCCAGATCTCAAGATTTTGTTGCATTATATTCACACATCTTGCCCCCATTCATTGAACAGTATCCAAAACTCAGTTGTGTGCCAATATTTTGCACGTCAGAATAGCCTTTCAGTTCAACAGAGTGTGATTCTAGTTCAAAATGACAACGGACAATCCCGTGAGCTTATTCAGTGTTGTAAAAGAATGTGTTGTGATTGCTCCATCAAGGACATTGGGAAATTGTTCACACTAAACAGTTAGTGTGACAGGACTGTACTTGGCAGGGCATGGATGCCTACATTGAACAGATGATGTCACAGAGACCCGCATGTGCGGAAAACCAATCCACTCTGCACACAGACATTTGAAACTTAGCCTAAGACTCAGTTGCTATGGCAATGAGTGCACATAGACTTTGCAGGACCATTTTGGAACACTTCTTGGCTCATAGTGGCAGACTCTTTTAGTAAGTTTCCATTTGCGGTGCCTATGAGCTCTACCATGTCATTTAGCACCATTCGAGCATTGTCCTCAATATTTTCCATAGAAGGTTTGCGAGAAGCACTTGTGTCAGACAATGGACCACAGTTCACATCATGTGACTTTGAACAATTCTGTGAATGCAATGGAATTCATCATCTAATAAGTGCTCTGCTTCACCCGCAGTCCAACAAAGAAGCAGAACACTTCGTACACATTTTCAAGTAACAGATGCCAAGCTTTGAACCACCCATGGGAACAGGCTGCAACTCTTTCTCATCTCCTATTGGTCCCACCCACAAGACAGAAGACCACTGGCGGAACTTCTGCATGGCTACCATCATCGGACGCTGCTACACTTGCTACACACACCACAGCATCCAGCACCACCCATGGTCCACAAGTATCACTTTGCACCATGTGATCTTATTCTTTTCAGGGTTTATGGCAACTGTGGACTCTGGAAAAGAGCCATGATCCAGGAACCCATTGCTTTTATATGTATTTAATTGCAGGTCCCAATGGTATGCAGCGCTGCCACCAGAACTAAATTCACGCATGTCATTTGCCCCGCGATTCTGCTGCTTTTTTCCCTCCGGTTTATGGCTTCACAGGACTGCACAGCCTTTGCAGCCACCAGGTGGTGCCACCAGGTCCCCCCTCTCCCCCCGCACCCGCCAGGATGAACGGATGGATGATGTGCCCTCATCCCCGCTGTCCCCGCTCGCCGACCCCATGGACCTAGACCCACCATCACCATCACCATCGCTGTCGCCTTCATCGCCCCAGCGCATGCCTTCAGGCCTGGACGTGTGCCCTGGCAGCAGTTTTCTGGAGGATGTTCCTGTTGTCTCACAAGCCAGATGGCGGGGTATGGTTGGAAGTATGCCGTCCTCCATAGTCACAACTACCAGCTCATCTCTATGTACAATGTTCTCCCTCACTCCCCGTTGTCATTCACAATCTCACTACATGACAATGGTGCAGCATTTTGGGAGGAAGAAATGTGCTGGTGTAAGCTGGTGCCACTACGTCAGGCAGAAAAAAGGTTGTGAGAAGATCGACAGAGGCCAAAAGTGGAGCCACACGAAACGTGCCGCCAACACCCTCTCAGCCGCCAGTATTTAGATAGCCACCACAGACTGGAGGGCCAGTCTGTTCAAGTCTGTTGCATGAGTAGGTTCCAGTGTCAACAGTTGCAGCACTGTGGGAATCACAGTAGCAGTTAGCTCTGTCACTAACTCAGAGACAGGCAGCACATAGGAACCATATTTGTGAATGTAGCACACTTTGTACTTAACCAAAAGTGAGGCTAACGTGGACTATACATAAGAGCTTGTACCACAGTGGTGAATTTGAGATAAGTAACTTTCTATTCTTATGAATAAAGAATCCTGTTAATCTATGCATACAGTTTGTGTTATAGAAAGAGGATACTGGCCACCAAACAACATCATCTCTTTGCTCCCATGGTACATATCTACAGAGACAACATGACAACATAAAAACATGCTTGAATGCAATGGCTACTTCACAACCCAGGCCATCTGGATCCTCCCCTCCATCACCAGCTCTCCTGTCTGTGTAGATGGGAGTTATCCTTACAACACATTCTCCACTCCTGAAATCATCCCAACCTAAACCTACGGTAAACCACTGTCTCCACACCCTCCACCCAACAGTTTCTGGACTCCTGTCCTATCACCTCCTCCCAACTCACAACCCCTTGCCCTTATGCTGCACTGCTCTCTGCCTGTTCACCCACCAGTCTTCCCCTTCTCTGCTCCCCTACTTTCTGCTTTGCCAGGCAGTAGTGTTCCCTCTTACCCCATCTGTACCCTGCCACCCCACTGCCATCCACACTCCACTATTGATTGTTGCTCTCATTCGATGCATTTCAGTTGCAGTGGTCAGGTGTGTGTGTGTGTGTGTGTGTGTGTGTGTGTGTGTGTGTGTGTGTTTGTGTGAGGTGTGTTTGCTTGTGTGAATGAGTGTATGTTTTTCTTTTCTGATGAAGGTTTTGGCCAAAAGCTTAATGAGTAGCAGTATTTTTGCTGTGCCTTTGTGCAATGTTTCATCTTTATGGTGAGTAGCAATCAATACTTTCCATAATTATACAGGAAAGGGTGAAATATCCTTATCTCAGAACTACTAGGTTAGCTACGCATCACTGTCATGAGTGGCTGTTGATATTTGTTATTTAGTTGCCTTCATATTCAGATATATATTGTTGGGAAATAAATAATTGAACAAGTAAAGGTAACATACCATTGTATACTTGCATTGAGTGGTCAACAGGTGCAGAAAAAAGACTGAAAACATTGCTAAGCTTTCTGATGATGTCTTACTTTAGAGCAGACAAGTATAGAATACATGTACAGTTGCAGAGTTACATTGGCCCAGCTGCCCACATATTCCCAGCATTGCAGTTCAACTGGAATATGGTGTTGTATTGGGTGGATCTGGAAAGAGGAGAAAGGTGGCAGGAAGGGGAAAGAGGGTTGGAGGGAAACTGGCTGATGTCTGGGATGGAGAAGCACCAATTGCATGGCTGATACAGGCAGGTGGAGTAGTTTGTAACCAGGACCATTCTGGGATAGATGGATGTGTTATAAGAACAATTCACATCTAATTTGTTCATAGACACTGGTGTTCAGCAGTAGCACAGTTTGTGGAGCAGCCACTGAAGTGAAACATACGAGATGTGATCAAAAATTAACAGGAGTTTCTTTAATTTTGCAGGCTTAATGCATCCGATTTTCAAATTTGTTTTATCTTGTTGCCATACATGTTCCTGATTTACATTAGCATTTCAGCTGTTTTGAACATTTAATTTGTTGTTGACAGTTGGAAAGGTTATATATGTTTTTGAGTGCTTGGCGAATTTTTACTTTCATAATGGAAGATCAAAGTATTTGCATTAAATTTTGCTTGAAAAATGAAATAAAGTGCAGCACTGCTTTCAAAATGTTGACTGTGGCTTTTAGTGAATCTGCTATGAGTTACAAGTGGTATAAACATTTCAGAGAAGGTCAAGATAATATTGAAGTTGGTGATCACCCTGGATGCCCTAGCGCATGAATTACTGATGACAATGTGGAAGAAGTGAGGGAAATGGTTCTGTAAAATCATCGACTCACCATTGGAGAGGTTGCTGATGATGTAGGCACACCCTTTGGCTCATGTCAAGCAATTGTTTCAGAGGTTTTGGGTATGAAATTTATGGCAACAATGTTTGTCTGGAATTACTGAATTTCGATGAAAAATGTCACATAGACAATCACTCAGGAACTGCTGAATGAAGTCTACTAAAGAGAGTTAGAACAGATGACGAAACATGGGTACACATGTATGACGTCAAGGACAAGGTCCAATCATCCCAATGGAAACTACCTGAAGGGACAGAAAGCAAAGTTCAATTACATGTGAAGGTTCTTCTCGTTGTTTCCTTTGATTCCAGTGGGATAGTGCATCATGTGTTCCTGCCTTATGGTTGTACAATCAATAACGAATACTATGTGGAAGTTATCCACCATTTTCATGAAGCAATCTGAAGAAAATGACCAGAACTGTGGCAAAACCAATCATAGAAGTTGCATCACAATAAATCTCCCGCTCCCACCTCAATGCATGCTTGTGATTTTTCAGCAAAAAAAACAAAATTATTATATTGTCTCATCCAATGTCTTCATCAGGCATCTGCAACTTCTTTCTGTTTTTGAGGCATGTTGTTTTGTCACAGTTGATGAAATAAAAACAGAATCACTGAAGGAGCTGAAATAATAACAAAAATTGAGTTCCAGAAGTGCTTCCAAGATTGGAAAAACTGCTGGCAATTGATGTTGATGAATAAATAAAGATTCTTTAAGAAAAACACAAATTTCTTTAATTTTTTGATAACACCTCATACTGTGCTCAGCAGTGTATTCCACCATCTGCTCTAGGCCACAGTTGGGTGAAGAGCATTCATTTGAGTGGATAGCTGGTTAGTGATCATATCCACGTAGAAGAGTATACAGTAGCTTTAGAAGAGCTGGTATATGATATGATTGATTTCACATGTGGCCTTGCTTCTGGTATTACAGAATATGCCAGTGACAGGATTGGAATAAGACATGCTAGCCAAGTGCACAGAACAGATCTTGCACATGGAGTTTTTGAACTGTTCTCACAACACATTGCTTAGCTCACAATTGTATGGCCTGATTCATCACTTCCTTCTGTTGCACACCCACCTGCACCCCTGCTCCCATGCACACTACTACACTCATTGTACCTTCACATCCTCTTCACAGTCTGCTTCTTCATGTATTATATCTCTCCTTCCTCTCCCAGGCTACAACTCAGTGTCATTGTGGACCATATGCAATTGCTCCAGAGCAAGTGCACTGGTGTCACATTCCTATCCTGTGACCTTACCGCCTCTCCCTTCCAGCTGTTAGCTTTCTTTGATCCTTGTCTCCTCTTTCCCTCTCCGCTTCACCTGACGTGTGTGTGTGTGTGTGTGTGTGTGTGTGTGTGTGTGTGTGTGTGTGTGGGTGGGTGGGTGGGTGTGTGCGTGTGAGGAGAGTGTGCAGGCACTCGTGTGTATACATGTGTGTTTTCTGTTCTGTAGTAGGTGGCTCTAAACAGCATATGGTCCTCACGCTTAGCAATGTTTGTTTCTTGATACTGAGCTCACTGACCACTCAGTGCCTCAACTGTATATCGAATTACCTTCAATCTTTTTATTTTATTTCTGTATATAGGTTCTCCTTGGCCATTGACAGGCTGTAATTGACTGCTTACTTATATTCCAGAATTCTTCTATAACACAGAGTGTGTTGAAGGGTAACAACTTTAGTCTACATTTTACAACTTTTCTGCCATTTGTCAGACATTTTATTTCTATGGTCATATTATTAAATACTTTTATAACTGTGTCAAGTGCATATCATTCTTCTTTCTAGTGTATCTCTATTACTCTCAAACTACAACGAAGTGTTGACAAGAAAAATTGATTGATTAATACATGTACTGTGAGGCTGTAGTTATTGTATTGTACTGTTTTATGGATCCTCTTCATTACTTTTGTACATAGATACAAACTGATATTGGACAAGTCAGTATTACAAGAAGATGAGATGAGATAACATGGATTAATGTGATAATTGTAATCTGTGTATTGATTACAAATATACAGGAGTTTACATGCAAAAAAGCTCCAAGGAAATTGTTACTTACACACAGTTAGACTCAGTCTTTTTAATTCAAACTGTGATTAAACCTCAGAAAAGATAAATGAATAGGTACTCTTAATAAGTAATAGCTTATCTTTCTCACCGCATCATGTGATCATTTATTTATTTTTGAGTTTCATGGATCCTTGATATGAGTGTATCACTAGGGTGTAGAATGTGTCAGATTATTACAGTAATAAACGTATTTAAATTGTCATGAGGCTTACAAACTAAATCGTATATAAACAGATATGTGAGGTTCAAGTGTTTAAACAACAACACTGATCATAGTAGTAATAATGATTACACAGACAAATTATAGTCCTACACTCTAATACACATTCTGTCATCAACTGACATCCTAATGCTATCAAGTCAGTACTTATAGGAATGCTTAAAATTAAATACATTGTACTAATTGTTACACATTGTCAAAAAATTCCTGTAAAGAATAAAAAGAACTATTCAAAAGATAAAGTTTCAGTTGTTTTTTAAATTTCTTCATATCCCCAATAATTGATTTAAGATGAAATGGAAGTTTATTGTATACTTTTATGCTTGGATAATGTACTTCTTTCTGTACCATGCTGAGATTAGATTAGATTAGATTAGATTTACTTTCATTCCAATTGATCCGTAGTGAGGAGGTCCTCCAGGATGTGGAACATGTCAGAAAAACAACAATACATGACAAATATTTACAACTAAAACAAATAAGCTAATGTACCATTCCACAGGTCCCAAGTGGAATGATCGTCATTTTTTAATGAACACTAAGAGTCATTTTACAAATACTAATGCACTGAATTTAAAATAAAAATTTTTTTTATTTATTTATAAGGTAATAAACATGTAATACAACTACTGTAATACTTATTTACAATGAACACATTACTGCACTGAAATGGTGCAGAAGTTAGATTATACTTACACACAACCACACACACACACACACACACACACACACTCACACACACACACACACACACACACACACACACACACACACACACACACACACACACACAAATTTTCAGTGAACACATTACTGCACTGAAATTGTGCAGAAGTTATGTTGTACTTATATACAAATCAGTTGGTTTTACTAAGAAATTCATCAATGGAGTAGAAGGAGTTGGCCACCAATAAATCCTTTAGGCTTCTCTTAAACTGAATTTTATTGGTTGTTAAGCTTTTTATGGCTGCTGGCAAGTTATTGAAAATGTGTGTTCCTGAATAACGCACACCTTTTTGTACAAGACTAAGTGACTTTAAATCCTTGTGAAGATTATTCTTATTTCTAGTGTTGATTCCATGAATCGAGCTGTTGGTTTGAAAAAGTGATATATTTTTAATGACAAATTTCATTAAGGAATAAATATATTGGGAAGCTGTAGTTAGTATCCCTAGTTCCCTAAACAGGCTTCTGCAGGATGTTCTTGAGTTCACACCACATATAATTCTTACTGCACGTTTTTGTGCCCGGAAAACTTTAGCTTGGCTTGATGAATTACCCCAAAAAATAATCCCATATGACATTATGGAATGAAAGTAAGCATAGTATGCCAGCTTTTTCATTTTTATATCCCCTATGTCTGACAAAATTCGCATTGCAAACAGAGATTTGTTAAGACGCTTCAGCAGTTCTGTGGTGTGCTCCTCCCAGTTGAATTTATTGTCAAGCTGTAATCCCAAGAATTTAACACTGTCCACTTCTTCTATCTTCTTGTCATCGTATGTTAGACATATACTCTTGGGACACCCCTTACAAGTTCTGAACTGCATGTAGTGTGTTTTTTCAAAGTTTAGTGACAAAGAATTGACTAGGAACCAGTGATTAATGTCCACAAATATTTTATTGGCTGATCTTTCTAAGACTACACTTGATTTGCTATTTATTGCAATGTTTGTATCATCGGCAAACAAAACAAACTTGGCATCTGGTAATGTTACTGATGAAAGGTCATTGATATACACAAGGAAAAGTAAGGGCCCCGAAATGGAACCTTGTGGGACCCCACATGTAATTAGTTCCCAGTTGGATGATGCCTGATAGCTTGATACATGTCTCTTTCCTAATAACACCCTTTGTTTCCTGCCAAAGATATAAGATTTGAACCATTTTGCAGCATTTCCTGTTACACTATAATATTCTAGTTTACTTAAAAGGATATTGTGATTTACACAGTCAAATGCCTTTGACAGATCACAAAATATACCAGTTGCCTGCAATTTTTTGTCTAATGAATTAAGCACATTTTCACTGTAAGTGAAGATAGCCTTCTCAATATCAGAACCTTTTAGAAATCCAAATTGTGACTTTGACAGTATGTTATTTGAGATAAGATGGTTATAAAGACGACTGTACATTACTTTTTCAAAAATTTTTGAGAATGCTGGCAACAGTGAAATTGGACGGAAATTTGATGCTATATCTTTATCTCCCTTCTTAAACAGTGGCTTAACTTCAGCATATTTCAGCCATTCAGGAAATATTCCACTGATAAACGACTGGTTTCACAGATAGCTTAATATGTTACTTAGCTCAGAATCACATTCTTTAATTAACTTTGTTGATATTTCATCATACCCACTAGATGTTTTTGATTTTAAAGATTTTATGATGGACATTATTTCTGTTGGGGTAGTGAGGGTCAAATTCATATTATGGAAGTTACTTGAAATGTCTGGTCTAAGGTAATCCACAGCAGCATCTACCGAACCTGACAACCCCATCTTTTCAGTAACAGTTACAAAATGTTTGTTAAAAAGTTCTGCAACACTATACACATCTGTCACCAATGTATCATTTACTCTTAATGCTATTTGTTCCTCTTCATGTCTGGTTCTACCGGTCTCCTCCTTCACTATATCCCATATTGTCTTTATTTTGTTATCTGATATGACTATCTTTTCCTTGTAATATATTTGCTTTGACATCCGTATTACAGTCTTTAATATTTTGCAGTATTTCTTATAATGTGCTATAGCATCAACATTGGAAATGTTTCGGATTGACAGATACAGTTTTCTTTTTGTTTTACAAGATATCTCTATTCCTTGAGTAATCCATGGCTTCTTTGAAGACTTTGCTCTAACCTTGGTAAGTTTTGGGGGAAAGCAGTGTTTGAATAAGGTAAGCACTTTATTAGCAAAAATGTTATATTTTTCATTCATGCCATGAGCACTGTAAACATCAGTCCAGTGAATGTCTCTGAGGAGTGTCCTAAAATAATCAATTTTTGGCTTACTGATTACCCTCTTGAGCTCAGATTTAACAGATTTTATATCCTGTTCAGTATTAACATTTAACAGAAGGAACTGCATGTCATGGTCTGAGAGGCCATTGACTATTGGTTTTGTAATATAATTTTGTTCATTGGACTTTTCTATAAAGATATTATCAATGGCTGTTTGTGAGCAAGTGGCTATCCTAGTGGGGAACTTTACTGTGGGAATTAAGTTGAATGATAGTGTTACTAACTCAAATAAGTTCTTATTGGGAGAGTCTTTAAGAAAATCTACATTGAAATCACCAGCAACCACTATTTCTTTGTTTTTGGTTGTTAAATGGGCCAGTACAGCTTCAAGGTGGTTTACAAACAGATTAAAGTTACCTGCAGGTGCTCGATATACACTTAATATTATGAGAGATTTTTTGTGAAAATCTAATTCTGTTGCACATGCTTCCATATGCTGTTCTAGGCAAAATTTATGAATGTCTATGTTCTTAAATTTATGACAGTTCCTGATGAATGTGGCAACTCCTCCTTTCTCCATTTCTGATCTACAAAAGTAAGATGCTAACCTAAACCCTGTAACACTTTTTTATATCTTCATGAAGACCATGTTTACTTTTTCTATCAAGATAATGATATTCACTGTTTTGTAAATTGTATGATTATTATTCATAAAGCACATTAGTGAAAAAAATGTACTCAGATGGTATGTCAAGGATCCCACACTGTTTGAATAACTTTCTGTAAGAACTTCTAGGGTGCTCTCTAGCCATAATTTTGATGACTCTTTTCTCATGACTGGTTACCATGAAATATGTCATAAGTGAATGTAAATATCCTAGGTATGCAGCTTTGTTTTCTACTCACAACCAGATGAAACTGAGTGACTGGCAAATGCTGCTGAATTCAGTCTTTTACGTAGGTCATTGATGTGAACTGACAAGGTTATACTGTTGTCTATGTGTAATCCCAGGAATCTGGAAGGCTTAACTCCCAATATTTCTTTGTCACCACATTTTATTTAAATATTTTCCTGTTTTTTATTTGTTGTTTGAAACTGAATGAACTGAGTCTTATTAACATTGAATAACAGACCATCTGAAGTGAAACAATATAGAGCTTCTTTGAATACAGTGGTTGCAATGTTCTCTAGACTGCAGTTGAGTGTTCCGTCAATCATAATGGTTGTGTCATTAGCAAACAGGGTGAAGTGTGCTTTTTGTGTCATACAACTTGGCAGATCATTGATAAAGATGAGGAAAAGTGAGGGACCAAGCACTGAGCTCTGTGGCACTCCACATTTTACTGTACTCCAGTCAGAGCAGGTAGGTTCTAAGGTGCCATTGCAGAATTGTTCAGTACTACCTTCTGTCATCTAGATATGACTCAAGCCACATCCTTACTTTAACACTTAATCCATAGTGCTCAGCCTTTTTAAGTAAAATTTTGTGATCTACACAGTCAAATGCTTTAGAGAGATCATGGAAGATAACAACTGGTGACATTTTATTGTTTAAGGATTCAGGGAGTTGGTTGACGAATGAGAAAATGGTGTATTTCGTTGAAGTACCCTTTTGGAATCTAAATTTTATTTTTATTAAGATGAGCCATGATTGTCCTGAACATCTGTTTCAATAGGATTTTAGAGACTTGTTAACAATGAAACTGGCTGCTAGTTGGAAACATCAGGTTTATCACCTTTTTTTGTTTTAACAGTGGTTTCACAATTGCATATTTGAGTCTGTTAGGGACAGTACCTTGATTTATGGACTCATTAAATAGGTGGCAGAGAACTTTAAAAATGAATTTGCAGCATTGCTTCAGTACTTTGGTGGCTATATTATCCACACCAGTGAAATTTTTATTACCCTCTTAGTCTCTTCAGTTGTAATATAGGGTACATGCATCTGAGTAATTTTGTTTTGCACTGCTTTTTGTAGAGGGTCCATAGCTTCAATCCTAGATCCTTTACAACCAATTTGATCCACTACTGAAAAACGAGAGAGAGAGAAAGGTAACAGGTTGTTCAAGATACTGGCAACTATATCACCTTAATCCACCATGCCTCCATCATGACACAATTTGACACTGTCACTTAATTTTTCCTGTCTCCCTTTTGACCACTATCTAAATACTTTTTATTTTATTATTTGAATTGTTAATTTCAGATTTAATAAAAATACTCCTGGATTTTTAATGACACTCTTTTGGATGCTACAGTATAATTTGCATGTTGTCCTTAGTGTAAGTTAGTTTAAGTTAGATTAAGTAATAGTGTGTAAGTGTAGGGACTGATGACCTCAGCAGTTTGGTCCCATAGGATCTTACCACGAATTTTTTTATAATTTGCAGTGCTCCCTATCTTGAGGTTAGTTAGAATTTCTGAATGAGACATAAAGCAATCTCTTTGTTTTTCAGGACGTTTTGATTCCCTTAGTGAGGCATTGTTTCTTGCAATCATTCAGATTTGTGTTTTCTGTAATTCTCTTGAGAAATACAGCTTCAAAAACGGTAACAAATTCATTCAGGAATATGTTAAATTTATCATTGATATCTTTAGCCTGATATACTGTGTCCAATTCCAACTGCTGCAAATGTCTGCTGAAGGTTTCCAGATTCTCACTATTGATTAGTCTAAAAGCACTATTGGTAAAACCACTCCTGTCAGCTGGGTTTACAAAATGCATTTTGAACAACTGCCCATTGTGTGTGGGAAGGCCATTTAAGATTTGTGTTATGCATATGTTATTAATTCAGTTATTTTCAACAAAAATATTGTCAATCAGACTCATGCAGTTTAATCACCCTTGTGGGAAAGTTAACAACTGCTCTCAGGTTAATAGAGCTGATTAAATTCTCAAAATCTGTTCTATCATTATTACAGGTAAGGAAATTTACATTAAAAATGACAAGCATGATTATTTCTTTGTTTTTTGAGAACAAGCAAGTTAAAAGTGATTCTATTTGCTTGACGATTATACTAAGCTTTCCCGAGGGTGCTCTGTAAACAGTAATCACATAAACAGACAGAGTATTAATGTGGGATTCAATGTAACAAGCCCCAAAATGTTGATCAACATAATAGCTTTTTACATCTACAGACTTGTACACTATATTATTTTTAATATACATTATTACCCCACCTTTATCCATTGTGTTTCTAGTATGATAAGCTGCTAGGTTGTACTTATATAGTTGCACCATTTCAGTCCTTTCTGTCAAATGATGTTCAGTAAAACATAATATATGGACATTGTTTATTACATCAGTGTTATTAACGCAAACAGACAGCTGGTCCAGTTTGTTTCTGAGACCCATTATATTCTGATGAAAAATACGAAGTCTGTCATTTCCTAAACTCTTTTTCTGATGTCACTGTTTCATTTTAAATCGAAATTAGAGATTATAGGCAGTGTATCTGTAGATTTTTGACTTAAATTAGTCCTGAAACTGAGGCTAGGTACCAAAAATTCTGTAGAATTGTATGTTTCCTAGTTCTTACATCATCATCTCTTTTTGCACAGAAGACACAAATATACACTATAACATCATACTCTGCTTACAAATTTACATCAATTAATCTAGTTTAGAAAGTGTATAGTTTTAGCAGTGTGTCTGTGACAATAGTTTCCAACTGCAGCTTTTTATGTAAAGATATTTACAATGTATAAAACATCATGATGAAAATGTGTTGTATGATATTCTAGTTCTTTATGCTGACAAATATTTATTTCTACTGTTAGAACATCTACTGAGCATGTTTTTGTGTACAAATCCTTGAATTTTGCAATCTGTTTTTACTGTTTCACACTTAACACAATTTACACAAATTTGTAACTATCACTATTTATTAAAATAATAATGTATACATTTAGGTTTAAATCTGGTAAGTATTCAGCTACTCTACAATAACACTTCTGCAGTAGGTAGGTATGAACAGTTGCTTTAAATGCTGAGAAACTTTTGATCATTTTGATGTCACAAGTTAGTTTGTTATACCGCTTTTGCAGCTTAGACAGTCTATTTTGTTTCAGTGTTGTATTCGAATACGGGCATGTGTATCATGGTTTCTTCTTGTGTTATATGAGTGAATACCCTGGTTTCCAACAACAAGTCCGTTACTATCTTCTAAGGTTTTCCTAAAAAAGTATTACTTGCAAAATATATAAATGAGGCAATGGAAGGGCTTGAAGATTTTTGAATAAAGGCTTGCTCAATGTCCTGGGAGCTGCCTTTTCCATGACACACACAATCGTCTTTTGGGCTGTTGAACAACTTCTTCTAGAGCTCAGTTTTCCTCAGAAGATCATACCATATCACAGTAGGGATTCTGCTTTGGCAAATTATAGATTTTTTATTGTTTGTTTTGGTGTGCAGCTTGAAAGAATTTTTGTGCACTAACAGATGGTGTTCAGTTTATTAAAAAAAAAAAAAAAAAAAAAGATCTCTTAATCTCGCTAAAAAGAAAACTGTATGAGCTGAGAGGAACAAACGTTATTGTTTTTTCAGTGCTACACCGTTACGACTTGATAGAATGGTCCTGTGTAAATAAAGAAATTGAAACTGCAAATAAAGAGATGCAAAATATTTGCAAGCGGTTTGAAAATGTAACATTTGTGAACATTAGCAATTTAGGGAAAAGATTTCACACAACACATGGTTCCCATCTAAATGTAGTTGGAAAAAATGTAATAGTAACAAAAATTTTAGAACTTGTAAATAAAATCTCAAATGTTCAGTGTGATGATAGAAAAGTCATACCTCTCATGGACAGGAAGTCTGTGTATCCTGTAGACTCCAATGTGAAATCTGCTGTCAATGAAGCTACACCTCTCCAAGACAAATGTGAAACTTTATTAATGCAAGTGAACACTCCAAATGTTAATAATTCACAGAAAGGCACAGCAGTTATGGAACAACAAACACCAGAAATAAGTGAAACAGCAGCAGCACCATCATTATCAGCAGAAGCAGCAACAGCAGCAGAACCAACAACAACTGGAGCAGCAAGACAGCAATGCTTAAGGAGGAGCCAAAGGAAAAATACATCTGTGTCATTCAGTGATAATTTTTTATGGTTTCAAACCAAGAAGAAAATAAAAATGTGAAAAACCAGCCTGCTAACTCACAGATAAGTCACAACAACATCCTATTTTTAAACATTCAGGGTCTTGAAAATAAAGTTGAAATTCTGGAGGAGTCATTGCCACAGAATAAGTATTCTTTCTTATGTCTATCAGAACATTGGCTTAAACCAGAACAAATACAATACTATGTACCAGAAGGTTATAAATATGGAAACAGTTTTTGCAGATCTCAGTACCGTAATGGTGGTACTATTATCTATGTTTCAAATGAAATAGAGTGTAGAGAACTAGATCTTAGTTGGGCAAGTGTAGAGAAACACTTTGAAATTACCGGCATCATATGTGATATAATGAAACTTATCATAGTATGTATCTACCATTCCCCTGACTCAGATGATAAAACTTTTTTAGATAATTTAGACAGTGTACTCTGCTACATAACGAAATGGAAACAGTATGTAACTGTAATTGGGGGAGACTTCAATTCAAGCTTTGCTGTAACATGTAACAAACCCATTGCAAATAAGTTACTGAATATGCTAAGGCAGCACAACTTCCATCATGTAAATTCAGAACCAACAAGACTACAAGCATGCTTGGATAATGCTTTTGTCAACTGTGCTCATGATATGTACTCCACCAAGGGTAAAGGAATTTGTTTTCTGAGACCACTCCATGTTAACAGTACAGTTAGGACATTTTATAAAAGGGGATGAGAGCAAGGCTGCACTCTAATACCTTAATATTAACAAAACACAATCACATAAAACTAACACACCAGCTGAGCATAACAAACTGGGACAAATTATTTCAAAACTGTGATTCCAGTGCCGAAACAGTTTATGAAACATTCCACAATTACTTAACAGGTATTTTAAAAGCCCATCTTGTTCAAAAGAAATACCATAAAACAAGAAAGGGTAAATTTTGGTACACCAAAGAACTGGAGAATCTAAAAAATAAGCTACTACTGTTGAAGCACCTTGCCGAAGTAAACAGTTCTAATGAAATTAAGGATCTCGAAATATCACTACGAAACTGTATAAGAAAGAGTTGCAATTGGCAAAACTAAGATACAACACAAATTTCATAAAAAATAGTAAAAACCAATGTAAAACAGCCTGGTCAGTAATTAATACTGTTAAAGGTGAAGTCAGAAACTTTGACAAGACAGTCCCAATACCAGCAGATACATTCAATAAATATTTTGTAAGCTGTGCTGATGATATCAAAAAGCTGATCAGTAAACCCAATGTAACATGTATAGATTATATGAAGAGAGCAAACCTAAATCATAATAGGGCCAGATCATCATTGAAACACTTCAAAGAGGTATGTCAACATGAAGTTCTTAAAATAGTCAAAGAAATGAAAAATTCATACAGTACAGATATTTTTAATATGTCAAACAATCTATTGAAAGAAATCATACATTACATTGCAGCACCATTAACATATTCTATAAACCTGTGTTTCATAGAAGGGTTTTTTCCTGACCCTCTCACACTATCCAAGGTAACTCCAGTCTTTAAGAAGGGTGTCAAATCAGATCCTGCAAACTACAGACCAATTTCACTAATTCCAGTACTAGGAAAAGTCTTTGAAGGCATAATATATAAGCAGATGTATGAGTACCTAGAACTAAATGGTATGTTAAGTGCATCACAGTTTGGTTACAGAAAAGGAAGGTCAGCTATACATGCCATAGAGCTCTTAGTCAGAGACATTCTAGCAGCATTTGAGGACCATGTGCATGCACAGGTAACCTTATGTGATCTGAGCAAAGCTTTTGACTGTGTTGACCACTCACTTCTGCTCTCTAAACTTGAGTACTATGGAATATGTGATAAAAGTTTAAAACTCATCAAATCATACCTCAATAAAAGGAACCAGGTGGTGAGTTCAGGAAGTCATCTGTCACACATACTTGAGGTTCAACGCGGAGTGCCACAGGGATCTAAACTGGGACCACTTCTTTTCCTTGTACACATAAATGACTTACCAGGAAATATAGATGTAAAGACATATATGTATGCAGATGACACAACTTTTCTATCTGTAAACCATGTACTTGATAACCTTGTAAGTGATATGAAATTGGCAAAAGAAAATGCAACATCATGGTTTAATGCCAATTGTCTGCTATTAAATGAGGAAAAGACCCAGAATATGTGGTTCAGTCTATCAAAGACTACAAAAATAGAAAAACAAAAGGCAAAGTTTTTAGGTATTGTACTTGACAACAGTCTAACATGGAACTCTCATGTTGATCACATAGTGGTTAGGTTGTCAAGAGTTATATATTTGTTGAAGAGACTGATGTGTTGTGTGACATTTGAGTGCGTAAGGACAGCGTACTTTGCCTTTTTTCAATCTGTTTTAAGGTATGGGTTAATACTCTGAAGAAACAGCAGAAAAATAAATGAAATTATGGTGATCCAGAAGAAAGCAATCAGAGTAATGGCTAAGGTAGATAATAGAACACATTGTAAACCATTGTTCATTAAATATAGAATTTTAACAGTAATTAATTTATATACAGTGTTAACTACATACTTGCTGAACTACCTAATTTAAGTGTAACAAATGAAAGGCATGGCTACTATACAAGAACGTGTACTTCTCTGCTGTTGCCACAAAATAGATTAGCTAAAACTAACAATAGTCATAAGTATATGGCAATTAAAATATATAACAAATTGTCTAAAAATGCGTCAATCAAGCCTGACAAATTATTTAAAGACAATGTTCATAACTTCTTGTTAACTAATCCATTCTATTCATTAGAAGAATTTTTAGAAATGCCCAATATCAACTTAAATATGTAAAAATTTATTTTGTAAAATTAATAGGTTAAGTGAACTGACGAAGTCTATTGCATGTAATAATGCTGAATGACTAATAAAGAATCTGAATCTGAATCTGAATTAGTTATATATTTTGTATATTTGACCCATCTCAGATGCTCCTGGATCCATATTCCAAGAAACTTTGTAGCATTTGGAGAATAATCCTACAGGAAGGGCTAATGGGTATTCTATACTGTGTTTAGATTTATAGTAACTATATTTTGAATATTTGTTATTAGATTGTTTGCAGAGGACCCGTTTGTAATGTCTTAGGTGCATTTTTTATTTCATTCTACACATCTTTTTCACTCATTCCTTTGACTAACACATTTGCTTCATCAGAGAATATAATATACTTGTGATGTGGGCTGAGTGGTTCCATATCACATACATAGGGCAAAAACAAAACTGGTCCTAGACTGGAGCATTGTGGTACACCCTATTTAATACACATTTTTTCTGACTGACAGGTATTCATCTTATTCCCTTCTGGGAGCGTAAGTTCAGCTATTTGTTCTCTATTTTGTAGATAAGATTTTAACCATGCATGACCTTGCTCCATAACACACACATTCTAGTTTGGTAAGCAAGATGTTGTGGTTTATGACAGCAAATGCCTTTGAGAGGTGTAGAAAAATTGCAGCAATATGCTCTTTATTTTCAATTGTATTTAAAGCTTTATTCAGGAATGCGAAGATGACAGTGTCAGTAGACCTGGATTTACAAAAACCATGCTGAGAGTCTCAGAAACAGTTATTTTTTTGTATAAAGTTTATTGATCTCTTACAGTAGATCTTGTCCATTAATTTGGAAAACCCAGGTAGGAGTGATACGGGCCGTAAGTGAATATATCTGCTTTTATCCCTTTCCTGCAGAGGGGATTTACTTTGGCTGTTTTCAATATTTTTGGGAATACATCCTCTGAGAACAAGCAGTTGCAGATGTTGAGAAGAGACTTGACCACAAATGGAGCACATTCCTTTATAATAAAGTCATGTATATTGCATACACCAAAGAAGTGTTTTGATTCGATTTCCTTAATAATGTCTGGCATTTCCTCCTCACTGGTCGGGTATAGGAAGAAAGTTTTATTGTTTGTCCTACATCTGAACTGATTCATTCCTGCACATTGTGAGTTTAGCTGTATAAGATTTTCTGCTACCTGTGTGAAGTACGAATTTATTTATTTTTTTAGATTTTTTTTGGAGTGTGGAGTCATCAATATGATGGCTTTTGCAAACATCAAGTACAGTTACAAACATACAATACATTTAGATCTTAGCCTTACAGGTAGTAATCAAACAGTAAATTGATGCCTGCCAAAATACATTACTTCTTACACATATTAATACAGCCAATAATTTTTTTATACATTATTTTACAACTCTTAAACTTAACCATTTAAAATGCATTGAGTGAATGGAGACACTTTTCAATGAAGAATTCTTTTAGTTTTGATTTGAATTGCTTTTTATTACTGTTTTTCATGGACTCTGGCAGTTTATTATACCATATCAGTCCATTAGTACATGGGCTCTGGTCCATCATTTTTAATCTTGTTCTTTATTGGTAGTAATTCTCTTTGGACCTGGTGTTGTGGTAATGTATATCACTACATTTAGTTACTTCAGTTTTCTGTGAGACAAAAAAAGTAATTATTTATAAAGATAAAAAGAGTATGTGGTGAAGTATTTGTGTGGTCTGAAAACATCATGGCAAGAGTCTTTATAGCCTAGTCCACATATAATCCTTAACCATCTTTTTTGTAGCAATAGTACTCAGTTAATGGGAATGTACTACTCAGGAAGAGAAGTAAAAGGAACGAATGAAGCAGGAATGATTGTGACAAAGGGATTGGCTAAATGTGTGAATATGTAGACTATGAAAATGACCGGGTTATTTGTGTAAGGCTGAAAGGAGCAAAAAAATATTTACTGATTGTCCAGGTGTTTATGTCAACTTCAGAACATGATGACCAAATTGTAGAGGAAATGTACAATGTAATAGAGAGAATAATGGACAAAGATAAAAAAATGCTGCAAAACAGTAATGGGAGACTTGAACGCCATTGTGGGGAAGGGGAAAGAGGGAAACATAGTAGGCAGTCATTGTCTTGGAAAGAGAAATGATAGAGGTGAATGGCTAATTGACTTCTGCAGGGAAAGGCAGCTGATAGCAGCAAACACATCATTCAAGAACCACAAAAGGAGGCTCTACACTTGGAAATCACAGGAATGGAATCAAGAAGGTGCACACTTTACAAGGTGCAGATATTAATAGTGACCACAACTTACTTATGGCAGAAATAAAAATAAGAATGAAAAAACTGAAGAAGGTGACCATGGTGAAGAAAAGGGATCGAGAGAAGATAAGATCCAACATAGAACAAATTACAGAAACGCTGTCACGTGAGTTTCTAAACACATTACGAGACAAAGAACCACCTGATAATGTCAATGAGTACTGGAATATGCTGAAAGAAGGAATCATTAAAGCAGGACAGCACAATACAGGAAATGTAAAAGGGAAAAGGTAAAAAAAAAACCATGGGTCACACAAGAAATGATTTCCAAGATGGAGGAGAGAAGAAAATTTAAAAACAAGAACACTGAAGTTGTGAGAAAGATATACCAAAGGTCAAATAATGAACTGCAAAGAGAAACAGAGCAGGCTAGGAAAAAATGGCTAAAGAGGAATGTGATGCAATTTAAGAACTGGACAGGAAGGGAAGATACAACTTACTATGCAACAGAGTAAAGACTATGACATGGGAACAAAACAGAGCAGGAAGTACTACTATGGAAATTTTGAGTAAAGATGAAGAGGTAGTGTACAAAGATTGTGACGATGTCCTTCAGAGATGGGAAGGATTTCTAAAAGAGCAATATGACACAAATCGCAAACCAAAAACTCTGGAACTTGAATCACACAACAGTGTAAGTGATGATGAGAAAGGACCAACCATCATAATGGAAGAAGTAAAGTCTGCCTTAGCTGCAATGAAAAATAGCAACGCGGTAGGTACAGATACGATACCAGGAGAAATATTAAAATGCTCGAACCAAGATGGAATAAGAGAAATATTGAGGTTATGTAATAAAATATATGACAGTGGTGAAGGGCCTGAGGACTTTCTGACAACAGTAATGATTCCATTACTGAAAAAACAAGAAATGCAGTGAGCACAGGACGATCAGCCTCATTTCTCACGCAGCCGAAGTGATGTTAATAATAATTAATAAAAGACTTGAAAAAGTAATGGAGGAGAATCTTGGTGAGGAGCAGTTTGGCTTTAGATGGAATACGGGCACCAGAGATGCAATAGGACCCCTACGAATCTTGGGAGAAAGGTTTATTGAAAAAGGAATAGACCTATATATGTGCTTCATCGATCTAGAAAAGGCATTTGACAATGTGGTTTGGGGCAAGGTGGCGACTATAATGAGGGAAAAGAGAGTGGACTTGAAAACCAGAAGACTTATATATTACTATATCTTAATCAAAAAGCCTCAGTTAAAGTGAGAGGAGAAAGTACAAACTGGATCAGACTAGAAAAAGGAGTAAGACAAGGATACTGTCTATCACCTACTCTTTTCAACCTCTACTTGGAAAATATGATTGACCAATGCTCATTAGATGACAAAGGAGTAGAAATTGGCAGAAGAAGAAGAGTAGGGTGTTTGAGGTTTGTTGATGACATGGTCCTTCTAGCCACAGGGGAAACGGAAAAAATTATGGAATGAAAATTAACACAAAGAAAACAAAAATATTGGCGCTAAGAGGAAATAAAGAAATAAAAATTTTGCTGAATGGAGAAATACTAGAACAGGAGCAAAATTTTAAGTATCTTGGAAGCAGGATAGACACCGACTGGAAGTGCACCACAGAAATTAAAACAAGTATAGCAATGGCAAAAGAGGCATTTTATAAGGAAAGGAGAATTTTCTGCAGCGGTTTGGACAGAGAACTCAGGAAGAGACTCATAAAATGTCTTGAATAGAGTGTTCTTCCATATGGCACTGAAACATGGACTTTGAGGAAGAAAGACAGGGAAAGGCTGGAGGCTTTTGAGGTGTAGACATGGCAGAGGGTGGAAATAATAAGTTGGATGGACAGAGTAAAAAATGAAGAGGTACTGAGAAGAGTGGGAGAGAAAAGACAGTTGCTAGATGTAATAAAAAGAAGAAAAAGAAATTGGATTGGGCATGTATTAAGAAAGAATGAAGGACTGCTAAAAACAGTTTTAGAAGGTTATGTAGAGGGGAAAAGGAAGCGAGGAAGGAAGAGATTTCAGATACTTCCTTAAGAAGGAAGCAATGGATCACAGAAAATGGAGAGGCAAAGGACCTCCTAATACAGCAGAAAACTGATAATGATGAATGTGAATGTCTGTAGCACAACCCCACATTTCTATACAGTAGCTAAGATGGGGATAGATTGTCCTATAATACACAGTTATAAGCGTGTGGGTCGGCACCATTTTGGACAGCTGGCTAAGAAGATACAGCCCATTGCTGACTTTTTTACATACAGCATTAATGTGGCTAATCCACTGGAGGCTTGAGTCCAGATGGACCCCTAGAAATTTACACTCATTTGCTTCCTCTGCCACTATGCTGCATACCTCAATTACACTAGAGTGGTGTGAGCTGCCAGTTGTAAATATTAGCATATGGGATTTATTTACATTGACCTTTAATCCTTGTGCATGAAAATTTCAGTTCCTGACAATCTTTATGATGAAATAAAATGGAGGTGTAATTTACAATGTGCAAGTCAATTGAGTATATACAATGTCATTAATATATGCCAAAAAGAGGAAAGGTCCAAGAACTGAGCCTCGAGGGACTCCCTGTGTCACTGTATAACTTATGGATTTAAAGGTTAAGATCCTATTGTCAATTTGATGTATAAGTTTGATACACAGTTTATGATTCAACAGATAGTTGAATAGAAGTTTCACTGCCACATCACTGATATTGTACGCCTGCAGTTTTCTTATGAGAAGCCCATGGTTTACTGAGTCAAAAGCTTTGCTCAGGTCAAGGAATATTCCAGCTGTGTGCATAGCCCATTCCATATTGCTATAAACTTCATGGACGAAACTGGTAACACCAGTGGCTGTACTTAGGTCTTGTGATAGGATAACTGTTTCAAATATTTTACTGAAGGTAGGAATTCGTGACATTGGTCTATAACTTTCTGGGCTCTGCCAGTACAGTTGAGCTTTCTGAGAGGTTAAGATTTTGGAATTCTGAATGTTCTGCTATTGTTTCCCTTCTTACAATTTTCCACATGGCTTTTACTTTATTTTCAGAACTTTTTAGGTAACTGTCATTTGCTACTGTTTTTGTCTGTTTTACGACCCTGCCAAAGATTTTCTTGTAGGATTTGCAATACTTATCAAATTCTTGAGATGTCTTCTATTTGGAAATTTTGTGTAGTAACCTTTTTTTTGTTTACAGATATCTGTATTACAGTGGTAATCCAATTACTTTTTACATTTCCTTTTTGTATTTTCTTCTTTTTATAGGGAAAACATAGATCAAAGTAATAAGTAAAATTGTTAATAAAGCTACAGAACTTGCCATCAATCTTAGGATGTTTAGATATTTCTTCCTAGTTTTCTTTGCTCAAGCAGTGGTGAAAGTAATTTGTATTCTCATCACTGTAACACCTGCTGGTGTTTATTATACAGTTTTGTGAGTTAAGTTAATTTTCTAAGTGAAGAGGGAGTTTTTGTGCTAAGTGGTCCCCAAAGCCTGGGTCCAGCGTTTCTGTTAAATAGTTCATTTGCACATTAATGAATATCTGGTTAATTGTCAAGGCCGATGTTTTTGTGACACACGTCAATGTTTTTATGTATCTTGGAAGTTGAAGGTGGTAAGGAGGCTCTGTAAATCTGTTCTTTGTTTTGATTCTTTTGCAAAGTCTGTATCAAAATTAACACTCTTCTGTTTTTGTGCATTAGTTTGTTGAGCACTGATTCTAAGCTTTTTAGAAAGTCATTAATATCACCTACTGGTGCTCTGAACAAACAAATTACTATTACTCTTACACCTAATATTTCAACTCTTGACATCTCTGCATCTTTATCTTTAACTATTTCTTTAGGGAAATCTTTTGTTTCAAAATCTATATTTTTTCTTACGACTATTATCATGTTCGTAATTTTTTCGAACAAAAAAGACCACCTAGCATGTACTCTGGAAAATCCATCATCCGAAGCTTTTTCTCATCAAGCCACTGTTCTGTTAGACATAACAATGATGTATTTTTTAATTCATTTACTAATAGTTCTTGAGTATCATCTACTTTACTTGGTAATGACTGCACATTCTGGTGAAATACAACCATATTTGAATTTGATTTTGAACTTTGAAATTTAGTTTTGTATAGTCTTTTGGAACAGAGATGGCACCCATATAACAGTACCTAAATTTTTAATTTTGTTACTTAACATATTACATTCACACATATACCACTTACGTTGTCTACTTCTCATTCCTCCTGCTTCTGATTTTAAAAAAATCATTCAAACTGGGAGGCAGCACTATTTTCCTCTTGCATATAACATTTGACCCTGTTTATTCTACTTTCAATGTCTTCTCTCCTTTAGCTGGTATTGCTGTAGGTGATGCTGAAACTCTATCTTTTGTAATTTCTGTTGATGCTTAGACTGATGTTGATGGCTGCTCAGCTGTTACTGTTGGGACTGAGACAGATGCTCCTTCTGTCTTTGTAGCTTCCATTACTGTTCTAGTTGCTGATATGTTTATTGATGGTGAGCCTGTTTTTTCTGAATCTGTTGGTGTTGATGGCATACCTGTAGCTGAAGTTGTTGGTTCTCTATCTGGAGTCTTCCTTTTCATTGAACTGCTGGATATAAGCATTTCTTCAGTTATCATTCTACGTGGTGATGTAACTGGTAACAGTAAGTCTACATTTTCAGATTCTCTTAGTGTAGGTAGTGTACCTATAGTTGATGTTGCACATTCATGATCTTGAGCTTTCCACTCTAGCTGTTCTGGTATAGCAGTTCTATGTACTTTTTCTTTCACTGTCATATATTCCAGAATGTTCTTGGCTATCAGTTCTTTACTTTTACAATTTAGATGAAACCAATTGCTTAAACAGGTTCCTTCAAAATATACATATGTACACCTTGTGCTTACTTTCTCTCATGTAATGAATGTCTTTTGGTTAAGTGAGGAGCTACCTTAGAATATTGTATTTCAGTGAATGAAAATAATAACTTACTTATTTTTTGTTCCCAAATTTGACAAATGCACTTATAGCAAAAGTAGCTGGCCTTAAACATTTTTTTTTTTCAGATCTACCACATGGCTACAAACTGTTACTGTAACTGAGTGTGTGGTTCTGTTACACTGTGGTACTCTACCAGTCATTCCAAGTGCAGGTAGTTGGTAGTTTGCTTTGACACCACTGATGTAACTACCAGTTTCACAGATTTTTGGGATCTGGCAATACTTTCAACATATGTTTTGGGTGAGACCTCCTCAAGTGTGTACTCTTTCCATTTAATGAGAATAAACACATGTTCACCCAGTACCTTTAGACAGTAAGACTGCCCTCCTTGCTCTTTCTGTTGGATAGATGTTTACACTGTCCAATGGTCCACCCAAACCACAGAGGGTCTTTTATTTTCCCTCCTTGTGAAATTAATGGGATTAACAGAAATATTCAACACTGTTTCACTAAATCTCAACCAAACTGTCCCCTTCCAACCTAACCTATATTTCAGGCTACAGCACATATCGCTATACCACAACAACCTACATTTTAAAAACTGAAATAGATGCAAAAAATTACAGTATCAGTGTTCTGCTCTCTTTCTGTTTGCACAAGTGCGAGGCACGTTTTTTAAGTAAGTACAGTTTTGAAATTAAACATGTTAAGATACCTCAATAATTTTATTTTTACATGAAAACCTCTAACTTAATCTATGCACTGATACCATTACAGTCTGATTCTTCCTTGTTTATGTTGTGTACTGAGTGTTTAAGATGCGTCCGAAAATAGTGAGTCCTGCCGACTGTGAAGTACGGGCTGTTAAGATTTCTTAGTGCTAAAGGCCTAAAAGCGATTGATATTCATCGTGAGATCTGTGCAGTTTACGGAGAAAACATTATGAGAGATGGAATGGTAAGAAAGTGGGTGAGAGCACTTAAAATGGCCACACAAATGTGCATGATGAACAACGGAGTGGGCGTCCTTCGGTCGTTAATGAAAGTTTGGTGCAGGAAGTGGACAATAAGGTGAGAGAAAACAGATGCTTTACGATTTCCTCCTTGCGAGATGACTTTCCTAATGTTTCTCGTAGTGTCTTGTATGGCATTGTGACTGAGTACTTGAATTACCGAAAATTTTATGCGCATTGGGTACCGAAAATGTTGACAGATGTGCACAAAACCAAATGTTTAGACAATGCATTGACATTCCTTGAGCAGTACCACAACAACAGTGCTGATTTCTTAAGCCAAAATGTTACAGCCGATGAAACATGATTGGCCTATGTCACACCAGAATCAAAGCAACAGTCCATGGAAGTTGAGCAAGGGCATCGTTTCGCTGCAAGACAATGCCCGTCCACATGTGGTGAATCAGACCAAAGATCTCATCACATCTTTTTGATGGGAAACTCTATATCATCCAACCTACAGCCCCGATCTTGTGACCAGTGACTACCATCTGTTCCTGCACTTGAAGAAATACCTGGGCGGTGAGCGTCTTCAAGACAATGACGAAGTCAAAACAGTGGTGATGCAGTGGTTAATGAGTCATGTGGCAGACTTCTATGAGGAGGGTATTCAAAAACTGGTACAAAATTATGACAAGTGCCTCAATATTGACAGAAATTACCTAGAAAAGTAGATTAAGGTACAGGCTCTCATGCAAAAATAAAATTATTGAGATATCTTAGCATGTCTTCTTTTAATTTCAAAATGGTACTTACTTAAAAAACACACCTCGTATTATGTCACATGCCCCATCATCATCACGTGGTGGGCTGAAGCCAACATATGGTATCAGCGGGTTCAGTTGCCACAGTTAATGGATGCTATTTACTTCCCAAGAGCAGCTAGGAGAAGAAAGGCTGGCCCTGACAGAGTCCTGCATATCTACAGAAGCTGGATTCAGTTGAGATGTTGGAAGTGCCGCAGATGTTCCTTGCTTGCAACTGATTTGCCTCTCAGCAGACAAATTCTTTTGGCACATTGCATATTTTGGGGTTGAGGGATTGCATAGGGGTTTACACTGTCCCACAGTCCCAGCTGTTAAGCCACCTAAATACCACACAGTTGTAATATGTCCAAGTGTTATGGTAATAGAAGACTGGTGTCATGTACTAATCTCTCTAAAACTGGAATACAGTGAAAACTGGCCAAATTCTCTGAAGTGAATGACTGAATGAGGTGATTGAATGTGTGAGATGAAAATTTGTCTTATTCTTCTAATGTTTATACTATTCTACAGACCAAAACTTTCAAATCCTCCTCTTCAAAACTGCCCAAACAGACTTTAAACTGGTGTAATTGTAGTGGTGTTTTTAGCTAATTGGGAATGTTCAATGCAAACTATTCTTTATCTGTTTCGGCCATATATATTTTGTCTTTTCTGCTGTGAACAACATCAAAAAATGTCAAATATTCCACATTGCTACAGTTCACTTTTCTGTAGGCCTATGGGAAGAGATTGTAATTTCATTGTCTTTGCTGATATTTCTTCATGTATTTGGCACTATTATTCTTAAAATTGTTTATTTTGATCTCATTATGTAATCCAAAAATACTTCACGTATTGATTTGTGAGACATACTAATTGTGTTCAAATGGCTTTTTCCAGGCTGTTTGTACAATACAGTGCCACCTTCTGAGAATACTGGACTTACAGACTTCTATGCCCATGAAATTTACAAAACTCATTGCAGATAACAAGTAAGCAACCACTATGTAACTCAGCTTAGGGCTTTCTTGTTTCAGCTGTTCGAAGAAATTCTCTTGCTTCATTTTATCTCCTTTCTGACCAATTCTATTGTGGATTTTTTGTATTTAAGTTTGTCATTATGCTGGATGTATCGAACTGTGGAATGCGTTTTGCAGATTGAGTGTTAAATTATTTCTGACACAACATCTCTGATAATAACTTTCTGACTCTTCACTGGGCTTTTCACATTTTGGATCTCTTATTGTCTCTTTGATGAAGCAACACTGTTAATGTTAGCACTACACTAAATGACATTCCTGACAGCTTGTTATATTTCCATATTTCTGAATCAATTTGATGTATTTATTATATAACACTAATATTTTCATGCTTTTGAAGTGATCCAGCGATGTTGCCTGGTAGTGCAAAAGAAAAACTGTAACTTTATTAAAGTGCAAATGATGAGATAGAAATTTCAAATAATCAAATTCATTCTCTCTCTCTCTCTCTCTCTCTCTCTCTCTCTGTGTGTGTGTGTGTGTGTGTGTGTGTGTGTGTGTGTGTGTGTGTGTGTGCATGCGTGTTTTTAATGTAAGCCTGAAGAATGGTAATAATGTTAGTGCAATTCTTTTACACGAGATGAAACAAAAATTCTATTTTGAAGTTAGTGGCTGAAATCAGTTCTTAATATAATCTCTTCAAAGTAGTGATGGCCAGAATCAAGAACTTCAAGGAACAAGGAATCAAGACCTCTGTTCTTGAGAACCAAAAATAACTGAACATGGGTACCTACTACAGGCATTTGCAAGAGGAGGCACTAGCCATTCCATGGAATCCGGAGTGCATAATTTTTATTCATTAAAAATTTTTCATACACTTCTAGAGGTGAATGGCTAACCATCAGTTCTCTGAGATATAAGTCTTTTGTGTCATCTATGAAATTTCGTTCTTGTGGCATGGCATGTAGTGAAACTGATCAACTCACTTATATAAAGAATGGCAATTTTAGAGTCTTGTATGAAAGAGTGTTGGCAACTGAGAGCATGTCTGTGATTTTAATATGCTGGTAATATAGCCCCAGCTATCTAGCAACTCCTTGTGCATATGGTGTGATGCCAAGTGAGTCTCTGCTTGTGTTGGCATTGTTTTAAAACTATGAGATATTATTCTTTTGTTGTGAAAATGGTTATAAGGTACTAGTTACACATAAATTCCAAGGGCAGTGTAATGTGATTGGAATTGCCCAAATACCTGCATTAGTGTAAGAGAAAACAAACTTTTCCATTTTGGGAATTAGTGTTCATTATCAATAATTATAACTTTCAAGCTTTAACTCACCAGTGATTTCAGTGTCAACTGATACATGGAGAGGTCATGTAGCACCCACTCATTTTCGTGTTCAACAGACTCTTCTCTAGTGACATCACTTTGTACAGTGCTTCCTGCTTCAGATGTTGTCATATTAGGCCTAGACATGTTAGCTGTTAACATGCTTGGTTGAGTTCCGGCAACTGTTGCCCTTCCTGGACTAGACCCGGTGGCTGATGGAATCCTTAGGTTAGATTGGGCAGCTGTTGCTGAAGGCCTGCTTGGACTACTTTCAGTGGCTGATGGTCTCCTTGTGGTTGCCCCACTTTGGCTAGATTCAAGATCTGTTGCCCTCGATGTGCTAGACATGGTGTCTGTTGCTCTCCCTGTGTTAGATATGCTTGGACTGAATCTGGCGTCTGTTGACCTACTCCGCTGAGATATTGCTTCTGTTGTCATACTTGGGCTAGGTACAGAATAGGTTAGTCTCACTGGGCTAGATCCAACATCTGTTTCAATGTTTGTGATAGATCTGGCATATGTTCCCATCCTTGGGCTAGGTGTGGCCTCTGTTCCTGATGGGTTAGTTACTGTGACTACTGTCCTCCATGGATCATATGCATCTGCAGGTGTCGGAGTGAAATCAGGCTCAATAGCTGATGTAGAATCAATAATCGTAATCCAACTTGAGTCAGCTCCAGGGGCTGTTGATCTCCTTGGTGTAGAGCCATCTGCTTTTGCCTGGCTTACGTCAGTTCCAACAGCTGTTGACCTTCTTGGACGAGATTCAGCACCTGTTGTCCTCCTTGGGGTAGATTCAACGCCTGTTCGTGAAGTACGGTCAGTTCCAACGGCTATTGTCCTCCTTGGGGCAGATCTATCGGTTGGTGTCCTCCTTGGAGTAGACTGAGTGACTGTTGGGGTAGCTACAATAGGTGTTGCCCGACTTACATCAGTTCCAGCGTCTGGTGCCCTACTCGGATGAGAGATGTCTGCTGTTGTCCTACTTGGGATAATTTCAGGATATGTTACTCTCCTTGGAATAGATCCAGCATCTGTTTCCTTCCCTGAGCTAGGTCCCTCATACGTTGCCCTCCTTTGGGTCGATTCAGCTCCTGTTACCGAACTTTGGCCAGATCCAGTGGCTTGTGACGTTGTGATAGACTCAGTGACTGTTGCCTGACTTGAATCAGGTCCAGTAGTTGTTGATTTTCTTGGGGTAGATTCAGCTTCTTTCGCAGGACTTTGGCCAGATTCTGTGGCTTGTGATGTTGTGATAGACTCAGCGACTACTGCCTGACTTGAATCAGGTGTAGCAGTTGTTGATTTTCTTGGGGTAGATTTAATTTCTATCCCAGAACTATCAGATTCAGCGTCTTTTGACGTTCCAGCGTCTGGTTCCATACTTGGGCTAGTTTGAAGCGACAGTGAACAAATAGACGACCTGAAAGATGGGATTCAGCAACCCTGAAAAACGATTCACTGCAAACCAGTCGAAAATTTGAATTTATAGAGTATACATGCGACACCTATGTCTATGTAATGAGGTGGCCTATTTCGGTGGCAACAAAGTATGCCCCCTGAGTGGCGATGAAATTACAAAAGACGTGTAATTGTCATGGATACGATCCAAAGAGAACTTATCCCTGGCAGAGATGCTATATAAAAAATATAGACGCAAATGCACCCTTTGCTCTTTACTTTTATTCACATGTGACGATTCTTAACTATGGCCTAACACATACCATCCACTGGTGATAACACAGTTTATCCCTGTGTAAGATTTTTTTATTGGTAACCTTCTGACAGTAACATTTGTAGAAAAAGATGTATTTAATGTTGACTATGAAAGTAGTTGTCAGGACTCTAACAATTTTTTTGTTTGCAAAGCATCGGATTATAGCGTTCATCATTTTAAATTCTGGCGTATTTGCTTGAAAAAGGTGAGTTAAAGGGCGATATTGTCGCTAAACATTTACAGTTGACACATGAATAGTGGTCAGGCAGTACGTAGCTACGTTCTCTCACTACTACGAAGCTTGTAGTGCCGTTACATTGAGTTCCATTTGTTGATTTCCTTATAGCTTGGAAATGTTTACGCGAGTTGTATTCATTTCGAGTAAATTAGGTTAATGATTTCGCTGATACTCACTTAAGGTAGCTTTTTGCATCCAAATGAACGCCATTCACGACTTATTTCGTTAGAAAGTGAGCTGGCGACACCAGCTTGTCTTTTTATAAAATGTGTATGAAGCATACTATACATCGGGTCCTGCAAAATGCAGGGAGTTTCAAGAATATCTGGACAAGCTATAAGATTTGAGTGGATGGATCATATGGATGAAAACCATAGAAACATAGGGCCTATGTTCAGTTCTCAATGATTTGTAGGTTACAGCTATTTCAGACAGCCCAAGGAACGCGAAATCTACAAGCAAAACTGGCAGATCGTCACTAGTTGTGGCTTATTACTATAATTAATTTTCGCGAAATCTACAAGCAAAACTGGCAGATCGTCACTAGTTGTGGCTTATTACTATAATTAATTTTCGTTATTATCTTGCTTTCAAAGGCACAGCTCTCATATAAACATCCTTGTCATACAGCAGCAACAAGACGACTGCTGCCTATAGTGGCGTAAGGATTTTTAACTCCTTCATGTGGCAGTGTGTGAGATGTGCGACAGACGTTGATTCGTTCGCGAGTTGATAGTTCGAGTTCCATAAATAGCTTGATTAAACTTATTACGTCAAAACTATCTCTTTTCCTGCGCCATTACGTCCGGTGTCCTGAGGGCTAATACATCGATCCGCATGTTTCTGACAATTTTGGAAAGCATTACTGAAGTCGTACTTTATTAGTGTGTTCAGTATCCTCTGCCAGTCCACCCGAGTCTCTTCCGCTGCATCAAATCTTCGCTCCTTCAACCTGATTTCACCTCGAGGAAGAGGAAGAAATCATGCTAGCGAAGTCCCGTGAATATGGCGGGTGGGAAACAATTATTGTTATCTTGTTTGTCATCAATAATTCCCTAATAAAAGGGACGTATTCGGTCGTGAATTGTCATGATAGAGTACTCAGCCATTCCTACAGTACGTCGCAGCAGTGGACCTTCTTCCTCCCTCAATATTACATGTTTGCACCATATCTAAATGCATCAGGACCGTAATAAGGGATAAATTGTTTCATGGGGATGTAACAGGGTGAAAAGGTGAAGTAGGGGGTAGATGCATGAGGGAAAGTATGTCGTCAGATTGTGGTTGTAAATTTCCCTTCTTCGTAGGTCTGCAAAATGAAGAGCGAGCAGGCGAGTCCCCACTCTCGCTCTATCACTTCGTCACAAGAAGTAACTGCAGCGTGTTTCAAAAAGTTATACCGACCCTTCCATAGTTCGCCTTATGAATCACTGGCACGTTAATGCTAAATGGAATACAGATTAGATTAGTACTTGTCCCATAGATCATCAATACGACACTTCGTAATGATGTGGAACGTGTCAGCTTAATAAAAGGTGTCTATACAAGATAGTACATTACACAAAATATTACATGACACTTAATATTTTTTTTATGGTGGGGGTTGGGGAAATTACCCACTTACTATATCTAAAAATTCATCTAATGAGTAGAAGGAGTTGCCATTAAGAAATTCTTTTAATTTCCTTTTAAATGCTATATGGCTATCTGTCAGACTTTTGATGCTATTAGGTAAGTGACCAAAGACTTTGTGGCAGCATAATTTACCCCCTTCTGAGCCAAAGTTAGATTTAACCTTGAGTAGTGAAGATCATCCTTTCTCCTAGTGTTGTAGCCATGTACACTGCTATTACTTTTGAATTCGTTCAGATTGTTAATAACAAATTTCATAAGTGAATATATATATTGTGAGGCTACAGTGAAGATCTCTAGCTCTTTAAATAAGTGCTTGCAGGATGATCTTGGATGAGTTCCAGCTAGTATTCTGATTACACGCTTTTGTGCAATGAACACTCTTTTACTCAATGATGAGTTACCCCAGAATATGATGCCATACGAAAGCAGAGAATAAAAATAGGCGTGGTAAGCTAATTTACTGAGATGTATATCGCCAAAATTTGCAATGACCCTAATAGCATAAGTAGCTGAACTCAAACGTTTCAGCAGATCTTCAGTGTGTTTTTTCCAGTTCAACCCCTCATCAATGCATACACCTAGAAATTTTGAATATTCTACCTTAGCTACCGATTTCTGATCGAAGTCTATATTTATTAATGGTGTCATTCCATTTACTGTGTGGAACTGTATGTACTGTGTTTTGTCAAAGTTTAATGAGAGCCCATTTGCAGAGAACCACTTAACGATTTTCTGAAAAACATCGTTTACAATTTCACCATTAAATTCTTGTCTGTTGGGTGTGATAACTATACTTGTATCATCGGCAAAAAGTACCAGTTTTGCATCTTCGTGAATATAGAATGGCAATCATTAATTAAGAACAGCAGAGGACCCAAGACCGAACCTTGCGGTACCCCATTCTTTATTGTTCCCCAGATACGAATTACTAATAATACTAACGCAAGACATGCATATGGGCAGAGTCTATGTAAATCTCTGCAGGCCGTTCTACAATGCTAGAGGGGAAATTAATTCTTTGTCATGCTGTACAGGAGCTGTAGCGCTCTTCCGGGAAAACCTACTCACCCACACTGAGCAGTACCAGCTTTTGCCGGCTGGTGTGGCCAGCGGTCCTAGGCGCTTCAGTCCGGAACCACGTGGCTGCTACGCTCGCAGGTTCGAATCCTGCCTCGGGCATGGATGTGTGTAATGTCCTTCGGTTAGTTAGGTTTATGTAGTTCTAAGTCTAGGGAACTGATGACCTCAGATGTTAAGTCCCCTAGTGCTTAGAGCCATTTGAACCATTTTGTACCAGCTTCACTGTTTATAGATATAATACACCTCCCCAGTAATTCCTCACCACTTCTCTCGTGTGAACAGACAAAAGTACTTCACTGAGCTGGTATTTATATAGTAGAGTTATTTCTGGTTTATCAAGTGAGTATCTGTCTGCAGTTGTTAAGAGAGCTACATGTAGAAAAACTCAACAGCTGGAGCTGCTGGCTGGCTACGACACTGAATGGACTTCCCCAAGTGCAATACGCTGTCAGTGTATATTTCATTGTTTCCACTGTAAATGGATGGAGTCCTTTTCGCATCTTGATGGTATCAAATGCAACACCCCACTCCTAGGTCTCTCATGTGAAGATAACCTGAGGCTTAAATTGGTTCCCTCTGTAAGAGACGTAGGTCCCCTAGGTGTTACGGAACTTCAGATAATTCAACATAAGTCAAGCAATGCTTCTATTGTATATTTAAACATGACATCACACGTATTGACAACTACCTTGCATGATGTACTGTGGATGTGTGGTAAGTGCAGCCCACTCTACAAGGGCCAGCAATTCCTGAATGCAGAAGATTTATGCAGTCTACCAGTAACACAAATAATGGTGAGAGAAGTGCAGAAATTTTCTGGTCATTCACTAATTCACCACCATGTGACTACAACATGGTTACACAGCTTTACAAAATGATATCATTGACAGCCAACAACAAGGTGTCACATTTACCAATTCAGTCCCTTTCCCACAACGCTAAATAGGCCACTGACAACATCACAGTCAAGAATGAAGCATTTCTCAGCCATTGCTCATAGGAAGTCATTTTAAATAAAAGCTCACTTACCGACATCAAAACCGCACTTACTTAATAAACCCAAAGAAATCCGCTGTACAACTCAGTGAAGCGTAAGAGAACTGGACAGGTAACGCTAGGGAGGAAAACTGAAAAGCCAGCAGCGCTCATGTTGGAGGAAGTCGTCTTTACCAGAACAGTACAACTGCTGTACAGGACGTCTAATAATCAATTTCCCCCGCAACAGTGTTGAACAGTGATCGGAGATTTATGCAGAATTCCTCGATATACTTTTCTGTCCTGTGTATTATTAGCAACTCAAATATGCATTCAAAGTTGTGTTAACAAACATTGTGAAAAATAAACACCTCCACCCCCTCCCCCTGCGATTGTGTCTGCACAGTGTCGCCAGCGATTCTTTTATTTCGTCTATCGTTGCACATCGTCGTCTCAACCGGGTTTTCAACTTTGGAAATAAAAAAAGTTCGGAAGCTCGGGTCTGCAGAGTACGGAGGATGAGGCAGCAAAGTGATTTCGTTATCTGTGCAATAGTCGCGCACCAACGGGGATGAATGTCCGGATGCGTTATCGTGATGCAAGAGCCATGAAGTGTCACGCCACGTTTCAGGTCGTTTCCTTCTCACATTTTGTCACCATCAATTAACAGTTTGTCCCTGCGGCACGAATTCATGATGAACTAATCCTTCAAAGTCAAAGAAAACTATCAGCGTGGCTTTTGACATGAGCTTGACCCTCTTAAAGCTGTCGGCACACGGACCGTGCTGTCGAACGTTAACACTGAGCGTGCCGAGTTCAACGTGCTGCTGAACGCTCAGGAGTGATGAGACTTGTGCATACGGTACGTGGGCCCCAACGTGGTATACACGATCGCAATGCACTCCAGCGGCAGTTGAGGGATGTTTCTAGTTCGTAAATCACACTGTTTACTCAACGGGCGCGCGAAAAATTCCCACGTTAGTTCTATTAAAACGCACATTTCCTCCATCGTCCACGAAAAGGAAACTACCATGTCCAATCAATAAGGACACATGCTTATAAAAGTTCCATTACAAACAGTGCGATACAAATTTGGAATACTTCTCCGCATAAGATAAACATTACTTCATCATTCCCACATTTTAGTAAAACTCCAAGGTCAGTTTTACTTTATCACTGTTCCTACACAGTAGCAGAATCTCTGCGACATGTGAATTACGAAGCGTAAAAGAAAAAGGAGCAAAATACAAGTAGCACAAGCTGTCCTGTAATTAAGCCAATTGAACAAAGTTACCCCTCAAAGAAAGGTGAACTTATATTTACATAACATCAAATATTATAGCATATACTTATATTAAACTAATAATGAAGTATCAGAACTACATAAAAACGCGAATGTTAGGAAAAATAATTTGCGAGTGTTACCGGACAGAGACGCTACTCATTACACTAAACCAACAACAGGCTAAGTTTTTAAAAATATTGTTTTACGCCTTGCTAAAAACGTTAATCGTAGATAGTTATGTTATTAATTGAAATTTAATTATAACAAATTGCACGAAGAACCTAGCATTTTGGGTGGATCTTCAGTGTGTCGCTGCCTTCAGATAGCCTACTCTCATAATACGCTCATTACAATAATTCTTTTGCCATGAATATGATGTTTCTCATTAATTTATTGGAACGAATCACACAACTAACAACGGGTTTTCCAGTGATTCTCAATTTGCTGGTGCTCAGAAACGGCATATATACATATAGGCTTGAAATGAATGCCAATATGGCGCCTCGCAACTCCGTACTGAAGGGAGACGGCGTGCGTGTGACGTAGGTGGCGTTCTGCCATCTCATTGGTCAACGCTCAGACGCACGCTCAGAATATCTGACATGCCAGCTGCACGTTCGGAAAGACTCCGCAAACGTGCTATTCCACGCTGTGACGTCAGAAACTCAGCACGCTCAACCCTCAACGTTCGGATGCACGGTCCATGTGCCGACGGCTTAAGGAACATCTCGTTCTCATTTGCGCGATCCAAAAGCTCTTCACAAACTACGAGGCGAAGATCTATCTTGTCTTGACCCATGAGCCGTGGGACGAACTTGGCCGCAACACGATGCATTCCAAGATGCTGTATCGGGATTTCACGACACGATCCAACTGAAATGTTACATGCTTCTGCGGTCTCTCGGACAGTCAATCTTCGATCAGCACGCACAGTTTCGTTGACGTTCGTGACACGAGTGTCGTCGGTAGACGTCGAAGCGCATCGTGAAAAACGGTCATCTTTAACTTCAGTCCAGCCATTTTTAAACAGTGTGAGCTATTCGCAACACCGAGTACGGCTTAAGCACTCATCACCGTAGGCTTCCTGAATCATTTCGTTTGTCTCCGTAAAGCTCTTCTTGAGTTTCAGGCAAGATTTAATGCAGACGCGTTGCTCCTCTAACTCTGCGACCTCGAAATTCGCAGACTGCGACACAACGTCCTACTCAATACAGCACTGAACAATAATTAACAGTCGTACAACAATGAAACTTCCGACAGTTACACATCAAGCACAGGCGTGTGTAGGGATGCCAGCAGTATTTGGCTCCTGTACACCGTTGGCGCGAAATTAGGAATATTCTGGAATTTTTTGAACAGACCTCGTATTTGTTTTTAACTCCATTTAACAATAAACACAAGTTTTATAGCATTAAAACGTTATGTTTTCGTTTCTTCATCCCTGCAACGCGGTAACTATTAGTCCTCGAGAAAAAAGGAACAAGACCTTTTTCTAGGATAACCATTTTCGCTAGAAACAGCGGCTTGCGAGTTATTCAAGCAGTGTTGTTCATTACACTCCCCTTCCCAACCACTAACAAAAATTGACGACTACACGAATTTCCCCCCCCCCCCCCCCAGACATTTTTTGGCCTTTGTATAATGGGTTTTCTCCGTTTGCACTTCCTTAATAAGAATAAGCAGAAAGAGACTTTTGTTCCTTGTTAGTGTACAAAACTATTTGTGACACACTTACTAACGCTTTACCTGACTGTACACAACAAGCTGATAACAACTCACTTGACGCTGAAGTGATACCCAATTGCTGAAACATTTTTTTTCATTGCGCCAGCTACTACATTTAGTTGTTAACTTATGACTCATGAATCTATCTAAAGCATTTAGTTGTTTTTCTTATAGGCCATTTCTGCTGTTTGAAGACATTGTCCATGTTTTGTGATTGCCAGGAAAGAATCCCACAGTTAAGAACAGAGTGTAGACAGTGATAGTACATCATCACAAGCAGGGCCGTTGCTAGGTGTTTTGCTATCCTAGGCGACAATTGAAAAATAACGCCCCCTCTCTTTTACTACCATCTGTCTCCCCGATATCCCCTCCCCCCTCCACCAACACCACCAACATCCAACGGCACAACAGTGCAAATTTCATAATTTGGTTTAAATCGTTAAATTAATGTGACCAGATGACATCATTTCCTGGGGACAGTCCTCAATTTTCATGCTTTGCTATCCGTTCCTTTAAAACTAATCGAGGACAACAACGATTTTTTGTCCTTGATTTTTGAAATTTCCCAAAACAATTTAAATAGGGAGGGTGTATTGAACTTTTTAAACTAGAACTCAACTGAATATACTAGTGCAACCAAATTTAGCATCAGTTACTTATTTTATTGCAAGAAAATGGACTAATAAAGGTGTGGAACTATTTTATGGTGAATTAATTTTTCCTTGAATTTAGAAATCATGCTATATTGATGTAAGACATGCCGAAGCATCAGACTGTCATCTACATAACAGTGGTGTTATTTCATTTCTGTTTTAGCTGAAATATTTTTAAAATGACGAGCAAATATAATCGTTTTCAGCATCCACTTTCATCAGTGTAAATAAAGATGTATTAAGTAACTGTTTCGTATGCTTTTGAAACAAGTTTGGTGTTTTAAATTTTCCTCTTTTCCTTTTACCCCCCATTTGCTCAGTCTTTTCGCCATTTGGTTTGAAATTAATTTTTTCCGTCACTTGCCGCCCTTAAAATTTTGTCGCCGTCGACGGCTGCCTAGTCTTGCCTGACGGTAGAAACGAGCCTGACCACAAGGAATTCACTGTTACACGATGGTAATGGGAATCTAAGATCATAACATGCTGATGATATTCTCTACACCATTATCTTCTTATGTTCGTTCCATGTCAATTGACGACAGACAATATTAGAAATTAGTAGGACAGTTCTAAATATATTGAGTGTTCTTGATAAGATAAGGACATCCGATACTAGATACACACTTGAGCGACTTATATTCAAGGACACTTCCACTCCCCCCCCCCCCCCCCCAGGAAACCACTGGGAATTGATTAAAGTCACCCAGGGGAATAACCAGCCCTCCGTCTTCCCCTCCCATCCTAATCCCCCCTCCCCCACCTGGACCAATGAGGATCAAGCACATCGTATTTCCCCTCTCCACAATCTGGAACCGCGCGACCACTACGGTCGCAGGTTCGAATCCTGCCTCGGGCGTGCATGTGTGTGATGTCCTTAGGTTAGTTAGGTTTAAGTAGTTCTAAGTCCTATTTGTTAACAACAAATTACGTTAAGACATGTCGTTTGAGTTCTGTTTGTTAATACCAATTTAATATAGCGTTATTCAAGACACCAGTGGACACCAAACCCAGGACGTGCTGCTCTTTTTTAAACTTTCTCGATGCCCTCCTCCGATCCTATCTGGTAAGGATCCCACACTGCGCAGTAGAACTCAAAAAGAGGATGGACAAGTGTAGTGTAAGGAGTCTCCTTGGTAGATCTGTTGCGTCTTCTGAGTGTTCTGCCAATAAAACGTAGTCTTCAGTTTGCTTTCCCCCACAACTTTTCTGTACATTCATTCCAATTTAAATTATTCGTAATTGTAATTCTAGGAATTTAGCTGAATTTAGGCGTTTAGATTTGATTGAGTTATCGTGTAACCGAATTCTAACGGATTCCTTTTACATCTACTCTGCAAACCACTGTGAGGTGCATGGCAGAGGGTCCATCTCATTGTACCAGTTATTACGGTTTCTTCCTGTTCCATATACTTATAGAGCTCGGGAAGAATGATTGTTGGAACGCCACTGTGCGTGCAGTAATCATTCTAACCGTCTCCTCCGATACCATGTGAGCGATACATAGAGGATTGTAGTGTATTCCTAGAGTAATCATTCAAAGGCAGTTCTTCAAACTTTGTTAACAGAATTCCTCGGGATAGTTTACATCGGTTTTCAAGGCTCTTGCCATTTAGTTCCTTCAGTATCTCTGTGACAGTCTCCCATGGAATAAACAAATCTGTGACCATTCGTGCTGCCATTCCCTGTACACGTTCAATATCCCTGTTAGTCGTATCTGGTACGCGTCCTACGCACTTAAGTGATATTCTAGGATGGGTCGCACGAGTGATTTGTAAATTAGTAGGCTGATTGCACTTTCCCAGTATTCTATCAAAAAATCGAAGTCTACCTGCTTTACCCACGACTGAACCTATGTGATCGTTCCGTTTCATATCCCTACAATGTGTTACACCCAGGTACTTGAATGAGTTGGCCAATTCAAACAGTCTCATTGATATTATAGGATACTACGTTTTTCGTTTTGTAAAGTGGATAATTTTTGATTTCTGAACATTTAGAGCAATTTGCCAACCTGTGCACTATGTTGAAATCTTATCAAGATCTGACTGAATATTTATGCAGCTTTTCTCAGATAGTACTTCATTATAGATAACTGCATCATCTGCAAAAAGCCTGATTTTGCTATTAATATTGTCTGCCAGGTCATTAATATACAACATGAACAGCAAGGATCTTAACACACTTTCCTGGGGCACACCCGAAAGCTACCTCTACATCCGACGATGACTCTCCATCCGAGATAACACTCTGTGTCCTCCCTACCAAAAAGTCCTCAACCCAGTCACAAATTTCGCTTGATATCCCATACGATCGTACTTTTGACAATAAGCGCAGATGCATTAATGAGTCAAATGCCTTTCGGAAATCAAAAAACACTGCGTCTAACTGGTTGCCTTGATCCAAAGCTTTCAGTAAGTCATATGAGAAAAGTGCGAGTTGGGTTTCATATGATCAGTGTTTTCGAAGACCATGTTGTTGGTTGGCATTGAGAAGGTCATTCTGTTCAAGATACCTCATTATGATTGACTTCGGAATATGTTCTACGATTCTGCAACAAATCGATGTCAAGTATATTGGTCGGTAGGTTTGTAGATCACTTCTACAACCCTTCTTGTAGATGGGTGAGACCTGTGCCCTTTTCCAAGAACTGGGCACAGTTCGAGAAATTTACGATAGATTATAATGATGAAGAGGAGCTAACTCAGCCGCAAATTCAGTACAGAATCTGACAGGGATTCCACCGAGGCCTGCAACTTTGTTCAATTTCAACGGTTTCAACTGTTTCTGAACACCACTGGCACTAATACTAATTTCACTCGTCTTTTCAATGGTATGAGGATTAAACTGGGACAGTTCTCCTGGGTTTTCCTTTGTGAAGGAACAATTGAAATAGGAGTTAAGCATATCAGCTTTTGCATTCCTATCCTCAATTTGAGTTTCTGTCTCATTCGCTAGGGATTGGACACTAACATTGATCCCACTAACAGCCTTTATATACGATCAGAATTTCTTTGGGTTCTGTGAAAGACCATTTGCCAGTATTCCGCTATGGTCACCGAAGGTATCATGCATTGCTCTCTTGAGAGCCAAACGTGTTTCATTCACCATCTCTCTATCTATAGCCGTACGCTTTATTTTACACCTATTATGCAGTACCCTCTGTTTCTTTAGAAGTGTATTTACATTATGAACTGTCCTACTGGGTACATATCTGTCCAGTACGTGGTCAACTATTCTTTTAAACTTAAGCCATAGTTCATCTACATGCTCCTGACCTGTTCTGAAAGTTTGAAGTTCCTCATTGATATATAACATTACTGATTTTTTCTCATATATAGTTTTCTGCTTTTTTAGTTCTCCTTTGTACTTTGGTAATCATTGTTGCCGCAACTGCGTTATGGTCACTGATACCAGTTTCGGTGTGGACATCCTCAAAGAGGTGAGGTGTGCTTCTTTTAGCGCTAATGTGGATGGCCCCACACTTTTCATTATTTAGGGTCTATTGCAACTTTCGCATCATACAGATATCTCATTAAATCGTTTTGCAAATGGTTGTTATCTTCTGATGAACTTACAAGACGATAAACGACAGCGTCATCTGCTTAAACCTAAGACAGCTGCTCAGATTGTCTCCTAAATCGTTTGCATAGATAAGGGACTGCAGAAGGCCTGTAACACTACACTGTGAAACGCCAGAAATCACTTTTGTTTTACTCGATGACTTTCCATCAGTTATTACGAACTGTGACCTCTCTGACAGGAAATTAGGAATCTAGTAGCATAACTGAGACGATATTCGATAAGCACGCAGTTTGGTTACAAGCCGCTTGTGAGGTACATTAAAAGTATTCTGGAAATCTAGAAATACAGAATCAATTTGTCGATAGTACTGTACACTTTGTATAAGTAAAGAGCTAGATGTGTTTCACAAGAACGATGTTTAGTAAATCCGTTTTGACTAAGCGTCAATAGACCGTTCTGTTCGAGGTAATTCATAATGTTCTAACACAAAATATGTTCCAAAAACTTCCTGCATATCGACGTTAGTGATATGAGACTATAATTTAGTGGATTACACTTATTGCTTGTTGGTGTGACTTGTGCAACTTTCCAGTCATTGAGTACAATTTTTAGTCGAGCGAGCGGCTATAAATGTCTGTTAAGTGTGGAACTATTGCATCAGTATACTCTGAAAGGAACCTAACTGGCATCCAATCTGGACTGGAAGACTTGCAATTATTAAGTGACTTAAGCTGCTTCGCTACTCCGAGAATATCTAAGTTGAGTTAGTCATGGTGGCAGCTATTCTTGATACGAATTCTGTAATATTTACTTCAACTCCTTTGATGAAGGAACTTCGGGAGGCTGTGTTTAGTAACTCTTCTTTAACAGCACTGTTATCGGCAGTATTTGCATTGGTATCACGCAGAGAATGCATTGAGTGTGTCTTGCCGCTAGCGGACTTCAATATGACCAGAAGCTCTTTGGATATTCTGCCAGGTTTGGAGGAAAAGTTTCGTTGTGGAAACTATTATAACCATCTCGCATTGAAGTCCGCGCTAAATTTCGAACTTCTGTAAAAGATCGCCATTTTTGAATCGATTTATTTTTCGTTTATTTTTGGTGGATTTTGGAGCTGCAGCATTCAGTCCCGCTACGATAATCCTGTGTTCACTAATCCTTGTATCCGTTTTGATGCTCATTATTAGCTAAGAGTTATTTGGTGGTAGGAGATTAAGTGCGTTTTCACAACCGTTTACTATTCGAGCAAGCTCATGAATTAATTGCTCGAAATAATTTTCAGAGAATACGTTTTGTACAATTTCGGATGATGTTTTATGCATACCTCCGGATTTAAACATGTATTTTCGCCAACATATCGAGAGTAAATTGAAGTCGCCACCACTATAATTGTATGAGTCGTATGCGTGTTTGAAATTAGACTCAAGTTTTCACATCACATAAATAAGGTCACAGCAAATTGTATAAGCCTTAACGATTTCTAACCACGGATTCTGTATGTAAAAGAAATACCACACATTGATAAACAAACCCCTGCCAAACAACAACTACATTACCAGATTGTGTGATGTATCACAGTCACAAAACATTTCTCTAGAGAGATGAGCCATAGTTGCAATAAGAGTGTCAGCTGCAAGATAGCCCACGTCGTGCTCCAATCTGAGGCTGTATTACTCATGTGCCGGATAATATTGCCATTTCACCTTGACGCCACATCTGTAGAATGCATCCTGTCTGCACTATATGTAAGATTAGTCTACTCTCCTCCTCCAGAACACGCAATTTGATTGATTTTGCTCAATACTCGTTTCATAGTATTTGTCTCTAATTTTGTGTATTCTCAGTAAATATCTGCAACTTTACCAAGTTTTCACGATTATACGTGTTTTATGGTATTTCCCTTAATTTTTAATTATTTTACATCAAGTTTTCGTGATTATACCAGGTTTCCGTTGGATTTTTCCGATTTTATGTCTGTTTAATATTTTCCGACAGCTTCCCATATATATACGAACCTGCTAAAAATCCCAAGACTTGTCGTCTACCCAATGATCCACATGCATGCGTTTTGGATAGGACGAACATGAAAAATATAGTAACAATCACTTTGTACCTACATGAAACTGAAGACTCGATTTATGTACAAGATGTGACTCAGAAACAGAGTATTTCGCATATATCTTCGTTCGTCTAGAGGAGGATACCGAAACAGGTTTTCCATCGATGGACACGTTTCATCACATATGAGTTGAAAGTCCTCGGATGACTGTGGTATGGAGAAGTTTGCTGTAAACAATCGCAGGTAGATTGTGCTCTAAGTCGCACACAGAACACGCAGCTACATGCGAGTCGATTGCAGATGACACCACGCAACTGACACCCGCCCCCCCTCCCCCCGAGAGATCAACGGGAAAAATGATTAAATGCGTGATAAATTACCTGCAACACAACATCTCCCTCTCTCTAGAATGCATCATCAGTCTGCCATTAAATCATACCTTGTTAGAACCCCTCTCAACCGATCACTCCATCTACTTTCTATCATCCTTTAAAGCAGATCCATGTCAGTTTAGAGGCAGAAGGCTCTCTCTCCCAGAAAAGCATCAACGACAGCAGTAACTTGCAAGTATCACCATTACATTAATAGACATACAGTAGAATGTTGTAAAAAAGTGCACAGCAACTGTTTGTAGGGTATTTGTCAGCTGACATTACATTTATTTATTTATTTATCTATTCTTTTCCCATGGATTCCAGCTGAGAGTATTGGGTGTGTCATACAATAGGCTATGAATATCAAACTTGATTTCATTATATATAAATGAAACAAATAATTAAACAGATATAGTCTATAAGCATACAAAGTTATCACATGTTTCACATTATATATACACAAAAATCCAAACAACATACAAAAATGATAATTTTTAAGGGTACATTTCAGTGATGATATAACATATTTAAACACCATCTTAATATTCACTCAAATTGTATATACATTTCTCTGTGAGATATAGTTTCAAATGATTTTTAAAGCATTTTAGGTCTGTTTCTTTTTTAATGATTTTGGGGAGTTTATTAAAAAACCTTTTGCCTGCTTCTTTGGGGGCAGTCATAGACAGTTTTAGATTTCTATTATTTATCATGCAGTAATTTTCATATCCTCTTGTACCATGTTCATGTACATCTTTATTTAGGAGGTATTTATCGCTTGACCTTACCACCATTATGCCTTGGTATATGTACAGTGAATATACTGTCATAATATTATAGTGTACAAAAGCTTGCCTACAGGTCTGTCTTGGTGGTATTTTTGCAATGCATCTCAATGTCCTTTTCTGAATTGTGAATAGTCTTTTTAAGTAGCCAGCTTGTGCATTTCCCCATATATGAACTGAATAAGACAAATGTGGGAAGACAAGTCCATGATACATTGATCTGAGGACTTTATCATCCGCAGTATTAGCTGTTTTATGCATGATGAAGATCTGTTTGTTTATCTTCTCACACAGTGCATCTATGTGCTCCCCCCCCCCTTGCCCCCCATGCCAAATGTTTGTCTATTATAGTTCCTAGAAAGTTTGTGCTGGTTACTTCTTTAATAGTCTTTCCATTTATATTAACATTTATATTATAATTTTCACTATGCTTGGTGTGAAATACTACATTCATTGTTTTAGAATGATTCATAAGAAGGTTGTTTTGTGTTAAATATTTATTTGAATTTTCGATATTCATGAGTGCTTCCTTCTCAAGCTCCTCCTTTGTGTCAGCTGTGCAAAAGATTGTTGTGTCATCAGCCTACATTATAAGTTTCTGATTTATATAGCTAGGGAAGTCATTTACGTAGAGTATAAATAGTATTGGCCCAAGCTCCGACCCTTGCGGCACACCGTGTTTTACTGTTTGCAATTCTGATCTGTAGTTTGTTATATTTCCCCCACTAGTATGTCTGATTTCCGTTCATTGTTTCCTATTTGTAATGTATGATTTAAATATGTCACAGCATTTTCCTCTAATTCCGTACTGATATAATTTCATCATTAATTTTGAGTGGTTCACACAATCAAAAGTCTTAGATAGGTCCATAAAAATCCGACAAGTCTTTTGTTGCCTGTCAAGTAAATTAAGAATGTGCTCAACTATATCTGTTGATGCTGTTTTTGTTGACTTCCCCTCTCTGAAACCATCTAGTGATGAATGCAGTATACTGCGCTTTGTTATAAAACTTATAATTCTATAGATTTTAGCAAATGTTGAGATCAATTATACTGGCCTGTAATTTCCTAATTCATACCTGTTCCCTTTCTTAAATATTGGCTTCACTTTACTTACTTTCAGTGAATCTGGAAATATGCCTTCTTCTATCACAGCATTCAGCATGTCTGTCAATGGTTTTAATAAACATTCTCTGCATTCCTTTATGAGATGTGATGTGACACCATCCAAGCCAGATGAATGTTTAATTTTAAGTTGTTTTATTAGGTTTGACATTTCTGTATCTGTTGTAGGTATGAAAACCATAGTATGATTTGTTTGTGGGGAGTTTAACAATTTTCTTACTGCATTTGTTTTATTTTGTCTTATTAATTCGTCTGCTACAGTAATATAATATCTGTTAAAAGTATTGGCTATTTCTAGAGGGTTTGCGTTGCTTTTCCCACTCATCAGTGGGCAGACGTCCTATGCCTGATTTGTTACTTTTCCTCTCTCTTCATTAATGAAAGACCATAAACCTTTTGAATAGTTCTTCCCCTTATCTATAGACATCCTGATGAATGATGCTTTAGTTTCTCTGATAAAACTACAGTACTCTTATACAGTGTGTTGTAGGCCTTAGTATTTATTTGTTTGGAGAGGTCATAATACTCTCTCAGATTATTTCTGGCATGGATTACTTCTCCAGTCACCCAGCTTTTCTTTTTTTTGTTGCTTTCTGACAAGCGTTTTACTAACAGGACATGTAACATCATAATAATAATTGAATAAAGAAAAAAACTGGTTCCATTTGGTGTTTGAATCTTTAGCTGCACATATTTTTTCCCAGTTTTCTGCCTCTAACATCTTTTTTAGCAGATTTATGTTATGTGGATAGGTCTGTCTTCTCACCTCCCATATCTTCTGCACTGAATCACTAGGCTTTATATTTATATCTATCATGATTGAAAAATGGTCTGCTAATGTGGAGTTTATTACCTGTGTGTCACAATAGCATGTAGGAATACTTGTTATTACATCCATGGTTGTGGTTGGTGGAGAGAACAGAGAAGCACATTCTAAATGCTGACTGTTAGGGTTTAAAACACCTAAACAGTCCTGCACAGGCGATCCATTCTGTAGCTGCATATTGCAGTCACCCCAGTTGCTAATATAACGCCCTTTAGCTCACCTGGGCTTGTGATCTGCCATATATAAATTTATTACTCTATATTTGGTGGTCATCCATTCCAACCGTCTTATCGCCGTCGACGAAAAATGACTGTTTCCCTAGTTCCCAGTACTTCCATGTCAACTGTTTTTCGCATTCCTCTTGCTGTCGAATATTTGTCCCCACATAAAGGAATTTTCCTGCACCAAGCAGAAGACGTGCAATTGCTCCCTCATTACCTCTCCATTTCCCCAGTATTATCATTATTTTCCTCAATTTATACGTATTTTCTGTCATTTTTCGCAATTTTCTCAATTTTAAGTCTCTTCTGCCCATGCAATCATGACATCGCTTCTCGCCACGTATTTTAAAATTGCTTGTAAATGTAGTACAGTTCTCAACACCTAGTGGAAATGCACTATTTTTCTGGTTTGACGGCACAGTATAGCGCTGGACTCGAAAGCATCCAGTCACCTCCGCCATCACACCATTGGCGCAAAATTAGGAATATTCCAGAATTTTTTGAACAGGCCTCATACTTGTCTGCAAGTTATGACTGGCTTGCCTAGGTGATACGCCGTCACCACCGTAATGATTGACTGTCTTGTGTACCAGCAGCCAGACTGGAGATGTTAGTAGTGGAGGAAAGTATGTTTCAGCACATTTTGTTAGTGCTGGTTGCCTACATCAGGGGCAGGTATGCACTCGGGGGCAAACCTATTCTTCTCCTTTGATTGACAGGTACTTAACCTACTGTTCTCCTTTGATTCACAAGTACTTAACCTATTGTTCTCCTTTGATTGACAGGTCCTTAACCTGTTGTTCTGCTAAAAGGATCTTCCTTTTGATCAACAGGCACTTAACCTACTGTCCCCCCCCCCACCCCTCACTCCCCTCTACCCACAGGAAACCTCCCCCCTCGTTGCTACAGGTACACTTCCAGGTCTGAGTTATTGGATAGCCCCTCTCACTCTTATCAATTTGACTGCCTACTTAATTAAATTGATCAATTAATTAACCTCTCCCCCTCTAGTGAACCCCTCCCACCCCACCCTCCCTCCTGGAAATTGGCGGGAAAAAGACACAGTTGATCGATCATTTGCAGGGAACTTGATTGTAGTGTACGGAATATTGTTTAAACAATTTAGACAATGTGTGGAATATTGTTTAGTTATACAATTTAGGGGATTCAAGACAGTGTATGAAATATAGTATATTTATTTATTTAAAGAATTTTTCAGGAAATCAATCACTACCACCGCCACCCCATCCCCATCGCACTTGATCCTTCCCAACTCCCCCTCCCCTCCTTTACCTGGAAATTGGCGGCTCTGAGGTAGAGAGGAAATATCTCACGAAGGGGAAATTCGCTTGCATTTCTTTTCCTCATCATTCTCTGGCGTTTAGAAAGATACATATCTTGTGAGAAGTAATTACATCGATCACATTTCTTTTTTATTCCAATTGTGCAAGGAATACCATCATGAAACACAAATCACACGTAATTACACACAGTTAAAAATCTTTCCATCACGAAGAACGCACCGCCCGCCATCCCCTGTCCACTGGACCACACAGGACACTACCACACACGCTCCCAGGAGCCGGGATTCACGGGCACCCCCTGCAAAGTGACAATGCGACCGTCAGCTGCCAAACCACCCGAAGGTGTCAGTTCGGGTCCCACGAGGATGACGTGGCGGCATCCCGTTGATACATGATAACTGAGACAAACGTCGAAAAATACGTGTTCACCTAGGCACTGTTGCTGGCGCGATACCTCTCTACCTGTGGATAGTGACTACACAGGTCGTGCTATAGAAATCTGTTCCAATGCTTCCCAGAACAGCACTGGATGCATTGTTCCTAGCGATCCCAACGGAACAGCCCGCCCTTTACATATGAGTCCCTTCCCAAAATTCGTAAAAAAATAGTTAACCTTCACAGAAATAGTTAACCTTCGCTTTTGTAGGAGCTTTCATGATATCTCAGCTTGTCGCGTCCTAACAGGACCTGTTTACGAAAATAGCCCAGAGTAACACTGGCTGCATTCTTCCTGATGCCGCTAATGTGGCACCGCATTTGTCACGTGTTTCCCCTATCTGGAAATTGCGACGTCCGGCTTTCAACATACGTCTGCGAAATGGTAAGCGTTCTCACCGCTATGTAGAGGCTCCTATGTCCCAGTACAAAGTATATCTTGCGAATGAATGGAGCATTCTGATTGGCTCTTACTGAATTTACCCGCCAAATTACTGATGCTGCCGGTGTTGAAGCACTGTCCGCCTTTTTCTTTCTGCAGACGAGACCTTCAGCGGCAAAACTGTTTTGCACAGATCGCCACATTCCACTGACAGTTAAGCCATCCTAAAATGGCCTACAGATCATCAAATTCATCCCACATACTCACTGTGTTGCAGCGCAGCGCTGACAGAGGAAATTGGCACCGCAAACACGGCCCATGATTGCAGCCATGGAAGTGCGTGTCAGCCAGAGAGAGGCCGGTCAGCTGTGGGTGACCCCTCACCCCAGGAGGTTCTGAATGGTTAAAATGGCTCTGCGCGCTATGGGACTTAACATCGGAGGTCATCAGTACCTTAGAACTTAGAACTACTTAAACCTAACTAACCTCAGGATATCACACACATCCATGCCCGAAGCAGGATTCCAACCTGCGACCGGAGCAGTCGCACGGTTCCAGACTGAAGTACCTAGAACTGCTCAGTCACAGTGGCTGGCTGGAGAATCTGAGTTGTAGGAGTTGGAACACTGTCAATACTCCCAGCACAAGCACTCGTATTAAATCTTCTCAAATTTCTGCACAGTATACATGTGACACACGTGGTCCTGAAGGGAACTCAGTGCAAACTGAGTATTAGTTAACTGAATGAGATTTTCACTTTGCAGTGGAGTGTGCGCTGATATGAAACTTCCTAGCAGATGAAAACTGTGTGCCGGACCGAGACTCGAACGTGGGACCTTTGCCTTTCGCGGGCAAGTGCTCTACCAACTGAGCTACCCAAGCACGACTCACGTCCCGTCCTCACAGCTTTATTTCCGCCAGTACCTCGACTCCTACCTTCCAAACTTTACAGAAGCTCTCCTGCGAACCTTGCAAGACTAGCACTCCTGAAAGAAAGGATATTGCGGAGACATGGCTTAGCCACAGCCTGGGGGATGCTTCCAGAATGAGATTTTCACTCTGCAGCCGAGTGTGCGCTGATATGAAACTTCCTGGCAGATTAAAACTGTGTGCCGGACTGAGACTCGAGTGCTTGGGTAGCTCAGTTGGTAGAGACTTGCCCACGAAAGACAAAATGCACTGAAACATACTTTGTTCTACTACTGATGTTTATATATACGATGTTCAAATCTCTCTACCATGCCTGCAGAGATGGCCTAGTTACTGCTGGACCAGCATCTCACTTGGCTTTCTCAACACGCAAATACTGGTGTGAGTTCCTCGTAATCTAGAAATGTAGTAGCAGAAAGTCTCTGATATATCCACTGATGTCTCGAGGTCGGTTCGATGTTACTACCACTACCAGTACATCCCATGGCCAGAACTCAAATACTCGTAGCAGCACTGTGTCTTTTGTCAGTCATCAGACCAGAGAGGATTATACCGCAACTTTCTCGGCCATTATAGGTATGTTGGTGAGAGGGGGGGTTAGTTTTTGCGGTTACACCCTGCGTGTTGGACTGCGAGGGGTGGGCTATCTAGCAGCTCACACTCTTTTCACTGGGTCTGTTGCAACTATGGCTCATCTCTCTAGAGATACGTTTTGTAGCATTGTGGTACACCACACAATCTAGTATTGTAGTGGTTGTTTGGTGGGGGTTTATCTATCAATGTGTGGTATTTCTTTTACATACAGTATCCGTGGTTAGAAATCGATAGGGCTTATACAGTTTGCTGTGTCCTTATTTATGTGATGTGGAAACTTGAGTCTAATTTCAAACACGTATACGACTCATACAATTATAGTGGTGGCGACTTCAATTTACCCTCGATATGTTGGCAAAGATACATGTTTAAATCCGGAGGTATGCATAAAACATCATCCGAAATTGTACTAAAAGTATTTTCTGAAAATTATTTCGAGCAGTTAGTTTATGAACCTGTTCGAATGGTAAACGGTTGTGAAAACGCACTTAATCTCCTACCACCAAATAACTCTGAGCTAATAATGAGCATCAAAACGGATACGAGGATTACTGAACACAGGATTATCGTAGCGGGACTGAATGCCACAACTCTCAAAACAAAACAAAACATAAATAAACAAAAAATAGATCTATTCAAAAATGCAGTTATAAATTTTCTTGACGCCTTTCTCCACTTCTTCCAAATTAACAATGTATGTGTAGATCAGACTCAAAGAAAAGGCATCGACTCTAAGTGAGAGATGTATACCAAATAAACTAACAAACGACGGAGATGATCCCCCATGGTACATAAAACAGGTCAGAACACTATTGCAGAAACAACGAAAAAAGCATGCCAAATTTAAACGATCGGAAATTCCCCAAGATTGGCGATCTTTTACAGAAGTTAGAAATTTAGCGCGGACATCAATGCGAGATGTCTCTAACAGTTTCCACAACGAAACTTTGCCTCCAAACCTGGCGGAATATCCAAAGAGATTGTCGCCGTATGTAAAGTTCGCTAACGGCAAGACACAATCAATGCCTTCTTTGCGGGATACCAATGCAAATACTGTCAATAACAGTGCTGTTAAAGCGCCCCACTGGGCGCAAGGAATCATCTCGCACTCGTACTTTTAATTAAACACATGCTGGCAACCAGTATCAAAATCCCACGCCGATTGTGGCTTATCACAAGTTACGAATCATCAGTTCTTTGCTCATACTGAATGTAACACACTGCCAGTACATTTCCTAGTATACATCACCAGGATACATAAGGCTTGTAATACTTTCACAGGCAATGTCGCTAACGACGCAGTCCTCCTCATTTATCTCGGGTGTGACGCCGTGAAAATAAGTCTGAACAAGTACAATACGATCAACGCCCATGTATATATCTGTAATCACGTCCTGTTACTGGAGAGTAAAACGCCAGCTGTGGAACACTTATAGCAATGTTCAAGGAGAGAGAGAGAATGAAGTCCCACGGTTTGCTATCAGTCTCAAGTCAGACAATCAGAATAACACAAATACCATACGACAGCGCTGGACCAACTGACATGGGCTGAACTCTCCTTTGGATCAGACACAGCTAACCTTGTTCCGCGCATGTTGAGGTGCACATAACCCACTACAGTAAGTCAGTAGCTAATTTGTAGCGTGTGCTGTCCTGGAGCTTCCACAGACTTCCAGTCCTGGTTGCTGCACACGCAATCGCACCTCTTTTCACAATAACGTATTTTCTCTGCCTAATAGTGAACTAGCACTGAAAGACCTGAGTCGAAACAAGGCCCCGGGAGTAGACAACATTCCATTAGAACTACTGACAGCCTTGGGAGAGCCAGTCCTGACAAAACTCTACCATCTAGTGAGCAAGATGTATGAGACAGGCGAAATACCCTCAGACTTCAAGAAGAATATAATAATTCCAATCCCAAAGAAAGCAGGTGTTGACAGATGTGAAAATTACCGAACTATCAGTTTAATAAGTCACAGCTGCAAAATACTAACGCGAATTCTTTACAGACGAATGGAAAAACTGATAGAAGCCGACCTCGGGGAAGATCAGTTTGGATTCCGTAGAAATATTGGAAGACGTGAGGCAATACTGACCCTACGACTTATCTTAGAAGAAAGATTAAGGAAAGGCAAACCTACGTTTCTAGCATTTGTAGACTTAGAGAAAGCTTTTGACAATGTTGACTGGAATACTCTCTTCCAAATTCTGAAGGTGGCAGGGGTAAAATACAGGGAGCAAAAGGCTATTTACAATTTGTACCGAAAGCAGATGGCAGTTATTAGAGTCGAGGGGTATGAAAGGGAAGCAGTGGTTGGGAAGGGAGTGAGACAGTGTTGTAGCCTATCCCCGATGTTATTCAATCTGTATATGAGCAAGCAATAAAGGAAACAAAAGAAAAGTTCGGAGTAGGCATTAAAATCCATGGAGAAGAAATAAAAACTTTGAGGTTTGCCGATGACATTGTAATTCTGTTAGAGACAGCAAAGGACTTGGAAGAGCAGTTGAACGGAATGGACAGTGTCTTCAAATGAGGATATAAGATGAACATCAACAAAAGCAAAACGAGGATAATGGAATGTAGTCGAACTAAGTCGGGTGATGCTGAGGGAATTAGATTAGGAAATGAGACACTTTAAGTAGTAAATGAGTTTTGCTATTTGGGGAGCAAAATAACCGATGATGGTCGAAGTAGAGAGGATATAAAATGTAGACTGGCAATGGCAAGGAAAGTGTTTCTGAAGAAGAAAAATTTGTTAACATCGAGTATAGATTTAAATGTCAGGAAGTCGTTTCTGAAAGTATTTGTATGGAGTGTAGCCATGTATGGAAGTGAAACGTGGACGATAAATAGTTTAGACAAGAAGAGAATAGAAGCTTTAGAAATGTGGTGCTACAGAAGAATGCTGAAGATTAGCTGGGTAGATTACATAACTAATGAGGAGGTATTGAATAAAATTGGGGAGAAGAGGAGCTTGTGGCACAACTTGACTAGAAGAAGGGATCGGTTGGTAGGACATGTTCTGAGACATCGAGGGATCACCAATTTAGTATTGGAGGGCAGCGTGGAGGGTAAAAATCGTAGAGGGAGACCAAGAGATGAATACACTAAGTAGATTCAGAAGGATGTAGGTTGCAGTAGGTACTGGGAGATGAAGAAGCTTGCACAGGATAGAGTAGCATGGAGAGCTGCATCAAATCAGTCTCAGGACAGAAGACCACAACAACAACAACAACAACAATAGTGAACTCTCGCAAAACAGCGAAGCCAAGGAGTTCTTACCAACAACAACGCTGGACAAAATCCAAACTGCACACCACTCATAATTCCGCCTTACCAGAGCGTGCCAACAGAAACTGCCACCAACTACGGCGTCGACGCTGAACTAAAACAATAGCAGACTCAAGGTACGATACAAAACAAATCAACTCAATACAAAAAAGTGTCGTGTGGCACCACAGCCTCCTGGTCTTTCATTTGGACTCCACTTCGGCGACTTGCGTGTCGTTAAAACCAACATCACCCGGTTTTCCCGTACGATCACCGATGCAAGCACCAGCCGTGCCCAGCGTTGCTTAACTTCATTGATCAGATGGGAACAGGTTTTACCAACATGGCAAGGCCGTTGCTAACTCAGCATAAATGAGCGGCGTTCATTCAGTCACCGGGTATGTTGCATTTGCGTCAGCGACCCCGTACACTAATGTAATACCATTCCTATCAAACTGGTAATTGAAAAACAAATCACGCAGAAATCAAGGTGAAAGACTGTTGGTCTATGATGTGTTCACGGACGCCAGCCATTAACATTTTGCCCTGTTGTGCCTGAGCCGCACCGCGCAACTTCCGCGATTAGAACGGACTTAACTTGCACAAAATGTTCGCTTCAGAGGTTGCTCCTCGACAGCCTAGAGCAGTGCTCAAGGGCTAGAACTAACAATATGATGTGGCACCTCGGACCGCATGTTTTCAGATCTTTTTATTAACTAGCAAACCACGTAAATGGTGTGCTATGAACCTCCAATACACTAGCTATAGACAGAGAGAGGTGGCGCAGTGGTTAGACACTGGACGGCGGTTCAATCCCGCGTCCGGCCATCCTGATTTAGGTTTTCCGTAATTTCCCTAAGTTGCTGTAGGCAAATGCCGGGATGGTTTTCAAAGGTCACGGGCGACTTCCTTCCCCGTCCTACCCTAATCCGATGAGACCGATGACCTCGCTATCTGGTCTCCTTCCCCAAAACAACCCAACTAGCTATAGTAAAGAAGCGAGATGACTGGGTGTTACTGTGTCGTCTTCACCATCATCATTCATCCCCATTGCGGTCGGAGGAAGGCAAAGGCAAACCACCTCCACTAGGACCTTGCCTAGTACGGCGGGGCGGGTCTCCCTCATCGTCCTATACGCTCTGTTACGGAGTATGGGACTTAATCATCATCATAATTATCTCTAGTCGAATTGCTTGTGAAGTGGCGACGCTGTCTCGAATGTTGGCTACACTGCATTATATCGGAAAACTGAGCGCAGCTGTGTGAGAAGCTCGTATTGTTGAGTTGTTACAGAAATGGGGCAGCTTGCATTGGAACAGTGAATTGATATTGTGGAGTGTTACATAAAGACAGGCTCCATCAAGGAATGTAAAGAAACGTTTCAACCGAGGTCTCCTGGTAGGAAGCTCCCCGCGAGTAACACTATTCAAGACCTGTACAAGAAAAGGATTGGTCTAAGATCCGTTCAGAGTGCGCCGAGGAACAGCCGACCGACAGTCAGGAACCCTGAAACTATAGACAAAATTCGCACGGACATTACGAGAAGTCCCTGCAAGTCAGTAAGGAGGTTATCGCAACAGGTTGGTGTATCTCGTACATCGCGACATCGTGTACTGAAAGATAAGAAATTAAAAGCCTATCGTGTGCAAGAGTTGAAATCTGATGATCAAGAAAAAAAAGAGTTCATTACTGTAACTGGCTGTCAACAACATCTGCTAACGATTTCTAGGTCCTCTCGCTTTACTTCATGTCAGATGAGACCTGGTTTCATTTGTCAGTTTATGCAACCTCCCAGAATTGTAGATACTGCCGCAGGACAACGCACATATTCTGAGTGAAGAACCTCTCTACCCGTAGAGGTGTTTGGTGTACGTTGTGCGGCACGCGCTGTAAAGGCCGTGTATTTTTCAATTATACCTTACACAGTGTCAGTATCTGGAGATCTTTGACTCTTTCTACGCACAATTAGCAGATGCAGAAAAGCTGTATGCAGTATTCCAACAAGAAGGAACAAGAGCAACCGCTCACACATCCAACCAAATTATGGCCCACACCACCACTATGTTCCCTAGAGACAGAATTGTCAGTAAATGTCCTCAGACTTACCATCGTGTAATTCTTACTTATGGGGCGCAATAGAAAACAAAGTCTATGCTGACAATTCTCGCACAACAGAGGATTTAAACGGACTGTTACTAGAGCAGGTAACAACACCACACCTACAGAATTACAGCGTGTTGCCGATATCGTCATCATACGAAGTCAGCGATGCGTTGGTGCCCAGGGCCACCACTTCCAGCATCTCTTATAAACCAGTAACTACATGTTTTTAATGTTACTATTATCTATGATATTTTCGTTAGCACATTTTTACTCGAATCTCGGGCGTGAAACATAACGGTTTTATGTGGCACACCCTGTATTAATTCTTCACATCCGTGTGATGTTACAGGTATAATCGTCGACTGATTCAAGCTGATTTTGAAGTTACTGCTAAGTGATCTTTTCTTTAAGATTTTGATATAACTGATAAGTGTTTTGTTCGCTGTTGCTAGATTGGCATCTATATCTATATGTGTACTATCGTTGTTACTAAAAAGGCTCCCTAAGTACTAATCTTTTGAAATTCGTCACGTATTAGTACTAAAACAATGGCAGCTCGGAAACAGGCCCAATAGACATAGTTTTTTTTTCTTTCTTTAATTTCGATTCCCCCCAAAGGGGGGCGGGTTGGCAACAGCTTAGTATGCCGCTCTTCAGCCTACAGACTTTGTTTGAAAAAGATGAAGAGAATAAATAATAAAAACAGGCGATAAAATCGGAGACTTAAATAGTAACAAGGCGAAAAAAATCTTGTAACTTAAAACATAGACGAAAGGGGTGATGAAGCGAATAAAATACATACGAAGCAGACAGGTAAAATAATAGACAATTAAAAAACACGGCGACAGTCCAGTCTGGTTTCTGTTCGCAAAAGGCATAAAATTCACACCCAGCGACAGCATAGTTTCTGTTCGTAACACTAGAAAGACGAACAACACTGAACATTCACTGGAACACTGCACTAAAAGGTTGGCAAATGTGACATACCACAGCCAAGAGCAGGTGAGGGGAAACTGTACAGATAACGTGGAAATAAGAAAGGGGGGGGGGGGGGGGAAGGAGAGGAAAAGCGAAAGGGGGAGGGGGCAAAGTAGTCGATGGGGGATGAGGACCCATAAGAGGGGTGGGGGGGTGCTGGGCAGACGCGACAGGGAGTGGGGAAGGCAGAGGAGGGGAATACAAAAAGGTCTCGAGGGGCAGAAGGGAGGTTGGGAGAGGTTTGGCGAAGAGAAAACAGGATGGAAGGGAGGGGGAAGAGGGAGCCCAGGGAAAGGACGGAGGAAAGGAGGGGGGGGGGGTGAGGATCAGCGTTGATAGGAGGGATAGATGGAGGGAGAGAGGGCATCATCCGGAAGGGGTAGTTGGGAAGCCACCTTGGGAAAGTAGATGAAGGGTGTAGTGATGGAGGGTAGGGGGGACACAACAGTGAAGGCGTGGCAGGGGGTGGGGATGGGAGAGGAGAGGAGCAACCACGGGCTGAGGGGGATCAAGGCAGCGGGAGGTGTAGAGTATGCGGATATGTTCGAGGAATAGGAGCAGATGAGGGAAAGGGATGAGGTCACAGAGGATCCGCATGGGGGACGTGAGGCGTATACGAAAGGCGAGGACATAGTTTGTATACAGGCAGCATTTAAATAAACTTTGTTGTCAAGGAATGGAAATTTTATATGAAAGTTCTCGTTGGAAGATTTGCTACTTTTTCGTGAAGACGTTTCTTAAAAATAATGCCTCGAAATCGTTCACTACATTTTTGATAAAAAATACCATTAGTGGTCTTGCGTCCGTCATAGATGATTTTCGTGAATGTCGACTTAGTCGATTGTTGTTCCAAGTACACCGATGCTGCGTGCGCCATGATCACAGAGAGTGTGCTCTCTATTCTGTGCCATGATTGCAGAGAATCCGCAACTGATTTAGCCCGAGACAGGCATTTTCGGCTGCATCAAAGACTGCAGTGCGTTCCGTTTTGTGCGAAATGTCGGCTGCCTACTGGCACTATTTGACTGAAGCTCACGATCAGGCCTCTGTAACTGGTATAAGGAAATGCTAAATCCGTACCCAATATGGTAACAGTAGCCCATACTTTGATATATTCCTACGACATGGTAACTAGGAGCAGTGAATTTTTTTTGCGTTTCAAGGTGAACCGAAACCAACAAATCGTTCCTTCTCGAAGCACCCCAAAGGAAATGATCACTTGTTTTTCTGGTTGCGCCGGAAGTGTCGCGACCATTGCTTACCTTATGGCAGGGATGTCCAGCCTTTTAGCTTACCTGGACCACATTGGAAGAAGACGAGTATTTTCAGTCCGCACATAATATACTTGACACTAACTGCTGGCAAAAAGGGGGGAGGCGGCCGTCGGAGGTATATAGTTGACACATTTAAGTAATTCAGAGTTTATTAATTTATGGTTCTAAAATGAATTAACTTGAAATTTTTTATATGAGATTTCATTAGTTTCATAACTTTACAGTAACAGAATTTCATGGATTTTTTTACCGATAATATGACAGACGATGCCACGATATTACAGGAGGACAAGGCGTACACGCCTTACAGTCTATAAAGCAATAGACAATATTGCCATTAATACCTCTAACTACGTAGGTGCACAAGTCGTCCTGCATGGTCCAACAGTTTTCTGTGGTGGAGTTCTTAACTTTACCATTAGCAACAATGATAACCTACAGCAAGGTAACGGCTGGTTATCCGTGGCCCTCGTCCGTGGACCAAAAGTGGATTATCGGACATTTCACATCGCAGAGGTATACAAGAAAGACATAGGTAAATCATATTACCTGCCGTCAATGCCATTCGTCTTGAGGACCAGGAATCATCGTAAAATAAATGAATCTGAATCTGTGTCAGTGTGGGTTAAAGGTGCATTGCAAAAAAAATCAAACTTGGCGATCTCACCCATTATTACAGGAATTAAATAAAATCCGCCGCATTGGTATGTGCATTGGGCCGCATGCGGCCCGCAGGACGCGGTTTGGACACCTCTGCCTTATAGGATCGAACAACGGTTTGTGCTGAAAGATATTCAACTATTTGTTTGCCACAATTCGCCAGTCAGATCAGGAACAACAATCGCATCATTCTTCATTGTAACAATGCTTTTGTCAATACTGGACATTGAACAATTCATTATTTAAGAGAGGAAGCCAAAAAATTAAGGTCTCATCGCCCATATTCACATGTTTTATCCTAACGACTTCTTTTTGCTCTCTAATCCAAAATAATAAATGCGATTTTTATGATCACATGAACTATTGATTCCTTCGAAAACCATGTTTTTGAGACACCAACAGGCCGGCCGGAGTGGCCGAGCGGTTAAAGGCGCTACAGTCTGGAACCGCACGACCGCTACGGTCGCAGGTTCGAATCCTGCCTCGGGCATGGATGTGTGTGATGTCCTTAGGTTAGTTAGGTTTAAGTATTTCTAAGTTCTAGGGGACTTATGACCACAGCAGTTGAGTCCCATAGTGCTCAGAGCCATTTGAACCATTTGAGACACCAACGTCAAAGTGGAAGAATATTTCCAGAATGCATTCAAAAATGAATAAAGTTGAAAGATTTTGAGAAACAATAAAACTGTTTATAACATTTTTTTTAGTTGTACTGTTTTTGTAAAAAATGATGATAGTAGTACTGGCATTTAGTAAACAGATATAACAAGAAGTTTCCGATTGTGCAGTGCCATAGCAGAGGCTTCAAACACATAACTTGTTGCCAGTGAATAGCCATATGGCACAAACAAGCTCATTTCTGACTTTTATTCCAGTGTTCATTCACACATAGAATGCTGTGCATATTTCAACCGACCAGTACTGGAGATCAGTAACTTTACTACTTAAGAAGTTCACATTCATATGTACAAAATTAGTTCATTTCTCCTGCAGGGAAGTGCAGTGTTTACATTGGGTGTATTCTGTTCATTTGTTTTTAGTGTCTCTTTTCTACTACAATATGATGCTCTTTGTTATGAGCCAGACTAACCTATCTCTAGTTTGATCAGTGTTATATGTTTCTTGATCAGATTCTGAGTGTTGAGGCATGTGGTCTTACTTGTTAGAGCAGGTTAATTTATTATTTCCCATGTTAAGTTTTTTTGGGTCAGTTTTTGAGAATGAACTGCTCTGAGAAAGAATGTGGTAATCACAATGCTCAAAATATTTGCGAAAAGGGAATAAAGATTTCAACTTGCTTTCTGCATAATGGGACTTGGGAAAAGAACAGGGAGACCAGTATGAATGGCCAGACACTGAGGTCATTATGATAACTTGACTAATAGTTCATAAATATCTACCAGAAATATTTATAAAATGTAATATTTGGCATTAACAAATATGATAGTTTCCAAAAAAACTATTTTAAACTTGCCCTCCAGTAATATTAGTTCTACTTTATTAACATAATGGTAATCAGTTCTGCATAGTTATGTGGTTTATTGGTTATAGGTATGTGAACAACATTTTCACCCTCATGAAATTACAAGAATATCTCAAGATAACAGAAGAAATAGACAAGTTCCTCACACCTCACCAGACAAAATCTGCTTTAAACAGCAGTTACATCTGTTTACCCAAATTGCTCTCACTATTTGAGCAAACCTAGAAGCTACAGGGTTGGTCCTGAGGTCAAGAGATAGAAACTTGAAGAGAAAATCATCCAGGCAGCTGTTCAGGAGAGTCTGAAGGAAAGGGAAATTCATTTAAAAGCTCAGTGCATTGCATCACTGTGTGAGTTAAAGGCCAACTTGTCGATGTTAAAATTATCTGATTTCTGGAGCATCATTACAAAACCTACATTTGTATTGTTTGCTAACATTCAAACAGTTCCTGCTCCTGTGATAAAATATTCTGTTCTTGTTAATGAAATTCTTGATGCACCAGTATTTCTTTTGAACAAGCAAAGAAACAAGACAGACCTAAATGGGGATGAGTTTTTAAGAAGTGTTTCAAGCATTGTTGAATTAGGTAATCTGTTAGACTGCAAGGAAAAACCTGATATGCAGATTAATGTGGCAAATAATATTGAGCAAATTTTGAGTTTCGTGTGCGACTTCTTGCATACACTTCAAATATCTTACACTTTATTATTGAACAATTTAAGTTACTATCATTGAAGAAACTTCCATATTCTCCCTCATTCATGATATTTTCTTCTTTATCTTACAGTATATCTCCATGTGCTTATAGGCTTAATTGGGATCATTTTTTTGCAGGTCCTCATCCATCAACAGATCAGAGAGTGTGTTCTGGTATTAATTTAGGTCCCCAGAAAGAGCAATGTGAAACTCATTTTTGTCATACACAAGAGATAAATGTAAATTTCTTAAACGCCACAAATATCATGTCAACCTTCTAATAGATGAAATACATCTAAAAGAACATTTTTACTATAAAGGAGGAAGTGTTGTTGGCATGGTTAATGATGACTGTTCAACAGCAAATTCAGCATATGTTTTCATGATCAGCAGTAATTTTAAACCTGTTGTTCATATTTTACCAGTCAAGAAATTAACAGGTGATAGTCTGCATCTGTGGATTAAAAGATTTATTTTGGGTCTTGAAGAAACAGGGTTCAACTGTTGTCTGTAATTTCAGATAATATTTCCATTAACAGAAAGACTACGTCATCATTTTCAAATACTCCTTCAATATCTTATGTATTAACTATGCTAAAGATTCAACAAGACCTTCGTTTTTTGTAATTGCCTCTGTACAAAGTAGAAAAGAAGCTTCGCTTGCAGTCTGTAATTAGGCTAAATTTAAAATCAACTGTTTTTGGTGAGATTGGTATACAATCCATACAGAACATTTTCTCTGAGGTACCAAATACTGGTACTGAGATTTCTTCCCCATATGATAAAATAGTAATTAATCCATCAGAAATTACTGAAAACTGTGATGAAGATTTGCCTCTTCTGACATGCACTGCAGGTTATTACTACTACTCTTTTTTGAAACATACAAAATGTGAATTTTGTAAAGATATTCATGTGTTAGATGAGCAAGGAATGTATTCCCTTATAAAGAATGTGAGTAGAGGAAAATTACTCAGTCTTTGCTCTCAAGTTATCAGTGTGGTTGTCACTACATACATGATAGTTCCAAAATTGTGTTATAAATTTGAAACTGAGTTTCTTAAAGTTCCAAACCAAAGAGAAGTGGTTTCAAACCTGAATTGTAATTTAGTCTTAATGAATGAAGTGCTTGCGGAAAGCAAATGTGGTAGCCACAGTGCTCAAGATATTTTCAAAGAAGTAACATGGATTTCAACAAATGTTATTCATAAGAATTTCACTAGAAAGAAGAATCAAAGCATTTGGGAGGATGCTGTCCCTAGAAAGAAAAACATATTTAGTGAAAGCAAATGAAGCCTGAATTAAGCTTTAATTTTACAGTGCATGCAGAATTTATGTGTTGGAATATGGTTGCAATACATACTGTACATATAAGTTATAACAATATTATTATTCATATATGCTGTTTTCCCCAAAAATATTATGACTAATAAATCTATTACTTAAAAAAAGACTGAAATCAACCAGTGATGTGGTTCTTGACACCTTAGATTTTGATCATTTTTTTACATTATCTTCATGTTTGTTCCTGCTATCATTATTTTCACATATTGATTAGGTGTACAAATGCAAACAGTGTGACTCTCATTAGCTCCAGCTATCATACAATCGTTTGGTTTTAATACAGCAAACTTTGAGAATCCAATTTGATTTGAAAAGTTTGTACACTTCTCTTAGGTTTCTTCAAACTAATTTGTTTTGAACGCACATAGGCTTCCCATCACCATCTTTTCCCATAGAAAGGTAATCACGTTTGTTAGGCATTCACCTGCTACTATTGTCATTACAAAAAACTCTTTCACTAACAGAACTGTTTTAGCAGACAAGGACTGTCAAGGCTTAGTACCAGGAGTAAAGTGTATGCACTTTTGTTCCATTACTTTTTTCCTTACTATTTAGTTGCTTACTCCAAACTCTTTTTACAGGAGTACACTGCCAACTTTGGTTAGGGAAGTCAGCACTAAAAAATTTTCGGTTTTACTACAAATGTGAAGCTTGTCTTTAAACCAGTCACTTAACTTTGATTATGTAATATCACATCCACATGTTTTCTGATATTCACCTGTTTCTCCCTGATAAAAGTTTTCAGTTAATTTTAATGTACAATTTTGGTAAACATTTTTGGAATACAGTGATTATTATATTTTGACTAAAGTTCAGTCTTGATCACACCATTTATGTTTCAATGACGTAGGTAATTGGTTTCGGTTATTTTTACATAACCATCATCAGACCCATGGCTCCCTTAGGATGGTAGGCGGAGCTCTCCTCAGCTGCTACGAAGATCAGTTGACTTCGTAGCAGCTGAGGAGAGCTCCGTCTACCATCCTAAGGGAGCCATGGGTCTGATGATGGTTATGTAAAAATAACCGAAACCGGTTACCTACGTCATTGAAACATAAATAGTGTGATCAAGACTGAACTTTAGTAAAAAAAAAATAATAATAATATAAGTTGATCAGCTTTATCTTCGCAATATTTCTTTGAGCTGATATTTTTCTTTATTACTGAGGATTCCATACAGAATCCAAAGAGCAGTTCAACAAACACAAGCCTTCTTCAACATCAACAAACTCAGGGTTGTCAGTCATTCTATAACTCAGTTGTGCTTTTCCATAAGAGCCTTTTGTTTCAGTTATCAGTAATTTAGGTTTTCTTTCATTGATAATTTCTCTCTAAATGAAGTGCAGATTTTCATTCTTTCTTCAGTACCCAAGTCCAAATCAATCATCCAGTGTGAGTTTCTTTTTAAGGGATTGCAACAAGACTTTGACCACTTTTTATTCATAGTGTGTATCCTTAGGAAATAAAAGAAAGGTAAGGCACAATCATTGAAAAGATGAAACCTGTAAGAGGTATAAAAATGTAAAATTCATTAATATAAATTAAATTAGTGCGTTAATTGTGAAGGAACAACTTTCTGAAATACTATTACACAAATCTAGAAATGCATGACAATGAAGTTGGGTGTTTGAGTCCCCAGATTTTAATGAATCTTACTGCATTTTATGTAAAATGCCACTATTACTATTTCATAAAGGTTACTAAACATAACTGAATGCGATGTGTCGACAGAGGGGCCGACACAGTGTTATTTTGAGGGGGCCGAATAGGCACGCTATAAGCTCACCCAGAATATCGTGAAGTCTGAAACAGGACGCTCAATGAATGCTAATAAGAAAAGAACGTAATGTCTGTTTACTTAACTTTATTATCCTTGTGGTATACATCGTTCTTGTTGAGACATGCTTTGGACGATAATTATCAATTGCTATGTAAGGCTAATGGCGCCTTGCTAGGTCGTAGCCATGGACTTAGCTGAAGGCTATTCTAACTATCTGCTCGGCTAATGAGCGATGCTTCGTCAGTGTAGTCGCTAGCAATGTCGTAGTACAACTGGGGCGAGTGCTAGTCCGCCTCTATAGACCTGCCATGTGGTGGCGCTAGGTCTGCAAGTACTGACAGTGGCGACACGCGGGTCCAACATGTACTAATGGACCTCGGCCGATTTAAGCTACCACCTAGCAAGTGTGGTGTCTGGCGGTGACACCACAGAATGTGCATCAGATGCTGCATTGCAGCAACCTGCTCCTCTTTCCCCCTCCAGTGCTTTGATAATTTTGTGTCAAAAATTGATATCTACTGAAGTCCATTATTGTGTCAATAAAATTGAAAAGTTTTGTTCAATAATTGTTTATTGGTTGTACTTCTTTTCTGTTATGTTAGTTGTAATTCAGTAATTGTAAAACAAACAGCTTTATATGGAGATCTGAGATTCAGTGAAGACACCTTGTAAATAAGATGAAATGGATCTGGGTGCACAAGTAAAATAAAAAATACTTCATGTGCAGCTTACAGAAGGCATTTTTCTTTTAAGCTACTGCAGTTTATATACAGCTGCTGCCAAAATGGCGCCATGAATAACTTTTTAATATGATTTTAACTTTAGTTGAACCATAGTTTTATCAACCAGTCTCCAAAAGTTGTGATACAGATGGCAAATTTCAGTACAATTAAATTAATTTCAGTATGTTCCCACTGGAATACTATCATGAGATTTAGCACACTTGTTATAGATAGTGTATAAGATACTTTTTTCCAAAACAAAAAATTCTAATTTTGAAATTTTAAGAATTAAAATTGTTTGTTTTTGAAACATTCAATATTTTTCTAAATCTAATGAAGTTGCACACATTTTTAAACCTCGAAAGAAACTGAATGAAGTAGAACAAATTTCAGTTCTATAATTCAAGTAGTTTTGAGGATGTAGCCATTTTATGATTTCAAAGCATGACAAAAATGTCACGTTTATTGATCGCTTTAAAAATTATGAGCTCTAAAATGAAAAGACCAAAGAAATATTTAATTTTGGATTTTTCATTGATGTGACAGGTAGAATAAAATGACAAATAATTTCAAAATTCTATATCATCAATGTTCAAATTTAATTTATTATTGGTTAATTTCACGTGGACTGACCATGATGTTTTCATTATTAAACATGCTAATTTTTGTGTAGTATGTGTATAGGCGTAATGAAACACAAAGATACAAATGAAGGCAATTAGAGAAAAAAGATGGTGGACATACAAACGGAGACAAACACTTTTTAAAATACAAGGTGCCGTTCACGTGCGTAGAGTCCAAAATAAAATTGTTCAGACAATTGGACACATACAGAGACGAAAATTGTCACACGTGAACGTAGGGGCACAGAACGAACAACACTGATCCACTTAAGCACAAAACGACGGCACACACAGAAACACGAGGCGTTGATCTCCGATGCGCGAATGTTCACTAACCGTGTACGAGTCCGGGGACCTGCCAAGAGGGGAGGAGGGGGGGGTGCGAGAGGGAGAGGGAAGAGCAGATGCCATGGGCAGGGGAGATAGGGGGAAGGGAGGAAGGGGGAGGGGAAAGCCCAGGGGAAGAGGGGTGGAGGAAGGGGATGGGGGAAAAGGAAAGAGAAGGGAGGGAGGGTACCTAAAGGAAAGGACACAGGAAGTGTGGGGGAGGATCAAAGTTGATAGGAGGGGTAGATGGAGGGGAGGAGGACATCATCAGGGAGGGGGAGCTGGCAGAAGCCACCTTGGGAGAGGGTAAGGAGGGTGGAGAGATGGAGACCGGGTGGGACGTGGGAATACAGGCGCGGCAGCGGGCAGGGGTGGGAGAGGATGGGCAAGACAAACGGGTGAGGAGGATTGAGTTTGCGGGATGTGTACAGGATCCGTATCCTTTCCAGGAAAAGGAGGAGGTGGGGGAACGGAATGAGATCGTACAGGATCCACGTGGGGAAGGGGAGACGGATGTGATAGGCGAGGCAGAGAGCATGGCGTTCAAGGATTTGAAGTGATTTATAAAAGGTAGGGGAGCCGAGATCCAGGGCGGATGGGTATAACAAAGGATAGGGGGGATGAGGGATTTATAGGTGTGGAGGATGGTGGAGGGGTACAGACCCCACATACGGCTGGAAAGGAGCTTGAGGAGATGGAGTCGGGAGCGTGCTTTGGCTTGGATTGTCCAGAGATGGGGGGTCCAGGAGAGGCGACGGTCGAGGGTGACGCCAAGGTACTTGAGGGTGGGGGTGAGGGCGATAGGACGGCCATAGACGTGAGATAGAAATCAAGGAGGTGGAAGGAAGGGGTGGTTTTGCCTACAATGATCGCCTGGGTTTTGGAGGGATTGACCTTGAGCAACCACTGGTTGCACCAAGCGGTGAACCGGTCAAGATGGGATTGGAGAAGGTGTTGGGAGCACTGCAGGGTTGGGGCAAGGGCAAGGGAGGCGGTGTCATTGGCAAACTGGAGAAGGTGGACGGGGGGTGACGGTGGCGGCATGTCCGCCGTATACAAAAGGTACAGAAGGGGAGAGAGGACGGAGCCTTGGGGCACACCGGCGGAGGGAAAAAAGGTGTAGGAATCCGTGTTATGGATGGTGACATAGGAAGGACGGTGGGAGAGAAAGGAGCCGATCAGACGGACGTAGTTAATGGGTAGGGTATAGGTTTGGAGCTTGAAGAGGAGACCGGAATGCCATACGCGGTCATAAGCACGTTCGAGGTCCAGGGAGAGGAAGATTGCGGAGCGACGGGAATTAAGCTGTTCAGAAAGGAGATGAGTGAGGTGATGGAGAAAGTCGTCAAAAGAGAAGGACGGCTGAAAGCCACACTGGGTAATGGGAAGGAGGTGGTGCTGTCAGGAGATGCTGGTGGATGCGGCGGGTGAGTATGGATTCCAGGACCTTGCTGAAGACCGAGGTAAGGCTGATGGGATGGTAGGAGGAGACGGCAGATGGCGGTTTGCCAGGTTTAAGGAACATCAGGATACGGGAGGTTCTCCACAGGTCGGGGTAGTAGCTGGTGGACAGGATTACATTGTAGGGCCTGGCCATGGTGGAGAGGAAAGAGACAGGAGCTTCAAGAAGGTGACGGTAGGTGACACGATCATGACCAGGAGCGGTGTTGCATTTTGTGCGGAGTGTAGCAATGAGATCCTGTGTAGTGATAGGGGCATTGAGTTCCGTGTGTGCTATGTTGTCCAAGTACTGGAAACCATGGGCAAGGGGAGGGACAGAGGTGTCAGTTCGATCGCGGACATTGGGGAAGAGGGAGTAATCGAACTGGGGATCATTGGGGATGGAAAACACATCAGAGAGGTAGGAGGCAAAGTGATTGGCCTTACTAAGGGTGTCAGGGAAGGGGTGATCATCATGGAGCAGAGGATAGTAGGGGGAGGGTTTAGTTCCGGTAAGGCAACAGAAGGCTGACCATAACTTGGACAAGTTGATAGGTAGGGTAGCATTTAAATGGGTGCATGTCTGTCGCCAGTCCCGGCGTTTCTTAGCCACGAGGAAATTACGAACGTGTCGCTGGAGTTGCCGGTGGCGTCGTAGTGTGTCTGGGTCACGCGTGCGGAGGAAGGCACGGTAGAGACAGCGGGATTCACGGAGGAGGAGGACGGCCTGTGGAGGTAAGGTAGGACGGTGGGGGTGGATGGCGATAGTAGGGACGTAGGCCTCCACGGCCTCAGACAAGGTCTGCTGGAGAAAGGAGGCGGCATGGGTTACATTGTCAGGGTGGTGGTAGGTGAAGGGGTGGCTATCGACCTGGATGGAGAGGGTATCCCGGTAGGCATTCCAGTTGGCATGGGAATAGTCATGGACATACTTAGGGGGAGGGTCATTACAAGGGTTGGGGCGGGGGCGATGACCGTCCGAAACGGTGAGGAGGACAGGGAGATGGTCGCTACCAATAGGCTCCAGGACATCCACCGTTATGCAGCCAAGGAGGTTGGGGGAGGAAAGGACAACATCGGGAGTGGAGTTGGATTCGGGACGGGTGTGCTGGGGGATGGGGATGAGGTCGCATTGAAGGGAGGAGAGGAACCGATGCCACTGCCATAACTGGGCGGCAGAACGACTATGGATGTTGAGGTCGGCTGCGATCATGTAGGAGGAGAAGGTACGGTCACTGTGGGAGAGGAAGTCGAAGGGAATAGGGGCGTTAGGGCGGACATAGATGGTGGCGCAGGTGACGATAAGGCCGGGGAAGAAGAGACTAAGGATCAGGTGTTCGGTGGGGTCGGTAAGGAGAGGTTGGAGCTGAACGGGGATCTGGCGGTGGTGACCAATAGCAACTCCACCACGCACAATCGGGAGGGGATTATCGGAGCGGTGAAGGAGGTAGGGTGAAGTGTGGACGGTGTGGTGGGGTTGAAGGAAGGTTTCATTGAGGAGGAAGGCATCCACGCGGTGGGTGGCAAGGGTGTGCAGGAAGAGGTTCTTGTTGGCGGGAAGGGAGCGGATGTTGTTGAAAAGGATACAGTGCTGTCGTGCCATGACAGGGAGTTAGACGAGGGTGTCAAGACGGGAGAAGGTGAAATGGGCCTGGTCGTTGGAGTAGGTGGAGTACATTTTTAGTTGGAAAATGGAACGGGCGGCGAGGGATATCTGTTGGAGGGTGTGGGGGTGCTGAAAAGGATGAACATTTTGAATGACGATGGTGAGGAATCAGATGATGTCCTCAGCAGTAGGGGGTGGGCGAAGGGAATTGCCTGGAGGGGGGGGGGGGGCGTCCAGAGGGCGGACAGGAACGGTGAGTTCAGGAGTGGTAGGAGGGGGTCAGGCTTACATTTCTGGGAGTACGTAGGATGAGGGAAGTTACAGGTATTACAGGAGGGGGGGGACTGGAGATTGGGGCACTGCCGTAAAAAGTGGGCTTGCCTACAGTGCGGGCAGGTGGGGGCCTCGCAGCACTTAGATGTCGGGTGTGCATTATACCGCAAGCACATTTGGCAGCGGAGAGATTGAGGAGGGGAACGGGAAGGGTCAACTTGGTAGCGTTGGTGAAAGAGAAGGGCACCCTCCTTCAGGAGACGGTCGATGGAGGGGGCGTGTTCAGAAAAGACCCGCATAAGGCGGGTGGGGCCGGCTGAGTTATGGATGCGGCGAACCGCACACACCTCCAGATGGGGATGCGCATTGAGTTCCGCCAACACCTCCTCCTCCGTGATCGCTGGACTAAGCCAAGTGATCATGGCGGTGAGGGTTGGTGGGCGACGCGGGGGTTGGGGTTGGCAGGAGGGAGGCGGGGAAGGAGTAAGGGTGAGGGAGGCATTAGGGCCAAAGCAGGTGACAGGGATGCGGGAAAGGAGATCTGTGTGGAGGGTAGGGCTGGGGGAGGAGATGAGCACCCAATCATGGCGAGGAGTGAGGAGGGAGATGGGGGCACCAGGAAAATTCTGGCGAAGGAAGAGGGTGAGGTTCCGGGCCTCAAGAAGGGAGGGATCAGGACGGGAGAGGATGTAGCGGTAGGAGGAGGGGGAGGGGGAGGAGGAGGAGGAGGGGGCGGGGACAGGCGGGGAGACATCCATGGCATCATGGGCGGGGGAAGGGGGACGAGGCGGAGCCTTTTTGGGAGTAGAGGAGGCAGGGGTGCCACTGGGGCACTTGACGGCGGTGGAGAAGGTGTAGGGGATGGGAGTGACTGGAATGTGTCGGGGAGTGGCAGGTCCCGGTGCTGGAGTCGGCGCTGGAGACAGTGAGGGCGACGGCAAAGGTGACGGTGAAGACGATGATGATGTAGGTGAAGGGGAGAGTTGAGCGTGGGCCGTAGCCCGCCGGGCGACCACCCTAGCGGGGGCCACAGAAATGGAAGGAGCAGAGGGAGGGAGTGGAGGGAAGAGATCAGAGGAGGCGCAGGAGGGAGGAGCTGGGGACGGGGTGACAAATAGTGAGGGAGATGGGAGAGTGAGGAGTGGGGGGATGGACTGAGGGGGGAGAGATGCAGCACACCACGTGATAGTGGTGGCGGCGGCGGAGGGGGATGTGTATATGATGGCAGTGGTGGTGGCAGTAGTGGTGGTGGTGGGGGTCGACATTACGAGAAGGGGAAAAGCACAGGACAGGACAGAGAAGTAAACGAGGGATGGACAAGGCGGCGAGAAACACAGAGTAGAAGGGACGGAGAAACTATGAAGGAGACTGGGGCCGAAGCCCCACTCTGCTGCTGCTGGCGGGGGAGGTGACCTGGCTGGCTGGCTGGTGGGGACGCTATTGCTGCTGCTGCTGCTGCTGCTGGACGCTGCTGGCTGCTGGACGCTGCTGGCTGAGACCGCTGCTGGACGCTGGCTGCTGGCAGGAATCGCTGCTGGCTGCTGGCAGGAACCGCTGCTGTACGCTGGCAGGAACCGCTGCTGGAAGCTGGCAGGAACCGCTGCTAGCTGCTGGCTGCTGGCAGGAACGGCTGCTGGAGGCTGGTTGGGACTGCTGCTGGACGCTGGCTGCAGGCTGCAGTCTGCTGGCTGCTGGCAGGAACCGCTGCTGGCTGCTCGCTGGGACCGCTGCTGGCTGCTGGCTGGACCGCTGCAGGGTGGCTGGCACCTGCAATATACCTAACACTTCGAGTAGGACCGAAAGGCCAATCGAAGGTCGGTATCCTTCCGGATTACCGCCGGAGATGGGCGTAATGAAGCCATCAGTCCCTGTATAAGTTTCTGATATTTTCACTATCAAAACAGGTGAGTTTGAGAGTATAAGTGTGCGAAATAACCGATATGACTAATTTCGTTAAAACAGCGACTTATGCCACTAGAAAGATAATATTTAGCCAGAAAAAAGCGTTTCTAGAAGTGCCTGCCACAAGAAATTGTTCTTGGGTTGAAAATACTTGTATGACTAGTCTTGTTAAGCGAGACGCCCGGTGCATAGGTCTTTTCGCTAGGTGGCGTTCACTTCACCCACGAATCCTTTCTCTGGGCCTGTCGTAGAAGCGGCTCCGTCTTACAAACTCTAAAGCAAATCTCCCACATGAATTCATTACGCGCCAAATATTCATTAGTCGCATAAAATACTTCTTCACTGGTTGCAAATTCGGGTAGTTCTTCTGAAAAAAAAAGAAGAACCTGCAGTTACATCCTCATCAACATACCTTATGTAGGAAAGAAGTCGTGGTCGACCGCCAGTGTCGGTTGTCTCATCGTTCTGAGGCGAGAACTTACGACTGCTCTTTATTTTTCTCCTTCAAAATGTCTTTAGTGTCACTGGACATATCGCTAAGTCGACGACTGACTGAGTCAGCAGAGAGAGGAATATTTTACTATTTCTCTACACTCGTGTGCGAAGAGCGTTTCTGCTATTGTGTGTGGGTTTTTAAAAAAACGGCTCTGAGCACTATGGGACTTAACAGCTATGGTCATCAGTCCCCTAGAACTTAGAACTACTTAAACCTAACTAACCTAAGGACAGCACACAACACCCAGTCATCACGAGGCAGAGAAAATCCCTGACCCCGCCGGGAATCGAACCCGGGAACCCGGGCGTGGGAAGCGTGAACGCTACCGCACGACCACGAGCTGCGGACTGTGGGTTTTTAGCCTTCATGATAAGTTCAGCTATCTTATGGCTAGTCTATGCGCGATGCCAGCACTGCTGTGAATGTCAGCGCCCTTCAGCCAGAGACAAGAGGCCTGTACATATTGCAAAACAAGTATCGACGTTGTCATGAGCGTCACTTCCTTTTTTATTTTGTAACCGACGATCGATGAAAATAATTAGCGTCTTTACTTAGTAGATAGGAATGTTTTGTTGACAAAAGTCGTTTCAATTTTCCAGAAACTGAGTTTTTCACCAGACACAACACCTTCGGGTATTAAGCAACTTGGTCCTTGTTAGTCTTTGATTTACCTGTTGTCTTTTCTTTCCATTTGCGTGTAGCTTTATGATACGAAAATTGTCGACTATGGTGGTGGTTTTTTACTATTCCTCTTAGTGTGTTCAGTTCAGATGTTATGATTTCTTTAGTAAATGGATATTTTATTTGTCTCTCTATACAGGTTCGAAAATATGCTTCTTTGTATGGTTTCGGATGTTAAGAAATACTACCCTGATGAGCCCAACCATTATGACCACCCGCTTAATAGCTTGTTTCTCCGTCTTTGGAACAAAATACACACATGAAAAAAAGTTTTGCATCACCTCGGTTCCGAGAGTTCCGCAACCTGTACAGAAAATTGGAATAGAGATCAACATAAAAATCGTTTCCGCCCTTTTTATTGCTCATGAAAACCACACATTGCATGTTGTACCACCATATAGCGAGACCTTCAGAGATGGTGGTCCATAATGCTGTACACACCAGTACCTCTAATACCCAGTAGCACGTCCTCTAGCATTGATGCATGCCTGTATTGGTCGTGGCATGCTATCCACAAGATCATCAAGGCACTGTTGGTCCAAATTGTCCCGCTCCTCAATGGCGATTCGGCGTAGATCTCTCAGAGTGGTTGTTGGGTCACGTCGCCCATAAATAGCCCTTTTCAATCTATCCCAGGCATGTTCTATGAGATTCCCGTCTGGAGAACATGCTGGTCACTCTAGTCGAGCGATAACGATCCTGGAGGAAGTCATTCAAAAGATGTGCACGATGGGGATACGAACTGTCGTCCATGAAGACGAATGCCTCGCCAATATGCTGCCGATATGGTTTCACTATCGGTCAGACGATGGCATTCACATATCATACAGCCGTTACGGCGTCTTCCATGACCACCAGCGGCGAACGTCGGCCCCACATAATGCCACCCCAAAACACCAGGGAACCTCCATCTTGCTGCATTCGCTGGATAATGTGTCTAAGGCGTTCAGCCTGACCGGGTTGCCTCCAAACAAGTCTCCGACGATTGTCTGTTTGAAGGCATATGCAACACTCATATCTGAAGAGAACGTGATGAAGAGAACTGATGAGCAGTCCATTCGGCATGTTGTTGGATCCATCTGTACCGCGCTGCATGGCGTCGTGGTTGCAGAGATGGCCCTCGCCATGGACGTCTGGAGTGAAATTCCGCATCATGCAGCCTATCGCGCACAGTTTTAGTCGTAACACGACGTCCTGTTGCTGCACGAAATCATTATTCAACATGGTGGCGTTGCTGTCAGGGTTCCTCCGAGTCATAATCCGTAGGTAGCGGTCATCCACTGCAGTAGTAGCCCTTGGGCGGCATGAGCGAGGCATGTCTTCGACAGTTCCAGTCTCTCTCTATCTCCTCCATGTCCGCAGAACATCGCACTGGTTCACTCTGAGATGCCTGGACTCTTCCCTTGTTGAGAGCCCTTCCTGGCACAAAGTAACAATGCGGACGCGATCGAACCGCAGTATTGACCGCCTAGGCATGGTTGAACTACAGACAACACGGGCCGTGTACCTCCTTCCTGGTGGAATGACTGGAATTGATCGGCTGTCGGATCTCCTCAGTCTAATAGGCGCAGGTCATGTATGGTTGTTTACATCTTTGGGCGGGTTTAATGACATCTCTGAACAGTCAAAGGGACTGTGTATGTGATACAGTATCCACAATCGACGTCTATCTTCAAGAGTTCTGGGAACTGGGCTGACGCAAAACTTTTTTTTTATGTGTGTGCATCACTGATTCTGTGTATCAGGGGTCCGATAGTTTGTTGGTAGGTTTTGTGGAGGAATGTGGCATTAGGTGTCTACACACAGGTCATGTAATTCGCGTAAATAAAGGTCCTCTGATTTGAGTACGCGGAGATGGCGCCCGATAGCGACCTAGATGGGTTCCATAGGATTTACATCAGGCAAATTTGGTCGCCGAGATATCAACGTGAGTTCACTATAATGCTCCTCAAACCATTAGAGCATAGTTCTGACTGCGAGACACTGAGAATTATACTGCTGAATGATGACATTGCCGTCAGGGAAGACATCAAGCTTGAAGAGATGCCGAGGGATCGCAGCTGTCACAGTGTCTTCGATTATTACAACAGGTTCCATGCAAGCACAGGAGAATGTCTTCCATAGCATAATAGTGCTCCCACGAGCCTGCGTCCGTGGCGCGCTACGTGTTTCGAGCCGCCATTCACCTCGATGATGGCGTTTTTGGAGACGACCAACGACATAGAGTAGCAAAAGTGTGATTCACAAGAAGAGCCGACGTTTCTGTTGATCGACGATCGGATCCCGACGGTCCTGTGCCCACTTCAATCGTAACTGACGATGTTGTCGGTTCAACATGTGAATGCGTAGGGGTGGTCTGCTGCGGAGCTCCATGTTCAACAGCGTGGAAGACGAACGGTGTGCGCCGAAACGCTTGTGCGTGCACCAGCATTGTGTTCCTTCGGAGAGATGCCACAGATCACCATCTATACTACTTTACGGAGCAGACAAGCTTCGGTACCTCACGTTCTGTGAAGAGTAGTGAACGTCCAGCCATTTGGCGCCTAGTGGTAGTTTCATTGTCGTTCTCCCTCTTTCCGTAGATGCTCACGACAGTAGCACGTGAACATTCGACCAGCTTCGCCGTTTTCGAGATACTCATTCACAGGCTCTGGGTAGTAACAATCTACTCTTTGCCAAAGTCGCTTATCTAAATGGATTCCCTCATTTGCAGCCCATGTCTTCACTAAGGTGATCCTCCGTCTGTGTCTGCTCCGCTTACATACTTCTGTTATCGCGTCAGGTGCCCACAACGCCACCATGTTTTGGCTTATCAGCACATGTACTGTATTATACAGTCTGTGGCTGTTTGTTTTCGATAGATTTTGAATTTGTGCATTGTTCCATTTCTTATGATTTCGGGATAAAAGTATTACGTTTACAACAGAATATGAACAAGGCAATAAAACAAATTTACTTGATCTCGGGATCACAAGAAGTGGAACAATCTGCACGTAAATCACTAGCAGCTTCCTACAGGTCTTCAAACTTACTCGTGTAGCTGCTAATACTGATGCATCTATACATGTGGCTGTAATATACAACTATGTTTATGTTGCCTTCTCCTGTTCTGCTTAGATGGTACTCATGGACCTGTATGGATATTCAATTCTCCATTCACGGCTTTTGAAATAATTCAAAAAGTGGTTCAAATGGCTCTGAGCACTATGGGACTTAACATCTGTGGTCATCAGTCCCCTAGAACTTATAACTACTTAAACCTAACTAACCTAAGGACATCACACACATCCATGCCCGAGGCAGGATTCGAACCTGCGACCGTAGCAGTCGCACGGTTCCGGACTGAGTGCCTAGAACCGCTAGACCACCGCGGCCGGCTTGAAATACACTCCTGGAAATTGAAATAAGAACACCGTGAATTCATTGTCCCAGGAAGGAGAAACTTTATTGACACATTCCTGGGGTCAGATACATCACATGATCACACTGACAGAACCACAGGCGCATAGACACAGGCAACAGAGCATGCACAATGTCGGCACTAGTACAGTGTATATCCACCTTTCGCAGCAATGCAGGCTGCTATTCTCCCATGGAGACGATCGTAGAGATGCTGGATGTAGTCCTGTGGAACGGCTTGCCATGCCATTTCCACCTGGCGCCTCAGTTGGACCAGCGTTCGTGCTGGACGTGCAGACCGCGTGAGACGACGCTTCATCCAGTCCCAAACATGCTCAATGGGGGACAGATCCGGAGATCTTGCTGGCCAGGGTAGTTGACTTACACCTTCTAGAGCACGTTGGGTGGCACGGGATACATGCGGACGTGCATTGTCCTGTTGGAACAGCAAGTTCCCTTGCCGGTCTAGGAATGGTAGAACGATGGGTTCGATGACGGTTTGGATGTACCGTGCACTATTCAGTGTCCCCTCGACGATCACCAATGGTGTACGGCCAGTGTAGGAGATCGCTACCCACACCATGATGCCGGGTGTTGGCCCTGTGTGCCTCGGTCGTATGCAGTCCTGATTGTGGCGCTCACCTGCACGGCGCCAAACACGCATACGACCATCATTGGCACCAAGGCAGAAGCGACTCTCATCGCTGAAGACGACCCGTCTCCATTCGTCCCTCCATTCACGCCTGTCGCGACACCACTGGAGGCGGGCTGCACGATGTTGGGGCGTGAGCGGAAGACGGCCTAACGGTGTGCGGGACTGTAGCCGAGCTTCATGGAGACGGTTGGGAATGGTCCTCGCCGATACCCCAGGAGCAACAGTGTCCCTAATTTGCTGGGAAGTGGCGGTGCGGTCCCCTACGGCACTGCGTAGGATCCTACGGTCTTGGCGTGCATCCGTGCGTCGCTGCGGTCTGGTCCCAGGTCGACGGGCACGTGCACCTTCCGCCGACCACTGGCGACAACATCGATGTACTGTGGAGACCTCACGCCCCACGTGTTGAGCAATTCGGCGGTACGTCCACCCGGCCTCCCGCATGCCCACTATACGCCCTCGCTCAAAGTCCGTCAACTGCACATACGGTTCACGTCCACGCTGTCGCGGCATGCTACCAGTGTTAAAGACTGCGATGGAGCTCCGTATGCCACGGCAAACTGGCTGACACTGACGGCGGCGGTGCACAAATGCTGCGCAGCTAGCGCCATTCGATGGCCAACACCGCGGTTCTTGGTGTGTGCGCTGTGCCGTGCGTGTGATCATTGCTTGTACAGCCCTCTCGCAGTGTCCGGAGCAAGTATGGTGGGTCTGACACACCGGTGTCAATGTGTTCTTTTTTCCATTTCCAGGAGTGTAATTTTCACAGGGCATACAAAGAACATTTTACTGTTAATTTAGACATATATAAATTAATGTGGACTGAGCTGGGCGTATCCCAAACGTCTACCAACGGCGATTTATCAGTTCTTATTGCGTTACCAATAAGAATCTTACAGTATAATACCACTTTGCATCCTGTACTCCATCTTCTTCTTGTTTACTCGTTTGCGTATATTCTGATATTAAATCTTATTTTATGTCGAATCAGTCCTTTGTTAATCGTATGTTATCAGGGTATGACTTAAAATAATGTCTATCACGAACTGTCGAATATAATAATTTAATATAACATTTCCTGTGTTTGGATGGCTATATGGGCACATTCCGAAAGCCAGTACATTAAAATATATATATAGCTGCTACAATAACCATTTTAATTTTTTTGAAAAACATGACAGAACTGAAGGGCCATCACAGATATTAGCAATACCCGTATATGATTCTGTAGGCAGGTGGTAACATACGGAAGATACACACTTCTGGCATCATCTATGGCCTGATAAGCAGCGATTTCTTATCTTGTGGGACGCGGACGCTGGCCGTTCGTATCTGCAGTGTTATCGACGACCGGCGATCTCTGGCAGCAACAGAACCGTAAGTACACTCAGTAATCGACGTGAGGCTGTTATGTGCCTACCTGCTCTGCAATATGCACAGTGGAATTGCTTGGATCTGTTTCCAAGAATGTGAAGCAATGATTACCGCGATTGAAAAATAGTTATACTCAAGGGTGCCTCGCGTAGCAGACGTGCAATTTACTCAATAGGAAAACACACCGGCAAGATAAATATCTGACGATGTGGACACAACACGTCAGCTAGATCTGTCGCACGCTTTCTTTTCTGACGGGTGCGAGGTGACTGCACTTTTTCTGCAGCGGATTGCCGATTACCGACGGACTTCGTCTTTGTTTCTTCTGCTTCTTTATTATTATTATTATTATTATTATTATTACTATTATTTGTTGAATAAGTTCTTAACTTGCTGTTGGTAGTGAAACATTTTAAGTGTAACACTACGTCAGTTTGAAAGAAATGTGGGGAACTGTGACCCTGGCCACACTGAAGAAAAAACATCGGCATACTTTAAACCGAGTAATTTTGCTAATGTTGTTGCTGTGGTATTCAGCCCGAAGTCTATACTGTGCAGTTCTCTTCCCCTCTGCATAACTATTGCAACCTAAACCCACTGAAACCTGTTTACGGTAGAAAAATATTAGTTATTCTATCTACTCATACAATCTCAAGTATTCTTTTGTAGAGTCACGTTTCAATTGCCTCTATTTTCTTCTAGTGTAATCTATTTATAGTCCAAGTTTCGCTTCCACATAGACAGCACTCCAGACGAATACTTTCAGAGAAGGTGTCCTGACACTTAAATTTATATAAGGTGTTAAAATATTTCTCTTTTCCAGAAACGCTTTTTATGCTTTCTTATATTTCTTATAACCTCAGATTCCGAAGTAAAGACGTCATAATGGATATCCAGTCATCGGTCACAGGGTGTTATCTGTCCATCGTGTCACAGATTTCGGTATTTCTTTAGTGTCCCATCTTCACGTAACAACTCTTGCCACATTACTTCGTATGTTCCAAGTATTAAGTTGTCAAATACACAAAAAAATGCTAATTTGGAAATACTTGTAATTCTGAAAAACGGGTAACGGAAGGAAATAAAATAATCAACTGGATCGAACAGTGCCTAGATAAAAGTTTTTTAATTATTTCTACAAAACGAATAAATTGTTCAGTGGGGAAATCGTAGGACATATAATTGTGGATGTTCGGAGCTGAAACTGGTTAGGGCTCATTCTGCACACGGGAATAATGTTTTAGCTTCGTCTTCCTCAGTTAGTAGTACCAACCCATGAGACTATGTTCAGTTTGCTTGAAATGTCAGCTCCTTTGTACGCCAGCACGTATACTGTGTCGTCTTTGCCGGCAAGTAGTAAGGTGCCTCGGAAACATGGCGGTGTTTTTCCTTTTATCTTAAAGCTGTGATAGCTATTCACTAACCCTGATGGTTTCGCCGTCTTCATTTCATTGTAAGGATAGTTTTCGTCTTTGTCTTGTTGCCACTGCTGTACGGCTCCATGAGTTTCTTCCCTTGCTGAGCACTTGTTGCGTGCTTAAGTGGTATAGTCACACCCAAACCTCCAGATGACGGACAGTCAGATCGCTACTAAACGTTGTAAATCGATAATCGACCAGATCACCGATACAGTTTTGGCTACGTGCTGTCGTCCAGGAGAACATGCGAAAACTTTCAGTAATAAGTAACACCTGACGTATGGAGCATAGCAAAAGCGTTACTGTGAGCGGTTGTCGTACAGAGCCGCCGTGGGGAAGCCGGTAGAGCGTTAGTCTGTTATACCAAGGGTCGCCGGTTTGAGCCCCGGTCATACCAGCTTTTGTCCTTAGTACGTGTGAACCTGTTGTAGGGAAAACATGTTCTAAACATAAACAATCAGAGCATAAGAATAAAGAAACAACTGCACACGTGCAGAAGTACTAATGGTAATAATAATAATAATAATAATTATTATTATTATTATTATTATTATTATTATTATTATTATAACACTAACAATAAAAATAATAAGCATAATATAAAATAATATTAGTAGTACACAATATAATAATAAGAATAATAATAAGTACATAACGATCAGGAATCAGTACAAACACCACCACCATTCATTCAGGAGCCAAGGTTTCACAATAGTGGTGAAGCAAATGACTTTTGTACACCAAGCACATTTGATGAACCCCATAACTGCGCATCCAACCTGTAGGTTATTATTATTTCTTCCGCACGTGTGATGCATTTGTTTCTTTATTTTTCTGTGGCGATTGTTTATGTTATACTGTGAAACTACAAATTAATGTACTCTATAGGCTTGCTACTTTCAAATAAACGAAGCGAAAACGCACTACCAATAGAAAATTGCCGCAAAGTCCGATCAGTCCATTTTCATGTTAGGAATATTTTGTACCAAGTAACAGTTTCACACGTGCTGTAGCACAAAAACTGGCATGACCACGGCTCGAACCTGGGACCTCTGATACAACAAAGCAACGCTCTTCCGATTTCCACACGGGAGCTCTACGGGACACCTTTCACAGTTATGCTTTTCCTGTGTTCCGAAAGTCAGGTGTTACCGATTACATACGTTCTCCTGGACGACAGCGTATAGCGCAGACTACAATGAAGCGCCAAAGAAACTGGTATAGGATTGCGTCTTCAACTACAGAGATATGTAACCAGGCAGAATACGGCGCTGCAGTCGGCAACGCCTATGTAAGACCACAAGCGTCTGGTACAGTTGTATAGATAGGTCACTCCTGCTACAACGGCAGGTTATCACGATTTATGTGAGTTTGAATGTGGTGTTATAGTCGGTGCACTAGCGATGGGCTACAGCATCTCCGAGATAGCGATGAAGTGGGATTTTCCCGTACGACCATTTCACGAGTGTACCGTGAATATCACGAATGCGGTTTAACATCAAATCTCCGACATCACTGAGGCCGGAAAAAGATCCTGTAAGAAAGGGACCAACGACGACTGAAGAGAAACGTCCAGCTTGACAGAGGTGCAACCCTTCTGCAAATTTCTGTACATTTCATTGCTGGGCCATCAATAAGTGTCAGCGTGCGAATCATTCAACGAAATATCATCGATATCGGCTTTCGGAGTCGAAGGCCCACTCGTATATACGTGACGACTGCAAAACACAAAGCTTTAAGCCTTGCCTGGGCCTGTCAACACCGACATTGTACTGTTGATGGCTGGAAACATGTTGCATGGTCGGACGAGTCTTGTTTCAAGTTGTATCGAGCGGATGGACGTGTACGGGTATGGAGACAACCTCACGAATCCATGGACGCTGCATGTCGCAGGGGAGTGTTCATGTTGGTAGAGGCTCTGTAATGGTGTGGGGCGTGTGCATTTGGAGTGATATGGGCCAATGATACGTCTAGATACGGCTCTGACAGATGACAAGTACTTAAGCATCCTATCTGATCACCTGCATCCATTCATATCCATTGTGTATTCCGACAGACTTGGGCAATTCCAGCAGGACAATGCAACACCTCACACGTCTAGAATTGCTACAGAGTGACGCCAGGAACATTCTTGTGAATTTAAACACTTCCGCTGGTCAGCAAACTCCACAGACACGAACGTTATTGAGCACATCTGGGATGCCTCTCAACGTGTTGTTCAGAAGAGATTTCCACTCTCTCGTACTCTTACGGGGTTATGGACAGCCCTGCAGGATTCATGGAGTCAGTTCCTTCCAGCATCACTTCAGACATCAGTCGAGTCCATGCCACGTCGCGTTGCGGCACTTCTGCGTGCTTGCGGGGGCGCTACACGATATTAGGGAGGTGTGGCTGTTTCTTTGGCTCTTCAGTGTATATCGGTGGTTTGGTTGATACTCTGTCGTTTGGTACCGATCTGACCGTTCGACATCTGGAAGTTTGGGTGTTAGCAGTGAGTCACTGTTACCATTAGGTAGAATAATAGGATACATTTAACATGCTTGTGATTCATTTGTGCCATTGAGCTAGTTACCAATAATCCCTCGAACTAAACCCCATTCAAAGTCTTTAGTTCTGTAGTAAATTTGAATTCGTGCACTATATCGAGCCCTGTATGATGCTGAATTGCTAAACTATTCGGTCCCTACAGTAACATGTGCAGTTATTTTTCATTTCTGACACCTATAATAATTCGCGAGACCGGTGAGACTGTGCGTTCTTTCACTGTGCGTTCGCAGCACCAGCAACCTGCATCCTCAATTAGCTGTTGGATGTATTCCAAACTCTGTCTTTTTCTACAGTTTTTGTCCTCTACAGCTCCCTCTAGTATCCTGGAAGTCAGTCTCTGTTGTCTTAACAGATGTCCAATGAAATGCCTTCAATCAGTTTACCCCCTGGTGTAACCAATGGCTCGGTATTATTAACCCCTCCAAACGCCAGGCAATAATTATAGGCCGGCCGGTGTGGCCGTGCTGTTCTAGGCGCTTCAGTTTGGAACCGCGTGACCGCTACGGTCGCAGGTTCGAATCCTGCCTCGGGCATGGATGTGTGTGATGTCCTTAGGTTAGTTAGGTTTAAGTAGTTCGAAGTTCTAGGGAACTGATGACCTCAGATGTTGAGCCCCATAGTGCTCAGAGCCATTTGAACCAATAATTATAGGACACATCACCTGCACTTTCCGTCTCCATTAATTCTACCTCACCATATAAGACAGTCCCATCCAGCTAACTAACACACTAAAATACCTTGGACTAATCTTCAACCGGCAACTAATGTGGAAACCGCAACCTACCAACCGTCCAACTGAAAGCCCATAATAGACCACAACTACTAAAATTACTAACTGGCCACACCTGGGGCCTATAGCCCACTCCTGTCCTTCACACGTACAAATCCATGATCTGCCCCATCTCTTGCTATCTCAATGCTGCATGGATATCCGCCCCTCCCAAAGCCCCTCCAGATCTGTCTCGCTTTCTGCATCTGCTTACCTTCCACACAATGATCCTTTACCAGTCCCCTCTCCTCACTCACACTGAATGCTTCCGAATAACCTACACCATCCATAAACTTGCCCCCTACAACAGCGCTATTGTGTCCCTCTCCTTTGTGATTCTATTGTGATGGCGTGCCTCTACCTACACACCCCACCAACCCTACACCTGCATATATTCTACGTCTTCTTCCACAGAAATTTCAAGCATCTCCCTCTCCTTGACCACGAGCTCCTCCCTGACATATACCTGTCCTACCAACTCCGAATCCACACTACCCTCTCCACCACTCCCACCCTGAGTGCTCCCTCCTCCTCCTTCTTCTCTCCCCATACCATATCTCCTCTTTTCCCCTTTCCTCTCACACCCCTACCTTGTTTTCATCCTACATCTACGAACCCCAATTCCAGCTATCCCTCTCTCTCTCTGTCCCCTAAAACGACTCCTGTCTCATCACAACCTCTTACCAGGCCTCATTCCTCATCACCACCACTACTCTCAGTTCTTCCTCTACAGCCGCCCTTCCTTTCCTCCACAACCTACCACCCCAGGGCAGAACCTTTTCCAGCTTTAGTGAAGGTGTAGTGCTCCAAGTTCAATGGTCAGTGTATCTTCTGTCATGTGCAAAAGTTTCTTTTTCAAGTTTGCTTCAAGTGTTTAGTATTCTTCCAGTGTTTGTCAAGCGATTTTAACTGTGCCGTCTGTTCACATTTTTATCACTGTTTTTAAGCAGTTCATCAAAACAGCATTATTTTACTTATATTCTCCCATTAACTTCGCCCTTAAAATAATTTTAGTTCACAGTACATACGTCTCCTTGTTTTGTTTTTGTTTCACCGGCTCCGACTAAGACATGTTCAACTGGTTGAAGAATGGGTTGTTTGTGCCACTGACAGTCCAACCCCCCTTCGTCCACACGAGGTGAGGGGGGATGAAATAACAATACAGAAAAAAAAAGGCAGTGGTGTCATCGACGAGCAGCAATGAAGAGTCGGCACTGTGTAACACCGACAATGTCTTCGCATTTCAGTCGGCAGTGCAACGAGACGCGTATGCAAAATGTTTAATGCATCAAAAGGCACTGAATGCTTTCAATAAGATCAGTTTACAAACGCACTATTGTCCTACCACGTCAAAGAGTACAGAAACGGAAAATGTGAAGGAGTTTAGTGCGGATAAAAAGTTTTAAAACTTGAAAGGAAGCTCTATGAAGAGTATGAAATAGAAGAAAAATCGAAAGAGTGTGCCGTTCGAATGAGCTCCAAAACTGTAGTACTTTTTGCATAGTCATTGTGTCATTTCATGGCGATTTAATAAAAGAATATTTGGTAGTTGCACTTCAGTATTCAGGTGTCCGCCCCCGGTAGCTCAGTGGTCAACGATACCAACTGTCAATCCTAAGGGCCCAGGTCCGATTCTTGGCTGGGTCGGAGATTTTCTCCGCTCAGGGACTGGGTGTTCTGTTGTCCGGTACCTTTATCAAACATGAGGATCATGCGTCCCACACTGGTTATGGCTGACGACTTTCAGAGCCAACTTGTAAAACACTGTGTTTGTAATTTTTAAAGAGTTTGTGGCGTATTCTTTAGCGGTTTATGAAAGTGAAGGTATCACAGGCACACAGCTGTATGTACCCTCTTAGTAGTGTTGAAGAAAGAGTAGAAAATATAGGGTTGTCATGGAATTTATTAATTTATGTATGTAGAGACGGAGCGCCAGTCACGTTGGAAAATAAATCAGGATTCGTAGCACAACTGAATGGGAAAATGAAAAATCTTCCGCTACCAAATTCGCACTGATCTGCAGCATGAAGCAATTGTTCTGGAATGCGACAGGGGCTAATAAGACAGTCTAGATTCTATCAAGCATTTCCTTCAGGATCGATTACCTCGTTTCCACAAGTCTCGACAAGGCTGCCCACCTTGTTCCCTGTGACAACGGAGGGGGCTTCAGCAATCGCTGTTCTCAGGCGTGAGCTCTCCGTCTTCTCGAGAAACGCGCTGGTTGCGAAGCTCTGATCTGCTGCATGTGTCTGGTTTTTAGACAATGCTGCGCAAAGATTGCTTTTTGCAGCTCCAGGTTCTGTGCTTTTCCTCAAGTACGGTGCACACTGTTCGACGCACTTAACGACTTGATGACGTGACGAGTGGCCGAACGAAGAATGGCCGCGTAGTAACTGGCAGGCGCGCCATCTGGCACCTGCGCTACAGCCGTACGTGCCACCATCGGTCCACATAGTACCAAAGGCGGGTATTACACGACGATCCGCCGCGAACGGTACTGGTCTAGTGCGACAGCCATCTAGCGGTAGAACTGGTGAAACTACGAAAATTAACAGACACATATCCGCACACCAGAATAGACATCAGTTCTAAACTGCCGCCAATCCGTGCAAGAGCACTAGGTAGCGATAACTCGCGCATGCGCAGAAGAAGGTGCCGCAGTGATTTCTGCTTATTATTCGCATGTTGTTTGGTGGCTAGTAACTAATTTCAGTTTTTTGTTTTGGGGATTTTCCGCGTTTTTTCGGTAAGTAGGTTTTCATAAATGCAAAAAATAAATTTTTTTGCCAGTAGACTTTCTTTTATACTAGCTGTTTGTGACAGCATTTTTTTCTGTTGATTGCTTCGTATTATAGAAATGAAATGGAGCAAAGAGGCGTTAAGCGTCTAAATTCAGGCATACAGCGAGGAAAGGTGTATCAGTGCACCCGATGTATCATAATACGATACGCTGGCAATCATTTCTTTCTGAGTAATACGCATATAACGTTACACGGTGATTTTCGATTTGTATCGTAATGCCTTAGCTTACGAAAGTTCATGTTTGATTTGATTGCAAAAAAATGGTTCAAATGGCTCTGAGCACTATGGGACTTAACATCTGAGGTCATCAGTCCCCTAGAACTTAGAACTACTTAAACCTAACTAACCTAAGGACATCACACACATCCATGCCCGAGGCAGGATTCGAACCTGCGACCGTAGCGGTCGCGCCGTTCCAGACTGAAGCGCCTAGAACCGCTCGGCCACATCGATTGGCTGATTTGATTGCATCTCTTGCTTTATTTCAGCATGCCAGAAAAGAGAAACGGGCAGTGACGGCGAGAAAGTCCGTGCAGTTTCGCACAGCGCGACAGACGAGGACTGCAAAATTGAGTAGCACATTGCATTTCATTTTCCAAATTTGGAAAAAATAACACAAGTGCACTTTTAAGTTTTGATCCTTTAAAGTGTTGCAAATTGCAGTGCATACACCTACAACAACTTTTGAAATGGTGGGCTGCGCTATACTGTGGCTAAAGGCCACACTCTTAAAAGATTCCCCAGTCGCTAGGAAACGTAATGTCACAACCAGCCTGCAACTTAACAGGGCATGTACTGGTATTTTATCAGTGATCTAGGCTGGTATGATCACAAAACATACAAACATATGATTTAATTCTTACGTTCCAGAAGGAGAGATAGTCTCCCTCGTGACTGAGTCACACTTGCTAATTCCATCTTCTATCATAGACAGCAGCTTCCCGAAACAGGCCATGTCCATCCTGACGAAGTTCCGAAATTCTTGCGGATCTTCGGGCCTCACTTCTTTCATATGCAGTATAATCCTCTACCTTCGTTCCTTGCTTTCAGCCTGGGTCGAACTCAATAACGTCCACGATCCCCCTTGTGCTTCGTGCGGTAGAACGAAGGACTTTACAAGAGAGCATGTGCGCAAAGTATATCCCACGTGGATGGTAATAGGTCTACACGAACCAGCTAGTAGTTACAGATATGCACGCTTGGGGCGCTGGTGCGTAGGTGTACGGTTTACGCGCATCGTGTAATAGCGGCTTAACAATGGGACCGTTAATGTTCGCCTTCAGAACTACGCTATTCGTTTTGGGCGTGCGCACTAGCCATTTTTCTCTTACCGTACCTCGCAGCCCCTCTCGCAACGAAGATCTCTTGCCGTGACCACAGTACTTGAAGGTTTGTCTCCAAGACGAGGTCTGAACGTGTACCAGTTTGACAGACTGAGTCATGAGATGTATTAAGGCACAGTTCCACGCAGCGACAAGTTTGGCCGCAGCACTCACAGACTAGCGACATTCCCGTAACTTCGCATATGCCGATTCTGTAGAAAATATCCTCCATCTAGTCTGCCAGACACTTAATCTCTTACAGACGAAACCCTCAGAATCTGGAAACCGAAATTCGTCGCTTAAAAGCGCCAGGGGGATGCGCTGTTTCCTATTTGTAACAAGTCATCAGTCTTGTGACTGGTTTGATGCGGCTCACCACGAATTCCTCTTCTGTTCCAACTTTTCCACCTCAGAGTAGCTCTCGCAACCTACGTCCTCAATTATTTGCTAGGTGTATTCCAATCTCTGTCTTCCTCTACAGCAGTGGTTCCCAACAGGTGGTCCGCGGACCCCCAGGGGTCCGCGAGCTATGCCAGAGGGGTCCGCAAGATGCTATTAGAATAAAAAATATATTTCTTATGATAACACGTAACAGAAGGAGTTTGTTATACTAAACATCCAGATTTGAACACAAAGATTTTGAGCAATAACCAAATATTTAACAATAAGAATGATGGCTAAATTGAAAAAGTTTTAAGCTCAATATTTTTTCAATAATGAATATGTCAATGTTTTTTCTAAGTACCAAAAATAGAAAACGTATAAAAAGACTCTTAATTTGGATTTTTTAGGTACTTGATACTGTGTTATAACAAGGTACCAATCATGCTCGATGAGGGGGTCCTCGAGACAATTTTGTTGGGAACCCCTGCTCTACAGTGTTTACCCACTACAGTTCCCTCTAGAACCTTGGAAATTATTCCCTGATGTCTTAACAGATTTCTTTATCATCCTGTCCCTCCTTCTTGTCAGAATTTTCCATATATTCCTTTCCTCGCCGATTCTACAGAGAACCTCCTCATTCCTTATCTTATCGGCTCACCTCATTTTCAACATTCTTCTGTAGTACCACAACACAAATGTTTCGATGCTCTTCTGTTTTCCCATAGTCCATGTCTCACTACCGTACAATTCTGTGCTCCAAAACGTACATTCTCAGAAATTTATTTCTCAAATCAAGCCCTACCAGATTTCTCTCGGCCAGGAATGCCCTTTTTGCCAGTGCTAGTCAGTTATTTATGTCCTTTCTACCTACGTAGCACAACACCTTAACTTCATCTACTTCGTGACCACCAATTCTGATGTTAAGTTTCTCGCTGTTCTCATTTCTCTTACTTCTCACTACTTTCGCCTTTCTTCGATGTACTCTTGATCCATATTCTGTACTCATTAGACTGTTCATTCCACTCAGCAAGTCCTGTAATCCTTCTTCACCTTCACTTAGGACAACAATGTCATCAGCGAATCTTATATGCTTTCACCTTGAATTTTAATCCCACTCTTGAAACTTTCTTTTATTTCCGTCATGCTCCTTCATTGTATAGACGAGCAATAGGGACGACAGACTACACCCTTTTTAATCTGAATACTTCGCTCTGGGTCTTCCACTCTTATAGTTTCCTCTTGATTCTTGTACATTTTGAGTATTACCTATATTTGCCTAAAGCTTACCCCCATTTCTCTCAGAAATTGAAACATCTTACACTGTTTTACATTTTCGAACGCTTTTTCCAGGTCGATAAATCCTATGAACGTGTCTTGATTTTTCTTCAGTCTTACTTTCATTCTCAATCGGAACGTTAGACCTGCCTCTCTGGTGCCTTTATCTTTCCTAATGAAAAACTGTAATCATATAACAGATCCTCCATTTTATTTTTCGTTTTTCTGAATATTATTCTTGTCAGCATCTTGGATGTATGAGCTGTTAAGCTGACTGTGCTCTAGTCCTCGCACTTTTCAGCTCTTACAATCCTCGGAATTGCGTGGATGATGTTTGTCCGAAAGTCCGATGGTATGTCACCAATAAAGGTGGGAAAAATAACGTAACAGCTAGAAATAACGGTTATTGAGAAGTAGCAGTCCGTTGATAACCACTCATCTGATACCAGCAGTTATTTCAATAGCTGCCAACAGTGGCTCGCGCCATCTCTTTACCGAAGATCGTCCTACGCTTTCGCGTCAACTCATCTGAAATCTGGCTACAACGGAGAGGGATAGAACAACTGAAAGGTCATGGAAATAACTGTGAAACTGCGCGCCATCTGTTGATAGAACTGTGTACTATTTCGTGTCACTTTTTTCAGCACAAACATTAAATAAAGTTAATGTCAGAGCGGTGGCTGATAGGAACGACCGTAAAGATATTGCACATGCACGGTCGTTCCCTTGAGTCACAACTCTGTCAGTTTAGATTGGGCGGGTAGTGCAAATAGTTACTGTAAGGAGTTCGAGCGCTATGGAAATAAGTGTCAGAGGTCGGTATTTTTCCCTGGTAGTTATTCGCTCACAGTTCTCTTTCTCTGGCAATTAAAGGGTTACCATTATAGGTAACCTCGATGTTGGTGACTGCTCCTGACACCAGTTAAAGATCGTAGAACCCGCTGATATTTCCAGAGAGGATAGTTACCGGAGTGAACAAAATATTTTCGTACTGCTACGGAAATAACCACTGCCCATCGGCGGATCCAGAGAGTTGACAAATGGGGATTCTATTCTCTCCACGTCTTGTAGTTCCGGAACAGGTGTCATTCTCTTTCCGGCCTTGGTTGTGTTAGAGGGTATTGCTTTTCGTTTCGTGTTCGTGTTTTTCTTTTTGTTATTGCTACTAGGCTAGCAGTACTAGCAGTATTCTTACAAAGAGTATGAAAAGCTAAGAAACACTGTAAAGAGTATGCAACCGGTAAATATTTTTTAGGGGTTCTACACTCACCTTTTTTGTTTTCAAAGAGCTCAAGTTAGTTCATTTACCATTATGTTAAGCAAGACTAAAAACTTTGTCAGTGCAGTTATTGCTGTGTTGAGGTTCTGTTAATATGCAAAACATCGCGCTTCAATTTGAGAGCTCATCTGTGTCGTTCATTAATTAACCTGTTACATATTCAGACCGTTAACTGTCATGATATTAAATAGTAAAAAGAAAAAAGTCAAAGCAGTCAGCTAGCACTGACAGACGAAGTGTTTATTATTGCCTCAGATATGTGACAGAAAGAAAAAAAAGCAAAACATGGAATCGACAGGTAAAGTATTCCTCAGGACAGGACGTCTGAGGCGTTTAAATCTGTTACCCTTACGAGGTTACACAAACAGTCATCCACTGGAATTCTACGTACAGTAATGCCAAATGTAAGAGATACGCAACAAACTGAAGGCTTGGAGAAAAGTAATTAGTCATCCTCCCACCAAAAAATTAAGACCCTCACGGTAGCTGAAGAAATCGAACAGTTTTCCAAATCTCACATAAAACTTGGATTAGCGTACTCACACATTCCTCAAATGGACCATCTCGTACAAGAATAAAAGAATCTACCACGTTACGTAAATTTTTGTGTTGTATTACAACGCCGTACACTTATTCTATTAAGTGAACAGTACAAGAAATTAAGCCTTGAATTAACCTACAGTACGGTATTCATCTTACGTATTAGTTCATACTTTAAAAAAGCACGTTTTTTTTTTAAATAGAGATCGATAACTTACATATATACAACATGAAACACCAATAACCGTCCAAACTTCAACTGAAATGTACTGGACAGTTAATTATCTAAGGTTATGGCAAGATTCATATGACAATCCTGCCACTTTGCACTACTTGCAGTTATAATTATACTGATAACTAAACTGATCGATTCCACCTGCTCCGTTATTTAACTGTAACCTCGTCGGAAGTATAGGGTAGTGAAAAATAACTGACAGTTATTTATAATCGTTAAAGATAATGGTTATAAAAAATTACTGTAACCGTGATAACGGTTAGTCCAAAATAACCGTTTGGCCCACCTCGATTCACCAGTACCATACATTCTACACACCTACAAGAACAGTCGTTTTGTTGCCACTTCCCCAACGATTTTAGAAATTACAATGGAATGTTATCCATCCCTTCTGTCATATTTGATCTTAAATCCTCCAATGCTCTTTTAAATTCTGATTCTAATTCTGGATCTCCTATCTCTTCACTATGGCCTCCTATTTCTTCTAATGTTACAACCCCTGCTTTTAATGCCACTTAATGTTATTTTGACTTTTCTATAAGCTGAGCCAGTCCTTCCGACAATCATTTCCTTTTTGATTTCTCCGCATTTTTTATGCAGCGTTTCCGCCTCAGCTTCCCTGCACTTCCTGTTTATTTCCAATTTATTTCCAACTTCTGTGAGTGCTCTTTTTAAATATGTCCATTCCTCTTCAACAGAACCGTCTACTGAGCAGTATCTATAGCCTCAGAGAACTTCAAGCGTATCTCTTTATTCTTTAATATATCCGTGCCCCACTTCTTTGCGCATTGATTCTTCCTAAGTAGTCTCCTAAATTTCATTCTAATCTTCTTCATTACTTGTTGTGCAATGGCTTCATACACAAAGGTAAGGAGAGGAGGGCTACAGAGTTTTGCAGCAGTTGTTGTCGTAGGGAACCTGCACAGGAGTAGAAATGATTGCCAAACAAATAACAAAGCAAACAGAAGATTTACTTAACTTGTACAGGGTAGGACGAACAAAAGTGACCTGAAGAACCGAGTTCTATGGTACAAAGATACACAGCAGAGAGAAAGAAATACAGTACTAACATGATTATAGCAGATGTTAGAAGTGACCACCATTCATCTCGGCGCTTTTGGGCCTGCTCAGCAAACTGCTGAAGGCGGATTGAAGCTGGACTGCTGGAACTGATTCAGTCTCACCCAAAATGTTATGATGCAGTTCTTAAGGACTATGAGCGTTGTTGTGATACACCTGAGACCTGAGGGCTACCCACATCAAGTAATCGCACAATGGCAGATCAGGTGACCTGGGTGACCAGCTAGAGCCGTGACCAGACTGACCTCTGCTAACAACACTGTCAGGCGTGAAGATTCTGTAAATGTGGTCCAAGGTTCGGCCGGGTGCATGAGCAGTTGCTCCATCCTGTTGGAAGTAACTCTTGGTCTTTTCCTCCTCCGTTAATGTTGCCACAAATGGCTTCAAAATGTTGACAATGTCGTCCGGACCACTTTTATTTGCCCCACCCTGTGTTTCTCCAAACATAGGAAGACCCATTACAAATGATGGAAATAGAGTTCGTCTCATACAGTAACAGCAACAGTGATGGAGACGCATGCAGGGGGCGCCTGTATGGTGTTCTGCAGAGAAGTGGCTCCGAGCACGAGTGGGCTGCTTAGCTACCACTGGCCATCCTTCATTGCAGTGGCAGGGTGCTCGTGGTAGGGAGCCACTGGAGGCATGGCTCAGTGGGCGCACACAGTTGGGTCCATCAGATCTCGACCACTATCGCAATTCAGTTCTTGTGGCGCCCATAGGTTGGTATCGATACCTGATACCACATTACTGAATTGTGATCTGAATCTATATCTGCTCCCGGATATGCCTTAAAACCTAGTATTTGATTTCACAATCTCTGCCTGACCATGATGTAATCTTCTAACATTCTGCGTGGTGTCTGTTTGTTCTATATCGTGCCTCCCTACCACTTTCGCTCAACGACGCTCTGAGCGTGTTTTTTAGGGAATTGACTAGTTTGAACCTGGGACCTGTTGCTGGTAAGGAGACGCCAGACCACATATGACATGTAGAACTCAGAATAGTTCAGTGAGACTAGCGATGATATAAACAAATACTTAATGATTTCAGCGTCAGCTCCACTGCACTCCCTGTAAAAGAATCTTAATACTAACTAAATTTAGTGGAAGGGGTTCAAGGCTTTCCTATTTTTAGTTAGCTGGTAAAATAACATCGAAAAAGCAGTCAAGTTTACCATTGGAAATTTTATTCTACTCACAAAACATCGTTTATAAATTGCACTATTGATAAAAGGAAATGTTTTAATACAGGAAGGTAAAAACCAACTGTGTTCAACAAAAATGTGAACGAATATTCCCTGAGTGGGTTTCCAAGTTCTACAATGGACCGAAGGATGACCTATGCCATATCACTTCTATAATCTAGGTTTAAATTAAGTTTCACAAAAGAGAAAACTATCAAAATGGTCTACAGTGACCCTCAATTATCTTTAATTACTTATCTAACTTGTCGTAAATTATAGTGGCTGATGTGGCTTCTCAATAACTATATAACAGAAAAATCATCGCGTTTCAGATTTTTACTTCAAGTGGCAAATGTGAACACCATGAACTTTAATTGACGATCGACACTAGTATTACGCAAAAAGGGGGTGTAACAGATGAGACTTCTGCAGTTCTGAATGAAGCTTTATGCGCTGTTATGCGGCATCGCGTGCGTTCATTACCTCGTCGGTGTTCGTCAGGGGCGGAGGGCAGCACAGCTCTGCTCACCTCGCCGTCTCGGAAGCAACTCTCTCCTAACTTCTCCTAACTACAATTTACCGAAGTTGGTTTAAAAAAACTATCTGGCTGTGTTTTCATCTGACCAATCAGGGTCTCAATGTTAACCTTAAGCTCCGCCTACAAAAATTCTGTCGATCCAATGAGAAACGTTATACTTTTCGTGGTGGGGCAATGGTTTTAAAGTTTGCAACGTAACAGAGACGCGAAAAAGTCTCACGCTAAAACTTGCAGCTGGTGTGGTCCTTTTAGCGTTATCGTAAGATCTATACTGTTCTTCTGGAGGGCTCTATCTTTTAACATGGGCTGAGGGGGGGTGGTCCTGACGTAACAGAGACGCGAAAAAGTCTCACGCTAAGGCTCTAGCTTTTAAAATGGGCTGGGGGTGGTCCTAACGGTTAGCTGGCGACGTGGGTGTCCGTCCCTTATCGTAGGGCATTTTAACTTAACACGGTTCTGCTCTCGGCTTCTGTTCTCGTTTCTCCCCTTGGAACTGCGTCTGTCTCACGTTGGGAAGGTATGACATGCATTTAGGCATACTTGTGTTAGTCTGTGGTATTCCATTTGCTCACTCGTTACTCGTATTACTTTGGTTAATTTAATGTCATGATTTATTCGCAGCTATGTGACATACTACTGGATTTGCTTATCATGTCAGGGTTTTCTTGGAAGGTGTTGGATCTGCCTGACACCTTACAATCTAATTGAAATCTTCTCATACGTCCCGGCCTTTTCCAAGTAAACCTCCTCCACTTGTGATTTTTGAACAGAATATTTGCTATTACTAGCTGAAATTTATTTTAGAACTCAATTCGTCTTTCTCCTCTCTCATTCCTCATACCAAGCCCGTATCTCCCGTAACCCTTCCTTTTATTCCTTACCCCAAAACAGCATTCCAATCCGCCATGACTATTAGATTACCATCCCTCTTTATGTACTGAATTATCCATTCAATATCCTCATACACTTTCTCTGTCTCTCCCTCTTCTGCTTGCGACATCGACAGGTATACCTCAACTGTTGTTTTCGGTGTTGGTTTGCTGTCAGTTCTGATGAGAACAACTACACTCCTGGAAATGGAAAAAAGAACACATTGACACCGGTGTGTCAGACCCACCATACTTGCTCCGGACACTGCGAGAGGGCTGTACAAGCAATGATCACACGCACGGCACAGCGGACACACCAGGAACCGCGGTGTTGGCCGTCGAATGGCGCTAGCTGCGCAGCATTTGTGCACCGCCGCCGTCAGTGTCAGCCAGTTTGCCGTGGCATACGGAGCTCCATCGCAGTCTTTAACACTGGTAGCATGCCGCGACAGCGTGGACGTGAACCGTATGTGCAGTTGACGGACTTTGAGCGAGGGCGTATAGTGGGCATGCGGGAGGCCGGGTGGACGTACCGCCGAATTGCTCAACACGTGGGGCGTGAGGTCTCCACAGTACATCGATGTTGTCGCCAGTGGTCGGCGGAAGGTGCACGTGCCCGTCGACCTGGGACCGGACCGCAGCGACGCACGGATGCACGCCAAGACCGTAGGATCCTACGCAGTGCCGTAGGGGACCGCACCGCCACTTCCCAGCAAATTAGGGACACTGTTGCTCCTGGGGTATCGGCGAGGACCATTCGCAACCGTCTCCATGAAGCTGGGCTACGGTCCCGCACACCGTTAGGCCGTCTTCCGCTCACGCCCCAACATCGGGCAGCCCGCCTCCAGTGGTGTCGCGACAGGCGTGAATGGAGGGACGAATGGAGACGTGTCGTCTTCAGCGATGAGAGTCGCTTCTGCCTTGGTGCCAATGATGGTCGTATGCGTGTTTGGCGCCGTGCAGGTGAGCGCCACAATCAGGACTGCATACGACCGAGGCACACAGGGCCAACACCCGGCATCATGGTGTGGGGAGCGATCTCCTACACTGGCCGTACACCACTGGTGATCGTCGAGGGGACACTGAATAGTGCACGGTACATCCAAACCGTCATCGAACCCATCGTTCTACCATTCCTAGACCGGCAAGGGAACTTGCTGTTCCAACAGGACAGTGCACGTCCGCATGTATCCCGTGCCACCCAACGTGCTCTAGAAGGTGTAAGTCAACTACCCTGGCCAGCAAGATCTCCGGATCTGTCCCCCATTGAGCATGTTTGGGACTGGATGAAGCGTCGTCTCACGCGGTCTGCACGTCCAGCACGAACGCTGGTCCAACTGAGGCGCCAGGTGGAAATGGCATGGCAAGCCGTTCCACAGGACTACATCCAGCATCTCTACGATCGTCTCCATGGGGGAATAGCAGCCTGCATTGCTGCGAAAGGTGGATATACACTGTACTAGTGCCGACATTGTGCATGCTCTGTTGTCTGTGTCTATGTGCCTGTGGTTCTGTCAGTGTGATCATGTGATGTATCTGACCCCAGGAATGTGTCAATAAAGTTTCCCCTTCCTGGGACAATGAATTCACGGTGTTCTTATTTCAATTTCCAGGAGTGTATATCTCTAAGCTGTTCACAGAAGCTCAATCGCTGCCCTATCTTCCTATTCACAACGAATCCTACTCTGATCATACCATTTTCTGCTTCTGTTGAAATTATCTTATAAAGCCAACATCCGTCGAACATCCTTCTCCAATCCGCAGACAGGATGATTCCACACCCATCATTTTGCTGGTGACACACAATGGAGAGCCCATTAGGTGAATTTGATGTAGGCGAGGCTGACACAACTGGTTCCCGTTAAGCGTTATGTACATAGGGGACTGCACGTCCGTATCAAGAATGGCGTTGCTCACTACCCGCCACACAACACGCCGCTCTGTATGGGGATATTTCCTTTCAATCACGTTCTGTGCCCTACACAGTCGCAGGTTGGAGTATATCGCCCTCGCCGATGTAAAGTGTGTGGGAAATGGTACAGTGCGGATGTAACTTAGTTCAAGGAAGAATTGGCCATCGTAGAAGAAAGGTGCTGGGATGTCCAATAACAGCACAGGAGGAGAGAAAGAGAGATTGGCACTAAGGCCTCCAGCTACAGGCTTGTAAGACATGATGGACAACGTCGCCACCTCTTCATGTGAGAGCCGGCCGGAGTGGCCGAGCGGTTCTAGGCGCTTCAATCTGGAACCGCGCGACCGCCACTGTCGCAGGTTCGAATCCTGCCTCGGGCATGGATGTGTGTGATGGCCTTAGGTTAGTTAGTTTTAAGACTAATGGTAATAGTAACAAGTTATTTTGGAAGCAACATGCAGAGATTTTCGATACAATTACAGAATTTTACCGAGATTGGTGCTGTTCAATTCGTTGATATCTTTTACAACTGTTCTTGTGATAACATTGGCACAAGGCACATCATAAAATTCTCTGTTAGACATTAGAATTACACCAACGGAGGGATAATAAATAAAGAAATTTTACTGCGGTTTTTTTTTGGTGGAGTATACTATTAACCAAGACAACATTCTCCACTGGTCAGTTGTATTTCCAATGTGCTCTCTAATATCTGACCTCATGTTGCAGTGAGCAAAAATCCATCAAATTGCAAACGTTTGTAGCTGCACGACGTGGGATGTACGAGCAGAACTTGTTTAATCACTTAAAGCTCCAATAATTCCTTCTTCGTGTGAACTGTGTCTGACCTGTTGTTGACGTACTCTTCATCATCAGCCAACTGAAAGCCTGCAGCCTGAGCCAAATATTACAGTCTTCATTATACCCATCCATGTCGCTCCTGAACGTTTTCTTATCTCATCTACTCATCTTACACTATCTGATCCAATGTATCCTGAGACGTATTAGTTAATATTAACAGGGGTGTGTTTATCCTTCGTCTTCATGACTGCTTGAACTGTACTGGGGACACTTCCAATGATGTGCCTGAATGTATGTGGATGAATGACAGCCCGTTCTTCCTCAAGAGCAGAAACCATTAGACACTGGGGTCTTGAGCAAAGTCTACGCTCTAACTCATCTCAAATGTGGTGCTTTGGTTCATGGCAGTGCTCAGGACACCCATTCCATCGTAGGGTTGTTATCGACCGTAAACCATTGCCTTATACATGTTGCTTTATGACTGGCTGCAGTACCATGCATACCCAAACACTCATCGTCTCCGAACTGTTATTCTGTGCACAATAATGTAAAATATGTTCACATCCTTCCGCATTTAGCGTTTTGTTATTCGTAAAATCACGAAAAACACTCCCATATCTTAACACCACCACCTCCGTAGTTCACTTTTGACACTAAACATGATAGGAGGTAACGTTCTCCAGGGATTCGCCATACCCAAATCCTTACATCAGATTACCGCAGGGTACAGCGTGCTTCAGCGCTCCAAATGTCTCGTTAGACCCATCCAACGTCCACTGGCGTCCCTATTTGCACAAACTCCCTCCTCGCTTAGCAGTGACTACAGAAATGTGTGTCCTATGAGGAACTGCTCGACCATGGCATCTCATTCTTTTTAGCTTTCTACGCAAACTCATTATGCTAACCGGACTGCTGGTAGCGCTTTGCAACTGACGAATGGTTTCTTCCACTGATTTCACGCGATTTTTCACAAACACCCACCGCGATTCTCGACGGTCCCTATCCGTCAGTACATGAGGCCTGCCTAGTCGTTGTTTAGCTGTGGTTGTTCCTTCGCGTTAGCATCTCACAATCACAACACTAACAGTTGACTTTATCAACTTCAGATGCGTTAAAATGTTCGTGATGGATTTACACTACTGGCCATTAAAATTGCTACAACACGAAGATGACGTGCCACAGACGCGAAATTTAACCGACAGGAAGCAGATGCTGTGATATGCAAATGATTAGCTTTCAGAGCATTCAAACAAGGTTGGCGCCGGTGGCGACACCTACAACGTGCTGGCATGAGGAAAGTTTCCAACCGATTTCTCATACACAAACAGCAGTTGACCGGCGTTGCCTGGTGAAACGTTGTTGCGATGCCTCGTGTAACGAGGAGAAATGCGTACCATCACGTTTCCGATTTTGATAAAGGTCGGATTGTAGCCTATCGCGATTGCGGTTTATTGTACGCGACATTGCTGCTCGCGTTGGTCGAGATCCAATGACTGTTAGCAGAATACGGAATCGGTGGGTTCAGGAGGGTAATACGGAAGCCGTGCTGGATCCCAATGGCCTCGTATCACTAGCAGTCGCGATGACAGGCATCTTATCCGCGTGGCTGTAACAGATCGTGCAGCCACGTCTCGATCCCTGAGTCAACAGATGGGGACGTTTGCAAGACAACAATCATCTGCACGAACAGTTCGACGACGTTTGCAGCAGCATAGACTATCAGCTCGGAGACTATGGTTGCGGTTACCCTTGACGCTGCATCACAGACAGGAGCGCCTGGGATGGTGTACTCAACGACGAACCTGGGTGCACGAATGGTAAAACGTCATTTTTTTGGATAAAACCAGGTTCTGTTTACAGCATCATGATGGTCGCATCCGTGTTTGGCGACATCGCGGTGAACGCACATTGGAAGCGTGTATTCGTCATCGCCATTCTGGCGTATCACCCGGCGTGATGGTGTGGGGTGCCATTGGTTACATGTCTCGGTCACCTCTTGTTCGCATTTACGGCACTTTGAGCAGTGGACGTTACATTTCAGATGTGTTACCACCCGTGGCTCTACCCTTCATTCGATCCCTACAAAACCCTACATTTCAGCAGGATAACGCACGACCGCATGTTGCAGGTCCTGTAAGGGACTTTCTGGATACAGAAAATGTTCGACTGCTGCCCTGGCTATCACATTCTCCATATCTCTCACCAATTGAAAACGTCTGGTCAAAGGTGGCCGAGCAACTGGCTCGTCGCAATACGCCAGTCACTACTCTTGATGAACTGTGGTATCGTGTTGAAGCTGCATGGGCAGCTGTACCTGTACACGCCTTCCAAGCTCTGTTTGACTCCATGGCCAGGCGTATCAAGGCCGTTATTACGGCCAGAGGTGGTTGTTCTAGGTACTGATTTCTCAGAATCTATGCACCCAAATTGCTTGAAAATGTAATCCCATGTCAGTTCTAGTGTAATATATTTGTCCAATGAATATCCGTTTATCATCTGCATTTCTTCTTGGTGCAGCAATTTTAATGGCCAGTAGTGATAATTCATATGAGTTCTAATGACTGGTCCACGTTCGAAGTGACTGTGCTCTCCTGACCGAGGCACCCTGCTGTTACTACTTTTGTACTGACAACACTCCACGTCTCCTTTTATACTGCCGAGTCTGCCTGTCGTCGTACCTAGTGGTCAATTCCGCATTACGTACGGGTTTACACATACTTAGCATCAGGTAGTGTACACACGTTCATCTTCTTCGTGTTTTCTTATCTCTTGGAATCCAGCGAAGGACTGCCTTGATTCATCAACCATGCATTCAACTGGATAAACTACCTTATCAGTGTTGTGTTTATGCCATTTTAGCGGTCATAGTTTTACTTGAGTACAAAGTTATATTCACTTTTATAGCTGTGCGTGTCAATACAAATGCACAGGTTACCCGCTCCATAGTGACATCAAAACACGCAGACCAGAGTACGGGAAAGTTTCAGTCGTTGAGCTAAGGCAGACCGTAGAAACCCCCGCACAAAATTGGCGGCAATACGCATAACTTAAAATGTTAATAATTGGTAAATAACGAATTACAAAGTCAAGCTGATGTTTCATATCTGGAACATTATTTGAAAAGAACTTTCGGAAGCAAATGAAGGAATGGAATTAACGTTACGAACGTTCGCGGAAATGTGCCTTCTGCAGGCAAGTGTGAAGAGTTGGACGTAGTCGGTGCTCGATGAAATTAAGACGTTATCGGTTATCGAATGAACAGGTAATGATTTTGTATTTAAAATTAATTAAAAATCGTAAAAATGTCCAAGGCAACGTTTGATGTGATACGAACTCAATTTCAGTAAGAAAAGACAGTGATATAAGATACAACAGATACGGAGCTCGCTTCTGTGATTAGTCAACGCGATCGCACTATAGGCTTACCGATTTTACTGGCTTTCCTCTGTCTTGACTTTAACATATTGCTAGATGTAAGTGGTTTTCTTATTTAATACAAATGAGTACATAAAGAAGACGGTATCCGTTTTCTTAAATTAAAAGACTGTGAATATTCCTTTAGTGACAGTAACAGCATCCTCAAGAACACACACATATTCACTGTTGAAAATAGCTATGGTAGAAGTTGCGATCTGCGGAGAGGAATTCCTTTGACACAACGAGAAATCCTCAGGAGACATGAAGTAAGCAGGCCTTCGAACAGCGACCCACCGAGTGAGGACCATTAGGATTTACTCTCAGAAATCCAACGTAGCCCTCCAACTGCAAATTCACACAGGGAAGATATTCAGGAGTTAAACAAATGAAGTAACGTGTTATGGCAGGGAACATTACTTTCACAAATAAGACAGGAACTGTGTCATTTTCGTGGCAGTCACAATTATATTTTCGAAACCAGTTTGTTTGCTAGTTAATTTGTTTTTTTTTCTGTCTCTTTCTCAGTAATTCCCACCATGCATCTTACCGTTATTTGCCGTGTAACCATCATATTTTGGATTATTTTTATATTTAAAGCCCACGTCTCCCTGGCATAGATAAAACTGATAAGGTACGTTGATGGTAAACGTCTCGGTTCAGGCATGTTGGCAGCTGTATTTCGAAACGTCTATTTAGTTTACCAAAAGCACACCAGTCCATTTGTGTTCTGCTTATTCAGTTTATTTTCCACCTAGTGTTGGTCTTCAGTTGTCCATATTATAGAAATACATAAAATTGTTCTATGATTTCATTATTAACAATTTTAATTTTATTTTATATGTGTTCGTAAAAAAATATTAGTCTTGGGGAAGAGTCTTGTATCTGGAAATACTTTTCACACTGTCGTTGTAACAGAAGTTTGATACATCTTGTTATTCTATTCTGAAACGAAATCATTGACTTTATGTGTGCTGCAGTCTTTTTCTGCAATTATAAAAAGTATTCCCAATAAGTGATGTTTTTTCAGACGTGAAAAACTGTTCCAATGTACCGGGTGATCAGAAAGTCAGTATAAATTTGAAAACTGAATAAACCACGGAATAATGTAGATAGAGAGGTACAAATTGACACACATGCTTGGAATGACATGGGGTTTTCTTAGAACCAAAAAATACAAAAGTTCAAAAATGTCCGGCAGATGGCGCTTCATCTGATCAGAATAGCAATAATTAGCATAACAAAGTAAGACAAAGCAAAGATGATGTTCTTTACAGGAAATGCTCAATATTTCCACCATCATTCCTCAACAATAGCTGTAGTCGAGGAATACTGTTGTGAACAGCACTGTAAAGCATGTTATGGTGAGGCACTGGCGTCGGATGTTGTCTTTCAGCATCCCTAGAGATGTCGGTCGATCACGATACACTTGCGACTTCAGGTAACCCCAAAGCCAATAATCGCACGGACTGAGGTCTGGGGACCTGGGAGGCCAAGCATGACGAAAGTGGCGGCTGAGCACACGATCATCACCAAACGACGCGCGCAAGAGATCTTTCAAGCGTCTAGCAATATGAGGTGGAGCGCCATCCTGCATAAATATCTTACGTTCCAGCAGGTGTTTATCGGCCAAGCTGGGGATGATGCGATTCTGTAACATATCGGCGTACCTCTCACCCGCCTTGGTAGCAGTTACAAAACTAGAATCACGCATTTCCTCGAAGAAAAAAGGCCCGATAACGGTAGATGTGGTAAATCCAACCCATACCGTGACTTTCTCGTCGTGCAATGGAGTTTCCACGACAGTTCTAGGATTTTCGGTAGCCCAAATTCTGCAGTTGTGGGCGTTGACAGACCCTCGGAGCGTGAAATGAGCTTCGTCGGTCCACAACAAGTTACTCAACCAATCGTCATCTTCCGCTATCTTTTGAAACGCCCACACCGCAAATGCCCTCCGCTTCACTAAACCGCCAGGTAACAGTTCATGATGCCGATAGATTTTGTACGAATAGCATCGCAGGGTACGCCTAAGTGCCAACCAAACAGTAGTGTATGGAATGCCGGTGCGACGTGCGACTGCACGAGCGCTGACTTCCCTGTGCTATAGTCTCCCTTTCTTCCTGAACTGTCTCAGCAACATTACGCCTTGTGCTCGGTCGGCCACTATGGGGTCTATCGTCTAAACAACCAGTGGCTACGAACTTCGAAATCATTCTCGCCACAGCTGCAATTGTCAACGAACCTTTACCCGTTGAATCCCCTTCCTATGGCGATAGGATCGTAACGCTGAACTAGCACATTCCCCATTCTGATAGTACAGCTTCACTAAAAGCGCCTTTTCAGGTAACGTCAACATGCTGCGGCTGCTGGCGCATCTGATTCTCTCTTTTTTTCTCTCTCTCTCTTTATTGTTATTTTTAAACCCGTACAAACAGGCAGGCTGTCAGCAGCATGTTACGCCGCTCTTCCGCCATAGAATAGAGAAATAAACAACAGAAAGAATACACATAAGTGACATAACGGTGGGTAATAAAACAGTAGACACATAAAGACAAACACGGAGCCGTTCACACTCGACGATAATCCACACTACAAACTGTTAACACGACGCACAAACACTGAAGATGGCGATGGCACAGGTGAACGATGGAGTGTGACGGTGAACTCTGAACACTAAACACGACGGCACACACGAGACACTGATGGCGATGATCTCCGGCGCGCGACTGATTCTCTCTCTCATTACAGCTCCTTTTATACACGATTGTCATGCGGAGTCACTGACGTTTTGCTGTCCAGCGCCATCTGTCGGACATTTTGTGAACTTTGTTTTTTATTGGCTCTAATAAAACCCCATGTCATTCCAAGCATGTGTGTCAATTTTTACCTCTCTATCTACATTATTCTGTGGGTTATTCAGTTTTCAAATTTATACTGACTTTTTGGTCACCCGGTACATGGCCTCGCACCTGGGAACACATATGTTAATTGAATTTAAAAGTGTTACAGTCGAGCAAATCTGTTCAGTACTGTATTATAACACACTGAGGTGACAAAAGTCATGGGACACCTCCTAATATCGTGATGTTTGATGATGTTTGGTTTGTGGAACGCTCAACTGCGCGTTCATCAGCCTCTGTATAAAGTCACAATTTTTACAAAGCCCAAGTTTATACAATCCAATCTAGGTACTGTTACCAATGAAGATAATGATGAAATGATGAGGACAACACAAACACCCAGTCCCCGGGCAGTGAAAATCGCCAGCCCGGCTCCTAATATCGTGTCAGATGTCCTTCAGCCCGGCGTAATGCAGCAGCTCGACTTGACATGGACTCAACAAGTCGTTGGAAGTCACGTGCAGGAATATTGAACCCTGCTGCCTCTGCAGCTGTCCATAGTGGCGAAAGTGTTACCGTTGCAGCATTTTGTACACGACTGTGTCCCATAAACGTTTGATGGGATTCATGTCGGCCAATCTGGGTGGCAAGATAATTGGCTCGAATTGTCCAGGTTGTTTTTCAAACTAATCACGAACAATTGAGGCTTGGTGACATGGCGCACTGTCATCCATAAACATGATGTTCACGAGTAGCGACAAATGGTCTCCAAGTAGCCGAACATAACCATTTCCAGTCAATGAGGACCCAGTCAATTCCATGAAAAAGCAGCCCACATCATTATGGATCCACCACCAGCTTACACAGTGCCTTGTTGACATCTTAGGTCCATGGGTTCGTTGAGGTCTGCGCGACACACGAATCTACCGTCAGCTCTTACCAACTGAAATCGGGACTCATCTGGCCAATTCATGCTTTTTCAGTCGTCTAGGAAACAACCGATATGACCACGAACCCAGAAGAGGCGCTGCAGGCGATGCCGTGCTGTTAGCAAAGGCACTCGCGTCGGTCGTCTGCTGCCATAACCCATTAACGCCAGATTTCATCGCACTATCCTAACAGGTACGTTCGTCTATGTACCGCATTGATTTCTGTGCTTATTTCACGCAGTGTTGCCTGTCTATTAGCACTGACAACACTGCGCAATCGCCGCTGCTCTCGGTTGTGAAAGCCCCGGTCACTGCGGTGTCTGTGCTGAGATGTAATCCCTGGTGTTCTCGGCACACTTTGACACTGTGAATCTCTGAATATCGAATTCCCTAACAATTTCTGAAATGGAATGTCTCATGCCTCCAGCTCCAACTACCATTCCGCATTCGAAGTCTATTAATTCCCATCGTGCGTCCATAGTTACGTCGCAAATGTTTTCACATGAATCACCGAGTACAAATGACAGCTCCACCAATGCAATGTGTACGCAATACTTTCGCCATGTGTATGTCTGCATATCCCTATCCCACGATTTTTGTCGCCTCAGTGTAGTCTATCTATTAGCCTGTTCTTGTTGTTGTTGTTGTCTTCAGTCCTGAGACTGGTTTGATGCAGCTCTCCACGCTACTCTATCCTGTGCAAGCTTCTTCATCTCCCAGTACTTACTGCAACCTACATCCTTCTGAATCTGCTTAGTGTATTCATCTCTTGGTCTCCCCCTACGATTTTTACCCTCCACGCTGCCCTCCAATGCTAAATTTGTGATCCCTTGATGCCTTAGAATATGTCCTACCAACCGGTCTCTTCTTCTTGTCAAGTTGTGCCACAAACTCCTCTTCTCCTCAATTCTATTCAATACCTCCTCATTAGTTATGTGATCTACCCATCTAATCTTCAGCATTCTTCTGTAGCACCACATTTCGAAAGCTTCTATTCTCTTCTTGTCCAAACTATTTATCGTCCATGTTTCAATTCCATACATGGCTACACTCCATACAAATACTTTCAGAAACGACTTCCTGACATTTAAATCTATACTCGATGTTAACAAATTTCTCTTCTTCAGAAACGCTTTCCTTGCCATTGCCAGTCTACATTTTATATCCTCTCTACTTCGACCATCATCAGTTATTTTGCTTCCCAAATAGCAAAACTCCTTTACTACTTTAAGTGTCTCATTTCCTAATCTAATTCCCTCAGCATCACCCGACTTAATTTGACTACATTCCATTATCCTCGTTTTGCTTTTATTGATGTTCATCTTATATCCACCTTTCAAGACACTGTCCATTCCGTTCAACTGCTCTTCCAAGTCCTTTGCTGTCTCTGACAGAATTACAATGTCATCGGCGAACCTCAAAGTTTTTATTTCTTTTCCACGGACTTTAATACCCACTCCTAATTTTTCTTTTGTTTCCTTTACTGCTTGCTCAATATACAGATTGAATAACATCGGGGACAGGCTACAACCCTATCTCACTCCCTTCCCAACCACTGCTTCCCTTTCATGCCCCTCGACTCTTATAACTGCCATCTGGTATCTGTACAAATTGTAAATGGCCTTTCGCTCCCTGTATTTTACCCCTGCCACCTTCAGAATTTGAAAGACAGTATTCCAGTCAACATTGTCAAAAGCTTTCTCTAAGTCTACAAATGCTACAAACGTAGGTTTGCCTTTCCTTAATCTTTCTTCTAAAATGAGTCGTAAGGTCAGTATAGCTTCACGTGTTCCAACATTTCTACGGAATCCAAACTGATCTTCGCCGAGGTCGGCTTCTACCAGTTTTTCCATTCGTCTGTAAAGAATACGCGTTAGTATTTTGCAGCTGTGCCTTATTAAACTGATAGTTCGGTAATTTTCACATCTGTCAACACATGCTTTCTTTGGGATTGGAATTATTATATTCTTCTTGAAGTCTGAGGCTATTTCGCCTGTCTCATACATCTTGCTCACCAGATGGTAGAGTATTGTCAGGACTGGCTCTCCCAAGGCCGTCAGTAGTTCCAATGGAATGTTGTCTACTCCCGGGGCCTTGTTTCGACTTAGGTCTTTCAGTGCTCTGTCAAACTCTTCACGCAGTATCGTACCTCCCATTTCATCTTCTTCTACATCCTCTTCCATTTCCATAATATTGTCCTCAAGTACATCGTCCTTGTATAGACCCTCTATATACTACTTCCACCTTTCTGCTTTCCCTTCTTTGCTTAGAACTGGGTTCCCATCTGAGCTCTTGTTATTCATACAAGTGGTTCTCTTCTCTCCAAAGGTCTCTTTAATTTTCCTGTAGGCAGTATCTATCTTACCCCTAGTGAGATAAGCCTCTACATCCTTACATTTGTCCTCTAGCCATCCCTGCTTAGCCATTTTGCACTTCCTGTCAATCTCATTTTTGAGGCGTTTGTATTCCTTCTTGCCTGCTTCATTTACTGCGTTTTTATATTTTCTCCTTTCATCAATTAAATTCAATATTTCTTCTGTTACCCAAGGATTTCTACTAGCCATCGTCTTTTTACCTACTTGATCCTCTGCTGCCTTCACTACTTCATCCCTCAAAGCTACCCATTCTTCTTCTGCTGTATTTCTTTCCCCATTCTTGTCAATTGTTCCCTTATGCTCTCCCTGAAACTCTGGACAACCTCTCGTTTAGTCAGTTTATCCAGGTCCCATCTCCTTAAATTCCCACCTTTTTGCAGTTTCTTCAGTTTTAATCTACAGTTCATAACCAATAGATTGTGGTCAGAGTCCACATCTGCCCCTGGAAATGTCTTACAGTTTAAAACCTGGTTCCTAAATCTCTGTCTTACCATTATATAATCTATCTGATACCTTCTAGTATCTCCAGGATTCTTCCACGTATACAACCTTCTTCTATGATTCTTGAACCAAGTGTTAGCTATAATTAAGTTATGCTCTGTACAAAATTCTACCAAACGGCTTCCTCTTTCATTTCTTAACCCCAATCCATATTCACCCACTATGTTTCCTTCTCTCCCTTTTCCCACTCTCGAATTCCAGTCACCCATGACTATTAAATTTTCGTCTCCCTTCACTACCTGAATAATTTCTTTTATCTCATCATACATTTCATCAATTTCTTCATCATCTTGGCATATAAACTTGTACTACTGTAGTAGGCATGGACTTCGTGTCTGTCTTGGCCACAATAATGCGTTCACTATGCTGTTGGTAGTAGCTTACCCGCACTCCTATTTTTTATTCATTATTAAACCTACTCCTGCATTACCCCTATTTGATTTTGTATTTATAACCCTGTATTCACCTGACCAAATGTCTTGTTCCTCCTGCCACCGAACTTCACTAATTCCCACTATATCTAACTTTAACCTATCCATTTCCCTTTTAAAATTTTCTAACCGATCTGCCCGATTAAGGGATCTGACATTCCACGCTCCGATCCGTAGAACGACAGCTCTCTTTCTCCTGATAACAACGTCCTCTTGAGTAGTCCCCGCCCGGAGATCCGAATGGGGGACTATTTTACCTCCGGAATATTTTACCCAAGAGGACGCCATCATTATTTAACCATACAGTAAAGCTGCATGCCCTCGGGAAAAATTACGGCTGTAGTTTCCCCTTGCTTTCAGCCGTTCGCAGTACCAGCACAACAAGGCCGTTTTGGTCAGTGTTTCAAGGGCAGATCAGTCAATCATCCAGACTGTTACCCTTGCAAGGCTGCTGCCCCTCTTCTATTAGCCTAGTACACAGCAAAAATCAATTAGTGAAAAGATATTAAGAAAAGTATTATCAAAACCATTTAAGAGTTAAAAACACTTTGAAATTGAAGCTGTTGGCAAAGAACGCTATAATCCATCTCAAAGACAAAGAAAAATGTTATTTAAGAAACTCAATTAATTTTCAAACATCGCGTGTTTCATGATAGAAGATTATCTTCCATTTCAGGGTAGATGATGGTGCATTACAAACGAAGTATGGCTTAACTGCCCGCAAAATATGTGACTGCACAGCACAACAAAATTAAGGGATCATATTTCCGGAACATTTTCGACATCACTTAGATTTCGTATGCGTCCAGCAGGCGCTGGTTCAGCGATGTAGCGCTACTCATCCGACGTGTGTCGAAATGGCTGCCTCTGACACAGGCGTCTAGGGATCTGTGAATAGCTGTCTCTGTACAGGGACATTTTTAAGACCGCGCAGGTGGCACTGAGGCTGTAACAGAACGGCAGGGTCTTAGAGAGAACCTATCCATTTTATTCACATGTACGTCAATGTCCACCTCCCCCCCCCCCCCCCACTTCCAGCCCGCTAATCATGCCACAGGAGGGCGCGAAACAAGGGATCTCAAAAAGCGTAAACACCCTTTGCTGCTTCAGATAACATTCAGATTTCGTCGAATGGTTTTGCAAGGTGCCAATCTGCATACCAGAGCAAAAAATTGCTATCGCGCTACACTTCAAAAGGGTCAGATCACGTAGTATGGGACTGCAGGCCCATGATGTCCTAAGGGAAGGGTTGAATCGTACGGAGGATGCCCTCAGTGTCAAAGTTCTCAAGAACGTCGTTCTGTTGTGCATCGCATGGCAAAATGTCGTTTTCGACCGCGAAACTGTGTAAATGAACGCCCCAAGGGAAGTAGTGGTTTTATTTACTTTCTTTATGCCACATCCTGAAGGCTTTCCGCTTCGATTCTGAGGAGCTATGCGTCTGAAGTGTTTCCCTCGGTCCGCCATAAGGAAACCGCAGGATATTTTAACGCTGGGCGTCGCGGTTCTGATCTCCATCGCAGAGGTGTCAAGAGAAGGGAGTGAGATGTGGATAAGGGGAGATTTGACGAGATTCCCATCGTGTGTCACGTCAGCACTGGCTTTGGGCAGAGTTGAGATGAAGTTTGGTGCCAATGTGACATCATTAACCGTCCTTACAACTCATATGAACGTCTGAGCTCTGGCCTTTTTCTCGCATGTGTCGACACGTTGCAGTTTGAAATGTCGCTGAGTTCGAGGATGACGTCGCCGGCGCATTTTTGCACCATTACAGGGGAAGGTTGTAGGCACCCTTGAGCCAGACTTCTACGTCACAATGGTAAACTACTACGTGGTTTCGAAAAAGTCACCGTTTAATTGTCTAGCACAGAGGAGTTTTAAAATGACGCAGATTTTTACTCACCACAAAACTCTGTAACCAAATAATTAAGAATATCCTCTAAATAGCTTTAAATCAGTATAAAGCATTTAAATATGTAGAACTCATAACACTGCAGCGAATACAACCTCGTGTCTCACAACAAAAACACTTGAAAACGCCGGAAAATGCTTATGGCGGTTTTAGTGCGCACTCCATCACGTGATTCTATAATCACTCTCTACACTGAAACATCGATCGAGAAACATCACGTGTTCCTACTCGTAGGTGCACTGTCCTCCTAGTACAATATTCTCCCTTGCTATGATTGGTTTTCAGCTCTGCTTTAAAAATTTCTTAATTAAGCTATTTTATTCCTTGCTACAGTCTACATTAGAACCAAGCAGCAAAATGGGAAAATCTCAATCGTAAAAAGATTGATTGTTCATGTACATTCCATCAAAAAGTATTTCTTGTTTCCCTGTTTAAAAAAGAAAGAATACTTGTTATTGCAACATACCTGAATCACTTCCGATTTTCGGAGGGGACTGTCCTCTATGTAGGCTTTAAAAAAACAGAGAGAAATGTTCAAAATTAAGATAAATATCTCGAATACATTTGACATTACTTGTACGTCTACTTACACATACCAATACTTCAGTTGGTGTTTTCTTTTTTTAGCGCCATCCAAATGAAGCCGGTAATCAACGCTGATGATTCTGATGTGGAACGAGGTGTACGAGATACGGACACAGGAGTGTCGTTCAAAAAAGAGCATTCTTTGGTGAAAAGACTTGGATCAGCAGTCTTTTACGGCACTACATCATTTTTATTAATGGTCTGTAATAAAATTTCTGTGTCGAATATAAAAATAGCGATATTGCTTTAATTTTCGGTGCTTTCTGTTTTTGTGTCACTGAATTACGAAACCAAAGCGTCACGTCGTAAGAATGTCACTCACTGTTTTCTACGGGAGACTACGTATTTTCACAATCAGAAACTTGATTTTCACACTTTTGATATATCAGTAACGGACTATATTTATAGTTGTAATTATGATTTATTTCTTTTCTCTTGTCCGACATGCTGCAATTTAAACTTCAATAGTGATACCAATTCTCTCGTAAGTCATTTGTATTTTAGCGTCATACACCGCCGTTATGCACTAAGCTATAGATGAGAGGTTCGTCTAAGTCAGGTTCGTCTAAGTCACGCCCAAAAGCGTTTATTGCAATAGTAGCCGCAACCACCTCACGCTGTGTGGTGATTTCTACTTCATTCTCCACATTCGTTTCCTCCTTTTCTGTCTGTGGCGAGAACTACTTTCGTAGGACCCCGTATGAGATCGACTTCCACTGATTTCACAATCATAATATAGCGTAGCTGATTTCGATTATAATAAAGCACATTGAAACATTATATAAAATATGCCTCGTAGTGGTATCTGTCGATCAAGGGCAGCGATCAAAATTTGTTCAATTTTGTTAACGGTAAATGAGACTCACTTATTGAGATCGAAAACGGTCGCAAGATGGACGTACACTATTCTTTATTTGGGACTACGTATGTAACAACTTCGTTATGTTGACAATAGCTGTCTGTACTTCATTTAAATATTAAGAAGATGTCTAAGGCTACAAATATTTACAGCTGTACTATGTTCTGAGATTTCATTCCAAGTCAGTCGTCTTTTAATGTACTGCTAAGTGAAGGAGCCCATAATTCATTTATTTCTTGGATTTACGTTCTCGTTTTACAAGTTTCATATCAGTGAAGAGGCATAAGTATTGAAACAGTACTGTTCTGGTATTATCATTTTTGTTTTGCGAGACCCACGTTATAGACAATGTGTAGGTTACGATTTCTTGTTGGCATGAATATACATTATGTGATCAAAAGTATCCGGACACCCCCAGAAACATACGTTTTTCATATTAGGTGCATTGTGCTGCCACCTACTGCCAGGTACTCCATGTCAGCGACTTCAGTAGTCATTAGACATCGTGAGAGAGCAGAATGGGGTGCTCCGCGAAACTCACGGACTTCGAAAGTGGTCAGGTGATTGGGTGTCACTTGTGTCATATGTCTGTAAGCGAGATTTACACACTCCTTAATATCCCCAGGTCCACTGTTTCCGATGTGATAGTGAAGTGGAAACAGTGGAAACGTGAACGTACACGTACAGCACAGTAGCGTACAGGCCGACCTCAACTGTTGACTGACCGAGACCGGCGACTGTTGAAGAGGGTCGTAATGTGTAATAGGCAGACATCTATCCAGACCATCACACAGGAATTCCAAACTGCATCAGGATCCACTGCAAGTACTATGACAGTAAGGCAGGAGGTGAGAAAACTTTGACTTCATAGTCGAGCGGCTGCTCATAAGCCACACATTACGCCGGTAAATGCCAAACGACGCCTCGCTGGTGTAAGGAGCGTAAACGTTGGACAATTGAACAATGGAAAAATGTTGTGTGGAGTGACGACACAATGTGGTGATCCGATGACAGGGTGTGAGATGGCGAATGCCCAGTGAACGTCATCTGCCAGCGTGTGTAGTGCCAACAGTAAAATTCGAGCGGGTGGTGTATGGTGTGGTCGTGTTTTTCGTGGAGGAGGCTTGCACCCCTTGTTGTATTGCGTGGCACTATCACAGCACAGGCCTACATTGATGTTTCAAGCACCTTCTTGCTTCCCACTGTTTGAAGAGCAATTCGGGGATGACGATTGCATCTTGCAACACGATCGAGTACCTGTTCATAATGGATGGCCTGTTGCGGAATGTTACACGACAATAATGTCCCTGTAATAGACTGGCCTGCACAGAGTCCTGACCTGAATCCTATAGAACACCTTTGGGATGTTCTGGAACGCCAACGTCGTGCCAAGCCTCACCGACCGACATCGATACCTCTCCTCAGTGCAGCACTCCGTGAAGAATGGGCTGCTATTCCCCAAGAACTTCAGCACCTGATTGAACATATGCCTGCGAGAGTGGAAGCTGTCATCAAGGCTAAGGGTTGGCCAACACCATACTGAATTCCAGCATTACCGATGGAGGGCGCCACGAAGTTGTAAGTAATTTTCAGTCAGGTGTCCGGACACTTTTGATCACATAGCTTTGCGCGAGTCTGCGTAGTAATAAAAACAAAAATAATTTTATAAATATACATTAGGCCTACTGAACAATAAATGCACTAAACAGCAATTCTGACAAAGCCAGTTTGTTTTGGAGACAGTTAAATAGCTTTCTTTGATTTAACTCACAAATTGAAACACCTTCTAAACTTTTCACTCTTATTAAGGCCATAGAAGCATGGTCTTTTCCGAACGTCCTTCTGATCAAAAAGGGATTCTGATTGCTGAGATCGGAGGTTTTTCTTAATCCTGCCTTTTGAGTTCTTGTGGTGGTGTCTGCATAGAAACTTTCATTCCCCAAACATATTTCTTTATTTCTAACCGAGAAGTCAAATACCAGTTTTAATATACGTAGCTATAAATTCTTTTTTGTTCTTTAATAATGATTTATTTTTAAAAAAAATTACACCCACTGTTACACGTCCTTTGTCTTTGAACTTCCAAAAATGCGAGAACAGATATTGTTTTATTTCTGGCCGAGAAACCAAATACCAGTTTGCGTTGTTCTGGCTTCAAACTAGCCTTAATAGCGACTTTTTTCAATAAACCTTTCATCTCCTATTTCACCCTATTAGGGACGGAATTTCGAAAAATCTCTTTCCAAACATTTCCTACAGTATAAGAGCAGCAGCCTCTCCAAATTTCAGGTTTCTATCCTTAGCGGTTTGGGCTGGGCGATGATGGATCAATGAATCGACCAGGACATTTCCTTTTGTACACGGTCTAGTCACATTAATGTGACAACCCCTCAAACAGCCTGAATACCCACCTTTTGCAGCGCCGATTAGGTGTACCACACTCAAGTGGGTTGTACATCTCAAGAGAAGGAAGAACCACAAAAGCAGTTGAATAGACAATAATAATGGGTAATAGTCATGGAGACTTCAACGCACATGTAGGGAGTGGAAGATAAGGGTGTGAAAATGGGCTGGGAGCAGAAGGATGGGGAAGTAGAAATGAAGAAGACAGAGATTACTGGATTTCTGCAAGAGACGCTGTTTAGTGGTAAGAAACTTATGGTTTCGGAAGAAAGAGAACTACAACGGAACGTGGTTCAGCAGGAATCTAGCGCAGAAATCTTTGGTGGATTACACACTCCATGACTGGGAAGCAAGGGACCTTTATCTGATATAAAGGTTCTACTATCTGAGCATTAGATAGTGAGCACCAGCTACTGGTGATGAGCATGAGAATCATGAAGGAATAGAAGAAGATGGAGAACCAGGAAAGCAGCATTAGGGTACGGAAACTGAAGGGAACGGAAGTCAAGAAAGAACACCAGGAGATTATACGTGGAAGGTTACCAAAGGATGAACCAATAACAAAAGAAGAGGAATGGGGACAGTTTGAAAGTGCTATAGTAGAACCTACAGTAGCTATATGTGGAAGGACAAGAGGCAGAAAACAGTGGAAAAGGACACGATGGTGGAGTGAAAGAGTCATATAGGTAGTGAGAAGGAAGAACAAGGCGTTCAGATTATGGTTCCGAGAAAGGACCGAATTAGCAAGAGAGATGTGTAAGAGGAAGAAAGAGGCAAATGAGACAGTGGCTCGGGAGAAAACAAAGTAACGGGAAGAATGGACAAAGATGATGGAGGAAAATAGCAGAGGCAGTAAAACAGTACTATATGGAATGGTCAAAAGTAAGAGTACATGTTTGAGAGAGGAAGCAACAGTGACAGACAGAAAGAGAAATGAGATTAATAACAAAGATATACTGAAGATAGTGTGGAAGGAGTACTTTGAGCATTTGCATACGAACAGAATTGGAGACGAGGGTAATAGACTAAAGGAGGTAGAAGTAAACTCTGGGGTGAAAACGACTTGACACAGAAAAAAAATAAAATGGCACTGGCCAAGATGAACGGAAGAAAGACACCAGGTATGGACAAATTAATTGTCTAAATGGTGAAGGCAACAGGGGAGGGTGGGAAACCGTGGCTGTATCGTGTGCTGAAGGTGGTGTGGAATGCGAAGAAGACTCTAGAAGATTGGAAGTTGGTACTAATTATTCCTATAGTCAAGAAATCGAGTAGGAAATATTGTAGAAACTACAAGCGAGTCACACTGATACCACTTTACTAAAGCATATAAAAAGATCCTGGAGAACAGAATCCGAACAAGTGTTGAGGACAGTTTCGAAAGGAACAGCATGGCTTCAGACCTGGGAGGTCAACTGTTGACCTCATACTTGCAGTGAGGCAGCTCCAGGAGCACCACTATGAATTTGGGGAAGACCTCGTGATGTCCTTTCTAGACATAGAAAAGGTACTTAATAGCGTCTTTAGAAGAAAGGTCTGGGAAGCACTAGAAAAGAAAGCAGTGGAAAAAGACAGCAAAAGCACTGTGGAGGAAATGTACTGCAGAAGTTTGAGCCGTGTGGAACTGGGAGGTGAAAGGACGGATTGTTTCCAGCAAATAAATGGTGTGAAACGGGGCAGTGCATTCTAACCTTTCCTCTTCATTGTGGTTTTGGATGAAAGCAATGATGTTCGCAGAGGACTTGATGATCTGGGGAAACAGAGTAGAGGAGATTTAGGAACAGCTGAATGTTTGGGAAGAGACTGTGAGACCGTATGTGATGAAATTTAAAGCAAACAAATTTGAGATCCTGATTACAACTAAAAAGCAAGGTAGACCAACTAGCGGAATAAGGATTTGAGGTGACAACAGAAGAAGGTGGAAAGTGTCAAGTTTCTGGGAAGTGTGATAGAGGAAAATGGAAGAAATGAGAAAGAAGAGGATATGAATAACAAGTGGAGATAGGATGAGCAATGAACGATAAGGGAAATAGGGAAGGGGAATCCTTGCAGAGCAGGATAGAAACATCAAGGCTAAGATGGTATCGGCACTCGAAGAGAATGGAAAACAAAAGGATTCGCAAGAAGATACACGAAATGGAAGTGTAAAGGAAATAACCAATAGAAATATCAAGGTATAGATTGCTGAAAGGTGTAGAGCAGTGTGTTGAAGAAAGAGGCGATGACTGTTCCAGAGTAAACCCAGAAAGATGGTGGAAGAACAGGACTAGATGGCGAGGCTTCTGTTCCAAACAGATCCAGCCTTGGGCTGGAAACTGTTCAAGATGATAATGATGGCATGCACGTAGAGAGTCAGTGAGGTTCTGGAAGATACCGACAGGGATGTGGAGCCACGCAGACTCCAGTGCCATGGCCAGCTGTGCAAGGTTTCTCAGTTGAGAAGGATGCAGAGTACATACATCCCGATAGATGTGGTCGAACATATTCTCGATTGCGTTTTAAGCGTGGAGAGTTTGGTGGCGTGAGGAGTACAGTAGACTCATCCTGGTGCCATGCACGTCCACTGCGAGCTTTGTGACACGTTGCATTGTCCTGCTATTAGATGCAATCATGCTGTGGAAAAGAAACAAGTTGCGTGAATGGGTGGACTTGGTCCCCAAGGACAGATGAATACTTGTTTTGATCTGTTGTGCCTTCCAGAATGACCAGATCACCCAGGGAACGCCACAAAAACGTTCCTCAGACCATAATGCTCCCTCCTCCCGCCTGGAATCTTATGGCGATTATCGGAGGGCTCTACCTGCCAATGCCCATCTGTCCAAGGGAGCATAAAACGTGAGTGATCTGAAATGGCCTCCTGTCGCAACTCAGTGGATATCCAATTGAGTCACTGGCATGCATATTCCAACCTTCGTCGCCGATGAACAGCAGTCAGCGTTGTTGCATGAACCAGGCACCTGCTGTGGGGCCCATACGCAGAAACGTTTACAGAACGATCGTCGAAGAGAAACTGTTGATAACCCTGCTGATTCACTGGGGTTGCTGTTCAACAGTTGCAAGTATATTCTGCCGTTGGCCTCCATCATCTACGGCTTCACAGTTGCCTCGGCACCTGTTTTAATACACACATCAAAAAATTTTTTGCATCACCCCGGTTCCCAGAACTCCTGAAGATAAACGTTGACTGTGGATATTGTATCACAGACACAGTCCCTCTGACTGTTCAGAGATGTCACTAAACCCGCCTAAAGATGTAAACAACCATGCACGAGCAGCGTCTATTAGACGGTGGGGGTCCGAGAGCCGATCAGTTCCAGTCATTCCATCAGGAAAGAGGTACACGGCTCATGTTGTTTGTAGTTCAACCATGCCTAGACGGTCAATACCGCAGTTTGATAGTGTCCGCATTGTTACTTTGTACCAGGAAGGGGTCATAACAAGGGAAGTGTCCAGGCGTCTCGGAGTGAAACAAAGCGATGTTGTTCGGACACAGAGGAGATACGGGACAGGAACTGTCGATGAATAGCCTCGTTCAGGCTACTTTAGTGGATGACCACTACCTACGGATTATGGTTCGGTTGAACCCTGACAGCAACGCCACCTTGTTGTATAATGCTTTTCGTGGAGCCACAGGACGTTGTGTTAAAACTCAAGCTGCATTATGCGCAACTTCACTCCCGACGTCAATGGCGAGGTCCATCTCTGCAACCACGACGCCATGCAGCGCAATACAGCTGGGCCCAACAACATGCCGAATTCACCGCTCAGGATTCTTCACCGATGTGTGTCGCATATTCCTTCAAACAGACAATCGTCGGATACGTGTTTGGAGGCAACCCAGTCAGGCTGAACGCCGTAGACACACTGTCCAGCGAGTGCAGCAAGGTGGAGGTTCCCTGCTGTTTGGGGGTGGCATTATGTGGGGCCGACGTACGCCGCTGCTGGTCATGGAAGGCGCCGTAACGGCTGTAAGATACGTAATACCACCTCCGGCCGATAGTGCAACCATATCGGCAGCATATTGGCGAGAGATTCCTCTTCATGGACGACAATTCGCGCCCCATCGTGCACATCTTGTGAATGACTTTCTTCAGGATAACGGCATCACTCGACTAGAGTGGCCAGCATGTTCTCCTGACATGAACCCCATCGAAAATGCCTGGGATAGAGTGAAAACGGCTGTTTATTTACGACGTGACCCACCAACCACTCTGAGGGATCTACGCCGAATCACCGTTGAGGAGTGGGACAATCTGGACCAACAGTACCTTGATGAACTTATGGACAGTATGTCACGACGAATACAAGCATGCATCAATGCAAGAGGACGTGCTACTGGGTATTAGAGGTAGTGGTGTGTACAGCAATCTCGACCACCACCTATGAAGGTCTCGCTGTATTCTGGTGCAACATGCTATGTGTGGTTTTCATGAACAATAAAAAGGATGGAAATGATGATAATGTTGATCTCTATTCCAATTTTCTGTACATGTTCCGAAACTCTCGGAACCGAAATGATGTGTGTAGTTCCATTTCGCCATGCATGATATACTTTAACCATGGTGGCACGCGAACAGTTTATAAACTTCGTAAATGCTTCTACCCTTGACCTGTAAGCGAAATACCATGCACCCTCCGAACGTCAGATTAATCGCACCGTTTCCGCACGACTACTGCACTGTTTCCCACCTCCCGCTGATACGCTTTATATACTGTCCGTCCACTGCTAGTGCTGCAACCTTCCGTCTGTGAATGGTTACTGCACGTTGACGTCGAACGTAGGCGGTAGTCACCTTAATGTGACTGGACCATGTACACTCCTGGAAATTGAAATAAGAACACCGTGAATTCATTGTCCCAGGAAGGGGAAACTTTATTGACACATTCCTGGGGTCAGATACATCACATGATCACACTGACAGAACCACAGGCACATAGACACAGGCAACAGAGCATGCACAATGTCGGCACTAGTACAGTGTATATCCACCTTTCGCAGCAATGCAGGCTGCTATTCTCCCATGGAGACGTTCGTAGAGATGCTGGATGTAGTCCTGTGGAACGGCTTGCCATGCCATTTCCACCTGGCGCCTCAGTTGGACCAGCGTTCGTGCTGGACGTGCAGACCGCGTGAGACGACGCTTCATCCAGTCCCAAACATGCTCAATGGGGGACAGATCCGGAGATCTTGCTGGCCAGGGTAGTTGACTTACACCTTCTAGAGCACGTTGGGTGGCACGGGATACATGCGGACGTGCATTGTCCTGTTGGAACAGCAAGTTCCCTTGCCGGTCTAGGAATGGTAGAACGATGGGTTCGATGACGGTTTGAATGTACCGTGCACTATTCAGTGTCCCCTCGACGATCACCAGTGGTGTACGGCCAGTGTAGGAGATCGCTCCCCACACCATGATGCCGGGTGTTGGCCCTGTGTGCCTCGGTCGTATGCAGTCCTGATTGTGGCGCTCACCTGCACGGCGCCAAACACGCATACGACCATCATTGGCACCAAGGCAGAAGCGACTCTCATCGCTGAAGACGACACGTCTCCATTCGTCCCTCCATTCACGCCTGTCGCGACACCACTGGAGGCGGGCTGCACGATGTTGGGGCGTGAGCGGAAGACGGCCTAACGGTGTGCGGGACCGTAGCCCAGCTTCATGGAGACGGTTGCGAATGGTCCTCGCCGATACCCCAGGAGCAACAGTGTCCCTAATTTGCTGGGAAGTGGCGGTGCGGTCCCCTACGGCACTGCGTAGGATCCTACGGTCTTGGCGTGCATCCGTGCGTCGCTGCGGTCCGGTCCCAGGTCGACGGGCACGTGCACCTTCCGCCGACCACTGGCGACAACATCGATGTACTGTGGAGACCTCACGCCCCACGTGTTGAGCAATTCGGCGGTACGTCCACCCGGCCTCCCGCATGCCCACTATACGCCCTCGCTCAAAGTCCGTCAACTGCACATACGGTTCACGTCCACGCTGTCGCGGCATGCTACCAGTGTTAAAGACTGCGATGGAGCTCCGTGTGCCACGGCAAACTGGCTGACACTGACGGCGGCGGTGCACAAATGCTGCGCAGCTAGCGCCATTCGACGGCCAACACCGCGGTTCCTGGTGTGTCCGCTGTGCCGTGCGTGTGATCATTGCTTGTACAGCCCTCTCGCAGTGTCCGGAGCAAGTATGGTGGGTCTGACACACCGGTGTCAATGTGTTCTTTTTTCCATTTCCAGGAGTGTATATAGAGAAGATAATACACGTTACCTCACGAGGCTCAGTCTAAGGAGGGGGAAATGGTCCATGAATCAGCTACTATTATTTCTCGTTTGTTTGTAGGGGGTTATGTCGTCAGTGTGTGTAGAATGCCCCAAGCTACCATTGTCCTTAGGGTTCCCGGGCAACAATCACTGCACTGGGATCTGACCAGCCCAGTTCCCAATCTGGAAACTTCTCGGACACCTGTACTGCTGTGGAGTGCTAATTACATCGCCGTAGAGCATCCAAAACACACACACACTACTATATTTCCGTAAACTTGCGCAGGGTTGTGGACCATACCCGATATTATTCAATCTGTACATTGTCCAAGATGTGGAGGAAAGTAAGGAGAAATTTGGAAAGGAAATTAAAGTTAAGGAGAAGAACTAAAATTTTGAGGTTGGCTGGTGACATTGTAATTCTGTCGGAGCGGCAAAAGACTGGAATGGAACGGACAGTGCCTTGAAAAGAGGTTATATGACAAGCATCAACAAAAGTAAAACAAGACTAAGTCGAATTAAATCCGGCGATGCCGAAGAATTAGATTAGGAAATGCAACACTAGAACTAGTAGATGAGTTACTATTTGGACAGCAAAACCCGGATAATTTCCGGAATAGAAAGAATATAAAACAGGGTGGCAGTAGCAAGAAAATATTTCTGATGAAGAATTTGTTAACGTCCAATACAAATTCATGTAGCTTTAAGAAGTATTCATTGTATGTATTTGTTTGCATGCAGCCTGGTACAGAAATGAAACATGGACGATAACCAGTTCAGATAAGAAGAGAAAATAACATTTTTAAATGTGGTGCTGCAGAAGAAGATTGTATGGGTACATCTAACATCTAATGAGATGGTACTGAATCGAATTGAGAAAAAAATAAGAAATTAGTGGCACCACTTGATTAATAGAAGAGATCGGTTGATAGAACACATCCTGAGATATCAACGAAGAGTCAGTTCGGTGATGGAAGGAAGTGTGGAGTGTAGAATTGCAGGGGAGATCTAGGCATAAATACAGTAAGCAGATTCAAAGGGATGAAGGTTTCAGACTTATTCGGAGATGAAGGGACTTGCACAGGATACGCAAGTGTGGAAAGCTGTATCAAACCAGTCTTCGGACTGAAGACCACAACAACAGTCTTTGTAAGTTGGAGCTACCGAATAACGATCCGCTTGGGTCCCGTCGAATCGCAAGAAATTTTCGCAGCTTAACGCCGCAGATAACGACTAGGTATTCAGGATAGCTTCTGTGAAGTTTGGGAATAAGGGGAGACATAGTGGTGTAAGTATGGCTGTGAAGGCAAGACTTGACTTGTGTTCGTGTATCTCAGGGGGCAAAAGCATTTGTGGTGAAAGACAAGGTTCCGCTTCTAGTGCCAGAAAGGCACAGACTTTTAATCTGACAGGAAGTTTAAAAATAGTGCACATTCTGCTGCAGAGTGAGGGCTAATTCTGAAATCTTTTCAAAGTTTAGTAACAATGCAATGGGTAGATACCATTCATAAACATTCATTAACTCTTTATCAACAGAGAAAGTAATTGCCCCAAGATGGGTCGTTTTGCAGCACCATACGAGACTTCCCGGAGGTACAATAGTCCCCCATCGGATCACCGTGAGGGGACTACTCAGAAGACGTCTCATCAGGAAAAACAAAACTGGCGTTCTACTAGTCGGAATGCAAAATGTTAGAGCCGTTAATCGGCCAGATACGCTACAAAATTTAAGGAGAGAAATAGTGAGGTTGATGTTATATATAGTGAGAATTAGTGAAGCTCGGTCGCAGGGGAAACAGGATTTCTGGTAAGGTAAGTAGACGATTATAAATACAAGATCAAATATGGGTAATACAGAAGTGGGTACGATAATAAATAAGAAAATAGGAATGCAGGTAAGCTAGTATGAGCAGCATAGTGAACGCATTATCATAGCCAAGAAAGACACGAAGCCTACTCGCACCAAATTAGTAGAAGTTTATATGCCAACTAGCTACGCAGATGATGGAAAAAAAGGATGTTGAGATAAAAGAAGAAATTCAGAGATTAACGGAGATGAAGATTTATTTACGCTGGAGGAATGAAATTCGATAGTAGGAAAAGGAAGAGAAGGAAAAATAGCAGGTGAGCATGGATTGGGGGAAAGAAATGAAAGAGGAAGCTGCATGGTAGAATTTTGCACAGAGCGTAATTTAACTATCGCTAACACTTGGTTTAAATATCATGGAAGAAGACTGTATACGTGAAAGAGGCTTGGAGACATTGATATGTTTCATATTGATTATATAGTGGTAAGAGAGAGATTTCGGGAGCAGATTTTAAACTGTAAGACATTTCCAGGGGCAGATGGGGACTCGGATCACAATTTATTGGTTACGAACTGCACTTTAACACCAAAGAAAACGCAAAATGATAGAAAATTACGAACAGGGACCTCGATAAATCGAAAACACCAGAAATTATTGAGAGTTTCAAAGGGAGCATTAGCCGACGTTTGACTGAAGCGCGGGAAGGGAATACAGTAGAAGAGGAGTAGGTGGCTTTGAGAGGTGAAATAGTGAAGAAAGCAGAAGGTCAAATACGTAAAAGGACAAAGCATAGTAGAAATCCTTGGATATCACAGGAGATACTGAATTTAATTGATGAAAGGAAAAAATATAAAAATGCAACAGATGAAGGGATTACAGACGTCTAAAAAAATGATATTGACAGAAAGTGCAAAACGGCTTAACAGGAATGGCTAGAGGACAAATGTAAAGCTGTACAAGCATGTACAAGGGCATTGAAAAATAAATAAGCCAGTGGCTGTAAAATGAAAAGCGATTATCGTTACGCCATTGCCTACTGAAGAAGTTGTGGTCCCTGTAAAAGCTACACAAGAAAAACGTTGATAGTGTCTAAGATATCCATTTTCGTGTTTTCTGTATTATAATAATTTCCTTCATTCTGTACACGCCCGTATCGATCTGACAGTTGTTTGACTCCAGTTGGAGTCAATTACATCATTAAAAGCAATCGATGTCAGTCTTCTGAAAACGGACGTTTTGTTGTTATGGGGAAATGAAATCCGCCTGACAGCAGGCCCTTTCTCAAAATCTCAGAGCTGTGTATGCAATGCTTCACAAAATAGCATCTTCTAAATTTTAGAGGCATTTTAAGGAGCTGAGAGTAGTTTTGTACAAACAACGAACATTTTGTGGTTATAACTGTGCAAAAAAAAGTAGTCCCTTTTTATATTAGAATTGTAAATGCCTACAGGTGTTGCCAGTTTGCAGTTGGGAATAACATATAACAAAAATGCCGACATTTTGCCAAAAGAAAACAGCACAGGGTTCAAAAATTTCTCTCAATTTGGGGACAATTTACTTGATTTTAAATTTACTTATAGTGCAATGTATTATAGTCTCAAGGGGTTAATTACGTACGTAATGTTAACTGAAAAAACTCTGTACCACATGGCAAAGACTTTTTAAGGGTAATATACAGGGTTATTACAAATGATTGAAGCGATTTCACAGCTCTACAATAACTTTATTATTTGAGATATTTTCACAATGCTTTGCACACACATACAAAAACTCAAAAACTTTTTTTAGACATTCACAAATGTTCGATATGTGCCCCTTTAGTGATTCGGCAGACATCAAGCCGATAATCAAGTTCCTCCCACACTCGGCGCAGCATGTCCCCATCAATGAGTTCGAAAGCATCGTTGATGCGAGCTCGCAGTTCTGGCACGTTTCTTGGTAGAGGAGGTTTAAACACTGAATCTTTCACATAACCCCACAGAAAGAAATCGCATGGTGTTAAGTCGGGAGAGCGTGGAGGCCATGACATGAATTGCTGATCATGATCTCCACCACGACCGATCCATCGGTTTTCCAATCTCCTGTTTAAGAAATGCCGAACATCATGATGGAAGTGCGGTGGAACACCATCCTGTTGAAAGATGAAGTCGGCGCTGTCGGTCTCCAGTTGTGGCATGAGCCAATTTTCTTTATTCGTCGACTTCCGCGGGCTACGCGCGAAACTTGCCCGCACGCGTTCAACCGTTTCTTCGCTCACTGCAGGCCGACCCGTTGATTTACCCTTACAGAGGCATCGAGAATCTTTAAACTGCGCATACCATCGCCGAATGGAGTTAGCAGTTGGTGGATCTTTGTTGAATTTCGTCCTGAAGTGTCGTTGCACTGTTATGGCTGACTGATGTGAGTGCATTTCAAGCACGACATACGCTTTCCCGGCTCCTGTCGCCATTTTGTCTCACTGCGCTCTCGAGCGCTCTGGCGGCAGAAACCTGAAGTGCGGCTTCAGCTGAACAAAACTTTATGAGTTTTTCTACCTATCTGTAGTGTGTCGTGACCATATGTCAATGAATGGAGCTACAGTGAATTTATGAAATCGCTTCAATCATTTGTAATAGCCCTGTATATGCAGAATTTGTTTCTTAAATGTGTCCAATTAAACAATGGTAATGAAGTGAAACTTCAAAACTCATTGTCTCAAAAGAACTCTCTTTCATCACAGATATTTAACCTGTCCTAATTCACTCAAATTTGGAGACAAAATTTTATTTCTTTTACAAATTGTTCAGAATTTAATGCTGAACATAAAAATTACAATAGCTAAAAATCCAAAATTTTCGACAAGCAGTCCCTTTTCGTTTTCCGTCTCACAAATTCTTACGGGAGAAGATTTAGAAAATCTACAACTATCACTTATCTTTTTAAAACTGTTAAACAGACAAGTAGAGTTTCTAAGTGATGTATGAATTAAGTACAATTTTTTGAAGATGTCCTGTACACAGTTATTACTGTAAAGAGTTTGTTGCGAAATTCTGTTTCTGTTGTACACGCTGCTATATGCTGCTCTCAGCAAAATTTATTAATATAAATGTTCTTAATTGCATTATTTTACAAATATGGCTATTCCTCCATTCTGCATACCCGATCTACAGGAGTAAGATGCTAACCTAAATCCTGTAATATTTAACAAGCCACTGTCTATACCTGTTTCCATGTTATTGTAAATATAGTGACGGTATTCGGAAATTGCTGTGTTCATTTTGGAAGACATTAAACAAACGCAACGAGCATTACATTAACAAGTGACAGAGAGGTTTCCGACTCTGTTATATAACTTCTTGAAGAGAGAAAGAAAGAAAGACAGAGAGAGAGTCATAAGCAAAACATTGTCTGTCTGTGGTGCACACAGTAGCGTTGACATTGATCAGGGTAGAAACAAATAACGTTTATGGTGTGGACAGAGTTTGGTGATCCCTGCTGTCACTCCAATCGGCAAGTCGCTTGTAGTCTAGAACCTGGCTTGACGGACGGTCCATACGCATTGCAAAATACCTCTAACGGTTTCTCACCTTCTGCACTTACTTTCTACAGAATTTCTTTCAATAGAACAGCTGACAATGTTCACCTCGAAAACCGCACAAAAGCTGGATTAAGAAAAAAGTGATAAAAAATTCTGGATTACCCCAGTATCAAAGTGAACAACGCCATACTGAAATGAACCAAAGCTGAGACGGAAAATTCGTTGGTGTGCTTGCTCTTTATCACTAGTTAGTCTTTGGTTTTCTCTGGCTTAGTTGAGTGAGCGCTGTTTCTTTTTCCAGTGTCCTGGGAACAAAGACCAATTTACTACTGTAACTGAAGCATGACCATCAATGGCGCTAAGCGTCCTTCTTCTCAGGAAATTTGGGTTTTTCACGCCTGAACGCATCCAAAAGCGGTTGCTCTTCCTGAGTTGCTCCCCCCCCCCCCTTCACCCTAAGCGAATAGCTGAAAGAATTCTACATGTGTAGTATACCCTACCTTCTTGAAGATGCATTTCTGTTTATATTTGATCGTTTACTCTTCCACTTATGTTGCAGTCAGAAATGAAAAAGTTGGTACGCTGCAGATGACATTAGATCCACGATTGAGCTGCCAGGAACACCTACATAGATAGAGTGGAAGAGAATACGACAGTTTTCGCTACAAGAAAAGCTATATTCACTATAAATGTGAGAAACGTTCGAATAAAAATAAAGTAAATGTAGAAGAAAGTATGTCATATCACAACAATTAAGTTACGTTGTTTAATTTTTGTTTCTTTTGCAGGTAGTGTGCAAGGTAGTCCTTACAAAGTATGGGTTTCCATCTGCTCGAGTGATTGGTCTCGGACAAATGACAGCAACAGTGATTATGCTGTACGCAGCCCGTCAATGCGGATTTATATTTTTTCCCGCATACGACTCATCTATTGTCACTAAAGTGTGGCCATTGCCTTTTGTGTACTTGTTCAATGTAGTCTTCGGTCTCTCAAGTACTCAGGAGCTTTCACTGCCAATGCTAACGGTGAGATTATATTTTTTAAAAGGAATGTGTTACGTCTTTGTGTTTCTATTTAAGTAAAAAAATTTGTATGTACATATAAAACATAATGTATATGGACTGTGGTATTCATTTTCCATGGCATATTAAAAGCACGAAAAACATAGCTTTGCTGGTTTTAATATCGTTACTGGAGGAAAGAAACGAAGGTAGAACACGGCATAAAAGCAGCTGATGAAAATGCATTCTTCACTAGTCAGCCTTAAGATTATGACAGACAAATGCCAGGATTTCAAAGGTTGATTGCGTTTCACTACATTATTGAAGGAGAAGTACTAGGTCTAACTACATTAATTCACTTAAGTTATATTCCAAGAAGGGGATTTTGGGAAAAGTGAGAAACGTTTAGAATGTAATGTGTTACATTAGGCATACAGTCTGTTAAATAAGAGCGAGATAGGCATTACACACAGATAGTAAAAGATATCGCCTTAGTACTTTCACAGCCCAATAGAGGGAACCTTTGTTCTTCATGCAATGTCCATAAATTATTAGTTTACTTTGAATCCTTGACTGAGATACACAAGAAGAGACATGATTGCATCTTACGCGTCGCGTTTTGAGGCTGTAGCCTCCCCAAAGTAAAACGAAAACAAGTCACTCCGCGGCGTCTAAATGTAACAGGAAATCAAAATAATTTGTAACACGTTATAAACTGGTTAAAACATGGCTGGCTTTGGCAATTCGTTGCACTCATGTCGCTTCTTGTGTATCTCAGTCAAGATTCAAAGTAAACTAATGCTATTTGGACATTGTGTGAAGAACAAAGAGTCCCTCCATTGGGCTGTGAAAGTACTAAGGCGATACCTGTTACCATCTGTGTGTAATGCTGATCACGCTTTTATATAACAGACTCTATCTATTTATAACTGTTAAATGAGAACCTAGGCCTGCGCTAGAGACAAAAACCGCCCTGTTCGAGATACAGTCTTAACCTGACACAGCCGAAATGAAGCAGGAGCATGTCTGAATTGTAGGAAGGCTGTGTAATAACCTAAGTTTGTATTTACCAGGCATAATAAACGTTACTCTACAGGGTAAAATGTGGCGATAAGTATGTCACAAATGCATCTTCTAATTATATCTAAGGTAACAGATTTTTTCGTCATTCATGTGTTAGATTGCGAAGCCTTCTCACAAACTGATGTCACCCATGCGTGCAACTATATCTCTCCTTTTATATTTTCGTAATCCTGCTTAATGTACAATAATGTTGTTCGATATTGATGGCCTTATTAAGTAAACCATTTAATTGGCCGGTGTTGCCTTAGAGAACCTATGAAAAACCAAAGGCAGAATGACTAAATCAAAGTTTAATAACAAGAGTTTATTGTTGTACTGCAACCAAATGTTTCCTTTTCTGCTACTATTGTCACGTTCTGCCCAGCATCGACATAGAATCAGTTAACGTACGGTGTAGTTGTCGTCAATATGAATGTTGATTTAAACGTCGCAGTGCTTTACTAGGCATGGTTCTACTGGAGGTGGCTACCACTTGCCTTTCTCCAAACTTCGAAATGACTTACCCAGACAACTGTGTGGTCACCTACAGTTTAAAACTGTTTGCAAATCACAGAGCAAGTCAACATGTTTACTATCTGCAACATGTTTACTATCTCCACAAGACATATTTTGAATGAGTATGATATTGTAGCATACCATTGCTCAAAGCAATTAATATTTAATTTAACAGCATTCTACTACTAACGAGTTTCGGAACGCGAATTAAAAGTAAAAAAAAAAAAATATATTACCCAAGAAAATTTGTAAAAAGTACATAGTGCAGCTTTCTCCCTCTTCAAAAATTCTGAACACCGGCTGACTGAGTGTTCTAAGGTTTCCGTAACGCCTTCCTCACACTGGACGTGTTTTTGAACGTGAAACACGCTGAAAGTGGTTTTCACTATGGTCGGTTCACGCTCAGAAACAAGCTGGTTGATCACACGGAACGTGCTCCACAATCTTATTTGCGATCGCAGTGATAGTTACAGGCTGTATCTGATCCGCAAACCATACAATTCGTTTACGAAATTGGACGAGCATAGAATAGCTACTGTACGTTAGCTATCGTACAGGATTAGCGAAGAAGATTCTGGACGCGTCGATTGATTGGACAACGAGTTGTTTGTAGAGGAACGCTGCATATGTTACTGATGACATTATAAAAACACTATTCCTTTTTCACTGCGTACATCGCTGGCCGGAGTGGCCGTGCGGTTCTAGGCGCTACAGTCTGGAGCCGAGCGACCGCTACGGTCGCAGGTTCGAATCCTGCCTCGGGCTATGATGTGTGTGATGTCCTTAGGTTAGTTAGGTTTAATTAGTTCTAGGTTCTAGGCGACTGATGACCTCAGAAGTTAAGTCGCATGGTGCTCAGAGCCATCACTGCGTATATTAAAACGCAGATGTGATCCCTTGTCGGTATGCGAGCCATACTGTCCTGCCCATAGTACTCAATGAACTAAATTATGAGGGAATCAGCTAGAGACGAAGCCAGTAATTTTGAAATTCATGGTTGTATACGTTCCTTGACACATTCACAAAATCGAACAAACTCAGTCCTAAAAGACGTGCATTCTTACATACAAAAAACATCGGAAACTCCAGACCAAAGTTCTATTAAATTAAAGCCTCACAATCATAAAGAAAACATTAAAAAATACTAGCAGATAGCAGGGTGCAAATCTGCAGCCTTTCACTTCAGAGGCTGTATTTCTATCTGTTACACTACAGCTAACACACGTTATATGGATCTACATTTGTATCTTTTGGTTTCCCAAAGACTAAAGACTTTAACCGCATGTATGTTATTATTTGACATTTAACAGAATCTATGAGTCGACCAGAGATAACTGATCTTTATATCTGAACGCATCGTTTGATATAACACGGGGTTACGTCCCATCAAGAGTAGTGTTCGTTAGAAAGGTACTGGGTTAGAGAAGGGGCCATGTCCTTATAAATGAGTGTACGGTGAATCTGTTCCAACAAAAAAGAACAAACGAGAGAATGCAATGAAAATTCTGTGGTACATACCTGACGAGCCATTTTATAACAGTATCTGCCAGTGGCCAGCGAAGGATGGACAAGATAAAGATGAAGCATACCAACTATCGTCTACTTTGCTGTATTTTGCTTGTGGTTGTATTTTGGGTACAATATGAATAAACCACACACTCTTTTGCTACTGTGATGAACTATATAAACTTGCATAACACAGTTCTTCCGCTGCGAACAGGACGCTAGTTGCTCATCAACATCACAGGTTCGGAAAGGGGCCATCTCCAGTACATTCAGGCTGATTACCCACGACAGTCTATGGCTAAATTATGTTGTAATGGTGTACATTGTTTCACTCTAGGGTCAAATGCTAAGTGGCAACTCTACGTCATGATGCTTAAACTAGTATTGTAGTAAAACAGTTTGTTATGTCACAAATTTGTTTGCGTGGCCATCCTCCGCAGCAAGCACAAAAATACTTGTTTTGTAAATAAAACCGGCTTTTATGGCTGTTGCAGCAAGGAAAGGTGGTTTTATTAAAAAAACAAGTAGTTTGTTATGTCACCTGAAAAATTTATTTTCTGGGGCATGACCTATTTTCCAACCAACTGATTCAAAAATAACAGATTGTACCAAAAAAAAGGGTTCAAATGACTCTAAGCACTATGGGACTTAACATCTGAGGTCATCAGTCCCTACTTAAACCTAACTAACCTAAGGACATCACACACAGCCATGCCCGAGGCAGGATTCGAACCTGCGACCGTAGTCGCAGTGCGGTTCCAGACTGTACCAAAAGGACTAGTTTTTGATAAATCTTCGGTGCTTAGGTATTTTAAAATGTCATGCTTTCGTAACACGGAAGCAGGTATAATATGAAAACTACTAAATACGAAAAGCCTATAACCACCGAAAACTCGTTTCCTGTCATTTTGTCATAACAAACCGCACCAAAGCGACGATTTTTCGCGATACCCTGCATGGGTTAGTGCCTTTGAAACGGCTTAATACTCTGCCTGAAAAAAAAAAAAAAGATGAAGCAACCAGAAGAGAGGAAGGGGGGGGGGGGAGGAAACGAAATGAAACTTCATTTGTTGAGAGGGTATGTGATGTTTACAATATCGAGCCAGTTTTCCAAAGATCTTGGCAATATGAGCCCACTTCTCGGTATGACGTTGCACCCTCTCTGGCCCATGCACTGATCCGACTGGGTCGTAACGTCAGAGCTGGTCCCACACGTGTTCTACCTGTTACTGATCTGGAAATCTTGCTGGCCAACGTGGGTACCTCATCATCACATCATCAAAGAAAAATGGTTCTGAGCACTATGGGACTTAACATCTGAGGTCATCAGTCCCCTAGAACTTAGAACTACTTAAACCTAACTAACCTAAGTATATCACACACATCCATGCCCGAGGCAGGATTCGAACCTGCGACCGTAGCGGTCACGCGGTTCCAGACTGAAGCGCCTAGAACCGCACGGCCACACCGGCCGGCCATCACATCATCACGCAGACAGTTCACAGAGACATGTGCAATGTGTGAACGAGCATTGTCCTGTTGAAAAACGGCACCACGAAACTGTCGTATAAGAGGTAACACAGAAGGATGCAAGACGTCCGCGACCTACCTTCCGAATTCGCTCAGTCACTACCAGGCGTGACCTGGAGTCACAGCCGATGGCTCTCCACACCATGGCACCAGGAGTAACGCCGCAGTGCCTCTGCAAAACATTGAAAGACTAGGATCTCTCCTCAGATCGCCGCCAACGATAATCATCCTGGGTAGTGCAGAGCCATTCATCGCTGAACACAATGCGACGCCGTTCGTCTGCAGCGCACACTTCCCGGTCACAGCACCACTCCAAATGTAGCCGTTTGTGCTGTAAATGGCAGCCTACGCTTGGGACAGTAATTCCCTGGTCCAGCTGCTCTGCCAGTGGTGCGGAATGACACGGTACGTTGCAGGGTTGCCGTTACTTGTTCTCGGATGCAGGCGTCGATTTGAAGGGGTTAGGATGTATGCGGCGCACAATAAGGTGACCCTCCCTTATGGTAGTCACACATGGTCGACCAGAACCTTGACGACGAGTATGACTGCCCCCACGTTCCCAAGAAGGCCAACATGGGGCCACTGTCGCATCTGAATGTCCCAAAAATCTCGATACGTCATGATTCGGCCAGCCGGGCGAATGGAGATCCACAATAAGGTACGTTTTCAATCTCTGCCAAGTTCTGATAACGCTGTCTCACAACAAAACACGACGTCACCGTGTCCTTCACAGTGATCATCCAGTATTTGACAGCGTTCACGCCTCTTATACAGGGATGTTCGGAAATTCCTGTTACCAGGCTTCTAGGACTTGTGGAGAATAATGAGTACATAATATTTTGAATAGGAACCCATGTCCGGAAATGTCGTACAACGACGGTACAGAGTGCCAAAGCTATAGGCTCCAGCGCCTGTAAATGTATGTACGATCTATTGATGACGTTACAAACTGTCTAGGATGATGGAGAAGTATAAATGTATCAGTTTGATGAAGTGTCCCTGTACCGGAAACGAAAGACTAGAAAGTTACTTGCGAAAACCGTTCTCATACATCTGGCAGTGGGATACACGTACTGGTACTGTTGTTGCTAAGATTGTAGGGCAGGCTACATTCAGAGGTGACAGTATGGACCAAAAGAAGAACAAAATGTCTATTAAAAAAGAGCTCTACAGTGCGTACTGAAGAGCTAAGAGCATTTGTTCAATAGAGAAGACGTGCTTCACAGTAGCGGAGACGAACACATGCTTATGGGTCCTCACTTCCGCTGTTTAGAGTCCATGTTTACTGGACATTTTTCCTTGTTTTCCTCCTTACTACCACCTCTGAAAGTTCTCTACGTTACAATATTAGCAACGACAATACAAGTACATACTGTCAAAAGTACCACAACGGTTTGCGCTTACAACTTTCAACTCGTTCGTTTCTGGTACAGGGCCTTTTATCTCAAATGGATACATTTATCGTTCTTCAACATCCTAAACAGTCTATAATACCATCAAGGAATCCCCCTGTTTATACACACATTTACAGGCGCCGGTCCCTATAACTTTGACGCTCTGTAGCGTCGTTCGGTGACGTTTCTGGACATGGGTCTATATCCAAAATATTATGTACTCATTACTCTCTAGAAGTACTGGAGAGGGAGGAGGAGGAGATTAGTGTTTAACGTCCCGTCAAGAACGAGGTCATTGGAGGCGGAGCACAAGCTCGAACCAGGGAAGGATGGAGAAGGAAAGCGGCCGTGTCCTTTCGAAGGAACCATCCCGACATTTGCCTTAAGCGATTTAGGGAAATCATGGAAAACCTAAATCAGGATGCCCGGACGCAGGTTTGAACCGTCGTCTTCCCGAATGCGAGTCCAGTGTACTAACCACTGCGCTACCCAGCTCGTTTACATGTCCTACAAGTTTGTGACGCGGATTTCAAAACACCCTGTATACCGTAGCAGAGCTGTTAACAACAATAAACAAGAACAACAGTAACGCATTCTAGTGGCCGTGTTACGCATCAGAACGAATTGCGTCTCTGATCAGTTACAAACCGCCGATGATGTACGTGTACTTAGTTACATTGACATCCGACCGTATCTTCTGGTTGTTTCACTTTTTACTCATAACATGTGAGTGATTACATAAAAACCACCAAACACTGGCTTCAAGTGCAAACGACGCAATCCAGTACGGCAAGTTCTGCTTGTGACGAAGATTACGGATCTTGCATCTCACTGGTCACGTTCCTCTCCATGAAGTAAATATGTGTGACATATTCTGCCCTTCGGAATGTTCTGCAACGTGTAATTCTATGTTGTGACGTCTCAAAACTAAACGTTGACAAAGCTCCATGTCCACGTTCGCAGTGTAAAGACTGTTTAAGAGAAAACACCAAGCTGCCTGCAGATGGAGACATAGGAAGTCTCCAGATAATGACATCCCAAGAGGGCCTCCAAGCATCATAGTCGGATGTTACTGTCCTACAGTGTCTGTGGTAATAGTGCAATGGGGGCACCATTTAAAGAAACCAATCAAACTTCACTACTCATCAGAGCAAAGAGGTCTGCGAACATTGCTAAACTGAACATTACTCGTGGATAGTTGGTGAAACGAAGAAAACGAACTGGCCAGTCCGATGTAAATACAGCATTACGAAATAGATTCGCATTCATGCACGCATGCACTCCTGAAGGACATTGTATTGTGAAGATATAGACACTGTATAAACGCAGACATTGTAACCGTTAATGATATATCCTTGCCTCGACGGGCTAAAATGACCATACAATATTTGTCTCCCTGTGCGGGGATCACAACTGTGCGAGAATAACAGTGGGGACTACGTGACATACGGAAGTTTGGGGGCGTGCTCGGATGGCCGAAGTTGTTGAGGCGACCGCTCGCAGAGCGGGAAATCAGGTTTCGAGTCCCGATCCGGGACACGTTCCGTCGGACATCAATGCATGGTCGCAAATGCGAATCTATTTCGTAATTTTCACCACAGCTGCAATCGTCACTGACAGTGTCTGCTTCTTGTATTGTGAAATAGAGACACTGCAGAAACAAAAACATTGTAATCACTAAAAATACTCCGTTTGTCTCAAAGTAATAATTAAAACCCAGGAAAGAGCCCCGGGATAATAATTAGTACAATGAGCACATTATTATTTTCTTTTATGTTTATTGTATGATGACAAGACTTTTTTTCGCAATTACCTTTGTAAAAGGTAATTTCTATTAATCTGCTTGTGGTCAAAGGTAGATAATTTATGCTTTGTTGAAACAAAAGCAGCTATAATATGAAAGCAGCTACTGGAGTCCCGACAAAGTATAGGGTGTTCATAAAAGAATGTCCCAGTTATAAAGTTAAATAGTATCAGTTGTTAGCTTTGTAAAGTGTTTCTTCAAGATCACAACTACAGAGTAGCTCAAGCAGTTTTAGAGAAGCGCCTGCACAAGTAATGTTTTGTTGTTTTCCCAACTGCAGCGCCACACACGTAAAATGGAGGCTCCTGAGTGTAAAGTTTTTTTTTGCGATAGGTAGTTTACTAAGAGTGAATCTGTAACTTCAGTTCAACAAGCATTTCTTTTATAGTTTAATTGTGATTCCCCATGAAGCAAAAGCACCAGCCGATGGCATTCGAAAGGAACGGAACTGTGTGTGAAGGTAAAATTACGGGACAATCACACGTATCTGAAGAGGATGTCGACTGTGTCAGATCATCTTACCTTCATAGTTGTAGCAAGCCTATACGGAAAGCACGTTTTGAACTTCAGTTGCCAAAGACAACAGTGGGGAAGGCTTTAAGACAACGTCTACACTTGCATCTATCTATACAGGTTGTACAGTTGGCACATGCTTTAAAGCCAGATGACTATGGTGTACATTATAACTTTTGATCTAAGTGGTAAATACCCATTACGTTCCTATCTGGGGGCCAGATCATCTTCATGAATCTGTTCAGTATCAAAGAGATTCCCCAAAATTAAACTTTTTCTGTGCCGGGCCCAGACGTCAAGTGTATGGACTTTTTTTATTTTTTGTTGAAGCTGCCACAACGCGAGTGGCTTATCTGGATGTGCTGCAATAATGTCTGTTTCTCCAATTAGAAAGTTAACCAGAAGACTTTATTTGGGGACAAGATGAGCCCCTCCCCAGTGACACCTCTTTGTACAGGAGTGGTTGAAAGTCGAAACTGACCGCTGGACTGGTTGTAATGGTCAGAACAATAGCAATCTTTCCGTCTGGACTCCGTGTCCACCTTACCTCATGCCATGCAAATCTTTTTCCTTTGGGGCTTTATACAAGATCGCGTCTACTTTCCGCCACTACCTAATGATTTGCCAGAGTTGAGACACAGAACAGCAGAACAGAAGAGGCTATTGCTTCAGTTACTCTGGACTTTAACCAAAGTGTGGGAAGAATTGGATTTTAGGTTGGATGTGTGCTGTATAACTAAATATGCACATAATGAACATATGTAGCAAAAACTAGGTTAGTTTATCTTCATATCTTTGGATTATAGGCAACCACTCAAAAAAAGCGGAAACGCTGAGACGTCGACAGGCACACACAAAAAGAAAGAAAACTTTCTAGCAGCACTTCGTGAGGAAAGCGCAGCTTGTTGCCTCCGCACCGCCACTCACCCGTGGCTGTCTGTGGGTAGGGTTTTGGTTAGCTGAAGCTTGTTTCCTCCACTCCCTGCCCCTGGGAGCTTGGTCAGGACTTCGTGAACAAACTTGAGCCTCCTATGCATAAGCGATTTTCTGGCCAAAATCGACTACTCGTTGTGGATTCGCGACACATGTTTGTGTGAATCTGCCTCCAGCTACATCACAAGTGGGTCAGTGACGCCAATGATCAGTTTACTGCGCCGAGTATATAATTCTAAAATCTTGAGTGTGCTGTAGCCTGTCAGCGCATGCATAGAAACAGGCTGCTGATATCGCAATTTAACCTTTCCTCGCTGAGCTCAGTCCTATTATAGTAATGGATTTTGTGCTGTTGTTTCTCTTTAATCTTTATTTTGTTCGTAGCTCCGTTTTCTCGGGTCATTGAAAAAGTTTCGCGAGTGCCTGGGTTTTTTCCTACTAGTCTTCTCCCGCAAGAGAAACGAAATATCTGGATGCGAAAATGTACTCACGTTATACGGTACCTGGACAAAAAAAAAAAAAAAAAAAAAAAAAAAATGCCTACACTATGTGTAAGTAATAACTTAAACAGATAAACGTTTTAATCAAAATAGTTTCAACAGTGAAAAATTCAGATCTGTTTAATGAGATAAATAATTTTCATTGTTGTTTGGCACTTAGAAATAAAACGAGGCCGGCCGGAGTGGCCGTGCGGTTCTGGGCGCTACAGCCTGGAACCGAGCGACCGCTACGGTCGCAGGTTCGAATCCTGCCTCAGGCATGGATGTGTGTGATGTCCTTAGGTTAGTTAGGTTTAATTAGTTCTAAGTTCTAGGCGACTAATGACCTCAGAAGTTGAGTCGCATAGTGCTCAGAGCCATTTGAACCAATAAAACGAGATACAAAAGATGAAGCATTTATTACTGCCCCCTAAATATTTTTTATATATTTGTAAGTATATATTTTCTCGAGCCGATAAACATAGATGTTTTTAAGCACACTGTTCAGAATAATTTGGGGAACATAAACTTGGCCATCTGCTATACTCCATTGGACAATAATTGAGGACTTAGTATGTTACCAAATTATACCTTTATCTTTCACAGATTAAGTACATGACAGGTAATCATCATTCCAAATTCATTTACGTAATGAGAAATGAGGTGTCCGCAGGTGCCGAAAACATAGTGTAAACAATCACTTTTCACTGAACTTAGAGAGCTTAATATGCTCTCCATGACCATTTATGACGCCTGACACCAATGTGACACACTCCGTATAAGTCTACGCCGGTATCCATTCCCATTCTTCAATGAGAGCCTTTGAGAGTTCTCGAAGAGTCTATGGTGGAACAGGACGACCACTAGCACGTCTGTCAAACATGAACCACACATGCTCGGTGGGATTCAGGTCGGGACTGACCGCTGTCCACTCCATTACTTCAATGTTCAGGCTTCGCAAGTCGCCACATGGGCCCTGGCATTATCGTACATGAGAAGGAATTCGAGGCCATCACCGCATTCAGCAACCACCACATGATCCAACAGGACCTGTTCGACGTACTGTCTGGCAGTAAGACGACTATGGACAACGACAAGATCCATATGGCATCAACACTCACGCCTCCCCACACCAACGCGGAACCTTGGCCAAATCTGTAGATTTCTTGGGCAACAGTTGGTAGGTACTACTCACCATGGCGTCCCCACACACGAACCTCACGTCAGAGCAAATCTGAACTTGTCTGTGAAGAACACCTTTCGCCACTGACGATGTTAGCAGTTGACATAGGAAAGGCAGAACTGTAGGCGAACTGCTAGACGTTGTCGTGGCAAGTGGGTTACTCGAACAGGGCGTCTGGATCGTTTCTCGTAACCCGTTACTCACAGTCTGATTGGACACAGCGGCTCCGTACCCCTTCTGGGATGTGTTGCAGTGCTCTGGCAGTATCCGTAATACGCTGCAACTCAGTGACGGCCAGATAAGGTCCTTCACGGGGGTTGTTGAGCATCAGCGACTTCGTCCAACTCGCCTTTTGTGCTGACCTGTCTCTATGTGGCGAGTCCATGCCACATGGAGAGGCTCGGCATCAGCATCAACAGCAACAGGGCGGAACTTCCATCCTTCTTGGATCAAACAGACTGCCATTGCAACTGTCACTGGATTAAGATGTGCCTCTGCACGTGTGCTTGCGAAACGCACCAAGCTGTAGCCAGCCTCGTATTTCATTCTCCATTTTACTCAGCACATTTAATCGATTGATAAGATAGGTTTAATTAATCAATAAATTCCGACGTATATGGAAAAGAGCGGTATTATCTTGGGAGAGGACGCTGATTGTAGAATATTTCCTTTGACTTCTCGTAATTCTAAAGTGCATGCCGAATTCACTGTGGTACTTGGCAGGCAGTGAAAACATAGCCCTTGTAGTTTCCGTTCCCCTTGACCTACCTTCACCGGACGAGGCAGCTGACTGGACGCGCGCTGGAGATAACGCCGGCCCCAGTATTGTCATACTATATTTATTCTATCAAAAGAAAAGATTTTACTTACCTATAAAGTCAGACATGTATTACGCGGCAACCCGCTCTCACATTCACCGCGGCAGAGGGCGGCGCGAGTATTTGACAAAATTAGCCATGCTCAGGAGAGAATACGTTTGCATGTTGAGTTCAGCGAACTAGCCCTGCCTTTGCCAGTTGTCAGACATTAATTCAAAGGTTTCTCTGAATGACAGACCAACCAGTCATGTGGCATGTCCCATGCGATAACAACGCAATATTGTGCAACAGCCACGGGGCGCCTCCACAGGTGAGCCTTTTGTTTGGTGCCGATGGGTCGCGGACGCCAAGAGCGTAAACATTGAGAGGACAAATTTACGGAAAGCTTTTGACGGGACTTCATTAGATAGGTTGGAAATCCGGATCTTTGGGAACAGCGATGTGCCATAGGGTCATACTCGCAAGTTGCTGGAAAGAGGAGTTCAGATTGGTCGGCGTTCAGGTTCTTCCTACACCTCGACGCCCAAACCTCCCAGAACAAAATTGTTAGGAAGTGTCGGATTGGCGGAATAAAGCGCGCGACCTCAGATTGGCCAATATGGCAGTTTTGGCGGACTCACACCGAGAAGGAACAGGAGAGAAAACTATGAGACACTTCCTCACTGGGAGCCACAGTGGACACTTCCTCGCTGAGAGTCACAGAAAACACTTCTTTGTCGGGAACCAAAGTAGACGGACTTGGTCGTCGAGCGGCGCCGAGAGGAAGGCAATTCAAGAGCAGATGGGCCGCACCCGACCCCATCTGCAATCTCACCGCGCCCCGTCCCGCGCAACGTGTATCGCAGCAACGGCGTAGGAAATTCGTACGAGATGATAAACGTGTTGGTTCAGATTTATGTCAGTCACTGTGTGGGGTACCTTTCAGCCATGATTTTACCCCTTGGGGTTCTATTTCTACTTACTCACTAACATTCCGATGCAATTATTAGCAACACCTCAACTCGGCGATTAGCAGTTATTTAAAATGATTTCTTGTTCGTTCGGTCTATTTTATGAGAACTTTTCCAGACCTTTCCCTATGAAGATCCACAGTTACCACACGCTCATATGTGTACATGTAGTTATTTTCCCATAATGAGTATTTGACACTTGCTTGTTCTGAGCAGGCACTGCAATCATAACAATAAATGTACATAATTTGTAACCCTTGTTTCATTACAGTAGCTGTTACACCCCGTCACTTCTCTGTAATTAGTAAAGTTTAATCAGGACCCACAACTACTGTCCACGAGTCAGGGCCCCCTTTCCTTCCGTCTCCTTGCGCTGAATTACTTTACATACACTTGGACCGTACTGGCGGACTTGCACTTTGAGAGAGGCTACTCAGTGCATGTCAGTGGCGTAACAGATTGTCTAGACACATACCCCAGTGGCGCCTTACACATAGTTGAATACAACGTCTACAAACGACGAACATCGTCTGTGTGCATCACAATACTGGCACACCAGTACCCGCTTCCTTCTGAGGGGTCAGCTGATATTGTGATGCATAACGCAGCCGATACATGGCGAATGACTTTAGTTGTTGCATACATTGAAAGCGAAGGCCTCAAGCAGTGCAATGTGATCCAGCCTGTATCGAAGTAGGTTTAACACGCCGGACTTTGACGCAGTGTTCCTCTAATTCTTTTCAGTTGTATATTTGGACTACATTTGTCCTATTCTTTCAGTTCTCAGGTTCGTGAAGAATTTGCCGTATGAATTTTGTCAAGAACATTTACTTCGAATTTTGCTTTCATCATTAATAAATTATATAATTATTGCTTGTTCCTACATTTTGTTAGTATATTTCGATTTTTTCGTAAAAACAATGGTCAAATCGCACAGCACACATCTCTCACAAGAAACACAGATTCGGCGCTGAAGTGTAAATGAAAAGTACCACTCGTGACAAGTGACAGTCAGTACAGGAATAAAACGCCACCAGTGCTGCAGTAGACTCAATTCACGAGTCGTCGACTGAGACAAGCAAGTCGCTCGTGTAAAAGCGGCTTCATACCGCTTGCACTAACGTTCAAGAACGGCGTTTTCCCGGTTACTGTCGCTGTAGCACCTCCGTTGTCACTTGCAACGGTCGTTTGTTGCAACATGTAAATTCAGATTTTTTTTTGTCTCGTGTTTTTCTCCTTTCTTGTTAAAATTATTGTCACATTCATGAATTTGCTTCCCTGAACAAATGGGCATTGGAGCTCTTTTCCAAAGCGGGGAAGCTGTGTGTCGGCGACTTTTATTGCGTGGCCAGCATCTATGAACATCTGCTATGCCATAACTGATCTGTTATTTAACACAAAGAGATATACAGTGAATACTAAACTGAACATCGAAATATATTTTCGTGTTAAAAAATGTCGTGTAAACAATGCATGCGTCAAAAACAAAATAAAAATTGCATTTCAGATCATGCCAAATTTTATTACCCTATGATAACTTAATTTCCTGCTAAATTTCCTCTTTTACATACAGCGCAAAAAATGGCCGTGGCTGAAACTTTAATTGCCCCCATATTACAAAGGAGCCAATCACATTACATGGTGTACAGATCTGTTCATAAAAGTAAAGAAACGTTTGAATTTTGAGTGTAGTAGAAGGATTAACACCTTGTTGACACTTAGTATAGGAACACATCCTCTAAAAACTGGCAAGAAAACTGCGTCGCGTCCTTAAGTACCTGGCGCCAAGGTTTGGTTCATACATGGCCCAGCGCAATTTTTTGCGTTACGTAATTACTCTCTTTAATTAGTAAAAATCACGAAATTAACACAATGGACAGTTCATGATTCTTATTAAGATATTTTCGGCGCTCAATAGGCCACAGCATGTGGTTCCTTCACCACTCAGTATTCCGTCCAAATGTCTTCAACTTCAGCGACTGCTTGTAGTCTACGAGGAAGGGAGTCTGTGAGGTGGGTGATGAATCTCTCCTTTTCTGCCACCTCCTCCCAGGCAGCAACAATGAAGTTCTAGAAGGTATCACCAGCTTCGACGTGTTGTAAGGCCAATTTTCTCGCTTCGTCCGTTTCATCTCTGCCCATACGGTTGCAACAGGCCTTACGTCTGGTGCAGAAGGAGACCAGCCGAGAAGAGAATTCTCATTCTCTTTAGCAAACCACTCCTGCACCATCGCTGACATACTAGTACGCAAGGTGGCCTGGTCCTACTGGAAACAGATTACTCCGTCAGAGTATATAGTTGTCATACTGATGGGACCATAAATTTCAAAAAACGTTCAAATGTGTGTGAAATCTTATGGGACTTAACTGCTAAGGTCATCAGTCCCTAAGCTGACACACTACTTAACCTAAATTATCCTAAGGACAAACACAGACCCATGCCCGAGGGAGGACTCGAACTTCCGCCGGGATCAGCCGCACAGTCCATGACTGCAGCGCCTTAGACCGCTCGGCTAATCCCGCGCGGCACCATAAATTAACTCATAATAAAGGTACTGGGTACCATCGAGTCAACCATCTATCCAGTGAAACATTCCACGTCCACGGGAACACATCCAGCTCCAAACTGCCATAAATATAGCGCCGCTATGCAATGACTCATGGACATATTTGGAGTCGAAACGACACCATGTGACCTGTACACACGTACTAGACCATCATGAGCTGTGGACAATACCAAGTCGTAAAATATCACGTCACTCCAGTCAGGATTTATACTGTCCTCGGCAAACGCTAATCGATAGTCTCTATGATCATCACGGAACCTCTCCTTGATGCCAGCACGTTTCATAAATAATTTCCCGAAGCTGGCGCCTTATAGCATCCACCGACACGGCAAGCGTAGTAGCATGCTTCAACTGCATCGCGTTCTGCCGTCAGGTGTTGAAAAGCTCATTATCCCGGAATGTTGTTACACTCCAAAGTCCAGTTCCCGCACGCCTATTGGATTCTCTAGTATCTCGATAATGATTATCTTTTATCGCTCAGTGCGCTCTGTGGCACCATTCTGCGCCCTGGCCTTCGAAGCTGACCAGTTCGCTTCCTCCACAAGGGTAATGACGTGGTCACGAATAGTCTGTTAACGATGACGCATGGCGCACGAATAATGTGTCTCGATATAAAACTATGTGGTGCTGGTATTTGACCTTACTCGTCTGCACACAGAATGAATGGTGCGCCTGCACACCTAATTCGCCACGACAGACTGGAGGCCTGTTACCGTTTAACATCAATGAATCTGGGTGAAAAATTCTCACGTATTGTGTCAAATAAAGGTAGTAGATTTAATTTCTCGACTCCAGGGATGTCAATCTCTAGCAGAAGTGACTCTCATTTATTTATAAAGAAAATTCCTTCTCATCTTCTGTGGGAAATTAGCTGCACATCATCGAAATGTGTTTCACATAATACAATGGAGGGTTTCATAGACAACAAATCCTTTGATTATAAGAATGTGTCTCTTATGCCCAAAAAAATTGCAATTGATTCGAACAAGAGACGCTTTACTCAAAGAGTCTGCTTATTTTTCATTTAGTTACAGCGATAATTTACGAACTTATCTCTATTGAATCAACATGTAGTAAATTTATCGATAATACCAACATATTATATTTGCAGAAAAGATTTTCTGCCTTCTTGGAATAGATCTGGAATACTGGCAAGGTCATTTTGCTGTATGTAATAGTTGAAGTAATATTTGCTCGTCTGCATGTTCCGAAAGCAAACAGAAAAATATGACATGCTACACTTCATTCACATCAGTTCCACACAGTGCTTTAACATTGGATGCGACTTCTGGCGGGCCATTTGTTCCACCAAGTTTATACAGGGTGGTCCATTGATCATGACCGGGGCAAATATCTCACGAAATAAGCGTCAAACGAAAAAACTACAAAGAACGAAACTTGTCTAGCTTGAAGGGGGGAACCAGATGGCGCTATGGTTGGCCCGCTAGATGGCGATGCCATAGGTCAAACGGATATCAACAGAGTTTTTTTTTAAATAGAAACCACCATTTTTATTACATATTCGTGTAGTACGTAAAGAAATATGAATGTTTTAGTTGCACCGCTTTTTTGGCTTTGTGATGGATGGCACTGTAATAGTCACAAACATATGGCTCACAATTTTAGACGAACAGTAACAGGTAGGTTTTTTAAATTAAAATACAGAACGTAGGTAAGTTTGAACATTTTATTTCGGTTGTTCCAATGTGATACATGTACCTTTGTGAACTTATCATTTCTGAGAACGCATGCTGTTACAGAGTGATTACCTGTAAATACCACATTAATGCAATAAATGCTCAAAATGATGTCCGTCAACCTCAATGCATTTGGCAATACGAGTAACGACATTCCTCTCAACAGCGAGTAGTTCGCCTTCCGTAATGTTCGCACATGCATTGAGAATGCGCTGACTCATGTTGTCAGGCGTTGTTGGTGGATCACGATGGCAAATATCCTTCAACTTTCCCCACAGAAATAAACCCGGCGACGTCAGATCTGGTGAACGTGAGGGCCATGGTATGGTGCTTCGACGACCAATCCACCTGTCATCAGATATGCTATTCAATACCGCTTCAACCGCACGCGAGCTATGTGCCGGACATCCATGATGTTGGAAGTACATCACCATTCTGTCATGCAGTGAAACATCTTGTAGTAACAACGGTAGAACATTACGTAGGAAATCAGCATACAATGGACCATTTAGATTGCCCTCGATAAAATGGGGGTCAATTATCCTTTCTCCCATAATGTCGCACATACATTAACCCGCCAAGGTCGCTGATGTTCCACTTGTTGCAGCCATCGTGGATTTTCCGTTGCCCAATGGTGCATATTATGCCGGTTTCCGTTACCGCTGTAGGTGAATGACGCTTCGTGGCTAAATAGAACGCGTGTAAAAAATCTGTCATCGTCCCGTAATTTCTCTTGTGCCCAGTGGCAGAACTGTACACGACGTTCAAAGTCGTCGCCATGCAATTCCTGGTGCATAGAAATATGGTACTGGTGCAATAGATGTCGATGTAGCATTCTCAACACCGACGTTTTTGGGATTCCCGATTCTCGCGCAATTTGTCTGCTACTGATGTGCGGATTAGCCGCGACAGCAGCTAAAACACCTACTTGGGCATCATCATTTGTTGCAGGCCGTGATTGACGTTTCACATGTGGCTGAACACTTTCTGTTTCCTTAAATAACGTAACTATCCGGCGAACGGTCCGGACACTTGGGTGATGTCGTCCAGGATACCGAGAAGACATATCACACGCCCGTTGGGCATTTTGATCACAATAGCCATACATCAACACGATATCGACTTTTTCCGCAATTGGTAAACGGTCCATTTTAACACGGGTAATGTGTCACGAAGCAAATACCGTCCGCTCTGGTGGACTTTTACGTGATACCACATACTTATACGTTTGTGAGTATTACAGCGCCATCTAGCACAAAGCGAAAAAAGTGGTCCGACTAAAACATTCATATTTATTTACGTACTACACGAATACGTAATAAAAATGGGGGTCCTATTAAAAAAAAACGCAATTGATAACTGTTTGACCTATGGCAGCGCCATCTAGCGGGCCACCCAAAGCGCCATCTGGTTTCCCCCTTCAAGCTGGACGAGTTTCGTTCTTTGTAGTTTTTTCGTTTGACGCTTATTTCGTGAGATATTAGGCCCAGTCACTATCAATGGACCACCCTGTATACTGTACTACGTGTAAGCTAATTTTAATGTTACACTTCAACGCGTTAAACGTGTTTCACTGTACTGACAATGTTAAATTGTCGGCTCAGTGCCTATTTACAGAGCAAAAAATACAATATATGCGTTCCGAAGGTCAAACCTTCATCATAAGAATTACTGTAGAAGAACCTCTAAAAGCGACCAATATGGAACATACACAAGAGCAATAAGAATAAAATAAAATAAACGGGCGTCGAAAAGGATGTGTATCAACAATTTGGCATTGTTAATCTTACAGTGCCGAAGATAAATAAAAATACAGAGCACATTACAGCAATGTTTGAGCCAGAATGTTCGAGCCAGATAGAAAATATTTTTCGAACGGCTAAACACAAAGGCGTATATGTGTCGCTTGCATGTTTCAATCAAGCTGTGTCTCGGAACGCTACGATATCGGGACCTTTATTACTGGAAAGAGCTAATGAACTTGCAGAACTGCAAATCCAGGCTGTTTGGCACGTTTCAAGAAAATAAACGACACAATGTTGAAAAATGTTTGCAGTGAAATTCATGAAGTGTTACTGACTACAGCTATAGGTTGTTTGTAATCTACCTTGCCTTCAATTCTCTAAATAATATGACGTGAACTAACCTTCGTCACAAACATATCCGACTGAATTTCCCGCTGCTTATCCAGTACAGTTTTGTTGTTTAAAGGAAAATTGTGTTCAGAGGGGAAATTCTCTAACGAAGAATTTCGGTGTAGGTAGGAGGCCATTTGCATGGCTCCAAAAAACTACCCTTATTTCTCGTTGGGAAAAGTTTGAAACAACGGTGTGTTAATGAATGTAGGAACGTTATTAGATGAAAATAAGACCAAAAAAAGCATGGATGGTGGATGGTGGCCGCTTTGTTCACCGATTAGATTCTCAATGTAGGTAAACAATAATTTATTCCCCCCCCCAAAAAAAACAATAATATACTGTATATCGATTATCATTTTACAGTACGTATGTACAAGAGCAAATTTTAATTGTATAGGCCCTATCGGATCAGTGTCTGCAATCCAGTTTGATTTGACTGTAAATCCAGTAGTTTTTCTTACCCAATGTTTATCACAAAATTCTTCTAACACGAAGAAATATGTCAGTACCCGCAGTTTCTTGCTAAGTATTTTTCGCTCTATATTACACAGGGTTATTCCTAAGTACCTACAGTCTTTAAGAAGATGAGCACATGAAAACTAGAAGACATATAGAAAATAGACGCAAGTCAATGGATAGAGCATCGCTCTAACTTTTTAAATCGTATTACAAGTGCACTGCTTGTGAAGCGGCAATGTCAGCTTGTGCGTACAGTTCACTGAAATAACTGCTGCTTCTCGGGAAGCTATAACTACAGGAGCCCGCTATGGATATGTGCTAATTTGGTTCCCTATCTGCAGGCGAGATCGAACGCAATGCGACAATACGCATCGGATGATTTGTCTACATTTTCTGATACGCGTGCCCCTAGGCGATGCACTCTGCAACAACGCCACGGCGTTGAACTTGAAGGGACGCTCTGTCCACTGATGTCCGCCATTTTTCAATGCATCTTGTTATCACGAAGTCGTCCTCTGAAGCCCCAGAGGGTGGTTTGATAAGTCTCATAAAAAAAACAAAAAAAAAACAAAGATGTTTGTTTCGTAACCATCTCAGCTTATATCTCGACATAGTCTCCTCTGAATGTTACATAGTTGGTCCAGCGATCCTCCAGTTTTTTCGTCCCATTGGAGAAATACGTTCCGTCAAACTCTGCGGAATACACGTAGACTGGAAATATCACTTCCTCAGTTGACTTAAAAATTTCTTCCCAGTAATCCAAAGTTTCAAGTTGGAGAACAGGAAGAAGTCACTTGGCGCTAAGTCTGGTGAACATATTAGATGAGAAATCTATTCAAATCCCAATTCATGTACATTCGCCAATGTTATCGCTGATGTGTGGGATGGAGCATTTTCTTGTGTGCCAACATTGGTCATTTCTCAGCCAACGCAAATTTCAAATGATCCAACAACGAAGCATAATATGGTCCACTTAATGGTTCTGCATTTTCCCAAAAAAAGGAATGGCCATCACCTTAACTAGCTGACGAAATGGTCTTTGCCTTCTTCAGTATACTTTCATCAATTTGTCCATTGTTTTGAGTTTGATGTGTAATGATGGATCCAGGTTTCATCAACAGTCACAAAAGAAGTCTTGCGGATTGCGATTAAACATCGCCAGATATTGTATGGAAATGCTGTGTCGACTGTGAGCAATGGCGGCACCCATCTCGCACACAGCTTCTTCGTAGCCATTTCTCCGTGCAGCATAGGATGGAATCGCTGAGTTGAGATGCCTGCAGTCTCAGCAATCTCACCTATTTTTATTCGGCGGTATGGCAATAAAATATCATGGATTTTGTCAATGGTTTCCTTTGAGGTGACCTCAGTTGGGACGACCAGAGCCCGCTTTTTCTTCGGTGCTTGTCTGACCACGGTGAAATTCAGTAATCCAAAACTAAACGGTCTTCAATGATGGTGCGGAGTCCACGTCAACATCATCCAATTCTGTTTTGATTCATGTGGGAGTCGAACGCTTCAACTGAAAATGTTTAATAGCAGCATAAAACTCTGTTTTCTCAGTTTTCAATCGCAGTCGACACACTGCTCGTTTCAGACGTCTATCAAAATGAACTGCAGGCTGTACAGTGTTGAAATTGTTTATACAATCCTTGAAATAATAATGCTTATCAACCATGAAGATGCCACAAAAATGTTCGATTCATTCTTAGAAATTTAGCAGACTCATCTACCTTCCCTCATAACCCTATGTGATAAGAGGCAGCAAATAAAACTGATACAAAATTGTTAAGGCTTTCGTGGCCACTTGTTGACAAACTGCCTATTGGCTTCTGTCTCGGGTTCTTCGGCCGACGTTCATCTAATGATTTTTCTGACGTTTCGCCAGCACGAGTGGCTGGCATTGTGAAAGCTTCACCCTCCATTGCCAGTGGTGAACTGGAGGAGAGCTCGCGGCCGCAGACTATATGTACCTGGCGCGCCAACGTCCGAGGGCTTCTCCACGGTCATTTCCGGTGCGGTTCTCCTCTTGCTACCTGCGACGGTCGTTCGCTGCAGTACGGGAAGCCAGGATCCGTTTACCTTAAGGCTTTCCTCCTTCTTGTTGAACACGGCGCAAACACGGCGTAAAGACGATTTTCAAACCGACAAGGAAGATCAAAGAGTGTCTTAGATCGGCGAAGGAGAAAAAGAGACCCACTTGCAATGTCGGGAATATACCGTATACCTTGCATATGCGGAAAAGTTTATGTCGGAATGACTGGACGATCCATTAACACCAGGATCAAAGAGCATAAGCGACATTGCAGGTTGGGGCAGGTGGAGAAATCGGCCGTGGCAGAGCACGCACTGAATGAGATCGACCACGTAATAAAATTCGCCGACACGGAAGTTCTGGCTGTAGAGAAGCACTATCACACGCGCTTGTTCAGAGAAGCTGCAGAAACCCAAAAACACGCGAACAGTTTCAACAAGGAGGAGGAAAGCCTTAAGGTAAACGGATCCTGGCTTCCCGTACTGCAGCGAACGACCGTCGCAGGTAGCAAGAGGAGAACCGCACCGGAAATGACCGTGGAGAAGCCCTCGGACGTTGGCGCGCCAGGTACATATAGTCTGCGGCCGCGAGCTCTCCTCCAGTTCACCACCGGCAATGGAGGGTGAAGCTTTCACAATGCCAGCCACTCGTGCTGGCGAAACGTCAGAAAAAGCATTAGATGAACGTCGGCCGAAGAACCCGAGACAGAAGCCAATAGGCAATTTGTCAAATCTGATACAAATGGAAAAAAGTAAATAAACTGTTTATTATTTCAGAAGTATTCACCATAACCGTTAATTCATTTATCCCACTGTGTGACAAGACGGGCAGCGCCTTCATGGAAAAATATTGGTCGTCGCCTATGGAACCATGATTGTACCCATCAGGTTACCTTCCATTCAGAAGGCTGTTGCACGCAGCGACTGTTATATTGACTTGTAAGAAATAGCTGACAACTATCAGTCGTCCTTTTTAAATTTTATTGGCAGATCTAGATTTCAGCCTGAAACTAGCCATTCTCAATGCACTATCATTTTTGATCGATTCTTGCAATGCCTGTTGGTCAGGCTTCATCCACAGTTCATTTAATACTATTAATACTATTAAATGAACTGTGGATGAAGCCTGACCAACAGGCATTACAAGCATCGATCAAAAATGATAGTGCATTGAGAATGGCTAGTTTCTAGCTGAAATCTAGATATGTCAATAAAATTTAAAAAGGACGACTGATAGCTGAAATCTATTATTTACATGATTGTACCCAGTCGTGCACCTCCTCGTCTGACACAAATTGACGGACAAGAATGTCTTTCTCCAAGGCTACAAAAATATTTAAAAATTGCACGAGGAAGAGATTGGGACTGCTTTAGAGGGTGTGTAAGGGCTTCCCAGTGAAACCTTTGCAGCGTACTCATAACGTTGGCAACATGTGAGCGGGCATTATCCTGCAACAGAATGAAGTTGTCCGTCAACAGTCCTGAGCATTTGGACTTGACAGCATGCTTCAGTTACGCACAGGGATATATGGACACTTCGCAGAAATTGAAGCGCGCCGTCAAGTCCAAACGGTATCACTCTGTTACAGGATAATGCTCGCCCACATGTTGCCTGGGTTGTTTAGAGTATGCTGGGAAGCCCTCACACATCCTCCACGTAGTCCCAATCTCTCCCTATGTGGCTTTCATATTTTTTTGGAGATCTGTAGAAAGATATTCGTTTGCTGTCTATTTGCTTTGCAGGATGAAGCGCAAACGTGTGTGCAATCAGGGTTCTATAGGCAATGGCAAATATTTTTCCATGAAGGCACTGATGTCTTGCCATACACTGGAATAACTATATTAGCAGTTAAGGCTTTTAATTTTGAAACAGAAAAAAATTTACTTACTTTTTTCCATCTGTCTCGTTTTCATTTATTTCCCTTATATACGAGGGTTATTCGGAACGTAAGGAACGATCGGTCGTGAAATGAAAACAAAACAGTGAAAATCTGATGTAGCTTTGCACAGATGCGTTGGGCACTATGTCTAGTACGCCCGTCGATCGCATCATGTCGCTCTTTTCAGTTCTGAGCCCAAAGTGAGAACGTAAAGACGGCTAAAAATTAGCATCTCCCGCCAAGTATGAGGGCCTGGCGAAAGATTTCGAGTGAAGCTATGCAATCAACGCAACATAACTGTCACACGGTTCGTTCTACATGACAATTCTCAGCCGCACTCTGCAGGGGCGATGAAGATGCCCCTGCAGTGTTTTCGATGGGAAGTGTTTGATCACCCACAATACAGCCCGTAATTGGCTACCTCTGAGGTTCATCTCTGCTCAAATGAACTGCTGGCTATGAATACAATATTTTGACACAGACAACGAGCTGCAGTCCAGAGTAGAAAACTGTCGAAATGCACTGGCGGCTGTCTTCTATAACGAGGTAATTGAAAAGTTGGTACAACACAACGGCAGATGTCTAAATCCGAGCAGCGACTGTGTAGAGAAGTAGCTGGAAGGTGTAGCTAACCGTTGCAAATAAAACAGTATTGATTTTCACTGTGGTTTCCATTTCGCGACCTATCGTTCCTTACTTTCCGAATAGACCTCGTAATTACATATCTGTAACTAGCGTACCTAATCCTTTCATTTTTTTCTATTTACAACAAATGCTGCATTCGAGGGTAGCTTTTACTGTTAGAAAATGTAAGGCATATACATTATCTTCTGAAACTGAATAATGTAACAAATAGCTCGACACATAAAATGCTTCCCAATGTGGGGCTACTAACAAGAAAACTTACACTCATACGATATAGCTCATACAAAGCAAAGAAGCCTCTGTCACTTTAAAAAACAGCTTGTGAGAATAGCCATAAGATTTTCTGTGACGTTCAAAGCCTTCAAAACTGAAAATCATCTGCATCAGATTCGTGTCTGCTCTCCAGCTTTGTTACATGTTTATCATAGTAGAGCACTTCAAGTATGTAATATTTATTTACTAACAATGTTCTGCGATTCCCACAGGTTCTCCGTCGCTTCGCTATTCTCATGACTATGCTGGGGGAACTCTATCTGTTTGGTACCCGCCCCACAATGGCCGTACAGCTGTCTGTCTACAGTATGATATTCGGAGCTGTCATAGCTGCCAGTAATGATCTGGCTTTCAGCGTTGAAAGTTACGTCCTGGTGTTGCTGAACGACTTTTTCACTGCGGCTTATGGAGTCATCATGAAGAAGAAACTAGATATTGCAGATCTCGGGAAGAATGGATTACTCTTCTATAACTCAGCAATGATGATACCATTTATAACAGCGCTTTCTTGGGCAGCAGGCGACCTTGGAACAACAATGGAGTTTACATTATGGAATGATCCTTTGTTCATTGCTTATTTTGTTCTCTCTTGCGTATTAGGCCTATTTCTCAATTACTCAATGATGCTTTGCACACATTATAATTCTGCTCTCACTACTATGGTAGTGGGTTGCATAAAAAATGTCAGCATCACATATTTAGGTATGATAATTGGTGGCGACTACGTATTCTCATGGGTCAATTTTTTGGGTATTAACGTAAGTGTAGTTGGAAGTCTGGTGTATTCGTGGGTTACGTTTAGTCAAAAACAGCCTATAAAAACGGTTGTGCCAAAGATAAGTTCTGTGTAATATATGGCTGTTACACTGTGGCGTTAATTGCGTCTTCAGTAAGACTGAAATACAGCGTGGTCTACGTCAGCAGTTGAAGTGAAGAAGAATACGACTTATAAAGGAGCAGTGTATGCTTACAAAGCACCAGTAAGAGCCACACTGAATATTCACATTGTGAATATGTTATTGACATATTCTTTCCATGTGGAAAGTCAAATACAATGATGATGTGCCAGAAACTGGTTTTATAACCGATTATCTTGTGTACATATATACTATGTTTATATGTGATGTAATTTGAACCTTCTGTACAGTACAGTTATTTATTATCATACAAAAATACAATGTAATATTTGGCCATTACCTACCTTGATGCATCTGCAGTTTATCCTGTTCTTAATGGATTCTCGCAACGCACTACATATGCAGCCTGATAAACTAATTATTGGTCGATTACACAAGGTCATAAAGTAACCAACATTCAGCATCTTACCTCCATAACAATGAAGAGAAATTTCATTTTTTTCTGACGTTCTTATATGACTGCATACGGCATATAGTACGTGCCCTCCATCCGGGCGTAGTGTGAACTAACTCTTGTCACCGATATACTCCAGTACAAAGTCGTGAACGTTGCCACCTTACTGCGAGCATGGAAGACGATCACGGAAGATACCCGGGCGGGCAGCAACGACGGCTAAATGTTAAAGTCACTACATGTATTGGCGATGGAGTGACAGCTATGAAAGATAAGTTGACGAAAACTGCAAGCGAAATGTTAAAGTTTAGTAAGTCGAATGTGTGCGAATTACGCGGGAGGACCACGATGCTGAGCGGAGTATCTACACCAAAGAAAAGGAAGAAGAAGAAAAATGCGAACAATAAGTACCCCACTGACGAAATGGATAAATGTCTTATTAGAAACGAATGTCATAAATTTCTTTTATTTCCGTCAAGATCACAAAACCTTTTGGTCCTTGGACTACCGGTTTCGGACCGCGATGACCAACTTCAGATCTACAGAAAAACATGAGACAATCAAATACAAGTGCTTTTTTTCTAAAAAAAAAAAAAAAAGTTTGAGGGTACTCCGACATTGGATATAATGCAGCGAAAATTACTTATAACTGAAGCATGGGATACCACCCGTCTGCTTTTAGCCATGACGTCATCAACATCGTCATGGTAGTGGGACCATAGAGACAGCTATCGGTAGCTCTGCGTTTGAGCGTACGCATATCCGTTTAGCACTACCGTCGCCCACTACTAGCGGACGAGGGCACTACATGCTTGTCGAACTGGCTGCCAGCGGTTCAGTTGCCTAGAACGTTTGCCGCAGTTTCGAAATGCTTGAAACAGTCAATGTCATCGCTTTTCCTACCAAAAACTGCACTGGTATCGTTCGTATTGCGAATACCAACACGAAAAAGTGAAATAAAAAAATTACGTCCGTGAAATAAATCTTTGGCACTCTTCCAGATTCTCAACATCGTAAAAAAATTACTTTCTCGACGAAAAAGTTTAGGGATACGCATCCCCCAGCGTTCCCCCAGAAAAACAGCACTGAACGCAACTACTGGACAGTTTACATCTCATAACAATAAAATATGACATAGTTAAAAGATTACTTTCATAGATGTGGAAACATGAGTTTAAAATCTGACAGAACGTACCTGTTTTACAACGTGTCCTAATATAATGAAGTCATAGTGAGACCGTCAAGAAATACACAGAAAATCAGCTTTGCTACATCGGACATATTTAAAATGTGGTGCAAACTAGATCATACTACCGGCAGAATCATCCTGTTAACAGCGCTGCAGTTCGGAACAAACTGAGATGCAGTGGCCACAAATTACGTTTGTCTCATTGGCATGTTAGATGTCTTCATTTGTGTGGCCATATTGTCCGTAGTTGCTTTACATTACATGACGGTATTATCGTTCTGTCGCTGCAACTATATAAAAAAAAAAGGGTGTTCTTTTCCTCACCAGACGCGTTTCACTTTATTGAGATAAAGCTTCATCAGTGGTCTATAATTAAGTTATTTACATTTTGATTTGCTCCCCCACCCAAAAAAACCTCCATCACTATTCCTTCCCTACTCTTGCATAGTATATAAATATGTAATTAAATAGAGTTACCCACACATACAATAAACTAAAAAAATAAAAAATGAATATAGGCCAAAGACAAACTAGTGACAAGGTTATGTTGGCAACACTTAGAAACACAAACCACATTACATACTTAGAAGTACGGCATTTCCCTATGTAAGCGAGAAATCAAGCGGAAATCACCGCAAATAAAAACCAACGAAGTGTTAACTAACCGTTTTTCGACCTTACACCAAATCAAAATGTAAATAACTTACTTAGAGACCACTGATGATGCTTTAACTCAATACGAAACACGTCTGGCGAGAAAAAAACAACACATTTTTTGCAGTTGCAACGACAGAACGAAAATACCCTCAAGAAATGTAGATGTCGCCACTACACTGAAGCGCCAAAGAATCTGGTATTGGCATGCGTATTCAAATACAGAGATATGCAAACAGGCAGAACACGACGGTGCAGTCGGCAACGCCTATATAAGACAAGTGTCTGCCGCTGTTCTACAAGTGGGTATGCCATCCCAGTCTCCACTTTTAACTCCAAACCTACGCCCTGCCTATCAATTTTGTCCATCTGGTCGTTTCCTTCCTCTTACGCCGTCCTTCCTTTGACACCCTCCACAACACCAACTCCTGTATTTTTTATCCCACTGCTAGCGTTCCCCAGGGCTCCGCCCTCTCCCCTCTCCTCTATCTCCTGTACACCACCGATTTGCCCAAGCCACCCCCACCTGTCCACCTCCCCCAATGCTGATGACACCGCCTTCCTGGCTCTCTATCCAACCCTTCCACGGTTCCAATGCACCCTCCAAACCCACCTTGACCAGTTCACCACTTGGTGTAACCAGTGGTTCCTTCGTATCAACCACTCCAGAACCCAGGCAATCATCATAGGCCACACCACCCACTCCTTCCGTCTCCATGATTTCTACCTAACCATTTATGGACATGCCATCCAGCTCACCCCCACCCTTAGGTACCTTGGCCTCACCCTCGGCCCTCACCCTCCTGACCATTGAGCAGAAAGCCCATTCCCACCTCTGCCTCCTGAAACTCCTGTCTGGCCAGACATGGGGCTGTTTTCCTCTCCCATCCCTTCCCTCCCCAGCCCCCTTCAGTGCGTCTCCCACTTCATCCCCATTTTCTCTCCCCTCCTTCTCGCCTCCTTTCCCTTATCCCTCATCCCCTACCCCTGGCAGATCCTACCAGGTTTTTATTAATCATCAAGTGTGCTGCATTAATGTTGTTTCCAGCGCCATTCTACAGTGTCATCAGTGATGTGGTTTCAATTGTGTGCTCGACCTGTATATAGTCCATGATTGTTCCATGCTGCATTTTCCGTTACGTGGCTGTTTTAATCATTCTGCAACTTTTTGTGCTCCAGCTGTACTTTGTCTGGTGCCTTTTAATCCCTGCAGTGTGTGTTTTGTGTGTACAATACTTTTTTAGATTTTTACCTCCGTTCTGCAGTTGCCACTTTTTGTATGCTTTCTTCTCTTATGTTCCACCTTTTCTGTTTCTATGTTCTGTCATATTTCCTTCTTTATGTTGTTTTAAATGTCTTCCTGTCTACCTGCAATGTCCTTCGGCTAAAGAGCAGCTCCTATGCTGCTGCCAGCCCATCCCAGATGGGGAATTGGAAATACAATAAAGAAAAAAAAATGGTGCAATTGTCAGATCGGTTACTGCTGCTACAATGGCAGTTTATCAAGGTTTAAGTGAGTTTGAACGTGGTGTTATAGTCCGCGCATGAGGGATGGGACACAACATCGCCGTGGTAATTATGAAGTGGGGATTTTCCCGTATGACCATGTCATATGTGTACTGTGAATATCAGGAATCCAGTAAAACATCAAATCTCTGACATCGCTGAGACCAGAAAAAGATCCTGCAAGAATGGGATCAATGACTACTGAAGAGGATTGTTTAACATGACAGAAGTCAACCCTTTCGCAAATTGCTGCACATTTCAATTCTGGGCCATTAACAAGTGTCAGTGTGCGAACCATTCAACAAAACATCATTGGTATGGGCTTTCAAAGCCAAATGCCCACACAGGTACCTTTGATGACTGCACGACACAAAGCTTTATGCCTCGCGTGGGTCTGTCAACGCTGACATTGGACTGTTCATGACTGGAAACATGTTGCCTGGTTGGACGTGGCGCATTTTAAATTGTATTGAGTGGATGAACGTGTGTGGCTATGGAGACAACCACATGAATCCATGGACCCTGCATGTCAGAAGGGGACTGCTCAACTTGGTGAAAGCTCTGTAATGGTGTGGGGCATGTACAGTTGGAGTTATATGAGACGTCTGATATATCTAGATACGAGTCTGACAGATTACACATACATAAGCATCCTGTCTGATCACCTGCATCCATTCATGTCCATTTGTGTATTCCGACGGACTTGGACAATTCCAGCAGGGCAATGCGACACCACACACGTCCAGAATTGCCACAGGAAGACTCCAGGAACACTCTTCCGAGTTTAAACAATACCACTGGTCACCAAACTCCTCAGACATGAACATTATTGAACATATCCGAGAGTGCTTTCAACGTGCTGTTCACAGGAGATCTCCACTTAATGGTGTCAGTTCCCTCAGCACTACTTCAGACACTAGTCGAATCCATGTCACATCATGTTGCAGCACTTCATGTGCTCGCAGGAGCCTTACATGATATTAGGCAGGTGTAGCAATTTCTTTGGCTCTTTGGTGTATTAGGACATGTTGTAAAACAGATATGCCTCATGAGATTTTAAATTCATGTTTCCATATCTATAAAAATACTTTTCATTACATCACATTTTAATGTTTTAAGACATAAATAGTCCACTGGTTGTATTTGGTTCTTCCATGATTGATCAGAAGTTGGTCATCACTGATTAAACCCAGCAGTCTAAGGAACAAAAAGTTTCGTGATCACAGACAGAAATAAAAGAAATTAATTCTATACTTCCTGGATAACTATTTTAATCCACAACTGTGTTGCAGTTTGTGAAATTAGGCAAGAATAATCGACTGATAATGCTTGAGGAGAATAAGGATGATTCTAGCACATTTTTAATTTATTCAAGATGGCAGATCCTACCCCCGCCACCATGGTGTAGATATGGCAACATCACACTGATGATGTCACGGACTTTCTCCTCTCCCTCCTCTCACCTCTGCAACCCCTCCTCTCATCCCCCTCCTATCGCCACCATACACCCCTCCCCACCACTCCACCATCTCCTCCCTTCCCTTCCCTATCCTCCCCTCCTCCCACTTCTTCCAGAAAATAAATAAATCGATCGGTCTGTGCTGATATGTGAGCATGGAAGGACACAGCGTGATTTCTCTTTATGTTGGGAAAATGATTACTAAATTTTTCTGTTGTGCATGTGCCTTGGCGTGTAGTTCACATTGCTGCCACCAGACGGCGCACGAAATCATGATGTCATGGGAGAAAATTGGTGGGAACCAATAAGAACACTTATACTGCGGGTAAACCCTTGTTAGCAGAGTCAGACACGTTGTTAAGCGTTGTTGTCCCACAGCACGCAGATGAAACAGCAACAACTTCTTCTTCCTCCAGGATTGCCTTTGTCAACATTCGTCAACCCTCCCTACAAAAAACCTGTTGTCGGCTACATCAAAGACAGTATGAAATACTCTGTGAATGGGTATTGTTCACAAGGTCAATGTTACCCGAGCATCTCTGTTGGCGTTCATATAGGTAATAAATGGGGTTTACTATGCTTTAAACTACCAAATTTCAACTACTTTTCAACCAACTATCCTCTTCCCCTCCCACCCCGGCCCAGAACAATGTCAGGAAACGCAATAATCAGCAGAAAACTCAAAATCGGTGAGAAATTCGAATTTTCATGGTAAATTAGAATTAATTTTCATGGTAAATTAGAATGAATTTTCATGGAAAATTAGAACTTTCATGGTAAATTAGAACTTTCATGGTAAATTAGAACTTTCATGGTAAATTAGAACTTTCATGGTAAATTAGAACTTTCATGGTGAATTAGAACTTTCATGGTGAATTAGAACTTTCATGGTAAATTAGAATTTTCATGGTAAATTAGAATTTTTTCACGATGAATTCAACTGCTAATTGTGTTGCAATACGTATGACATAATAATAGTGATAATTATAATTAATAGTAGTATATTCATTATTTATAAAAATTCAATTTACATATCGCTCGTGTGGAAGGATGTAGGTTACTCTCTTTATTTCATCATGTGTAGAATACTAGTACAGTCTTACTATGATGTCACAGTCCAAGAAGGCTGACACAGAATACTGGTGCAGTCTAAGTCTCCTTCTCCCATTGGCAGTGAATTCAAAATTGGTGGGAAGTACACATCAGTAGGAAAATTCAAGTACTTTCCTCTGGTTTTGGAACATAGTAGTTGTGGAGGAGTAGCTGTCATTGTTCAAGCACTAGAATGTACCTCTAGCCCATCTCATCAATGAGTGCTGGATATAGAGAGGATATTTTCGCTATTAGTCTATCACTAGAGAACTGCTCCAGCCAGTCTACCCAATAGCCCTACGTAGCAAGGAAGGGTAATAATAATAGGACAGCAAACTGTCACTGATGTACAGGAAGAGTGGCCTCTTGCAAATCTACAAGCAGATAGTTACTGCTGGGAGGGACATAAGGATGGGTAATAATATTAGGACAGTGACCCACTATCCCAGTGCTACTGTTTTTTTTTTTCTTTATCATCATTTCATTCCTCTGGCTCCATATGGACCAGAGACGGCTGTCAACGGATACTAGTCGCCGCTCCTTGGCCATAAGAGAGCAAAAATATTAAAACAGTGTATAAAATTGAATATGGCAGAGTGACAAATGAATGTTTGACACAACAAAAAGACATACATCCTGGTACATAATTTAAAATATAAAAGGTGGAGTACATGATGAATTAAAAGACTGACACAGATGAAACGGAAACAGAATGGTACATGAAAGATAACCAAGCAAGGTGGCACAGTGGTTAGCTCACTGGACTCACATTTGGGAGGACGACAGTTCAAATCTGCATCCGGCCATCCTGATTTAGGTTTTCTGTGATTTCCCTAAATTGCTTCAGGCAAATTCCACGATGATTCCTTTGAAAGAGCATGGCCGAGTTTCTTCCCCATCCGTCCCTAATCCAATAGGACCAATGACTTTGCTGTTTGGTCCCCTGCCCCAAATCAACCAATCAGCCATGAAAGATAAAAGACAGAGGGACAAGCGCACAAGTTATAAGCAGTAAAAAGCCAGTGTGAAGTGATGAGTGGGCCTAGACTGCCAGGAAGTGGGGTATCACAGGGATGTAGCAGTTGGGGTAGCGCTCAAGAGGGTGTGTGTGTGTGTGTGTGTGTGTGTGTGTGTGTGTGTGTGTGTGTGTGTGTGTGTGTGTGTGTGTGTGCAGATGGATGGATAAAAGAGAAATTTGGGATGGTGAAGAGGAATGCCATACTGGGCTAAGGCTTAGGATGTGATTGGAGAGGAGTAGAGAGGAAGAAAGTCCTGTCTGGGGTAGATGGGATGGGTTCATTTATATCTGGTAAGATGGGTATATATTAGGACGGATTTCATGGTCATGTAAGGGAAGGCAATTAAAGTTCCAGCGAGAGAGGATATGGAGGGTGTGGAGATGTAGTACTGGGCCAAGTGCTGGTAGAAGCATGGCAGAGTACCAGCAGCAGTGAGCAGGGGGGAAACTAAGGGGTGGGTAATGCCGAGTTTGTGGGTAATGTAGGATATTTGGAGATGTTGAAGATGGAATAGGAAGGAGGGGACTTTTATACATTGGTAGAGGACACAGGTGTGGGAGGGTAAGCAGACTCCAAAAGCTAGGCAGAGTGCATGGTGTCAGAGTATCTGTAGGACATGATGAAAGGAGGGAGTCCATGTCACATTGGCATAGCAGAGGATGTTTGGATCAAGGATTTATTGGTGTGATGGAATGTGGAAGGGTACAATCCCCATGTTTGGTCACTTGGTAGTTTTATTAATTTTAGTCCATTGTGAGCTTTCTGTTGAATGGTTAGTAGATGGGGCTTCCATGTTAGTCAGCAATCAAATGTTACACTGAGGTATTTTAGTGTGTTAGTTTACTGGATAGGATGGCTGTAAATGATAAGGTAAAAATCGTTCAGGCGGGAGATGGGGTGGTTTGGCCTATAATTATTGCCTGTGTTTTGGTAGGGTTGATTTTGAGGAGCCACTGGTTGCACCAGGAGGTGAACTGTTTGAGGTGGAGCTGGAGAGATCGTTGGGATATTAATGCTGCTGTTTTTCTTCTTTACTGTGATTTCATTCTCCTGCCCCATATGAGAAGGGGAGGACTGTCAGTGGCACAGTCCACCGCTCTTCAACTGAGTGACATTACAGTTAATAAAAAGCTGAAACGATACTTATAAAAGGGGAACATAATAACACAATAAGGGGAGACAATGGGGGTTAAAATATACACTTATACAGAGATGTTCATTGTCAGACACAGTTAAAAAGGTCCACATAAAGTTAAAAACACAGCAGGCTACGGGCTATATGTGTAGCATGTAAAATACATCAAAGTCATATACACAACATAAAAGTCGGCCACAGTATTAAAAAACACACACGAACTATGACACTTTAAAACCACTACACAAGATGAAGAGTAAAAATTGCCGGGAGGGAGCTGTCGAGGGGGGGAGGCCTGAGAAGAGATAAGAGAAAAGAGAAGAGGGGGGGGGCTGGAGTGGGTGAGACTAAAAGAAAAGGGGTTGTGGGGCACACCAAGGGGCAGGAGATGAGCAGGTTGGGGGGTGGGAGTGGGAGTGGAAGTGGGAGATGGAGAGGGAGAAGGAGAGGGAGGGGGAAGGCAAACCCAGAGACATGGAAGGGGTGTACTGGAAAGGGTGGGTGTGTAGGAGGGAGGAAAAAACCGCTCAGGGGAAGGAAGAAGGAGGGAGGAAAAAACCGCTCAGGGGAAGGAAGAAGGAGGGAGGAAAAAACCGCTCAGGGGAAGGAAGAAGGAGGGAGGAAAAAACCGCTCAGGGGAAGGAAGAAGCAGGGAGGAAAAAACCGCTCAGGGGAAGGAAGAAGCAGGGAGAAAAAACCGCTCAGGGGAAGGAAGAAGGAGGGAGGAAAAAACCGCTCAGGGGAAGGAAGAAGGAGGGAGGAAAAAACCGCTCAGGGGAAGGAAGAAGGAGGGAGGAAAAAACCGCTCAGGGGAAGGAAGAAGGAGGGAGGAGGGAGGAAAAAAACGCTCAGGGGAAGGAAGAAGGAGGGAGGAAAAAACCGCTCAGGGGAAGGAAGAAGGAGGGAGAGGGAGCCCTGAGGAGGGAGGAGATGGTTGGTTAGAGTTGGTGGGAGGGGTAGATATCAAGGTGACACTCATGATCCAGGAGGGGCAGGCGCTTGAAGGTACGTTGGTAAAGGAGGCGTAGGGCATGGAGACATAGCGATAGAGGTGCCGCAAGAGGCCAGGGGTAGAGAGGATGGGAAAAACCAGGGGGTGGGGGACCGAGTCTGCAGACGACAGACGGGGTACAAAAGTGTTCGAGGACTGGGCTGCTGCGGCCCCATGCTTCCTCTATACAGGAGTTGTGTAGCAACAACATTGGGGAATGAAACACACTTATATCTATTTACGAGTCGCAAGTCGCATCCTAGCCAACAGAAACATAAGAGATACACTGTATGATATTTTTTATGAATATGCTGCTCATCTCAAGACAGACGAACTGGCCACTCTTCTCCAGTCTAGTCCAGCGCCATCTACCAAATGTATTGTCTACCTGAAGAGCCGACTGGACGAAACCTTTCAAGACAAGCAGGTGCAGCTTAGACATAGTTAACTGAAATGCCACCCACAACATAGACTACCCAGTTTAAAAAATCCACTTTACTCATTCCGAGAGGTGGATGTTGTCCATACACCTCGAATTTCTCATGCGAATACAATGTAGATTCCTCTCGTTTACTCGCGTTATTTTCGAAGACAGAAGAAATCGTAACATACACGCATTTTCACATCGCTAAATTATGGTTAATTCTTGTGAAAATCCTGTACAACAGTATGGCATTGGTTATATTTCCTCCAAGCATTCTCTCATCACGTAAAAAAGTGTGTTCTTATGTGCTTAATATTGTTATGACCTGCATCACAGGACTAGAACATTAAACTCATTTGTGGCCCACAACGGAGTGCTAACAGCATGCTCACAGGATGCCTCATCACTTCCGAGGTCTTAAGGTATTCAAATGCTTCGTCACCTATGAAGTCTCGTAAAGTAGTCAAATAGCAGCACAGAGGAGTTGAAGTTTCAGATTAGTATTACATATCACTTCATAAATTCGGTATATATCTGATTTTATTACGATGGATATCTTTCCTTGTGTAGACGGAAGACTGAAATTCTGTTAAAGACAACGAAAAAGAAGCCTGATTACTGCCCCAACTCGTGAATCACATCCTTGGCATTTCAACAAATTATTATTACCAGAGTAATAGCACCCAACCCCTTTGTCCTCACTCTTACATGAGCACCTCCACAAGATATTTAAATCAAAACTCGAATCAGTTGAATACGAAAACTTTCAACTACGCTCTGGCATATATTACATTCACATTCAATTTCTCCAACTGAGCCTAACTACACGTACACGTAAACAGATATAAAGAAAACAGAGTGAACAGACTTTACTTTTCAGCATATACTTCGTTAGGTTGGCAACGTGTACATAAACAAACCAAATAAGAAGAGATATAAACTGAATACATAGTATTTGCGACTCTGAATCAGTTTTTGGTGAAATATTCGCAGCTAGTGACAGAAGAATAATTGTGCACCTTTTAGCGCAAAGAACATAAAAATTTCGAAGGAAAAAAGTTTGCAACATGAAAATGTGCTTACGTCTTGTGTATTGAAGTCTCACTGATCACAGTCTTGCAAGTAGTTATGAAGGATCAGTCATAATAATTGCTTTCACAATTATATCACTAGGCATTATAACACAGTTTTCGATTCCATATTTGGTTGCCAAAATACCGTATTTATTTTTTAACTTGCTTTCTCCGACAAAAACGGTAATTAAAAATAGTTTCATATGACGTGCATGTATCCTTTAATATGCCTGAAATGGCCACATGATATCTGAAGTCAGCGGAAAAGCCTCCACTGCACAACAAACGTATGGCAGCATACGTTAAAGTGCATTACGATACATCTGCCACGGAAGACGTCTACACAGTTTTGAGAACTGCCAGTGCATTCGAAAGTCGTAAATAATAGGTAACCAATCATTGGTTGTTGTTTCATGGAGGAATACATGTCTTATGGGAAATGCTGCAAATGGCAGAGTGGCCATAAAAGTAATTAAACTTCTTCATTTGCTGACGGTCGCCATAAGAAAACTGCATTCAAGTTGTAACTTCTCCCTAACATAAGGCTGTTTGCAGAAACTAATAGAGATGTATACACAAATACATCACAAATACATGTACTAGGGGCTACATTAAACAAATATTCAGGCAGTAAATACGGAACTGACCTACCTAATGAAAAGTGATGTTATTTGCTGTTGGGCTGCAATAATAAGAAATACAATTCGTCTGTGTGTTGATACAGTGTTGCAGAGTAGTCTCTCCTCTGCAGGCCTCTTCATCTCTACATAACTACTGCATTCTACACCCATTCTAATCTGCTTACCGTTGGCAAGCCTTTGTCTCACTCTTCCATTTAGCCTCCATTATCAAACTAACGATTCTTTGATGCCTCAGTATATGTCCTTCCAAGTAACCCCTTTTGTAGCAAAGTTGTGTCATAATTTCCTCTTCCTCCTCTATTTAATTCAGTACCTCTTTTTTAGTTACACGATCCTTGTATCTAATCTTCAGCAATGTTATTTATCACCTACGTTTTGAAAGCATCCATTGTCTTCTTGACAGAACTGTTCATCGTCCACATTTCACTTATATACAAGGCTACACTCGACACAAATACCTTTGTAAAATAGTACCCAACCATCAAAATTTATATTCGATGTGAACAAATTTTCTTGCTATTGACAGTTTTCATTTTATATCCTCTCTACTTCTGCCTTCTCAATTACTGCTTCCCTTTCAAGTCATTGCAGTATTAGAAATGCAGTTAGGTTTCTGTGTTTGTGTCCCTGTCTTTTACCGATGATACCTCCAGAGATTCAAAGAATGTTTTAAATTAAGTTTGTCAAAACCTTTTTCTAAACATGCAAATGCTATAAACACAGTTTTGCCGTTCTTCAGTCTGTCTACGTAGCTAAATGGTAGGATCAGTATTGCCTTGAGTGTTCAGACATTTCACAGGAATCTAACATTGTGTTCATATTAGTATGTATAACTCCTCCCCCTCTTCGCTCACAGCTGCAAGCGGCGCTGACTTCGGTCGCGCAGCTTGAGGCTGTTGCCAATGGACACCACTGTGGGGAGCCGGACTTGGGTATCACGGGGATGTCAAACTCGTCCCGTCTGTCCCCAGATCGGTCTGCCGCTGTGGTTGCCCCGGTTGCTGCCCGCAGTGGGGCTGAGCCCTCGCCTGTGGTTGATTGGGAGGTCGTTCCAAGGCATGGCAGGCAGCGAAAGACGTCCCCGGAGGCTGATCAGAAAGCCTCCCCGGTGCGTCTGACAAACAGGTTTCAGGTACTGTCTCTGGCTGAGCCAGATGCAGCTGTCTGCCTTGTTTCAGAGGATGATTCTCAGCCTTCAAGGTCCGGGTAATCACAGAGGGTGGGCTTATTGGTAGTTGGGAGCTCCAATGTTAGGCGCGTAATGGGACCCCTTAGGGATATGGCGGCTAAGGAGGGGAATAAATCCAGTGTGCACTCCGTGTGGAGTCGTTCCTGATGTGGAAAGGGTCCTTCCGGATGCCATGAAGAGCACAGGGTGCAGCCAGCTGCAGGTGATGGCACATGTCGGCACTAATGACGTGTGTCGCTTTGGATCTGAGGAAATTCTCTCTGGATTCCAGCGACTATCTGATTTGGTGAAGGCTGCCGGTCTTGCTTACGAGATGAAGGCAGAGGTCACCATCTGCAGCGTCGTTGACAGAACCGACTGCGGACCTTTGGTGCAGAGCCGGGTGGAGGGTCTGAATCAGAGGCTCAGACGATTTTGCGACCGTGTTGGCTGCAGATTCCTTGACTTGCGCCATAGGATGGTGGGGTTTCGGGTTCCGCTGAATATGTCAGGAGTTCACTACACTCAGCTGGCGGCTACACGGATAGCGGTGGCTGTGTGGCGTGGACTGGGCGGTTTTTTAGTTAGAAGGCCTCAGGAAAGTACGGGGTGGGCTGCAATCTCAAAGGGTGCATGGCAAATACAGGACGTGCTTGGATCAAGGAACAGTCGGAATTGTAGTTGTAAATTGTTGTAGTTGTGCTGGGAAAGTCCCTGAGCTTCAAGCGCTAATAGAAAGCACAGAAGCTGAAATCGTTATAGGTACAGAAAGCTGGCTAAAGCCTGAAATAAGCTCTGCATAAATTTTTACGAAGTCTCAGACGGTGTTCAGGAAAGATAGATTAGGCAGAATTGGTGGTGGAGTGTTTGTGTCTGTCAGTAGAGGTTTATCTTGTAGTGAAGTCGAAGTAGATACTCCGTGCGAATTGGTATGGGTGGAGGTTATACTTAACAACCGAACTAAGTTAATAATTGGCACCTTCTGCCGACCCCCAGACTCCGATGATACAGTTGCTGAACAGTTCAGAGAAAATTTGAGTCTCGTAACAAATAAATACCCCCACTCATACGGTTATAGTTGGTGGGGACTTCAACCTTCCCTCGATATGTTGGCAAAAATACTGGTTCAAAACCGGTGGAAGGCAGAAAACATCCTCCGAGATTGTCCTAAATGCTTTCTCCGAAAATTATTTCGAGCAGTTAGTCCACGAACCCACGCGAATTGTAAATGGTTGCGAAAACACACTTGACTTCTTAGCCACAAACAGGCCAGAGCTAATAGAGAGCATCATGACTGATACAGGGATTAGTGATCACAAGGTAGTTGTACCTAGGCTCAATACCGTTTCTTCCAAATCCACCAGAAACAAACGCAAAATAATTTTATTTAAAAAAGCGGATAAAGTGTCACTAGAAGCCTTTCTAAGAGACAATCCCTATTCCTTCCTAACTGACTATGCAAACGTAGACGAGATGTGGCTCAAATTCAAAGATATAGTAGCAACAGCAATTGAGAGATTCATACCTCATAAATTGGTAAGAGATGGAACTGATCCCCCTTGGTACACAAATCAGGTCCGAACGCTGTTGCAGAGGCAACGGAAAAAGCATGCGAAGTTCAGAAGAACGCGAAATCCCGAAGATTGGCTAAAATTTACAGACGCGCGAAATTTGGCACGGACTTCAATGCGAGATGCCGTTAATAGGTTGCACAACGAAACATTGTCTCGAAATTTGGTAGAAAATCCGAAGAAATTCTGGTCATATGTAAAGTACACAAGCGGCAAGACGCAGTCAATACCTTCGCTGCGCAGTGCCGATGGTACAGTTACCGACGACTGTGCTGCTAAAGCGGAGTTATTGAACGCAGTTTTCCGAAATTCCTTCACCAGGGAAGACGAATGGAATATTCCAGAATTTGAAACACGAACAGCTGTTAGGATGAGTTTCTTAGAAGTAGATATCTTAGGGGTTGCGAAGCAACTCAAATCGCTTGATACAGACAAGTCTTCAGGTCCAGATTGTATACCGATTAGGTTCCTTTCAGATTACGCTGATACAATAGCTCCCTATTTAGCAATCATATCCAACCGCTCGCTCACCGATAGATCTGTACCTACAGATTGGAAAATTGCGCAGGTCGCACCAGTGTTTAAGAAGGGTAGTAGGAGTAATCCATCGAACTATAGACCTATATCATTGACGTCGGTTTGCAGTAGGGTTTTGGAGCATATACTGTATTCAAACATTATGAATCACCTCGAAGGGAACGATCTATTGATACGTAATCAGCATGGTTTCAGAAAACATCGTTCTTGTGCACGAAGTAATGGCCGCTATCGACAGGGGATCACAAGTTGATTCCGTATTTCTAGATTTTCGGAAAGCTTTTGACATCGTTCCTCACAAGCGACTTCTAATCAAGCTGCGGGCCTATGGGGTATCGTCTCAATTGTGCGACGGCAAATCATCGAGTAAAACTGAAGTGACCTCAGGTGTTCCCCAGGGAAGCGTCCTGGGACCTCTGCTGTTCCTGATCTATATAAATGACCTGGGTGACAATCTGAGCAGTTCTCTTAGGTTGTTCGCAGATGATGCTGTAATTTACCGTCTAGTAAGGTCATCCGAAGACCAGTATCAGTTGCAAAGCGATTTAGAAAAGATTGCTGTATGGTGTGGCAGGTGGCAGTTGACGCTAAATAACGAAAAGTGTGGGGTGATCCACATGACTTCCAAAAGAAATCCGTTGGAATTCGATTACTCGATAAATAGTACAATTCTCAAGGCTGTCAATTCAACTACGTACCTGGGTGTTAAAATTACGAACAACTTCAGTTGGAAAGACCACATAGATAATATTGTGGGGAAGGCGTGCCAAAGGTTGCGTTTCATTGGCAGGGCACGTAGAATATGCAACAAGTCCACTAAAGAGACAGCTTACACTACACTCGTTCGTCCTCTGTTAGAATATTGTTGCGCGGTGTGGGATCCTTACCAGGTGGGATTGACGAAGAACATCGAAAGGATGCAAGAAAGGGCAGCTCGTTTTGTATTATCACGTAATAGGGGAGAGAGTGTGGCAGATATGATACGCGAGTTGGGATGGAAGTCATTAAAGCAAAGACGTTTTTCGTCGCGGCGAGATCTATTTACGAAATTTCAGTCACCAACTTTTTCTTCCGAATGCGAAAATATTTTGTTGAGCCCAACCTACATAGGTAGGAATGATCATCAAAATAAAATAAGAGAAATCAGAGCTCGAACAGAAAGGTTTAGGTGTTATTCCCGCGCGCTGTTCGGGAGTGGAATGGTAGAGAGATAGTATGATTGTGGTTCGATGAACCCTCTGCCAAGCACTTAAGTGTGAATTGCAGAGTAGTCATGTAGATGTACACTCTTTGACATAAAACTCGACCGGCGGCCGGCCGCTTCAGAGGCTAAGTCCGCGCCGATCGCGACATGGGACAAAAAAACTGGCCAACTCGCTAATTATCTAAGTCCGGTTATCTGCACAATCTGGCAACACTGTAGACTGCGGCACTTCCTGGAGGAAAACTTGTCCCAACATAGAGAGACTCTAGGCTGATTACGCCTGTGGTCTAGCGGTAGCGTGCGTTGTTTCTGTTCATAATGTCAGTGGATCGAGAGCAGCTGGCATAAAATATTTTTATAGCCTCTTATGTCTGAATGCTGAAGACGTGAATGTAATGGTAGCGCAGATTCAATCTATTTCGCTTTGTGACACACCGATATCAAAATTTTATCTAGTAACGATTTTGCGGCAGATTTCCTGCAGACTGCCCTCTTCTGGACGTCGTATGCGGCAAAGCTCCGGGATCCGTTTGCTGGCTACTGGCAGCGGCCGTGGCGACAGCAGCGGCGCTGCACTCCCCCGTTCTTTATCGAAAGCGCCTGCTACCGCTCATCGCTTTTGATGATTTAAAACGCTTTATTATTAAATGTTGCTCCACAGAAAATTTCTACAATTTCCATTCACGCTCAAAAGCAACGGAGACAGACGCCCTGATTAGTAGGCGGGTAATCGGCAAGAGCTGAGTATGGCCCGAAATTAATTTTATAGACTGGGACGAAATTGAACCACCTCACTACATTCGATGAATTTATAAATGCTTCATACCTCGTTTCTTTTCCTTTCAAACTTAATTATTTGTGCAACTTTTGGTCAATGTTTGGATGTTTTCGTCAAGCCAGAGTGAGCGTCTGTGGTGTAAAGTGTATTACAGTTCTTGTTTCATTCCTTATGGTAAGTCTATGCGATAAACTGTGTGAATACCTTGCAATGCATGCTCTGTAGCAGTGCAGGCACACTGCACATTTGGAGCTCCATGTATGGGTTCATGAAGTATTTATTGTTGATCGGAAGTGATAGTTAAGGTCATCAGATTTAAACCAGAAAAATTTGTCGTTTTGAAGGTTTCAGAGAACGGAAAGGAATTGCTAACGCCGGTGTTAGAAAACGTCTACAGTTAAATGCTATTGCAAAAATTTAGAAGATGGGAACTATATTAATGAACATGTGCACTTCATAAACAACCTTCCGACATGTTAGACCTATATGACGAACAAAGCTCAAATTTATATCGTTGACAGTCGGTTTGAATCTTTTCAGGACCTATTTTACAGTGAAGCACCTTGGAATTTGCAAAGCAGAAATCCATGATATTAACTTAATTTACTAAGTCGAAATCGGACGAAGATTGATGTTTAAAGGCATTCTTCAGATTTCGCATAAGAAATTTTTACTAGCAGTTTGCAACTCCATTAATTAAAATGGAAAGTAAAAGGTTGTAGTCAGCGGCTTCTACCGTGATTCGAACTTATAGTACAAGCACTGCAACGCACAAGGGAACCTCTGAGCTAACGACACACTGGCGGCCAGAGGCGGACTATAGTCACTGCGATGTTGCCTGAGCCTCAAAACGCAACCTTAAACACACAAACAGAGGAGGTGGAGATTACTGTTTTAACGTCCCGTCGACAACGATGTCATTAGAGACGGAGCACAAGCTCGGATTAGGGAAGGATGGGGAAGGAAATCGGCCGTGCCCTTCCTAAGGAACCATCCCGGCATTTGCCTGAAGTGATTTAGGGAAATCATTGAAAACCTAAATCAGGATGGCCGGGCGCGGGATTGCACCGTCGTCCTCCCGAATGCACACACAAACAGGTGTTACTTATGTGAAGAACGCCGTTCTTGGAGTCCAGAAATTAAATATACTTTCTAATTGTGTCATCTTGCAGTGGATTATATCGTACGAGTCTTCGATGTGGAAAACGAATGTCAAGTGATTTTAGCGAGGTAACGCCGACCTACACCCGGAAGTAAATGCACTATCAGAGTGTTGACACATACTTGCTATGTATACATATGAGACATTCAATTATCATTAATCCAGAATGATACAAGTTTCAGCTTCCGGCGTGGAAGAAGGCTGTTGACGCCGACATTATATCATTTCAACGTAGGGAAAGCAAAACGGATCATTCAATGTTTCTCATTCAACATAAAGCATGTGAGATAAATTTCCGTAACGTTCATAATCATCTAAAAATACAAACGAAGTAAAAATACACCGGAAGCTTATTCGAATTGAATATAATGTAAGATACCAAACGCTTTGCACCTCGATGTCGAATTTGTCCACTTGCAATCGTTTGCAGCATGCACATAGAATGTCATGATTACCACGAGAATGAAGAAATATGAAGAAATATGTTGGTAAGGATGGAAGCAAGAAGAGACGCAGTCAACAAATATTCTATTCCTCGTGGCATTCATTTCATTTGACACGTAAGAAGAGGTAAAGCGGGAATTTACTTTCGTTAACACGAAAGATATGCCGCACATATTGATAACGAGGAAGTCTGCGTCTTCATACGTTTCCTCCTTGAAATCTGTATGCTCTATTATATACTAAGTAGCCCGATCATTGTTTCAGTAATGTTACCCTCTTGTTTGACCCTGTAACGATGAACAGATTCCAAATGCATGTCTCTGCGTGAAAGTAGCTGTTCGAACCCTTCCTGGGTTGTTTTTTGTGTTTTATTGCTTGGAATTCCTGAAGCAGACCACTGTGCCTTCCCCCCTCGTGGCTTAGGCCTCAAAACTAAACCGCTTTGTATCCAATGGCATAATTTATTCATACAGCATCAGCATAAGACTCTTGCGAGTGAGAGAATGACAATAACAATCGTAACAAGAACAAGCAAATAATGAATGATGTTTATTCCAACGCAGAACGAGAATGGCTTTAAATATAAAAATCTATATCTATATCCATATCTATTGATCTTTGAGTTGGCACAATGCAAATATATTCTTAGCATTTAGTTACTGAATTTAGTTCTGGATGTTTGCAGAGAAAAGGAAAAGTCGGTACTTCTCGCTAGTGTAATATAATGTGAACCAGCAACTACCCTTTCCTTAGAACACGACTCAAGCAGGTCCTCAAGTAGGCACTGCTGCATTCTGTTCCCTGACATTGCTCTGATGACGGTTAATGCAGATAGTCCCGATTATGAAACACAAAACGTATTGCAGGTTAGTTCCTAGGATAGTAACATTCAATTTGCGTTGTAGACGGCACATGAACGTGACGACTATCCATATTACTCATCAATATAAAAAGACAATATTTTGGGAATTTAGCAGGATTACTCAAAATGAATTCTGAAATTGGGTGACTGACCGCACAGGTGCTAAACGTCGTCAAGAGTATACGATGTCCTAATCGCATTAGGAATATGAAGATCGTCTTCGACAGCTCGCAACTTTCACATTGCTATCTCCACCCTACTCCAGACAGCTCTCGGTGGAGTTGCACTACGTTGCCGATGTTATGGAAGACCTTCAAACCGACAACAGACCACATATTGAAAAATACAAGCGAATTCTCTTGCAGCGTAATTTTATTGTAACTAATCTAAAAATTATTGGAGAGGAACATTGTCCTATTCAAAAAAAGTAAAATGTTACACACTGTTGACGTCAAACGGACATTATCTATGTCCCGTTTTGTGTCCTACTCATCTATAATATCAAGTGTACTATGAAAATGATTATATATAATGGATTATAAGGTAATGCATTGATACCAGATGGTGGGGGCCGGCCGATGTGGCCGTGCGGTTCTAGGCGCTTCAGTCTGGAACCGTGTGACCGCTACGGTCGCAGGTTCGAATCCTGCCTCGGGCATGGATGTGTGTGATGTCCTTAGGTTAGTTAGGTTTAAGTAGTTCTAAGTTCTAGGGGACTGATGACCTTAGAAGTTAAGTCCCATAGTGCTCAGAGCCATTTGAACCATTAGAACTATTTAACACAAAATGACATTAAAAATTTAAGTTATTCACAAGCAGCTAGTTGAGAATATGTATGAACATTAAATGACACGACGAACCGTCTTGTTCTGCATATGGATTCAAACCCAGCTCATGCAGACTAAGCAAAGATTTTGTGACTGACGGAAACAAACAGTCATTCCTGATTAGGCATACAGAGAGTGATATACCTCGATTTTAGACAGTATCAGTTAGCAAATATCAACTTTAAATTGCATAACGCAAACATTTTTAACAGACGCGAATTCCTACCCAGCATCTATTGTCCCTGTTAACGAACTACGAGAGATGTTAAATATTGCTTCTTCACAAGTAACTTACTTGAAATGCCGTGAGGTAAAGCTGTGTGTTGGACACGGATTCGAACCCGGAACCTAATCGGACTGCTATCGAAGCACAGTCAAATGTGACATATCGGAATTTCGCGGCAGTAACTAGATGTTTTAACTGAAATGACGAGACGAAACATTAATTTTTTCCTTCCCAGGACTCCAACCCGGCACGTATCGCTGTTATATTCTAGATAAAACTAACGTTAAATATGGGTTTGTTGCACCAGCAGTGACATGTGAGGATGTTTGAACTGAAATAATGTGACGAAGAGTTCAGCGCTCACTGGGAATACAGCCCCACACATATCGTTGTTGACTACACACAAAGAGACGTAAGCTACCGAATTTTTCTCCACCGCCGGCCGCGAAGGTCTAGCGGTTCTGGCGCTGCAGTCCGGAACCGCGGCTCTGCTACGGTCGCAGGTTCGAATCCTGCCTTGGGCATGGATGTGTGTGTGTGTGATGTCCTTAGGTTAGTTAGGTTTAAGTAGTTCTAAGATCTAGGGGACTTATGACCTAAGATGTTGAGTCCCATAGTGCTCAGAGTCATTTGAACCATTTTTTTCTCCACCAGCTGGTCAGAATAGCATCTTGAACGTACAGTCATCTCGCAAATAGTTCTGTGTCTCACTGGGAGTTAAAAACGTCGGATATCGTTAGTGTTGACTGCGAATGAAAATACGTTAAAAATCAAAATTATTATCCACCAGCAGATAGGTGTTCTCATGCTAGAGCTTGATAATACATAATTAAATCTTTAGTGCCGGGCCAGGATTCGATCCCATTCACGTATAATATGTGAAGGTGTTGAGGAATCTGCAGTTTTGAACAAACAACAAATTGTAGCCGAGCTGTATTGCCACGAAGGGATCAAATTCCGCGTTAAGGGCGGTCTGAGTTGCATTCCCAGTTCAGAACCAATTTTATCGACATACAGAAGCTCAAATAAAAGATGGAATAAGTGTCCTGTGATCATACATAGCGTTTGTGTCGTCACTTGAAATAAATAACTAGTATAAGAAAGGTTACTGGTGATAGAGTTTCTACATGTCGCCACTCCAGACTGTATTGTGGTTCAACCTACCGTCTACTTGGTAAAGAAGGAATATCATCTTTAATGTGAATTTTCAGACCACGCAGCCATTATATCTCCTTCACTTGGTGTAGCCAGGAGAGAATGGAATCTGTCTCTCCCTATCTAAAATCATTGACAGACGTGGGAATCGAACCCAGACCATAAGTATAACAACCTACCATCCGTCCAACAGACCACGAAATCCTCTTCTCTGCGAGTCATTTTTCTATCGTAACGCAGTTGCGCCACACTGGATGAGAATTCTGACACACAGGCTCCCTGTAGTAATTTGCAGCATGTTCAGTAAATTCATTTACTTGGTTGACCGAATCACCATGAACTAGCTGCCTCGGCTACCCAGTGCATACATTCGACTATTTTGTAATCACAGAAATAAAATCACGTTACTGCCACCTACACACAACTGCCAACATTGTAGGATGCAGAAGTTTAAATAGGAAGTGTTCCTTTCCACTTGAGCTATTCTATTGCGCTATCTGTTACTAGAAAACGTCGTTCAGTCCAAAAGAAAAGCTGTAACTGTTTGTCTCTCAGAAGTCAAGACCTGGCCATATGCATAATCTCACAGTGCTGTGGAATCCAAAAGTTCTGGAGGAATAGTTGCCGAGCTCTGGAGCTGTTGTAGCTACGTGTCAGCTTGTAGCATAGATAAGATGTCGCGAGTTCGAATACATTCAGTGCTACATTTTTTAAAACGCAATTCTGCTCTCTGCTGAAGTTATCAATCTAATGGAACTTTGAACATAATTCCCTTCACTTCTCAACCCAAAGTAGTCGCATGTGGAAAAAGGACTAACTACTATGACATTTTGTTCTATTCAGGTTTAATAGACAGCAGGCAGCAGATGCATCTCGAAGATGTGCAGGGAGAGCGCATCGTGCCATAATATGTCAGAAAAGTATTTTCTACATTAGCCGTCGTGTGGTAGTGATATTTTATTCTTCTTCAAACTTTGATTGACAGCTTTAACTCAGAACAAATTTTCTACATGAATGTAATCAATAAACTGCATGTGCATTGTCAGACTGTCATAGGTAACATCAGAGAATTCGCATATATCGTTGATGATTAATTTCTCTCTCATGTTTACTATTGTTTTAACAACACTAAAGGAAACCTTACGAAAATTGTGCACTGTATTATAAGAAATGAAATAAAACTAACCATGATAACCTTACGACGAAAGTATCTGTACACAAGCATGCCTCTATCGACACGAATTAGTAAAATACTACTCACTTAGATTTTGATTGGGTCTGTGTTTAATTGGTATGCTGTGTCATACTCAAGAGGTATGCAAATGTGGCATTTCATAAATATAGTTACGTATTGCTAGAAACCCAAAATTCGCTTGTCAGCAGCGGAAAGAGGCGTTACCTGTTGTGCAGCATTGTAAGTTTTTCAACATTGCACTATGAGCTGAAAGCATTTTCTTGCGATTTCCTTATTGATGTTTGATCTGACTGCTTGTAGCTCTTTCACAGAAGGGATAAAAACGTTTCAGTCAGTGAGACTGGAACTGCAAACCGTAATGTACGCTGTTTCACAGGTCAGCACGTTACCACAGAGCTGGCGAGGAGGTATGGGTCTCAGTTTCCTATTACGACGACAATAGTAACTAGAACTCGTAAACCGCTATTTAAAGGTCGAGATTAGTTGCGATTTCCACCTGCAACGACTTTCCTGGGCTGAAAACCGTAAATTTTCAATCTTTTGTTACCCTTCAAGCTATAATAACTCAGATTATTCAATGGAAATGACAGGTAAAATCAAGTGAACTTTGAGGCTTAATTCCGTACACACCAGGAAGTAACTCGTCGATCACAGAGTTGCCAAACATACGTTGCCTTGTTGTCAAATCTCAGTTACAGTACCAGCAGGAAGAAGACGAACCGATGTGATCCTACAGCGGCCTGGGAAGTGACCATAGCTGGTGTCTCCAAGTCGCGGCTGCTACGGCCTGGAATACGTAATGCGTCTGATTCGCTTTCTGTAACTAGGTTTAGGGACTGGAGCGTAGTTACTAATAATACTCAGAACTGACTGCAAACTGAGCATCATAAATCAGTAACTCTCATTGTTGTTTTTATATTTCTTTCGTAATTGCACTCAAAACTAAGAAAGTCATTCACAGGCGTTTTCGTGCCTCGCCGATAGTCGAGCACAACATACAAATAAAAATAAAAAAGAATGTGTTCGTGTGTGTGTGTGTGTGAGAGAGAGAGAGAGAGAGAGAGAGAGAGAGAGAGAGAGAGAGAAATAAAAAGCAATGAGAGAGAGTGTAAAAAATTGTTGTAAAGAAATTGAATCATGGTATTTAAAGAAATCTTTCATTAAAATGACACGTTCCACATCATTACGAAATGTCGTATTCATGATCTATGGAACAAGAGTTAATCTAATGTAATCTAATCTAATCTAATCACATCATATTGATGATTAGCCATGAAGAGTCATGAATTACCGAAAGTTTTGCCAATACCAGTAACCAAATCTAAACTTGAAAATAAAAGACGACATTTTTTGTAATAAACCGTGACTTCTATCAAGACCCTTTCATCCCTGTTATCTAACCACGAAAGATGTCTGATATACCTCCATTCTGAAGTAAAAAAGTGTGCATGCATTTAAAGATGAAGTGCATGATGTGAAATTCTGTGACGGAGATACGAACCCAATACGTAATCCGATTGTTAACTAAGAAAAATCAAATGTTAGGTATCGGTTTTTCTTACGAGACGCTAGGTGTCTGAATCTAAAATAAAGATACAAACTTTTGTGCCTAAGCGACAATCGAACTGCACACCTACCGTGCATCCACGAAGTATCAGTTGCTTACTCATGAACAGTAAGATGTGTGCGTGTTTGACCAGAAATAACGACACCTGTTGCGATTGTTGGCAACACATGAACAGACATTGAAATTGCGCGTTAATTTTCACTAGCAGTTGGGTGTGCACTTGATAAAGCTAGAAATGAAATTATGAACATTTTTGTACTGGATCAGGTTTCAGACCCACATACTTACCTTTGGGTGAGACCTAGAGAAGATTGCAGTCTTGGGAAAAGGAGCGAAATGACTGAACTATACTGTTCCGAGAGATTCAGATCCTCGAAAGAGGAGATACGAATTCGAATCACAGTCCAGCACAAAATTTTTAAACGTCTCTAGTTCAATCAAGTACAAGTAAAATGAGAGCCCTGTCCCTATAAATGGCTATCGGTTCATCAAATAAAATAAAATTTTCTAATGTAAGTAAGCTTACTGGCGACTGTATTTCTTTTTACCATGACTTCCGCTGTGTCATTTCCCAACGTAAACGGCTCTGCCCAGTTGGTAATGAAGGAACGTGATGTTTAATGCAGATTCTGGATTATAACGTCTTTCTCTTGAGGTTACCAGAGGTAAAATAAATCTGTTTGTGCCTCTTAAAAGTAAATGCCTGAACCCACGCATTGCACCTGTGGTAGCTCGTTCCACCAGACCATTGTGGCCACATTACCCAGCCCCAGGAGTGTGCTGTAACGGATGATGTGCTTAGCTTACAAAATTAGTCACGGTGGAAAAAATGCGAGTCTATTAAATGGTCAAGTAGAAGCAAGCTTCTGACGCAGAGATTATGCTATTCTCATGTCAGCAGGATGTAAAGACTCTTCTAGGCATCATAGACTGGATGTGAAGCCATTTTGATTTTTCACAAATTCAGCAAATTTCTTAGTTCGAGAAAATCCACTGTGAAGTGTGAAGTTGCCGGATAATTCGATTATTACTGTTATTATTAATATCATTTTATTCATACTGCTGCTGTAACACAAGTGCTTGAACATCATTTAGTGCCTTTTGGTCACTATAGAAGTAGTTTCCCAAGAACAGGTTCTTTCCCTGTCTGTGGAATCCTTTTCATGTTAATATCGAACACCAGCAATTACTAGTAGATTACATTAAAACTAAAGTAATTGACGAAGACGTTACTTGGTAACAAAAACGCACTGCCTTTCTTCATTTACTTTCGCTTAGAAATGGCTATCGAGTACTGACAAACCAAAAGGCAAGAGATCTTACTGCCTTCCGATATACGTTGCTGTTAGTTCTTCCACATGATTTGGTCGACATGACCTGTTTCAAGTAGTGTATGACAGACAGTGTTTTAGAAAATCTATTGTTTCCCTTTGCAATAAACAGAAGTATTTTCATTCTAAGCTGTCCAAGTACAAAATTTTCGCAATATTAGTGCAAATTTAATATTCGCTTCTATAATGTATAAAAGTATTTCACAGTCGCAAAACTCGCATCCGAAACGTTGACCTTACACTTAGTCGCTGACCATAAATTCTAGCTCAGAGTGACACCAGTTTAAATAACCTAATGTAGCGAAGACTGTTTGCCAGTGCTCTTCCTCACCGGAAAATACGCAATTGACTCATTTGGCTCCATAAGTACACTGTAACAGCAATTTCTGTGTGAAATTTGTCAGTAAGCTTTCGCCTTCCAACCGGCAAAATATGGAAGAGTACGGCCGGTAAACAATTCACAAACCACGATTTAGTGCCGATAAGACGATTTCTTTAAACATTGTCGAAGTTGAGGGGATTTAGTTTCTGCTTAAATCGTCTTAAGCAGCAACGTTCACAGATATCTCAAAGAGGACAAAGCTGAATATCCAGGTACGAAGGTTGTAAAACAAACTTCCCACAGTTTGTGTCAGGTTGATCTTTTCGTCTGATAACACTGCTTAAGTATTTTGTCTAAGACGTATCACAAGTAGTATCCCTGTAGCTGTGGGAATCATTGGTTGAAAACGTGTTTAACACCAATGGGTACAGTGCTGCTATATTTTCAAAATTATTATCAACCTAAGTCTGAGTTCATCCACAAACTGAGGCGTATTTATAATATTGAAGCTAGACTGTGTATCCTTATCTTTCTTGAGTGGTCATTGGAAGGCGTTTACACACACGTATACAATACTATGAATACTTCGAACGCTATGGTTAACGTTGCTCTCATAAACTACTTTTTTTTTTTAAATTCTTCTGGGTCTTAAGCGTGCAATATGTGTTGTAGATACAGTCTCAGACCAAAAAATTGACCGCCGAGTCGTTCACGTAAGGTGGACAATACAGTCATGCTCCTCTCAGAATTCTATGTCTGGCAATATGCTCGATCTAGCAACATGTAGACTGCGGCACTTCCCAGAGGAAGTCTTGACTCCAGTCTTAGTACATTACTCTTGACTACGACCGTAGTCTTGAGGTTAAACGCGAGACCAGCTAATATGATATTGTAGATTCGCTTGAATTACACTCATAGCTTCAGCACCGAGAGGAAAGGGGCGATAAAAATGTTGTCGATATGTGCTCTCGGTCGCCAGACGTCATATTAGCTGGTCTCGCGTTTTACCTCAAGACTACGGTCGTGTTCCATCAGCGGTATGAATAAAATGATATTAATAATAACAGTAATAATCGAATTATCCGGCAACTTCACACTTCACAGTGGATTTTCTCGAACTAAGAAATTTGCTGAATTTGTGAAAAATCAAAATGGCTTCACATCCAGTCTATGATGCCTAGAAGAGTCTTTACATCCTGCTAACATGAGAATAGCATAATCTCTGCGTCAGAAGCTTGCTTCTACTTGACCTTTTAATAAACTCGCATTTTTTCCATCGTGACTAATTTTGTAAGCTAAGCACATCATCCGTTACAGCACACTCCTGGGGCTGGGTAATGTGGCCACAATGGTCTGGTGGAACGAGCTATCACAGGTGCAATGCGTGGGTTCAGGCATTTACTTTTAAGAGGCACAAACAGATTTATTTTACCTCTGGTAACCTCAAGAGAAAGACGTTATAATCCAGAATCCGCATTAAACATCACGTTCCTTCATTACCAACTGGGCAGAGCCGGTTTACGTTGGGAAATGACACAGCGGAAGTCATGGTAAAAAGAAATACAGTCGCCAGTAAGCTTACTTACATTAGAAAATTTTATTTTATTTGATGAACCGATAGCCATTTATAGGGACAGGGCTCTCATTTTACTTGTACTTGATTGAACTAGAGACGTTTAAAAATTTTGTGCTGGACTGTGATTCGAATTCGTATCTCCTCTTTCGAGGATCTGAATCTCTCGGAACAGTATAGTTCAGTCATTTCGCTCCTTTTCCCAAGACTGCAATCTTCTCTAGGTCTCACCCAAAGGTAAGTATGTGGGTCTGAAACCTGATCCAGTACAAAAATGTTCATAATTTCATTTCTAGCTTTATCAAGTGCACACCCAACTGCTAGTGAAAATTAACGCGCAATTTCAATGTCTGTTCATGTGTTGCCAACAATCGCAACAGGTGTCGTTATTTCTGGTCAAACACGCACACATCTTACTGTTCATGAGTAAGCAACTGATACTTCGTGGATGCACGGTAGGTGTGCAGTTCGATTGTCGCTTAGGCACAAAAGTTTGTATCTTTATTTTAGATTCAGACACCTAGCGTCTCGTAAGAAAAACCGATACCTAACATTTGATTTTTCTTAGTTAACAATCGGATTACGTATTGGGTTCGTATCTCCGTCACAGAATTTCACATCATGCACTTCATCTTTAAATGCATGCACACTTTTTTACTTCAGAATGGAGGTATATCAGACATCTTTCGTGGTTAGATAACAGGGATGAAAGGGTCTTGATAGAAGTCACGGTTTATTACAAAAAATGTCGTCTTTTATTTTCAAGTTTAGATTTGGTTACTGGTATTGGCAAAACTTTCGGTAATTCATGACTCTTCATGGCTAATCATCAATATGATGTGATTAGATTAGATTAGATTACATTAGATTAACTCTTGTTCCATAGATCATGAATACGACATTTCGTAATGATGTGGAACGTGTCATTTTAATGAAAGATTTCTTTAAATACCATGATTCAATTTCTTTACAACAATTTTTTACACTCTCTCTCATTGCTTTTTATTTCTCTCTCTCTCTCTCTCTCTCTCTCTCTCTCTCTCTCTCTCTCTCACACACACACACACACGAACACATTCTTTTTTATTTTTATTTGTATGTTGTGCTCGACTATCGGCGAGGCACGAAAACGCCTGTGAATGACTTTCTTAGTTTTGAGTGCAATTACGAAAGAAATATAAAAACAACAATGAGAGTTACTGATTTATGATGCTCAGTTTGCAGTCAGTTCTGAGTATTATTAGTAACTACGCTCCAGTCCCTAAACCTAGTTACAGAAAGCGAATCAGACGCATTACGTATTCCAGGCCGTAGCAGCCGCGACTTGGAGACACCAGCTATGGTCACTTCCCAGGCCGCTGTAGGATCACATCGGTTCGTCTTCTTCCTGCTGGTACTGTAACTGAGATTTGACAACAAGGCAACGTATGTTTGGCAACTCTGTGATCGACGAGTTACTTCCTGGTGTGTACGGAATTAAGCCTCAAAGTTCACTTGATTTTACCTGTCATTTCCATTGAATAATCTGAGTTATTATAGCTTGAAGGGTAACAAAAGATTGAAAATTTACGGTTTTCAGCCCAGGAAAGTCGTTGCAGGTGGAAATCGCAACTAATCTCGACCTTTAAATAGCGGTTTACGAGTTCTAGTTACTATTGTCGTCGTAATAGGAAACTGAGACCCATACCTCCTCGCCAGCTCTGTGGTAACGTGCTGACCTGTGAAACAGCGTACATTACGGTTTGCAGTTCCAGTCTCACTGACTGAAACGTTTTTATCCCTTCTGTGAAAGAGCTACAAGCAGTCAGATCAAACATCAATAAGGAAATCGCAAGAAAATGCTTTCAGCTCATAGTGCAATGTTGAAAAACTTACAATGCTGCACAACAGGTAACGCCTCTTTCCGCTGCTGACAAGCGAATTTTGGGTTTCTAGCAATACGTAACTATATTTATGAAATGCCACATTTGCATACCTCTTGAGTATGACACAGCATACCAATTAAACACAGACCCAATCAAAATCTAAGTGAGTAGTATTTTACTAATTCGTGTCGATAGAGGCATGCTTGTGTACAGATACTTTCGTCGTAAGGTTATCATGGTTAGTTTTATTTCATTTCTTATAATACAGTGCACAATTTTCGTAAGGTTTCCTTTAGTGTTGTTAAAACAATAGTAAACATGAGAGAGAAATTAATCATCAACGATATATGCGAATTCTCTGATGTTACCTATGACAGTCTGACAATGCACATGCAGTTTATTGATTACATTCATGTAGAAAATTTGTTCTGAGTTAAAGCTGTCAATCAAAGTTTGAAGAAGAATAAAATATCACTACCACACGACGGCTAATGTAGAAAATACTTTTCTGACATATTATGGCACGATGCGCTCTCCCTGCACATCTTCGAGATGCATCTGCTGCCTGCTGTCTATTAAACCTGAATAGAACAAAATGTCATAGTAGTTAGTCCTTTTTCCACATGCGACTACTTTGGGTTGAGAAGTGAAGGGAATTATGTTCAAAGTTCCATTAGATTGATAACTTCAGCAGAGAGCAGAATTGCGTTTTAAAAAATGTAGCACTGAATGTATTCGAACTCGCGACATCTTATCTATGCTACAAGCTGACACGTAGCTACAACAGCTCCAGAGCTCGGCAACTATTCCTCCAGAACTTTTGGATTCCACAGCACTGTGAGATTATGCATATGGCCAGGTCTTGACTTCTGAGAGACAAACAGTTACAGCTTTTCTTTTGGACTGAACGACGTTTTCTAGTAACAGATAGCGCAATAGAATAGCTCAAGTGGAAAGGAACACTTCCTATTTAAACTTCTGCATCCTACAATGTTGGCAGTTGTGTGTAGGTGGCAGTAACGTGATTTTATTTCTGTGATTACAAAATAGTCGAATGTATGCACTGGGTAGCCGAGGCAGCTAGTTCATGGTGATTCGGTCAACCAAGTAAATGAATTTACTGAACATGCTGCAAATTACTACAGGGAGCCTGTGTGTCAGAATTCTCATCCAGTGTGGCGCAACTGCGTTACGATAGAAAAATGACTCGCAGAGAAGAGGATTTCGTGGTCTGTTGGACGGATGGTAGGTTGTTATACTTATGGTCTGGGTTCGATTCCCACGTCTGTCAATGATTTTAGATAGGGAGAGACAGATTCCATTCTCTCCTGGCTACACCAAGTGAAGGAGATATAATGGCTGCGTGGTCTGAAAATTCACATTAAAGATGATATTCCTTCTTTACCAAGTAGACGGTAGGTTGAACCACAATAAAGTCTGGAGTGGCGACATGTAGAAACTCTATCACCAGTAACCTTTCTTATACTAGTTATTTATTTCAAGTGACGACACAAACGCTATGTATGATCACAGGACACTTATTCCATCTTTTATTTGAGCTTCTGTATGTCGATAAAATTGGTTCTGAACTGGGAATGCAACTCAGACCGCCCTTAACGCGGAATTTGATCCCTTCGTGGCAATACAGCTCGGCTACAATTTGTTGTTTGTTCAAAACTGCAGATTCCTCAACACCTTCACATATTATGCGTGAATGGGATCGAATCCTGGCCCGGCACTAAAGATTTAATTATGTATTATCAAGCTCTAGCATGAGAACACCTATCTGCTGGTGGATAATAATTTTGATTTTTAACGTATTTTCATTCGCAGTCAACACTAACGATATCCGACGTTTTTAACTCCCAGTGAGACACAGAACTATTTGCGAGATGACTAAGTTCAAGGTGCTATTCTGAGCAGCTGGTGGAGAAAAATTCGGTAGCTGACGTCTCTTTGTGTGTAGTCAACAACGATATGTGTGGGGCTCTATTCCCAGTGAGCGCTGAACTCTTCGTCACATTATTTCAGTTCAAACGTGCTCACATGTCACTGCTGGTGCAACAAACCCATATCTAACGTTAGTTTTATCTAGAATATAACAGCGATAGGTGCCGGGTTGGAGTCCTGGGAAGGAAAAAATTAATGTTTCGTCTCGTGATTTCAGTTAAAACATCTACACTCCTGGAAATGGAAAAAAGATCACATTGACACCGGTGTGTCAGACCCACCATACTTGCTCCGGACACTGCGAGAGGGCTGTACAAGCAATGATCACACGCACGGCACAGCGGACACACCAGGAACCGCGGTGTTGGCCGTCGAATGGCGCTAGCTGCGCAGCATTTGTGCACCGCCGCCGTCAGTGTCAGCCAGTTTGCCGTGGCATACGGAGCTACATCGCAGTCTTTAACACTGGTAGCATGCCGCGACAGCGTGGACGTGAACCGTATGTGCAGTTGACGGACTTTGAGCGAGGGCGTATAGTGGGCATGCGGGAGGCCGGGTGGACGTACCGCCGAATTGCTCAACACATGGGGCGTGAGGTCTCCACAGTACATCGATGTTGTCGCCAGTGACCGGCGGAAGGTGCACGTGCCCGTCGACCTGGGACCGGACCGCAGCGACGCACGGATGCACGCCAAGACCGTAGGATCCTACGCAGTGCCGTAGGGAACCGCACCGCCACTTCCCAGCAAATTAGGGACACTGTTGCTCCTGGGGTATCGGCGAGGACCATTCGCAACCGTCTCCATGAGGCTGGGCTACGGTCCCGCACACCGTTAGGCCGTCATCCGCTCACGCCCCAACATCGTGCAGCCCGCCTCCAGTGGTGTCGCGACAGGCGTGAATGGAGGGACGAATGGAGACGTGTCGTCTTCAGCGATGAGAGTCGCTTCTGCCTTGGTGCCAATGATGGTCGTATGCGTGTTTGGCGCCGTGCAGGTGAGCGCCACAATCAGGACTGCATACGACCGAGGCACACAGGGCCAACACCCGGCATCATGGTGTGGGGAGCGATCTCCTACACTGGCCGTACACCACTGGTGATCGTCGAGGGGACACTGAATAGTGCACGGTACAACCAAACCGTCATCGAACCCATCGTTCTACCATTCCTAGACCGGCAACGGAACTTGCTGTTCCAACAGGGCAATGCACGTCCGCATGTATCCCGTGCCACCCAACGTGCTCTAGAAGGTGTAAGTCAACTACCCTGGCCAGCAAGATCTCCGGATCTGTCCCCCATTGAGCATGTTTGGGACTGGATGAAGCGTCGTCTCACGCGGTCTGCACGTCCAGCACGAACGCTGGTCCAACTGAGGCGCCAGGTGGAAATGGCATGGCAAGCCGTTCCACAGGACTACATCCAGCATCTCTACGATCGTCTCCATGGGAGAATAGCAGCCTGCATTGCTGCGAAAGGTGGATATACACTGTACTAGTGCCGACATTGTGCATGCTCTGTTGCCTGTGTCTATGTGCCTGTGGTTCTGTCAGTGTGATCGTGTGATGTATCTGACCCCAGGAATGTGTCAATAAAGTTTCCCCTTCCTGGGACAATGAATTCACGGTGTTCTTATTTCAATTTCCAGGAGTGTAGTTACTGCCGCGAAATTCCGATATGTCACATTTGACTGTGCTTCGATAGCAATCCGATTAGGTTCCGGGTTCGAATCCGTGTCCAACACACAGCTTTACCTCACGGCATTTCAAGTAAGTTACTTGTGAAGAAGCAATATTTAACATCTCTCGTATTTCGTTAACAGCGACAATAGATGCTGGGTAGGAATTCGCGTCTGTTAAAAATGTTTGCGTTATGCAATTTAAAGTTGATATTTTTTAACTGATACTGTCTAAAATCGAGGTATATCACTCTCTGTATGCCTAATCAGGAATGACTGTTAGTTTCCGTCAGTCACGAAATCTTTGCTTAGTCTGCATGAGCTGGGTTTGAATCCATATGCATAACAAGACGGTTCGTCGTGTCATTTAATGTTCATACATATTCTCAACTAGCTGCTTGTGAATAACTTAAATTTTTAATGTCATTTTGTGTTAAATAGTTCTAATGGTTCAAATGGCTCTGAGCACTATGGGACTTAACTTCTAAGGTCATCAGTCCCCTAGAACTTAGAACTACTTAAACCTAACTAACCTAAGGACATCACACACATCCATGCCCGAGGCAGGATTCGAACCTGCGACCGTAGCGGTCACACGGTTCCAGACTGAAGCGCCTAGAACCGCACGGCCACATCGGCCGGCCCCCACCATCTGGTATCAATGCATTACCTTATAATCCATTATATATAATCATTTTCATAGTACACTTGATATTATAGATGAGTAGGACACAAGACAGGACATAGATAATGTCCGTTTGACGTCAACAGTGTGTAACATTTTACTTTTTTGAATAGGACGACGTTCCTCTCCAATAATTTTTAGATTAGTTACAATAAGATTACGCTGCAAGAGAATTCGCTTGTATTTTTCAATATGTGGTCTGTTGTCGGTTTGAAGGCCTTCCATAACATCGGCAACGTAGTGCAACTCCACCGAGAGCTGTCTGGAGTAGGGTGGAGATAGCAATGTGAAAGTTGCGAGCTGTCGAAGACGATCTTCATATTCCTAATGCGATTAGGACATCGTATACTCTTGACGACGTTTAGCACCTGTGCGGTCAGTCACCCAATTTCAGAATTCATTTTGAGTAATCCTGCTAAATTCCCAAAATATTGTCTTTTTATATTGATGAGTAATATGGATAGTCGTCACGTTCATGTGCCGTCTACAACGCAAATTGAATGTTACTATCCTAGGAACTAACCTGCAATACGTTTTGTGTTTCATAATCGGGACTATCTGCATTAACCGTCATCAGAGCAATGTCAGGGAACAGAATGCAGCAGTGCCTACTTGAGGACCTGCTTGAGTCGTGTTCTAAGGAAAGGGTAGTTGCTGGTTCACATTATATTACACTAGCGAGAAGTACCGACTTTTCCTTTTCTCTGCAAACATCCAGAACTAAATTCAGTAACTAAATGCTAAGAATATATTTGCATTGTGCCAACTCAAAGATCAATAGATATGGATATAGATATAGATTTTTATATTTAAAGCCATTCTCGTTCTGCGTTGGAATAAACATCATTCATTATTTGCTTGTTCTTGTTACGATTGTTATTGTCATTCTCTCACTCGCAAGAGTCTTATGCTGATGCTGTATGAATAAATTATGCCATTGGATACAAAGCGGTTTAGTTTTGAGGCCTAAGCCACGAGGGGGGAAGGCACAGTGGTCTGCTTCAGGAATTCCAAGCAATAAAACACAAAAAACAACCCAGGAAGGGTTCGAACAGCTACTTTCACGCAGAGACATGCATTTGGAATCTGTTCATCGTTACAGGGTCAAACAAGAGGGTAACATTACTGAAACAATGATCGGGCTACTTAGTATATAATAGAGCATACAGATTTCAAGGAGGAAACGTATGAAGACGCAGACTTCCTCGTTATCAATATGTGCGGCATATCTTTCGTGTTAACGAAAGTAAATTCCCGCTTTACCTCTTCTTACGTGTCAAATGAAATGAATGCCACGAGGAATAGAATATTTGTTGACTGCGTCTCTTCTTGCTTCCATCCTTACCAACATATTTCTTCATATTTCTTCATTCTCGTGGTAATCATGACATTCTATGTGCATGCTGCAAACGATTGCAAGTGGACAAATTCGACATCGAGGTGCAAAGCGTTTGGTATCTTACATTATATTCAATTCGAATAAGCTTCCGGTGTATTTTTACTTCGTTTGTATTTTTAGATGATTATGAACGTTACGGAAATTTATCTCACATGCTTTATGTTGAATGAGAAACATTGAATGATCCGTTTTGCTTTCCCTACGTTGAAATGATATAATGTCTGCGTCAACAGCCTTCTTCCACGCCGGAAGCTGAAACTTGTATCATTCTGGATTAATGATAATTGAATGTCTCATATGTATACATAGCAAGTATGTGTCAACACTCTGATAGTGCATTTACTTCCGGGTGTAGGTCGGCGTTACCTCGCTAAAATCACTTGACATTCGTTTTCCACATCGAAGACTCGTACGATATAATCCACTGCAAGATGACACAATTAGAAAGTATATTTAATTTCTGGACTCCAAGAACGGCGTTCTTCACATAAGTAACACCTGTTTGTGTGTGCATTCGGGAGGACGACGGTGCAATCCCGCGCCCGGCCATCCTGATTTAGGTTTTCAATGATTTCCCTAAATCACTTCAGGCAAATGCCGGGATGGTTCCTTAGGAAGGGCACGGCCGATTTCCTTCCCCATCCTTCCCTAATCCGAGCTTGTGCTCCGTCTCTAATGACATCGTTGTCGACGGGACGTTAAAACAGTAATCTCCACCTCCTCTGTTTGTGTGTTTAAGGTTGCGTTTTGAGGCTCAGGCAACATCGCAGTGACTATAGTCCGCCTCTGGCCGCCAGTGTGTCGTTAGCTCAGAGGTTCCCTTGTGCGTTGCAGTGCTTGTACTATAAGTTCGAATCACGGTAGAAGCCGCTGACTACAACCTTTTACTTTCCATTTTAATTAATGGAGTTGCAAACTGCTAGTAAAAATTTCTTATGCGAAATCTGAAGAATGCCTTTAAACATCAATCTTCGTCCGATTTCGACTTAGTAAATTAAGTTAATATCATGTATTTCTGCTTTGCAAATTCCAAGGTGCTTCACTGTAAAATAGGTCCTGAAAAGATTCAAACCGACTGTCAACGATATAAATTTGAGCTTTGTTCGTCATATAGGTCTAACATGTCGGAAGATTGTTTATGAAGTGCACATGTTCATTAATATAGTTCCCATCTTCTAAATTTTTGCAATAGCATTTAACTGTAGACGTTTTCTAACACCGGCGTTAGCAATTCCTTTCCGTTCTCTGAAACCTTCAAAACGACAAATTTTTCTGGTTTAAATCTGATGACCTTAACTATCACTTCCGATCAACAATAAATACTTCATGAACCCATACATGGAACTCCAAATGTGCAGTGTGCCTGCACTGCTACAGAGCATGCATTGCAAGGTATTCACACAGTTTATCGCATAGACTTACCATAAGGAATGAAACAAGAACTGTAATACACTTTACACCACAGACGCTCACTCTGGCTTGACGAAAACATCCAAACATTGACCAAAAGTTGCACAAATAATTAAGTTTGAAAGGAAAAGAAACGAGGTATGAAGCATTTATAAATTCATCGAATGTAGTGAGGTGGTTTAATTTCGTCCCAGTCTATAAAATTAATTTCGGGCCATACTCAGCTCTTGCCGATTACCCGCCTACTAATCAGGGCGTCTGTCTCCGTTGCTTTTGAGCGTGAATGGAAATTGTAGAAATTTTCTGTGGAGCAACATTTAATAATAAAGCGTTTTAAATCATCAAAAGCGATGAGCGGTAGCAGGCGCTTTCGATAAAGAATGGGGGAGTGCAGCGCCGCTGCTGTCGCCACGGCCGCTGCCAGTAGCCAGCAAACGGATCCCGGAGCTTTGCCGCATACGGCGTCCAGAAGAGGACAGTCTGCAGGAAATCTGCCGCAAAATCGTTACTAGATAAAATCTTGATATCGGTGTGTCACAAAGCGAAATAGATTGAATCTGCGCTACCATTACATTCACGTCTTCAGCATTCAGACATAAGAGGCTATAAAAATATTTTATGCCAGCTGCTCTCGATCCACTGACATTATGAACAGAAACAACGCACGCTACCGCTAGACCACAGGCGTAATCAGCCTAGAGTCTCTGTATCTTGGGACAAGTTTTCCTCCAGGAAGTGCCGCAGTCTACAGTGTTGCCAGATTGTGCAGATAACCGGACTTAGATAATTAGCGAGTTGGCCAGTTTTTTTGTCCCATGTCGCGATCGGCGCGGACTTAGCCTCTGAAGCGGCCGGCCGCCGGTCGAGTTTTATGTCAAAGAGTGTACATTCCTTCCACTTTCTAGCCTTCTCTTATTTGCTTAGTTCTGGCTTACCAAATGAGTTCTTGACAGTTGCTTCTCCTTTGAGCAAAGTTTTATTTCTTCTTTCTCATTTTCATTCTCCTATATTCTACAAGTGCAAAATCGCATTGTGATTTTGGACTCCCTGTCAACGTCATTATTAGACATTTCTATTGCCAATGGCTTACTTTATTTGCCGCATTTTTATATTTTTCCCTCTTGTCAAATAAATTTAATACATCACGTTTTATCCAAAGATTTCTACTGTACCTTTTTCCCATTCATATCCTCTGTTGCATTCACGACTTCTTCTCTCAAAGATATCCATTCGTATTGTAGTGAATTCCTTCCTCTGTTTCAGTCAGTCGTTGCCTTACGGTACCTTTAAGATTATCGAAAAAATTCAAGTTCCATCTCCTTAATTTGCTACCGTTTACCGTCTCTCTAGTTGTAAACTGCAGCTCGTAACCAATAAATTATCGCCAGTTTGCGTCTGCACCGGGAAATGTCTTATAATTTACAATCTGGTTTCGAAAACTGTGTCCCAAATATGTATTATTCTTTCATGATTCTTAATCAAGGTGATTACATTATGCTCTGTGCGAAATTCTATCAGGTGGCTTCCCCTTTCATCCTTTCCCCCAAGCCTTTGTGTTCTTACTGTTTTCTCTTCCTGTACCTCCTACCGTGTCACATTTTAAATTTTTGACTCGCTCAACTATCTGAATAATCTCTTTTATCGTACATTGTTTCAATGAGTCATGAGACAGTGACAGAGTACGTTGTACAGAAAATGAAAAATTGGTATGTGTTCACCCAACTTCGTCTTTTCTTCCTGTAGCTGCACGATATAGTTAATCAAACGCATCGGGCATTTCAGTGGGTCCCGCCCCGTACCTCAGTGGTGGACCGTCATTGGCTACCGCTAGCATCTGCCACTTCCAGATGTTGTTGTGGTCTTCAGTCCAGAGACTGGTTTGATGCAGCTCTTCATGCTACTCTATCCTGTGCAAGCTCTTCATCTCCCAGTACCTACTGCAACCCACATCCTTCTGAATCTGTTTAGTGTATTCATCTCTTGGTCTCCCTCTAAAATTTTTACCCTCTGCGCTGCCCTCCAATATTAAGTTGGTGATCCCTTGATGCCTCAGAACATGTCGTACCAACCGATCCCTTCTTCTAGTCAAGATGTGCCACAAATTTATCTTCTCCCCAATTCTATTCAATACCTCCCCATTAGTTATGTGATCTACCCATCTAATCTTCAGCATTCTTCTGTAGCACCACATTTCGAAAGCTTCTATTCTCTTTTTGTCTAAACTATTTATCGTCCACGTTTCACATCCATACATGGCTACACTCCATACAAATACTTTCAGGAAAGACTTCCTGACACTTGTCGTGCTGGAGGGCGCCACTGGTAGCGATGTGGGCTTCCTCGCCTCGCCTCGCCTCGCCTCGCCTCGCCTCGCACCAGGTGTCTGCGTAGTTTGCAGTGCATTCGCACCATTCCTATCCCTGTCCCCGTCCCGACTTGTCCCGACTTAAATCTATACTAGATTTAACATTTACGGTTAACAAATTTCTCTTCTTCAGATACGCTTTCCTTGCCATTGCCAGTCTGCATTTTATATCCTCTCTACTTCGACCATCACCAGTTATTTTGCTCCCCAAATAGCAAAACTCGTTCCCTACTTTAAGCGTCTCATTTCCTAATCTAATACCCTCAGCATCACCCGATTTAATTCGACTACATTCCATTACCCTCGTTTTGCTTTTGTTGATGTTTATCTTACATCCTCCTTTCAAGACACTGTCCATTCCGTTCAGCTGCTCTTCCAGGTCCTTTGCCGTCTCTAACAGAATTACAATGTAATTGGCGAACCTCTAAGTTTTTATTTCTTCTCCATGGATTTTAATTCCTACTCCCGCGATTCTGGGCGCTACAGTCTGGAACCCCGCGACCGCTACGGTCGCAGGTTCGAATCCTGTCTCGGGCATAGATGTGTGTGATGTCCTTAGGTTAGTTAGGTTTAAGTAGTTCTAATTTTTGGGGGACTGATGACTTTAGAAGTTAAGTCCCATAGTGCTCAGAGCCATTTGAACCTAAAACTCTGTCTTACCAATATATAATCTATCTGAAACCTTTCAGTATCTCCAGGCTTCTTCCATGTATACATCCTTCTTTCATGATTCTTGAACGAAGTGTTAGCTGTGATTAAGTTACGCTCTGTGCAAAATTCTACCAGGCGGCTTCCTCTTTCATTTCTTCCCCCCCCCCCCCCCCAATCCATATCCACCTACTACGTTTCCTTCTCTTCCTTTTCCTACTATCGAATTCCAGTCACCCACGACTATTTCATTTTCGTCTCCCTTCACTATCTGAATAATTTCTTTTATCTCATCATACATTTCATCAATCTCTTCGTCATCTGCGGAGCTAATCGGCATATAAACTTGTACTACTGTGGTAGGCATGGGCTTTGTATCTACCTTGGCCACAATAATGCTGTTTGTAGTAGCTTACCCGCATTCCTATTTTCCTATTCATTATTAAACCTACTCCTGCATTACTCCTATTTGATTTTGTATTTATAACCCTGGATTCACCTGACCAGAAGTCTTGTTCCTCCTGCCACCGAACTTCACTAATTCCCGCTATATCTAACTTTAACCTATCCATTTCCCTTTTTAAGTTTTCTAACCTACCTGGCCCATTAAGGGACCTGACATTCCACGCTCCGACCCATAGAACGCCAGTTTTCTTTCTCCTGATAACAACGTCCTCTTGAGTAGTCCCTGCCTGGAGATCTGAATGGGGGACTATTTTACCTCCAGAATATTTTACCCAAGAGGACGCCATCATCATTTAACCATACAGTAAAGCTGCATGCCCTCGGGAAAAATTATGGCTGTAGTTTCCCCTTGCTTTCAGCTGTTCGCAGTACGAGCACAGCAAGGCCGTTTTGGTTAGTGTTACAAGTGGCCCTAGAATTTGTAACCATGCCTGATATACAAGTATGCTCTCGCAGGTTGCCAGAATGGCAGGAAGCAGCAGCAGCTGAGGTAGCTCGTGCCGCTTTATTTTAAGAGCACATTATATCTGCAGAAGTTAGAGTTTCAGGAACAAGTTGCCCAGTTATTGCATCTATATCTACATCTACATGATTACTCTGCAATTAACAATTAACTGCCTGGCAGAGGGTTCATCAATTCGCCTTTAAGCTATTTCCCTACCGTTCCACTCTCGAACGGCACACGGGAAAAACAAGCACTTACAGTTTTCTGTGCAAATTCTGATTTCTCTCATTTTATCACGATGATCATTTCTCCCACGCAAGTGTGCCCCAACAGAGTACTTTCGCAATCGGAGGAGAAAATTGGTGGTGGAAATGTCACGAGAAAATCGTGTAGCAACGAAAAAGCCTTTGTTTTAATGATTGCCACCCCAATTTGCGCATCATGTCTGTGGCTCTCTCATCCTTATTTCGCAATAATACGAAACGACCTGCAGTTATTTGAACTTTGTCGACCTCCTCCGTCAATCCTATTTGATGCGGATCCTGCACCACATAGCATTTCTGGTATAAGCTGTCTCTTTAGCACTACTGGCAGCACCGCTGGGGCCTCTGCGGCGAGTACAAATACACATGTGGCGACAGTTAGCGAGCAGCATTCCTGCTATAAAAAAAGGCTTGATACAATTTAACTCTGCAAGAGAGGTGGGTTCCTCTGTGGCATTACAAGAGCAAACAGCCCATTCATGGCAAAAAGTGTAGCGTCAGACGAGCAAGCTGTAAAAATTACAGATCCAAAAGAGTGGTTAGTGGACTCTTCCTCATGCATTAGCGAAAAAAGTACCAGAGGCAGCGATTGCCTGAGTATCTTTGTACAAAATTTCCGGACGACAAACGAAAATTACAAGAGAAATATCCACTGCTGCCGTCACATGTAGAGCCAAACAGTACTTTTCCAACTGTTGCTCTGGTTCCACCCTTTTCAGGTAAGCTCAGCGAGAATATTACTACTTTTTTACAGACTACTGTTTACTTTTGCAGCTTATGTTCTTGACTTGTTGAATTCCAATTGTTAGTAACCTAACGGAAACTTTTACGTGGCGCGCACACTTATGTACGAGGGCACAGCAGAAGTAAGGTCTCTTTTTTTTATTATTATTATAAGTATATAGACCTGTTTATTTCTACAATGGTTTACATCAGTTTACAGCTTGAACATTTAGCTATTTTTCGACATAATCACCATTTCTGCCGATGCATTTTTGTAGACGTTCTGGCAGTTTTTTAACCCCATGTCATACCAGCTCGCCGCCATGCTGTTCAGAAAGTTATGAACCTCTTCTTTCACCTCGTCGTCGGAGCTGAATCGCTATCCGGCCAAATGTTCTTTTAACTTAGGGAACAGGTGACAGTCACTGGACGCCAAGTCAGGACTACAGGGTGGGTGGGTGACTATGTTCCACTGAAACTGTTGCAGGAGAGAAACAGTTTGCCGAACGATGTGCGGGCGAGCGTTGTCATGGAGAATGTGTACGCCCTAGTTCAACATTCCTCTTCTCCGGTTCTGAATTGCCCGTTTGAATTTTTTCAGAGTCTCACAGTATCTGTCAGCGTTAATTGTGGTCCCAGCGATTCAGCTCCGACGACGAGGTGAAAGAAGAGGTTCATAACTTTCTGAACAGCATGGCGGCGAGTTGGTATGACATGGGCATAAAAAAACTGCCACAGCGTCTGCAAAAATGCATCGACAGAAATGGTGATTATGTCGAAAAATAGCTAAATGTTCAAGCTGTAAATTGATGTAAACCACTGTAGAAATAAACAGGTCTATATACCTATAAAAAATAGGAGACCTTACTTTTGGGATTACCCTCGTACAGTCAGCGGGTGCTTTATGCAATGCGACAACATTTGATATCCTCGCAAAGGGGCTGTCAGAGAGCTACCCAGACAAGAGAAGAGATAGTTATTAGAGAGATCGTTTATCCACTTCATGCCAGAAAATTGCGGAAGGTCTTGAGGCTTCGGCAAATCTTATACGAACAGTATCCTATCATGTGTATGAAGTGGGGAAAGATGCTACACACACATGCTAATCGAAGAAGCTGAGGCGAGAGCTATTGAACTACTTTTTCGCGGAATAACCCGATAGATTTGTGTTATAGTTAAGGTGTCCTCCTCTATCTCATTAGGCGACGCAGTAAAGATGGCTCTGATACGTGAGACAACAGCTGTGCCGTGTTTCTGTAAATTACTCATATTGTCAACGGCGTGGAAAACCAAACCACACAGCCGAGTGCTGAGCGCTCCGTACTGTACAAAATGTCTTCCTATAGGTCACACAAGCGATGGCTTTCCCCATAATCAGAGGCGAGATTACCAACAGCGGAGTACTGCTCAAAATAACACAAATGATGAAAGGACATAGGGGAAAAAATGACACGAAGCAAGGCCGGCCATCTGCCCTCGTCTCCAGTAAGAACAGTGAATCCTATAAGAAATGGAGTGGTTGAGGTGACGAATGTAGTTTTAAAAAGTAAGCTTAGGGGAAAGATTCCAAATGTTAGTAGATACAGAAGCTCAGATTAGTGTATTATTTGTCTCTCACGGTGATAAAAATGCACTTAAGCCGCTGTGCAGTAAGTGTATTAGGAGAGAAAATAATAATGCCTACAGGGACTTGTTTCGTAAACCTCCAGACTGAAAGGAAAAAAAAAATATGGATATGATTTGGAAGCAATGCGAAAATTTAGACGGGATTTCACTGTTGTTTACGGAAACTACTTCCTATACCGTTTTCAGGCAGTGATAACGGGTGTCCGGAAAGTGAGGACGAATTTGACTTTTGCGCCATTTTGTCATGTGATGGTTAGCAGCCGTGGTTTTTTTCATGTTTGTTATCTGTGATCCTTCCCTTTAATAGCCTGATAACTTGCATTGTTGTTTGATGATTATTTCCGCCGTGGAACAGATGACAACTGAGCAACTTATCCAAGTAATAAAAAGTCGTTACAAAAACCGTTCGTGAGTTACGTATGACACTCGGCCGTAATGTTGCTTCAACCGAATCATCAGTTCGAAAGTTGATTTGGAAGTTTGAGATCACAGTGTAACAATAATGTACCTATAATAATTTTTTTCTTTATGTATTTAGATAAATGTTTCTTTCTGAATTTATGTGAAATAATGTAAATATTATTTTAGATTTTTCCTTTTCGTGTCATGTTAAAGAAACTGTACACAACTTTTGAAATGAATGTCATTACTTATGTTAGATTTTAAGCAATTTGATAACCAAAGGAAAATGTATTTAATGTTAAAACTATTATAAAATGTGTAAATTGTAATTTAAACACTTGGTCCATACGTAGGTAATGCATTAGAATATGTGTAGTAGAAAACCTGTGGTGAATACCCTACCTGTAGGGGCGCGGGAAAAGGTGGATGCAGGCGAGCGCGGGAAAACGCACACTGGCGCGGATCGGAACAACGGGCTCAGTGAAACAGTCGGAGTTGAGTATCGGTCAGAGGAACATGTACTGTACCGAGGAGGCTATCTAGGAAAAGTGGATTCCATTGAGCCTCGGATGGGCCGATTCCGACGACTACTTGGCATGGCTATTTCCTCAGGCACAAAATTGGAAAGATTACGACGCTAAGAAGAATGAAAGTGCCGATACTGTGAGAGCCTTAGCCGTGCTTGTATGTGTGCTGTGCTGCCCGCTATCTCGCGGCCCGCCATCCGCCGCAACTACGTGCACAGGTCAAACATTTATTTCATCTTTAGAAGTGTATCTGTGTGGACCAGTGTTGAAACTGTTCTAACTGTTCAATAATAACGTGACTTCTATCAGAATTGCCTTAGCCATCACTTATCCTTATCATTGACCTAGACAGGGTCCTTACCATATATTGTGCAACCCGAGTATCCCGAACTGAAAGTCTACAGTTAGTATTAAATTATCTGCAGATCGATCTATGTTATAAAGCAGTTTGAAAGTTAGGAGTGCAAATGTAAATGTTAGTAAAGAACAACAGTGCGATTAAATTGAAAGATAAAATTTGAATTGAGCTAGCAATGTTAGTTAATTAATTTGAGACTGAAAGAATAATAACTAATTGATTCAGTAATAAAAGGAATAAAGTAGTTATCCACAGATTGACAATATTGAGTGTTAATGTACCTTCAGGACTTACTAGTTTCAGCATAACGACCGTAACAGTTTCAGGGCCCCTCCCCCCCTTCTCTTGCCTATTCTTGCACATTTTGAAGTGTACTGATCAGAATTGAATAGAAAAATTAATTTCTATGTTAAACCTAAGTGTATTAGTGTTTTTTCCAATTTTAATAGTGACATTGTATGTGTGTTTTCAAAATTGCTGATTCTAGGGTAATCTATGCCCGATTTCAGTCTGATCAATATACAAAGTGCAGCTCGTAGTAATCATTGCTGTGTGGTGTTGTGTAATTTTAGCTCATCCAAATTAGTACAAAAGAAGAAAACCTTAGTTCAGTAGATTCTTTCTGGTTCTAAATTTTGCTATAAAACGCAACATTGCTACGTGTCATTATGCTTGTACATGCTACCACTTGTACAAGGAAAAACTCACTCAATGCCTAATTAGGCTGGCGACCGTATTATTAATCATTGGTAGTATCTACTGTGTATACTTCTTGTCCATACGAACGCGTAATTGTACCTTACTTTTGCTTGACGCCTCACTGTAGTTACTGACTGAATATAAGTCCGAATTGCTTCCATTAGGTACACGCGGTCAACTTATGTACTAAATCCTTGTTTACAAGGTGAAGCCCGTGAACTTATTACAGTACAGGCTTTATTGAGCTAACGCACGTCCGACAGGGCGGAAGTGTTACACGTGGCTTCCCGGTGACAGGACATCCAGTTGTTGTCGGTTATACACTAACGTAAAGACCGAACAGTGGATGTTCAGTGGCACGAACAGCAATAAAGTTTAGCAAAGTAAACTATAGCGTGAGTCAAGTATAATAGTGCGGTGTGATTGGCATTCAATATGGACAGGAACGGGGACAGGGTAGATGTGCCGAGCGAAATGGAGAATGCGGCTAGCAGTAGCAGGAGTCTACGCGGCCAGATAACAGATGGCGTTAGCGGAAGACAATTGGCGTACATACAATACCATGAACACGTCAACGAACAGATTGAAATGTCGCGATCACCTCGAACACAGCAAGGGACAAAACAGGAAGTAGAGGGTGACTTTGTAGATGATAATGGGTACGTGAACGAATCCACTGACATATTTGATTCACCGCAAATAAAGAAAGAACCGAAAGAAACTTATGAAGTAGGACCGGAACACACGGATTCCGTAGAACAAAACAGTGTAAAAATTCTAAGCATGAATGACTTATTTGAACAATTAACCAAACAAATTGTAGGACAGAATGAGCAGCTTAAAACGCACGTTGACGAGCAGCTCAAAACACAGAGTGATCAGATTAAAGCACAGGTTGAAGGACAGGGAATTAAAATTAGTAAACAAATAGAACAAGTAGAACAAAAAGTAGGTAATTTAAGTTCTGTGGTAAATACTCTGAAATTTGAAATTGATACTATTAACAAAAATATGGATACTATGCAGGAGGAAATTGGAAACATTAATAGTAGATTCGATGTTGAAATTCTCAACATCCAAGAGAAAGTAGAACCTCTGGTTGAAACTAAAGTAGACGAAAAAGTTTTCGGTCTTAAAACTGAGATCGTGAACGAATGTCAACACGGGATATCACAGTTGAAAAAGGTAGTTTTAGACACTGAAAGGGATTTAGATCAAAAAGTAACCGGATGTGTTCAGAATTGTGAACAAAATGCTACGAAAATTCAAGGCAGAATTTTCGATCTAGAGAGCAGAATTAAAGATAGGCCTGGTGTGGTCTGTAATGGCGCACCAATTACGAAGCTGTTAGAAGGCGAGGAACGCTTCGATCCAGCCAAGAAACATAACGGGTGGCATCCGTTAGACTTCATAAAAAATTGCGAGAGAATATTTCCTGGGCACTTGTCTGATCAGGAAAAGATAAACGTTGTAATTAGCGCTTTAGCAGGTGACGCTAAGCGCTGGGGAATAAATTTAGATACCGAACGAATGACGTTCGAAGAATTTAGGCAAAAATTTACCGAAGAATATTGGTCTGAACAAAAGCAGGACCATTTATGGCGCGAGTTTATCATGGCCAAACAGCATGATAACAGGGGCAGGAATTCTTTGAAAGATTTCTGCGAGTATTGGTACAGGAAATTGACGCATTTAAGAGGTAGAAGATCAGATTCGGAAATTATCTGGGAGCTGTATAAAAAGCTCCCAGAAGATTCAAAGAGGTATGTAGGAAGCAATCATCGCAGCTTCCAAGCATTTCTCGAAAGAGTCGAAGACGAAGACCATTGGCGCGAAAGTCGTGCCAATTATCAAAATTTTGGCAACCGTAATACCCGACACAATGACGAAAGGAATGACGGCGATGGATTTCGCGTCAATGTAATACAGAGAGGAAGAGGCAGAGGAAGAGGCAGAGGAAGTTATCCAGGTCGCGGACGAGAGTACACCGCGCAAAACAATAACGACGCGGGAAACTAATTTCCGCGAACGTTGCGGGCCAAACGGAAGCGGACAATACATACCGGCCCCGATTTAAGAACAAATACCGGACCGACCGTAATGTAATGAGACAGGCTAGAGACAGGCGTGAAACGACGCGACGTGTTGTGGCGAGACAAGCGTCAGGTGCGACCCAGCGTGAGTCATCTATGCCGCACAGAAAGCTCCAGGTTAACGGGCGAGTAGAGCATCAGAGGGCAACGGCCCAGCCTAGTGGAACATCTGTTCAGAGAGAAGCCGCTAGCAATACGGCAGCAGTAGGTGCGAACGTAGCCGTAAGAGATAATGAAAATTTTACGAGTGATAATTCCGTGGCAAAGGAAACAATAGATGAGACTGTGAGTACACAGAGAGGTGCGATTAGCAGTGTTTGCAATGAGGAAAAGGGCGATAATGAATTAGCAGAAGTGACTGATTGGCGTGTGCAGATCGACGATCTGTACAAGGGCCTAAAGCAATGTGAGTGGGAGGATGTTAAGAAGGAATATGAGGCGAAGAAATTAGTTAATAGAAAGGGAAATGATAGGGGCGTCAATATAGTGACGTGGCCCAAATGTGAAGAAGGGAGAATAAATAGCGCCGCGAAAAGTACGCGTGCTGCCGATAAGGGGAAGGTTAATGATAGGAAGGATTTGGAGGATGAAATCCTCAGCATTGACGAAGAAATAACTTCTGCTAACAATCCGCCAATAGTGCAAGCTGCTACCGAGAGGCACCGTGGAGAAGGGGCAGATGATTACATGAAAGTAATTAAAGTCCACGAGGATTACACCGAATATGAAGTCACAGTAGAGGTAAATAAAGCTGATGATGAGGCCGTTTCACCAAAAGAGGAGATTGAATTAAAATCTAAGCCTGATGACAATACCGAGGAAGAACTTAGTGCCTGTCTCAGAAAAGCCTTTATGTTAGAACTTGATAGCGATCCAGAATGGTCGGATTCCGACGATAGTTCAGATGATGAAATATACGTAAATACAGACAAAATTGAATATACTAACTTTCCCTGTTGTGCAAAAGTAGCATACTTAAATGAATCTGATGTGGAGGAAGAGAGTAGTGATGACTCTAGTGAAGATGTATTTTTCGGTGTAAAAGAAAGTGAATATACTTTTACTGAAAGAGGGTATGAAAAAATCAGTGAAATCAAAGAGGATGTAGTTAAGTACGATATTGTACCTAACAATGACGAAGTGTCAAAACAGAATCCAGATGTTGTGACTGAACAAAGAAAGAAAGAGCCGCCTGACGACTCAGTGTTTATTTTGCGAAGAGTTCAAGTGAGCAAAGACTTTGAACTCCAGAGGCCTAAGAAGCCACCAGACTTGAGTGACTGTTTTATGAACCATAAAAGACTGCCTTGTTAATAAAGAGACGAGCAGGGGCAGGATATTGTATTTGTATATATTATTATTATTATGCATGACTTTATTATTACTGTAACTCAGTTTTATTTGAAAGTGAATTATTGTTTTGTCGAATTAGAGCCTGGGGCAGATTCATATCGGATTTTGAGAATGTCATGAACACTTTACATCATGAAAATACAGGGTTCCCACCGGAAGAAATTTTGTTAGGTAGAAGTAGTAAAAGTTTAATTGAAGAAAAATTAGAGTTTCCACCTTGTACAAGTTTGGGATTGTATCAAAAGAAAGAATTGGTAATAAAAAGGGCAAAGCAAAAAGCCGAATCTAGATCTAGAAGACACGATAAAAATCTAAAAGTTTCAAAATTTAAAATTGGAGATCATGTTCTTCTGAAAACCCACGAAAAATCTAGTGAACTAAACCATGAAATTTCAAAATTTAAATATATCTATAATGGACCATATATAATACAGAACATTCCACACGAAAATGCTTACTACCTAATCTACCCAAAATCCAGAAGACCTTTAGGTGTAAGAAATATTGTGGATCTGAAACTGTATGTTCCCAGAAACGAGTAATTGTGCTGTATTTTATGCTGAACCCAAGTTATTTGAAATGTAACTGATCTTTGTAAATGTCTGTATCCCACTGAAAGTGTACTAATGTAGTTATGTGAGTTTCAGATTACCAATTGTACTGTAACTATAAAAATGTATGGAGGAAAGGACTGATAGGAAAGGGTAAATGCTTTCAGACAGATAACAGGTGGAACTGTCAAAAATGAAAATGGGCAGAGTATGAACCATAATATAAAGGACTGCCAAATACCAATGAGGGCAGATAAATAGTCGATGGAAAATAGTAAATGTAATCCAAAGGATGTGACAATATGAAGTGAAATGGACTGCCCAAATCCACATAATAGGAAGTAAATATGTGCAATTAATTTTCTGAAAATTTGGTGTGTGTGTTTTGTTTAGTAAATTAAGAACTGGACTGCTATTCAAAGCAAGCAGCGACAAATTATCCTATAGTGTATACGAAATATGCATTTGTTTTTGTAGTTAAATGTGTGTATTCCAGAATTTTAAATTATTTCTTTAAGAAATTTGGGAAAAATTGATTAAATTGCTATTTTAGTAATGTTTAAATGGGAAGTTGGACTGTGCAAAAGGCACTTAAGTAAATAACAAGATATTGGTCTTAATATATTAAAATAGTGTGAACCTATATACAGTGAGTGGAAGGAAATATGTAGTGTGAATCTTCTTGAACTTTTACGTAAAGATTCAGAACCAGTGTATCATTGTTAAATTTAGTGTTCCCATAAAATTTGGACTTAAGAAAATTTTCTGGAAACAGGGGCATGTGTAACAATAATGTACCTATAATAATTTTTTTCTTTATGTATTTAGATAAATGTTTCTTTCTGAATTTATGTGAAATAATGTAAATATTATTTTAGATTTTTCCTTTTCGTGTCATGTTAAAGAAACTGTACACAACTTTTGAAATGAATGTCATTACTTATGTTAGATTTTAAGCAATTTGATAACCAAAGGAAAATGTATTTAATGTTAAAACTATTATAAAATGTGTAAATTGTAATTTAAACACTTGGTCCATACGTAGGTAATGCATTAGAATATGTGTAGTAGAAAACCTGTGGTGAATACCCTACCTGTAGGGGCGCGGGAAAAGGTGGATGCAGGCGAGCGCGGGAAAACGCACACTGGCGCGGATCGGAACAACGGGCTCAGTGAAACAGTCGGAGTTGAGTATCGGTCAGAGGAACATGTACTGTACCGAGGAGGCTATCTAGGAAAAGTGGATTCCATTGAGCCTCGGATGGGCCGATTCCGACGACTACTTGGCATGGCTATTTCCTCAGGCACAAAATTGGAAAGATTACGACGCTAAGAAGAATGAAAGTGCCGATACTGTGAGAGCCTTAGCCGTGCTTGTATGTGTGCTGTGCTGCCCGCTATCTCGCGGCCCGCCATCCGCCGCAACTACGTGCACAGGTCAAACATTTATTTCATCTTTAGAAGTGTATCTGTGTGGACCAGTGTTGAAACTGTTCTAACTGTTCAATAATAACGTGACTTCTATCAGAATTGCCTTAGCCATCACTTATCCTTATCATTGACCTAGACAGGGTCCTTACCATATATTGTGCAACCCGAGTATCCCGAACTGAAAGTCTACAGTTAGTATTAAATTATCTGCAGATCGATCTATGTTATAAAGCAGTTTGAAAGTTAGGAGTGCAAATGTAAATGTTAGTAAAGAACAACAGTGCGATTAAATTGAAAGATAAAATTTGAATTGAGCTAGCAATGTTAGTTAATTAATTTGAGACTGAAAGAATAATAACTAATTGATTCAGTAATAAAAGGAATAAAGTAGTTATCCACAGATTGACAATATTGAGTGTTAATGTACCTTCAGGACTTACTAGTTTCAGCATAACGACCGTAACAGTTTCAGGGCCCCTCCCCCCCTTCTCTTGCCTATTCTTGCACATTTTGAAGTGTACTGATCAGAATTGAATAGAAAAATTAATTTCTATGTTAAACCTAAGTGTATTAGTGTTTTTTCCAATTTTAATAGTGACATTGTATGTGTGTTTTCAAAATTGCTGATTCTAGGGTAATCTATGCCCGATTTCAGTCTGATCAATATACAAAGTGCAGCTCGTAGTAATCATTGCTGTGTGGTGTTGTGTAATTTTAGCTCATCCAAATTAGTACAAAAGAAGAAAACCTTAGTTCAGTAGATTCTTTCTGGTTCTAAATTTTGCTATAAAACGCAACATTGCTACGTGTCATTATGCTTGTACATGCTACCACTTGTACAAGGAAAAACTCACTCAATGCCTAATTAGGCTGGCGACCGTATTATTAATCATTGGTAGTATCTACTGTGTATACTTCTTGTCCATACGAACGCGTAATTGTACCTTACTTTTGCTTGACGCCTCACTGTAGTTACTGACTGAATATAAGTCCGAATTGCTTCCATTAGGTACACGCGGTCAACTTATGTACTAAATCCTTGTTTACAAGGTGAAGCCCGTGAACTTATTACAGTACAGGCTTTATTGAGCTAACGCACGTCCGACAGGGCGGAAGTGTTACACGTGGCTTCCCGGTGACAGGACATCCAGTTGTTGTCGGTTATACACTAACGTAAAGACCGAACAGTGGATGTTCAGTGGCACGAACAGCAATAAAGTTTAGCAAAGTAAACTATAGCGTGAGTCAAGTATAATAGTGCGGTGTGATTGGCATTCAATATGGACAGGAACGGGGACAGGGTAGATGTGCCGAGCGAAATGGAGAATGCGGCTAGCAGTAGCAGGAGTCTACGCGGCCAGATAACAGATGGCGTTAGCGGAAGACAATTGGCGTACATACAATACCATGAACACGTCAACGAACAGATTGAAATGTCGCGATCACCTCGAACACAGCAAGGGACAAAACAGGAAGTAGAGGGTGACTTTGTAGATGATAATGGGTACGTGAACGAATCCACTGACATATTTGATTCACCGCAAATAAAGAAAGAACCGAAAGAAACTTATGAAGTAGGACCGGAACACACGGATTCCGTAGAACAAAACAGTGTAAAAATTCTAAGCATGAATGACTTATTTGAACAATTAACCAAACAAATTGTAGGACAGAATGAGCAGCTTAAAACGCACGTTGACGAGCAGCTCAAAACACAGAGTGATCAGATTAAAGCACAGGTTGAAGGACAGGGAATTAAAATTAGTAAACAAATAGAACAAGTAGAACAAAAAGTAGGTAATTTAAGTTCTGTGGTAAATACTCTGAAATTTGAAATTGATACTATTAACAAAAATATGGATACTATGCAGGAGGAAATTGGAAACATTAATAGTAGATTCGATGTTGAAATTCTCAACATCCAAGAGAAAGTAGAACCTCTGGTTGAAACTAAGGTAGACGAAAAAGTTTTCGGTCTTAAAACTGAGATCGTGAACGAATGTCAACACGGGATATCACAGTTGAAAAAGGTAGTTTTAGACACTGAAAGGGATTTAGATCAAAAAGTAACCGGATGTGTTCAGAATTGTGAACAAAATGCTACGAAAATTCAAGGCAGAATTTTCGATCTAGAGAGCAGAATTAAAGATAGGCCTGGTGTGGTCTGTAATGGCGCACCAATTACGAAGCTGTTAGAAGGCGAGGAACGCTTCGATCCAGCCAAGAACAACAGTGCGATTAAATTGAAAGATAAAATTTGAATTGAGCTAGCAATGTTAGTTAATTAATTTGAGACTGAAAGAATAATAACTAATTGATTCAGTAATAAAAGGAATAAAGTAGTTATCCACAGATTGACAATATTGAGTGTTAATGTACCTTCAGGACTTACTAGTTTCAGCATAACGACCGTAACAGTTTCAGGGCCCCTCCCCCCCTTCTCTTGCCTATTCTTGCACATTTTGAAGTGTACTGATCAGAATTGAATAGAAAAATTAATTTCTATGTTAAACCTAAGTGTATTAGTGTTTTTTCCAATTTTAATAGTGACATTGTATGTGTGTTTTCAAAATTGCTGATTCTAGGGTAATCTATGCCCGATTTCAGTCTGATCAATATACAAAGTGCAGCTCGTAGTAATCATTGCTGTGTGGTGTTGTGTAATTTTAGCTCATCCAAATTAGTACAAAAGAAGAAAACCTTAGTTCAGTAGATTCTTTCTGGTTCTAAATTTTGCTATAAAACGCAACATTGCTACGTGTCATTATGCTTGTACATGCTACCACTTGTACAAGGAAAAACTCACTCAATGCCTAATTAGGCTGGCGACCGTATTATTAATCATTGGTAGTATCTACTGTGTATACTTCTTGTCCATACGAACGCGTAATTGTACCTTACTTTTGCTTGACGCCTCACTGTAGTTACTGACTGAATATAAGTCCGAATTGCTTCCATTAGGTACACGCGGTCAACTTATGTACTAAATCCTTGTTTACAAGGTGAAGCCCGTGAACTTATTACAGTACAGGCTTTATTGAGCTAACGCACGTCCGACAGGGCGGAAGTGTTACAACAGGTTCTGTTTCAAACGTTAAGAAAATAGGACGACCGCGTTAAGAAAACATCGCCGTCGTGCGTGACAATGTGACCGCAAGCCCCAGAAAAAGGGTTCACCGACGAGCTCAACAATTAAATTTATCACCAAGTTCACTGCATAAAATGCTTTCAAAACATCTGAAAAAGCATGCGCACAAGATTCAACTTACACAAGAGTTGAAGCCTGCAGATCATGGAAAGAGACCGATTTGCTCAATGGGTCTTGGCTCGACAAGCGGAGAACGAGAACTTCACAAAAAGAAAAATGGCTATGGAAGATGAGATGCATCCATAACGCACGACTGTGTGGTGTGGTTTCACGGCAGGAGTGATCGGCCCGTACTTTTTTGAAAATAATGAGGGAACTGCCGTCACAGTGGAAGGCGACCGTTACCGAAACATGCTTTCTGATTGGTTTTTCCCTTTTATTGAAGAAAATGAATATTTTGGTTTCAACAAGATGGTGCGACATGTCACACAATCCGTGAAACGACTGCTCTGCTGAATGAAAAGTTTCCTCAAAAAATTCTCTCTTTGCGTGGCAACCAGGAATGGCCTGCCAGATCATTCGACCTTACGCCTTGTGAGGCGATTTGTGAAATCAAAAGTGTACGTGAACGCCGCCCGTTGTGACCGACCGGTTCTAGGCGCTTGTCTGGAACTGCGCGACCGCTACGGTCACAGGTTCGAATCTTGTCTCGGGCACGGATGTGTGTGATGTCCTTAGGTTAGTTAGGTTTAAGTAGTTCTAAGTTCTAGGGGACTGATGACCTCAGCAGTTAAGTCCCATTGTGCTCAGAGCCATTCTTTATGCATGAAGATGCATGAAGATGTCCGAAAGAACAGATACAATTAGTGATCTTGCAGCTCTCGAAGAATGAAATTACAATGAAATCCAGACCATTAGCTTCTTACCGGCGTTGATAAATACCAACGGGGACAGTTGAAAATGTGTTACCCGACCAGGACTCGAACCTGGGATCTGCTGTTTACACGGCAGACGTTCTCTCCGACTGAGCCACCGAGGACAGTGCGACTGCAGGGACTTATCTCTGGCACGCTTCCAGTGAGACCCACACTTCCAACTTACTGTTCACACATTACATTTGTAGTGCCCCTGCCCACTATACTCATTACTCGCGGCAGTCAATATACCCAATCTACCGATTCCCGGACATGTCCTAACTAACAGATACCATCTTCATTTAGGTAAGGCTTACTGGCCAATGATCTTCTTCAGTGCGGATGCACTCACATTGCTCAAACTCTTACGGGAATGGGTAGATTGACTACCGCGAGTAATGAGTATAGTGGGCAGGGGCACTACAAATGTAGTGTGTGGACAGTAAGTTAGAAATGTGGGTCTCACGAGAAGCGTGCCAGAGATAAGTCCTTGCAGTTGCACTGTCCTCTGTATCCTGTATCCTCGCTGGCTCAATGCTGGCGCGGTAACTCAGTGTGCTCGGTCGGAGGGCTAGCTACCCTCTGAAAAAAAAAATCTCAGTGAACGGATCAACGAAGAACCCGGACGTGTCATGGGATGTCCGCCCCGAACGAATACCACCAACAATTTAGAATAAAATAAGATCAATGGAAAAAATGGGGGTCGGATAGAGCGTCTACCATGTAAGCAGGAGATGCCAGGTTCGAGTCCCGGTCGCTCGATCGGGGGCACACATTTTCAACTGTCCTTGTTGGTATTTAACAACGTCTGTAAGGAGCTAACGGTCGGGATTTCATTGTAATTTCATTACATATTCTTTTTCAGTTTCAGCAGTTGATCGAATACTCAACCAACTATCTGATAGAACCATATTATCTACTTCTTCGATATTTTCATCCGTTTTTTTTTTTTGTTATGTTGTAGGGCGTTCCAGGCGTGAGTCATCTTCAACGTCTTCTTAGCCATCCTGGAAACGCCTGTACCACTCAAAACCTCACATAGGTGATAAACAGTCTACGTCATACACTTCTTGTAGTAGCAGTTTTTCCAAGTTTCATATGAAACTTCACGACCATTCGTTGCTGCATTGTTACACTTATTTTTACGGCAAAACGAAGTAACAGCTCTTACACAAACGAAGGCCGCGGTCACGCCGATTTGCCTACACACACCAGCGATGCTGCATTCCACTGGAAGACCTCAAACACTTCACAGCCGCTCGTTGTTCATCTTTCGCACATGCGTACTTAACTCTGTGACAGCATCAGCACTGTTATTTTATAGCAACACTTTGTACGTGTTGGTATTCGAGGAATGGAGTATTTGGCAGCAACTGATCTCCAACAGCACAAATTTCCTACTAGAGATGCTAGACCGAGTACTCACAAACCATATAGACTAATGTTTCATCTACAATCTGTTGCTGAAAACACTATCCGTTAACATTTGGCTGCAGGGATAATTCAATCTTCTGCAAGCCCATGGTCATCGCCAATAGTTGAGGTACCTCAGAAGTCAATCAAGGGGGGAGGGGGGGGGGGGGGCTATTGTCCTTGCGATGATAAGCGAGAGGTGAATAAAGTCACAATATCCGATAATTACCTTCTACCCCGTAGATGAGGGAACTGTAGTTATTTAACTACCCTTGACATGCGCTCTGGTTACTACCAAATTCCGATTCCAACACAAGTTCGACCGAAGACCACTTTTGTGGCTCCTTCCAGATTCTGAATTTCTATGCATGCCTTTGTGTCTAAGGAATGCGCCTGTCATTTCCCAAAGATTCGTTGAGCTGTTGTTAAGAGGTCTGTAAGCCATATGTGTCTCATATATTTAAGTGATGTAATTTTTTCAAGATCAGTTGAGGAACATGTGGAGAGATTAAGAAGAAGTGCAAACTGAACATTTAAGCTTCAAAGTAAAGACTTTTCTTTTGCAAAATCACAGATTCAGTACCTGGGGAAAATTATTAGCACAGATGGAGTTAAGCGAGATACAATACTAACAGAAGCAGATGAGTATTTTCCAGATCCTACTAATACCAAAGAGTGGCAATCTTTTCTTGGTCTCGCTAATTATTATCGTCATTTTGTGAAGCATTATGCCATGGTAGCTAAACCATTAACTACAATGTTGATAAAAGGCGCTGTATTTGAGTAAATAGAGAAGTACATGGCAGCTATGAGAAAAATTAAGGGCGTTTTGACAAGTTCACCTTTGCTGATCTACCCATACTTTGAGAAACGTTTTATTATTTCCATGGACACTTCGGATTACGGTATCAGAGCTGTCCTTAGTCAGGAATGTACTGGTGAAGAAAGACCCATAGGTTATGCTTCCAGGCAGACGAACCCAGCAGAGATCAATTTCAGTACCACTGAAAAAGGATTTTAGCCCTTGTTTTTGGAGTAAATTATTTCAAACGCTATTTTTACGGGCGAAAATTCACTGTGGTCACTTCCCATGCTGCCTTTATGTGGATGTTGAGTTTAAGGGAACCCAGTAATTGCTTAACTCAATGGAATCATTTATCGGAATGTGACTATGAAGCAAGCCACAAACCAATCCGTTTACACCAGAAATCTGATGCACGAGGCCATAAAGTTAGGGTTTTTCAGATGTATGATGATTAGGTAGAATAACTAAAAGAAGCCCAGGTGGAGAGACGTAGTTTGTCACCGTTATGCTTCCCTCCCAGATTTCATAACAGAAGATGGTATCTTATACCGTAAGTTTCCCCTGGATAACAATAATAATATCTAAAGAGTTGCAACAGTGTATCATAGCATAATTTCAAGACAGTTGGCAGGCATGCCATAATGGGCGATATGCCATAAATGTTATGGTAGCCTTCTGTTTTTGGTGTTCGAAAACACATACAGAATTGTCTGGCTTGTGCTCAAAGGGCACTCTAACCAAGGACCAAAAAATCCCTTTTAAGCCCTCCCGCAAGCTACTAGAAAGACCCATAGGTTATGCTTCCAGGCAGGCGAACCGTCTGTTTCTATATTATTGGCCTCTTCCCACAAGGCGCACAGATTAATAAATACATGTTATCCATCAACCATCACTTTTTCAGGTATCTAATTCTGGTACTACTTGCAGACATGACTGCAGAAACTGTTCAGTGTGCCTTTGTCAGTGTTGGTTGGTTGGTTTTGGGGGAAGAGACCAAACAGCGAGGTCATCGGTCCCATCGGATTAGGGAAGGAAGTCGGCCGTGCCCTTTCAGAGGAACCATCCCGGCATTTGCCTGGAACGATTTAGGGAAATCACGGAAAACCTAAATCAGGATGGCCGGACGCGGGATTGAACCGTCGTCCTCCCGAATGCGAGTCCAGTGTGCTAGCCACTGCGCCACCGCGCTCGGTTTTGTCAGTGTTGCGCGGGGTAGCCGCGCGGTCTAAAGCGTCTTGTAACGGTCCACGCGGCTCCCCCCGTCGGAGATTCGAGACCTCCCTCGGGCGTGGATGTCTGTGTTGTCCATAGCATACGTTAGTTTAAGTTAGATTAAGTAGTGAGTAAGCTTAGGGACCGATGACCCAAGCAGTTTGGACCCATAAGATCTTACCACCGCCTTTGTCAGTCACTTAGTTCTGTCGTTCAGAAGCCCTGATGCTATCTTGACCGATAAAGGAACTAATTTTCTGTCCGCCCTGTTCATACAACTACGCAAAGTGTAGCGAATCAAAAAATGTCGTACCACATCTTTTCGTCTGAAAGCTAATGATCATCTCAAACGTGTCCGTAAGACAACTGTCCGAATGTGGTGCTGCTATGTCATCAAATCACACTCAGATTGGGACTGGTACACTACTTACATATCCTCAGCGCATAACAGTCGTATACACGAATGAACTGGGTATACTCCCTATAACGCAGTTTACAGAAGAAAAAAATGGTTCAAATGGCCCTGAGCACTATGGGACTTAACTTCTGAGGTCATCAGTCCCCTAGAACTTAGAACTACTTAAACCTATCTAACCTAAGGACACCACACACATATATGCCAGAGGCAGGATTCGAACCTGCGACCGTAGCGGTCGAGCGGTTCCTGACTGAAGCGCCTAGAACCGCTCGGCCACTTCGGCTGGCAGTTTACAGAAGACCTATGAATTCGGTTTCTAACTAGATAAGCTACCACCAAGTGCTACTGAGGCTAAAGTGAATGGATTAGACTGACACCTTAAAGCTATCTGGGAAAAGGTTAAACAAAATAATTCCAAAGCCACTCAGAAACAACTATGACATAACAACAAAGACGCTATGCTTCCCCAGTAGAAACCCAGAGACCTTATTCTGCTTCGAAACCCTGTGTCAAGAAAGGAAAAACTACGAAATTCACGCCTCAGTTATGAGGGCCCATACCCTGTGAACCAACTGAGGAGTGACCAAAGACACTATGAAAAAATAACTGTTTATTAACAAAAGTCAATTGTAATGTCCTTGGATGGGCCGACCGGAGTGGCAGAGCGGTTCTAGGCGCTACAGTCTGGAACCGCGCGACCGCTACGGTCGCAGGTTCGAATCCTGTCTCGGGCATGGATGTGTGTAATGTCCTTAGGTTAGTTAGGTTTAAGTAGTTCTAAGTTCTAGGGGACTGATGACCTCAGAAGTTAAGTCCCATAGTGCTCAGAGCCATTTGTCCTTGGATGAATGTCGACACAATGCATACAACAGAAATGTCTCTCCCGTGACACTGTCTATGATTTGCCAACGCAATAAGCTCCATAGTCGTAATGAGCAGCAGCACGAAGACCTGGGATGTTACTGGGCTGATTCTGCCGATATATGGTGGCTGACATATGGCTGGTGAAGACCGTGACGAGCTGGGACGGGTTAGCAGCCATACAACACTGAGACAAAACTTCTGTTACTGCTAACTTCTAATGCTGATGTACTCAGATAGAACTGCTCATTCTGCCGACTTGACACGTACGGCATAACTGACGCAGGATGGTCCAGCGGCGGCCTAAATAGTCAGGCATGGGATGATATCCACATGGCACTATGAGGGAGCATGACCTGGTGTCGCAACATAGTGCTCTGCTGACAGCACACTCTGCTGCGACAGGCACACTGCCTGTCAGCGAGATTGCCACCCCTATCTGCTGTGGAAGGACGTGTATCTCCATGGTAAATAGCCCAACTCTTGCAAGGAAATTATCTTTGTGCTGAGGAGAGCCATTTATGCAGATCCTCGTGGTAGGGCAAGTGCCCAAGGGCCATCCGGGTGCATGGGAGAATCGATTACAAGGCAGATACAACACCCTCCCCATTAAAAACAGATGGTACAATCGTCTCAAAGACATGCCACACACACAGGCGCAGGGACCTCACTGTCAGCACTGGCTGTCCAGGGAACTGTAACGATCAACAATAGAGTCAGCCAAAGGAAAACGTGGTCGAGAATGAACCAAAAAATGTAACAGAACCTTGCATCCCATGTGCATAGAACTGAACAAAAACACCATGCATACATAAGAGCATTGTAAAGTACATAACCACTGAATAAGACTGCAAAAAGACAACTGACAAAACTGCAGAGCCTGCGGTGTGGGACCCATGACTTCGGATACACAAGAATAGTACAGAAACTTTGAAAAAGCTCACCATCAAGCACACGAAAATATGGACAAAACTACTAAACAGCACCAGAATTTGATCCCAAAACAACAAACAAACTGTCTCCTTGTAGAGGAACTGTTAGTGGCCTCTGCATTCAACAGTGAAACTGCCTGAACACAGGCAGGGCTTGTGAAGAAATTTCCAGGAAGGTGTAACCCATGGCGTCAACAGGAGATATGAGGGGAGTGACGCCAGTGCAGACAGCAAGACTGGTGGCCAGGCCAGCAACCACAACTGGAGCATTCGTGTGGGCAGCCATGGTGATGACAGTGACATCAGCTGGGCTGGCCACAACAGTGGCGATGGCAGCAGCTGCAGCAGCAATGCGAGGGGCTCAGCTACAGCATGCCGGAATCCAACACACTGACAAGACAGCTGGCATCAGTTCAAATGGTTCTGAGCACTATGGGACTTAACATCTATGGTCATCAGTCCCCTAGAACTTAGAACTACTTAAACCTAACTAACCTAAGGATATCACACACATCCATGCCCGAGGCAGGATTCGAACCTGCGACCGGAGCGGTCACGCGGTTCCACACTGAAGCGCCCAGAACCGCACGGCCACACCGGCCGGGCAGCTGGCATCAGTGTCAACAGAGCTGGTGACGGCAGGAGGGCCAGCCAAAACAGGGCCAGCAGTGGTAGGAGAGTCAGCTGGGGCAGGGCCAGCAGTGGTAGGAGAGTCAGCTGGGGCAGGGCCAGCAGTGGTAGGAGAGTCAGCTGGGGCAGGGCCGGCATTGGACGGACCCCTGCCAGCAATGCATCGACAGACTGGGCAATGACGAGAAGTTCAGCTGGCCAGGATCAGTGGGGGTGGGACAGAATGGATGGCTGGCAGTGGCCTTGACATGAAAACCGGGTACCCTGTTTTGCCCCACACTTAGGTACCCGGTTTGACCCAACAGCGACTTGTTGACTTGAAAATGGCGTCACTAGGTTATGTGTTGCTGTAGGCACATGAAAAAAACGTCAAAATATGCAGTGAAATATACTTAATCAAGATTTGCACTTACCTCTATCTTTAGACAATCTCTCCAACTGCATGAAATGGCTGCCGCTAGTAGTTCCAGTGTTCAACCGCTAGATAGGATGGCCTGGTTTTGTCCAACTCTCCCCTACACCAAAGTTATGAGCAGAGGCACCAGATACATCTGGGCATCTGGACATACCAGTCTGCTTTTTCAATGAGCAAATGGCATTGTCACTAGATACCAAGCATCACATTCACCTCTATTAACATGGTCATTTGCTGATTAACTCATGGAAAATGTTTGCGTGTACCTGCTGTAAACAAAGTGGCATAGGGATAATTTCACAATGAGACAGTTCCTTATGCTATTGACAAGGCACGATGTACAGGGCTATTACAAATGATTGAAGCGATTTCATAAATTCACTGTAGCTCCGTTCATTGATATATGGTCACGACACACTACAGATACGTAGAAAAACTCAAAGTTTTGTTCAGCTGAAGCCGCACTTCAGGTTTCTGCCGCCAGAGCGCTCGAGAGCGCAGTGAGACAAAATGGCGACAGGAGCCGAGAAAGCGTATGTCGTGCTTGAAATGCACTCACATCAGTCAGTCATAACAGTGCAACGACACTTCAGGACGAAGTTCAACAAAGATCCACCAACTGCTAACTCCATTTGGCGATGGTATGCGCAGTTTAAAGATTCTGGATGCCTCTGTAAGGGGAAATCAACGGGTCGGCCTGCAGTGAGAGAAGAAACGGTTGAACGCATGCGGGCAAGTTTCACGCGTAGCCCGCGGAAGTCGACGAATAAAGAAAATTGGCTCATGCCACAACTGGAGACCAACAGCGCCGACTTCATCTTTCAACAGGATGGTGCTCCACCGCACTTCCATCATGATGTTTGGCATTTCTTAAACAGGAGATTGGAAAACCGATGGATTGGTCGTGGTGGAGATCATGATCAGCAATTCATGTCATGGCCTCCACGCTCTCCCGACTTAACCCCATGCGATTTCTTTCTGTGGGGTTATGTGAAAGATTCAGTGTTTAAACCTCCTCTACCAAGAAACGTGCCAGAACTGCGAGCTCGCATCAACGATGCTTTCGAACTCATTGATGGGGACATGCTGCGCCGAGTGTGGGAGGAACTTGATTATCGGCTTGATGTCTGCCGAATCACTAAAGGGGCACATATCGAACATTTGTGAATGCCTAAAAAAACTTTTTGAGTTTTTGTATGTGTGTGCAAAGCATTGTGAAAATATCTCAAATAATAAAGTTATTGTAGAGCTGTGAAATCGCTTCAATCATTTGTAATAACCCTGTATAGCAACCCGTACTGCTGGTAGGAATCTGTAGTCGCATGTCACTGTAGTTAATTTTTGAACCTTTTCCTGTTAATATTGACTCTACTGCCATGTCATTGAAATCTGTTTGTTTCATCTTCTGTCGAAGAGATGCTGGTATGGGTTCATCTCGACTCCGTCACTCAGAGTACCAGTTCTGTCTTACACTACCAGCCAATATCTACTGAAGTGTCGATCCTCTATTGACACAGTATCCCTTACGTATTCCCTGAAAATCTATCACAAAGTATGACAGCTTCTCAGGCAGATATTCAAGCAAAAAGCCAAACGTTAAACCAACCAGTATGTCAATAATCAATCAATAAGCGTTAAGCAACAGTGGGAAACTGTATTCATGCGCACTTACAATCGACTGCATTCCTACACAGGCCCAGCCTCATCTATGTCATCTTTATCTTTTGATTCTCGATTCGTTCTTTTCCTACGTGTACTTATGGGGACAACCACCTCACTCTCAAAGTGATTCTCACGATTTTTGGGCGCTGATGAGATGACAGAAGAAATACGAGTTCCCAGAATGAGATTATCACTCTGCAGCGGAGTGTGCACTGATATGAAACTTCCTGGCAGATTAAAACTATGTGCCGGACCGGGACTCGAACTCGGGACCTTTGCCTTTTGCGGGCAAGTGCTCTACCAACTGAGCTACCCAAGAACGACTCACAGCCCATCCTCACAGCTTTAATTCCGCCAGTACCGCGTCTCCTACCTTCCAAACTTCACAGAAGCTCTCCTGCGAGCCTTGCAGAACTAGCACTCCTGAAAGAAAGGATATTGCAGAGGACATGGCTTAGCCGCAGCCTGGGGGATGTTTCCAGAATGAGATTTTCACTCTGCAGCGGAGTGTGTGCTGATATGAAACTTCCTGGCAGATTAAAACTGTGTGCCCAACCGAGACTCGAACTCGGGACTTTTGAAATACGAGTTATCTAGAAACACTTGCTTTTCTTGTGTGCTTAAATATACATCACTTAATAATTACAATAACTAACTGCACCTCCTTTTCTAGTCATTTATTCATTCCCATCTTTTGAATTCATGTTGTGTTCTGCCAGCTGTTCTTTTCAAATGATTTAATTAGTATTGGCATGAACTAATCATGTCTGTGAGTAGCTGCAATACTAGAGTCATTCCCCCCCTCACCCCTCTTACTCCCTATTGCACAATCGCTTCTTAACTCACCTCAAGTCCTTATAACATTTTTCTATATATTCAAATCTAAATCTATTGGTAATACATTTAATATACTTAAACGACATCCTCATTACTTAAGCAATTCGTTACATATGTATAATTTCTTTCTTGTAATTGAGCAAAAGACCTGTACACTTGCACAGCGTGTGGAATTACTAGCCTCTGGCACTCTTTCGTTTTGGCCGCAAATAAATCAAACAACAGTATTCTGTTGTATTTACCTCCGCAGGAAGGCTAACCATTGCACCTTGTAAACAAAAATGAGAAGGTGATACCTCCGTCTAATCCATATTCTCATAGTGACTTCGTGCTCCTTCATTACATTATAGATGTTGTTTGACATGGGAATGACCCAATGATTTACTTGAGTGTGAAGCCACATCAGTGCATCATCATGAATCTTTACTACTTACCATAAACCCCCACAGGTTCCTACCAACATTTTACCTACTGCCTTGTGCAGATCGTATGATACAGTTTGAAATACACCTCAGAAACAGATTTTGTAACTCCCAGCTTTGCACTTATATTCCACATGTTCTACTTTGTCACTTCACACTTGAGTCACAGACAGCGAAATTGCATTTTTCTAGAGGAAATTAAGATACCTCCATGCCCCACACTGTTGATGCAATACCTAAACCCTGGTTCACCCCTGTTGGGAACCGTTTGCTGCACTCTTTACCGCAGCCTATTGTAGTTGCTTTACTTTGTTATATTCGTGCATTTACATCTCATATCTATCGAATCACTTTGACTGATAGTTGACTTCTAGTCAATAGTTCCTCCTGTGACATAGTCCACTCACTGCCAAACTATCTGCCCATTTAAAATCTCTTCTACTGTACCTGGCAGTTGTTACCATCAACCAATGTCTGCTCATTGAGGCCATGGTGCTTCCTCCGTGGGGCTAAGAATTTCATTTAAGTAATGAGTGCCATAGCGATGACACCTGCATTCCTCTGAGCTTCGTGAAGCCTAGAGGTGGTGAGGCAACGTTCACTTGAGGCAGTTGCAAGAATCAAGAAGAAATGGAGGCATTCTACTGTTATCAGATATATGTGACATCAATATAAGACATCTTATAGTGATGCCACACATCCATATTGCAAGAGTTTATTTGGTGTTAGATCCCTGCTGTTAGTGTTTCATGATCATTCACTTACTACTGTGAACAGAACAAGAAGCATGCCACCTATGCATAGGCTCTAGTATTAGAAATGTGACAGTTGGGAGAGAGAGGAGAGCTTATTTCTTGTCCAGACAGAAAAGAGGAGGGAAGTGTTTTGTGCACAAGATATTAGCAATGCTTAACTGATTTACACATATGGACATGCGGATGTTGAAAAGTATTGACTGGTTTGCTACAGTGAAATGCTCCCTCCCAGAATGCCTGATTTTGTGTCAGTGCCTTTTTTGCCAGCTACCAGTTGGTACATATTATTTAAATAATTCAAGTTCCTCTACCATTTCTAGGCAGTGGTTTTGTGCAGTGTTGACTGCTCAGCTGGAGCTCTCTCGTTTGTGGCCGGGGATTCAGTGGTACCATAGTGGGCTGCTCAATGAGTTCTATACCCCGCCAGCATCTCACTAGGCTCATTCAACACACCCTATCCAGCGGGGGGGGGGGGGGGGGATGCAAAGTCATCCTTACCTAGTTGGGTATTTGTAGCATTGTGTTAATTGTTATACCTACCACTTTTATAAACGTCTTTGACTGTCTTGGAAATTTGTAGAACTGCAGTACTTACAGAATTTTGCTTTGACTGACTTCACAGAGGTGATGGATGCACACAATTCACCTAGAGGTGTGGACAAAAACTTTCACACTATTTGCTAAAACATCTAAGAGCTCAGAAGAATCAAGCTTAGGAACAAGATCTTGCTTCATTATGATGATGTTTGAGTCTTCCACTTTACTGGACAATTTTTTCTGCCATTTTACATACCGTGACATCATTAATTTAACCATATTGCATTCCCATAGTGTTCTACATCATAAAATATGTAATATTTACCACCATTTTGCATAATATAGCATGGCATCAATTTACCCACACGCTGCACTGTCAGTGTCTTATACCACAAACTACATTAATGTTTACAGCTGTTTTACATAATATGCTGGACATCATTCTTTCTACCAACAGAGGAAAAAGTTCATTACTAGTGCATGCATACACACACCCAAACAAGCATTAGAAATGTAGTGGTGGCTTAGCACTGAAACATTAGGCTGGTCCATAAGTTCGTAGCATTTTTATTTTGAAAGACTGGTATTTCAATTGCTGGGGGTTTATTTACCAAAAGTCTTTTGTTCACTGCTGCTATTTTAGTTCACTTATTGTAATTTTGTCATCTGAAGATAGCGAGTGGAGCTACGGATGCTAGAAAATAAAGTGGCATATGGAGAAATCTAAACATTTCTGACATATTCTTCCATTTTAGTTCAATAGAGGGTTGGCAGCAGCAGAGGCAGCCAGAAACATTTGTGATGTGTATGGGAATAATGTCACTGGACAGAACAGGGTAAGAAAATGGTTTTCTCGTTTTAGGGTGGATCATTTTGACAATGGTGATTTCGACGTTTGGGAAGACGTTTGAGGTTTGATAAAGAGCTTTTAAACACATTATTCCACAATGATCCACATCAGTATGCTCAAGAACTGGCAAATGTGATGAACCGTGGCTCCTGAACAACACCGACCATTCCTGTACAGTAACATTACTGTTGACAAAAAATGGTGTCTTTATGCTAACATATGGAAAAGACAGGAGTGGTTGGGCCCAAATACAGTAACAGCTTCCCGTACAAAGAAATGCATCCTTCCACAAAAGTTAGTGTTATGCATCTGGTGGAACAGCAAAGATGTGATATACTACAAATTTATTCCCCAAGGTGTAACCACCACTGTTGACCTTTATTGTCAACAACTGGATGTCTCGATGTCCCCCAAGAACAATAACCAGGAAGACTGCGTGAAGTGATGTTACTCCACCATAACATCCACCCACATTCTGCTTAAAAAAAAGTTTCCCACTCTTAACAACCTTCAAGAAACTTCCTTTCTATATGAAAATTTGCTTGAAACATGCCTTGACAAGTTCTTCATCTCAAAACCACACAATTTCTACTGTTGCAGAATCTAAAGATTACCCCAGCATGGGCAGACTACTGTAACTAGTGAAGGAGAATATTATTTATGACTTAAGTCTCTGTTATATTTATCCTTTGTGTTTATTGCACTTATTGAAAAAATGCTGCAAACTTACAAACCAACCCAATAACTTGGATACTTCTGGACACATGCAGCATTATGATCGACAGAGCATCATGTCGAGAGCATGGGATTTAACTATGTAACTGCATGAAATTATGGAAAATAGGGAAGAATCAGAGTACCTATATATTGGCCTAGGTGAAATCTCTGCTGGTGCCTTGAATGACGATTGTTGCACTATATTGAATTGTTACTAATCAACAGATCTTGAATGACATGACTTGACATAATTACAATAATTTGTTATTAATGAATTTACACAGCTGATCCTCTCCTTAGACTGTACAGTTCCAGAGTGAGGCTTCACTCTAGAACAGTACAGTCACTCAAGCACCCCATTGCGAAAGCTGAAGATGGGGAGTGGCTATGGGTGCTTGATTCTCATCACTTTCAGTGGGATTGGAGGGGTAGTGTAGAGAGGGATGAAGGGGGGCAGGGTGTTTTCTGGATGAATTTAAATGCACCCCATACAAATGCCAGCAAATTTCCTGTGTGGGGGTGACCCAGTTGTGTAACCCGACACCAGAGATGACTGAGATAAGATTGTTATCTGGCCTCATTTTCTTCTTGGCAACCTAATGCTTATCAGTTACAACATTATCATATCACTGGATGTGCAGGTTGCCTATCCCCCTTCCACCAGTACTTTGGCCCTTCTATCCTATGATCCTACATATTGGGTGCTGCTGTACCTTTACAATACAGCTCTTCCCCTATCTACTATGCTAATACTAATCATTCTTAAGTAATAAAGAATAGCACAGTTATATTTTTAGAGTAGCATTGATTTAATTCTATTATCTTCTTTTCCTTTTCATGGTCATCTATGTTTGCTATACATTTTAAGCTAGGTACTAAAGGTAAGTAAAATTAATTCACTTTCATTCATTTCATGTCATACTTGATAATAAATACAGACCACTTTTCATGTTGTTGTTCACTGACAGCCTTTTTGCAAGATTATGGCTGAAGTAGCACCTACACTACATAAACAACACACACATACACACACACACACACACACACACACACACACACACACACACACACCAATACTATGTGTGAATCATCAGTGACTGCCAACAGAAAGCATAATCGCTGCAGGCAATTTATGAACGTACAGTTATGGTTCACTTCCTGTTATCGGTTGTGTCACTCCCACATGTTTACCATAATGCCCAATGTACTTGGGTGATCATCTCTATTCCATAAATTCTGTTGCATTTTTCTTATTAATGGTTGCACTGCTAACAGCATTTCCAAATATATTACAATCTTTATCCATTTACATTGATTATTACATATGTTGTAACACCATTCCATAAAGGGTAATGTCTAATTATTGTTTGAACTTTAGCATCCACAGTATTTCAATTGATAACTTTCTGTTTATTTCCTGTCATGCCATCACACTAATCTTAACAATACATTCATTACAGTTATCTTTATCCTATAGATGTAGGAACAGCTACAGTATAAACAGGTTTTATCAGATGTAAGTGAGGACACTCTCACATCAGAATTCTTAAAATAAAAACTAAATTTCAGAATATCTCTGATTCCTTTTATTTCCATTCCCAACAAAATGTCCTTAGAAATTTTCTGGTACAAATTGGGAAACATCCTACTGGCATCTTACTCTCTTACTCTATTTTTCTCCATGGTGATGACCAGGCCTATATGCTATGTATCTCTTTAAGCTTATATATATATATATATATATATATATATATATATATATATATATATATATATATATATATATATATAGAGAGAGAGAGAGAGAGAGAGAGAGAGAGAGAGAGAGGGGGGGGGGGGGGGGACATTCCACGTGGGAAAAATATATCTAAAAACAAAGATGATGAGACTTACCAAACAAAAGCACTGGCAGGTCGATAGACACACAAACAAACATAAACATACACACAAAATTCAAGCTTTCGCAACAAACAGTTGCTTCATCAGGAAAGAGGGAAGGAGAGGGAAAGACGAAAGGATGTGGGTTTTAAGGGAGAGGGTAAGGAGTCATTCCAATCCCGGGAGTGGAAAGACTTACCTTAGGGGGGAAAAAAGGACAGGTATACACTCGCACACACACAGACACAAGCAGACATTTGTAAAGGCAAAGAGTTTGGGCAGAGATGTCAGTCGAGGCGGAAGTAAAGAGGCAAAGATGTTGTTGAAAGACAGGTGAGGTATGAGTGGCGGCAACTTGAAATTAGCGGAGGTTGAGCCCTGGCAGATAACGAGAACAGAGGATATACTGAAGGGCAAGTTCCCATCTCCGGAGTTCTGACAGGTTGGTGTTAGTGGGAAGTATCCAGATAACCCGGACGGTGTAACAATGTGCCAAGATGTGCTGGTCGTGCACCAAGGCAAGTTTAGCCACAGGGTGATCCTCATTACCAACAAACACTGTCTGCCTGTGTCCATTCATGCGAATGGACAGTTTGTTGCTGGTCATTCCCACATAGAAAGCTTCAGAGTGTAGGCAGGTCAGTTGGTAAATCACGTGGGTGCTTTCACACGTGGCTCTGCCTTTGATTGTGTACACCTTCCGGGTTACAGGACTGGAATAGGTGGTGGTGGGATGGTGCATGGGACAGGTTTTACACCGGGGGTGGTTACAGGGGTAGCAGCCAGAGGGTAGGGAAGGTGGTTTGGGGATTTCATAGGGATGAACTAAGAGGTTACGAAGCTTAGGTGGACGGCGGAAAGACACTCTTGGTGGAGTGGGGAGGATTTCATGAAGGATGGATCTCATTTCAGGGCAGGATTTGAGGAAGTCGTATCCCTGCTGAAGAGCCACGTTCAGTGTCTGATCCAGTCCGGGAAAGTATCCTGTCACAAGTGGGGCACTTTTGGGGCTCTTCTGTGGGAGGTTCTGGGTTTGAAGGGATGAGGAAGTGGCTCTGGTTATTTGCTTCTGTACTAGGTCGGGCGGGTAGTTGCGGGATGCGAAAGCTGTTTTCAGGTTGTTAGTGTAATGGTTCAGGGATTCCGGACTAGAGCAGATTCGTTTGCCATGAAGACCTAGGCTGTAGGGAAGGGACCGTTTGATGTGGAATGGGTGGCAGCTGTCATAATGGAGGTACTGTTGCTTGTTGGTGGGTTTGATGTGGACGGACGTGTGAAGCTGACCATTGGACAGATGGAGGTCAACGTCAAGGAAAGTGGCATGAGATTTAGAGTAGGACCAGGTGAATCTGATGGAACTAAAGCAGTTGAGGTTGGAGAGGAAATTCTGGAGTTCTTCTTCACTGTGAGTCCAGATCATGAAAATGTCATCAATAAATCTGTACCAAACTTTGGGTTGGCAGGCCTGGGTAACCAAGAAGGCTTCCTCTAAGCGACCCATGAATAGGTTGGCGTATGAGGGGGCCATCCTGGTACCCATGGCTGTTCCCTTTAATTGTTGGTATGTCTGGCCTTCGAAAGTGAAGAAGTTGTGGGTCAGGATGAAGCTGGCTAAGGTAATGAGGAAAGAGGTTTTAGGTAGGGTGGCAGGTGATCGGCGTGAAAGGAAGTGCTCCATCTCAGCGAGGCCCTGGACATGCAGAATATTCGTGTATAAGTAAGTGGCATCAATGGTTACAAGGATGGTTTCCGGGGGTAACAGACTTGGTAAGGATTCCAGGGGTTCGAGAAAGTGGTTGGTGTCTTTGATGAAGGATGGGAGACTGCATGTAATGGGTTGAAGGTGTTGATCTACGTAGGCAGAGATACGTTCTGTGGGGGCTTGGTAACCAGCTACAACGGGGCGGCCGGGATAATTGGGTTTGTGAATTTTAGGAAGAAGGTAGGGATGCGGGGTGTCGGTGGGGTCAGGAGGTTGATGGAGTCAGGTGAAAGGTTTTGTAGGGGGCCTAAGGTTCTGAGAATTCCTTGAAGCTCCGCCTGGACATCACGAATGGGATTACCTTGGCAAACTTTGTATGTGGTGTTGTCTGAAAGCTGACGCAGTCCGTCAGCCACATACTCCCGACGATCAAGTACCACTGTCGTGGAACCCTTGTCCGCCGGAAGAATGACAATGGATTGGTCAGCCTTCAGATCATGGATAGCTTGGATTAAGGTTTTTTATGAAGGATTGAGAGGCAAGGCTGGAAGTCAGAAATTCCTGGAAGGTTTGGAGGGGGTGATTTTGAGGAAGAGGAGGTGGGTCCCACTGTGACGGAGGACGGAACTGTTCCAGGTAGGGTTCAATTTGGATAGTGCCTTGGGGAGTTGGATCATTAGGAGTAGGATTAGGATCATTTTTCTTTGTGGCAAAGTGATATTTCCAGCAGAGAGTACAAGTGTAGGACAGTAAATCTTTGACAAGGGCTGTTTGGTTGAATCTGGGAGTGGGGCTGAAGGTGAGGCCTTTGGATAGGACAGAGGTTTCGGATTGGGAGAGAGGTTTGGAGGAAAGGTTAACTACTGAATTGGGGTGTTGTGGTTTCAGATTGTGTTGATTGGAATTTTGAGGTTTTGGAGGGAGTGGAGCTGGAAGTGGGAGATTGAGTAGATGGGAGAGATTGGGTTTGTGTGCAGTGAGAGGAGGTTGAGGTTTGATGGAAAGGTTGTGAACGGTGAGTGAGTTGCCTTTCCGGAGGTGGGAAACCAGAAGATTGGATAGTTTTTTAAGGTGGAGGGTGGCATGCTGTTCTAATTTGCGGTTGGCCTGTAGGAGGATGCTCTGAACAGCCGGTGTGGATGTGGAAAGATTGAGGACTTTTATTAAGGATAGGAGTTGACGGGTGTGTTCATTAGCTGAGTTGGATGTGTAGGTGAAGGATTAGGTGGGTGAGGGCAATGGATTGTTCAGTTTGGAACTGGTACAGGGACATATTTTTTCCACGTGGAATGTTTCCAGAAACATTCCACGTGGGAAAAATATATCTAAAAATAAAGATGATGTGACTTACCAAATGAAAGCGCTGGCAGGTCGATAGACACACAAACAAACATAAACATACACACAAAATTCAAGCTTTCGCAACCAACGGTTGCTTCATCAGGAAACAGGGAAGGAAAGGGAAAGACGAAAGGATGTGGGTTTTAAGGGAGAGGGTAAGGAGTCATTCCAATCCCGGGAGCGGAAAGACTTACCTTAGGGGGAAAAAGGACAGATATACACTCGCACACACACCCATATCCAACCGCACATACACAGACACAAGCAGACATTTGTAAAGGCAAAGAGTTTCAGCAGAGATGCCCAACTTGGGCATCTCTGCTGAAACACTTTGCCTTTACAAATGTCTGCTTGTGTCTGTGTATGTGCGGTTGGATATGGGTGTGTGTGCGAGTGTATATCTGTCCTTTTTCCCCCTAAGGTAAGTCTTTCCGCTCCCGGGATTGGAATGACTCCTTACCCTCTCCCTTAAAACCCACATCCTTTCGTCTTTCCCTTTCCTTCCCTGTTTCCTGATGAAGCAACCGTTGGTTGCGAAAGCTTGAATTTTGTGTGTATGTTTGTGTGTCTATCGACCTGCCAGCGCTTTTGTTTGGTAAGTCACATCATCTATCATCTTTGTATCACACTCTTGTTGTAATACAATTAGTACAGATTTCATTACATCAAATTAATCAATCAAGCGTGCATCTCTTTAGTGCCATTCCCACACATTGATTAAAACTAACTTTATGCTGAAGTGTTGTGCAGCTTCCTCTACTCAGTTTATATTCAATTCATATCACAAGTTCTGGTCATCATACATATATCATTCCATTTATTTATTATATTACTGACTACTGGCCTCTTAACAGACAGTCTGAAGTCACCACCACCTCTGGAAATGGAACTACAAATTTAAATTACACAAACTGTACATAGAGTAATTATTTTTCTCGTTGCTATTATCATCCCATAACAAGGGTATTACTGTCCCATCAAGACAAAGCTCAGGGACCCAGAGACAATGCTAAATCCCTCACAAATTTTAATATTATTGAGTTGTTGAGAGTTTTTCGTCTGTCCTTAAATACTTCAAACCCCAGTCATGCACGGACCCATACTAATAAGCTCTGTAACTCATGTAGTCCATCACAATAGTGTTTTCTTAAGCAGTCAGTATTTACTTGTTTAACATCATACTGCAAACTTAATACTTATAATGTATCAACACCAGTTTATAATTTGTGTGTACAGCACTGCATTGCATTACGAGATCACTTGCATGTGTGGCACTAACAATCACAAGCATTGTTCTCTGAAATTCCTCGTTTCTAGATCTCTTGTTGTCCCTCCTCTTTTCCTCAGATGATATTCTCAGAACCACTCTGTTGATTATGCCTTTTCTGTATTCAAAACCTGATCACTTTAAAAAGTATTAAAAAGTATTAAAAAGTATTAAATAGTATAAATAATTTTACGGTAGCTGCTAGCTTTTGTAGAACAAGCGAATCTCATGGAGGCTTCTGCATTCTTGTCAATTCTTCTGTAAGTTATTAAGTAAGAGACAGTTTTAATTATTTAAATGAAGAGAGCGTGTTTGAAAGTTGCTCTGTGGAACTAAGTTATCTGAACACACTGGTTATAGCAATTTACAGAACTTCTGGATGTGCGGTAACAAAAGGGTTCTTAGCCAAATTCGAATGCCTCCTAGAAAAAGTCCAGAAAGAAAGTAAGGAAAAAGTTGTTATAGCAGCAGACTTCAACTTAAATGTCTTAATTGAAAGCAATGATTCCACTAAATTTCGTAACTTAATTCAGAAATCTGGTTTCAAGCTAAACTTTTCTGAAGGCACCAGGGAAAACAGCAGACCAGTGACCTACGTTGATAATATTATTACCAGCTACAAATTTGACAATGGAAATAAGCACAAATACTGCTTAGGCTTGGGTGTTTCAGATCAGCCAGCTCTGTTTATTGAGCTCCCAAAAGCAAATAACCTGAAGCCTCCAAAAACATATATAAAAAAGGATCTCAGCAAAAGTAAAATGGATTTATTCCACAGTAAATATAAGTATAATAAGCTGGCCTGTAGAACACAATAGTTCAAGCTCGATAAACTATGATAAATTCTTAAATTGTTTCTTAGAGGTATTTAATGCATCATTTCCTTGTAGATCCAAACAAGAGAAAGTAAATGCTAAACTCAAATAGATTACAACAGAAATAAAAATTTCTAGTACCAGAAAGAGCGAGCTCCACAATGGCTTTAATCAAACAAAAATCCGGATTTTGTTGCTTATGTCAAACAGTATAACGCTGTATTTAAGAAAGTTGTAGTGGCAGCTAAAAGAATGACAATAAATTCATACGAGAACACAGAAATAAGACAAAAGCAGTGTGGTCAGTTGTTGAATCTGAATTAGGAGACAAAGCAAAAATTCGTGAGATTTTTAAAATTAGACATGAAAATGAAATCATAGTGAACCAAGTTCAGATGTCAAGTTGTTTCAATGAATTCGTCCTAAATGTAGTAAGATCAGATGTGGATATGACATTCTATCGAGGCATCACAAATTTGGAAAACGGCCAGAACACATCTCTTAGTAGTTGTGGTCTTCAGTCCCGAGACTGGTTTGATGCAGCTCTCCATGCTACTCTATCCTGTGCAAGCTTCTTCACCTCCCGGTACCTACTGCAACCTACATCCTTTTGAATCTGCTTAGCGTATTCATCTCTTGGTCTCCCTCTACGATTTTTACCCTCCACGCTGCCCTCCAATACTAAACTAGTGATCCCTTGATGCCTCAGAACATGTCCCACCAACCGATCCCTTCTTCTAGTCAAGTTGTGCCACAAACTTCTCTTCTCCCCAATCCTATTCAATACCTCCTCATTAGTTATGTGATCTACCCATCTAATCTTCAGCATTCTTCTGTAGCACCACATTTCGTAAGCTTCTATTCTCTTCTTGTCCAAACTATTTATCGCCCATGTTTCACTTCCATACATGGCTACACTCCATACAAACACTTTCAGAAATGACTTCCCGACACTTAAATCTATACTCGATGTTAACAAATTTCTCTTCTTCACAAAAGCTTTCCTTGCCATTGCCAGTCTACATTTTATATCCTCTCTACTTCGACCATCATCAGTTATTTTGCTCCCCAGATAGCAAAACTCCTGTACTACTTTAAGTGTCTCATTTCCTACTCTAATTCCCTCAGCATCACCCGATTTAATTCGACTACATTCCATTATCCTCGTTTTGCTTTTGTTGATGTTCATCTTATACCCTCCTTTCAAGACACTATCCATTCCGTTCAACTGCTCTTCCAAGTCCTTTGCTGTCTTTGACAGAAGTACAATGTCATTGGCAAACCTCAAAGTTTTTATTTCTTCTCCATGGATTTTAATACCTACTCCAAATTTTTCTTTTGTTTCCTTCACTGCTTGCTCAATATACAGATTGAATAACATCGGGGAGAGGCTACAACCCTGTCTCACTCCCTTCCAAACCACTGCTTCCTTTTCATGCCCCTCAACTATTATAACTGCCATCTGGTTTCTGTACAAGTTGTAAATAGCCTTTCACTCCTGTATTTTACCCCTGCCACCTTCAGAATTTGAAAGAGAGTATTCCAGTCAACATTGTCAAAAGCTTTCTCTAAGTCTACAAATGCTACAAACGTAGGTTTGCCTTTCCTTAATCTAGCTTCTAAAATAAGTCGTAGGGTCAGTATTGCCTCACGTGTTCCAACATTTCTACGGAATCCAAACTGATCTTCCCCAAGGTCGGCTTCTACTAGTTTTTCCATTTGTCTGTAAAGAATTCGCGTTAGTATTTTGCAGCTGTGGCTTATTAAACTGAGTGTTCGGTAATTTTCACATCTGTCAACAGCTGCTTTATTTGGGATTGGAATTATTATATTCTTCTTGAAGTCTGAGGGTATTTCGCCTTTCTCATACATCTTGCTCACCAGATGGTACAGTTTTTCAGGACTGGCTCTCCCAAGGCCGTCAGTAGTTCTAATGGAATGTTGTCTACTCCGGGGGCCTTGTTTCGACTCAGGTCTTTCAGTGCTCTGTCAAACTCTTCACGCAGTATCATATCTCCCATTTCATCTTCATCTACATCCTTTTCCATTTCCATAATATTGTCCTCAAGTACATCGCCCTTGCATAGACCCTTTATATACTCCTTCCACCTTTCTGCCTTCCCTTCTTTGCTTAGAACTGGGTTTCCATCTGAGCTCTTGATATTCATACAAGTGGTTCTCTTTTCTCCAAACGTCTCTTATTTTCCTGTAGGCAATATCTATCTTACCCCTAGTGAGATAAGCCTCTACATCCTTACATTTGTCCTCTAGCCATCCCTGCTTAGCCATTTTGCACTTCCTGTCGATCTCATTTTTGAGGCGTTTGTATTCCTTTTTGCCTGCTTCATTTACTGCATTTTTATATTTTCTCCTTTCATCAATTAAATTCAATATTTCTTCTGTTACCCAAGGATTTCTACTAGCCCTCGTCTTTTTACCTACTTGATCCTCTGCTGCCTTCACTACTTCATCCCTCAAAGCAACCCATTCTTCTTCTACTGTATTTCTTTCCTCCATTCTTGTCAATTGTTCCCTTATGCTCTCCCTGAAACTCTGGACAACCTCTCGTTTAGTCAGTTTATCCAGGTCCCATCTCCTTAAATTCCCACCTTTTCGCAGTTTCTTCAGTTTTAATCTACAGTTCATAACCAATAGATTGTGGTCAGAGTCCACATCTGCCCCTGGAAATGTCTTACAATTTAGTGCTTGGTTCCTAAATCTCTGTCTTACCATTATATAATCTATCTGAAACCCGTCAGTATCTCCAGGCTTCTTCCATGTATACAGCCTTCTTTTATGATTCTTGAAGAAAGTGTTAGCTATGATTACCGTATTTACTCGAAACTAAGCCACACTCGAATCTAAGCCGCACCTGAAAAATGAGACTCAAAATCAAGGAAAAAAAATTTTCCCGAATCTAAGCCGCACCTGAAATTTGAGACTCTAAATTCAATGGTAGAGAAAAGTTTTAGGCCGCATCTCCAAATCGAAACAAAGTTGGTCCATTGTAATATGAGAGACAATTTAGGTCGAATGAATGACGATACAGTTACAGTAGTTTGGTTCGAGTCGTAACCTTAGCAGTTAAGCTTTACCAGGTAGCCATTGCTATGTCAGGCGCTCCGTCCGTATTTATACGCGTACCCTTCCTTTTTCAAGTGCTTCGTCTGGTTTGAATTGATTGCTTATTTTTCTTCGATCTGATAAGCGCCGTTTTCTTTGTTATAGGTGTTTACGTCACTCTAAGCTGAAATGCATTGCTGTACTGCGTCACGCATTGTTTGTCGCATTCTGATTGTGCGTGTTTACCGCCTGTCGCTGCTCACGGCGGCATGGCTTGCTTTTGTGCGGCTTACAAAAAAAAAAAAAAAAAAAAAAAAAAAAAAAAAAAAAAAAAAAAAAAAAAAAAAAAAAAAAAAAAAAAGAGAGAGAGAGAGAGAGAGAGAGAGAGAGAGAGAGAGAGAGAGAGAGAGAGAGAGAGAGGGGGGGGAATCGTCTCATTAGCGAAACAATGGCAAGAGACTGCTATTTGTTGTTACACTGCTGCTTTCTTTGATAATGATCAACAAGAACCAAATACACTGCGTATGATAGAACATGTTCTGAATGAGAGTTTAGCGAAAATTTTTCTCTGTTTGAAAATCTTTGCAGGCACCTCTTTAGTACATTACATTATGAACAGAAAGTAGAGTCATCTTAGATTTAAAAATCTAGTCAATTGCTGTGCTTCATTTATGACAGTATCACTATTAGGCATAAGAATAATACGAATATAAACATGACATTATATGTATATTCTTCCGCGTTTGCTGTTGTCTCACTCTAGTTTCGTAGTTTATTAGGCTGACACGATTTAAATGAGATAGCAGCAAACACGAAACAATACATGGCAAAATGTTTATATTCGTATTATTCTTATGGTGAAGAGAATACTGCATGTGATTCACAATTCACAGAAGTTCCTATTTATTTATTTTATTTCAGAACGTAGAGTTGGCCATATTGACAAACATCCCAAACAGTCTTGCCACTCGGATTTTCGTAGTACATTGAAATGCCGATACATTCGAAGATGAACAATACGGAATTTGTATTTACTTCGTTGGATAATGTATGAAAATGCAGTGCTCGAAACTCGGGGCGGAGAACAAAAACTCGTCTTCCACCTTTTCCTTAAATTTATTTACTGACGCAGAGGATTTGGTGCCAGTATTTATCTTTGTGCCTACAAAGCATGCCTGTGTAGCGCTACATATATTCGACGGCAGAAGTTAGTTGTGGCGGCACCCACCAACATTTTTCAGAACTTCTGCTTGCCTTGCACTCGATTCTAAGCCGCAGGCGGTTTTTTGGATTACAAAAACCGGAAAAAAAGTGCGGCTTAGATTCGAGTAAATACGGTAAGTTGTGCTCTGTGCAAAATTCTACCAGGCGGCTTCCTCTTTCATTTCTTAACCGCAATCCATATTCACCTACCACGTTTCCTTCTCTCCATTTTCCTACTACCGAATTCCAGTCACCCATGACTTAAATTTTCGTCTCCCTTCACTACCTGAATATTTTCTTGAATTTCATCATACATTTCTTCAATTTCTTCGTCATCTGCAGAGCTAGTTGGCATATAAACTTGTACTAGTGTAGTAGGCGTGGGCTTCGTGTCTGTCTTGGCCACAATAATCTGTTCACTATGCTGTTTGTAATAGCTTACCCGCACTCCTACTTTTTTATTCATTATTAAACCAACTCCTGCATTACCCCTATTTGATTTTGTATTTATAAACCTATATTCGCCTGACCAAAAGTCTTGTTCCTCCTGCCACCGAACTTCACTAATTCCCACTATATCTAACTTTAACCTATCCATTTCCCTTTTTAAATTTTCTAACCTACCTGCCCGATTAAGGGATCTGACATTCCACGCTCCGATCCGTAGAACGCCAGCTTTCTTTCTCCTGATAACAACGTCCTCTTGAGTAGTCCCTGCCCGGAGATCCGAATGGGGGACTATTTTACCTCAGGAATATTTTACCCAAGAAGATGCCATCATCATTAAACCATACAGTAAAGCTGCATGCCCTCAGGAAAAATTATGGCTGTAGTTTCCCCTTGCTTTCAGCCATTAGCAGTACCAGCACAGCAAGGCCATTTTGGTTAGTGTTACAACGCCAGATCAGTCAATTATCCAGACTGTTGCCCCTCAAACTACTGAAAGGGCTGCTGCCCCTCTTCAGGAACCACGCGTTCGTCTAGCCTCTAACAGATACCTCTCCGTTGTGATTGCACCTACGGTACGGCCATCTGTATCCCTGAGTCACGCAAGCCTCCCCACCAACGGCAAGGTCCATGGTTCACGGGGGGAAGCACATCTTTTAAACAATTTGAAAAAATAAAAAAGAATAAAAAAAATAAAAATTACTCAAAGAGATGTGGAAAAGGAAATATTGTCTCCAAAAAACAGAACCTCACATGGGTGGTATGAAATAACCACATCTGTAATCAAGTGTGTGTAGAGTATTATTTCTCAACCACTGTCAATTATTATAAATCAATCTTTTGAACAGGGATGCTTTCCAAATGTATTGAAATATGCTGAGATCAAACCCCTATTGAAGAAAGGATCAATAGAAGATATGGAGAATTGCTGTCTTCTCTCTTTTGCCGGCCTTCTCTAAAGTGTTTGAAAAGATTGCAGCAAAACAAATTAATAAATTTCTTGCTGTAAATGATGTAATTTTTAAAAACCAGTTTGGATTCCAACAAGGTAAAAGCAATGTGAATGCTATAAATAAGTTTATCCAAAAAATATGCTCTACGTTAGATAATGGTAGAAAGGTCACAGGAATATTCTGGGATGTAACTAAAGCTTTCGATTCATTGAACCTTGCATTCCTCCTCCACAAATTACAGATGTATGGAATCGGGGACACTGCTTTAAAATGGTTTAGCTCTTACTTGTCAGATAGTAAACAAAGAGTAAGTTTAACTTCAAATGGAACCAATTATTCCTCAGACTGGAAAACAGTTCCCAAGGAGTCCCAGAAGGTTCAATATTGGGTCCCTATCTGTTTCTTTCTTACATAAATGACCAAACACTTGCTGTTGATGTTCATTATGTCTTATTTGCTTAGTTCTAATTGAAAATGAGGTATCTGAAAGTATTCTAGAAAAAGCCAAAAATACTTTAGAAAAACTCGAATCTTGGTTTCATCAAAACGGACTAAAACTAAATGTAACTGAAACTAAATGTAACTAAAACTAAATGTAACTAAAACTAAATGTAACTAAAACTAAATGTAACTAAAACTAAATGTAACTAAAACTAAATGTAACTAAAACTAAATGTAACTAAAACTAAATGTAACTAAAACTAAATGTAACTAAAACTAAATGTAACTAAAACTAAATGTAACTAAAACTAAATGTAACTAAAACTAAATGTAACTAAAACTAAATGTAACTAAAACTAAATGTAACTAAAACTAAATGTAACTAAAACTAAATGTAACTAAAACTAAATGTAACTAAAACTAAATGTAACTAAAACTAAATGTAACTAAAACTAAATGTAACTAAAACTAAATGTAACTAAAACTAAATGTAACTAAAACTAAATGTAACTAAAACTAAATGTAACTAAAACTAAATGTAACTAAAACTAAATGTAACTAAAACTAAATGTAACTAAAACTAAATGTAACTAAAACTAAATGTAACTAAAACTAAATGTAACTAAAACTAAATGTAACTAAAACTAAATGTAACTAAAACTAAATGTAACTAAAACTAAATGTAACTAAAACTAAATGTAACTAAAACTAAATGTAACTAAAACCAAATGTAACTAAAACCAAAATGCTGCTATTTGAAGCTAAATCAGTAGAAAGGCCTAAAATAAAGATAACTTGCAATGATCAGGATATCACAGAAGCAAACCACGTGAAGTTCTTAGGCCTAAATCTTGATAAAAATTTAAACTGGAAGGTACACACAGATTACTTAGCAAATAAACTGAACAGCTTGGTATTTGCAATGTGTATTTTGTCAGGTGCCACAAACATGGATACCAGAAAGATAGTTTATCACTGTTACTTTGGGTCACTTATTTGTTATGGCATAATCTTCTGGGGAAATTCAGCAAATGTCACTAGGCTCCTAGTATTACAAAAGAAAGTAATTAGAAATGTGTTGCAAAAAAATGAGAATCCTGTCACCACTGTTAAAAATACTATCTATTCCCTCACTTTACATATATGAGGTGGTGGTGGTCTTATATAAAAATCAACATACACTAGACACTTTCTGTTTTGACCCCAACTACAGCACTCGCCACAGAGATAATTTCAAACTTCTAACACATCGTTTAAAACTTTATGCCCAAATGCCGGAGTATATGGGGTTAAAAATTTTCAATAAAATAAAAGGCAGTAATATATTTGAGATGGAGCTTGGTTCACTGAAAAGATTGCTCTTTACTCTTCTGGTGGGAAAGTTGATATTCTGTAGAAGAATTCATTGAGGACAGCCTCAAAGGCTGAACACAGGGATTGGATTATTTTATGTGCTTGTGTAGCTGTAACTTATAAATGTAAAATATAATGTAAACTTTTGTATTTCTCTTAAAAAAGAGAAAAAAAGTTTCTTTTTGTAAACCTTGACATGTCTCCTGTACATCAAATCAAATGATTTGAAAATTGTACGAAATGAGATGAATAGATCACATATCACTTGTCTGATTAAATTTATATGCTTTACTGTGCTTGTTCATATGCTGTGTTCGTATGTGATATTTCTAGTCCTAATTAACGTAGAACTGCATCCTCTTATGTATTTTTGCTCCAGGTTTTTTCTTACCATATACAAGTAACCTTAAATATAACCACAATGAAATTTGGAGGGCAGCTTTTGGAGGTCTTTCTCACTAGCAATATCTGCATCTCTGGACATGTGCTGTGTTGCTTCTCTGGACATGTGCTGTGTTGCAGAGGACTTTGTATTCCCCTATAACCACATTTTTTAGTGTTAATACCTTAGAATGTTCAACTACCACAGCTTCCCAAGGTGCATGGTTTCTTGGGTAAAACTACTTTCTTTTTAGACTCGATGCTACATTCCTGTGCTTGTACCACTAATATATTTCTAACATCAAACTTAGGTATCTTCAGTATCTTACTAGGTTGTTTTATTCATTTCCATGCACTCTGTTACAATCTTTGTGCAGCTACATCATGAGTAACAATTACCTCTCTTTTATACTGGCTTGCCCATTTTATTATGTTTAAGAACGGCATTCCTGTTGTATAACAGCCCAAAATTTCTGATGGTGCCAACACTGTACACCCTTGTGGCAGTTCGTTAAGTATTGCCAGGAACTTTAAGATGATATACCCATTTACTGTGTCTACTCATGCAGTAAGTTCTGAATAACTGCCCTCTTTCTTTCATTATCCATTTTGCAGGATTTCCTTGAGGATGGAACTTTCATATTCTTAAGTGCTTCACTCCCAAGGTGTCTAAGAATCTTCTGAATTTTTTCTCAATAAACTGAATATCATTGTTGGCACGCAATATTTTATCAAATAGTTGCCTCTTAAGCGTCTCAAACACCTGATTTCGGGCATTGTAGGATTATATAGACAATATCTACTGGGTCTTGCCACCAATCCAATCAGACCTCTCAAATTTATTGAGACAAAACAATAAGTGGCCACAGAGTGAGTGACAGGCAGTGGCTTTCAACAATGTAAAAAGGGAATTAATAAATGCCAATACATAAAATCATACAAAATTTCATGAAGTACTTAAAATGGCTTCAGATGCATTGTTGTAAGTGACTGCTTGTGAAATATTTCAGGAAGATTTTGTGGTTCCTGAGAACCATAGAAGCATTGCCTCTGCAAGTCACATGTTGAACAAGCATAAATTAATTAAACAGTGACTGAAGTTATCCACTAGCCATACACAAAATTATACTGATCATTGAGCTCTGTCACTGTTAATAATAGCAAATGATTAAGAGAGCAATTTAAGTGGTGGGTACTTTTTTCGAGAGTTTGATTTTTTGGTATTGTATATAGAAGGAAAACAATGTAATTGCAGATACTCTCTTGTTTATCATTAGGTATGTATGGTGTACCACTTAGTAGCCGAGAAGGAAAACTATTTCACTTTTTTTGAGTGTCACAGAAAACATTAATGAACAAATCCTAGCACAAGCGATAATGAGGGAGGAAAGGGTAGATCCTCATGAACTCCCCATAATTCTAGTTTCGGAGAATAATCTTGGCCAAGAGAGGAAAGTAATCATTGGTCGATACTCCAGAACATATTACGCTGGAGAAGTGATGTGGAAAGTAATTGGTGAAAGATTTGAGTACCTATACCTGTAATGGGTCAGCTGGTAACACATACACAGCACCAATATGGACATTTTGGTATAAATTGCTTGCTCTATATGAATAAGCATTATTATTGAAAGAACATAGTCAGGTCAGTGAAGGACAATATTACATACTGTATTGAATGCCAGAGAGTGAAGTACCTGCACCACTACAGTCGAATAAAATTTTACCCAACAATACTTAAGAGTTCATGGGATTTATGTACAACTGCCTTCTATGGCTCTTTACCCAAAGGTAGGGGTGGGAGTGAAGTACATCCTTGTTGCTCTAAAATGTTGGGCAAAGATGGTGCATCAATATGCATTGAAACTGCTATGGCTTAATTGCTTCTTTTACTTTGGATAGGAGGCAGTTGGCAATAGCTTCAACTCTGTGTCAGGCTGTACTGACACTGTGACCCAAATATTTAACTTCTTTGACTCCAAAGGATGATTTGCTCAATTTTATGTAAATACTTTTTTTAAAAAACATTGTCCATTACTACTTCCACTATGTGTCTACGCTCTTCCCATGTTCTAGTAATAGACATAGCATCACCCACACGTATCAGGAGCTTTTGCACCAAGTGTGGAGCTAAAGCCTGGATCAGAGCCCACAAACGCATGCAGACCAAATAATACAATGGTAAACTGATATACTACCTTCAAAGAGGTAAACTATTACAGGTCTAAATCTGATGTAATCAAACTTGCCAGTATCCAGCAGTCGGTTTCCTTTAGGTTACAGGCAAATGCTGGGATGGTTCCTTTCAAAGGGCATGGCCGACTTCCTTCCCTGTCCTTCCCTAATCCGATGGGACCGATGACCGCGCTGTCTGGTCTCCTTCCCCAGAGCAACCACCAACCAATCCTTTAGGTTACTTACTTCATGCCTTCTGATTTTACCAAAATTTCTTCTATCAGAATTAATCTCTCTCTATCTACTTACATATACAGTGGAACACCTATAATTCGAGCTAATTGGGGCCACAGCTATCTCAAATTACAAAAAACTGATAAAATGGGAGTATCACTAAATCAATGGGTAAATCATGAATAAATGTTTAATGAGCATATAATGATTTAAAAAATAAATAAAAAACAATACAGCACATATCCATGGTTCAAATGGCTCTGAGCACTATGGGACTTAACACCTATGGTCATCAGTCCCCTAGAACTTAGAACTACTTAAACCTAACTAACCTAAGGACATCACACAACACCCAGTCGTCACGAGGCAGAGAATACATATCCATGTTCAATGTACATATATGGGCACACATTTGCAAGTTGAAAAAATATAGGTCACATATTAGAAACTGTCCTGTCCTTTGTTTTAAAATAGGACCTCTTAGCAGCAATATTGTGCTATCTTTTGGAAGCATGGTGTTGGGAGTAGCTTCCACTTGCTGCTCAATATAATGCAGTGCCACATCTAGTGCTGCCAAAGCATCAATGTGAGTGATCACTGGTACAATTTCTTCAGGCAATTCTTCTTCACTGTCTTCAGTGGGTTCAACAATTGCAAGATTGGTCACTTAAGATTGTTCACAACTGTTCATTCATTCTGAAACATCACTCAAATTTGCCTTTACACATCCAGCAAGCTTTTCCATCAGTTCTGTCAATGGTAGATCATCTTCATTTGTACTGTAGGTATTCGTTTCATTCCATAAACTGGTTTGAAGACTTCGGTGTCTCCACCTTTATTTCAGACCTTGAATCAGCTCTCTACTAAACTACATTTTTTTTAGAATTTATTTAATGGTTCCTTCACCATCACCTGTTTGTAGAAGCATCTCAAGCAAACAGTGATGACACTTTTTTAAGCACTGTAAAACGCCTTAATCCATAGGCTGTATTAAACTCTTCACATTGCAGGTAAGATCAATGAATGAATACTGTCACAAGTCTTAATTCTTCCTTATCAGGGTATGAACCAGCATTGCCAAGCATTAAGGTTGTCTTGGAAGCAAGTATGTTTTCTTTAGGTTTCTTTTGGTATCTGGAACAAAATCTTCAAAAAGCCACTTCTTAAAAATATTTCTGTCCTTACAAGCAGATTTTTGGCGCACACACATAAGAGGCATTACACGAGCAGTGATATTTTTTTAAAGCTCAAGACTTAGCAGATTTCCTTGTTACCAACAGCTTCAGTTTATGGTCTCCACTTGCATTTGATGCAACAAGAACTGTTAACTTCTCTTTACACTTTTTGTAGCCTAGGGCAGTCTTTTCTTCTTTTGAGGCTAGAGCTTTAGATGGAAGCAATTTATAATTTAGCCCTGTTTCATCACATTTAATAAGTTGACCAGGAGTAAGATTTTTCTTCCTGTATAATTTTTAATTTCTCACAAAATTGTACAAGAGTTTTAAATCCACAGAAAGTTTTTCACCACAAATTTCACATTGCCTAATGCCTTATAGCTTCTTCACCTAATCAACCAATCGCTTCTTCACCTACTCAGCCATCCTGAACTTTTAGTAAAATCACCCTCACCTTCCTTTAACTCATTTCTAAAAATGCAAACTTTTGCTTGCAGAATAGGCTCTGAAATTGGACTTCCTTTTTGTCTGTCAAGTAAACAAAATCAATCTTTTTCAATACTAAGATTTCTTCGTTGACTTTCATTATGAAATAGAAGACTTTGCAAGAACTCCACACTCATACAAAACTTCCAGAAATGTCTCAGTTAAGCCTGTCAGATTGTAGATGTAAGGGGGTGTACGGTGTAACTGGTCACACTTTCCGACTCAAGTTTTCTAATAATTAAGCTAGTCTATTCTTCAACTTGAGTTCTTCATACCTGTGGAGATCCTCTCTTAGTTTCATGTTCCCTTATAGAGCCTAGTGCCTACGATTTATTTATTTTTTTGTGCAACTAATTTTCACACAGGATGCTATTATGGGGAGTTTACTTAAGAAACACCATAAAATGAACTTGCTTGTACTGATTGTAAGATAACTGAACAGTACAGGAGCACAGTCCACCACTTAACAAGACCTAAAGGCATCCTATCAACGACTGCCAACAATGGCGCAAAGTCTGTAAATTGAGTTTACAATCTTAGTTTTTATAAGATTGTAGATCTTCAGTTATGCCAAAGTTATTTTTTTATTAATATTTTCTGGAAATAAAAATTACTGAAAGATAGTATTTATGACCCATAGCCTCCACCTAATGCCCAAGTGGTAAAAGGCAATTTTTGTAAGCAAATATTTATTAACAGCAATTACTTGATTCATGCCAGAATAAATGTACTTTCCCTTGTATCTCTTAGCTGATGTCACAAGTGATTTCTGCAGGAGCACTTGACCCACTGGCTCTGAAAGTGCCAGATGGCCAACAACCTCTGCTAACCAGTGGGGGAACCTATCGCTCACTCCTTACTCCGTACATACTGCAGTGCTGATATATTCACTTCACATATGTAAAATGGCAAAACTGGAAATAACGTAAAATGCACTCTTGTCCGCAAATAACGGGTACCTTACAACTTGTTTGATGAAAACTTCTCAGTTTTGTCTCTTTCTATGCCAATCTAACTGTCCAGTCATTGCCTCCATACTCATCAAGGTTTTTTTTTAATGTTTCTCCTTTGTCTAGTCATTTTAAAGACTCCAGTTTCACATTCACTGGCACAAATTTTCTCTTACTACCAGCACTCACTGGTGTACAAATTATGGTAACACATTAAGAAACATAGCTACATATGTACAATACGCTGTACACACATACAACAGGTGGGTTCACTACAGTATAGATGTTACTATACAACCAATTACAGTACATACAACAATGGTCAGTCAATCTTTTAAAATGTTTACAGCATTGTTACTTAGGTATACTGTATTTTATGACCACTTTCGCTGAGTAGTCACAACAATAAGGGTAACACGAGGATGGTATGCACTGTACAACTGATTGTCAGGCAGTCCCAATTAGTGAAATGTTAAAGAAAGACCAAGTGCTATCCTCTAAACTTAATGGTACTTGTCCATTTGTAATAGAAATATATTACCAGTCTGAGGCCAAAGTCATTTCTGTACACTATGAACAAAAACCCGAAGTTTTACCTGTATTGTACATGGAGGTAAAGTTCAATATCTAACACACTCAAAAGCTCAAAACGTACATGCAGACAACATATGAAAATTTATTTTTATTCAAGTTTTATCATAAAAATTTTATTTTTAAAAGACCAGCTGAAATTGTGGAACCTCAAAATTTTGGGGCTCTAATTACAAGGGCTCTGTTGCACTTGTTTAGTCTGCACGAATCAAGACCAGCTATATCTCACGGCAGAGTTTTTTTACCACTAAGACAACTGTTGTACAGACTATCTGAGCATTCTATTGCTCCTTGTATTAACAACTTAATTTCCTTGGTAGTGGGTTCTTTCAGTGCTCAGGCTTTCGTGTAAGGTTTCACAAGGAAAGGATTATCTCTTTAATATTCTACTGACACTCATAAATCTGGATAGTCCCAGGTTGACCTCAGCATACGTTTTTTATATCGCATAAATATGTCTTACCTACTCCTTTTCTTGTCTACCTAAGAGTTCATGACTTAGAACCTTCTCTATTATTTTCTGGTAAAATTCCTTATCCTCAATCACCATTATTTATTTTCTTTAGTTCTACCTACAGTTGTCTTTTTACAGGAGTTTGATTAGTCAACAACTGGTTTTTCCTTCTTTCCCCATTTGTCCCACTGCCAAAGAACAAAATTTCTATTATATGGCCTGGGTTTGGCAAAATTAACTACTTATGGGCAAAATCCAATATTGCCCTCTGCTTTTCTAACCAATCCAGTCCAAGCAGCACTGACGCATTTAGGTAAGGACTACTAAGAATTTTTGGCTGCACTTCACTGGGCCAGTTAGGACATGTGACAGTACCTGCTCCCTTAAAGGCTTTCCCTAAACACAAATAACTGACACCATGTACACTGTATGTGATATGTCAGGGACTTCCCCTTAATCTTTAGCTTTTTGGAAAACTCTTTACAACACTAGTCTCACTGAGTCTAGAATCACCAAGTTTAGAATCATTTTCATAGTGTGAGGCTGGGTCATGAGTCACGCTTGGGTAGCTCAGTTGGTGGAGCACTTGCCCACGAAAGGCAAGGTCCCGAGTTCAAGTCTTGGTACAGCACACAGTTTTCAAATCAGTTTTGGAATAGATCAACGAGCTGTTTGGTGGATCATATTGGAAATTTTTCACCCATTTGTTCACACTATTTGTATGTTCAAATGCTGTCAGCTCCTCTCTCTCATCACTCAAGTGTTAGATGTTCAATTACTGTGACCACAGTGTTCTTTGTACCCAATTTCGAAATTTTGCCACGTCTGTCCTACGTAATACCTATCACAATGTGTGCATTTGATGTACATCCCAGAAATCTTGGATTTATTTTGCTTTGTCACAGTTTTGGTTTAATCTATGTGCCATTTGCCCATCATTTTGAAGTGTTATGGTAATGGATTTTTGGAAAGAACTTAGCAATTCTGACACGCGCTATGTATGTCAAAGACCCAAATTCCTTCTTAACTTTAATCTTGTTATTCTCCTTACTTCTACTGAAAAACTCGTTTTAATTTTACCAAACATATGCATACCATCTTGTGTCTTCTACTCATTGGCTGTAGCCACTTTATTAGTACAATCTGTTTCTCTTCGTAATTTCTCTTTCTTGGGGTCAAGTTTCTGGGCTCTATTGCACATTGCATAAAAAGTGTGTTCTTTTGCTGGCTGGGTAGCATGATATTGCTCCAATAATACTGTCTAAGCATGTATACTATGCCAGAAGTACCCCTTCCTCCCTACCTTGTTGCAGTCAAATCCAAAAGTTAACTGCTTTATTGTCCTCCATTTCTAATGCAAAGCACATTTTTGGACATTGCTCATTTAATATCATTTCCACTCTCAAATGGCTCTGAGTACAATGGGACTCAACATCTGAGGTCATCAGTCCCATAGAACTTAGAGCTACTTAAACCTAACTAACCTAAGGACATCACACACATCCATGCCCAAGGCAGGATTTGAGCCTGCAACCATAGCAGTTGCGTGGTTCCAGACTGTAGTGCCTAGAACCGCTCGGCCACTCTGGCCAGCATTTCCACTACTACTACTTCCTTCCTTCCTTCCTTCCTTCCTTCCTTCCTTCCTTCCAAGAGCAAAGCAAAACTGTTGATGTACCATCTATAATAGATCATTCTGTCTAATTTCTAGACAGGAGCTAAAAAATTTATGCTCTAAGTCAGCCATAAAAAAATCTCAGCTGATAGGCAGTTTTAATGGCCAACCATTCATCTAGCACAAAAATCTTGTCACTGAAGATAAAACAATTAAAGCCAACATGAGCTCTAGTATATATAAAAGCTCATGGACCTGCTTTCTATTAGGCTGTTCTTAATTTCTGTAGTTTCTGAAATCAAGTTTGTGCAGATGTTCAGAACAGCTAATTAGGCCAAGATGGCACCTTCTGGAACAGCTACATCTTTCACTTCATTTGCGAAGTGCACACTATTTTTGACATCTTAAGCATGCTGAAAGTGTACGCCAACTTCAACTTACAGTATAAAGCTTTATGCAGGAGCTCATTAACAGATTCCTTACCATTGCAAATAACCCACAGATTTATTCTCGGCATACAACTCAATTTGTGCACTCATTTGTGATGCTTTTGGGTTCATCCTAATGAACATATATTTTTCACTGAGTGAATCAATATTGCACTATTCATTTTATATCTTATCTACCAAAAAAGCAGAAACTCATTTAATGAGTAAGAATCTCATTTCCTACTCTAATTCCCTCATCAACATCTGATTTAATTCAACTACATCTATTACACTAATTTTGTTAATTTTGTTAATGTCTTACCACTTTTTAAGCCACTATACAGGGTGTCCCACTTATCTTGACCACTCTAACTTTGTCCAGATTCAAATTACAAAATGTTTCAAGCAAATTTTCTTTAACCATCAGGGGGACATCAATCAGCACGATTGCCTTCATTGTAGCTTCAGTTTTGCCTGTACAACATCTTGAGGATTCAGTTTTCTGTTTGATCTTAGAGTACCAACTAAATGTGTTGATTGTTCAAGAGCTGGCCAGAGTGGCCGAGCGGTTCTAGGCGCTTCAGTCTGGAACCGCGCAACCGCTACGGTTGCAGGTTCAAATCCTGCCTCGCGTATGGATGTGTGTGATGTCCTTAGGTTAATTAGGTTTAAGTAGTTCTATGTCTAGGGAACTGATGACCTCAGATGTTAAGTCCCATAGTGCTCAGAGCCATTTGAACAATTTGATTGTTCAAGAAGCTGGTGTGCTAGATGAGCACTTCTGTAAAAATTGTCTGTATGTAAGATTCTGCCCTCATTTAGTAAGTCACTCATAAGGCTCATACCAACAGAAGTGGCAAGAGGAACACCACAGTCTAATATACACAGTCGTGACACTTACTGCTGTGAAAATTGTTACAATTTGACAGTTCAAGTGACACTAGCGCCCCTAGCAGCCAGAAAGCTCGCCTTCCTCTGACGGCAGATTCAACGTAAAAATAATGTTTGTTTTTAATTCATTTTGTACATAATTTACAAAATATGTTAGTATATTTTTGCGTCAAGTGTTAGGAGAACAGCGAGAGACATAAATGATCATGAAATATAAGTAAACAGAGCACGAACTATTGAATGAAGTGACATAAGCTGCAACATATTCTTGAAGAAATAATTAAGAAGTAGCATACAATTGCACTTATTCCACTGTATATCCTACATATGAAGTATATAGATGTTTCTTGTGTAAAAATGAAGCGACACAGCACTTTTCATTACGTTCTGCTTTGTAGGAAGCCTGCTTTCAAAAATACAATTTCCATCTTATTCTTTGTGGTATCAGGATATCTCAATAAAAAGCATGACTGTTTTAAAATTTTATTATATCCCATTGATACATTTAACGAAAATAAAATTAAACGAATGAGTCAGTCCTAACACTTAAGCAACCCAAATGAGCCAGCTTCATCACTTTTTTATTTCTTCTCTTGCTCCTACAAGTAGTAATTTTGTACGAAGTCTAATGATTTGCACGTTTTTACATTTCACACAATTTTCCAACACGCGAACAATTTCACGTAATCTAAGCATTTCATCTTCAAAAGATGTCTGTTGCAGATTCCGTTGTTAGTGATTTTGTGTGTGTGTGTCTTGTGTAGAACACTTGTGGTAGCTGTTTCTTCTGTGTCAGGAGACAGTTTTATTGTTTTTGCAGCAACACTTTCACATTTGTATGGCAATTTTCTCTTCATCGTCACCAATTGTGGCTTATTCGGCATGTCAAATAACGTAGGAACTGCATTCCATACTAATGTCTTCTTTTCCGCGCTCATGAACTGGTTTGACTCTAAATGTAACGCACAAAACTTCACATTATTGTGCAAATAAAGGACATCTTTTTTCAGCAGGTCCTGTCTTCTACTATTTATTAACCATTTCTTGCTCCTAAATAAGAAAAACAAATTCATTAATTCAATACAGTTTAGAAAAAAATCTGTCAATAAAGAGCGCTCTAATGTGATGTTTCATACCTCTCAGGGTCCTTAGGAAACCTAAAGAATGACAAATGTGGTGTCTTCTTCCTATTACTGCAATTTATTGCGCTACATACGCTGCCTTTTGTAAAAACCATCTTATAAATGAATACTGTTTACATTTACTGAATACCGTATTCAGCAGCATAGCTTCTCCACCGCTTGGGGCGCTGTTGTCGCTGTGTATAACAAAAATCAGCGAGTGTGTCACAACTGTGTATATTAGACTGTGGGAACACCATGATTCGCATTCTTCCCACAGTAAACTTTCTTATTCTAGGCATAGCCACCCTTTAGACAAAGTTTGAACAATTTAATTCTGAATTTATGGTGCTTATTCTTTATATACTGAACGAAACTAAGTCTTCCTCGAACTGGCATAAGTGTTTTGTCAATGCAAACTTCTTTCTTCGGCACAACTGCACTTTGAAATCTCTGCAGTAATTTATCACTAAGAGGTTGAATTTTGAATAAGTGGTTTTCCGGTGGGCACTTGTTATAATCGGAAAAATGGTTGGTTGGTTGGTTTGAGGATTAAAGGGACCAAACTGCAGAGGTCATCATCGGAAAAATGCCACATACGTTAAAGCAGTTCTAAATGATTGCGTGACAAAACATTTTTTTTACATTGTTGTGATAGAGCATATTTCTTGACCAATAATTTGGAATCCTTGGTTTTCCTTTTAGTGACATCCATAACAAAAATCCTAAAAAAATTTCAGTTTTGCTGACATCAGTCCACTTTTTCAGTTGTGAATTTACAGTTACTGAATTAGTTTCTAAGCTTTGTTTTGCATACAAATTAGTTTGTCGAGTCGCATATTCTAAAATTTCATCAGTTACAAAATATTTGAAGAAATCTTATGGTGTCTTGCCTTTGAGAATTAGTGCAAGAGAAGCATTTACACCAGAACTGGAATGAATAAATTTAAAGTTTTTCATATTTTTACCCGTAACTGACCCCCAGACAATCTCATTAGAATTTGTTCCTAGTGGGTCTCTTCATCTTCAGAACTTTCTGATATTACACTTGCTTCAATTGAACCTGAATCAACTGCAGTAGTTATGGCACTAACACGGTTAGAGGTGCTTTGTTGCCTAGTATTTTTACAGCTGTGAAATCTGGTTCTTTGATTGAATGTGGACATAAAACTCTTCTTCCTACCTTCACTGATGTCACTCCATCATCAGAACTTCTGTTTCGCTTCCGGTCTCCTCTGGTATAAATTCGTCTGAGCTATCTCCAAATAAAGACACAGAATCTTCATCACTTATGTCCATAACTTCATCTAAAAGCTGCTGTACATGCCTTTGTTCATCTTCATAACTTCTACGAGATATTTTCTTCTGCCACAGTATCACTTTGTTATGGAGCAAACAACACTGAATAAAGACTGTAGCAACAATGCAGCAAAGCGATAATGGAACTGTACACGAATAATGCTGTGGAATGAAAAACTGACAGGAGTACAAACCGAAAATTATTAGCGACGTAGCAAATGACACACCTGGTACCTTTACTCTGGGGCCAGGAGAATCATATGTAACTCTCTCAAAAAATTTAAAAAGGTACTAAAACGGCATATTTTCACTTTATTTCCAGTTGACAAGTTTACTTGGAGCAAACTAAAACAGGATATTGAAAGAAAGTAAATGGCCCCAGGGGATTGGTAACGCAACTATACCATGGCAGTGAATGTGTGAGACTACCATTGATGAAATAAGGGCCAATAATTTTAGTACCAAGCATCCCACACCAGAAGTTAACTCTATTGACGCTGATATTCCACCTGTCTAAACCATTGTGAGTTGTCGCTGGACCAATAATGTATGTTTCTTGTATTTACCTGTCCTTTGAGAAGAAACATTCATTGGTAAATAGAACATTGGAAAAGAAGTTCAGGTTGACTAGGATTTGCTGCTGTGCCCACAGAGAACTGTACACGATTCTGGAACTCATTCCCATGCAATTCTTGATGTAGGTGTACATGGTAAGGATGGCAACAGTGACGTTTAAGAATATGATGTACACTGGTTATAGGAATGACAATCTCATGTTCAAGATGTCATGTGCTCACATGTGGATTCATAGCAATGGAAGCGATAAAGGTAACTTTGGCAACTTTGTCTGTTTTAGTGCTATGACGATGGCATTGTCGTGGATTGAAACTTCCACTGGGAAGGTGGGTTCTTGTCAGGATATCGCTCTCTGTACAGTTCCGCTCCCTGCGTAGCAATTCACCTATCTTCAAAAACAACAACAACAGCAATAATAATAATAATAAAAAACGTTTTGTCGATGCAGTTTGTAGGAAGGACAGCCTTTACTGTATGCCTACTCTAAGCAACAGTATTTAAAAGGACTAAACTACTGTACTAAATGTACCCATACATAAGAAAACAGTATTGCAATTACTGTTCTGCTAACTTCCATTCCCCATAGATTAGTAGAATTTCTACCTTCGCTTCGTTGGTGTACATTCTACACTCACAACTCTTCAACTGACTATGGTTGATGGAATGACGGGTGTACATTCTACTTATGTTCACACTTGTCCTCTGAAAGTCAGCACTTGGATGTGTTCCATTACCCCGAGTATCTGCACTAAGGGCTGCGAGTGTCAATGTCGTGTTATGTAATGTAATTAATAACTTTGTGTTTAAGAGAATGGTACACTGTGATACATTTTTGAATATGGTAGGTCTTTAGGAGAGGAAATGAATTACTGAATAAAAAATACAGGGTGCCATTTAAAAAGTCATACTGCTGTTCATATCTTTGTAAAAAACAAAGCTACAACGAAGGCAATCATGCTGACTTATGTCCCCCTGACAGCTAAAGAACATTTGCTTGAAACATTTTGTAATTTGCATCTGGACAATCAGTTATTTAGGGTGGAGTTATTTAGGGTGGTCAAGATACACCCTTATAGTCCACTTAATTGATCTCCCGGTTCTTTGCCATCACAAACAGGATTACAGTGTCACCAACAAATCTCAATATTTTTTTAATTTTTTTTATTCCATGTGAACTTCACTGTCAAAGTTTCTCCTGAGTTTCCTTTACTTATTACTCAATGAGAGGTGGGATAGGCTACAATCCTGTCTCATTCACTTTGTAACTATCTCCTACCTTTCATGTCCGTCAGTTCTCAGAACTGCAAAATACCACAAATTCTAAATAAATTTTCACTCCTTGTCCCCCCCCCCCCCCCTTTCCTACTTTGTAATTTCAACCAATGCTTTCCAATTAATATTGCTAAAAGCCCTCTAAACATGTTAATTGCATAAATGAAGGTTTGTCTTTCTTCAGTCTATCTTCTTATATTAAGTGTAGTCTCGTATTCCTGTATTTCTCTGGGATTTAAATTGCTCTTCCTTGTGGTCATCTACCAGTTTCTTTATTCTTACTTGTGTTAACAGGCAAAACCAGTCTGAGAATGTGAAGCATCAACATTTTTGTAGGTGCAGCTGTACCTTCAAGTTGGATTATGCTCTCTTGATGAGAGCACTATGCCATGGCACAGAGCGGTGAATTTTCTGCAAGAAGTTCAATCTTTTGCAGCCTTCCTGTTTGTGAACTACCACTAACAGAACAGCAGTACACTGAGTGTCAGCACATGATTCAGTGTTGACAGACATTCGACATGGAGAAAACTCCAATAGCACATCAGCAAGGATCTCCCTTGAGAAATCTGTTACTCTGAATTATATCAGTAGTGAATGAGGAGAAATACTTCAATAAAGGAAGGCTGCTAAATTCAAGTGCACAGTGATATGCACATGACAGCAAAGTGTTCAAGCCATGAAATCCTCCTCATGCCCTTCTGACGATACCATACTGCTCAGCATCTGGCTGAAACTGACTTCTGAAAATTACAATTGTCCCTGCATAACACACAGTTAGAAATAAAATTTTAACTCAGACCATATTAGCCACTACTGTGGTAATTCAATATAACTTTACCAAAGCCTCAACACTGAACAACTTTGTTGCACTTACTGATTACCGTAAACAATGAATATGGTTCTTCGCAAATGTACGACTAGGGAAACAGATATCATGCATCACCCAGAGATGATACCGTCACTACAGCCTTCACCAGACATTGAACATCTCAGTATTAACACTACTTGCATGAAGTATTTGTACCAACAGAAGAAAGTACAGCATGTTGTTACACACACACACACACACACACACACACACACACACACACACACACACACACAAACACACCAAAATTTGTTGTATCACATCTGCCACCACTGCTTAATACTTCCCACTGCCGTGGTGTGGTGTGGTGATGGTTATGGTTATGGTTATGAAGTAGGAAGCATGCTTTACCTCGTTACATCTCCTGTGACAAACTGCTTATCTGTTTACTCCAACTACCTGACCGCAATATGATGGTAAAAAGGTAAAACCTTTTTAATACACTACTTGCTAATCACAGAGAAAAATGCAATATGCGATGTTCCATCTTGAATCTGTACAGTTATTCATACATATAAATGGACATTCCACTTTCTCAGTGGTTACTGACTTAATGCCTACTGCCGCATGAAATTATCAGTGAGCAGTCACACTATTTTCATTGTACCATTGATTCAATGGCTCTGTTACTAATGAGTCACTGACATTGGGAAACCTCTTTAAGCATTGTTAGGGAAGTTCAATATTTCTAGAAGACATTTTCAAAATTTTTCAGTGACCAGCCTAAAATTTTAAGAGAACTGAATATTGTTAAGTTCAACAATTTTACCTATAGAATGGGACTGAAAACACTACTCACAATAGGCAGTGACAGCATTTCATTAAGTTAGCTGCTGTGAGACTTGAGAATTAGAAATCCATTCACGGGAAAACTTTTCTGATGCTATAATGTACCAAAATATTTTACATTCAGGTGGATCCATAACATTTACATTGGTTTCATATTACTAAGTCTATTGGGCTAAAAGCTTGAAGAGCCCACATCATCACAATGTAAATAAAATAAATAGAATTAAGTCAACATAAAAATTAGAATATAACAATTTATATTCTTAGAATAGTATCTTCTGTGCATGCTTCTAGGAGATTGTTAATTATTGTTCAAATATTTAGGCTGACAACCTTTCAGCCATTCTCAAAGTGCCACTGAAAGAATGTTAGTCATAGATAAAACTATGCACCTACAGATAATACAAAGCAAGCACAGAGTGCAGGGAATCTAGTGCCTACAAAGTATATTATGGATGGCATATGTTGGAATGCCAGGCAGTAAAAACTTAAAATTTCATTTGACAGTGCAGATGGAAATGAAGGTTTTCTGTGATTTCTGGAGCTAGAAACCCTTATCTCAGTTGGGCGGCTTGTCTGCTAATTGTGTTTTCACAGCTTCCTTGACCTCTGAATCCCAGTGGGTTGAGGCTGTGGCCAGTCTCTTTCCTGTAACCCATGGAATGGCCAGTGGGAATGTTGAGCTACTGAAGATTTATTGGGCTGTGTAAGGCAAGTATATCACTAGTGTTCAATAAAACATTCTTATACAGTGTTTATTATTTGTCCTATGTACCTTTTATCACATGCAAGGAATTTCATACATACCCACTCTTTGAAAGAGGTGATCATCCTTCATAGGTCCCAACCGAGCTGCTACCTTTGCCATTAGATGGAAGCTCACATTCACTTTATGCTCATTACTCTTGCAAGTTTTGAAAAAACATTTCCCTATATACAGTAGAAAGGCTGTAGACTTCACGTCTTTCTTCTTGCTCTTATTTTTGGTTTATCTGGCATTTTCAATTGCAGAGCTCTCTTAATTTGATTTTTTATGAATTTCTTCTATCTAATCCAGATATGTAATCTGGCAGATTTACTTGCTGACCCATGCTTGTAATAAGAGCTGCATGTAGTTTTATATATCTACTTTGTGTCGGCATAAAAGTACCACAATTGTGTGTTTCACAATCAACTACTGATAAACACGTGAAAACAAACTATACAATACAATAAATCATTTTTCACAGTATGTAGACTGTATTTCTGAAACCTATATTTTATCTCCTTTTATGGTAATGAATGAGCCCTAGGATTTTTAAAATCTAATGATAAATAAAGATACTCCAGCATATTTAAAAGAATTGTTTTATTTTGAGTGCACAATTGTACTTTGCACTGCTGATCATAAATCAGCAAAGAATAAAATTAACTTTGGCATAATATTCAGATGTTAGGAAAAAGTCTTAAAGTCCACTTGTGTACACAAATATTATCAAACTTCTTACCAACCAAGCAATGAACAGTCACACATTGCCTGTTTTTCTCTGAAATGCTGAAAATGAACATAAAATACTGATCATATCACAATTAAGCCAAGGAAATTGAAAACCACACTTATTTTCCCATTCATTTGGGTGTTACAGTATTAACACATGGCCTAACATGATAAGAACTAACAATTTACACTAAAAATTATGGACCCACAGCAAAAGCAGTCCAAATAATATTTGACATTTTTTTTATATTACAGACAATTTTGTACATGTACAGCTTTTTCTTAATCATATCTCACACACTCACATTAATTTCACTTTAGTTGCTCGAGACAGTTTCATGTAAGGGTGTATCTTTTCATTACAGCTAACTAATGGACACCATGTAACTAAAATTATGGAAACTATAAAACAATACGTTGACATGCATTTCTTTTTTCCTTCCATATTTATCTTTCAGTTCTCCAGCTACACTTCTTTGGCAACAGATCTGTTCACACACACACACACACACACACACACACACACACACACACACACACACACACAGAGAGAGAGAGAGAGAGAGAGAGAGAGAGAGAGAGAGAGAGAGAGAGAGACAAAATATACAAAAAACAATACATAACAGAATGATTAAATTTCCAAACACAATTTAACAATCAGTAAAATCTATCTATAATTTGTTATGCAGTTACTTTCATTATCGCAGTACAGTCTTTGAGGTTGTCTCAAGAGAAAAACTTAACAAGCCATCTGAATTGGCAGACAGATGAAGATAAGAAGCCAATTATTCTGTTTTGAGACCCTGCTTACAAAGTTTGAAACACTAATATCAGGTGGCTAATCTAGAAATATTCTTCAGCTCACATACATATCACTTCTGTAGGGGCTGTGCAGAAAAGACAGGAATAATTACATCACACAAAGAGGCACTTGAGGAGTTATTTTTCCCACAGTCTGCACAAGAAGAACAGAAAAAAAACTAACATGCAGTATCATGCTAAGTACCCTCTGCCATGCACTTCACAAAGGTTTGCACAATATGCATGTAGAAGCCATGGTTTATTGTGCCAAGGAAATAGACTTTAGCAATATTTATCTAATGTCAAAAATTCCCGAGATATCTAATCTAAAACCAAGCACATTTAGACTTTCTTCCAAAAGTAGTGGCACCTTAATGAATTTCCTTTGAGGTATATATGCTTTATCCCATTCACCTGTCAAACAAATGATCGTGCATAATTTTCCTAACATGAAGACAGTTAAACGTAATTTTTTGCAATTTTTGTGCTGAAAACAGGAGGCTGCTCATTGTAGCAGTTGTTTGTTTAAATTATGTTCAGACCAACTGCCACATGTGATCTTATGAATAAAGATCGCTTCAAACTATTCGATATATTCTACTTCGTGAGATGTAAACAACCTTATTTAGTGATTATGACAATATAGTGAAGATGAGTCACAAATACACAACAAAAAGGGATCAGAGGGATGGCCCGGGGAGATAAGTAGGGCATCTACTAACAGATTAGACAGAAGGGGAATGGGAGGAGAGAGATAAAGAGACTGGGTGCATTGGTGGAACAGAAGGCTGTGTAGGGCTGGAGTGGTAACAGGGAAGGTGACAGGCAGGTGAAGAGCAATGACTAATGAAAATTGAGGCCAGGAAGGTTACAGGGGAGTTCCCATCTGTGCAGTTCAGAGAAGGTAGCATTAGTGGGAAGGATCCAGAGGGCACAGGTTGTGATACAGTCATTTAAGTGATGAACGCTGCCTTGGGCAGTGTGCTCAGCACCTGGGTGGTCCAGCTGTTCCTTGCTGGCAGTTTGTTAGTGACCATCCATGCAAACAGCTTGTTTGTTGTCATTCCCACATAAAACAGCACAGTGATTGCAGTTTAGGTTTTAGAACACATGCCTGCTGTCACAGGTAGCCCTGCCTTTGATGGGATAGGTGATGCTTGTAAGTAGTTCTAAGTTCTAGGGGACTGATGACCTCAGAAGTTAAGTCCCATAGTGCTCAGAGCCATTTGAACCATTTGAGCCAAGAGGCAATGGTTTGGGAGCAAGAGTTGTGCAAGAAAGAATAAGGATATTGTGAAGGTTTGGTGGGCAGTGGAATACCACTGTGGGAGGGGTTGGATAGGTAGTGGGTATAATATTCTCCATTTCAGGGCACAAAACATTGGTGGAGAATGTGATTCAGCAGCTCCAGTCCTGGGTGTGCTACTGAATCATGAGGGAAATGCTCCTTTGGTGCTGTATGGTGGGACCTAAGGAGGTGGTGGGTGACTTGAGAGGTAAGGCATGAGATCTGTTTCTGTACAAGGTTTTCATCTGCAAAGGCCTCAATGAGGCAATAGGTACAGTTCAAGAGGCACTGCTCATCATCAGAGATGGGACGACCACTGGTGACTAGGCTATATGGGGGAGGGACTTCTTGGTACAGAATGGATGACAGCTGCTGAAGTGGAGGTATTGCTGTGGTTGGTAGGTTTTATGTGCACAAAGGTACTCAAGTAACCATCTTTGGGTTGGAGGGCAACGTTGACGAAGGTATCTTGCTTGACCTGGTGTCCAGGTTCTGGAAGTATGTGGATAGACTGTCCTCAGCCTCACTCCAGATCACAAAGATATCAATGATCTTAATTAGGTGAGCAGTTTGGAATTCTGGGTGGTTAGGAAGGATTCCTCTGGATGGCCCATGAATAGGTTGCCATAGGATGGTGCATGCAGGTGCCCACTGCCATACCATTGATTTGTTTGCAGGTGATGCCTTCAAAGGAGAAGTAATTATGGGTGAGAGTGTAACTAGTCATTGTGACCAAGGAGGAGACTCTAGGTTTGGAATCTATCAGGCACTGGAGAAGGTAGTGTCCAATCGTAGCAAGTGTATGGGCATTAGGGGTGTTAGTGTAAAGGGAGGTGGCATTAACAATGACGAGCAGGTCACCCTGTGGTAAAGGAACACGAATGCTGAGTGTCTGAAGGAAGTGGTTGGTGTCTCTTATATAGGAGGTAAGTTGTGGGTAATAGGCTGGTGTTGGTCTACACGGGCAAATATTGCCTCAGTGGCAGCGCAGTAACTGGACATAATGGGGCACTCTGAATAGTTCGGTTTATTGACTTTAGCAAGCATGTAGAAGGTAGGTGTGCGGGGAACGGCAGGGGTGAGGAGAGAGATGGACTCCGGGAAGAGGTTCTGGGACGGCACTCGGGATTTGAGGAGAGGCTCGAGATCCTATTTGATTTCTGGAATGGAGTCACTGTGGCAGAGTTTTTAGGTGGACAAATCTGACAACTGCCAGAGTCCTTCTGGCAGATAAACCTTTCACTTCAAAACCACAGTGCTGCAGTCTGTAAGCAGGTAGGATTATAAGACTAAGCTCAGTTTTTAGACGGTGGATTGTGGTTCTTTCTGCAGATTTAATGTTAGCTTGCATATTGAGGGATTTGGGAAATAATGATACAAGGTTGAGGTTAAGAAATTCTGGAAAGTTAATTGGGGGGGATTTGGGGCCAGTGGAAGAGGATCACAGTTGGATGGAGGAGCGAACTGTGATGAGTTACATTGGCTTTTTGGCTGAGGCAATCTATCCTTTTGATATACTGTCATTATTCCATCATAGATTTCCCATTGTTTAGTGAGTATTTTCTTTGGTGTAATGGTAAAGTGTCTCTACTAGCAATGACTGATCTCAGCCTAGAAATGCATAGTCCTATTCTCACATGTTTGAAACATGGATAGAACCCAGCTCTCATATTCTCAATGGAGTACAGCCAGAACTGCAATGCCATCAAGAATACATATCTGAATGCATGTCGACTTGTGAACTCTTACAAGTGCATTTGGGCCTGCAGGCAAACCCATCCCTGTTAGTGAGACTCAGAGGAGAAGTGGTGCAGCTGGATCATTAGGATAGCTCATCTGATGTTGGATCCCTATCAATACTGAATCCTAGTGCTGCAGAACACTGCAGTACATTTACCTCAAACTTCAACCATAATCTGCAGAGTTTTCTAGTATGTGTAGCACAAAGCAGGTGACTGTCTTTGTTGAACCAGGAGAGAGAAGAATTTTGCTGTATATAACAACTGCAGCAGAGTCTATAAGTGTCAGAAGTATCACACAATCCGCTAAAGAACTCATGCCTCTAAGTTACTGACAAGAATCATACAGGAGAATAAAAAATAAAACTGATGACCTGTTATACGATTGCTTTCAGGAAAACATTCACACAGGAGGATCTTGCAAACATTTTTATTTGACTGTCACACAGAATGCTGTATCGAGAACACAGTAATCACAGTAATAGGCTCCCTTGCATAGAGAAGCAACTGAAAGAGCTGAAAAGTAAGTTGCCAGATCTGGATGGAATACCAGTTCAGTTTCACAAAAAAATACACTGCGGCACTTGCCCCTTAGCCTGCATGTATGTATCTCAAATCTCTCACCCAACGAAAAGTCCCAAATGGATGGAAAAAATTGGCAGGTGTCTCCCATAGGTAAGAAGCATAAAAGAATGGACCCACATAAAGAGCAATATCCTTAGTGTCAGTTTGCTGCAGAATTCTTGAATATATCTGAGTTCGAATATATTTCCTTGAGACAGAAAATCTGTCCACAAATAATCATCGATTTAGAAAACATCACTCATGCGAAACTCCATTTGCTCTTTTCTTGCATGACATCCTAACAGTGGATGAAGGACAACAGGCAGATTCCACATTCCTAGATTTCTGGAAAGCAGCTTTTATCCTAGCCTTCAGTTCGTTGACATCAGCAGCTGGTGTGACGAAAACTCTGTCCTTGATATAGCCCCGGTGTGGGAGGGGGAGGGGGGGGGGGGGAGGGAGTCTTCATCACACCAGTTGCTGACAACGAACTGAAGGCTAGGATAAAAGCTGCTGTGGGTACTGTGACAGAACACATGTTACGAAACACCTGGAGGGAACTGGAATCCGCCTCGACATTCTCCGAGCTACCAAGGGAGCACACATTGAGGTTTACTGACTTAAGTGGTCTTCAAAAACTAGTAATATTAACCTATGTAAAGGCATCAAATGTAACTTATCTCAAACAGTTATTCGGTTATAAATTTTTATAATCATGGCAAGACTGTGTTCACCCTGTATATTTATGACAATTTCCTTTCTACAGGCAATTAGCTAAATTTTCAATAATTCCAGGAAGCATGTTAACATTCAGTAATCAGTGTTGCCTGCACACTAAGGATAGTATGGTATTTTAACTAACAACATCTTGATTTCTCTGGTTACCTTCATAATCAGTGATAACCTTTCCCTTAAAGGAAGTTGTGTACCCTGTTCCCTCTAGGTTTTCTATGAGTAAATTTGTCTGTTATAAACTCTGTGTCTTGGGAATAAAATCAAAGCCTTCTGCACCAATAACCAAAAAACTATCCACTAACCTACAAAAGCTTCAATGACATTTTATCAGTCTTTGCTAATGGTGTCAAAGAGCTTAAATTAAATTTATTCTTCCTGATAGTTTTAAGTTTTATTAGGTATCACATCTGTTAGCTCGCATCTATATCATTCATCCTTAAATTTATATGTTCATGATCTAGGGTATTGCCTCACTGTACAAGATATCACAGCCTGATGTCCTCCTCAGAGTGCAGGATGGAGACACACACACACACACACACACACACACACACACACACACACACGTGACTGGTATATGCGAGTCTCTCAAGACATTTATTGAGAAGTTCTCAAGCTTTGAGGCAACTGTTTTGATTGATTTTTGATTACTATGTAAGAGGTGTTCTACCAACTTCAGCCAGTACACACCTGCACAGTCTGTTTATCTTCTAGAGCTGTTTATAATTTAAAAGTAAGGTGTTTGCTACTAACTGAGTGGAAAAAATTACAGCAAGCATATTCTACATTTACATCTATACTTTGCAAGTCACTAGAGTGCATGGCAGAGGGTACTTCCCTCTGTATGATACATTAGGGGTTGTTCCTGATCCTTTCACATATGGAACATGGGCAGAATAACTGCTTAAACACATCAAATTTGAGTGTTCATGCAACGCTGCGTGATAAATGCATTTCAAGTGAAATAATAAATGCTGCAAATTGATAGTTTGGCAGAAAAGTATACAGAGAGAGCCACAGAAGCACACCTTTTCATAGAACCTTGGAAGTTGTGTGAATTCTGACCATCATGCCAATTAAACTGGCTTCAGCTTGTGCATAGTACCACCATTATCTTGCTACATGGAGGAGGAGGAGGAGGAGGACAGACCACTTTACGAATTCCTGAGATAGAATGGGAATCTTTAACATCACACTGTTGGTAACCATGGTCATGGTAATGTTTTTGTTGCAAATTTCATAAAGGTATGTGAAACAGCAGTCAGTTGACACTCAAGTGAAGCAGTCAGTGTGCCATAGCACAAAAGATGTAGAAAATGAGTTGTGTGTGTAAGCATTATCAGGCATCTCAGCTGAATGATTCACTGCATCCTGTATGTAGAACATCAAATGTAAAAGCAGTGTGCACTCTGGATGTGTAGAACTGCTTAATGTACCAAGAACAGGTTCAAAAAATTTTAATCTGGTGCCTGACAATATTTAAGTGCATCTGGAGGATTTTGATAATTTGTGAGTGAATAAAATTAGGACTAATTACCACATACCAGAGCCCATGCAACAATCGGTACAGACAAAGATAGGTGAGAGCACCAAATGGTCTAGTTGTTATGTTGACAGGAACAGTGATGTCTGTGCTTTTAGGGTTGCTAAATATAATTGTGAAAGCTTACTTGGAAAAGGCAGAACTCTGAATGAGTTTCAGTAAACAGGAGTTGACTGAAAATGATTAAGACAGGCACAAACTGCTTATATCAGCGCTCTGGCTTTTACTGTAGCAGTCCATAGGAATGTACTTTCTAGGAGATGTAATTGTTTCATCAAGTATGTTAATGTCTTGTCTCAACAGAGCCCAAACCTAAAGAATTGTCTTAACAGCCTTCCTGCAGGTGACAACTAATTTTAAAACTGAAGGATGCTGAGAAACTAAAGTCAGCTAAAAACTATATTACAGAAGACATCTGACAACTTATTATTGGTATACTTAATAAGGAATATCTCCAAAGACCTCTAATCATTAACCCTCCAGTTACTAAAACACAAAATGTAACATTCTTCATTCTGAGCACAAAATGTTTGATTATGGCACATAATTAACACAAACATTTCCAAAAATGGCACAATTTTCACATAAAAACTAGTCATTCTACAATATGTGAAGTGGGGGTAGCATGAATCTAAACTGAATAACACATGAGATTTTGTACACAGCTACCAGTGTTACAACATGAAGCTGACAATAGGCTTAGCACCTTCAACAAGTAACTGATATTTCATTGTCACGAAATGTGCAGGAAAACAACAACCATACACACGGGTAGGCCTCTGCGCAACACTTTGCTGTTAACTGAAAATCTGTCTCTTTAAGTAGCAGTTGAAAGTTACCTATGTACAAATATCTGGAGTTAGATTTTACAACCATCAATACACTCATTTAATTGAGTGATCCATAAGAGTGCATCGCAGCAGAGTTAGAGTAAGAGAGAGGGGGGGGGGGGGGGGGGAGGGGGGGAGAGAGGGAGAGGGAGAGAGAGAGAGAGAGAGAGAGAGAGAGAGAGAGAGAGAGAGGTATCAGACTTAATGCACATCCGGAAATCTGTCCGAACACTGTGTATGGAACTCCACACCACGTGTCTTCAGTGCGGTAATAAATGGCAAGTTTCATTTACCAGATTTTGCAGCACAATACTGTATTTCTATTTGTTGCACTCAAATGACAATTGTCTGTATGTGTACAATTGAGGATCTTAATTTTTGCACTGGCATTATGATTATTATTATTATTATTTTGACATATGACAAGTATTTTTGTGGATCGACGTGAGTCTCTCCTCATCAATAATATAAACTAGTTTCTGCAGCTCAGGCCATAATCAAGAGTCTGAAATTTGACACACACACACACACACACACACACACACACACACACACATTTTGCATGTGCTTACATAAATATTTTAACACATGGTAATTTTACAGATCCTGTTTAACATTTGTTGAAGTAAGAACTTCTTACAGTATATACTAGAATCTCAATTACTGACTTCATTCATTATGTTTAGAAAAATATACCACACTAGGAAGAATTTCAGACTAGCTTTTCAAAGCACTTATGTAGCATTGCATAAAAACTTGTCAATGCTGTGATCATTGCCCTCTTGTATGAAGTACCGGGTAGAGTTTAGTTTGATGTACTGGAATTAATGTGCGCCTTTTTTCTGCATTCTCTCACCATTCTCAACCTATGATATACTACAGAGCAAACATATCACCACCTCGAATCGCAGGTGAGCAAAAAGAACTAAATTTGAGATCTTTTTCACATGTTCAGTTGCAGTTACACACATACACAAGTCAAGTGAAATCACAGTTTCAGTAGTATTGTAAGATGCACACTGTCACTGAGAATACCACCACTTTAGTCTTCATCATACAACTGTTGTGACAGCAGCATTTGACTTTGGCTCTTGTCTTGGTTTTCTTCTAAATGTCACCCAGGTGTACACAAGACTTCCAATAACACTGACGTTGATGCCTATGAAATTCAGCCAAGAAAATATATAGTCTCCACCAATCACCATACCTAGATAAGTAATACACACATTCTTGAGGCATCCAATAACTGTAGTTGTCAACGCTGAATTGTACATGGTACAAAGCATAACAGAATAAGTCAACACGAAGCCCATCACACACGAGGCAGCAAACTGCACCAAAAAAAGTGGCTGATCCCAATCAGAAAATGCAATGGCCCTGTCCAGTTCCCCTGTGGCCCATGCAAACACAGTGGCAGGTGGTAACATGAACAGTGAATTATAAAACATTAGTCCATACTTTCCAAGCTCTGCTGCATCCAGCTTTTGTTTCACAACAACACCATTTGCTGCAGTGAAGAAGTCATTCAGCAAAACTGATATGTAGCCTTCTGCACTGAAGGCTAGATCATTGCTTGCAGCAATTATTGCACCAAGAATCATTGTATAAACAGATATTTGGACAGCTGTAGTTGGTCTAACACCCAGCAAATAAAATTCACCTACCATTGTCATCAGAATCGAAAAACGTCGCAGAACCTGTAGTAAGAGATATTTAGATCAGAGGCTCTTTTTTTCAAAACAATTTACACAAGACTATATAGTTTCTATGATAATTTATTGTATGTTAATGCATCAAATCATTAAAATCAATTTGTGTATGGCCCAACAACAATTCAATAAGAAACTGTTTTCTGTAGTTTGAATTTTTCAATATACAAGCAAAATTCACAAATCCTATGATTACCTACCTAAGATTTATTTCACTGAAAACATTATTTCACTAATTTTTTAAATGGCCGGGTCATCAAGCAAGCAATACAAATTTCATGTGAGTCATTCTTATACAATGCTGTTCTCAACAGTCATGAATAGTACTAGATACCATACACATTGTGGCTATTAACATTACTTTGCAGTGATGGCCACTACATATTCATTACAATATTAGTTCTCTCTCTCTGTCTGTGAGAGAGAGAGAGAGAGAGAGAGAGAGAGAGAGAGAGAGAGAGAGAGAGAGAGAGAGAGAGAGGGGGGGGGGGGTTGTGTATAGCAAATAAGGAATCTTTACTATGCATTGCACGATACTGCTACCTGGCTATAATTGTCAGGCACACACAAATGTGAAAGCAGTGTTATTTTTTACCTATAATGCACCCACTGTTTTGTCACCTACAATGATAAATATATCATCATTTCTTTCATTAAGGAACAGCACAGTTAAGCATCAGACTGAGTGAATAGATCATCATCTTGTGCAATATGGTACATACGAAAATAACAATAAGCTAGTAACGCGAAAGTGCACTTTGAGCTTTCTTATCACATGGCCTGAAGAATAATGGTTGATCTACTGCTATACATTTGGAAGAAAACCTGCGATTTTCATTATTTTCATGAAATTTGTAGACATAATGATCCTATCAGCTATTTAACACACAAAAAATGATACTTACTGTAAGCATTGGCAAGGAAAGTTGTTTTGTCCCATAGAGCCCAAAGACAACATTTCCCATGTAAATCAGGGGCAGTGGCCATAGTTTACGAAAGATGCCTCTATCAAATGGAGGGAAAGATAGCACATTGATGCTCCGTGCAACAATGAGTACTGCTACGGTAGCAGCCATCTGACCCAGACCAAGAACTTGAGCAGAAGGAAATCCATAAGTTGTCAATACAGTCTTGTTCACCACCTGTAACAGTTCATTTTCAAAATATTCACAATAATGCAGCAAAGTTCCAGAATAAAAACTTATTTAATGTACAGAGCACTCAAAAAAATTTCATGTTGAATGCATTATGTTGAGAGAGAAAAAACAACTTTCTGCAAATTATCTAAAAAGGCTTGTAACTAGAGCAAGTCTGCCAAATGCTGAAGCATAAGAGACGAAGTCCAGTATGCTACTTTATTACGATCCTGAGCAGATTCACATGCAGTCACATCCTACCTATCCCATAATTTTTTTCATCCTTTACCAAAGCAAGGAGACTAGTGACTACAAGAAAGGACAGGAGTTACTGAAGTCATTTTAACTGCAAGAGAGTTTAAATTGGAGATAGGTCCTCTCTTATCACAAGGAATCCACCAAATGTTTTCTTTGCTCCATTTTTCAACATCTCTTCTGGTTACACACCCACTTTTTCCTCTTAATTGCCTGTTGTCATTTCTATGATTCATTTATTGGTCTTCCTGGGCCTTCAGAATATAATTAATATACCCAATTTTCCATTCCACTAAGCAACTCATTTTTGCATTGGATCTGGCAGGACATGCAAGTTGAAATTTTCCATCTCAAGCACAATGAGGTATCGCCCACTTTAATGCGACATTCAATTTTTCTGAAAGACTGAACGAGGTATAGAGAAAAAAATATTTCAGTCTTCACCTGCTCAACACACACTAGGCTGAAATAAAAGATGAATCAACAGATTTGGTAACATAATTAACTAAGTTTTTTCCTTTCAAAATACCAATTAAACACTGATTTAGTCAAAACTTTTATAGTACTTAAGTCCCTTCATACCTTGGATTTTTCTGCTGTGAAAACAAGCAAAAACAATTTTTTTAACAAACTGAAATGTCAGTTTGATCCTTTCTTGTTTCAAATGCTGTCAGCAAAGATTTTGTCACAAAAAAAATTGTGAACATAATGTCTAAAAACTAGCATAAAATCAAACTCAAGTGAACTGCAGCTCCTTAAGGTATGAATTACAATGTGCACTAAACTTTGAAGGATAGATGCAGCACGTCTCTCCATCAGTTCACAGATGCTGGTTCAGTCAGTTGAGGGTAGTGCTTGTGGGACAATCAACTGAACACCAATATCATCACCCAATACATCAAGTCAAAATCAGTATTTTGTATATCCACATAGATTAGCATGTGCCCACATGCATTCTATACATTTATGATATCTTGTCCAAATGTGGCATTGATGGGGAACAAAACAGGAAACCCATCAACAAGATGGTGTGTGAAGGAACCACTCACAGAATTCTAATTCTAATCCTAATTAGTTACCATAACCATTACAGGTGACATGGGAACAAGGTGTTTCAAGTAAACCAAGGCACACCGACTTATGACATATGTAGTAATATGGATTCCTCCATGGCATGTGTTTATACATGGTAGAATCAAACTGAAGGGTGTTTCAAAATTAATATACGGGTTTTAAGGCTTTGTAGCACATATTACTTTCACCTTACAATTATAAATAATACACCAAATGAAAGAGAAATACAAACACTTTTTCTTACAATTATTCAGTGTGAACACTTATCACAAGTCAAGTCAACAGGCAAGTTGCTCTAAAACCTCGATCAATGTGTTAGGAGTAACTATTGCAAAAACACTGTTTCTAAAGTTGGATAATCAGCTGGTATCAGAGGCACACGCAAAAAATGCTGTTTGTCAACCTGCCCCCTTGCACCCAATCCGCCGGCCGGATAAAACTTCGTTTAACCAGTCGCGTATCGAGTTATGACAGTGAGGCGGCACACCATCTTGCTCCCAAATAAAGATGTGGTATTCAGCTTCTTCCCAATGAGGCACAGGCCATAGCTGTAGCACATCAAGATAAGAATCAGTAGTTATCATTGGTTCACCGAAGAAGAGAGGCCCGTAAACTTTGTGTGGGGATATTTCTTGGGGCTAAGCATGAAAGACACACACTCTTTCAACAAATTTTTCAGGCACTCTGTCATTCCATACTCTTCCCACTGCACACAGACATACAAATGAAACTGTGAGTTGCTCTTTCATGTTGTGTATTGTTTACAATTTTGAGTTGAATGTAATAAATGCTACAATGCCTTACAACTGGCATGTTCATTTTGAAACATCCTGTAAATAAATTGGCAATACTGAGCCCAATTCAAATGTGTGATGACACATCATTACAAATCCTGTACGATATTTGCTATTTGTGCAAGAAATGCTCTCAACACAGGCAAGTGGACTTTTATGTACCTAAGCCAGGGCAAATGTTTGTGGCACTCAGATGAAGAAAGAGTTGGAATTTATGCAAGTTCACAAGATCCTCAAACAATTTGATCGGAGTCCTTAACTATCATGCTGGCCTAGTATTAGGTTATTTACCTTGTATGACACTACAGAAATGCTGATGCTGAAGTGGTAATATTGGCTGACTTTCAAGTAAAGAGCTAATGACAAAAAGCCTGCAAAGCTTCAGATTAACTAGTCAATATAATAGAAGGGTATGGTTTCATAATAAATAAGTGGAAGAGGTCTTGGTAACAGCAACAACCATAATTAATAAAAAGCTCCACCTGAGGTAATTTTTCTTCAAGAAATGAAGTATGCAAGCAATGCACAACACAGTCCATCAGCCAGAAGATTCAACATTAGGGAATATCAGCCATGAAGAAACACACAGATCCTGTAATATGGGGAGTAAAACACATTTCCATTTGCCAAAACACACTGATGTGTGGCATTTACATGAAATTAATCAAGAAAAGTTGAACCAGAAACATTGTAATACTGGATGACTTTCAAGTAATTGTTCCCAGAAAGTAAAGGTTACTGCAACAAGAAATGACTTTTACTGTCTTTTAAAAGCCCCCTCTGTTGTAAGTGGTAACTGTTTATGTGCCTGCAGTGTTCCAGAAACTGTACAGTACAAAGTACAATGCTAGGAATGACTGTTTCAAAAAATAATGCAAAAGAAAATTATACACAAACATCACTATTTCCAGCAATAATGAACCATTTTACAAATATGTCTCAATGCAGGCAAGAAGACAACCAGTTGTGAATATATTGACACTAGACGGTATTAACCCATTAGCACCACGTGTTGCCATATGGCAACGTTTGTAACACATTTTTAAAAATCGTTGATTCCACGACATCATACGGGTTGTGTTGGCAGCACTGGATTCCATTCTGCAAGACTGTAAAGATCACTACAAAGCAACAGTTTTAACAATACATTTAAATTCTGCGGCGTAAGCAGTGTTTGAAGTCGTCGTTTGCTGAATGACAAAGAAAAATGGAGTACAAGTTCGAGTATGTATGTTTTACACAGTAACTTACAATATATAATTTGGTTTTTTAGTATAGTTGTGCTTTGAATACTCAAATATATATTCTTTGGAGGTGACTGCTTGCTGTGAAATAAATTGCGTTCATTTAGGCCGTTTGAATGTCGGTGTTGCCATATGGCAACGCTAGGTGCTTGTACTCAGTAAAATGGCGAATTTTCTCTTTTGTTTTAGAAGAGGTTTCTCTCTTCTTTATAATGACGATATTGAAGGTGATGTGTTTGTTGAGACCCCAGATCCGAATAGAGAAGAATGATGGATTATTGTATGTGCAGTGGTTGGACAACTCAGTTGTCACAATGATCTCTTCATGTGCTGCACAAGTAGTTGGCCAAGTCAAGAGATTCTCGCAACTAAAAAAGCGAAATATGATTCCCAGACCAAAACTGGTAGCCAAATATAATACATATATGGGAGGTACTGATCAGAATCTAGCATGCTATCACATTGCAATAAGAAGCAAGAAATTTTACTGATGTCTCTTTACATGGATGTTAGATGTCGCCATACAAAACAGTTGGATTTTGTATAATGAAGCAAGAAACCAAACTATTTCTCAGCTTGATTTCAAGAGAGAAGTAGCAACAGTGTACCTGCAAAGACACCAAGCTTTACCGAAAGGAGCTGGGAGACCATCTGCATTAAGGGCATGTTCTGACAACCACGTATCAGATTCAATTAGGTTTGATAAGACTGACCACCTTGTCCAGCACATAGAAGGAAAGGAGAAAAGGTGTGCACACAAGGACTGTAAATCTATTGTGAGAACAATGTGTTCGAAGTGTAATGTGGGATTGTGTACTGTCTGTTTTATTCCATTTCATTTCATGTAAAATAATGCTGAGTTCAAGGTCTGATTCTTGATTATTAACTGTACTGTGTTGTAAAGTATCAATTGTATGAAGAAGACTGAATAATAAATTTGCACAAAACTTGTATATGTAATAAGAAATTTCAATAACATACTTATTTCAGTTGAAGTTGTAATCCACACAAATTTAGGTAGTGAAAGCACCTAGCATTGCCATATGGCGACATCAAATATCTCGCTAATGGCAGTAATGACTTTCGTCGAAACAACTGTTGTGTAATTTATGCCCTTTACAGACATAACGCAATTTTTTAAAAAAAAAATCACGAAAAAATTAATTCCAGCACTAATGAGTTTAGGGAGTACACAATATTAGCAAATTGTGCAAAAATTTACAAACACACACACAAAGATGATGAGACTTACCAAACAAAAGCGCTGGCAGGTCGATAGACACACAAACATACACACAAAATCTAGCTTTCGCAACCAATGGTTGCCTCGTCAGGAAAGAGGGAAGGAGAGGGAAAGACAAAAGGATTTGGGTTTTAAGGGAGCGGGAGCGGAAAGACTTACCTTAGGGGGAAAAAAGGAGGGAAAAAAGGACAGGTATACACTCGCACACACACACATATCCATCCTCATATACACAGACACAAGCAGACATGGATATGTGTGTGTGTGTGCGCGAGTGTATACCTGTCCTTTTTTCCCTCCTTTTTTCCCCCTAAGGTAAGTCTTTCCGCTCCCGGGATTGGAATGACTCCTTACCCTCTCCCTTAAAACCCAAATCCTTTTGTCTTTCCCTCTCCTTCCCTCTTTCCTGACGAGGCAACCATTGGTTGCGAAAGCTAGATTTTGTGTGTATGTTTGTGTTTGTCTGTGTGTCTATCGACCTGCCAGCGCTTTTGTTTGGTAAGTCTCATCATCTTTCTTTTTAAATATATTTTTCCCACGTGGAACCCTCTATTATATATATATATATATATATATATATATATACACACTCACATCACAGTTCCAAACAACCACTTACACTAGTAGAGCATGGAGATGATGGCATAATTAAAGACAGTGATGATGTGTTACATATGTTACTACAAAATAATTTAACAGAACAAAAAATTACTAAGCAGCAGCAGAACACATACATAAAATACAGTTCCAATTGGCAAGCTTTTCGAGCCAGTGGCCCCTCATTCAGGCAGATGGATTGGAGGGGAAGGAAGAGGGGTGAAGGGAAAGGGTTGGAGAGGTCTAGGAAAAGGGCTAGGTTTTCGGAAAGTCACCCAGAACCACAGGTCAGGAGAGACCTACCATATGGGATGAGAAAGAGAGACTTCCTTCTCAGCCTATACAGTAAGTCTCCCCTAATGTGCGGCTCTGGGTGACTTTCTTGAAATCTACACCTTTCCCTACACCTCTTCAATCCTTTTCCTTCACCATTCTGCCTGAAGAAGCAGCCACTGGCTCAAAGCTTGCCAATCACGACCATCATGTGTCTGTGTTCAGCCGCCACTTTGTGAGTAGATTTTTTATCTATCCTATTAAATAATTTTGTCAATATTTGATTGTTTACATACAATACAATACAAAACAAAATAAGCTTTTCTTGCACAGGAGTCCAGCCACTCAGTGCACAGAGGTCTAAGGAAACTAGACAGTGCAGCTAAGGTTAATGTAAAGGCAGTTATACATGCAGCAAGGACAGACAGTAACCTAAGTGGAAAGATTGCGTCAGGAAAAAAAAAAAATAATAATAATAATAATAAAAAAAACACGGACCTTGATCAAGAGTGACTTCCTTTTAACTGTACGGTATATGTTACATTGCATTTAGGAACTTTCGGGTAATTGAACATGTATCCATAATTACAGATTTCTGTAGTTGTATATATAAGTTTGGATGTAGCTGTATTGCATTGATGTACTGGTGGATATTGTGTGGTATGACTCCTGTAGTTGATAGTATAATTGGTATAATGTCAACTTTATCCTGATGCCACATGTCCTTGACTTCTTCAGCCAGTTGGATGTATTTTTCAATTTTTTCACCTGTTTTCTTCTGTATACTTACTGAATTGGGTATGGATATTTCGATTAGTTGTGTTAATTTCTTCTTTTTATTGGTGAGTATGATGTCAGGTTTGTTATGTGGTGTTGTTTCATCTGTTATAATGGTTCTGTTCCAGTATAATTTGTATTCATCATTCTCCAGTACATTTTGTGGTGCATACTTGTATGTGGGAACATGTTGTTTTATTAGTTTATGTTGTATGGCAAGTAGTTGATGTATTATTTTTGCTACATTGTCATGTCTTCTGGGGTATTCTGTATTTGTTAGTATTGTACATCTGCTTGTGATGTGATCTACTGTTTCTATTTGTTTTTTGCAAAGTCTGCATTTATCTGTTGTGGTATTGGGATCTTTAATAATACGCTTGCTGTAATATCTGGTATTTATTGTTTGATCCTGTATTGCATTCATGAATCCTTCCATCTCACTGTATATATTGCCTTTTCATAGCCATGAATTGGATGCATCTGGATCGATGTGTGGCTGTGTTAGATGATACAGGTGCTTGCCATGTAGTGTTTTCTTTTTCCAATTTACTTTCTTTGTATCTGTTGATGTTATGTGATCTAAAGGGTTGCAGAAGTGGTTATGAAGTTGCAGTGGTGTAGCCGATGTATTTATATGAGTGATTGCTTTGTGTATTTTGCTAGTTTCTGCTCGTTCTAGAAAGAATTTTCTTAAATTGTCTACCTGTCCATAATGTAGTTAAAAACAAAGATGATGTGACTTACCAAACGAAAGTGCTGGCAGGTCGACAGATACACAAACATACACACAAAATTCAAGCTTTCAAAACAAACGGTTGCTTAATCAGGAAAGAGGAAAGGAGAGGGAAAGATGAAAGGATGTGGGTTTTATGGGAGAGGGTAAGGAGTCATTCCAATCCTGGGAGAGGCCTGCAGGGAGGATTGCCATGGATTCATAGTCTCCACTTACCACTCACAGTTTGGCAAAGCCAGACTAAGCAATTCTGTATTAGAGATACTAAAACTTGATGGTGTAATATCGATCAGAGTCCTGTTACTGAATACCACTCTCAAGTCTATATACTGGTAGGCAGTTTGGCCAGGCTATAAGCAAGTTTATTCTCCATGACCCCAATGTGGCCTGGGGTTCAGACGAAGATCACAGAGTGTCCGCATTGGTCAAGGGCACACAAGGTATCATGGGATGGTGAGGTTAACACTGGTCAAGGGCTTGTAAACTGCTGAAGGAGTTGCTGCAGATGGGAAAGGCTCTCTGAAGCGGAAACATATGCTCAAGAGCATGAGAGATGGCTATTAATTCTGCAGTGAAAACACTATAGCCATTTGGCAAGGAGTGCAGTTCAGTATGTCCTGCATGAGTACAAGAAAAGCCTACAAGACCAATAACCACTGAGCCTTTAGTATACACTACTACTGAAGCCCAGAATGTGCCAAGGATGGTGAAAAATTGGTGTCCGAAGGCCTCAGATGAACTGAGTCTTTCAGAACTTGTGACAGATCAAGACAAAGCTGTGGTCGAGAGATGCGCCATGGAGTTTTATGTGAGTGGGCCTAGAGGAGAGGCGATGGAGGAAACAACTAGGGTTCAGAGAGGCGGCACAGGACGCAGATTTTTACTGTAATCCCTGATTGGGGCCACCATGTGGGAGATCACTTTCTATATTTGGTAAGAGGAGACTGCAGTTTGGATGTTTAGGGGAGCTGCAAATGTATGTAGCGTACCTGATATGGTGGTGTTGGCACCTGATCCACAATAGAGGGGCCCCCAGCCTCGAAGAGTAAGCTGCTAACATGGCTAGTTTGAAAGATTCCTGTCAAGTCTTAACGCCACAATTGGATCCAGCATCCGTAATGCTGACAGTGATGCCAAACCGTATGTCAGAGTCCCATAACGAAGACAGGATTGTATCACGGCTTTGTAAAGATGCAGAAGGGTAGTGCAATCTGCAACCCAGCTAGTACTACTCAGGCAGTAAAGTGTATTAAAGTGCAGCCAGTACTTTCACTTAAGCTGGCGAAGATGGATAATCTACATCAACTGAGCCATGAAGACCAGTCCTAAAAAGTGGTAAGTCCATCACATTGAGTAATTGGTCATTGAGGTAAGGTTGTGGTTGAACGATATGATGCCAACCTAAGTGCACGACATGAGTCTTGGCAGCTGAAAACCAAAAGCCATGGATGAGCAAACATGTTTACACCTTTCGTATGGTGTCTTGCAGTCAATATTCAGTGATATCCACTCTAGATGAGCAATAGTAGAGGCAAAAGTCTTCAGCACACAAGGAGGGTGATACTGAGAACCCCACAGCTGCTGCTAGACCTTTTATGGCTACTGAAAAGAGAGGGCACTGAGTACAGACCCCTGTGGGACCCTATTTTCTTGGATATGGAGAGAACTGTTGGAGGCACCAACCTGAACCTAGAAAACACAATTAGACAGTGGGCCCACTGTAGGAGGTGGTGTAATAGACATGAGTACCATTGCCAAAGGGGGGCAACAATGTCTTAGTTATAGCGTAAGAGACAATTCTACATTCTGGATGCTACTGCTCTTATTACTTCTTGGCCTCTTCGTAAGTTGGTTTGCACCGAGTCTAATAGTCTTCTCCCCTCTCTCTGGAAAACAGTGCAATCTGGTGAGCAGGGAGAATGTTACTTTTGACAGCTGACACAGATGGGAGGAGCGGAACTAGGAGCGATTTTTTAGACAACAAAATTTTATTACCACCACCATGCTGTCATCATTAGTTATTGTATGTTTATAGTGAAGTTTAACCCCAATTTTGATGTGTTTTCTGTACATAAATCAAGTGATTTAGATTATTTACGTTTGAGACCAGCAATTCGCAATAGGCATGCTAACTTACGGTTATTAGAAAGGAACACGCTCCATACAACACAGCAGAACCAACACGTCTCACCAAGGCTGTGGTTGGCTCAGTTGTCTCACTGTTTGGTAGCCCCATACCTGGTAACAGTAAAAAATTAAAATATAAATTTGTCATTTAATGTATACCATTAAAACTTTCAAATTACTCTGAAGTTTCAAAAATATGTGATGGCATGAAATTGCTAAATTTCCAGCAAACATTTCTTACACCACCACATCAATGAAATCAGTTATGTAACACCATATTATTGGAATAGAGGTTAATGTCCTCAGAACAAAGGAGTAACCGGCAAATAATGTCACAAACAGATGGAACTGTTTTTCTTTATACCCGACTATCGACCTACACCCAGCTTCTCGGGGTTGCAGTAAGTATCTACAGCCAGACGACTTAATTGCAGATGTAATTTTGTTTATGGGCCATTGCACAGATTTATGATTAAAATCAGCTGCTCATCATCACTTTCATATAACTAACTATTTAAGCTGTTTACTCCTGGACAGTTTCTGCAGTATCTTGCAGGGGCCTCCCAGTAGTGGTAAATACTGCCGGTCTGGCACTGCCATTGTGGTAGCCTCAGACCTGTGTCCACAAACCTTACGCATGAATAATTGCATCAGTGGAAACCCTATCAATATCTCTACAGCAGTTCCTGAGAATACCCCGAACACACAGACAGAAACTGAATCAGGAAATATTAATGTATCTATTATACAGATGATATGATACTGAAATCTTAGCATATTCCCCTGTAAGTCAACTTTTTACAATCTGTTCAGCACTTTCTCTTACAACTATTGTCTGAAAGAGATAATTAGCATTTACTTAAGAAAACTGTCTGCCAAGTAAAACCCATTGCAATTATATTTCCAATCACCACTTGCATGCTCCACTTACATCATCTTTCCACCTGAGAAAATTAGTTCCTTCCCTTATGTTTCTAGTGTTCAGTAATAAAGTTGTCATTAAAAGTATCTCACTGTAATTGAAGTTAAGAGTTTGTTATTACTAACTGCAATCATACTTTTAACTTCAATTTTGACTATATACATCCTGAAAGCTAATACATAAAATGAAAATAGAAACTTACTTTAATGGACACCATTCTAATATAACAATATTTCCTGAAGGAGGAAATATTTTCAAAATATTTTAAGGAACAAAGAACAGCCAGCTCACTCTTTATTCGTATTCATAACCATTCATATATGACAGTCTTTTCGGGTTAGCAGCAGAGTCAGGGTGTCACACTGGCCACAGGCTGAAGCCCTGACTTGGCTGATAACCTGAGAAGACTCCATCAAAATTCACCTGCATTCCTATATATTCATATGGTACACAAATTGTTTTATTGGTAGATTGAGCCCCTTTATATAAAGCTAACACTAGAGGAAGAGAAATGATGTAAGCAATGGATAATTAGATAATGTTACTTGCAAAAATATAATAACAAAAAGTTTTAGAGTGTGGAAAGGACAGTAGAGTCCTGTCAATCTTTAAAGAAAAGCAGAACCTGTCAATCTTTAAAGAAAAGCAGAACAACTGTTAAATCCTAAAAATCATCACACAGGTGTTGGTTGGTTGGTTCGTTGGTTTGGGGGAGGAGGAGAGGGGGGGAACGACACACAGACCATATAGTGAGGTCACCGGTACCATCAGATTAGGGAAGGAAGTTGGCCATGCCCTTTCCAAGGAACACCATCCCGGCATTTGCCTGAAGTGATTTAGGGAATCACAGATGTGGGTTTGAACAGTTGGCATCTCGAATGCAAGCCCAGTGCAACTTGCTTGGTCAAATGGGTGTATGTGGCTAGTGTCTGAAAGCTAGATTGACAAAACTTTTAAAACATTGCAGCCTGCTGGTATTTTGGAAATAGGTCCAGATGACAAGATTGCAAAACAATCTTAGTCCATAGTTACTCAAATGGGCAATTAGTTATTCTAGCAAACCTTACACTTGAGTCACTGTCACACATAAAAATGTAGCTTGGACAAATAAACCTTAGACATGTAAATTGTTACCAATCAATGCTTAAAAGTAACATGCATGCATACTTTAAATATAAAAATGTGAGTTTATTTAAAATTATGGACCCAATTTAATTTTTATTCCTTTGGATTTGAATATCTGCATACCATTAAAGAAGAGGGCCAGACATTTCAATTACCGCCACTAGAGCACTGACAGTTGCATAAACTGCTAGAGTGCTCCCAGTAACAGCCAGACAGTTTGCATCAATAGCGTGTAAGATGGCTGACATGCAATGTAAGGTTTTCTGTCTTCTTGCATTCAGAAGAAATGAGTTGCCAATTTCTTTGCAGAGGACATTTCAAATGACTCGGCATTTAATTACCAACCACGAAAAGCATGAACTATTGGTTTAAGCAATTTTAGTAAACTCTATGGGTCTGTAAGGGACTGAGTACAGGTCAAATTCATGTGTCAAATGATGACATGGGACAAATTGAGGAAAGTTGTGTTAGTTGGTTGACTAAATGGACTAGATTATTAAGTCATTAGTCTTCTGCTTCAGACAGGTCTACATGACTGTAGATTAAACATGCCCTACTGCACAAAGCCCAGGGGAAGAAACTCCAAGGTCTATCAAAGGTCCATGAAGGTTAGATAAGAGAAAAAAGAAAGGGAGACATAGCAAGAAAGGCAAATGTGATGCCCCCTATAGGGAGCAGCCAGAAGCCCCTGAAACAGGGCAATGAAGGGGCATAAACATCCCCCACCCCTCACTACTTATCTGAATACCACAATCAGATACTGTCTGGGAAAGATTAGCAACATTGACAGGACAAGAGAAGAACAAATAAAAGATGAAAAAGTTGAACAGACTACATGGGAGGGGGGAAGAAGAGTAAAAGAGCAGGTTGGATGAGGATTTGTGTGGACCACGTAGCCCAGACAGATGCAACCTGGTCTGGGCAGAAGAGGCAACTGTGTTCTGCCAATCACTCAATGGGCTGATAAGGTTTAGTGGCCCCCTTAAACAAAGTAGTGAAAGCCCCCCTTCACAAATAAAATGTAAAATTAAGTCAGCTGCTGAGGCGCCGCCTCTTAACACCATGGGTACAAGCCAGGGACTTAAGACCCTGCCACATGACAGCTAGGTTAAGACACTTCAGCAATGTATGGACCACCACCAAATGTGAACGACGACAGAGGGATGGGTCCTCCTGATGGAGGCGATGACCACGAGTCAGCCAAATATGGCTGATGTGGAGCCTGCAAAGAATGGTACAGTCTTTGCGAGAAGCCTGCATTGGGGACCTTCACAGATCTGCAGTCTCCTTTATCACGCATAGTTAGTTTTGTGAAAACAGAGCCGTTCTGTATTCCAGATACCTAAAACTTTATGGCCTAATACTGATCAGAGGTCTGATTCCAGAATACCAATCTCTAGAGTCTTACTCGTAGTCAGTTTGGCCAGGCTATCAGCAAGTTCATTACCTGGGATCCCAAAGTGGCCTGGGGTCCACACAAAGGTCATTTAGTGTCCACATTGGTCAAGGGCATACAGGGTATCCCACATAGCCATGTCCAAGGGAGGACAAGTTAACACTGGTTGAGGGCTTTCAAACTGCTAAAGGATTACAGACAGTCATGCAAAACACTTTTGAACATTTCTGAAAATTGTCTGAGTAGCTCACTCAGCAGCCCACACACAATGGGCCTTATAGCTCAAATAAGCTGGATCTTTTTGAAAGTGTGTACAGAAACAAGGGTTAGCAAAGATGTTATAGCAACAATGAGTATAAATAATGTATACTGCCAGGTAAGGCTCATCAACTCTATAGCTCAAAGCACTTGTTGTCATCATTGTGGAGTAGCAGTAGTTCATATGAGGTGGTACAGAAATTGAAACCCCCTTACAGACCCTGGAAAAATAATGTTAACTTTCGACACACTAATTACTGATGAAATGGTGTGACTGGCCCCAAACAGGTTGCTGCAAAGTAACGAGTTAACACATTCAGATCTGACTTCAGATGAGGTAGCATAAATTGCAGAATGAGAAGAATTTATCACTGCCGCACAGAATGTACATTTGGATGAGAGGGAGGTGGCAAAACTTAATGAGACCCCCACCAGGAGGGCAGGTCCCCCATCAAAAGCTATTCAGGCTTCGGCAACCATGAACAAGTTGGTCAGTTGACCATAGTGACAGGAGGTTCTCTAGCACCCCAATACCAGTAAGAAAGAAGTGGGCCCACAGAGGACTGTTCTCTGTGTGTGCCACAAGAGAAACACCATTGAGTTCATAGCAGGTGCAGAGTGCCTGCATTCCCAGCATCAGATTCTGTGCCACAGGAATGGCAGTTTTGTCCTGATTGCTGGTCATTACATGAGAAAATACACTGCCCCTATTTCTTTTCAACTTATTCAGCTTTACATTCACCAGGGCACTTCGCAGAGGTGTGCAAGGAATGATGACAAGCAATGCCATGGGATAAAGTTCCCATATTAGCCAACAAGTCTGCAAACACCTCAGCAGGCCTACAGCCACAATGTACCATAGCAGGCTTTTTTTTTTGTGGTTTGATGGCACACAACTTCAATGGTCATTAGCGCCCAGACTATGTTAGGAATGCACCGCGAGGCACAAGTTTAAAACAGCAACTAAAAGGGAAAACACGATAAAAGACAGATTGACAGGCATAGGATTAAAAAAACAGTATAATCAAATGTCCTCAGACAGGTTTGTCAAGTTGATAAAACGAAGAACGCGAGCAGCTGCTCCTGGGTCATCCGCTAAAATGGCATCTAGAGTACATGGCAGGCCAAGATCAAGATGCAGTGTATTAAAATCCGGACAGGACGTTAAAATGTGGCGGACCGTCAGCAATTGCCCACATGGGCAGAACGGCGCCGGCGCAGCCGTCAGCAGATGGCGATGGCTGAACCGGCACTGTCCAATTCGTAACCAGGCCAAAACGACCTCCTCCCGCCGAGAAGGGCGTGAGGACAACGTCCAAGCCATGGGAAGAGGTTTCAAGGCCCGAAGCTTGTTGTCCGTAGGTGCAGCCCAATCGGCATGCCACAGCAATAAAATGCACCGACAAATGACCCTGCTACAATCTGATGAAGGGACAACAATAAGCTGTCTGAGGCTGGAGGACCGCAGCCTTGGCCACGGCATCTGCAGCTTCGTTCCCAGGGATATCGACATGGCCAGGAACCCACAAGCTAACCGGAAAACCGCCGTCCACCAGCTGCTGAAGAGAGCGTTGGATCCGGTGCGCGAAAGGGTGAACCGGATACAGATCACTGAGGCTCTGGATGGCGCTCAGGGAATCGAAGCAGATGACATAAGCAGAATGTCGGTGGCGGCAGATGTAAAGAACAGCCTGGTAGAGGGCAAAGAGCTCAGCTGTGAAGACCGAACAATGGCCATGGAGCCGGTATTTGAAACTTTGTGCCCCGACAATAAAAGAACACCTGACCCCATCACTGGTCTTAGAGCCATCTGTATAAAAGAAGGTCATATTAATGAACTTCGAACGAAGTTCGACAAAACGGGAATGGTATACCGAACCGGGGGTAACCTCCTTTGGGAGCGAGCTGAGGTCAAGGTGAACGCAAACCTGAGCCTGGAGCCAAGGTGGCGTGTGGCTCTCACCCACTCTAAAGGTTGCAGGGAGTGAAAAATAAAGGTGTTGAAGGAGGCGGCGAAAGCGAACTCCAGGGGGTAGCAGGGCAGAGACATACAACCCATATTGACGGTCGAGAGAGTCGTCAAAGGAACGATAAGACGGGTGGTCAGGCATTGACAGTAGCCGACAGGCATACCAACAAAGCAGTATATCGCGCCGATAGGTGAGTGGCAATTCACCGGCTTCAGCATGAAGACTGTCGACGGGACTAGTATTAAACACTCCGATCGCAAGACGTAAACCCCGATGTTGTATGGAGTTGAGGCGGCGTAAGATGGACGTCCGTGCAGAGGAGTATACGAAGCTCCCATAAACCAGCTTGGAGCGGAGGATCGACCGATATAGGCGAAGTAGGACGGTTCGATCCGCTCCCCACGATATACCACTGAGAACACGGAGGACATTTAGAGAACGGGTACAATGGGCAGCCAAATATGACACATGTGGAGACCAGCTAAGTTTCCTGTCAAATGTGAGACCTAAAAATTTTGTTGTCTCCACGAATGGGAGGGCAACGGGACCAAGTCGTAAGGACGGTGGGAGAAACTCTGTAGCGCCAGAAGTTAATACAGACCGTCTTCTCGGCAGAAAAACTGAAGCCATTGGCGACAGTCCAGGAGTAAAGACGGTCAAGAGAACGCTGAAGACAGCGCTCCAGGAAACATTTACGCTGCACACTGCAATAGATGGTAAAATCGTCCACGAAAAGGGGGCCTGATACATCAGCTGGGAGGCAATCCATTACTGGATTGATTGCTATGGCGAAGAGAGCGACACTCAAAACTGAGCCCTGTGGCACCCCATTCTCCTGGCGAAAGGTGTCTGACAGGACAGAACCCACACGTACCCTGAACTGTCGATCCATTAAAAAGGAACGAATAAAAAGAGGGAGGCGACCACGAAGGCCCCATGTATGCATGGTGCGGAGAATGCCCGTCCTCCAACAGGTGTCCTAAGCCTTCTCCAAATCAAAGAACACAGCTGCAGTCGGGTGCTTCCACAAGAAGTTATTCATAATGAAGGTCGACAAGGTAACCAGATGGTCAACAACAGAGCGGCACCTACGAAATCCACATTGTACATAGGTAAGTAGGCGGTGAGATTCGAGCAGCCAAACCAAATGAGAGTTAACCATTCGTTCCATCACCTTACAGACACAGCTGGTAAGCGAGATGGGTCGATAACTGGAAGGGAAGTGCTTGTCCTTCCCTGGCTTAGGAATCAGTACAACAATAGACTCGCGCCAGCATGCGGGAACATGTCCCTCAATCCAGATGCAATTATAAGTAAGAAGAAGGAAACCTTTACCCGCAGGAGAAAGGTTCTTCAGCATCTGAATATGAATAGAATCAGGCCCTGGAGCGGAAGACCGTGACCGGGCAAGTGCATTTTCGAGTACCCGCATGGTGAATGGGGCATTATAACTTTCACGATTCAAGGAGCGGAAGTTAGGTGGCCTAGCCTCCTCTGCCTGTTTTCGGGGCAGGAAGGCAGGGTGGTAATGAGCGGAGCTCGAAACCTCTGCGAAAAAGCGGCCGAAGGCATTGGAGACATCCTCAGGGCCACAAAGATGTCATTCGCAACCATCAAGCCAGAAACTGGTGAGTGGACCTTAGTGCCAGATAGCCGGCGCAGGCTACTGCAGACAACAGAAGGAGTAAAACTGTTGAAGGTGCTTGTGAAAGCAGCCCAGCTGGCTTTCTTGCTTTCTTTAATAATACGACACTGCGCACGTAATCGTTTATAATTGATACAATTCGCCACTGTAGGGTGGCGTTTAAAGGTGCATAAAGTACGTCGACGAGCACGTAAAGCGTCTCTACATGCTGCGGTCCACCAGGGGACTGGTACGCGACGTGGAGAAGAAGTAGTGTAAGGGATGGAATATTCAGCAGCAGTGAGAATGACTTCCGGGAGGTGTGCGACCTGACTATCGCAGCTTGTGAAGGTTTGATCCCGAAAGGCCGCCCTGGAAGAGAAGAGCCCCCAGTCTGCTATGGAGATGTTCCAACTAGTTGAGCACAGAGAGGGGGGTATGATGCAGAAGATGGAGAACACACGGGAAGTGGTCGCTCGAATATGTATCAGAAAGTGCATACCACTCAAACCGGCGTGCAAGTTGGGTAGTACATATAAAGAGGTCTAAATAGGAATAGGTGTGAGATGTGTCCGAAAGAAAAGTAGGGGCGCCAGTGATGAGGCAGACAAGATTGAGCTGGTTGAAAAGGTCTGCTAACAGGGAGCCCCTCAGGCAGGATGCTGGAGAGCCCCAAAGGGGATGGTGGGCATTGAAGTCTCCAGTTAACAAAAATGGTGCAGGGAGCTGTGCAATAATTTGCATCATGTCTGTCCCGGTAACGGCAGACAACGACGGAGTGTAAACCGTACAAATGGAAAATGTAAAAGTGGGGAGAGTAATTCGGACGGCAACTGCCTGCAGGCCGGTGTGCAATGTGATGGGATCGTAGTAAATATCATCCCGGACCAGCAACATAACCCCTCCATGAGCCGGAATACCTACCACAGGGGGTAGGTCAAAACGCACAGAGGTGTAGTGTGCCAAGGCAATGTGATCGCATGGGCGTAACTTTGTTTCCTGGAGGGCTACGACGAGCGGACGGTGCAAGCGGAGCAGCAACTTCAAGTCCTCTCGGTTGGAGCGAATGCTGCGAATATTCCAGTGAATAAGTGCCATCGTGAGAGAAAAAGGAAGATGAAAGAAGGGGTCACCTTGAAGGCCGCTTAGGGCCTGGCTTCGAGCGAGCACTGCTGCCGCTATCAGTAGGCGGACAGTTATCGTCCATTGGTTCTATAGGTTCATCGGCCATCTTGATAAGATGGCCGGGAGGGGGAGCTTCCTCTGCAGGTGAACAGCCAGATGTTTGGCTACCAGCGGTGCGGCCAGGCGAAACGGATGACAGCTTGGGGCGGCAACCGCTGGGTGGCGCAGGAGAAGAAATGCGCCGTGGCGGAGAAGGAGAACTGTGCTTCCTATGAGCCTTCTTGGAAGGACGTTTAGTGGAAGTACTGGTCGACGGCTGGGAGTTCGAGGTATGTAGGAAGTCTGCACGGGACGGTTCCTTCTTGAAGGCCTGTGCATCTGACTTCTGGGTCTTCGGCTTGGCAGAAACTGATGAAGGTGCTTGTGTCTGAGGGGTAACAGGAGGAAGAGGAGACGTCGACTGGGCGATCTTAGCACTGGCCGAACAGACGACCGTAGTGCTGAAGGTCAGATTGCATGTCTGCGTCGCCATCTCCATGGTAGTCTGAGGAGAGGCGAGGACAGTACTGTATTTCCCCGCTGGGAGCAGCGTGGGCTTCGTACTAGCAAATAGCTTGCGAGCAGCCGAGGTTGACACTCTTTTTGACCCGAATTTCTTGGATACAGCGTTCTTCCTTGTAGATGGGACAGTCGCGGGAGGACGCTGCATGGTCACCCTGACAGTTCACACAACGAGGAGACGGAGGTGGACAGTCACCCTCATGGGCATCCCTGCCACAAGTGACACATTTAGCTGCATTGGAACAAGACTGGCGAGTGTGATTAAAATGCTGACACTGGTAGCAGCACGTAGGTGTTGGGACATAGGGGCAAACAGAAATAACCTCGTAGCGTGCCTTACTTGTCTACCCAGGGCGGGGAATTACACGTTACCTCGTCACCGGCTACGCGTGCGAACGCGTGGGTCGGCCTTCAGGCGCACACAGGGAGGAAGGAAGAAGAGGAAAAAGAAGAGAGAGAGGGAGAGAGAGGACAGACTGTCTCAAATGCCGAGGCAGAGACCAGAGGAGGCAAGGAGAAGGAGGCAAGGAGAAGAGTAAGTAAGACAGTGAGATGGAGAAGAACAAAGGAAGGAACCAACCAAAGGAAGGAAGAAACCAGAAGAAATGAAAAACCAAAAATGACCGCAAATATAGGTCGTAGAACCGTCCGTCTCCGGACACAGGCGCTGACTAACCCCTTGAGGGGGAGGGACTCCTTTTCGTCACCTCTTACGACAGGCAGGAATACCTCGGACCTATTCTAACCCCCGGACCCGCAGGGGGGATAGCAGACTGAGATAGCTGGGTGTTGCATAATGTTTCAATTTGACACAGTAGCCTCAGCCAGTCTGAATAGTTTGGATACTTATTACCAGTGGGTGCACTCAACCCTCGGCACCAAGCATGTTGTTGCAAAAATGTTGGATGGCAACTCACATTTCTTGTTGTCAATTCACAATTGGCAGAAAAAATACTAGGATTTCATGCTTTCACTATTTTTTGATTTAAAGTAGTCGATAAAGTTAACCTTGTCCCTCAGTAGTACTATTTTGGAACTTGGAGGCAGGGATCTGGGTACAGACATCCATTTTGAGGTCCACACAACACTAACAGTTTGCTGTTCCTATGTTCTGTCAAGCCAACCTCTTGCTGTTTGCTATACTGGAAAGTGAAGGTGGAGGTGGAGCTTGAAGGATGGCAGAATCTTGGGGTGGTGTCACTGGTTTCATCTAGCCAATGGGACACCTCATAATACAGAAACCGAACAGCAATTTTAAACTTTGCAGTCATTTTAAGCACACTATCAATGCACAATGTGAAACATATGTTTATCCTGTACTGTGTCCTGAGGAATTTGTGGCTAAGTTGGCTAGCAGTCAGGATTTTTCCAAAGCTGACTTCATGGATACAGAATTGGAGTTGACAGTGGACATCGAGTTATGGCGAATTTTAGTATTAAGTATTTCTTTTGGGATGTATCAGTTTAACCATTTGCTGTTTGTGATAGCTTCAGTGTTTTCTTGAGCAACTTAAGAACATTCCGTGCTGCATCAGTTATTGAGACATTTGCGTTACTGGCTCCATGACAGAACAGTATTTGCAAACTTCATATGTGGTTTTCCTACAACTATTGGACAATGGGCTGCTACATGAACTTTGGAAATTTAGCTTTTTTCCTCTTAGAGTGCATTTCTTTGGGCATGGTAAGTAAGAATGGTATAGCATGTTGCATAAATAGCAATTCCTGAGAATATTAGAGAGTTTACAGACTATTTAGGAAAAGTAAACTACTACACAAAATCCATTCCATGCACTTGTCACTAATGAATCTGCTTCGTCATAAAGTGAAGTTTGTGATATGAAGCATGTCACCTCTGCTAAGCACTGTGTTTGGCTTCTTTCACTCCCGGTAAGCCTTTTATTCAAGTTTCCACCAACACTGCACCACTGCGATTTCTGTGCTCACACAGAAATCCCAATATCTCAAAGCATCCTTTGTATTCACCTCTAAGGCCTCATCAAAAGCATGCAGAAATTACTCTCAGATTGAGACGTACGCACTCACGATCATATACAGTGTAAAACTATTCCACATATTCTTGTACGGCACTAGGTTCCCCCAGCCTACAGACCGCAAGCAGCTTATCTGAGATATCCCCCGTCCTAGTTTCTGGAGAGAATTGCAGAATTTTACAGCACTGGCTCTCGTTTCTGAGTAATTACTCCTGTAATATTCACTACAGACCAACATCACAGCACAAGAATGTGGAAGCTTTGACTTTATTACTGTAGAGTCCAGACACCAATGACAGGCAGGAGGAAGTCTGTTTTGCCTGGACCATAATTTGCAAGATACCCTCAACGAGTTTTCTTTGGTGGTTGGGAAGTCACAGGAGCTACAAGTGAGGATCCTCTTGCGCAGTGTTAATGTTGTGGCCGAGCAATGTTAGCTGCAAAGTTTGCCACACAGGGTCATAATCAGTGCTCTGGACAAATTTACAACTTTGTGATAGGCTCGTTGTTGACGACATCTTACTGCTACCTACAGACCATAACTGTCACACTGTTATTCCACCATCATTGCAACAACACATTTTGTAGATGTTAAATGCATACCGTGGCTGCTACGTCACATGAAAGTGCTGGTCTAGCAACTTGTCTATTGGCGAGCAGTTGATTCCATTGCTGAGTACATAGTGTGTGCCTATTAACTGTGCACTCACAAGCAAGATCCCACCACAAACATTCTCACAATGACCAGTGCTGGAACACCAATGAGGCCGGATGCATGTGGACGTCACCAGCCCCTTTCTAGGACTCAAGTGGCTTCTGATGAGACCCCTTGTTTAATTTACCATGAACTACTCACCTGCCCTCCACAATGTCTCACACTATAATTTTGACCTTAGCCATCATTTTCACTATCAAGGATGCACCACACATCTGAGTCTCTGACTATGGTCACCAATTCATGTCTGAGGATTTTTAAGCATTTTGCTGCCAAAATGCAATTCAGCATTTGACCACCATTCTCTTCCTTCTGGCATCAAACACAGGTCGAGTGGTTTATCTTGACACTGAAATCACAACTGAAGAAAATAGTCTCAGCAGTATTTAGACGTGATAACCTGACAAGGTTTTTCATGTCTTACCAAACAACTGAAATCAACAGGTGCAGACTGCTGAGGTGCTGAACAATCATCATCAGCCATGCTGACTGACCTCTTGTCCCCAGTTCCACAGGTATCTTGTCAGCAAGTCATGCCACGGATCAGCAAGTTTCCACTGTCTGGTAATACATTTTATGGTAGCCACACAGTTAGAAGTAAGGCATTGTGGTGAGACATACGGGGTGACAACATTACGTCACTGTAGGTCAGCAGCACCTGACATTTCATGTGAACTAGCCATGCCCACGCCAAACTGAGTAGCCAGAGCCACAAATCAGCTGCACAGGAGCCCTTAGCACAGGCAGCAAGGACCAAACCAAACCTTGCTCCCAGCACCAAGTAGCACCCAGGGCATCCAGAGGTTCCCCACCTGTGCATAATGTTATATAATTAATTAACACTGTTGCCTTAGAAAACAGCTGTACATTTGCCAGGAGGCAGGTGGGGGCAGGGGGGGTGGGGTAGGAGAGCTGAATCTGATGCAGGTTGAGTACCTCCCTTCATCTTTACCACAATTGGCAGAAAGTGACCCTTAGTCGTCATTAGTTCTTCACCACCAGTCCCTGGTGGAGTGTCAACCCACTGTCAGCTAAAGACTTGCCAAGCTGATGAAACCTATTAAATAATACAGCTATAACAAGTTTTAGGACCTTTATGTTAATAACTAATATCAGGTCTCGAAGTTGTAGTTCAGAGATCATGTTGTTCTATCAGCTCCATTCTAAAAATTCTAGAAGGCTAAATACACTTTCTGTGATTTTAACTAACTTACCTAGATGCCTGAATTCATAACACTTATTAAATATTGTGTGTCCAAGAAAGCGGCCCTTTAGAGGCTGCTACCGTCTGCATAGGGTGAATGACAGCAAATGTTCCCCTGGCCGTCCGCACGCCACATATATAAATACAGTCCAAGAGGCGAGACTAGGCTTGACTTCGCACCCAGCCATCATAAGATCTGCGTTAGTCAAACGCCGGAGTGCGCGCTCCCTCAGATGACGTCAGAGGGAGGCTGTTACAAAACCCTCATTTTCAGTAATAAGAAGTGAACTCTTGAGGATTGCACAGTGTCCTGGATCACTTAGATTTCACAAAAGTAACTGTTAGTGTGACGCCCGGAATGTTAACAATTCCATGTGGCAAGTTGTGACTTATTTTTCACTTTTGTTGCGAGCATTTATTTTGTTTATCAGTGGTCAGGGCTAAAGGCAATTTGGTAGGGACTTACCATACGTCGCCTCTGAACTGCTCATAGTGCTGTTTAGGATAGAGATTTACTGCCAGTATGAACATCACGAATATTACAGTTTTGTGCATGTGAAACTTTACCAAATGTATAAATTGATTAGAACTCAAAACCTTCATTTATAGCCATAGTCCTGATCTGAGCAAATAGAGAAATGAAATATTTCTTTCACTGGGTTGTACAAGAATGTGGACTTTCAGACTGGGAACTATGGTCAGTATGGTCTCCATCACTTTCTGGCTGACCACAGGAATAGTTGCCAGGCTCTCGTAAAAGACCGCGAGCAATATTTACAACAATTCGAATTTCCTCCTATGGAAAATGAATATTTTAATTTGATTCTTACAAAGAAGAAGACAGCATCCAGCCACTATTAATGCTCCTATTTATTTAAGTAAATAGTGCCTTAACCGGTTTCAAACTGACAAGTTCATCATCAAACAGCTGTTTACAAGATTTACAAGATGCACTTTGCATAATCGTCAGTTTTCGATTTTATTCTTCCATTGTAGTGAAATATTCTTGGTGTGTTGGTGCCCTACGGTAGAAAACAGTGTTAGAAGCATCCTATGTGAACATAACTAACCTTGAAACAATTAAATAAACTGTAAACAAATATGTGAGGTTAAGTGGTTATAGTACTTGCATCGAAAATTTGTTGCGATGTTGCAGGATCGTATTTTTGGAATTGATTTGCATATCACCATATTGCACGCACACGCACGCAAAAGTATTTGCCACATGTGAAGTTTACACAAAGATTGCAGTTTTACAAATACAACTCACTGAGATATTACAATATACAGATACTTTGATTTCACAGTATGATTGTTTTTAAAGAATGGCCATAATATAGTGAAATTAAAACACAAAGATAAACTTTATATTATGAGTATATAATGTTACAGATGAAGTTGACAGATGGAGTAACCAGCTTGTGTGAATGTTACTTAAATGGTATTATGTAAATACTGTGCTGTGTACAGGAAGCAACATATAGGTGAGATAAAATGAATAATATGACAGTAACAATTATATTAACGTCATACCACGCAAAGAAAATGCAAATAAATAAATAAATTGAAATTTTGAATAAAGTATAGTTGCAATAAAGTGTGACTAAGCAGGCAGCTATATTTTTGTTTAAAGCAGTGCGAAAGAATGTCATGTATACATTTCTTTAATTTGACAGTGAATTTTTTCCCAAGAATCAAGGTAACATCACAAGTACTTATAGTACAAAGAATAAACGTTACATTGTGAGCATACCATATTCAGTGAGCATTAATTACAAATAAACTGGGAAAATGTGCTGACCAGTTTGTATGAATGTTACTTACATGGTATTGTGTAAATACTATGACATAAACAGGCAACAACATATAGATGACATACATGAATAATGTGACAGTAGGAATTATATTAATTTATATGGGACACTACTTTTTTTAAAAAATCAATTTTACAGTTGGAGTAATGTGTGACTGAGCAGGCAGTCATATTATGATGTAATACTATGTTTGGCTTATTGATAACATGTTAAAAGGAGTAGTGTTTATTTATGTTTTAAACTGGATAATAAGTGAGTAAAATTTTGTAGAAAGGTTGCATTGGCTAGCTCAGTCTGTCCCTTGAGAATATGATGTGGTGATTAGCTTTTGTGTGTGTATATTTCTATTGCTTCAAGCAGATTCATGAGGCTACCTTTCTCAGCATAATGCAATATTTGGAAGTGGTCTTCAATGTTTTTTACTCCATGTTTACAGAGAATTGTGTGCATTGCAAATGCAGATTTTGTAGCAGTGTTCAAACATATGGCATCTAAATGTTCTTTGAATCTAATCTCAAGGTTTCTCCCAGTCTGTCCAATATAGAAGGAGGAGCAATTTTGGCATCTGAGTTTATAATATACCTTATCTTTTGTATTGGGGGGTTGTTATTCTTTTATTATGAATGGTTAGCTGCTGAAGTTTACAGTTTGTGTGGAAGTTTATATTTATGTTTGTGTTTTTGAAAAGATTACTTATTTTATGGGATATGCTCCCTAGAAAAGAAGTGAGATATTTTCTGCTGCTTTCTACAGACTTTTGTGTTGACTAGGTGTCTGGTGCGAGGCTTTGTTTGTTCTTCGGATTTTTTGTGATAACTTATCAATAACGTGAAGGTTATATCCATTGTTTAGAGTTATGGCTTTAATGATATTGGTTTCTTTATGTTGTGCAACTGGTTCCAATGGTATTTTATGCAGGCGATTCAGCATGGATCTGAAGTATGCTATCTTATGTTGGTTTGGATGGCAAGATGAGCTGTTGATGCACACATCTGTGGCTGTTTGCTTTCTGTAAATTTCAAAGTGATGTTTCTGGTTTTTGCTGGAAATTTTTAAATCTAAGAAATTGATGCTGTTATTGGATTCATGTTCAACAGCGAATTTGATGTTACTGTGCATGCTGCTCATCTTGGTTGCTAATGTGTCAATTTCTTCATTAGCTCCATCAAAAAGAATAATTGTATCATCTTCATACCTTTTTATAGTAGATGATCTTAATGTTGATGTGACAGTTTTGAAAAATGTGTGCTCTAAGTGGTTAATGTAAGTCTGCTAATTCCCAGCTAGACTGCTACCCATTGCCAACCCATCATTCTGTTTGTAAATTTTATTATTAAAACTGAAGTAATTTGTATGACAGCACCAATGTAACTCAACGAGCTTATAGATTTCTGCCATGCTCAGTTTCTTATGTTCAAGCAGATTTTTCTTGATTATATTTATGGTGTCCTGTATAGGGATGTCAGTATAGAGACATAACATGTCAAGTGACGCAAATCTGGCTGTCAGTGCAATGTGCACATCCTTAATTGTGTCAATGAGCTCATTCGTGTTCCTAATGGAGTAGTTGGTTTCAAAAGTACAATGGGTATTCAGAAGAGCTAGCAGTTTGTAATTTAATCTATATGAAGGGCTGTACCTAGAGTTAACAAAAGGCCTGATCGAACAATGCTGTTTATTTATCTTAGGCTGTGACGGAAGGTGAGGGGCAGTGGGGTTCAATAGCAATGCAGTCACACACTTCTCAGTTAGGAGGAAATTTCAGTTCTTAAGAGTTTTCTTAAGTTTGCCTGAAATTTAAAAGTGGGATCAAAGTCTAATTCGATTATGTTCCATGGTCTTTTCAACATATTCGTTTTTATGCATTAAAACTGCACAGTTACCTTTGTCTGCCTTCACTATTAGAGTTTTACTGTCAGAAAGTTTGAAGTTGATGCAATTCAGTGTCTTTTTGGTCACTGTTTTGATGTGAAGTATTTTTTAGATGTCTTGTGATTATTTTATTGGCTTTGAAGGCTATTGCATTGGTTTCACTGGGATTTTATTTAGCAGCATCACATGCAAGCTTAGCAGCTGCAACAAGGCTTTTTAGGTTTTTGCCATTAGGATTTGGTTCTATGTTGTGCTTAAGGCCTTTGTTTATGAGGGCAAGTTCAGTATTTGTAAAAGTGATGTTAGTTGAATAAATAACTATTTCATCTAACTGATGTAGGTTAGCATGGGGATTTTTGGCACTGAAGCTACCTTTTTTACTTTTCAGACCAAGTTTTTTGTTATGCCTACAAGTTATTTTCTGATGTTCTTTAGAAACAAAGTATTACATCATAATATGGCTGCCTGCTCAGCCACACATTACTCCAACTTAAAAATTGATTAAGAAAGTGGTGTGCCACACTACATTAATTTCTACTGTCACATTATTGATGTATCTCATCTATATGTTGTTGCCTGTTTATGGCACAATACCATATAAATAATATTCATACAAACCATGTAACTAACATTCATACAAACTGGTCACCACATTTTCCTAATTTATTTGTAATTAATGCTCACTGAATATGGTACGCTCACAATGTAACATTTATTCTCTGTAATATAAATATTTGTAATGTTACCTTGATTCTTGAGACAAAAATTCACTGTCAAATTAAAACAATGTATACATGAACTACTTTGGCACTGCTTTACACAAAAATATAGCTGCCTGCTTAGTCACACTTTATTGCTACTATACTTGATTCAAAATTTCAGTGAGCCATATGATAATATAATTGTTACTGTCATATTATTTATTTTATCTCACCTCTATGTTGCTCCCTGTATACAGCACAGTATTTACATAATACCATGTAAGAAACATTCACACAAGCTGGTTACTACATCTGTCAACTTCATCTGTAATATTATATGCTCATAATTTAAGGTTTATCTTTGTGTTTTAATGTTCATTATGTTACATCTATTCTTTAAAAACAGTCATACTGTGAAATCAAAGCAATGTGTATATTGTAATGTCTCAGAGAGAACATCTCTGGCACTGCTGTATTTGTAAAACTGCAATCTTTGTGTGAACTTCACATGTGGCAAATACTTTTTGGTGTGTGTGTGTGTGTGTGTGTGTGCGTGTGTGTGTGTGTGTGTGTGTGTGTGTGTGTGTGTGTGTGTGTGAGATGCGAATCATAAATGCTGCATATATTTTGCAATATTTTGAAAATACAATCCTGCAACTTCGCAACAAAATTGCGCGGAATTTTCAATGTAAGTGCTATAACCACTTAACCTCATATATTTGTTTACTCTGTATTTAATCGTTTGGGGTTAGTTATGTTCACATAGGGCACTTCTAACACTGTTTTCTACCATAGGGCACCAACACACCAAGAATATTTCGCTACAGTGGAAGAATAAAATCGAAAACTGATGATTATACAAAGTGCATCTTGTAAATTTTGGGGCAGCCGTCTGATGATGAACTTGTCAGTTCGAAACTGGTTATGGCGCTATTTACTGAAATAAATAGCAGTGTTAATAGTGGCTGGTTGCTGTCTTCTTTGTAAGAATCAACCTACATTAATTTTACACAGTACACAGTCTCACCATGTCAGTTTTAGACAAAATAGCATAATGGATATTACTATGACAACCAACACACTACCTCACACCTTGACTTGGGAACTGGCATAGGGCAGAGCATTTTTAGCCCTACATACCAAAGCAGGAGGGATTTGACAGACGAGTTGTTTGGGTTTGATAGAGGGATCCACAACTCCACTGTAAGTCGGTGAGTGCATGTACACTGGGCAGTGCCTTTGGATTTGGATTATGTTCGCTTGTATTCAAATTTTGAATTCTTCATGGTGTCGTGCCCTGATAGTTCCACGTTTGTCCCTGAATGAGCTTTTAGACTATATGCCAGTTCTGTTGACACACTGTTTTTGAGAGCACCACACATCATGTCACTCCCTCTTCATTCCCGAACATTTTCGTACATGCTATCATTTTGCTGCACAGGTTATAACACTTATGCCCAAAATTGATATAATAAAATGACGGGCAATGGACAATATCTCATAATGCTGCCTCTAAATGCTCCCTTCACTGGTCCCTAGCACACAGAAGAATTATAGCTCTTGGTCACGGTTTTTTTATCTCTCTGTATGGCAGCTTTGCTAGTCTAAATCATTTCCCTGTTGTGTATTTATTTTATGCCTTCTAGAGCACACAGTCAATGCAGGAGGGAAAGTTGCCACTTTGATGGCTTCTTACTATAGTGCCATAATGGATGCACACATTTTTGTATAGTACTGTGTACAGCATTGTTGTAATATAGTCATACGTGAGGCTGCTAAGGAATGATAAATCTCATTAGCAAACGCAAGCCTCCCATTAATTTGTCTTGTCACTACTAAAATTTCCAGTTTATGGAGATTGTAACCCCTTAAAGGTGTACAGGTATCTCAAATTTACCTCCTGGAGATAAGTGAAAGTATTTTCCCTGGGCAAGGAGCTTAAATTCTTCTGCAGGAGTAATCAATTCATATTACACTGACTCACGGGAATCATTTTAATGAGCACAAGATACCCGTGGAAAGTGTCTTCTGTCTCCCTGGCTGCATGCCGCATTTCACTAGAACCATTTCGGGACTGGAGATTTATTTTGTACTTTACATTGTTTTCCTGAGTGTGATGTTTTTGGAAAAATAAAGGACTCTACACTACATTCTCTTACTTGTTTCCTTCTGTTTCACAAATTGTGAGCTCATCTCAGGAAATTTTAGGTATTGTTTTGCAGGTGTGTGTTAGTATCACATGGTAGATGTAGCACTATGTACTTTTAAGTTTTCTTCATGGTGAGGGCAAATCATTGGGGGATATATTAACCAAGTACACTGCTGGCCACCGCAAATGCAACACCCTGAAGGAAGCATCCGAATCAAGTGAAATTTACACCATGAGTTTGCAGCGATGAGACATGCAACTGATTAGAATTTCTGCGCAGACGCACATCACGCGCGCCTGTGGCGCCACCTCATAGCGCCATTTAAGGCTTGGCGATTTCGACGAGTGTACGTTCAGCACGTGTGTTTACCTTGTGGTTGTTTCACAAGACGATCAGTTATGCCTCGTAGAATACAGCGAACATCTCTTGATCAAGTATCCGAGTTCGACAGAGGAAGGATAGTGGCTTACCGAGATTGTGGATTATCATACAGAGAAATCGCTAGTCGTGTTGGACGAAACCAAACAACTGTAATGCAGATATGTGACCGTTGGATGCAGGAGGGTATGACGGACCGACGTGGTCGATCGCGTTCACCTCGGTGCACCACTGCACGTGCTGATAGGCAAATTGTGCGCATGGTAGTGACGGATCGCTCAGTGACATCCCGAACCATAGCACAGCACATTGCGTCTGTAACGCATCATCCAGTGTCTGCGCGTAGCATTCGACGCCGTTTACAGCAGAGTGGTCTGTCTGCAAGACATCCATTGCTTCGTCTACCATTGACGCAGAACCACAGACGTCTCCGTCGCCAATGGTGTGATGACAGATGGATGTGGACGGCAGAATGGAATGACGTTGTCTTTACTGACGAGGTACGCTTCTGTCTGCAGCACCACGATGGTCAGATTCGAGTGTGGAGACACCGTGGAGAGAGGATGCTGGACAGCTGCATTATGCACCGCCACACTGGTCTTGCACCGGGTATTATGGTATGGGGCGGTATTGGATATTACTCTCGCATGCCTCTAGTACGCATTGTCGGTACTTTAAATAGCTGGCGCTACATATCTGAGGTGCTGGAGCCAGTTGTCCTTCCTTACCTTCAGGGCTCGGCCACAAACATATTTCAACAGGATAATGCGCGACCACACATGGCACGCATTGTCCAAAGGTTCTTCGTCAATAACCAGATTGAATTGCTTCCCTGGCCGGCTCGCTCTCCGGATCTTTCGCCGATAGAAAACATGTGGTCCATGGTTGCTCAATGAGTGACCCAGATTACATCCCCAGCTGCCACACCAGGTGATCTTTGGCAATGTGTGGAAGCTGCTTGAGCTGCTGTACCCCAGGAACACATCCAACGTCTCTGACTCAATGCCGAGACGTGTGGCAGCGGTGATCTCCAACAATGGCGGCTACTCTGGCTACTGATTCTGGCAGGAACCAGATGTCACAGACGTCTGTAAACGTAATCATTTGATACTTGGTCAACACGTTATCTACAAAATAAATTTTGTTGTGCTACCTCTTGTCTTTCTTGGTGTTGTATTTACGGTGGCCAGCAGTGTACAATACTTTTACACTTGGCCTCGTGGTCATTATCAGGAACATGCAGAGATGTTGCAGTAAACAAGTACAGTGGTAATTAAGGAAAACACATCACACAATTTTAACACAGTTGTGCATATACTATAAAGTGTTTGAGTATTTTTGTGAAATATTGCAATAAAAACCCATGATAAGACTACTAAAGCACTCTCACTCCCAAGTGCAAAAATATTGTGTTCGAATAATAGTTTTTTCAATGTCATCCTTGTATTAAGACAATGTTCATTTGGTGACCTTCGGCTCTAACTGAATTTTCTCCTCAGCAAATGACACAGACATTGCTCGACACTAGATGAATGAAGGCAATTTGTGCAAAATGGAAGGCAGGCAAAAGATCTGTGTGTCTAATGTGCAGCTGAAGTACAGTTTTTGTATGTTGCTGTGGGTATACACGTAAAATTTGTATGTTCAAAGTTTTGACAATTACAGCAATTTTAGAAGTTTGGGGTATAGAGCTGTACCTAGTTTTCAGGTAATACTGGAAAACCAAAGCAAAGAATGAAAGCCACTGTATTCTACAATTCTTCCTTTATCCATAGATCTTAATGTTGCATGTGCGACACTTGCATCCTACTCCTTATCTAGTTCTGATGCATAAGAGCTTGCACATTACAACATTCTTGCTAAAATTAAAGGTGTTGGTCAGTTCGATTTCAAGGGAAACTTCCTAGCCTGTCATTTTTAAAGATGGCAGTAGGCTACTGAGATAGTAGTTTCAACTAAATGTGTTCCATTTTGACTCTGCATAGACTACAGATTTCCAGGATCCCTTTTGAACTTTCATTGGTTTACAATGGGGACACTTAAGAATGGCCCATTATCTCTCTTCATAACAAAACATGTTTTAAGAAATTTGTATCCAGTTAAGTCTTTTAGTGACATTGGAAACAAAATGCAATGACAAATAGTGTTTTCTTGTTCCTTTACCGAATGAGGTGGTGCAGTGGTTAGCACACTGGACTCATTTGGAAGAACAACAGTTCAAATCCGCATCCGGCCATCCTGATTTAGGTTTTTCGTGGTTTCCCTAAATCGCTCCAGGTGGTTCCTTTGAAAGGGCATGGCCGACTTCCTTCCCTAATCCGATGAGACTGATGACCTCTCTGTTTGGTCTCTTCCCCCAAGCAATCCCAACTCTTGTTCCCTTCTCTTGTTGCATGTTAGAACTCCACACAGTACTGAAGCAATTTTTGTGTTAGTACTTTACATACTTATTTATATTTGGAAGTACATGTCTGCAGACCTGATATACTCTTGTGGTGTGCTACACTATTGTGGTGCAGGGGCTTCAGTGTGTACCGGGACTGCAAACATGAACCAGCGAACAATTAATTACACACTCTTTTTCTGGGTTAACAAGCATGTTAGGGCTATTAAGATCATTTATCTGCATACACTAAATTCAACTGAGCTGTGGCAGCTGGATGGGATACCGTCCACAGTATGCAACTTTGTCCCCCCCCCCCTCTCCAGCACAGTCCACTAGGTAGGTTAAGATTATTTTTGAAGGTTTTCATCTTCCTTAATTGAGCCGAACTACAAACTCATTGTAACATACAATATTCCATCACATATCTAACTGTTGTGATTGTCTAACATATGGACTTTACAGTGGGATAGATGTCTACCTAGTGGATTTGACCAGACACCGAACTGGCAACTTTATTTTTTTCCCTTTATTACAGTCTACAAACATAAAAGTTGTCCTTAAGATTATGGATATCTGTCAATAGCAACCATCTTCAGATCTGCTCAAAGCACATTCTGATAAAAAATTGCCATTTTTAAACACATCTCAGGTGATCATTACTTGCCAAAATCAATATTCTGAGAACTTTTGTGACTACAATGGAATAAAAGTAGAATTCCACACCACCTAGATTACAGTTTTTATTAGGGACTATGTTGCAGCTTGTGGTGACTTCAAGGCCACTACACCTATGTACATCCAGCCATTGTTAGCTGAACATTTGCACCATTCACATTCTCTCTCTTGAGCAACTTATCTAGAAAATAGCCAGTTACTGTAACCCTCCTGGCTCCATTTGGTGGTAGAGGTCATATGTGGGTGAAGTGTGCTTGCTTGTGTGAATGTGTGTGCATTTCCTTTGTTGAAGCCTTTGACCAAAAGCTATAATGTGTAACAGTTTTCATTGTGCCTGTCCAACTCTAAAAGGTCATCTTCATGGTTTGTAGCAATCTACCTTTTTCCTAATATTGTTGAATTTTTATTTTTCATGTACCTAAAGCACACTACAGTTCATTCAGCAAAAGAGCCATAACAGCTGGCAGTGCAGTTACCAGCTAAGTGCAAATGGTCTCTGGCAGTATCAAAGCTACATGACTTGAAACAACAGTACTCTTCAGAGCTGCATGAACGCCAAGGCATTGTCATAAAAGAGAAACCACCGCATTATGTGATTAGTCATTGAAAACAAGTGAAGCAGCTGCATGGAACCCACTTTAAATGTCAGGACTCTTCTTTCTCTGTGTGTACTATACAAATGCACATCAACAGGATTCCTTAGGGCAACAAGATAAACTAGAGCAGTTTATCTTTTAAATCACGAGACTGGAAACATTAACAATCTTAATGTGATGCTTTTGTTAGCTTCCTCTCTTTTGTTATTTTAGTATTGCCCAAACATTCATGAAATACAGTTTTTGGTAGCAATTTTTATGAAAGGAGAACAGAATACTCTGGCAAGCTAGGCTATAATAATAATAATATAGTAATAATAATAATAATAATAATAATAATAATAATAATAATAATAATAATAATAATATGAACATTAACAGTTTAAACACCACTTATTCAATATTAAATTTCTAAATATTAACAACTGACGAGAGATGATAAATTGTGATTGGTAAGTGTCAAATGTATTTCCTGATGTGTAACTAAACTATTAAGGAAGATAAAATTCCTTCACTGCAAATTTAGCTTACCTTGGCTGAAATGAAGTCAGAACTATCTTATTATTCCAATCTCTCTGCCCATATTCATCTGTGAACAAATTTAGAATTGCACTCAATGTAAACAGTTCACAGATAGTAATTTTGTTTTCACTCAATAAAATAAAACTTAACTTCCTTCCATAAAAGAATTGTTTGCAAATATTTTCATCTGAGACTTTTGGAAGAAATTCTGCAGCAGAATAATAATAGTTTAGTTACACAGTAAAAATAATAATTTTATTAACAGATATGTAAAATAAATTTCAATAAACAGTAGCTATGGAAAAATCCCTAAAGTTGTTAAATTAAATTAATACTCATAAGGGAAAGCAATTTACATCATTCAAGGTTAAAAATATATTAACGTTATTTTCTTGAAGTGATGTATATGTCGCACTCCAGAAAATAAATGAAAAGAAGTGTACACAGATACACAAAACATATATCCCATTACCAGGAACAGCTCTTACGTTAATTTTTTCAGTCTGGACATTAATTGGCTCTGCTACAATTTTTCACCAGATTTCTGCCCTCCACCGCCTTATTTACATTTTGCTCTTCAATTTCTGCTCTTACCTTCGACTTTTTCCCCACCATTACCTCATTAACTTCGTAGATTTCTAATTTTGTTTGTTGCTGTCGTTACATACTTTAAATTTCCATCTAGTTCTGCATGCTATGCCATCCTTGGGTCTCGTTTCTGCATTAATAACTTTGTCCAATCCTTGGTATCAGGTATTATGCATCCAATATGGTGCAGTTTTTAGCACAATGGACTCACATTTGGGAGTAGGGAGAACACCTTTTCTGGCCAACCTGATTTAAGTCTAACCAAACTGAAACACCATGATCGTTCTTTCAGAAAGGAGACTAATTTTCATCCTTGTCCTTGCCCATCTGAACATCTAATTACCTCTATTTAAGGACCAGACGGCTCATTAAACCCTACTCTTTGTTCTATCCACTTATCAGGCTAACGAGCTCCAGGTAAACCTAATTTACGTATCATCTTCGGTATATGAATCAATATCACTAGAAGTTTTTTTTTTTAATTTTCTGTAGTTGTACATTTATTCTTTCCTTTTTCGTATAAAGGAAAGGTGAGCTGTAGAGTGTGAAAGATGTAAGCAATTCTTTATTTTTATACGACAGTGTTCACTTACGCAAAAATTCGAAAGTCAAGTGAAAATCATCATCTGCACAAATCCAACAGTAGCACCTCTCAAGCTTAAACGAATGTATTCAAATATATTCTAGTGGGTCGTACGTACCAAGGCACGGATTATTTACATATTTTACTACTACTACTAAAATAATCTTAACAAGTGTTATTACTGATACCTATGACGTACACTGAAAACATTACTATTATCTAATTGTGCTGTACTTACCTGTAAATAACATTGTTTCACTAGTTAATTTTGGATTCTCTTTGCTTTATTTAGTAGTCGTATTTGGTTTATGTGATTTTTAACGCGCTAAAACGTTCTAGTGAAGTTTCGTAATAATGGGAATATACGGTTTTAACACTAGGAAGCCGTCTACCAAACTCTGTATTACAAGGTAACTAATGGCAGCTCAAAATACAAAAACGCTCCATTTTTCCATTCCAATAACGGTACAGTACGTACGGTAGAATGTTAGGCACAATACTCTATGATAGTCGTCGTCGTAAAATGAAATTTTGCAGCTTCAAAATTCAACAGGTATGTATCGACTACACTGTTACATCTGGTATCTAATAGGTACTAAAACAGGCAGCAAGGGAATTTTAATTGCGTCACAATTATGGGTAGCGCCATGTAGTTTCTTAAAATATTAATCGATTCAGCGAAGTACAAATCGCAACATCTTAGCGTTTCGTTAAGATGCCATTTTTCAGACCTATTTACTGCGCCCCGCTCATTAGAATCTTAACACGCGACGACACAACCTGCATTAGTACCACCTCCCATCTCCTCCCCGTCCCATCCTTTCGAATAAAGTTTTTGATCACATTTTCTGAAACGGTATCGTTCAGTTCTTTATGTAGACGTAGTGGTCGACAACAATTGGAAACAAGATCAAGAAGTGAGTGTTGTGAAAGCACGAGAAAATAGTTAGGTCATGAACACCTCGAGAATGATGTTCTCTGCACGTTTCGGAGAAATTGTTTGAGCAGCTTTACGCACGTTTCTGCAGTCAGCGAGTATTGGACATCGACAGATAAGCAAAAGGGGCCCCTATGAGTGTGTCTAAACAGGAACAGGTAAGACAATTGCGACAGCAAAAATTTACAAGACTCGGTGACTCATCAAATGCCCAGGCAGCACCGTACGTGACTGCATAGCTTCGGAGCCAACCTTCACTGTGCCCCTGTGGCAATAGCACAACTTAATTTCCAAGTGCTGGGTTACAGCCAAGTCAATGTCATTTTCTTTTCAAGACGTTTCGACAACTTCCCTAGTTGTCTTCGTCTGGGCAAACAACGAATACGAAACAATACGAGGACAACTACTATAAGGAAGAGGTCGAATGTCTTGGAAAGAAAAAATGACAGTACTAGCTCGGCTGAAACGATTAAAGATAGCAAATCAATTGTGCCGGCATTGGAAAGTCGCCAACACTGTAAATTTCTCCCTAATATATTCTGCCGCTAGATGCATGTGCAGATAATTGCAAAGGTTCTCAGAAATAACATAATAAGAATGACTGGGAAATCAAAATTTGTGTGGAATACTGTAAGAGTAAAACGAGGGCTGTACATGAACAGGAAATTACTCTTACAAGTGCAGATGATACCAATACTGGAAGGAAAGACCTGAAATTTCATAAATTACTGTGAAAAATCACACTTGGTTTAAATTTCACAAATGGGGATAAACTTAGGTTTCGCACACTGGCATTCAGAGTGAGGTTAGTTCCAACAAACGAGCATGAAGTAGTGAAAGGTGATTAAATGCCTCAAATGCAAAAGTCAGCTGGTATAGATTTTTCAGGTCACTTAAAATTTACACAGCTTCACATATTGCAAAACTCTTGGCTCACTTTGTTAATTTATCGTTTACTAAGAGTGCGTTCTCCGAAAGATTAAAAATATCTAAAGTGGTACCTCTCTTCAAACGTAGAAATGGGCATATAATTTAAGATTAACGACCCATTTCACTCCTCTTGGCATTCTCTAAACTGAGAAATTACTAAAAAAAACGAATCTATAAATACTTTGACGGCCGCTGCCTACAATATTAATCAGCATGGCTTTTGAACAGGTAGAAGTACTGAAGCCCTGAAACGATTACACTAACGAAACAGTAGTTTGGATAACAAGAATGATTTGTAGGAGTTAATTTAGGTGTCTAAAGCTTTCGACACGTTCAGTCATGAAATCCTTTTCGGTAAGTTGGATGCATGGAAATAAAAGGAATAGAAAACAGGTGGTATCATATTTGCAAAATATGATTACAGGTCCTGGAGCAAGGAAAGTCGAAATAGGTATACCACAGGGTAGTGGGTTAGGCCCCTTCTCTTCCTTATTTATACAAAGGATACACACGGCTCAGACACTGCAGTCAAGATCATATTTACAGATGACACTAGTGTAACTGTGACTACAGTTGTTGAATTCTAAGTCCTTGCATTCATTCATGGTTCAATGCCAAGAGGCTAACCCTAAATGTGGAAAAGTTATATGCACTTTGAGAAGACTAGTCAAAACCAAGATCTCCATCTCGTACTGGGCAGAAATGAGGAAAGGTACAATGCACGAAACTTTTAGAAATATATGTTGATCAACATTTAAAATAAGTATATCATAGCTATTTTAACGAAGTTGAGTTTTACTATATTTTTCCAAGTATTATCGAAATGAAACCATTGGGCAGTTATGTAGTTGGGATACAAAATTTATTAAATTTCAGGCCCATTTTTCCTTGTTAGTTAGAACTATAATCCGTTTTAGGCATTATGAGGTCACTGAAGTTTCGAGATGTGCGAAAATGTGAATTTGCCTTCAGTAAGTCGAAATGATTGTTGGTTGAAAACTGTGCGCCAGTGATTCCAAAGTGAAAGCAGCAGAATAAAACGACTGTTTACTTTTTACCAATTTCTTCTTGTATTCGTTGCTTACCACGATCACGATTATGTGAAATTTTTTGAAATTATATTTTTGTATTGTTGGCACACAAAGGGTTAATGTTAATGTTTCTGAAAAAAATCTGGTTCCAGTAGAAATTCTTAAGCTAACTCTAGTGGCTATTTGTTCCAAATTAATGAATGTGTGTGACAGCAGATGTCACATTTTCAGACAGTATGGCGCAGTAACCTACAAAAATGTGAAGTTTATTATAATATTTGTGTCCTCTTCACAATCGTATTGGTGAAATCTCAGTTTTTCATTCCTAATTCTATTTTTTTCTAAAACATTTTAAAAGAATTGATAGGCCATCATCTTGCTGTACGCGTGTATCTCAAAGAGCTGAGATGTTTCTCCCACAAATTTTACTTGAGACACTGTCCAAGAGTTCCACACATTAGATTTGCTAATTTAGACTTTAAACCATATTCACAGATTAATTTATATAATTAGTCAAAGAATCAAATGACTTTTTTAAATTAACGTTCATTGCTACAATATCTTTTGAAATCGGTAAACTGTGGCAAATGACTTCAGATTAAATATTTGTTCAGAACATGTCGTGCCTTTTTAAGACAACATATTCACCTTAGTAATTCGTCCAGATATTCATGAGAGTGAATTCCAGTTATGTATTGTTCCTGAATAATTAAGAAGCTAATCAAAGTATTTTGAAGTATTTCGCAATTTTCAATGTTGGTCAATCCAACGACGCCATTTTTACTAATGACGCACACAGAGTTTGGGATCCTTCCGTTATTACCTGTCCTTAAACGTCCGATAAATGACAGGAGTTATTTTTTGGAAAGTTCTCAATTTCTGCAAGTTTCTTTTTTTTCAAAGTCTCTTTTCGTTGTAATTATTCTTCCGTTTCCTTCATTTCCTTTTCAAATTGATTGTAGTATTTGATTTTCCTTGAGAATTTCCTTTTCCCCCCACTGTTATGGTTTCACTTATTAATAAGGTGGAATGAACTAAGACTAAAAACAGCCGACCGGTTGCAATGGATAAAGTAATCTTTACCTAGGTTTCGACGGATTTAAATCTGTCTTCTTCAGAAGGCGGCAGTATTACATTAATATGGAATGATGTATCATCGTCGTTTTTACAAATATCTGCATAGATCCATTAGTCCAAATTAAAATATAGCCCTGAAAATAGGGTTTGTCATGTAAATAAAAGTTAGTACATGGATGTTGCAGAGGCTATATTTTAATTTGGACTAATGGATCTATGCAGATATTTGTAAAAACGACGATGATACATCATTCCATATTAATGTAATACTGCCGCCTTCTGAAGAAGACAGATTTAAATCCGTCGAAACCTAGGTAAAGATTACTTTATCCATTGCAACTGGTCGGCTGTTTTTAGTCTTATTACGTGGAACCTTTGCTGTTGGGCAGCTATGTTTAAAATACTGTCATTCCACCTTATTTTATTTTTGGTTGACCCAATGTTTCCTGTGCTGAATTATTAATTTCTTTACGTAATTCTCGTAAACTGCCATATTTATTTCAATTTCGTCTTAACATTCTTTTGTTAGTATAATTGTTTTATTTTTGAGGGGTACTGATCAGAAATTCACCACTGCTTTTTACTTTCACATTTATAATTTTCTTTTTCTTTTTACTTTTATTGGGAAGCAGCTACACGAACAAAGAAAATCGCCCACCATAAGATGTATCCATGTTCTGACTTTTTTCTTGGTAGCTTCCTGAGGTTCGGTAACACCAGGCGAAAATTCTCTCTCTCTCTCTCTCTCTCTCTCTCTCTCTCTCTCTCTGTGTGTGTGTGTGTTTGTGTGTGTGTGTGTGTGTGTGTGTGTGTGTGTGGTTTTTTTTTTTTTGTTGTGGTTTTAGGGCGCACAACTTCAATGGTCATTAGCGCCCTGACTACTCTAAGAATGCACCGCGAGGCACAAGTTGACAACAACAACTAGAAGGGAAAACACGATAGAAGACAGACTGACAGGCATAGGATTAAAAAACAACATCATCAAATGTCCTTAGCGAGGTTTGTCAAATTGATAAAACAAAGAACACGAGCAGCTGCTCGTGGGTCATCCGCTAAAATGGCATCGAAAGTATTAGGCAGGTTAAGATCGAGGCGCAGTGTGTTAAGATCTGGACAGGACATTAAAATGTGTAACCGTCAGCAAGTGCCCACATGGGCAGAACGGCGCCGGCGCAGCCGTCAGCAGATGGCGATGGCTGAACCGGCAGTGTCCAATTCTTAACCGGGCTAAAACGACCTCCTCCCGCCGAGAAGGGCGTGAGGAGGACGTCCAAGCCACGGGAAGAGGTTTTAAGGCCCGAAGCTTGTTGTCGGTAAGTGCAGCCCAATCGGCATGCCACAGCGATACAATTCGCCGACAAATGACACTGCTAAAATCGGACGAAGGGACACAACAAGAAGCTGTCCGAGGCTGGAGGACCGCAGCCTTGGCCGCGGCATCTGCAGCTTCGTTCCCAGGGATACCGACATGGCCAGGAACCCACATAAAGCTAACCGGAGAACCGACGTCCACCAGCTGCTGAAGAGAGCGTTGGATCCGGTGTACGAAAGGGTGAACCGGGTACGGATCACTGAGGCTCTGGATGGCGCTCAGGGAATCTGAGCATATGACATAAGCAGAATGTCGGTGGCGGCAGATGTAAAGAACAGCCTGGTAGAGGGCAAAGAGCTCAGCTGTGAAGACCGAACAATGGCCATGGAGCCGGTATTGGAAACTTTGTGCCCCGACAATAAAGGAACACCCGACCCCGTCATTGGTCTTAGAGCCATCTGTATAAATGAAAGTCATGTTGATGAACTTCGAACGAAGTTCCAAAAAACGGGAGTGGTAGACCGAACTGGGGGTGACCTCTTTTGGGAGCGAGCTGAGGTCAAGGTGAACGCGGACCTGAGCCTGGAGCCAAGGTGGCGTGCGGCTCTCGCCCACTCGAAAGGTTGCAGGGAGTGAAAAACTAAGGTGTTGAAGGAGGCGACGAAAGCGAACTCCAGGGGGTAGCAGGGCAGAGACATACAACCCGTATTGACGGTCAAGAGAGTCGTCAAACAAGGAACGATAAGACGGATGGTCGGGCATTGACAGTAGCCGACAGGCATACCGACAAAGCAGTATATCGCGCCGGTAGGTGAGTGGCAATTCGCCAGCGTCAGCATGAAGACTCTCTACGGGACTGGTATAAAATGCTCCGATCGCAAGTCGTAAACCCCGATGTTGTATGGAGTTGAGGCGGCGTAAGATGGATGGCCGGGCAGAGGAGTATACGAAGCTCCCATAATCCAGCTTGGAGCGGACGATCGACCGATATAGACTAAGTAGGACGGTTCGATCCGCTCCCCACGATATACCACTGAGAACACGGAGGACATTTAAAGAACGGGTATAACGAGCGGCCAAATATGACATGTGGAGACCAGCTAAGTTTCCTGTCAAAGGTAAGGCCTAAAAATCTGGTTGTCTCCACGATTGGGAGAGCAACGGGACCAAGTCGTAAGGACGGTGGGAGAAACTCTGTAGCGCCAGAAGTTAATACAGACCGTCTTCTCGGCAGAAAAACTGAAGCCATTGGCGACAGTCCAGGAGTAAAGACGGTCAAGAGAACGCTGAAGACAGCGCTCCAGGAAACATTTACGCTGCACACTGCAATAGATGGTAAAATCGTCCACGAAAAGGGGGCCTGATACATCAGCTGGGAGGCAATCCATTACTGGATTGATTGCTATGGCGAAGAGAGCGACACTCAAAACTGAGCCCTGTGGCACCCCATTCTCCTGGCGAAAGGTGTCTGACAGGACAGAACCCACACGTACCCTGAACTGTCGATCCATTAAAAAGGAACGAATAAAAAGAGGGAGGCGACCACGAAGGCCCCATGTATGCATGGTGCGGAGAATGCCCGTCCTCCAACAGGTGTCCTAAGCCTTCACCAAATCAAAGAACACAGCCGCGGTCGGGCGCTTCCGCAAGAAGTTATTCATAATGAAGGTCGACAAGGTAACCAGATGGTCAACAACAGAGCGGCGCCTACGAAATCCACATTGTACATTGGTAAGTAGGCGTCGAGACTCGAGCAGCCAAACCAATCTAGAGTTAACCATTCGCTCCATCACTTTACAGACACAGCTGGTAAGCTAGATAGGTCGATAACTGGAAGGCAAGTGCTTGTCCTTCCCCGGCTTAGGAATCGGGACAATAGACTCGCGCCAGCATGCGGGAACATGTCCCTCAATCCAGATGCGATTGTATGTACGAAGAAGAAAACCTTTACCCGCAGAAGAAAGGTTCTTCAGCATCTGAATATGAATAGAATCAGGCCCTGGAGCGGAGGACCGTGATCGGCCAAGTGCGGTTTCGAGTTCCCGCATGGTGAATGGGGCATTATAACTTTCACAATTCGAGGAGCGGAAGTCAGGTGGCCTAGCCTCCTCTGCCTGTTTGCGGGGGAGGAAGGCAGGGTGGTAATGAGCGGAGCTCGAAACCTCTGCGAAAAAGCGGCCGAAGGCATTGGAGACAGCCTCAGGGGCCACAAGGACTTCATTCGCGACCGTCAAGCCAGAAACTGGGGAGTGGACCTTAGTGCCAGATAGCCGGCGCAGGCTACCCCAGACAACAGAAGGAGTAAAACTTTTGAAGGTGCTTGTGAAAGCAGCCCAGCTGGCTTTCTTGCTTTCGTTAATAATACGACGACACTGAGCACGTAATCGTTTATAATTAATACAATTCGCCACTGTAGGGTGGCGTTTAAAGGTGCGTAAAGCACGTCGACGAGCACGTAAAGCGTCTCTACATGCCGCGGTCCACCAGGGGACCGGTACGCGACGTGGAGAAGAAGTAGGGTGAGGGATGGAATATTCAGCAGCAGCGAGAATGACTTCCGTGAGGTGTGCGACCTGACGATCGCAGCTTGTGAAGGTTTGATCCTGAAAGGTCGCCGTGGAAGAGAAGAGCCCCCAGTCTGCCTTGGAGATGGTCCAACTAGAGGAGCACGGAGAGGGAGTATGCTGCAGGAGATGGATAACACACGGGAAGTGGTCGCTCGAATATGTATCAGCAAGTGCATACCACTCAAACCGGCGTGCAAGTTGGGGAGTACATATAGAGAGGTCTAAATGGGAATAGGTGTGAGATGTGTCCGAAAGAAAAGTAGGGGCGCCAGTATTGAGGCAGACAAGATTGAGCTGGTTGAAAAGGTCTGCTAACAAGGAGCCCCTCGGGCAGGATGCTGGAGAGCCCCAAAGGGGATGGTGGGCATTGAAGTCTCCAGTTAACAAAAATGGTGCAGGTAGCTGAGCAATAAGTTGCATCATGTCTGCCCTGGTAACGGCAGATGACGATGGAGTGTAAACGGTACAAAAGGAAAACGTAAAAGTGGGGAGAGTAATGCGGATGGCAACTGCCTGCAGGCCGGTGTGCAACGTGATGGGATCGTAGTAAATATCATCCCGGACCAGCAACATAACCCCCTCCATGAGCTGGGATACCTACCACAGGGGGTAGGTCAAAACGCACAGAGGTGTAGTGTGCCAAGGCAATTTGATCGCATGGGCGTAGCTTCGTTTCCTGGAGGGCTACGACGAGCGGACGATGCAAGCGGAGCAGCAACTTCAAGTCCTCTCGGTTGGAGCGAATGCTGCGAATATTCCAGTGAATAAGTGCCATCGTAAGAAAAGGAAGATGAGAGAAGGGGTCACCTCGAAGGCCGCTTAGGGCCTGGCTTCGAGCGAGCACTGCCGCCGCTAGCAGTAGGCTGACAGTCATCGTCCATGGGGTCTATAGGGTCATCGGCCATCTCGGGAGGATGGCCGGGAGGGGAGCTTCCTCCGCCGGTGAACGGCCAGATGTACGGCTAACGGCGGTGCGGCCAGGCGAAACGGATGACGGCCTGGGGCGGCAACCGCTGGGTGGCGCAGGAGAAGAAATGCGCCGTGGCGGAGAAGGAGAACTGTGCTTCCTATGAGCCTTTTTGGAAGGACGTTTGGTGGAAGTACCGGTCGAAGGCTGGGAGGTCGAGGGACGGAGGAAGTCTGCACGGGATGGTTCCTTCTTGAAGGCCCGTGCATCTGACTTCGGGGTCTTCGACTTAGCAGAAGCTGAGGAAGGGGCTGGTGTCTGTGGGGTGATGGGAGGAAGAGGAGACGTCGACCGCGCGATCTTAGCACTGGCCGAACGGACGACCGTGGTGCTGAAGGTCAGATCGCATGTCTGGGTTGCTACCTCCCGGGTAGTCCGAGGAGAGGCGAGGACAGTACTGTATTTCCCCGCTGGGAGCAGCGTGGGCTTCCTACTAGCCAATAGCTTGCGAGCAGCCGAGGTGGACACTTTCTCTTTGACCCGAATTTCTTGGATACAGCGTTCGTCCTTATAGACAGGACAGTCGCGGGAGGATGCGGCATGGTCACCCTGACAGTTCACACAACGAGGAGACGGAGGTGGACAGTCACCCTCATGGGCATCCCTGCCACAAGTGACGCATTTAGCCGCATTGGAACAAGACTGTCGAGTGTGATTGAAACGCTGACACTGGTAGCAGCGCGTAGGTGTCGGGACATAGGGGCGAACAGAAATAACCTCGTAGCCCGCCTTGATGCGCGATGGCAGCTTAACACCATCGAAGGTCAAGAAAAGTGTCCGGGTCGGTACAAGGTCATTGTTGACCTTTTTTGACCCGATGGACAGCCGTCACGCCCTGCTCAGCGAGGAAAGATTGAAGCTCCTCGTCAGTCAATCCGTCGAGGGAGCTAGTATAGACTACACCACGAGACGAATTCAAAGTTCGGTGGGCCTCCACTCGGACAGGGACGTGTACAGGAGGGTGGCCCGAAGCAGTTTTTGTGCCTGAAAGGCACTCTCAGTTTCTAGTAATAAGGTGCCGTTACGCAACCTGGTACAAGATTTGACAGATCCGGCTATGGCATCTACGCCCTTCTGAATAACGAAAGGGTTGACAGAGGAAAAATCCTTTCCGTCCTCAGATCGAGAAACTACGAGGAACTGTGGGGCAGGCGGTAGTACTTTTGTCACTGTTGGCTGGTCACGTTTCCGTTTTTGGGTCGAAGTCGAGAGAGATGGAGTAGAATCCATTGCGAAGGAATCCCCCATGATTGCCAGCGTCTCCGATGGCGCGCTCCTTCCTTGTGGGGACCCTCTCAGAGGGCACTCCCGCCTTAGGTGAATGTTTACACCTCAGGTCACACCTCCCGAGAAACAGACGGAGGGACCAATCGGCATGGTCAGAAGGTATCAGCTCAGGCAATCACCCCTCCCCGGGCCTGGCCTTTACCAGGGGGTACCCGCGTGCCTTACATGTCTACCCAGGGCGGGGACTTACGCATTACCCCGTCACCAGCTACGCGTGCGAACGCGTGGGTCGGCCTTCAGGCACGCACAGGGAGGAAGGAAGAAGAGGAAAAAGAAGAGAGAGAGGGAGAAAGAGGACAGACTGTCTCAAACGCCAAGGCGGAGACCAGAGAAGGCAAGGAGAAGAAGGCAATGAGAAGGCTAGGAGAAAAAGGCAATGAGAAGGCTAGGAGAAAAAGGCAATGAGAAGGCTAGGAGAAAAAGGCAATGAGAAGGCTAGGAGAAAAAGGCAATGAGAAGGCTAGGAGAAAAAGGCAATGAGAAGGCTAGGAGAAAAAGGCAATGAGAAGGCTAGGAGAAAAAGGCAATGAGAAGGCTAGGAGAAAAAGGCAATGAGAAGGCTAGGAGAAAAAGGCAATGAGAAGGCTAGGAGAAAAAGGCAATGAGAAGGCTAGGAGAAAAAGGCAATGAGAAGGCTAGGAGAAAAAGGCAATGAGAAGGCTAGGAGAAAAAGGCAATGAGAAGGCTAGGAGAAAAAGGCAATGAGAAGGCTAGGAGAAAAAGGCAATGAGAAGGCTAGGAGAAAAAGGCAATGAGAAGGCTAGGAGAAAAAGGCAATGAGAAGGCTAGGAGAAAAAGGCAATGAGAAGGCTAGGAGAAAAAGGCAATGAGAAGGCTAGGAGAAAAAGGCAATGAGAAGGCTAGGAGAAAAAGGCAATGAGAAGGCTAGGAGAAAAAGGCAATGAGAAGGCTAGGAGAAAAAGGCAATGAGAAGGCTAGGAGAAAAAGGCAATGAGAAGGCTAGGAGAAAAAGGCAATGAGAAGGCTAGGAGAAAAAGGCAATGAGAAGGCTAGGAGAAAAAGGCAATGAGAAGGCTAGGAGAAAAAGGCAATGAGAAGGCTAGGAGAAAAAGGCAATGAGAAGGCTAGGAGAAAAAGGCAATGAGAAGGCTAGGAGAAAAAGGCAATGAGAAGGCTAGGAGAAAAAGGCAATGAGAAGGCTAGGAGAAAAAGGCAATGAGAAGGCTAGGAGAAAAAGGCAATGAGAAGGCTAGGAGAAAAAGGCAATGAGAAGGCTAGGAGAAAAAGGCAATGAGAAGGCTAGGAGAAAAAGGCAATGAGAAGGCTAGGAGAAAAAGGCAATGAGAAGGCTAGGAGAAAAAGGCAATGAGAAGGCTAGGAGAAAAAGGCAATGAGAAGGCTAGGAGAAAAAGGCAATGAGAAGGCTAGGAGAAAAAGGCAATGAGAAGGCTAGGAGAAAAAGGCAATGAGAAGGCTAGGAGAAAAAGGCAATGAGAAGGCTAGGAGAAAAAGGCAATGAGAAGGCTAGGAGAAAAAGGCAATGAGAAGGCTAGGAGAAAAAGGCAATGAGAAGGCTAGGAGAAAAAGGCAATGAGAAGGCTAGGAGAAAAAGGCAATGAGAAGGCTAGGAGAAAAAGGCAATGAGAAGGCTAGGAGAAAAAGGCAATGAGAAGGCTAGGAGAAAAAGGCAATGAGAAGGCTAGGAGAAAAAGGCAATGAGAAGGCTAGGAGAAAAAGGCAATGAGAAGGCTAGGAGAAAAAGGCAATGAGAAGGCTAGGAGAAAAAGGCAATGAGAAGGCTAGGAGAAAAAGGCAATGAGAAGGCTAGGAGAAAAAGGCAATGAGAAGGCTAGGAGAAAAAGGCAATGAGAAGGCTAGGAGAAAAAGGCAATGAGAAGGCTAGGAGAAAAAGGCAATGAGAAGGCTAGGAGAAAAAGGCAATGAGAAGGCTAGGAGAAAAAGGCAATGAGAAGGCTAGGAGAAAAAGGCAATGAGAAGGCTAGGAGAAAAAGGCAATGAGAAGGCTAGGAGAAAAAGGCAATGAGAAGGCTAGGAGAAAAAGGCAATGAGAAGGCTAGGAGAAAAAGGCAATGAGAAGGCAAGGAGAAAAAGGCAATGAGAAGGCAAGGAGAAAAAGGCAATGAGAAGGCTAGGAGAAAAAGGCAATGAGAAGGCAAGGAGAAAAAGGCAATGAGAAGGCAAGGAGAAAAAGGCAATGAGAAGGCAAGGAGAAAAAGGCAATGAGAAGGCAAGGAGAAAAAGGCAATGAGAAGGCAAGGAGAAAAAGGCAATGAGAAGGCAAGGAGAAAAAGGCAATGAGAAGGCAAGGAGAAAAAGGCAATGAGAAGGCAAGGAGAAAAAGGCAATGAGAAGGCAAGGAGAAAAAGGCAATGAGAAGGCAAGGAGAAAAAGGCAATGAGAAGGCAAGGAGAAAAAGGCAATGAGAAGGCAAGGAGAAAAAGGCAATGAGAAGGCAAGGAGAAAAAGGCAATGAGAAGGCAAGGAGAAAAAGGCAATGAGAAGGCAAGGAGAAAAAGGCAATGAGAAGGCAAGGAGAAAAAGGCAATGAGAAGGCAAGGAGAAAAAGGCAATGAGAAGGCAAGGAGAAAAAGGCAATGAGAAGGCAAGGAGAAAAAGGCAATGAGAAGGCAAGGAGAAAAAGGCAATGAGAAGGCAAGGAGAAAAAGGCAATGAGAAGGCAAGGAGAAAAAGGCAATGAGAAGGCAAGGAGAAAAAGGCAATGAGAAGGCAAGGAGAAAAAGGCAATGAGAAGGCAAGGAGAAAAAGGCAATGAGAAGGCAAGGAGAAAAAGGCAATGAGAAGGCAAGGAGAAAAAGGCAATGAGAAGGCAAGGAGAAAAAGGCAATGAGAAGGCAAGGAGAAAAAGGCAATGAGAAGGCAAGGAGAAAAAGGCAATGAGAAGGCAAGGAGAAAAAGGCAATGAGAAGGCAAGGAGAAAAAGGCAATGAGAAGGCAAGGAGAAGTTAAGGGAAAGAGTAAGGAAGACAGTGAGGTGGAGAAGAGCAAAGAAAGGAACCAACAAAGGAAGGAAGAAACGAGAAGTGAAAACCAAAAGGACCACGATTATAGGTCGTGGAACCGTCCGTCTCCGGACACAGGCGCTAACTACCCCCGTGAGGGGGATGGACTCCTTTTAGTCGCCTCTTACGACAGGCAGGAATACCTCGGGCCTATTCTAATCCCCGGACCCGCAGGGGGGGTGGTGTGTGTGTGTGTGTGTGTGTGTGTGTGTGTGTGTGTGTGTGTACGACAAATTTATCACTTCAGTGTGGTTGCGCATTTTGTACTCTTCCTTCATATGTAGAAGACCTAACTGATGTGGAAATACTTACCAGGAACATCAGTTGCTAGATGAATGCGGGTAACGGCTTGAAAAACACATTAACGCTGAAAAGCAGAACGGTCTCAGGGCGACTTGCGTTAGAACCCAGACGTCACTCGTTACCGTGTAGCCTCCTCCGAGGGTTCTAATGCGGAAGGGGAACACACGACGGGGTAGCATTTAACTGTCTCCTCGTCTACCGATTATTGTTTTCCTATCTGAATGGAGCTAACCAAAAGGCAACTTTGGCTGGTAGTCCAGTGTCCTAACTAATAGTTGTTACATTGATGAAATATTTCAAAAGCCAAAGTGTAAATCTGTTTGTGCTTAAATTAGTGAAATGAAGTTTTATTAAACGTTCCCTTTATACACTGAAACGCCAAAGAACTGGTATAGGCATGCATTTTCAAATACAGATACATGTAAACGGGCAGAATACGGCGCTGCGGTCGGCACCGCCTATGTAAAACAAGTGTGTGCCGCAGTTGTTAAGTCTGTTACTGCTGCTACAATGGCAGGTCATCAAAATTTAAGTGAGTTTGAACGTGGTGTTATAGTCGGCGCACGTGCGACGCGACACAGCAACTCCGAAGTAGGGACACAGCATCTCCGAAGTAGCTATGAAGTGGGGATTTTCCTGTACGACCATTTGACCAGTGTGCCATGAATATCAGGAATCCAGTAAAACATCAAATCTCTGACATCGCTGCGACTGGCAAAAGATCCTGCAAGAACGGGATCAACAATGACTGGAGAGAATCGTTCAACGTGATGAAAGTGCAACCCCTCCCGCAAATTGCTGCAGTTTTCAATGCTGGCCCATCAACAGGTCTCATCATGCGAACCATTCAACGACATCATTGGTAGGGGCTTTCGTAGCCGAAGGCCCACTCTTATCGTTTATGACTGCATGACACGAAGCTTTACACCTCGCCTGGGACCGTCAACACCAATATTGGACCGTTGATAACTGGAAACATGTTGCCTCGTCGGTCGAACCTCGTTTCAAATTTCACCGAGCAGATAGACGTATACGAGTGTGGAGACAACCTAATGAATCCATGGACCCTGCTTGTCAGCATGCTAATGAATCCATGGACCCTGCTTGTCAGCATGCTAATGAATCCATGGACCCTGCTTGTCAGCATGCTAATGAATCCATGGACCCTGCTTGTCAGCATGCTAATGAATCCATGGACCCTGCTTGTCAGCATGTGACTGTTCAAGCTGGTGGGGGTTCTAATGGTGTGGGACGCGTGCAATTGGAGTTACATGGGACTCCTGATACGTATATGTACGACTGACGGGTAACATACGTAAGCATCCTGTCTGCTCACCTGCATCCAATTTATGTCCTTCGTGCATTCCGACGGACTTGGGCAATTCCAGTAGGACAATGCGGCACCTCACACCTCCAGAAGTGCTACAGAGTGGCTTCAGGAACACACTTCTGAGTTTAAACACTTCGCTGGTCACTGAACTCCCCAGACATGAACATTACTGAGCATACCTGGGATGCCTTGCAATGTGCTGTTCAGAAGATATCTCCACCTCCGTCGTACTCTTATGGATTTATGGACAGCCCTGCAGGATTCATGGTATCAGTTCCCTCCAGTACTACTTCAGACATTAGTAGAGTCCGTGCCACGTCGTGTTGCGGCACTTTTGCGTGCTCGCGGTGCCCCTACGCGATATTAGGAGGGTGTACCAGTTTCTTTGGCCTCTCATTGTGTATTATGCATAAGTAAAGCAGCAAGTTACGATAATGTGACTGCATATGGCTGAATAGAGGCTCTGCAGTTCAGCAGTGCCATAGCCCCATGCAATATTTAACTTGTCCTGATCTGAGGAGGATTATTACCAATTAAAACTTCGCATCTGATTAATGTTTTTCCAGTCAGGAACAATAATTTACATACAGTTTCTCAAATGGAGCACAACTGATACATAATTAGTTTTTCGACGGAATGACCTATTGTGAAGGATGAATTACCAGAAATAGCTTTACTTTCACAGAGACCTCAGACACCTTTACAAAACTACAATACGACCACCTAGACTTTTACACAACCTCCACAAGCTTCACAACTGATGACTATTTAAGACTTCGCCATTTGTAACCGTCAGTCGAAGACGTTCCGAGTCTGGATTAATATTTAAAAAAATATCAAGAAACGTTAAGATGGTGGTTTTAACGCTTCAGGTGTTCTGCATCCCTCTTGAGTATAAAACAGAAAGCTCTTACAACCATGCGAAACTGTCAGAAAGTAGTTCTTTGGAATGTGCATCTCTCACTTCACACTGGCTTGAATGTCCGTTACGTCGTTAAAGTGTTGACCCTCCAGGTCAATTTGTGCACTGTCGTTTTGTGGTAGATACGTATTGATAAGGCGAAGTCTCACCTTTCGTGGCGATTTTCACCAGAAAAGAATCGTCCGTGCTTTGCATTTCAGTCAAGTCACGGACGTCGCATTAATTTTTCTCTTCTTTAAAACATTCTGGAGAATGTCTTAACACTTTAGAGATGTTGCTTCATTGTCATTTGTGACAACTCTGACACTAGAGTAGCAAGTCCACCACATTAACACAGCCTACTGAGAAGTGACTAATGCATATCTGTAGTTTACAGTCGTTAGTTCAAACTGCCACTACAGTTACTACCCTGACGTCGCGTGTACGCCAGGAACAAAATCAGTCACGCAACTTTTTAGACGAACGGTGTACGTAAACACGCACTCTGTTAGTAGTTGCGAGATAGACTTCGCAAATCATTAAAAGGCTATACACTGGCTGTCAGTCCAGGTTTTGTGTTATTTACATAACCGAATCATCCTCTTTCCATCGATAACTTTCAGACTGCAGCAAAGCTTGAGATCCCGCTTTTAAATTCTGCTGAAAAAACTAGTTTATGGCCATTAGAAACTCTACTGAAACGGGTCGTCAATACCCGACAAATCTGAAAGTGAAAGTGGAACATGAATTTCACACTTATCGGAACTTCAGAATTAACTCCAACACAGATCTATTTTTAGAGTAACCCTTACCTTAACTGCGCGTAATCTCATATACATTGCTTGCAGAGAAATTGACATTCCTGTTACTGATAACAACAGAAGCAAATTGTAAATAGTTTTAGACAGTGCTCACAATTGGTACACCTCTTACTTTAAGAACAGACAGAAGGTCATTCTCCTAAATACTGAAATGGCTATATGATATGCCTTCTAGTATTACAGGTGAGTCTAAAATATTTGTTTGCTGATAACACCAGCTTGGTAGTGAAGGAGTCTGTGTACAATATTGGCGAAGTATAAAAAATGCAATTGAATTTCATTGCTTACAGAAAAACTGATGCTAAATTACAGTAAGACGCAGTTTTTTACCTTTTTGACAAACTTCAACAGAACAGACCTTCTGATTACACAGAACGGCATATGATTAGTGATACTGAAAAGTTAAAATTCCTAGCTGTTCAGATAAACTGTAAGCTGACTTGGAAAGACCACGTTCTGCAGCAAATTCTGCTTTCTTTAACGTTGGACAAATGTCTGAAATAAATGACAACTCAACATGAAAAGTAGTCTACTTTGCTTATTTTTATTCACTTATGACGTATGGTATTGTTGTTTGGGGTAACATTTCTGACTCAGTAAAGGTATTTTTGGCTCAGAAATGGGCAGTTTTCGGGCAATATGTGAGGTAAGTTCACAAACCTCTTTTTGACTCCTGTTCAGTATTTTGAGAATTCTGACATTGGCCTCTCCATACATACTTTCTTTAATGTCGTTTGTTTTTAACAATATCAGCTTACATCTACATCCATACTCCGCAAGCCACCTGACGGTGTGTGGCGGAGGGTACCTTGAGTACCTCTATCGGTTCTGCCTTCTATTCCAGTCTCGTATTGTTCGTGGAAAGAAAGATTGTCGGCATGCCTCTGTGTGGGCTCTAATCTATCTGATTTTATCCTCGTGGTTGGTTGTTGGAGGTTTAAGGGACCAAACAGCAAGGTCATCAGTCCCTTGTTTCAAATATGGTCCATTCCGCTAATGGGACATCTCAGTAAAGTCAGAACAATAAAACGGAAAAAGGTAAAAACGTAAAAGGGCAGTCATGTTGTCATTGGTAAAACACAAAATGAGGGAAGTCGGCAAGAGAACGAACCCAACACTATGCTGAAGCAGCATAGGCAAGACCACCTGTGACGTAAAAGGTACAACTACTAGATGTAGAAAGTACGGATGGGAATAGAAAGACTAACCAAGCCTTAAAAAAAGGGTAAAAACAGAGTAAAAGGGGAAGAAAAGAGGATTTCGGTCAGGGAGGTGAATCAGGAATCTCCGAACACTGCTTACAGTGGGAAACACCCAAACACTCACCGCCCTGCCCCAACACCAGAGAGAGATTAAAAACCTTAAAACTGAGAATAAAAACCACTTTCCCTGAGGAAACCGAGAACCAGAGAGACCATCCGGGAATCGTCAGCCAACATCAAAGGTAAAGTGTGGGGGAGTCTGTACTTAGCACGCACAGCCAAAAGAAGGGGGCATTCGACCAAAATGTGGGCTACTGACTGGAAGGCTCCACAACCACATAGTGGGGGTGGCTCATCACGCAAAAGAAAACCATGGGTCAGCCTGGTATGGCCAATGCAGAGACGACACAGTGTGGTCGAGTCCTTTCGGGAGAGGCGAAAGGAAGAACGCCACGGGCCTGGTGTCACCTTAATTGCACGAAGTTTATTAGACAGGGGAGTAGCCTCCCAAGAAGTGGCCCATGACTGTGCGAAGTGGGATTTGATGTGAAGCCGTAAATCCGCTGCAGGAGGGGTTACAGAAAACGGGGGTAAGTGACTGCTCCCCCAGCCAAACGATCAGCGAGCTCATTACCCAGGATACCCACATGGCCAGGGACCCAAAGGAAGTCAATGGAACAAGCAGCACGGTGAATATCAGCGAGATGGTCATGGATGGCAGAGACCAAGGGATGGCGCGAAAAACACCTGTCAATAGCAAGAAGGCCACTCATCGAGTCCGTACATAACAAAACGCGGTTGTGTTGGGACTGTTTAATAAAGATAAGGGCCTTGGAAATTGCCATCAATTCCGCAGTAAACACCCCACATGTAGGTGGCAGCAGAGGATTTTCCGTTCCGACAGAGGACGTGAAGGCATACCCCACATGATCAGCAGATTTAGAGCCATCAGTGTAGAAAACTACAGCATCCCAAAACTCTCATAAAATTTGGCGGAAAAAGTAACGGAGCACCACCGGGGAGGATGGAATCTTTCGGACCTCGCCGGAGATCCATCCGAATTCGAGGCCGAGGAACTAACCAAGGAGGGGTAGAGGGGAGGGAGCGAGGAAGACAGGACAAACAAGGAAGCTGAAAATCACGGCAAAGAGACGCAAGGCGCAGCCCAACTGGTAAACCCGCCCGAGGGCGGGAATCGGGTGGGCGACGTCCATGGTCTGGGAACAGGATAGAATAGGAAGGATGAGTGGGAGAGGAACGGATACTGAGTGCATAAGACACCAGAAGCTGGGACCGCCGAACAGAAAGGGGGGGGGGGGGATCCCAGCTTCAACCAGGAGACTATCAACAGGGCTAGTAGGGAAGGCACCAGTGGCCAAACGGATACCACAATGGTGGACTGGATCCAGCACGTGCAGTGTGGAAGGAGCAGCTGAACCATAAACTTGACAACCATAGTCCAAGCGAGACAGAACTAGAGCACGATAAAGACGGAGGAGGAGGGAACAGTCCGCACCCCAAGAGGAGTGGGCAAGGAAGCGAAGGACATTGAGTTTACGGAAACATCCTACCTTCAGGATTCTGATATGGGGCAGCCAAGTGAGCTTGTTGTCGAAAAGAAGACCCAAGAAACGAAACTGTGGGACCACAGGCAATCTTTGTGCAGCGAGATAGAGCTCTGGATCAGGGTGGATCGTAGTACGGCGACAGAAGTGGACCACTCGCGATTTTAAAGGAGAGAATTGAAACCCGTGTGAGAGGGTCCATGCAGAGGCACGCCGTATAGCTACCTGAAACTGCCGTTCTGCAGATGCCATCGAGGAGAAACTAACCCAAATGCAGAAATCATCCACATACAGGGCAGGGGCGACCAAGGGACCGACAGAGGCCACAAGTCCATCGATAGCAATGAGGAAAAGAAGGACACTCAAGACAGAACCCTGTGGGATGCCCGTCTCCTGGGTCCGTGGAGAACTAAAAGCAGTACCAACTCGGATTCTGAATGACCGATGGATCAGGAACTGGCGGATAAAAATCGGATGTGGGCCCCGAAGACCCCACTGATGAAGGGTAAGTAAGATGTGATGGCGCCAGGCCGTGTCATAGGTCTTGCGAAGGTCAAAAAACACTGCAACCAAATGGCGGCGCTGGGAAAAAGCCTGCCGGACTGCGGATTCCAAGCGGAGTAAATGATCGATTGGAGACCGTCCCTCTCGAAAGCCACACTGGTAAGGGGACAATAGATCCCGAGATTCGAGGACCCAATTGAGCCGACGGGCTACCATCCGTTCAAGTAACTTACAAACAACATTGGTCAAACTAATTGGCCGATAGCTGTCAACAGATAGGGGGTTCTTACCAGGCTTAAGGACAGGAACCACAATGCAATCCCTCCACTGAGAAGGGAAGTCACCCTGGAGCCAGATACGATTAAACACCCGAAGAAGATGTTGCCGTTGTGGAGCACTGAGATGTTGAAGCAGTTGGTTATGAATGGAATCTGGGCCAGGGGCCATATCATGAGAAGAAGATAGAGCAGAAAGAAATTCCCATTCAGTAAAAGGTTCGTTGTAAGATTCTGACTCACAAGGGGTGAAACATAAGGTGGAAGCTTCAGCCCGCTGTTTTTGATGAAGGAAAGCAGCTGGATAGGAGGCTCACGCTGATGCCACTGCAAAATGGGTCGCTAGATGTTCTACAAGAACTAATGGGTCCGTACAAATGCCATCCGGGAGGTGAAGGCCTGCGAGGGTGGACTGCCGATGGCAACCTTGGAGAGAGCGAAGTGTAGCCCATACCCATGACAGACGGACAGTAGAACCAAGGGAAGAAACGAATCGTTCCCAACATATCCGCTTGCTCTGTTTGATTAAATAGCGGGCTTTAGCGCGAAGGCGTTTAAAGGTAGTAAGGCTGGCTACGGATGGGTGCCTCTTAAAGTGTTGCAAAGCTCGACGGCGATCACGGATGGCAATGGCAATAGCCGTACTCCACCACGGGACTTGCCGGCGACGAAATAGTCCAGATGAGCGCGGGACAGCAAGGCTAGCAGCGCGAACAATCGCGTCAGACACGACACACAGGACGTCATCAATACAACTCGACAAAGAGGGAGAAAACGCGACCTGTGCAGTGTATAGAGGCCAATCGGCGCGTTGGAAAGACCAACGAGGCAAACTGTCCATCGGGGAGCGGGAAGGAAGCGTGATAATCAGCGGGAAATGGTCACTACCACAAAGGTCGTCGTGTGGCGACCAGTGTAATGAAGGGAGGAGAGAGGGAGAAGAAAGAGAAAGATCAATGGCAAAAAAGGTACCATGACCGGCACTGAAATGAGTAGGGGAGCCATCATTAAGAAGGCACAGGTCGTGGTCTGCAATAAAGTGGTCTATAAGAAGACCTCGTCTAGATGGAAAGGCACTGCCCCACAAAGGATGATGAGCATTAAAATCCCCGAGGAGGAGGAAGGGAGGAGGGAGTTACTGAAGAAGGGCGGTTAAGGTAGCAGGTGTAAGAGTCCTGTCAGGAGGGAGATAAAGATTGCAAACTGTGATTGCAGAGTCAAAGTGGACCCTAACAGCAACCGCTTCCAATGTAGTTTGAAGAGGAATCCACGTGCTAGCAACGTCTGTACGGACCAATGTACAAACGCCACCAGAAGCCCGCAGGGGTCCGACCCGATTTCGACAGAAAACACGGAAACCATGGAGGGTTGGTGAGTGAGCATCAGTAAAATGGGATTCCTGGAGAACCACACAAGCTGCAGAGTAGGACGAAAGAAGGGATTTCAATTCTGGAAGGTGGCGATAGTATCCATTACAATTCCATAGGAGAACCACAGAACGATGGTTTAAATGGGGGCTGAACACTTTAAATCCAGTCATACCGCCGGGTCCCCACCCATCACCGACAAGGAGGGGGCGACATCCATGAACGACAGGTCAGAATCCGGTTGTGAAGTCGGGGAAGGGACCTCCGGTGACACCAGAGGCTCTTTGTCCCGGGACTTATGTTTCTTCTTCCGTTCAGGCTGCGATCGACGAGGGCTGTGTGGCATGAAGGAGCCAGCTGCAGCAAGATCAGGAACAGAAAGAGACCGGGCGACCTGGGGGCCGACAGACCGCGGCTCTCGCGGTCGTCGCGCGGCAGCAGACCTTTGGCCTGGAAGGTGCCGGGAAGGGGCATCCCGGGAGAGGCGCCCTTGACCGGCAGACGCCGAAGGAGTGGGACACTTCTCCGGCTGGGGAGGGGGAGCAGCGCCCATAGGAGTAGGTGTGGGAGCCGCAGGGGTGGGGGGAGGAGAGGGGTCCGGGATGGGGGTAAGGAAGGGGGAGGAAGGGGTGAAGATGTAACCAAGGTGTAACTAGATGTCATGGACACAGGGTGGAGTCTTCCATATTTCTTACGGGCCTCTGTGTAGGTTAAACGATCGAGGGACTTATACTCCTGTATCTTTTTTTCCTTCTTATATACTGGGCAATCTGGTGAACGTGGAGAATGACTACCATGACAATTTACACAGACAAGAGGGGTAACACAGGGACTCCCCTCATGGAGTGGACGTCCACAGTCACCACAGAGAGGGGCCTGTGAACAGCGGGAAGACGTGTCCAAAACGCAAGCACTTAAAACACCTCATAGGAGGTGGGATGTACGGCTTCACATCACAACGATAGACCATAATCTTAACTTTGTCAGGAAGGGTATCCCCTTCAAAGGCCAGGATAAAGGCACCAGTATCAATACGATTGTCTTTAGGACCCTTCTGAACACGCCGAACAAAGTGAACACCCTGCCGTCCGAGATTGTCCCGAAGTTCCTCATCAGTTTGAAGGATGAGGTCCCTGTGAAAAATCACACATTGTACCATATTTAGAGACTGGTGGGTGGGGGGGGGGGTGGTAATGGACACAGGTATTGTGCCAAGATGGGTACAGGCACGAAGGGCCGCAGATTGGGCAGCTGAAGCAGTTTTTATCAGCAACGAACCCGACCGCATCTTGCTCAGGGAGTCCACTTCGCCAAACTTGTCTTCATTGTGTTCCACAAAGAATAAAGGTTTGGTATTGGTGAAAGTATCTCCATCAGTCCTGGTGCAAACTAGGTAACGGGGGAAAGGTTTTGCTCCTAGCCGACGGGCCTGACCCTGTTCCCAGGGGGTAGCCATGGAAGGGAAGGCCGAAGGGGCAACAGAAGCAGCACTTGAGGAATCAGTTCCACGCAGAGAGACGGCCGCAGAAGAACAGCCAGAGTTCTGGACCCGTATGCGTTTCATTTGCATAGCGTCCGCCCTGATACCACCCACTCCGATCAGGGGCTCTCCTCACGGGCGCCACCCAGCCACAGCAAGGGCCGTCTGGCACGGCGGCCATTGCCAGGAGTTCTGATGCTCCAGGAGGACGAGCAACTACTCCAAGGCATGCATGAGGAGGTCACAGCTCAGGTATCAGAAGTGTGATCCCTGTGTATTCCGGGGGCTCAACCAAAAGGGTACATAGCGACCCCACCACACGGACTGGCTACCGTGCTGGCTATGCACCCTAGCATCAGACAACGACGTGAAAGAAAAGATGGAATGTACTAGGAGGGCGCACGTCGGAGACACTAGGTAAGGTGCACTTCCCCAAATGGCTCTCACTACGGAGGAGAAATTTTGTAATGGAGGTCAACCCCAGAGGGGGACCAAGGAATGCCAAAAGGAGGAGATGATTATGCAACAAAGCCGAATTAGAAAACCAACAGAACCAGGAGGATAGCGGGGCCAACATAAGCAAGGACACCAAGAGAGGGAGAGGAGAGGACGAGGGGAAAGGAGCAAGGAGGGGAAGGGAAAGGAAATGCAGCCCTGGAGAGAAAGAAGGCTGCAATGGCTCGGGGCCCCGTGCTCGCCACGCACGTATCCACAAAAGAGTTGTGGACCCCCTGGAGGGTATCCTCGTGGTCTCTTCGCTAGATATACGTAGGAGGGAGCAGTATACTGCTCGACTCCTCGGTGAAGGTATGTTCTCGAAACTTCAACAAAAGCCCGTACTGAGCTACTGAGCGTCTCTCTTGCAGAGTCTTCCACTGGGGTTTATCATTTCCATAACGCTTTCGCGATTACTAAATGATTCTGTAACGAAGCGCGCTGCTCTCCATTGGATCTTCTCTATCTCTTCTATCAACCCTATCTGGTAAGGATCCCACACCGGTGAGCAGTATTCAAGCAGTAGGCGAACAAGTGTACTGTAACCTACTACCTTTGTTTTTGGACTGCCATTTCCTTAGGATTCTTCCAATGAATCTTTCTGGCGTTCTGCTTTACAGACGATTAATTTTATATGGTCATTCCATTTTAAATCGCTCCTAATGCCTACTCCCAGATAATTTATGGAATTAACTGCTTCCAGTTGCTGACCTGCTATATTGTAGCTAAATGATAAAGGATCTTTCTTTCTATGTATTCGCAGCACATTACACTTGTCTACATTGAGATTCAATTGCCATTCCCTCCACCGTGCGACAATTCGTTGCAGATCCTCCTGCATTTCAGCACAATTTTCCATTGTTACAACCTCTCGATATACTACAGCATCATCCGCAAAAAGTCTCAGTGAACTTCCGATGTTACCCACAAGGTCATTTATGCAACTGTCCTACGACACTCCCCTGCGGCACACCCGAAATCACTCTTACTTCGGAAGACTTCTCTCCATTGAGAATGACATGCTGCGCTCTGTTACCTAGGAACTCTTCAATCCAATCACACAATTGGTCTGATAGTCCATATGCTCTTACTTTGTTCATTAAACGACTGTGGGGAACTGTATGAAACGCCTTGCGGAAGTAAAGAAACACGGCATCTACCTCGGAACCCATGTATATGGCCCTCTGAGTCTCGTGGACGAATAGCGCGAGTTGGATTTCACACGATCGTCTTTTTCGAAACCCATGCTGATTCCTAAAGAGTAGACTACTTCTCACCAGAAAAGTCATTATACTCGAACATAATACGTGTTCCAAAATTTCACAACTGATCGACGTTAGAGATATAGTTCTATAGTTTTGCACATCTGTTCGACGTCCCTTCTCGACAACGGGGATGACCTGTGCCCTTTCCAATCTTTTGGAACGCTACTCTCTTCTAGAGACGTACGGTACGCCGTTGCAAGAAGGGAGGCAAGCTCCTTAGCGTACTCTGTGTAAAATCGAACTGGTATCCCATCAGGTCCAGCGGCCTTTCCTCTTTTGAGGAATTTTACTTGTTTTTCTATCCCTCTGTCATCTATTTCGATATCTACCATTCTGCCATCTGTGTGACACTAGATAAGGAACTACAGTGCAGTCTTTCTCAGTGAAACAGCTTTGGGAAGAGACATTTAGTATTTCGGCCTTTAGTCTGTCATCCTCTGCATCAGTACTATTTTGGTCAGAGTGTCTGGACATTTTGTTTTGATCCACCTACCGCTTTGACGTAAGACCAAAATTTCTTAAGATTTTCTGCCAAATCAGTACATAAAACTTTATTTTCGAATTCGGTGAAAGCCTCTCGCATAGCCCTCCTCACACTACATTTCGCATCGTGTAATTTTTGTTTGTCTGCAAGGCTTTGGCTATGTTTATGTTTGCTGTAGCAGTTTTCTAACTCGGTTGTTGTACCACGGTGGCTCTTTTCCATCTCTTACGATCTTGCTTGGCACACACTCATCTAATGCATATTGCACGATGGTTTTGAACTTTGTCCACTGATCAACACTATCTGTACTCGAGATAAAACTTCTGTGTTGAGCCGTCAAGTACTCTGAAATCTTTTTGTCACTTTTGCTAAACAAAAATCTTCCTACCTTTTTTAATATTTGTATTTACGGCTGAAATCACCGATGCTGTAACCACTTTATGATCGCTGATTCCCTGTTCTGCGTTAAATGTTTCAAATAGTTCGGGTCTGTTTGCCACCAGAAGGTCTAATATGTTATCGCAACGAGTCGGTTCTCTGTTTAACTGCTGAAGGTAGTTTTCGGATAATGCACTTAAAGTTTCACTGGATTCTTTGTCCCTGCGACCCGTTATAAACGTTTGAGTCTCGCGGTCTATACATAGTAAATTAAAATCACCCAAAACTATAACATGGTCGGGAAATCTACTCTAAATATTTTCCAAATTTTCCTTCAGGTGTTCTGCCACAACAGCTGCTGAGTAAGGGGGCCTATAGAGACATTCAATTACCATGTTTGAGCCTGCTTTAACCATGACCTTCACCCAAATTATATCAAATTTCGGATATCCGTCAATTTCCTTCGATACTATTGCACTTTTCATCGCTATAAACACGCTTCCCCCCTTCACTGTCCAGCCTGTCTCTGCGGTATCCATTCCAGTCTGAGTTTAGAATTTAATTACTGTTTACATCTGGTTTCAGCCAACTTTCCGTCCCTAGCACTATGTGGGCATTGTGACAGTTTATTAATGTGAGCAGTTCTGGAACCTTTCTATAGACGCTCCTGTAGTTTTCTATTACCACATTAATATTGTCATTCCCTGTTGCGTTTTGCCTACTGCTTCCTTGTCGCGTCTCAGGAGGTGTCTTGTCGGGCCTAGGGAGGGAATTCTCTAATCTAAAAAACCCCATGTGCACTCCACACGTACTGCGCTGCCCTTGTAGCCGCTTCCTGCGTGTAGTGCACGCCTGTCCTATTCAGAGGGACCCTACATTTCTCCACCCGATAGCGGAGGTCGAGAAATTTGCACCCCAGATAGCAGAATCGTCTGAGCCGCTGGTCTAAGCCTTCCACTTTTTTTTGGTGGGGTTTTAGGGCGCTTAACTGCTAAGGTCATTAGCGCCCAGTCACAAATGTGAGTGCATATAAATCTGGTAAAACTCAAGGGGGGGAGGGGACACCAGAAAGTTCTTACAAAAAAGATAAAATAATTAAAAGAGTTAAATGTCTTTGGACAAGTCCGTCAAAGTAATAAAACAAATAACACGAGCAGCTGCTCGAGCGGCATCAGCTAAAATTTCCTGTAAGATAGACGGCAGAGACACGACAACACGAGACTGATTAAAATGGGGACACGACAATAAAACATTGCTCACTTTCAATGCTTGACCACAAGGGCACTGCGGGGCGGGGTCACCGGATAGCATGTACCAGTGGCTAAACCAGCAATGCCCAATCCGCAACCTGGCCAAAATGACCTCTCGCCGAGATGGTCGGGAGGAGGTTGTCCAAGCTGTTGGGAATGGTTTTATGGCCCGGAGCTTATTTTCTTGAAGTGACGACCAAGTATCCCACCATAATGACACAAACCTCTTACAAACAACCCCACTAATGTCAGACGATGGGATTCCACTAATGTCAGACAATGGGACACAAAGGGAGGCTGGCCGAGGCAGGAGGACTGCAGCCTTGGCCGCACCATCAGCAGCCTCATTCCCAGGCACTTCTATATGGCCTGGAACCCACATAAAGCTAACAGGAGAGCCATGATCAGCAAAAGAATAGAGGGATTGCTGGATCCGTTGCACCAAGGGATGGACCGGATATGGAGCTCCGAGGCTTTGAAGAGCACTGAGTGAATCAGAGCAGAGTACATACGGAGAATGGCGGTGGCGGCGGACATACTGAACGGCCTCAGCAAAAAGCTCGGCCGTAAAGCTGGAAGACTGGTTGAGGAGCCAGTATTTAAAGGTGACTTCCCCGACGACAAAGGCCTGGAGCCAAGGTGGTGTCGGGTTCTCGCCCTCTCTGAAGGTGGTATGGAGGGCAAAATCCAATTGTCGAAGCAGGCGACGAAAGCAGACTCCAGGGGGCAGCAGGGCAGACACATACAACCCACACTGATGGTCGAGAGAATCGTCAAAGGAGGACTGATAAGAGGGGCATTGACAACAGCCGGCAGGCATACCGACAAAGCAGTACGTCGCGCTGGTAGGCCAATGGTAATTCGGCAGCTTCAGCATAAAGACTCTCGGCAAGACTAGTGTAGAATGCTCCGGTCGCAAGACGTAACCCCCGAGCCTTCCACTTGGCTCCAAACCAGAGGACCACGATCGGTTCTGGGAACGATACTACAAATAGTTAGCTCAGATTCCACCCCGCGAGCGAGGCTTTCTGCCTTCACCAACTCCGCCAACCGCCTGTATGAACCGAGGATGATCTCTGAACCCAGGCGGCAGGAGTCATTGGTGCTGACAAGAGCAACAATTTGCAGTTGGGTGCACCCAGTGCTCTATCGACGAAGGCAGGGCCTCCTCCATATCTCTGTTGGTTGGTTGGTTTGTGGGATTGAAGGGACCGGACTACTAGGGCCATCGGTCCCTTTTTCCATGAACTTGAAACCCCCACAAGGAATAAAAACAAACAATGGAGATGACAAGAGACGACACAGGACAAGAAAGACACAGACAGAGACCAGACAAAAGGAATTAAACTCACACTGAGTGTGACAGTGATTGGCCAACCATAGAAACCAAACAAAAAAAGGAAATGACAACCACCAAGAAACGCACTAAAGCCCCAGTCTAAAATCGTAGGCCAATGGCCAGACTCAACACAAAAAAGGACAAACACTTAGATCAAGCGATAAAAACCCCCTGCACGAATAAAACTCAAAACTAAATCTTCCATCGCAACACGAATAAAACTCAAAACTAAATCTTCCATCGCAATATCAACTGATAAAAGTGCAGGAAGCTTATGAGGCAGTGCAAACGTCAGCCTGAGCGGAGTTAAAAGGCTGGCAGTCTAACAAGATGTGGACCAGTCAAAGCTGACCCACAGCGACAAAGGTGGGTCCTCTGCGATGCAATAAATAGCTGTACATTATCCAAGTGTGGGCAATGTGCAGCCAACAAGGGACAACAGGGTCCTTGCGAGAGACCCGCAAGGAAGAGCGCCAAGGTCCGGTAGCCTCCTTGATGGCCCAAAGTTTGTTGAATGAAGGAAGGGCACCATTCTTCACACGAGGTGTGAAGTACCTTGTGGCGCAAAACTGACCAGCAACCATTGAACCGTCAGTACAGACAACGTCGGAGCCTTGAAATGTGGTAAGGATTGAAAGAAAGTGGCAGCGGAGGGCCTCAGGAGGGACAGAGCCCTTCAGGCCCTGTGCCAAATCAAGCTGAAGGCACGGGCGAGCACACACCACGGGGGTATATGCAGAGGGGCCGGAAAAGAGGTGGAAGATGGAAAACCTCAAGCCCAGAGAGAGGAGCTCTGATGCGAACCGCGATCTTACCCCGACTGGGGCCGCCGTTCCAGAAGATGGATGACTGACTGAGGGAACAGGAGACGATAATTGGGATGCCCGGGCACACTACAAACGTGTGTAGTGTAAGCAGCCAGTAACTGTTGGCACCGGAACTGCAATGGAGGGACACCTGCCTCCGCAAGTATGCTGTTGACAGCGCTGCTGTGAAGGATAGGGTCCAGCAACCGCAATGTGGAAGGGGATGCCGAACCGTAAGCCAGGCTCCCATAATCTAGATGGGATTGAATTAACGCCTGGTACAGCTGTAGAAGGGTAGACCGATCGGCACCCCAGCTGGTGTGACTCAAGCAACGAAGAGCGTTAAGATGCCGCCAGCAAGTTTAAGCTGCCGAATATGAGGCAGCCAAGTCAGCCGGGTATCGAAAACCAATCCCAAAAACCGATGCGTCTCCACCCCTACAGGGGGTTCGCCGTCAAGATAAAGCCGTGGCTCAGGGTGAACAGTATGACGCCAGCAGAAATGCTTAACACAGGTCTTGGCAGCTGAAAACTGGAAACCACGCATTACAGCCTAAGACTGCACCTTTCGGATAGCGCCCTGCAGCTGCCATTCAACAGCTGCAATGCCAGTGGAGCTATGTTCCCACCACCGCAGCGAGCCCATTAATTGCAATTAAAAAGAGGCAGACACTTAAGACAGTCCATGCAGTACCCCATTCTCCTGAACTTGGGAGGAACTATGGGAGGTTGCAACTTGCACACGGAAGGAACGAAGTGACGGAAAATTGTGTGTGAAAATCGGGCGTGGACAACTAAGAACCAAACCATAAAGCGTAGAGAGGATATGATGTCGCCATGTCGTATCGTATGCCTTCCACATGTCAAAAAAGACGGCGACCAGATGCTGACGGCGGGCAAAGGCCATATGGATGGCACAATCCAGCACACCAGATTATCGGTGGCAGAGCGGCCCTTATGGAACCCACCCTGAGACAGAACAAGAAGACCCCGAGACTCAAGTAGCCAACTCAACCCCTGGTTCACCATGCGTTCAAGCAACTTGCAAAGAATGTTGGTGAGGCTAATGGGGCGGTAGCTGTCCCCCTCCAGTGGGTTCTTACCAGGTTTAACACGGGGATTACGACACTTTCCTGCCATTGTGACAGGAACTCACCCTCAACCCAGATACGGTTGAAAAGGTCCATGAGGCATCGCTGGCAGTCCACCGAGAGATGTTTGAGCATCTGACTGGATGCGATCTGGCCCGGGAGCCATATCAGGGCAAGTGGCTAGGACACTTTGGAATTCCCACTCACTGAACGGAGCGTTGTACAATCCAGGGTGGCGCATGTTAAATGAAAGGCTCCGACGTTCCAACCGTTCTTTCAGGGAGCGGAAGGCCAGTGGGTAATTCGCAGAAGCAGAACTCTGAGCAAAATGCTCGCTAAGCGGTTTGCAATTGCGTCCAAGTCAGTACAGACTGCTCCATTCAGTGAAAGTGCAGGTACACTGACAGTGGTCTGATAGCCATAGAGTCGCCTAACCTTGGCTCAAACCTGCGATGGAGAGGAATGGAGGCCAATGGTGGAGACATACCTTTCCCAGCACTCCTGCTTGTGTTGGTGAATGAAGCAGCAGGCTCGCTCACAGAGCCACTTAAAGGCTATGAGATGTTCCAATGAGGGATGCCACTTGTGATGCTGGAGTGCCCACTTGCGATCTTTAATCGCCTCAGCAAACTCGGGCGACCACCAAGGCACAGTCCTCCACAGAGAGGACCCAGAAGAACAGGGAATGGCAGATTTTGCGGCAGTAACGATACCAGTGATGACCGAGTGAACCACCGCATCAATGGCGTCATTGGAAAGAGGCTCAGTTGTGGCAATGGAGGCAAACAAGTCCCAATCAGCCTTATTCATAGCCCATCTGCAGGAGCGCCCAAAAGAGTGACAGAAAGATCGGAAAGTGGTCACTACCGCAGAAGTCGTCATGCACACTCGATTGGACAGATGGTAATAAGCTAGGGCTACAGATCAAAAGGTTGATGGCTGAGTACGTGCCATGCGCCATTCTGATGTGTGAAGGCACCATTATTTAAAAGAGAAAGATCGAGCTGTGCCAGTAGTTGCTCAACAACGCTGCCTCGGCCTGTTGCCACTGATCCACACACAGAGGGTTATTGGCGTTGAAGTCGCCCAGTAACAGGAAAGGTGGCAGCAACTGGGCTATCAGCACAGCCAGGACATGATGCGGAACATCACCAACCGGTGGAAGATAGAGACTGCAGACAGTAACAGCCTGAGGCGTCCACACACGAACAGCAACAGCCTCTAAAGGTGTTTGTAGAGGGACAGACTCGCTGTAAAGGGAGTGAAGGACATTGATGCAGACGCAATCGGATACCCTCTCATAAGCTGCCTGGTTCCTATAATAACCCTGATAGCCATGGAGGGCGGCGGTTCACATCGCCAGATACCAAGTTTCCTGAAGAGCAATGCAGAGGAAAGGGCGAAGGCTGAGAAGTTGTTGGAACTCCGCAAGATGGTGGAAAAAAACACTGCAGTTCCACTGGAGGACGACGTTGTCCATGGCCGAGAAAGGCATGAAGGGACCGAGGAGTCAGATTACGCCACTGTGTCACCTGCTGCCACCAATTGAGTACCTGTGCGAGTGACATCCATTATGTCAGAGTCCAGCGAGTAGGCAGACGCCAGAATCTCTACCTCGCCCTCAGACGCAGAGCTTGTAGGTTGCGACTGAGTGGGTGCCACCTGAAGTTCCTTCATCTTAGAGGTCTTCTTCTTGGACTTTTCTCGCTGCTCCTTGAGTTTCACTGGCTGGGAGGGCTTCACTGATTCAGTCTGTGGGACGGACGAGGATCGCGAAGCTCTATGACCAGCTGCTTGTGGGCACTTATGTGCCATTGCCGGGCATCATCCTTCCCACTTGTGGAAACCTGGGAAGGGAGGGACCCCTTGCGAGCGAGAGGAGCTGAAGAAGTTGGATGCTTCTCCAGCTTAGAAGCAGGGACAGACGACCCCGATGGGTTGGGGGGGGGGGGGGGGGTGTTGCTCCCGAGGTAGGTGGTGCAGGAGCAACAGGGTGGGTAGTTCCCCCCTCCCCCCACAGGCAAGGGGGCATGGGAGTTGTACAGCTCGGTGAGCCTACTGGAATTTGCTGAACTGATGGGGCTATCACGGTTGTCGTAGAGGCGGCATATGAGGAAGTCATTCGCACAGGATGGAGTTTTTCATATCTCCTCTTAGCCTCAGTATAGGTCAGTTAGTCCAGGTTCTTATATTCCATGATTTTCCGCTCGTTCTGTAAGATCCTGCAGTCTGGCGAGCAAGGTGAATGATGCTCTCCGCAGTTGACGCAGATGGGAGGCGGGGCACATGGAGTATTGGGACGTGATGGGCGTCTGCAATCTTGACATGTGAGGCTGGTAGTACAGTGTGAAGACATGGCCGAACTTCAAGCACTTAAAGCACCGCATCAGGGGAGGGATATAGGGCTTGACATCACAGCAGTAGACCATCACCTTGTTTATCCGGTAACATATCACCCTCAAAGGCATAGATGAAGGCACCAGCAGCAATCTAATTATCCTTCGGACCCCAATGAACGTGCTGGACGAAATGAACACCCCGACACTCTAAATTGGCGCGCAGCTCATCATCAGACTGCAAAAGAAGGTCCCTATCGAAAATAATACTCTGGACCATATTTAAACTCTTATGGGGTGAGATTGTAACAAACATCCCCCAACTTGTCACAAGCAAGTAACCTTCGTGACTGGGCAGAGGATGCCGTTTTTATCAATACTGATCCAGAGTGCATTTTGGACAAGCCCACCACCTCTCCAAACTTGTCCTCTAAATGCTCTACAAAGAACTGAGGCTTTGTTGACTTGAAAGACTCCATATCAGCTTTCGTACAAACTAGAAACCGGGGCGAGTAAGTGTCACTGCCATCCTGAGACTTATGCTCCTCCCACGGTGTGGCCATGGAGGGAACGTTTTGGGATCTTATTTCTGAGCATTGAATTGAGCCCGAGAGCACTTAGAGACAACTGGCAGCTGGTCACCAGCTAGAGATGATGTACCACGCTTCATTGCAGGTCATCTGCCCCGATTCCACCCATTCTGACCAAGAGCCCTCCCAAAGGGTGCCACCCAGCCTCAGCGAGGGCCACCTGGCAGGATGGCCACTGTCGGGAGTCCTGATGCCCCAGGGAGATAGGCATCTTCTCCTTGGCATACATGGGGAGTTAATGGCGCAGGCATCAGCAGAGCAGTCCCTGTGTCGTCAGGGGGCTACAACCAACAGGGTACATGCCCGGGGGACAGCAATGCGACGACGAGACAGCTGGCTAAACGTCTCTATGCACAATGGACACAATGGACACAATGCACCATGTATGGCGCCCTTCTAAAATTGGCTCACTCTTTGGAAGAATTTGGAAATATGGAGGTCAAACTTAAGAGTGGACCATCACATATAGGCCGAAACACTTAAGACTCTTTTCAGTCGCCTGTTGGGACATGCAGGACTACCCGCAGGCATATTCTAATCCCCGAACCCGCAGGGCGTCCACATCTCGGATGAGACACCCCGACAAGCAGACCGAGTTAACACTGGCCTTCTTCCCAGACCTTTCCGCTATTTCCCAGGGGCTCCATCACCCGCCTAACATTGGAGCTCCCGATCACTAATAAACCCCTCCCCCCAGTGCCTGCTCGGACCTTGCTGAAGGAGCAGCCACATGTCTACTCACAGGCAGAGCGGGCAATGCCACACAGCCAGCCTCCACATTGACCCTCCACCTCATGCGACGCAAATGCCGTTGACCCCGTCACTCCCCTTGGGGAGAGGGTGGACCAACTGCGCCTGGTACTTGTGAAGATGTACCGACAATAGGGACCATGGGTGAAGCATGTAACACCTGGGTGTTCCATGCGACGCACCAGACTCTCCACTGCCGCTACACTCCGAGGCAGCAGCCTGAAGACGGCTGACTGGCCATCAGCACGTTCAGCTGTTCACAAACAGCTCCTCCTGTGGCCATACACAGCAGTCAACATCCTATCAACAATTTACTGTAGAGAGTTAAGTAATCAACTTTTAACTAGCTTACTCCCGAGCGTTAGCAGCTTTCACTCAATACTGGGCAGAAATCCAGCCTGCATTTCGAACACAGCTCCCTTACTCTTGTGCTGAAAGGCAATCAGTATTCTGCTGCATCCATTTTCAGTAAGACGCCACAAGAATTCAAAAATCTTAGCAGTAATCCAGTCAGTTTCATGTCTAAACTGTCGAGTCCCCTCATGGCTCACTCCTATTCCGTCAAGGAACACCTGGGAAGATTAAAAAATTGAGCTAATTCCTCTGTTACATTGTTGATACTGTTTGTTTAAATTTATGACTTGTCTGCACAGGATTTGTATATGTTTCGTTTGATCTATTAGCACTGTTATAATTTCATGTACCGACTCATTTCACGACCATCAAGACTTGCTCCTCAGTTTGGTCCTATGAAACATGACATACAAAATAAATGGGCTACAGAACATGACATACAAAATAAATGAATAAAAATGTATGGCAGCGTGATATGAGCCAGTCCTGGTCAACAAGCTAGGCCTCAACTGTTAGGCGCGGTTCTCACTATGAGCAATATGACACGTTGCAATAAAGAAAGTGCGATGCGACAGTTACCCGAGTGGTGCGCGCGTTCCCTGAGGGGGATACGACAAGCAACAAGACACAGCAGGCATCAAGACCTTCGCGTGTTGTGCGTCACTGCCAATCTCTCTGTGGACGTATTTACTTGAGCACTGTACGGATTATAATTGCCTAGCTTTAAAAGGAGCAGAGACAGCACACACATTTTCTTTCCAGCACCTGATGTATAGGCTGCTCTATATAACAGGCACGTTCGTTAGGAGTACTATTAGCCTGCCTTATCGACCTACTTTGCAGGCCAGTTTTGATGTGTGAAAAAAAAAATTTCACTACATAAATGGTTTTTCACCAGATGACTTGAAATTTCCCTCTTCTTGTATAGTACGATACAGTTGCTTTGAGCACCCAGCACCTTATGCTGAGCCAGGTAATATGACAATCTTATTGGTATTTTATCATTGTTGCCCCTGTGGGGACTAGTTAAGTATCATCAACTACGTTTCTATGCACCTAAAAAATGTGTGTGTCTTCATAATATCACGAGTATAATCCTATATTTTACTGTGTATCACACATGGGAAGCGTCCACGGGAGTGATGCTGAGAGGGAGACAGGAAGATTGGGACATTGTCACTACTACATAGGTTATCATGGACTCCGCAGTGGATGGATGGGAGAAGAAAAGGGCTGCTGATGGAAATGTCACTGGCCAATAAAGTTCCGTACACCACACTAAAGTGTGGGGGGCATAAGTATTCCAGAGACCAAGCTAAGCGCCACCATGGTTAGCACACTCGACTCATTCATGAGGATGACCGTTCAAACCAGTTTCCAACCAACCAGATTTAGGTTTTCCGTGATTTCCCTAAATCGCTCCACCTAAACGCCAGGATTGTTCCTCTGAAAGGGCATGGCCGATTTCCTTCCCCATCCTTCGTACAATCCAACCTTGTGCTCCGTCCTCTAATAACGTATGTCGACGGGTCATTAACCAGATTCTTCCTTCCAGTATTCGAGAGACAAAGATGAAGTTGTGCCAGTACGTATGAGAAATTTATCATGGCCAGTGATCATTTTTGCACCCCAAAAAGGAGTATCTGAGGCACTTCATCATCGGGAGAGACGTAAATACTGCAGATAGTAATATCGTGAAATGTCCTTATCTGAACTGTCACAGCCTCTAAATGTGTATTAACAGGCACATGTTCTCTATACAGAGTGTCCAGAAAACATGTGCAAACTCTGCCTAACACCCTCTCATAGTTAGCACGATTCTTATATCATTCCGAGTATCCACAGAAGGCCAGGGTCTGCATTATTGCTGGAAACAAAGTCTTCTGAAGCGCAATGTAGAAGGCAGGAGGCAGGAGAAGTGCTTAAGTGATATTTAGCTGAACGAGGTAGTGGTAAAAACTGCTAAAATTCCATTGGAGACTTGTCGATACTCTGTGATGCCATGAAGGGACCAAGCAGGCAGGTTATGCCCTAGGGTCACATGCTGCCGCTGGTTGAGGGGTTATGGCATCAATATATGTAGATTCCAGGTTCCACTGTGTGGTGTGAACTGGGACCTCTCGGGCCGCCAAATCTCCGCCCTCATCAGAGAAGTGGAACAGCTACGATCTGGTGACAGGGAGGCCACTGGAATGTCCTTGGAGTACTTGTTCTTGTCTTTCCTCTCCTTACAGGATTTGGATGATTCTGAAGGCTTCTCTGAAGCAACTGCAGATAAAGATGATAGCAAAGCAATGGTACCAGTAGCCTGTGACTGCTTCATCCAGTAGCTGGTGTTCGATTGTAGACTGGCAGGAGTGTTGTAAAGAATGCCCCAACACACCCTCCGCGGCAAGAGAAGATTGTTTGTTTCCGGCTGGGAGGTGGGGACCAATGTCTCCAAAGTATGTGCGGGGCTAGTAGCAAAAGGGGAGCAGGCCTGGTTGAGCAGCACTGAGGACCCACTGTAGTAGGAGGTAACACAAGAGTACCGTCGCAAAGGAAGCAACGATGTCATAAATGTGGCGTGTGACATCGTTGTGCTGCTCATACTACTACTTGGCCTCCTGACAAGTAAATTTGTCGAGAGTCTTATCTCCTCCCCCTGGAAAATAGTGCAATCTAGTGAGCAAGCAGAATTGTGCTTTCCACAGTTGACACAGATGGGGAAGGACACAAAGAGCATTCACATGTAGCTCTTCCACAATCCTTATACATGGCGCTAGCATTGCAATGGGAGACATGTTCCCAAGTTTCAAGCACTTTAAGCACCGCATGGGAGCATACAGATTCACATTGCATCAGTATACCATCACCTATATCTTTTCAGGCAATGAAAAGCTCTCGAAGGCCAAGATGAAGGCACCAGTAGCGATCCTATTGTCCTTTGGCCCCCTGCATATATGACACACGAAGTGTATATCCCATCACTTTAAATTCGCACATAGCTCGTCATCAAAGTGTAAGAGCAAGTCTCTGTGCAAAATGATGTCCGGAACCATATTAAGACCTTCAAAGGAAGCGAGTCACCCATGTCATCAAGCTTGACTGTTTTGATCAAAATTGACTCTCTTCATTTTGAAGATGGCTGCAACTTCCCAAACTTTTTCTCTGTAGTTTCTACAAATACAAAAAGCTTTGTGGCCAAGAAGGAATCCCCACCTAAGTACTGGGGGGGAGTATTTCTGTGCTTGCTACTTAGCCCTATGTTTCTCCCATGGCACAGCTACGAAGGAAACATTTCAGAGTCTTATCTCTCTGTATTAGAGGAGGACTGACCTTTCAAAGAGACTGCTGGGCCGATGTGGCCACCAGCAGGAGATAATTTCATCTGCTTAATTTGTGGATCATCTGCCATGGTGCAACCCACTCCGAATGTGGGTTCTCCCCATGGGCACCACCCAGCCTGAGCAATGGCTACCTGGCCAGTATTCCATTGCTTGGAGTCATTCCCAGTAACAGTGGGCACCTACTCCTTGGCACACATGGAGAGTCTACAACTCTGGCACCATCAGTGATATCCCTATATGGTTAGGGTTCTACCACCGTGGAGGTACTTGACAACACCACTCACTACGAAATGGCTACTTTACTGGGTTTTGGGTACATTGCCTTATTAAAAGGAAAGGTGTAAGGTTGGAAGGGCACAACTGTGGAGCATACATTGCACTAGGCGACCTTCGTTCAAGATCCTCACTTCTGGAGAATTTTGAAAATTGGTGGCAGGTCAAACCCAACAATGTGGATCATGTTTTTCTTTAATGACAGGTTTTAGTAAATGCCATAAAAAGAAAAACTAGGATTACGCAGAACCAAGAAAACCATCTGATGGAGAGGGAAAGGGACAAGGGGCAAGGGATAGTTGAAGTAGAAGCTTGCAGCACAGAAAGGAAGTAATGCATCAGACGGGGTCCCATGGTATCCAAGCATGTACTCATAATAGTTGTGAGCACACTGGTGCGAAATGTTCTGATGGATTAACTATACTAACTATACTAACTATATAAACACATGTCAGCAAAATAAATTACATTCTTGTAACTCTTTTCTGGATCTGAGTAAGATTTCAGTTTCTACTTATTGACTTACAGAAAGCAAGTAACGTCCCTGATAGAGGCAGTTCTATGAACGTCGCAGGTTTAGAAGGAGCGTCCGAGTCTTACCAACTCGTTTTTAGATGATCTGATTTTTGCAGGTAGTGATATGGTTCCAGCACAGACGACCTGTCAACTAACATAACTGTCGCGAAGATCTGTGTAGAAATTAATAAAATGTGCAGTCACTTACGAACCGTTATTAGTTTACTGTAGCTCTAATGCCAAGGAACGTACTGACTGTATGTTCTTCCGCCAAACACTTGTGACCAAGATTCTTTAAGAGAAAAATTTGGAAGTAAGGATCTAGGACATAGATTACAAAGCATAAAACCTAAAAAACGAAAGGGGGAGGAGGGTGAGTGCTTTGAAAGGACAAGCTATTTGTTTGAAACAGTTACACTGCAAATACTGACAAACATATATTACCGAATTATTTTATAATAGTACTTTCACACACTATCTGCTTGCCACAAAGAATTCATCGCCCATAAAGTTATTACAGTGAAATTGCTTAGCACAAGAAACACACTACTTGAAAAATCTGTTCTGTGAAATATCAATGATTTTTCCTTTTAACACGAAAAATTATCCACACGACCCGCCACACGCCACACGCCATTCTGGCTTAGCGATACAGTGACCCATACATTTTTTAAAATATATTTCAACTTCATCACAGTTTTCGACTTACTACCATGCCATCATGATTTGTAACCATTACATAGTAACTTGTTGACTTAATTCTTAGTATGTAACATAGTTAGAAGTTAGCATGTTCTGATGATGGTAGCCAACTTCCTACCAGGATGCAGAAGTAGTTTTACAACTATAGTACACTATCACCAAAAAATATAGCCACATACTGACCATTTAAACGATTTGTAAGTTACGTTTCCCCAAATACATAGAGCGATTCACTGTAAATTAGCATATGATGATTTACTAAGAAGTCTTAACAAGTAATGATGCTATTTGTGTAAATTCAGGCTGAAATATATAGTACACGTTCCTTCTGCTTTTTCGACTTCACGAAATTTATTGGCTCAATTTCTTTCGTGAGGCAGAAGTAAACAGCTACTACTGCTGCTTTGTTAACGCTTGTCTTTATGTAACGCCATCAACAGTTTCTTAATTCAGTAATGGGTGTCAATCTGTGAATTTCGTGTCAAAATCTTTTCGCTGTTTTTCCAGATACATGTCCCGTAAATTTGTTATCAGGCTACATAGCTGAGATACCGGGACGTAAAGAAACCGCTATTTCGCTTAAAAAGAAGCTGCTTAACAGTTTATGACAAACGGAGGTCAAAAACGTAAATCTGTAAATAATTTGTGACTTAACAAATCTGGTGACAAAAATTATGGTTAAGTTATGGCTATGTTCGATGCAGTATGGTCTAGACAGAAAATGTTCGAGGAAGACTAAAAACTAATTGTATTTTGTTCAAACAAGATAGGTATTAGAACGCGCCCACATCAGACCCTACCTCGTTGAAAAAAGAGTTGATCAACTTGCAGAACAAAAGCCTATCGACATTTCTGCAAATCCAGGTTGGTTGTGACGTTACATGACGAAAACGGCACAGTGCTGAAAATGTTTCCGAGTATGAATTCCGATTGCTTGCAGTCTACATTGCCTTCACTATTTGTACAATATGACAAGCAAGACTCAGCGTTGACGAAACTGGATTATTTTACTGCAGCTGACAAACTTCATTGTTTAGTGGTAATTCAGAGGGGAAAATATCTAAGGAAAGAATACTATAGTAGTAGGATGCAGTTCAGGTGGATGTGAAAACTACCATTACTTGTCATTAGAAAAAGTTTAAAATTGGCGGTTTTAAAAATATGAGAACATTAACAGTTTAATATATGAAGTAGAAAAGCGAGTTTTCCCAAGACAAGTTGCAACTATTGTTCATAATCGACGGGAACTATCTAAACCAACTGCTCCGAAAATATTTATTCTCAATCTAAGTAAATTGCGATATCTCTCCATCAATTTATTAGAAGGATTACACACATTCCTTTCTGTGTAGAATTTTGCATGTCAGATGACTACAAATTGTTTTCGACGAGTGGGCTTTTCACTGAGGTAAGGGGAATTTTCTAAAGTACCAGGTTCTTTTGAGCCTAAAGAATTCGCAGACCCTGAAACTGAGCCGACGTTTAATGAAACATTTGGAGAAGTTTTTACATTCTTACACTATCCTACAATCCCATTGGATGAAACGTTGTAGTCTATGTAATGTATACATAGGTCGATGATAGACATTTTGGAGATCGTCCCTTGCTCTGTTGATCTGTATGACGACGAAATAAATCTTGCAGTTATCTTTCTCACCGCATCAAGAACGCAGAACTTCGTTACAAATACGTGCAGCTGTTCTGATGGGCATTCGAATGGCGAAATGAATAAAATGACATACTTAATTTGCCGAAAATTGGACGCTAAACCAGAACCGGAGAAACAAAATGCAGAAAATACAGGGTACTGTATAGAGGCTCAATGTACAGCACGCACCTAAAGGAGAATTTTAGTAGGAAATCTATTGTACTCTATAAAAACTTGACAAGATCGAACATAGTTTTTTTTTTTATTTTCATACATGCATCGCTTAACGTGCGAAAACATTTTGGGCCCTTCAGTTCCGTGATAATCTTTCACTATCTTGATAAAATTAAAAACCTGCAAGCATTTACTACATACCAAAATACTAGTTTCCTTTACCCCTTTATGCATTACTACTATTTAGGTATACAGTCGTATGAAACATCTTCGCTACGTAAGACATGTTGCATTTTACGTTTACATGATTACAATTCACACGAAGATCTAGCCAGGGGGTTCACAGAATCACTTTCTCGACCATTCCATTCCCTAGGACCATGTGAAAAAAAATGAACATTTAGATCCTTCCGTTCGTGCTTTATTGTATGACGATGGTCATTGGTCTCCTATGTAGGTTAGAGTCAAATCTTTTCGCACTGACGAGAAAGTAGTTTTTACGACTGCCACTCTCAACTCTCGTATAATATTCGTGACACCTTTTTCGCGATGATACAAAACTAGCTGCATTTTGAACTTTTCCGATGTCCTCCGTCAACCCTATCTACTAAAGGTTCAATATTTATTGACAAGACTATTTTGTCAAATCTTCGGTACACTGAAGCGAGCTCGCGCTATCAATAATATTGACAATAGATAACGCTTTTTTATAAGGTTAAGACAGCGAACACCCAACAGGAAGCGTGCTGCAATTTTACTAGCTATAGTTTGCAAGCAACAGAAAACGAAAAAGAGGAAATAGGTCCGAGAATGTTTGAAAAGACGGTGCAACTGGTAATTTATTGACACATCAGACCACGGACCCAAAAGATATCAAATGATTTCCCGATGAGTCCTGCATCGTACGACAAGTCAATACCGACACGAGATGAAACAGCAGCAAAGTACGTTAATAAGAAAGGCAACCGCAGACTACAGGAGATAGGAGTAACAGTTTTCCGGCAACAGGCGGGCAATTCTAATGCGTTCTGTAATATCAGTAAGCATTTAGTAAAAATCTATGGGAACCTGTGAAGCAATTATATATGCCTAGAAACTCTATGTTGAGGCAATTAACATGAAACATTTGCGATACGTGATAATTAGGTGAAATAGACATGCATTTCAAACATCTCTCATTAGTCATTGCAAATAAGTGATGGTACTGATCCCCCATGGTACACAAAACGGGTCAGATCGTTGTTGCACAAGCAACGAAAAAAAAGCATGCCAAATTTAAAAGAATGCAAAATCCCAAAATTGGCAAAGTTTTACAGAAGTACGAAATATGGCGCGTTCTTCAATGCAAGATGCTTTTAATAATTTCCACAACGAAATTCTGTCTCGAAATCTGACAGAAAACCCAAAGAGATTCTGGTCAACATAAAGCACACCAGTGGCAAGACGCAATCAATACCTCCACTGCGCTATAACAACGGTGATGTCACTGATGACAGTGCCACTAAAGCAGAGTTATTAAACACGGTTTTCCGAAACTCCTTCACAAAAGACGACGAAGTAAAATATTCCTGAATTCCAATCAAGAACAACTGTCAAGACGAGAAACATAAGTAGATATCTTCGGTGTAACAAAGCAGCTTAAATCACTTAATAAAGGCAAGGCCACCGGTCCAGATTCTATACCACTCAGGTTCTTCTCAGAGTATGCTGATACAATATTTAGCAATTATATACAACCACTCGCTCACAGAAGATCCGTACCTAAAGACTGGGAAATTGCTCAAGTCACACCAATACCCAAAAATGGAAGTAGTACTAATCCGCTGAATTACAGGCCTATCATTAACGTCTATTTGCAGTAGGGTTTGGAACATCTACTGTATTCGAACATTATGAAGTACCTCGAAGAAAACTATTTATTGACACAGTTAGCATGGTTTCAGAAAATATCGTTCTTGTGAAACAACTAGCTCTTTACACTCAAGTAATGAGTGCTATCGACAGGGGATGTCAAATTGATTCCATATTTTTAGATTTCCAGAAGGCTTTCGACATCTCATCACAAGCGTCTTCTAACAAAACTGCGTGCCTACGGAGTATCGTTCGGTCGTGCGACTGGCTTCGTTATTTCCTGTCAGAAAGGTCACAGTTCGTAGTAATAGACGGAAAGTCATCGAGTAAAACAGAAGTAATATCCGGCGTTCCCCAGGGAAGTGTTATAGGCCATCTATTGTTCCTGATCTATATTAACGACGTAGGAGACAATCTGAGTAGCCGTCTTAGATTGTTTGCAGATGATGCTGTCATTCACCGTCGTGTAAAGTTATCAGATGATCAAAAACGACTTGCAAAATGATTTAGATGACATATATGTACGGTGCGAAAAGTGGCAATTGACCCTGAGTAAGGAAAAGTGTGAAGTTGTTCACATGATTACTACAAGAAATCGGCTAAATTTCGATTACGCGATAAGTCACACAAATCTGAAGGCTGTAAATTCAACTAAATACTTAGGGATTACAATTACAAATAACCTAAATTGGAACGATCACATTGATAATATTGTGGGTAGAGCAAACCAAAGACTGATTCATTGGCAGAACACTTAAAAAGGTGCAACAGGTCTACTAAAGAGACTGCTTACACCACGCTTGTCCGCCTTATTCTGGAGTATTGCTGTGCGGTGTGGGATCCGCATCAGGTGGGACTGACTGATGACATCGAAAAAGTACAAATAAGGGCAGCTCGTTTTGTATTATCGCGAAATAGGGGAGATAGTGTCACAGACATGATACGTTAATTGGAGTGGCAATCATTAAAACAAAGGCGTTTTTCGTTGCGATGGGATCTTCTCATAAAATTTCAATCACCAGTTCTCTCCCCCGATTGCGAAAACATTGTTGGCACCCACCTACATAGGGAGAAAAAATTAAGTGCTCGTTTTTCCCGCGTGCCGTTCGAAAGTGGAACGGTAAACAGATTGCTTGAAGGTGGTTCATTCAACCCTCAGAGGTACTTTATTGTAAATAGCAGAGTAATCACGTACACGTAGACGAAGGTATGACGTTTTTCGAAGTGGAAGCATTTTTCCTAACTGCTACGTAATTCACTAATCTGTACTATAGTTTCAAATTAATAAAGCAAGCAGTGTTTTAGAGAATCCTCCGTTAACTAGCATAAAATAGCATATAGAATGATTAACCCTACATAGATCTATTAGAATTGTACGTGTGTTAAAAGAGTACTAAACATTTAAAATGGGGTATGATATACACAAAAGGCGAAACAAAAACTAAATGCACACTAACGCCGCGAGGCTGGGACATGAAGCTCTTAATATCTGAATGGAGAATATTGTCGAACCGTCAATATTATACCTCACACATTCTGTACGTATTGACGATACTACGAATATTTTGAGGGCCATTAACGCTACTCGTCAGTATTTTCACCACTGACTATACGCACTCACTGATGGTCAATATACTGGCGGTTTGACAATATTATTGAACGTATGAGGGCTTCAAGTAACCAATACCGCGCAGCAATGCTCCAAAAGAGGGCAGGCAAGCGTAGTGAAGGCAGTCTATGGTAAATTTGTTACGTCTACGAGTTCTGCGAAAACACCTTGTCTTTAGTTCGCCTCCGCAAGCCGTTTTATACGTTATGGTTCCAATTTAAGTAAATAGTAACTGTGGCGGTTACCCACTTTTCGCACCACACACATGTCTCTTTTCAATCATTTTCCAATAAGTTTTGCGTTTTGATCTTCTGGTGATTCTACTAGATAGTAAAGCATCAGTTGCAAAGAATCGGAGAGGTCTGCTCAGACTGTCTTCTACATTTTTCATACAGATTAAGAACAAAGGACCTATAGCACTTCCTTGAGTTAACCCCACATTTCTCTTCACACGAAAACTCCCAGTCAATTACTATGAAATGTGACATAACATAATACCGAACACTATGATCTGTCAATGGCAACTGTCTTCATTTAAACATTTAATTAGTGTTTGTTCTATATACACTTACGGTCACGTCAACGCTCCGCCTAACCCCTACTTTTTTACCATTGAGGGATTTGTTGGGTGTTTGGACTCAAAATTAAAGTACTTTAATTCTACAATGGCAGTTCAAAACTGGCTCTGACCACTATGGGACTTAACTTCTGAGGTCATCAGTCCCCTAGAACTTAGAACAACTTAAACCTAACTAACCTAAGGACGTCACACACATCCACGCTCGAGGCAGGATTCGAAAATGCGACCGTAGCGGTCGCTCGGTTCCAGACTATAGCACCTAGAACAGCTCGGGCATACAACGGCAGTGTCTTAGAATGTTTTCATTCAGAGAGTTCTGAAACATGGTAAGCATAAATGGAAACAGTTAACGCTAACTACCGTCCAAAACACTTCGTCCCGTTTTGGAGGCGTTGGACCAACAGGAGAGAAGATTCCCTATAAATTACATACTGGATTTTCGTCCGAATTTTCATAGCCTAGCTAAGAGTGGCAAATGGACAAATAGGGAAGGTATTAAATTTAGCAGTACGACGACTTGTTTCGAAGAAGAAGAAGAAGAAGAAACAAGTAACTGCTTGAAAGCAAAGACGGTACTCAGAAAATTTAATAATTTTGCTCTCTTCAGGTATTAGGCGAAACTACCTTTATCTCCTCTTCCTCGACACTTACAATTCCTAGCCTTTAAAGGGAGTGTGTCACTCTTCTTTGTACGTGTTCGCGCCAAAAGTCAGTAATTTAAGGGAAAATATTTCTTGAGCAGCTACTGTTAGCTAGGAAAACGTAATGTCAAAAAGCTCGTCTCTTCAAGGCCCCGCTATTTTGAGCATAATCTTTGCATATTTATGTGATATTTAATTCAAGACGGCTCTTTGAATTACGTTCTAAATTCTGGACTTTTAGGGAAAGGAGAACGCTAGGAAAACAAATGTTCTTTCAACAAAAAATGAGAAAAAAATTGGGAATAAAAAATTGGGAAAACTGTTCAAATGTCTTGCGAAATTATTTGTGTAAAAGTAGAAACATAATTGATTAGAGAAACATTTGACGCGCCTACAATGTTTATCATGTAGAGCCAATGTAATGCCGATTGAGAAGTTAATGTACGACGTTGAACTAAGAATCTCCAGAGTACCAGGATTGTTTTTGGTGGATTATGTAGACCGTGCCGTCTGCTGTTGTATGTCCTTGACATATTTCAACCATCTATGCCCGAAAATTTAAGTAAACTCCGAAAATTTTTCAGCATGAGAAAAATTTTAGAGAATCCTTGGAACTGCACGAAAGTGAATGCATCATTTCGGGCACCGTTCAAAGGCGCTACAAGTGTGTGTGTGTGTGTGTGTGTGTGTGTGTGTGTGTGTGTGTGTGTGTGTGTGTGTGTGTAATTATTTTCATATTAAACTGAGTATTTTAAACATTTGAAGTTCCTCACTTTTTTGGATAATCAGTAACAGTCAGTTATGATATTTACAGTCGTCTGCGGGGAGACAGTGTCGCGGAGAAACACGGGCTACAGTACCTGCAACAGCGAACGGCCCAGCACCGGTAGCCCAGCGCACAGTACGGACGGACGGACGGACGGACGGACGGACACACACACGTGTCGTGGCAGTGTACTCACGCTCGCGGCTCACGGACGACGCGCCGCCTCATCGCGTGCCGGGCCAGCTCACGTCGTCGCCTCCCGCTGGCACACACTGCTCCACTCGCGGCCACGGCCTACACTCTGCAGCCGCACACGCTACGTCAGCACCATAATGCTCGCGAACCAGCTTCAGCTTATCGAGCCCCAGCGCTTCCGCTCTTCCCGTTACCACGTAGCGCCATCTGCAGTCTACGGTTTGCACCCTCTCCAAACGTTTCCGAAATGACTAATGCAGTCACTCCCAACCGTAACTGTACAACAGTAAAAGCCGCTGCCACCAAATTCGCTACGTCTTCATGTATACTCCACGAGCTCTAATTTTTCTCATTTTCTCGTCACGGTCATTTCGCGAGATCTTGACGCGTTTCCACGTGGCGGATAACTGGATTGGGTCTGCACCTGTATAATCCACTTTGCAGAGGAAACTGCTGCAATTTTCCTTCCGATGTCATTTGTAGACCAGTTTACGAAACCTATGTATATTGAGGAAGCAGTAAAGGAAACAAAAGAAAAGTTTGGAGTAGGTATTAAAATCCATGGAGAAGAAATAAAAACTTTGAGGTTCGCCGATTACATCGTAATTCTGCCAGAGACAGCAAAGGACTTGGAAGAGCTGTTGCTTGAAAGCAAACAGGGTACTCAGAAAATTTAGTAATTTTGCTCTCTTCAGGTATTAGGCGAAATTGCCTTTACTCTCATACTCGACACTTATAATTTCTAGCCTTTAAAGGGAGTCTGTCACTTCTTTGTACGTGGTCGCTCTAGAAGTCAGTAATTTAAGGAGAATATAAGATGAACATCAACAAAATCAAAACGAGGATAATGGAATGCAGTCGAATTAAGTCGGGTGATGCTGAGGGAATTAGATTACGAAATGAGTCACTTAAAGTAGTAAAGGAGTTTTGCTATTTGGGGAGCAAAATAACTGACGATGGTTGAAGTAGAGAGGACGTAAAATGTAACCTGGCAATGGCAAGGAAAGCGTTTCTGAAGAAGAGAAATTTGTTAACATCGAGTATTGATTTAAGTGTCAGGAAGTCGTTTCTGAAAGTATTTGTATGGAGTGTAGCCATGTATGGAAGTGAAACATGGACAATAAGTAGTTTGGACAAACAGAGAGTGGAAGCTTTCGAAATTTAGTGCTACAGAAGAATGCTGAAGATTAGTAGGGTAGATCACATAACTAATGAGGAGGTATTGAATAGAATTGGGGAGGAGTTTGTGGCACAACTTGACAAGAAGAAGGGACCGGTTGGTAGGACATGTTCTGAGGCACCAGGGTATCACAAATTTAGCATTGGAGGGCAGCGCGGAGGGTAAAAATCGTAGAGGGAGACCAAAAGATGAATACACTAAGCAGATTCAGAAGGATGTAGGTTGCAGTAGGTACTGGGAGATGAAGAAGCTTGCACAGGATAGAGTAGCATGGAGAGCTGCATCAGAGCAGTCTCAGGACTGAAGACCACAACAACAACAACAACAACAACAACAACAACAACAACGTTTCCACCATCGTTGCTGTACGGAGAAAGAAGAAGTTGTTAAGTCAATAACAAAAAGGTAAAAAGAAACACATATTAGATTTTTTCAACATCATTTTCCTTATTTTGTAAAACAAGGGTATCATTGATCATGTTAAGCACCACAAATGACACTAATGTTACAATGAAAATCATCTCACCTGTATTACTCCACATTTACTGTGTTACGAGCGGTTGTATTCGTTGGACATCTTCGGGTTGTCGAGTTGTGCTAAAGTCATGGCGCAAATGGTGTGGTTGTCGTACGTTTATGTTGAAGACCAAGTCCAAAAGAAATGACCACAAACATTCTGACAACCGCCTGGAGAGCAGAGAAGGCGTGCAACGTATAGCAAACTACCCAACCTGAAGGTGTTTAACGAACGAAACGGGTTGTAACAAAATAAATGTATAATACTACAGCTGAGGTAGTTTTCATTAATCATTAACAAAGGATATGACTGCCTGATCACGCCAAGTCGCAAATAAGTTGTACCAGCGGCACACAATCATACAATTGAAACTTTACACTCATCACAGTTAAAATATTCAAATGTTCCCACGCGTATCCACTCTCTACTGTGCTGAGTGCACAATTTAAAAAGTGTCATGATGTTCAACCATTTTTAAGATTTGGCGTAGTATGAAAATCATATCCTTATTTTATAAAAAAACGAAATGTTGTAGAAAATGGGAAAAAACCTTATACGAGTAATTTTTTACCTTTCTGTTTTAGACTTACAACCTTTCCTTTCCACGTACAGTATTGGTAGTGAAAATATAAGATTCCCAAACCGATCTGCGAATGAAGCTCACAGAAAAATTGTAGCCTTCCGTAGGATCTATACCCGCTACCCGAAAAAAAAAGAAGTACGATGCATGTAGGAAGAAGTAAAGCTTTGTCTGGTCATTCTTGGAACGTATGATCTCGGAATTTTAAGGGTAAACTGTCCGTAGACACAGCAAACGTCTTACTGCGACTGCCAACGCAATTTGATAAACATCTTCGAAACGTCCCCAACCTTACTAAACGAAGACATGCGAAACAGATATTCTCTAGCTTTCACGTTGACCCTGCCTGGTAAGAGTCGCAGACTGAAGACCAATACTCAAGAACCAGCTGAAAGTGGTGTTTTTTTCGCCCGCACGCCACTTCTTACGTGGATTAGGATTCTTGCAATCAATCTCATCCTACCATCTGCTTTTTCTACGACTCCGTAACCAAGCGAGGTAGCGCACTCGACAAGAATCACATAGTCCACTCGCTACCTTGATTTAGGTTTTTCGTAGTTCCCTTAAGGCGCTTAATACAAATATGGAGCGAACGTAAAGCTCGTGTTAAGCTAGTTATCAATCTGTTTTTTTTTTTTTTTTTAATGTGTGTGAAATCTTATGGGACTTAACTGCTAAGGTCATCAGTCCATAAGCTTACACACTACTTAACCTAAATTATCCTAAGGACAAACACACACACCCATGCCCGAGGGAGGACTCGAACCTCCGCCGGGACCTGCCGCAGAGTCCATGACTGCAGCGCCGTAGACCGCTCGGCTAATCCTGCGCGGCATCAATCTGTTATCAAAACCTTTACATCTTCATCTACACTCCGCAGGCCACCTTACTGAGTGCGACTCAGGGAACTTTGAGTAGCAGTGTCACCTTCCCCTTTTCCTGTTCCTGTCATGAATGGCTCGCGGGAAGAGCGACTGTTGGCAAGCCTCCGCGTCAACTCGTATCCCTAATTTTTACCTTCGTTGTCTTTCCGTGATGTATACGAAGGAGGAGACAGCATATTGATTGATTCTTCTAGGAACGCACGCTCTCGGAGCTTTAACGCCAAAGCCCGCCGTGATGCAGATCGCATCTCTTGCGGCGTGTGTCACTGGAATTGGTTGGGCATCTCCGTGAGGCTTTCGCGCTTACTAAATGAACCAGTAACGAAACGCGTCGCTGATCTCTGGATATTCTCTGTTTCCTCTAGTCCTGTTTCCTCTAGTCCTATTTCCTCCGGTCCTTCTTCACGAGTCAAGTGGTCCTTGGCCACTGTCAAGTGGAGACTGGTGTGGTTGTTGCCCTCATACAGGGTAAACATTAATAAAACCGACAAACTGCAGGGACGGATTCTTGACTGAAAATGGAGGGAAAAAGGTCCTATGAACATGTGTCCGGAAATGCATCGTTGCCACGGTAGATGGCGCTGACGAATGAAAGTTCCTCGGACCACGTGCCGTGTCTGTAACCCACAGATGATGATTATGCAGACTGATGATGCCCGTTCTGGTAAAGAATGCTTCGTCTATAAAGACGACCGATAACAGTAATGCCATAGTTGTGATGGTCTGGTGCAAAAACCACCGACAAAATCCTTCCCGTTGAGCGGAATCCGCTGCTGATTATATTTGTACCCGTTGCAGGTGATAGGGATAGTAGTGACTGTCGTGGGGGATACACATAATTGTTCTTTGGCTTGTACCATGTTGGCGGGCCACTTGCCTGGAGCTTGTACTACGGTTCGTCTCAATATCCTGTAGAACGTAGTCCTCCAATTCTGGTGTATGCACAGTCCGCCGTTTCCCTGCACGTTCGTCTGTCTGAAAGGACCCATAAACACACAAACGCCCAAAATGGTTCAAATGGCTCTGAGCACTATGGGACTAAACATCTGAGGTACCAGTCCCCTAGAACTTAGAACTACTTAAATCTAACTAATCTAAGGACATCACACACATCCATGCCCGAGGCAGGATTCGAACCCGCGACCGGATTCGAACCTGCGACCGTAGCGGTCACGCGGTTCCAGACTGAAGCGCCTAGAACCGCTCGGCCACTCCGGCCGGCGCCCAAAATGGGTTTGAAATGTTGTGTGATGTGGTTGGTGTCTGTGATGGTATTTGTTTTGGTATAGCCGTGCTGTTTCTCGATTGTTTCCACCTGCTTGGCCGTACGAAAACACCAATCGACTTGTTCCCGACATGAATACCGAATCATTCTGCTGCTTAATACGCTGCGTCAATCACACAGTCTGCAACGCAAGGAACACACGGCACGCAGTAAGAGGGACTTCCATTCGCCAGTGCCATCTACCGTGGCAACGATGCATTTCCGGACACACGCTCATAGAGCCCTTTTTTTTCCCTCCACTTCCAGTAAGGAAGCCATCCTCGCAGTTTGTCGGTTTTATTAATGTACATCCCGTATTGCCCTATCTGTGACGTCCCGTTAACGGAATACTTTGAGAACATCGTGCTGGACATGTCTCCTGCAAACCCTACTTGCATTTACCATTATGTCGACGACATATTCGTTGTATGGTCTCATGGATGTGAAATGCTGTCGGACGGTGCCTCAGCCACAGTGTTTACCGACAACGCACCTACAAGGTGGCAACTATCGCCCATCACGTTCTGTTCTGAGGACCTCAAGGCATTGAGCGAAAGCAATTTCAGCCGCTGAAAACCTGCCGAAAGAAATGAGCCACTTACAGAAATGTCAAAGGAAAACGGCTACAACCACCATCAAATTTAGGAAGCCATTTCACCAAAGACTCGTAAACGGAATCCCACTGAGGTGAACACAGAGAAGCTTGCGTTTTTACCGTTCTATGGCTCAATATCAGGAAAGATAGCCAACCTGTAAGGAGTCCTGGAATCGATTCAGACTTCACGACAGAATAAAAAATTCGACAACTTATGAGACTGGTGACAGATGATGTGAGCCTAAGAACGCCAGGAACATACAAAATACCGTGTGGGTGTGGACAGTTTCAAGTTGGACGGACTGGGCGCACTACAGAACTGCGCCACATACCACACGAATTCCCGCTTACAGATTTCCGAGAAAACAGAGGTAGCAGAATATAATATGGAAAACAGACACCGAAAAGATTTATTATTAAACGAACAACTGATTTCTGGGACAGCGTTTTAAGAGTAGCGACCGACATAAAAATATCTGAAAAAATACTCAATCTAATCAGGACGTATGGAAATTATCCTACTCCAGACGTAAAAGATGGTCCCTTCTTTTCTTTTTCAACAGATGCGCCACCTCAACCATCCACAAAAATTCGAAAACTTTACTGGCGTACAAAGCCTGTAAATAATGAAATATATGTACGTGCTCCCTTCCGGAAGGAACACTTAACTCATAATTCTTATGAACAACGCACAAGAACGGTTCCGTACATATAAATGAGTCCGACTACCACAAAAAAACTTTCGATGCACCCTATGGGCTGTCTGTTGGGTGATATATACATGTTGCTAATCATTACCTTACGTAAGCAATAGTGTACCCAGAAGATTAAGTCGTAATTTCACTTAAGAACAAGTCGGTATTAGAATAAGGATTTAACCTACATTGGAGAGGCAAGAAGTCCGAGAATGTTTTGTACACCAAGTCGGTATATTGCACTTTTTTGCTTACGTGTCTCCTCCCCTCTCAATGTTTTAAAGTATTTTTACTTACTCGTACTGCGAGTTACAATGCTGTCTTGTTATAATTAGTTATTGCAAAAAGGTGGGAAATGAAGGAGATGATACTTGGATAAGTTGAAAGAACCAAAGGTTGTTGATGAGAGTTTCAGAGGCAGCATTAGGGAACAATTGACATGAACAGGGGAAAGAAATACAATAAAAGAAGAATGGGTAGCTTTGTGACATGAAATAGACAAGGCAGCAGAGGATCAAATATGTAAAAAGATGAGGTCTATCAGAAATGCTTGGGTAGCATAGGAGATATTGAATTTAACTGATGAAAGGAGAAAATATAAAAATCCAGCAAATGAAGCATGCGAAAGAGAATACAAACGTCTAAAAAATGAGACTGACAAGAAGTGCAATATGGCTAGGCAGGAATGGATAGAGGAGAAATGTAAGGACTTAGAAGCGTATTTTTCACTAGGGAAAAGATAGATGTTGTCTACAGGAAAATTAAATAAGCCTTCGGAGAAAAGAGAAACAGCTGTATGAATATCTAGAGCTCAGATGGAAAACTATTCTTAAGCAAAGAAGCGAAAGCTAAAATATGGGAGGAATCCGTAGAGAGGCTATACAAGGGTAATGAACAATAAGCCTATATTACAAAAAGGGATGAGGAAACAGATGAAGTTGAATCAGGAGATATGATACTGCGAGAAGAATTTGACGAAGCTCTGAAAGATCTTAGTCGAAGCAAAGCACCTGTAGTCGACGACATTTCGTCTGAACTACTGATCCATGGGAGAGCAAGCCATGGCGAAATTATTCCATCTGGTGTGCACGATATATGAAACAGGCAAATATCCTTAAATGTAAAGAAAACTCCAATTCAGAAGACAAAAGGCGCGAACAGTTTCGAACGTTACCGAGCTATTTGTTTAATAAGTCATGTTTGCAAAATACCGACACGAATTGTTTACAGAATAAAGCCAAAATTTGTAGATACGGACCTTGAGGACGATCAGTTTGCGTTCCAGAGAAATGTAAGAATATGCGAAACCGTACTGACTCTATTACTAATGTCAGAAGACAGACTGAAGAAAGGCCAATTTATGTTTATAGCACTCGTAGGAGTAGAGAAAGCCTCTGGCTACCTAAACTGCAATACATTCTTTAGAACATAAAGGTGGCAGGGGTAAAATATAGGGAACCAAATGTAAACTTCTACAGATATCAGACAGCTCTTATAAGAGTGAAGGGTATGACAGGGAAGCAGTGGTTGAGAAGGGAGTGAGTCGGGCTTGTATCCCATCCCCGATGTTATTCAATCTGTACATTGAGCAAACAGTAAAGGAGACCAAAGAAAAATTTCGAGAAGAAATATTTGGGTGAGCAGATGAACGGAATGGGCGGGAGAATATAATATGAACATCAACGAAAGAAAAACAAAAGAATGTAAATTAACTCAGGCTACGCTTAGGGAATTAGATTACGAAATGGGACACTAAAAGTGCTAGATAAGTCTCATCATTTGGGAAATAAAATAACTGATGATGGCTGAGGTAGAGAGAATATAAAGACTGGCAATGCCACAAAAAACGTTCTGAAAAAGAAAAATTTGTTAACATCGAATATAAATTTAGATGTTAGGCAATCATTTCTGAAGGTATTTGTCTGGAGTGTAGCCCTGTACGAAAGTGAAAACTGAACGATAAGCAGTTCAAACAAGAAGAGAATAGAAGCTTTTTTAAATGTGGTTATACAGAAGAAATCACATCAGAGGGGTAGGTCGCGTAGAGGTACTGAACAGAATTGGGGAGAAAAGAAATTTGTGGCATACCTTGACTAAAAAAAAGGGATCGGTTGATAGAACATAATCTAAGACATAAGGAATCATCAATTTGGTACTGGAGGGACGTGTGTGGGCGGGTGAGTAAAAATTTTATAGAGAGACGAAGAGGCGAATAGCGTACGCAGGTTCAAATGGATATATGTCACAGGAATAATTCGGAGATGAAGAGGCTTGCACAGGATAGAGTAGCGTGGAGAGCTGCATCGGTCTTGTCTTCGGACTTCACCACGACAACAAAATCAGCTATTATGACACGTTCTTATGAAATAATTATAACGAGAATCAAATGTAACAAGCAAACTTCTCAAAATTGCAACATCCTCATAACTTGTATTGTTTGTATCTTTTATTGAAAGCTCTTTCCTCAATACTATCTTGACAACAAAAAACCGCTATGTATGGCCACTTGTGCAGAAGAGGTAAAGTAGTAAGCCTGCACTCTTATAGTTAGTGCAGTTCAGTAGAGCGCGTTCTGTTCCCAATCGTCGAGGAGACAACGCAGCTAGTGCACGAAGGGTCTGCTAACATGCCTTGAAGGGTCATTTCACACTTAAGCCTTCCTCTCACGAAACATGAAAACGCAGTGGACGAGGAGCTGCTGACATCACAGCGTGGAATTACAGGTTCCACTACACTGCAGAGCGCAAAATAAAGAATCTGGCTTTCAGATTTTTGCCTCGTGGAGAGGAACATGGCCAATAAGAAGCGACATCGTTTTTACCTCACAAGCAGAGCTTTGGAGCCGCCATACTGTATAGAGCTAAATTCCGTAGTTATTTTTTTATTGCAGAGTATGTGGCATGAACAAAACGCGTCGTTTTACTTACAATTTGTTCTAACAAAAGGCAGGAAACTACATATTGGTACGTAAAGGCTTCCTGTAGTTGACGTTTTTAGCGTTATGACTCGTGTGCTACAGAAGTACGCCACTTCACTGCTACGGCACAATGATCATCTGTCAAAAACGCATCTTTTTGGTATAATTTGCCTATTAAATATCAAATAATGACATTTTAAAACACAGCCTTCAGACAGCGTATGCCGATTGCTATATTGAAGCTGTAGCACAGTTGGGAGCGTCGTGAGCTCGAGAGTTGTGAAGGAAAAGGTAGCAGGACCGCCCACCTCCTTCCAGCTTTTTCTCACCTTTTGTTTTCAAGAAGATTCTGAGTCTTTCGTATTCATTTAATGGAAGTATGATCGCAAAAGTTGATGTTGTTTATTATAAACAATGTATCTCCTGTAATTCTTGTTGCGAAGGCCAGCGACTGGAATATTTCTCCAGAAGCGAGAAATCTTAGCGTGACTTCCAGTCTATGAAAGTAACAGAAGTTACAAACTGGAAGTTTCTGCTATTATGAAACTTTCTGTAAAATAATGGTTTAATGACTAGCTCATGTAAATATCATTTTCAGTGACATTGAGCGGCTTCAAAAAAAAAAAAAAAAAAAAAAAATATCTCCTCTTCCATTAGAACGAAATTGCGACAAGGAACTCGGTCTAGAAAACTCTGTGATGAAGTATGTTGTTTCAGTGTTGGTAGCCAGTGCAACATCGAGAATATGGACATCATTCCCGCGTGAATCGACTACTCCTTCTGCACCTTAACTACAATCAGTTTAAAACCGAAAACTGGAGAAAAATTCAATTCAGTTAACGAATAATTTCTAGCCTACTAGTATGTATCTCATATCGTTGTAAAACATTATGTAGTGTTCCTCTACAGACAATTCGCTGTTCAAGCAATCGATGAATCCAGAATCTTCTTGCCGGCGGTTCTAGGCGCTTCAGTCCGGTAGCGCGCTGCTGCCACCGTCGCTGGTTCGAATCCTGCCTCGGGCATGGATGTGTGTGATGTCCTTAGGTTAGTTAGGTTTAAGAAGTTCCACGTCTAGGGGACTGATGATCTCAGATGTTAAGTCCCATAGTGCTTAGAGCCATTCTGAACCAGAATCTTCTTCACCATTTTCTTCGGTCTTCTTCGATAATCGCTAACAGAGTTAACGCAGCTACTTTACGCGCGTCCATTTTCGTAAAGAAACCCTGTAGTTTGTGAGACAAACACAGCCGATAATGGCCGCCGGAGAGTGCTGAGCACGCAAATCACGTTACCTAGCCCGTCCCGCGTGCTGACGGCTGTCTTTAGTGATGTCAGATGTCCCGTTCACGTCCACGTCTGTGTTAGCTGCCCCGAGCCGTGTGAGGGCGGATCTAGAATGTGTGCGCACTCTCATCTGACGGCAAGAAGAGTTGTCTGCAGAGAAACATGTCCGCCGAATTGGGGTGCATCACAGTGACATCATCCGGACAGCCAAGCGCTGTAGTGAGACACAAACCAAGCCTCTTAAGTGTCGCCCAGGTCAACACTATCAGCTCATAACCGCTATCTACAGATTATGGTTCGTAGGTGCCTGGAGGTAAATATTACAGAACTGCGCACATGCTTTCTGTAGCGCACTGGGAACTGGAAGAGCTTTATCGACAGGGAGAGAAAGTAACCATCTTCAGGCTATCAAACTAGACGCTGCATGCGTCCACTGCAAAACGACACAATGCCGTGTACGGATGTCTGACGCCAGTATAGATGTCCTTGGGTTGTGGTTTTCAATCCGAAGACTGGTTTGACGTAGGTCTCCACGCTAATGTATTCTGTGTAAGCCACTTCAACCCTGGAGAACTACTGCAGCCTCCATACAATTGAACCTCTTACTAAAGTCAAAGCCAGGTCTCTTTTTAAAATTTTTATCCCTTACGCCTCCTTCCATTATCAAATTGACGATTCCTTGATGCTCACCTTGTGTCCTATCAAATAACCCATTATTTTCCCTCAAAGTCGATTCAGAACCTCTTCACTGCTTAACCAATTACCCATCTAGTCTTTGGCATTCTTCTGTAGCATCACATTTCAAAACTTTCTACTCTTTTTCCGTCCCAACGATTTGTTTTCCACATTTCAATTTTTTTTACAAAACTACGCTCCAGAAAATACTCTTCGACACACAAATTTACGTTCGATGTAAAAAAATGTTTATCTTCCCGAGGACTCCATCGACATCGTGAGTAATCTGAGGACTGTGCAGCGTGAGTACAGGATCTTCCAACCTTCTACTCAGCTCTAGAATCAACATTTTGGCGGTGATTTCGCCTTTAAAAAAGGTAATGCATAAACTCGGTGCACCAATGTCTTTACCATCTCTCTCCAGCAGTCAGTAATCAAATGAATGGAATTGCCTATGATATTGAAAACGGTACTGAATGCTATCCAACAGTATATTTTAATTTCACGGCTATGGGAAGACGTGCATTTTTAATCAGACTGCCTTTATTCCCTTCATTGCTTTCTTTTTATTTTGCAGAAACGTTTTTCCCTATAAAGCTTTTTTCTTCATTACCTGCACCCTTCCAATCTACGCCCTGACTCGTTTATAGACGAGCAAATGGTGCAATTTTTGTGAGGAGTGTATGTGGTATGGCTTTGGCAGCTTGGCAGTACACGAAAAGCAATTGAAAAAAATATAAAATATCGTTTTCCCCACCTCCTAAAACAGTAATTCCAGCGCACTTACTCGAGGAGGTATGAGGCCGGTAAACAGCGAAATGGTAGATAAAAGTGCAGAAGATATGGTAATTATCTCTGTGTGGACAGGGTGTTAAGCGCAAAGGCTTTCCTAAGGCATCAACTCCCTGGTACACACACGACACTAAGTAAATGTTATAAAATTAAGTGAGGTGCGCGCCTGTGTGTGTGTGTGTGTGTGTGTGTGTGTGTGTGTGAGAGAGAGAGAGAGAGAGAGAGAGAGAGAGAGAGAGAGAGAGAGAGAGAGGGAGAGAAAGAGAGAAGAGGAAGAGAGAGAGAGAGAGAGAGAGAGAGAGAAGAAGAAGAAGAAGAAGATACTTTTTCGCCATTGGTCATTTCGACCCATCTGGGAGAGCTTCCGGCACAGCGTTGTAATACTGTCTAAGAATGCGCAGATTAGCTTTTCCACTTCAGTTAAAAAAAAAAAAAAAAAAAAAAAAAAAAAAAGCTTAGTACGGACACCACATGGTACAAAAACGACAAATATGTTTTTTTTTTGGACACACTGTCGCCTACATAATACACGTCTGTGGCTATTCGAGGTGCATCATCCTCGATAAGTGTTGGGGAAAGAGCGAACATTCACTTAGGGCAAGATCTGTGGTTATAAATACAGTTTAACCCCAATGGTCGAGGGTAGACAAAAGAGAACATGCCACAAAAGTCAACACACAAATTTGTAACTGCGACTCAACCGAGAAATAACAGGAAAACTGGTTCTTTGAATAGGCCACGATCATTATCATTCCTTATTTTCCTCCATTCAAGTTAATAGTTCAAATGGCTCTGGGCACTATGGGACTTCTTCTGAGGTCATCAGTCCCCTAGAACTTAGAACTACTTAAACCTAACTAACCTAAGGACATCACACACATCCATGCCCGAGGCAGGATTCGAACCTGCGACCGTAGCGGTCGCGCGGTTCCATACTGTAGCGCCTAGAACCGCTCGGCCACTCCGGCCGGCTGAAGTTAATGCTCTATATCCTCCATCCGACAGTACTGTGCAAAAAACTCAAGGACGAAAGTAACTTTCGCATGATGTCTCACCGCCATGTAACACAGCTCGACTAAGACTTCGAACGTATATACAAAGAACTGCTACAGTATAGCACAGAATGCAACTGAAAGAAAAGCTCCACGAGACGAACACAAATGACACTTTTATTAAAAGACAATAATTACACTGAAGCAGCCGCGATTTATGATGTTCCCCCGGACAACATGGTTCTCAATAGAGTGACTTGCCGTGCGGGGTAGCCGCGCGGTTGAGACGCCTTGTCACGGTCCGCGCTGTTCCGCCCGTCGGGAGGTTCGAGTCCTCCCTCGGGCATGGATGTGTGTCTTGTCCTTAGCGTTAGTTAGTATAAGTTACATTAAGTAGTGTGTAAGCTTAGGGACCGGTGACCTCAGCAGTTTGGTCCCATAAGGCCTTACCACAAATTTCCAAAAATTCATAAGAGTGTGGTTCAAAATGGTTCAAATGGCTCTGAGCACTATGTGACTTAACTTTTCAGGTCATCAGTCGCCTAGAACTTAAAACTAATTAAACCTAACTAACCTAAGGACATCACACACATCCATGCCCGAGACAGGATTCGAACCTGCGACCGTAGCGGTCGCTCGCTTCCAGACTGCAGCGCCTAGAACCGCACGGCCACTCCGGCCGGCTCATAAGAGAGTGTTATCACGACGGACGGCAATTCATGCTCTGCAACGTGCTGGCCACAAGGTTGGAAGAAAGTTGCGCTGTTCGATGTGCTCGCGCACTGTTCGCATTAAAAGGAAGTTAGGACCGAATGTACCCCTGAAAAGACGCACATGATGAAGGAGTATAGTATCACAGTAACGACTTACCAATCAGTGTACAGTGTTCAAAGATTTGGAGGTCAGTACGCCCATGCAACATTATGCCTCCCCACACTATAAGTCCTGGATCACCAAAACGATCACGTTCGAAAATATTCCTTCTTGCATTACGTGTTTCCACCTCTCCCCATGTGAGAGTACGTCCAACATTGTCGAACACGATTGTTTTGGTGGTCGAACCGTTATGGTGTGGAGAGCTATACTGCAGCATGGATGTACTGACTTCTGTAGCATACTGCAGCAGTTCTTTCTGTGGTCCATGTTTCATCGAACTACATTACTTGACAGTGACACAACATGCGTAGGTTACTTTCGTCCTTAAGTTTTGCACACTCGTATATTATCGCCAGCACAATTTCCGTTCTCGGCGTGTCCACTTTTCTTCCTGTTGAAGAGCGTAATTGCATGTTTGTTCCTTATTCAAAGTTTCTCTTCCGTATTATTTATCTTTATCCCGCGCGCAACGTTCGCCATCTTGTCGAATTTTCCAGCAGTCAAAATTTCTTCCAAACACGTCAAACACGTTCTACAGGGGGGTCCATCTGAAGTTTCGTATGACATTATCTCGAAAACTATACATCGGGGTAAAAATAGTGGGTGAAACAAGTTCGTAAGCTCAAATGGGGACATCAAGTGATACTACACTTGACCTCCAGCCCCCGCCCTCTTGGGTGGGGCGGGTGCAACTTTTAAATCTTAAATGGAAACCACAATTTTTTTATTGCAGATTCGGATTTTCCATAAAAAGGTAATCAAGTTTTGTCTGAAATATACGAAGGTTGCCCAGTAAATAATGCCCCATATTTTTTTTCTCCAGAAGTATTTATTCCACAACAATCAAATTTACATATGTGAAAGACTGATGTTTTGTCTATTTGCTTTATTTTTCCACATGATCTCCTTCAAGTTCGACGGCCTTTTTCCAGCGAGACACAAGAGCGTGTATTCCCTGCCGGTAAAAATCTGTACTCTGCCTACGGAGCCAGGTTGTCACTTCGTGAATCACTTCTTCGTCATCGGCAAAACGTCTTCCACGAATGAAATTCTTCATTGGCCCAAACAAGTGAAAGTCTGAAGGAGCCAAATCGGGGCTGTAGGGTGGATGGGGTAACACTATCCAACCCAGTTTCGCGATGTGTTCACAAGTGATTTGTGATCGACAGTAAGACACCGAGGAACCCATCTTGCACACACTTTTGAGTATCCAAGCTGATTGATAATCACATCCACACTTCCTTTGCTTACTGACAACTCCAGTGCCAATTGTCGAGTCGTAATGCGTCGATCCCGTCGAATGAGAACATCAGCCCGCTGCAACATGTCAGGCGTGACAGCCGTGGGAGGCCTTCCCGACCGCGGCAAATCTCGGAGCTCCGCAGCACCGCCCTCTGATGCTTTCACCCTCTGTGCCCAGCGACCAACAGTACTCCTATCGACTGCAGATGTTCCGTAGACTTTGCACAAGCGTTTATGAATATTGCCCACGGTTTCTTCCTCTGCTACGAGAAATTCAATCACTGCACGTTGTTTATGACGGATGTCACCTGCAGACGCCATTTTAGAACATTCCTACACCACCGCTCTCTGTCGGAGGAAATTGAAACTTTGCGTACACACGCGGGAAACTTCAAATAACTCGCACCTAAAGTGTCACATTTCTAATATTTTTTATTTCGGAAAAAAATGGGGCATTATTTACTGGGCAACCCTCGTACTTTTAAACCATTGGCAGATGGCGCTGAAATCGAGAAAAAAGTAAAATTGGGGAAGAACTCTGATTTATTTAGAATTATCCGAGAAAGACACATCAAATCGATAAAAAATGTGCACCAATTCTTTCGTTACGCCAAATTAAGCTATTTTGTACAAAATGTACTGTATCCTACTTTTAGCGTTACCCAGGAACAACGACACGGACGTAGTAGAACGATTTTCCCATGGGGTGCTTTATTAGTGTGAGTCCCCTTGCCTCTCACATGTTGTGGTGCTTCATTAGTGTGAGTACCCTTGCCTCTCACGACTTGGGGTGCTTAATTAATGAAATTAGCCCGAATAAATTGTTCCAAATTATCCCCATTTGCTTCAATGCATAAAGTTAATCGTCTACGAAAGTTGTCCACAGTTTTGAGCAGCACATCCCGTGGTATGGCTGTACACGCTCTTCGAATGCTTTGCTCCATATCGTTTCTGGTTGTGGGCTGTCTTTCATAAACAACATTTTTTAAATAACCCCACAAGAAAAAATCAGGAGATGTTAGGTCTGGTAGACGTAGGGCCACTGAATTGGTCCGCTGTGTCCTGTCCACCGACCAGGGTACCGTAAATTTAAAACGTTCCGCACATTTTTAGCATAATGGAGAGCTGCTCCATCATTTTGGAACCACATTCGTTGCCTAGCTTCTAAATCAACATCTTCCATTAGCGCCAACAAATCATCGCGGAGAAGTTGTAATTAAGATTCTCCAGTAACATTTCGGTAAAAAAAAAAAAAAAAAAAAAAAAAAAAAAAACGGTCCTATCAAATAACTGTTTCAAATTCCACACCTGACCATTAACGAACATTTGTGTTGCCTGTTAACGGGTCTGTGCCAGTGTGGATTGACAGGGGCCCAATAATGACAATCATGACGATTTAATTCACCATTGCTTTTGAATGTGGCTTCATCGGTGAATATAACGTATCTAAAAAAAATCATTGTCACCTCTTATTTCCAAGGCCCATTGGCAGAAACGCACGCGTATTTGCATATCTTTCGGCGTTAATGCCTGTGTCAGTGTGATACGATATGCATGATATGTGCCTTCAAAATCCTCAAAACCGTTGATTTCGGTATTCCAGTTTGTCTCTGAATCGCACGACTACTTATTTCGGGATCCAGTTGAACACAGGCGAGAACGGTACGAGCGCCATTTTCAATGTATTGGCGATGACGAGGTGGACGGTGCATGAATCCATTTCGAGCTCGTTGAGTGCAATTTCGAATAATGTTTTCGCTTGGATGTCGTCTGTTTGGGAAACGATCCGCATACAATTGCGCATCTGCAGCGTAATTGTTATGGCATTCACCTAAAATTAACATCATATCAACAATCTCTGTAGGAGGATAGTGAGCCATATTTTGCTAAAGAACAATTTACTTTCGTTAGCTGATGTTTACGGTTCACAATCTGAAACTGAAGTGACGTCTGATGGCATTGCACCGACCTTTATATTGAGCCATAGTTTGCAGTTTGGCCACGGTAGCACAACAGTCGGGTGAGTAGTGCAATTGTGAAGAGTTCCCTAACGAGATTTTAATACCATTCCGCCTCCCTCTATCAAAAACTGTGGTGGGTAGATACACTTTGTAAAAAAAATAGCTTAATTTGGCGTAATGAAAGAATTGGTGCACATTTTGTATCGATGCGTCCTTCTCGGATCATTCTAAATAAATCGGAGTTCTTCCCCAATTTCAATTTTTCTCGATTTCAGTGCCATCTGCCAATGGTTTAAAAATATGTTTCAGACAAAACCTGATTACTTTTTTTATGGAGAATCCGAATCTGCAATAAAAACTAGGAGTTTCCATTTAAGATTTAAAAGCTGACCCGCCCACCCAAGGGGGCACGTGTAGTATCATTTCATGTCCCCCCCTTTGAGCTTACGAACTTTTCTTACCCGCTATTTTTACCTGATGTATAGTTTTCGAGATAATCTCATCCGAAACTTCAAATGGACTACCCTGTATATTTGACAAACCCGTCAAACAATAATGTACACAATCAAATATGTGGCAAACATAGTAAACTTTGACAAATTATTTTATTGTGTGCTATGGTCTTAATATAATAGCCAGCCGCATGACGAAGTTTCACCTAGGCATTACGAAGCGAAGATCGCGTGTGGGTCGCACACGCAATGCGCGCGGCCCTTACGTGACATCGACATCTGTTACGTCAGCACATTTTCGTAATGCACGCCGAAGGTCTATTTTAGAAGTATGACAATGAACTCCCATCAGGCTGGCATCACCTTTCTTTTACAAGCTATCGTTCACAATGAGCCTTTGCTCGCGTGTCTGCTTTGTCAAACGCATGGCAGCAGTATTATGCAATGTAAACCTGGTGGATTTCCCCCATCGCAGAAATGAGATACATTTCACATGTCTTTCAACGACAATCAAAGTGTATATTGTGTTCTATAAAACAACTGCAACATCGTATTTTCAGTTTTTAAGTTTATTTCCCTTGTGAAAGCCCTCATATACTCACACACAAATTCTTCTTCGAGATATTCGTTAATGAATAATCATTCCTCACTGGGATAGTAGCTCTGCTGTTAATTGAATTACTTCGACTGAAATTTGTAGCTATATATGCTAATAGTACTTAATATAATTTCCGTATTTTATGGGCTCAGTTATCAATCACAATTTAAAAGGCTTTATTGTACATATGCTAGTACTTAAACATTTGCATTTTATAAGAACGAAAGATGATCAGTCTTTAATATCCCGTCAACGACGTGACCATTAGTGACGGAGCAGGACCTAGGCTTGGAGAAGCATGAGGAAGGGAATCGATCACGTCTTCTTCATTGGAACCATTCCGGTATTTGCCTCAGGCGATTTAGGGAAGCTACGGAAAATTTAAACTATGCTGGACAGGGATTTGAACCGGCGGTCTCCCGAATATGAGTCTAAAGACCCTCGTAAACGATGAAACATTTTGACAGACGTAACTATCCCTGCCAAATATTTGATTGTGAAAGATGCAGTTCGAGGTGTTTGTCAAGCATAATCGTATTTAAGAGAAATTTTGAGTGGCAGAAAGTTTGACAAGAAGGCGGACGTTGTTTGTGTTCACGTTTCGCCGCATATGTTTAGTGAAAAATTTGTTTATTACCATTTATCCCACCGTATCGTCAGTTTGCAATCACTACTGAGATTACGATCAAGTATACAAGCAAAATAGCGCTGACAATTACCACCAGAATGGCAGAGGTACCACTTCTTTCTCTGCCATATATTACGCATGAAGAGGTTATGAACAAAGTATTTTACCCATATAGTGACATACAAGCGGAGTCGAATGAAATAAAAGAATTTGAGATTCTCCGGTTCTTCCACGGACGATGTGGGCTATATGTTCTCACGTTGCGGTATTTTGATGAGAACTAAGTAGATGGAGAACAAATTTTCGCATACTTGTGTCTTCTTTTTCAGGTAAGGGTGAAATAACGCTGAACAAGTTATTAAACATTTCACTGTCCATTCGCAGAATGTTGATGTACTCATCAGATACTGAGTGAAATATTTCCATTAACAGGTTTCCGGTTGCATATTTCTTATTTTAAACCATTATCTGGACCAGCGTCTTGTTTTCTTCGCCTTTAAACGCAGTGCCACAGGTAGTGTTAGAAATGCTATCTGCATTTGTAGCCGTTCCCACTAGTGCCAAAATACAGCAGATACAAAAAGTGTCTGCTTCAAAAGCACGGTTAAATTGAAAAGCTTTCTTGGTACGAGTACGGAATTGTTTGACACATCCGTGGCTAGACAAGAGCGAACTTGACAGGCGAGTTTGTTCTTTTAGGAGGGACTTAATACGTTTTAAAATGTTTCATTGTCCAATCGAAGAAAGTTGATATAATTTTCGGGTTCTGAGAGTAATATTTCCTTTGGCATATTTACATGGGTAAATCTCTCATTTTAAGCTGTTCCCTGGAGCAGAGTCTTGTTTTCTTCTTCTTCTTCTTCTTCTTCTTCTTCTTCTTCTTCTTCTTCTTCTTTAAACACAGTACCAACGTCAATGCCAAGACTGCTTTGTCTGCATTTGTGGACGTGCTCACAATGCTGAAAACACACACGAACACGAACAGCATCTGCTTAAAATTGAGGTTAAACTGACAAACATTGTTTGAACGTGTACAGTCTTGCTTGGCAAATCCGTGGCTAGATAAAAGCGATTTTGTCAAACACTTTTCATTGTTTATGGGGGCCTTAGGGCAGCGGTCGCCAAACTGCACCCAAGATCCGCATGCGGCCTGAATCAAGTATTCGTGCGGCAAGCGTTTCTCAGCCGTATTTTATAATATGCATCTAGCAATTAACAGCCGAATCCGAAAACTCCAACTGGTGTTACGAGCTCCTTAAGAATGTGGTTTTCCCGTTCAGTAACAAATAAAAATGCCTGCAAAGACAGTAATACACTACGTGATAAAAAGTATCCGGACACCTGGCTGAAAAAGACTTACAAGTTCGTGGCGTCCTCCATCGGTAATGCTGGAATTCAATATGGTGTCGGCCTACCCTTAGCCTTGATGACAGCTTCCACTCTCGCAGGCTTACGTTCAATCAGGTGCTGGAACGTTTCTTGGGGAATGGCAGCCCAATCTTCATGGAGTGCTGCACTGAGGAGAGGTATCGATGTCGGTCGGTGAAGATTGGGAAAAAGTCGACGTTACAAAACATCCCAAAGGTGGTCTATAGGCGTCAGGTCAGGACTCTGTGCAGGCCAGTTGATTACAGGGATGTTACTGTCATGTAACCACGTCACCATAAGCCGTGCATTATAAACAGGTGCTCGATCGCGTTGAAAGACGCAATCGCCGTCCCTGAATTGCTTTTCCACAGTGGGAAGCAAGAAGCTGCTTAAAACATCAATTTAGGCATGCGCTGTGATAGCGCCACGCAAAAGAACAAGGGACGCAAGCCCCCTCCATGAAAAACACGACCACACCATAACACCACCGCCTCTGAATTTTACTGTTGGCACTACACATGCTGGCAGATGACGTTCACCGGGCATTCGCCATACCCACTCCCTGCCATCGGATCGCCACATTGTGTGGTGTCGTTTGGCATTTACCGGCGTGAAGTGTTGCTTATGAGCAGCCGTTCAACCATGAAATCCAAGTTTTCTTATCTCCCGCCTAACTGTCATAGTACTTGCAGTGGATCCTGATGCAGTTTGGAATTCCTGTGTGATGGTCTGGATAGATGTCTGCCTATTACACATTACGACCCTCAACTGTCGGCGTTCTCGGTCAGTCAACAGACGCGGTCGGCCTGTACGCTATTGTGCTGTACGTGTCCGTTCACGTTTCCACTGTTTCCACTTCACTATCACATCGGAAACAGTGGACCTGGGGATATTAATGAGTGTGTAAATCTCGCTTACAGACATATGACACAAGTGACACCCAATCACCTGACCACGTTCGAAGTCCACGAGTTCCACGGAGCGCCCCATTCTGCTCTCTCACGATGTCTAATGGCTACTGAGGTCGCTGATATGGAATACCTGGCAGGATGTGACAGCACAATGCACCTAATATGAAAAACGTATGTTTCGGGGGTGTCTGGATACTTTTGATCACATAGTGTGTGTAAGGATGTTCTAAACTGTAACTGACGTCGGAGAATTTGGGCGTACGCAAGTAAAGTTGGTCGCTTATATCAGGAGCTGAGGGCTAAAAAGCGCTGTCACTGCGGGGTTAAGGACGTCAGGGAGGCAATGTTTTATTTTTGTCTTCCAGTTCTGACAATTCACGGGCGTGCGCAACTCGTACCGATAAGTAGCTACGGTACGAATTTTGACACGGAAACAACATGAACTTGTGAATGCGCAGCACGGAGGCGGTCATCTTTAAATGTGCTTAATATCTGTAGGAATGAATATGAAATCTTATTATGGATTTTTAATACAACGCAATGAGTAGACTAAAAATGACATTAAAAACATTTAGTAAACATTTGTGATCGTGTGTCATATTGCATAATGCACTGAAACTAATGAATCGTGCGCTAAATGAGACAACACAACACTTAGTCAGGCAATTACAGTGCCACAACTTTGGGGTCGCTGAGGGTGGCAGCAATCCGAAAGAGAGAACTATTGTCATGAAGTGTTCCGAATGATGCCGACTTTTAACGATCAGCGCTTGGTAGCCGGTCGTCAAGTTATCGCGTCCTTACAACAGCTAGTCTGCTAGCGTACTGGGGGCTCGTAACAAACTAATTTATGTAGGTCACCAATTAATAATAAGATCGGTGCATATGGGGCCCAAGGTGCCGAGCTCTTTAGCAAAAAAGTACGGGGACCACTGGTCTAGAGCCTTAAAACATCGAGCTAAGTCGCACGGCATATTTATATCAGGGTTAACACTTAAAACCATAATTCAGAATTGTAGGTGCGGTACTTATCAACACTTATTATATTTAAGTGACTTATAGAAAATGCAAATCAGAGGACTACAAAACAGTTTTTTTGAAATTGTACAGCCATTTATGAATTTCATAATTATATCTCCGAAGTACCACATTTTCACCACTCATCACCAACTGTTTTATCAGTTAAACAGTTTTTTTCTCGGTTAATACTGCAACAGTGGGATAAGTGTTTCGATTCTTCATCTTCTTCTTCACTGTCGCAGATGCGCAATGGTCTTGGTGGAAGATGTATCCTATACAAAGTGTCCCAGGAGGGATGGTTAATACTCACTGATAAAACAGGAACGATCATTCGAAGCAAAAAAGTTCAGTAAACATGGGCTCTAAAAAGCGTACCTTAAAAGCAGGATAGGTGTTTCACAGCAGCGAAGATGAAGAAGTGCTCGTAGCTCTTAAGATATGCATTTTAGAGCCCAAGTCTACTTGACTTCTTTGCTTCCACTGATAGCTGCTGTCGTATCCCTGAATACTGACCATTCCTTCCTGTACAGGCGGATATCATATCCCTGAATACTGGCCATTCCTCTGGAAACATCCTGAATAGGCGGATTCTAAAACAACTACTGTTAAAATTCTGTTTGGCTATTACGACAGACAATTTTTCGAATACTTATTGCCTGTGCATCAACGCTACAGGGATATCCGGAAGCATCTTACACAATATCCACCTTTCATTTATGAAATCGTGGTCCGCTGTTCTTGCTAGTCTTGCAGTAGGTTTTGTTCTGGAGTAACCACAAGCGCCGGAGCGAAGAGGAAGAACGCAAGACCAGAGAAGGCGGTGAGGAAACGTCAGCCAATAGCCCGCTGATCCGAACCGCGCCGCGCTAGGAGCGACCTCTGCAAGAAGTGAATATAAACGCCGCTCCTCCCAGCCTCGGCCGGACATTGGTGGACGGCCTAGCAGAGTGCGCGACGAGACCAGTTAGTGGTAACGCTTGTCAAACTTGCAGGAGCATTGTGTATAGCAAGAACTCGGATTTACTGTTGCATGACGCAGATCGCTTGCGACACCTTTGTACATTAAAATTAAGTATTATCAATCTGCTTTATAGAAATAAAACTACTGATGTTATTTGTTTGAATTGTTGTATAGTATTCCGAGAACGCGGCATCCCTTAGCCACCCCATACGAGATGAGTGGGCAAGCACCAACAGGTCTGAAAATGGTTCAAATGGCTCTGAGCACTATGGGACTTAACATCTGAGGTCATCAGTCCCCTAGAACTTAGAACCACTTAAACCTAACTAACCTAAGGACATTACACACATCCATGCCCGAGGCAAGATTCGAACCTGCGACGTAGCGGTCGTGCGGTTCCAGATTGAAGCGCCTAAAATGCAAATGGTTGCAAAGCAATTATTCTGCAGGTGTTACCACCTTGTTTACTGCATTTCTTATGTAGTGGATGCATCAAGGCCACCTATCACCCATATGGGAGTTTTTCTGTTTTCCAGGTTTTCTCAAACATTAATTTTAGCCCTTTCTTATTTTTGGTAGAGAACATTTCAAAGGTACTGCTGTAATAGAGTCTTCTCCACCAGCTTTGTAAGTTTTTAATAACTTCTTCAAAGTCTTTGATAGATGGAATTACTCTTTTTCCAGGTTTTGAGGAATGTTTCTGTATTCGATCTTATGGATTAGTTTTGGGCAGTTCAGAAGCTGGTCACAATACCGTTGCAGTGACGTTATGACAACAGTTCCTAAAAATTCCTCATACTCTACGCTTGTACAATACGCTACGCACAATCTCAAAGAAAAATATTTGCCTGGTGCTGTGAGCAATATAGCATACGTAGTGCCGGAAGGGATGACGTCACATTAGAGCATACACAGTCAAAAACAGACAGCTGCATCCCTTCCCTAACTTGATCGTTATTAGGCTGACCATCATTTCAGCACTCAATACTGGTGTGTAGTTACCGCAAAGAGTGTGTTACAAAACATGTTTTTATCCGTTTTCTTTGCATACCAGCATTCGTAGAGAAATGGTGTACTTTTAATGTAATTTCCAGCTCGAATTCGAGGAAAAATGGCCATTAGTGCGACATTTACAGTCTGATGTGGCATATTAGGACATGATAACCGGCCGCCACTACACACCTATTTGTCCAGGAATTACCGTAAACAGGTAGGGCAACAGTAATTCTCCGAAGGCGGTCTTTATCCATTTACTTAGTCGCGAGGCCAACGGCCTTGCCTCGTTGAGTACATAGATTCTCGTCAGATCACCGAAGTTACACAACGTTGGGCGTGGCCAGGACTCGAATTGGTAACTGAATTGGTACGCCACATGACTGCTTTCTCTTTGCCTTTGCGGGAAAGGGGAGGGAAGATGATGGCGTTAACTTACTGACAAACAGTCTATATGTCAATGCCATGGGTTCAAATTCTAACCTCTCTGCTGTGTATTATGAAGTGAGGGCATGCGAACCTATTAATGGTGGTCCGTCGGTCGCATGGAGACGTTAAGCTAGGTGCTATTCGGCAGGAGTTCGTTACGTGTCGGCATCGAGATTCACCCTTTCGCTTCTCTCACTATCAACCAGCACAAGCAAGACATCACAGTCCACACGCCCATTCACAATCACTTACACTTAACAAAAACACTTACTTACACTTAACAAAAACACTTAAATACACAACTATCACAATTCGCCAAAATGTCACTGTGCACGACAGACAGGAAACATATCCAATTAGGCGGCTGAACCTGCCTTTAGCATTCTGTCAGCCAACAATGCCATACGACTTTCTTTAATTAGTTAGGACAAATTTCCAAACCAGTAGACAATAGTGGATTTTACAGTGGTGGAATTCTTTATGCATCACCAATTATTTCTCATAATTTTGTCTTTGGTGGCTGTCTGCTTCAGGTTATGCCGGCCTATGGTTATTAACCCGTCGATTACATATTCTTGCCTTTATTGTTTCATTCCTATTACATCCTTTTCCAGCAATATCCAACACCTTGTTGCCACACTTGTCATCTACACACATAAAAAAAAGTTCTTCATCACCTCGGTTCCGAGAGTTCCGGAACCTGTGCAGAAAATTGGAATAGAGATCTACATAAACATCATTTCCGCCCTTTTTATTGTTCATGAAAACCACACATTGCATGTTGTACCGCCATATAGTGAGACATTCAGAGGTTGTCGTCCAAATTGCTGTACACACCAGTACCTCTAATATCCAGTAGCACGTTCTCTTTCACTGATGCACGCCTGTATTCGTCGTGGCTATCCACAAGTTTATCAAGACACTGTTGGTCCAGATTGTCCCAATCCTCAACGGCGATTTGGCGTAGATCCCTCAGAGTGGTCGGTGGGTCACGTCGTCCATAAACAGCCCTTTTCAATCTATCCCAGGCATGTTCGATAAGGTTCATGTCTGGAGAACATGCTGGCCACTCTAGTCGAGCAATGTCATTATCCTGAAGGAAGTCATTCACAAGATGGGAACGATGGGGGAGCGAATTATCGTCCATGAAGGCGAAGCCTCGCCAATATGCTGCCCTTCCATGACCACCAGCGGCGTACGTCGGCCCCACATAATGCCACCCCAGAACAGGAGGGAACCTCCACCTTGCTGCACTCGCTGGACAGTGTGTCTAAGGCGTTCAGCCTGACCGAGCTGAACTCCAAACACGTCTCTGACGATTGTCTTGGTGAAGGCATATGCGACACTCATCGGCGAAGAGAACGTGATACCAATCCTGAGTGGTCCATTCGGCATGTTGTTGGGCCCATCTGTACCGCGCTGCATGGTGTCGTGGTTGCAAAGATGGACCTCGCCATGGACGTCGGGAGTGAAGTTACGCATCATGGAGCCTGTTGCGCACAGTTTGAGTCGAAACACGACGTCCTGTAGATGCACGAAAAGCATTATTTAATATGGTGGCGTTGCTGTCAGGATTCCTCTAGTCCTAATCCGTAGGTAGCGGTCGTCTACTGCAGTAGTAGCCCTTGGGTGGCCTGAGAGAGGCATGTCGTCGACAGTTCCTGTTTCTCAGTATCTACTCCATGTCCGAACAACATCGCTTTGGTTCACTCCGAGGCGCAAGGACACTTCCCTTGTTGAGAGCCCTTCCTGGCACAAAGTAACAATGCGTACGCGATCGAATCGCGGTATTGACCGTTTAGGCATGATTGAACTACAGACAACACAAGCCGCGTACCTCCTTCCTGGTGGAATGACTGGAACTGTTCGGCTGGCGGACCCCCTCCGTCTAATAGGCACTGTTCATGCATGATTGTTTAAATCTTTGGGCAGGTGTAGTGACATCTCTGAACAGTCAATGGGACTGTGTCTGTGATACAATATCCACAGTCAACTCTATCTTAAGAAGTTCTGGGAACTTCTATATGAATCAGTGTCCATATAGTCAATTTGTGTTGACACATTGAGGTGAAAGATGGACAGGAATTAATGCCGAAGAAGAAAGCTGCTATACCTGCTTGTGCGTCAGCTTGTTTCAGCATACGAGATATATCCTCTAAGATAGGTTTTAATCAAAACTGTGTGCCGGACCGAGATTCGAAATCGGGACCTTTGCCTTTCGCGGGCAAGTGCTTTACCAACTGAGCCACCCAAGCACGACTCACGACCCGCCCTCACAGCCGTACTTCTGCCAGTACCTCGTCTCCTACCTTCCAAACTTTACAGAAGCTCTCCTGCGAACCTTGCAGAACTAGCACTCCTGAAAGAAAGGATATTGCGGAGACATGGCTTAGCCACAGCCTGGGGGATGTTTCCAGAATGAGATTTTCACTCTGCAGCGGAGTGTGCGCTGATATGAAACTTCCTGGCAGATTAAAACTGTGTGCCGGACCGAGACTCGAACTCGGGACCTTTGCCTTTCGCGGGCAAGTGCTCTACCAACTGAGCTACCCAAGCACGACTTACGCCCCGTCCTCACAGCTTTACTTCTGCCAGTACCTCGTCTCCTACCTTCCAAACTTTACAGAAGCTCTCCTGCGAACCTTGCAGAACTAGCACTCCCAAAAGAAAGGATATTGCGGAGACATGGCTTAGTCACAGCCTGGGGGATGTTTCCAGAATGAGATTTTCACTCTGCAGCGGAATGTGCGCTGATATGAAACTTCCTGGCAGATTGGCACAATGGAATTAATGTGATGCACTACGTAATGCAAATTATGAATATTGACCTTGAATGTATTAATACTATAGATCTGTTGGTGTTGGTATCAGTTAAAGTCACCTAGGATTGTGTACAGATTCATAAATTACCTTCCAATTTCTTTCAACTATTCTTTCCAATCAAGAATTTTTGCCTTGGTGTATAACACAAACACTCAAACATTCAGCAGAACAGATGGTCTGCATTTCTACCCATGGAGTAGGTCGTGTAGGCTTCATAAATAGCAAAGTCAATATAAATGGCTGTTGAGCACTATGGGACTTAACATCTGAGGTCATCAGTCCCCTAGAACTACTTAAACCTAACTAACCAAAGGACATCACACACATCCATGCCCGAGGCAGGATTCGAACCTGCGACCTTAGCAGTCGCGCGGTTCCGGACTGAAGCGCCTAGGACCGTTCGGCCAACGAAGGCGGCAAAGTCAGTACAAATTTATACACCAGCATCCTTGAAAGGATGTTCCAACTTCATTGTTACGAATTTCTACATATCGGATAAAAACTTTCGATTTAGTCAAAATGGAGTTCAAACTTTGAGAAGGACTGTAAATAGCTCCAATCTCGAACCTACTGAAAACTTTTGGAAGATTATACAAAATGATGTCACACAAAAGAAGCCACGGAATAGACAGGAACTGTTGGAGACTCGTGTCCGTGCAAGGTTTCATGAACGGCGTGAGGGATACTTCAAATAGTTAATTCTATCAATGCCTACACGGCGCAAAGTGGTGATTAAGACACATGGGGGGGGGGGGGCTGGCCAAGTATTAAATGGCAGCAGAGGATTCAGATGACATAATTATGTATGCACAAAAACTATCAGAGTAATGTCGTAAAATTAATATTCAGTGTTTCTTCCGAGATTAACATTCATAGCTCAGATGAAAAAATAGGTCGGATGACATGCACTTACACCCGCTTCCTTCAGAAAGTGTTAAAATCTATATAACAACCTTATAGAACTAAGTCATAAGAATAAAATACACTCCTGGAAATTGAAATAAGAACACCGTGAATTCATTGTCCCAGGAAGGGGAAACTTTATTGACACATTCCTGGGGTCAGATACATCACATGATCACACTGACAGAACCACAGGCACATAGACACAGGCAACAGAGCATGCACAATGTCGGCACTAGTACAGTGTATATCCACCTTTCGCAGCAATGAAGGCTGCTATTCTCCCATGGAGACGATCGTAGAGATGCTGGATGTAGTCCTGTGGAACGGCTTGCCATGCCATTTCCACCTGGCGCCTCAGTTGGACCAGCGTTCGTGCTGGACGTGCAGACCACATGAGACGACGCTTCATCCAGTCCCAAACATGCTCAATGGGGGACAGATACGGAGATCTTGCTGGCCAGGGTAGTTGACTTACACCTTCTAGAGCACGTTGGGTGGCACGGGATACATGAGGACGTGCATTGTCCTGTTGGAACAGCAAGTTCCCTTGCCGGTCTAGGAATGGTAGAACGATGGGTTCGATGACGGTTTGGATGTATCGTGCACTATTCAGTGTCCCCTCGACGATCACCAGTGGTGTACGGCCAGTGTAGGAGATCGCTCCCCACACCATGATGCCGAGTGTTGGCCCTGTGTGCCTCGGTCGTATGCAGTCCTGATTGTGGCGCTCACCTGCACGGCGCCAAACACGCATACGACCATCATTGGCACCAAGGCAGAAGCGACTCTCATCGCTGAAGACGACACGTCTCCATTCGTCCCTCCATTCACGCCTGTCGCGACACCACTGGAGGCGGGCTGCACGATGTTGGGGCGTGAGCGGAAGACGGCCTAACGGTGTGCGGGACCGTAGCCCAGCTTCATGGAGACGGTTGCGAATGGTCCTCGCCGATACCCCAGGAGCAACAGTGTCCCTAATTTGCTGGGAAGTGGCGGTGCGGTCCCCTAAGGCACTGCGTAGGATCCTACGGTCTTGGCGTGCATCCGTGCGTCGCTGCGGTCCGGTCCCAGGTCGACGGGCACGTGCACCTTCCGCCGACCACTGGCGACAACATCGATGTACTGTAGAGATCTCACGCCCCACGTGTTGAGCAATTCGGCGGTACGTCCACCCGGCCTCCCGCATGCCCACTATACGCCCTCGCTCAAAGTCCGTCAACTGCACATACGGTTCACGTCCACGCTGTCGCGGCATGCTACCAGTGTTAAAGACTGCGATGGAGCTCCGTATGCCACGGCAAACTGGCTGACACTGACGGCGGCGGTGCACAGATGCTGCGCAGCTAGCGGCATTCGACGGCCAACATCGCGGTTCCTGGTGTGTCCGCTGTGCCGTGCGTGTGATCATTGCTTGTACAGCCCTCTCACAGTGTCCGGAGCAAGTATGGTGGGTCTGACACACCGGTGTCAATGTGTTTCTTTTTCCATTTCCAGGAGTGTAAAATTGACATAAATTATTGTGTATACTTGCTTCCTGAAAAAACAGAGAGAAATCAAGCCAATTTACCAAATATTTCAACGATTATAACAAACGTGGTGAACTATATACTGAAGAGCCAAAGAAACTGGTATAGGCATGCATTTTCGAATACAGATACGTTAACAGGCAGAATACGGCACTGCGCTCGGCAACGCCTATATAAAAGAGTGTCTGGCGTAGTTGCTACATCGGTTACTGCTGCTACAATGGCGGGTTATCAAGATTTGAGTGAGTTAGAGCATGGTGTTACAGTCAGCACACGAGCGATGGGACACAGCATCTCCGAAGTGACGATGTAGTGGGGATTTTCCCGTACGACCATTTCACGAGTGTTACCGTGAATATCAGGAATCCGGTATAACAACAAATCTCCGACATTGCTGCGGCCGGAAAAAGATCCTGTAAGAACGAGACCGACGACGACTGAAGAGAATCGATCATCGTGACAGGAGTGCCACCCTTCCACAAACTGCTGCACATTTCAATGCTCGGCCACAAACTAGTGTCAGCGTGCGAACCATTCAACGACACATCATCGATATGGGCTTTCGGAGCCGAAGGCCCTAACTTTGACGACTGCACGACACAAAGCTTTACGCCTCGCCCGGGCCCGTCAACACCGACATTAGACTGTTGATGACTGGAAACTTGTTGCCTGGTCGGACGAGTCTCGTTTCAGATCGTATCGAGCGAATGGACGTGTACGGGTATGGAGATAATCTCATGAATCCATGGACTCCGCGTATCAGCAGGGGCCTGTTCAAGCTGGTGGGGGCTCTGTGACGGTGTGGGGCGTGTGGAGTTGGAGTGATATGAGACCTCTAACAGGTGACACGCACATAAGCATCGTGTCTGATCACTTGCATCCTGTACATTCCGACGGAATTGGGCAATTTCAACAGGGCAATGCGACAACCCACACGTCCAGAACTACTACAGAGTGGCTCCAGGAACACTCTTCTGAGTTTAAACACTTCCGCTGGGCACCAAACTTCCCAGACATGTACATTATTGAGCAGATTTGGGATGCCTTGCCACTTGCTGTTCAGAAGAGGTCTCCGTCCCCTCGTACTCTTAGAGATTTATGGACAGACATTAGTCGAGTCCACGTCACGTTGTGTTGCGACACTTCTGCGTGCTCGCGTGGGCCCTACACGATATTAGGCAGGTGTAAAGTTTCTTTGACTCTTCTGTGTAGAAGGCACCAAATAATATATCAGTACGTCTGCGCAGTAAATGAGTTTTGCTATTTGGGCAGCAAAATAACTGATGGCGAAAAGTAGAGACGATATGAAATGTAGACTGGCAATGTGAAGAAAAGCATTTTTAAGGAAAAGATGTTATTTGTCATCGAATATAGATTTAAGAGTCAGGAAGTCTGATGTGAAAGTATTTGTAGGGAGTGTAGCTATGTATGAAAGTGAAAAATGTACGAATAACAGTTTAGACACAAAGAGAATAGAAGCTTTCGGAATGTGGTGCTACAGAAGAAAGTTGAGGATTAGATGGGTAGAGCACGTAACTTATGAGGAGGTAGCGAACTGAACTGAAGAAACAAGAAATTTGGAGCACAACTTCACCAAAACAAGGTATCAGTTGATAGGACATATTCCGAAACATCGAGGGATCACCAGTTTAGTACTGAAGGGAAGTGTGGGGGAGGGGGGGGGGGGGGGCGTAAAAATCGTATAGGGAGACCAAGAGATGAATACAGTAAGCAGATTCAAAAGGATGTAGGTTGCAGTAGATACTGGGAGATGAAGAGGCTCGCACAGGAAAGGAGTGGCATGGAGAGATGCATCAAACCAGTCTTCGGACTGAACACCATAACAACAACATTGGACTGGTTGTAAGTAGGCTGTTTATGTTTTCTTATTGGCAACGTTACGTAGCGCTCTATATGAAAATCACTGGCTGTGCTGTGCGCAGTCTGTGGCTAGTTTGCATTGTTGTCTGCCATTGTAGTGTTAGGCAGCGGCAGCTGGATGTGAACAGCGCGTAGCGTTACGCAGTTGGAGGTGAGCCGCCAGCAGTGGTGGATGTGAGGAGAGAGATGGCGGAGTTTTGAAATTACATATATTATGACTTGTGATGACTATTAAGGTAAATACATTGTTTGTTCTCTATTAATATCTTTCATTTGGTATCTATCCCTATCAGTAGTTAGTGCCTTCAGTAGTTTGAATCTTTTATTTAGCTGGCAGTAGTGGCGCTCGCTGTATTGCAGTAGTTCGAGTAATGAAGATTTTTGTGAGGTGATTTCTGAAAGGTATAGTTTAATGTTAGTCAGGGCCATTCTTTTGTAGGGATTTTTGAAAGTCAGATTGCGTTGTGCTAAAAACATTGTGTGTCAGTTTAAGCACAGTCTTGTATAATTTGTTCTAAGGGGACGTTTCATATGGCGACCCTGCCAGGATACCTCACTGGAATCTTCTGATTTTTTCTTGTAGTTTGTGTATTTAGTGTAGCTTTTGTTTATTGCTAGTGCATAATTATAGAGAGAATTTCCTTGGTAGTTGTGGTTTTTCATTGTTGCACAGTAAAGCAGTTGTGGCATGCATGTAGATTTGCACCAAGTATTTCGCAGCTGCAATTAACTAGATATTATTTTCAGTGCTATGTTAATGTGTTCTCTTATTTTTGCTCTTCAAATTGTGTTTTTCTGTGTTGTCGTGTGAAATATTGTGACAATAATGGCGTGTGAAAAACGTAATACTAGGCTCCAAAGTAAACTGAGAAATGACAGTGAAGACGAAAGTAGTGTTTTAGCGCCACCATGTAATGAATTAACTAATGTTCAACATAGTAATTTGGTAACTGTGCATAGGGAAATGGAGCGGGCGGCAAACAATGGCGTAGGCAGTGAACCAATTAGTGAACAGGGAAGCATTATCGATCGATCGCTCGGCAACAGCTCGCCTCAGGAATCCGAAATGATAGGACACAATTTTGCAAATACTGTAGATTCAGGTTTTGGGTCCTCACCGTTTTCTCAAATGAGTCAAGACACATTTTCTGCTTGTCAAAATGTGAATGTTGCCGGTGCAAATGCACTGCCGAAAAGCATAGAGGAACAGATTCCAGACACTAATGCATTGTTATTAGAATTAATGCAACAAATGGAACAAAATCAGAGACAAACACAGCAAAAGCTTCAAAAGTTAGACACAATGTAACAATACCAGAGACAAACACAGCAACAGTTAGAAACAGTGGAACAAAATCTTAAAAAGTTAGACACAATGGAACAAAATCTTCGGAAGTTAGACACTACACTTGAACAGACACGTGAAGATTTAACTACTGAGTTACATAACATTGAATCGAAATGTCAAAAAGTCTGTAATGACGTAAAAACACAAATTTGTGAGCATTTTCAACCTATTTTTTCGCGGCATGAAAATGCATTACAGAATCACGAAGCAGCCATAAAAGAACTGCAAACTATTGTTCATGAAAATCATGAGACCTTGCAAGCTAAAATTGACTTAGTTGCATCTACCGATTCGGTTACGCAACTTGCAAAAACTCAGGAAAACTTAAAGGACACAGTAGATACCCTGAAAATTGGTTCAGAAAGACACATGGAGGAAATAAGTACACTATCGGAGAAAGTAGCCGAACTTTCGGATCAGGTCACTAACTTATCTACAAAGGTAGATGATGATCTGAATGACACAAGACCCGTAGCCTTCACTGACACAGAAGAGTATGAACAAATAAGAAAATTCAAACAAAATCAAAATCAAATCAATACACAGTACAAAAGAGAAATCCGGGAAGTACAAGATCAGTTGACGCAGGTAATACAAGAATTACATATTTCAGAGGACACTTGCGCTCCAACATGGGAAGAGGAACTTAGAAATACAGAAAAGCCACAAAATAATAACACAGGGCATTTCGGTAACTATGAAAGAAATTGGCAAGGTACACCGAATTTTGAGATGGAACCGCCGACACGTCGTAACAATGACCGATATGCTACTCGCCGACACGATGATTTTGACTATAAGCTGTTCATTACTACACGTAAATTCAAAACGTTTAAGAATTCTGCCAACGACATTCATCCACAAGCGTGGCTCCATCAATTCTCTCATTGTTTCCCTCCCAACTGGTCATTGGAGCACAGGTTAGAATTTATGTGTGGCTACTTAGAGAATGAACCAGCTGTAAGAATGCGATCGGTCATTCACGATTGTCACAGTGAAGGAGATTTTTATCATGCCTTCCTCTCAGCATATTGGTCTCAAGCCACACAAGACCGAGTAAAACATGGCATCATAATGATGAAACATTTCGAACAATCTGAATTTTCCAGTCTTATGAAATATTTTGAAGACATGTTGCATAAGAATCAGTATCTTTCAAACCCATACAGCCCCTCAGAACTCATCCGCATTTGCTTAATCAAACTACCTGAACATTTACGGCATATTATTTTGGCAGGACGTTGCAAAGACGACATTGAAGCTTTTCAGGGACTCTTACAAGAATTAGAAATTGACACAGACAGTCGCGGGGTGCGAAAACAGGAAAACAACCACTACAGGTCACATCCGTCACAATTCCGTGATGACAGAAACAATAAATGGCCACGACAAGTCTATCTTTACAACGCAAATCGTGACCAAAACAGACACCACCCATGTGACAACCACTGGCAGAGTAATAATAGTTACAGAGAAAGATCGCACTTCCGTAGTAATGAATATGACAGAGACAATCATAGAAACAGACAATTTGGCAACCAGAACTATTATTATCACAGGAGACAGAATAACTTCAGACGCAACGCTCCACCATGCACTGATAATTCAGGGAGAAATTCTCCACCACATGACCGACATGAAAGAAACTGTGTAAACTACCGACAAAACGACAGACCTGAATTCCATCAGAACTGGCGAGCTTTAAACAGAGCTGGGCCCTCTCGGCAAGGCGAATTTGTGGAAGTTAGGCCTCCTAATCCCAGTAACGACGCGCGGCAACAAAGAGACAGACAATGACTCGCACCGCAGGCATACACGTGCGCCGGCTGGCTCCGAGAAAAATAACATTATATCTGGTACTGCTAATGAGATTCTAATGCAATATTTTGGTTTACTTGAAAATACGTTCTGGATTTAAAGTACTTTCTGTGAGATACCAGATGACACAGTGGTTAGTTTATGTGACAGCTACACGATTATATCACGACGCTACTAATGAGTGACAATTTACAATGTTGCTTTTGCGGTGTATCTGTTTTATATCTGCACAGTTTTTCTGAATTCTTCTGGAAAGTAAAACATGTTTTAGTAGTAACTTTTGTGGTATAGCTACAAGGAGACAGCCTTTTCTGTAGCACAACAATACGTTACAGCACAGTACTTTCTTCATCACGGCAATAAGCATAATAACTAAGATATCTATACGCAAAGCATTTCACTTTTGTTTATCATGAGGTAAGTACACTGACTTCTGCAGAACTTAGCTTTTGGAGGACGATAACTACGACACTCCCACAGAGATTATCTTACAGCAAGACGCACATTTAGCGCTACAGGACATGTATTTGAGTGATTAATTTTGTACTTAAAACATTTATTTTTAAAGATTTTTGAATTACAAAGAAAGTTTTCCGTGATACATTTCATTCCATTGCTGTAATCTGTAACACCTGAGGGTATAATTACATTAATCCTCAGGGGGGTACACGCCTACTTTGTGTACCATGTGTTTGGCAAGCACAAGGAGCCCTAGCTAATATGGTATTTGCTTATACAACTTTACACATCGGTACCATATTCCTCTAACACATAAATTACACAGCTATCTGATCATTTAACTGAGAGATAAACATGTTTTTACTACGTCAGTGACACATGTTTACGTAATTACACTATTGTATAACTTCACACTTACGAAATTGTATTTTGTCTGTACTTTGTGAACTCTTCATATTTTTTCAGAACCATTGTGATACTATGAGAGCTTTGAATGATGTATTTGGTATGAGATCATGATTTTTAAAGTACGTTTGAGGCAGATGACACTATTGAAATGAGCAGAGAATTCTTTTAGGTTTTGAAATTATTGGAGGAAGCTACGACGATTTTGAGATTTGACTGAGGTGTTATGATGTTATTTTTACGACGACGATGTGTATTATGCTGTTGAGGTATGTTTATGTCAATAAGATGATGCTACCATATATGAGGAATGTGATTACGTGTTTATATGTATATGAATAATGAATAGAAGTTAGGGACTCTTGACTTGTGAAAAAGGATGTTGGAAACCAAGAATCGTACTTTAAGAGTTATGAAATGTGTGTAAATGCGTGAATGTATCACAATGCCAGCGAAAATTTTTTTGGGCACTGTTATATTTATAGGGTTTTGTTTCTACACATTTGCAACGCAAATTCTCGACCCGTGAAATTTTGTATATGAGACTGTCACTGTAGCGGAAACTGCTGTCGTAAATATTTCAGTAAGAAAGGTAAGTGACCTTGGCGTAATGCGTTTTGGGCGCCCAGCTGAGAGGTAGTCGTCTGACAAAAGAAAGCCATTAGGTGGAGGAAAAAAGAGGCCATTATCCTCGTCATTGACATTCCTTTAGAGAAAGCACCGCAAATACGACACGCTTACATCTGCACACCTGATTATGGCAAGCGTCTTTCTCTAGAATTGAGAGCTACTGACTTACGAAATGCCACATAGCTATTGAATGATGTTTTTATGCTTTGGTTTGCGTAATTGCTTATTTCATTTGATACCTGTTTTCCAGCTGTGTTGCAGCATTAGTTTTATAAAATAAAATGCATTTGCTAATGTGAATACTTTCTGTCAACAGATCTATTAAATAATAATTTTGTAATCCACATTCTTTAAAAAAGGAGCACTTGGAAAGGAAAGAACAATTAGAAGGGACTAGTAACAGTAACTGGACACATAATTTTCTTTTGAAGTACATGGTAATATTTTTTTTACAATAAGTTGTTGTGGTGCACCACTTTAATTACATAGACATTAAGATGTGAATAGACATTTCCCTTTTCTGCATTGTTGTCTTTACTGTAATATTTTTTCTGCTTGAGATATGTCATGTTTGCTGCTGCTGTTTGCCAGGCATAGTGCTGCTAAATTTGACTTTGTATTACTCTGTTAAGCTAGTTTTACTACAGATTTATTTTTCTTGTTGCTGCACATTGGCTCATATTAGTTGTAATTTTGCATTTTATCTGTTAATTTAGATTTACTGCTGCTTGCTTTGCAAATTGGCATTTTTTTGTCATTGCTGTTTGTGTTAATTGTTTTATGCTGCTGCATTGCCTCGTCCCTTGGTATATATATCTGAGCTCAGTAGATTTAAGTTAGCTTAAGAGGGGTAGACTATATAAGAAACTAACTATGATGACTTGGAAGAAATGTATTGAGAAGCTATATGAAAATGGTTTGGGCAAAAAAAAAAAGGATACTGTACAGTGGAGAAAAACTATTTTTGACAGAGGATGTGAACAGAATACAGAAAGCAGGCTTAAATAGGACTTTTGGGAATAATGATGAACGAAGGGAGATCTCCATGCAAAATACTGCAGTAAAACAAACCCTGTCCTTTCCTTTTGTGTTATTCCGCTATATGTTTATGTACCCTTGTTTATTTGTCTTTTTCCTGTCTTTATGTGTTTAGCTGATGAGAGCTATGTTGTAGAATTTTTCTGATAATATGTTATTTACTTTGTAAAGATGTTTAGACATTATTTATTCTGTTTTAATGCTCATGTGTGAAGTTGATGTTTCGCAAGTTATTCTGATTTTTTATGTATGTACTCATGTCATAATTCCTGTAACACTGATGTATATGTTAGTTCAATTCTTTTGTAACGCCCATATTACTACAAATGTTATCTGTATTGTTATGTTTTTAATGGTGTATTTTGTATCTTTGTAATTGTATTCTCATGTTATAAAATTGTAATTGACACCAGTTCATCTAATTAAGTAACTTGTACGTTACATTTCACTGCACACGTTTCTGTTGGTCATAGTATATGGACAATATGTGAGAAGTAGGGAATGTTAGTGTTTGCACGTGTGTTAATAATTCAGCAAGGGACTGGATAACAGCATTGCTGTTTCTAAGGAGAATTCCAAAAAAATTGTGAGTGCACAAGTGGTGGTTATGGACTTGCTATATTATCTGCAAGACTCTTCAATGGTGATTGTGCACCTGCACAGTCACAACAGATGGCTGCTGGCCGTCTCTACATGGACTACAGTGGGTCTGCATCTTTGATGGCTCACCAATACCATTATTTCTACAAGGACTGCAGTGGGTCTGCGCCTCTGGTGGCCCACCAATACCATATTCTCTGCCAGGACTACAGTGGGTCTGCTCTGTGACGACCTACCTAACAATCTTCTTCAAAACTGCGACTGACTCTGCTGTGGGTTTGCTCTGTTGTGGCCCATTACCTGTCTGCATGTCAAGAGTCAGCACTGTCTTTCCGTTGGAAGGACAACACTACTTCTTCAAGACTGCATGGAGATCCACTACTTCTGTGTGCAATTTCTTTTACTAATGAGACTTTGTGAAAAACAAAAACTGTAATTACTATTATGATGAATGATCAGGACTATCTTTATGGACTGTGAGAAAATTTTAGCTTTTGACCAACATTGTATAAATAAGTGTGTGCATTTGATATCTTTGTTTTTGTAATTATGAAAAATTTTATCAAATCATTATTGGCCACTGCCCAAAAATATTTTGTAAAATTTTTTTTGGGGAGCATGGGGGCTATGTAAGTAGGCTGTTTATGTTTTCTTATTGGCAACGTTACGTAGCGCTCTATATGAAAATCACTGGCTGTGCTGTGTGCAGTCTGTGGCTAGTTTGCATTTTTGTCTGCCATTGTAGTGTTAGGCAGTGGCAGCTGGATGTGAACAGCGCGTAGCGTTGCGCAGTTGGAGGTGAGCCACCAGCAGTGGTGGAAGTGAGGAGAGAGATGGCGGAGTTTTGAAATTACATATATTATGACTTGTGATGACTATTAAGGTAAATACATTGTTTGTTCTCTATTAATATCTTTCATTTGCTATCTATCCCTATCAGTAGTTAGTGCCTTCAGTAGTTTGAAACTTTTATTTAGCTGGCAGTAGTGGCGCTCGCTGTATTGCAGTAGTTCGAGTAATGAAGATTTTTGTGAGGTAAGTGATTTCTGAAAGGTATAGTTTAATGTTAGTCAGGGCCATTCTTTTGTAGGGATTTTTGAAAGTCAGATTGCGTTGCGCTAAAAATATTGTGCGTCAGTTTAAGCACAGTCTTGTATAATTTGTTCTAAGGGGACGTTTCATGGTAATTATTGGAACGCATATGACCCCTTTAGCACGTTCGCTGCCACTGTAATTGGCCTTGCGTTGCCACGTAACCAATTATTTTTTTTAATAGAATCGAAAACTGTATTGCTAAAAGTAATATGAAATGAATTTATTTTATAAATGAAAGATAAAATTTACTCTCGTGATTTTTTTTTTTTTTTGCGCACTAAGGCGTCAGTGGCATATCAGGCCACCTTCTGTAGCGGGTGGCCATGAACGCGCTAGTGCGTCTCGTTTATTTTTCCTAAAATTGAGACAGTTCGGGGTACTACATTTTTATTTTATATTCAAAAATAAAACGAAACATCCTACTGACAAACGACATATTTATTGAACAAAAGATATACTAGAAACAGCATTCAAAAACAACACAAGATCTTGAAGAAACTTCTGGAATACAATGTATGTCAAATCTCAGAAAAGATACAATCAAGAACTTAACCGATTACACTTAAACAAATAAAATAAATATAAAGTTTAAGAATAGCACCCACGCATCAATGTCGAAAAATGAAAGAACAACGAAAGTGCTATCTGCCTTTGAAGGTGGTGAATAACACAACAATCCAAACAATACCCTGCTTTATTTGGGCAAGCTGGGCACTCGTAAATCGTGTCTGTTCGTTGTCCTCGGCTGGCGCATGATCTCTTCTTCTTCTCAGTGTTTTTGATTTTCCAGTTGATTCTCGTTTTACCACAACTTTTTGGGGATTTCTGACTGGCCGTTCTACCTGCTTTTGTGGCAATGGTGTTCTTGTAATACTGATAATGAGTCTAAATTCTTGGAGAGGCATTTTTGTGCCAGAATATTTATTGTGTAGGGCATGTACGTTTGTCAGAATCATTTCCATAACGTGGATAAAAAGTTTTTGTACCAGTGTATGTATGATTTTTAGTTCCGAGAGGTAATGTGATAAGATCTGATCGTGCCGATCAACTCCCGACATAAATTTATTGTAGTTTACAATGGCCAAGGGCTTAGATTTCTTCTCCTTTCTTTTGTTTTCAGCCTCAACAGTTTCATTTGTAAATGCATTAGAAATGTAGCAAACCTCCCTCTTATCAAGCCACGTACCTATCAACTCCTTATGCAAATCTGGCAACGGCTTCACCTTTTCCTGATTTTGCATTCTGTATTTCCTTGGGTGTATCGTTCCTATTCGCCCTCAGAGTTGTCGTTCAATGAGTCTTCTTGTCCAGGAGCAACTTAGCCAATGTGAAGGTATTATAGTAGTTGTCCATGTACACGTGGTGACCAGCATTCATCTTTTCATCCAATAAATGAAGAACAATTGTTTGCGCATTGCCTCTTAAATCGTCCAGCATGCCAGTGTATACCGCGAATTTTAGGACCATTCCAGTGGGAGTTGTCAAAATATATAGCTTTATGCCATATTTGTGCTTTTTATTTTTGATGTATTGGCGGAAAAGTAATCTTCCACGCCAAAGGGTCATTGATTCGTCCAGTGACAGTTCCCGTCCAGGGTAGTACACTTGGCACATCCTTTCATTGAAAAAATTGAGAACTGGACGTATTTTATACAACCTGTCGGATGGTTTTGGTTGGTTCTGTTTTGAATTTTCAGAAAAATGCAATGCACGTAGTATTAGAAGAAAACGTTTATGTGAAATACTATCGGCAATTCCTTTCATGTGAAATAAAGAGTCCTTTTTCCAATAGTCCTCATCTTTACATTTCCCAGGTGCAGGAAAACTCCCAAGAACACTAATAATTTGCTAACCGTCACATCTTTCCAACAATTAATTCGTGATTGTTCTTTGGTTCCCACAGAAAGGAATAATTCAACTGCGTTTCGAATGGTTCCTTCTACAATTTTCAATAGAAATTCGTCCGTCAGCAAAAGGCAAAAATAATCTAAGGGAGTATTTCCGGTTGGTTCAATCAGCAGTCCCTCATTTTTTATAAACGGGCAATATATCATTCCAACTGGCTCTCTTTCCCATGCAACACTTGTATCAGCTACGTTACCACTTGTTACCACTCTATCTGCCCTTTCCCTGTCGCTTGGATTCACAGTCATTTCTACAGACTCAGCTTGAGTAAACTCGGCTCCGTCAGACTCTTCACTGGATTCCCACCCGTCCTCCCCAATGGCCAATTCAGTTTCCGAATCGCTTTCTTCTAATATTCGTAATAATTCCGCATCCGTTAGTTTTTGTACGTTTATTGTGTCCCGTATTTTAAGTTTCTTAGGTTTTGAAGGGCCCGCCGTGTCACGATTGTTTTCCAATTTCAGTCCAACAACAGAGAAAAACTGTAGGGAAAAAACCCGAACCGCAACCGTAAAAATTGAAAACAATACGTTCTTAGAGTGCCTGCGGAATAAAACTCACCGGCCTGCGGAATAAAACTCACCGAATGGCTGTGCCCGACTAAATCGCGGTGCCTCGCAACAGCTGCGTCTCTCGCCGCGCAGGCGTTTCCACGGCATGTGCACCAGTATCGGCCGGGCGCACAGGTGCGCCGATGGCAGCGAACGTGTTGAGTAAAATGTCTACAACCAATGTAAATATCATACATGTTTAGGTCGTGTTACAGTACTCCTCTTGTAAAGCTTACTATGCACTGTGGTGCATTGTTGAGACTCATTGTCGCAATATTTTGTCGTGGACTTTTTATGGCAGACCGTTGTGCCGTAACATGCAAAGAATCGTGTCCACAACTAGATCTGTTTCGAGGAAAGCACAAAAGTGAGACATCTGCTGCGCTGCTGCAAAACTTTCTTTACGTAAAGGAAGTAAAGCTGCATCTGATGCTGCATCTTACTCTATGCATAAATAATTGAAAACTACAGGCAAAAATATGCTTCTTCGCTATGCATTATTTCTGAAACGACAGCAAACAACTGGATGTCACTTAAGCAAACTTGCATATCCCTAACCAGTTATCCAACCGGGGAATGGGGAGCTAGTGTCATGTGGAACCCAGCCACGTTCCGTTTCTGACGAATCTCCACATGGTTTAAAGGGGAAGGCTAGCTTAAAATTAAGGATGAGTGAAAAGAAGTGACCCAGCCGGGATTAGATCCAACAACATTCAGTTTCCAGCCCAATGCTTTACCACTACTTCACCATACCACATGCGAAATTGGTCATGCTTTCTGCTAACTCAAGCACTGCTACTCTCTCGAGTTATGGCGGCTGTTCGCAGTGGCATCATTTTCGCACCTTAACTTTTATAATTCAATTTGTCGAAATATTTACAAATTATACACAAAAAACTTCCTCGTAAATCAGTGTATCTACGAGGGCGTGCTGAAAAGTAATGCCTCCTAATTTCGTATGTGAAAACTCTTTAAGGCTTTTTAAATAAATCAAACGTTTTAACATTCTACATCTTTGTTCTTCATGTATACATATTTACTTCTCAAGAAAATCACCCTGGTGATAAAACACGTTTCTCCCAACGAGAAACCAGTCTGTTGATATGTCAATGCAGAATGATCCACTTCGTTGACGGAGCCACTACCTAACATATGCTTGCATCTCTTCATTATTATCAAAGTGAAATCCTGGAAAATGTTCTTTGCGTTTTGGAAACATGTGAAAATCAGATGGAGCCAAGTCGGGACTGTATGGAGGATGATCGATTATAGTGAACCCAAGGGGTTAGTCTAAGCAACGATATAGTTACGTTACACGCCACCGTGTTACAAGCTACAATTCGGAACACTCCAGAAACATAGCGCTGCACATATGTAGCCATGAAGAATAAAGTTGTAGAATGTTAGTAACGTTTGTTTTATTTTAAACCTTTGAGAGTTTTCACATAAAAAATTCGGAGGCATTACTATTCAGCACGCCTTCGTGTTAGCGAAAACGATCTCAAATCCCTACAGCAGTTCTTAGACGGACATTATTTCACAACTAATCGCCACAACTGTTAATACACTTATTCCACTGTGAGATAAGACGGTCAGTGTCTTCAAAGAAAAATGTTTGCGGATGCCTTCGGAACCACGACTGTACCCAGTCCGAAGCAAATTGAGGGGCACGAATGTGTTTCTCCAGTGCACCAACAACACGAAAATCTCATGGGGATAGATCGTGACTGTGGGAGATCACCAGCAAAACTTCTGCAGTGTACTCGAAACGCCTTGGCAACATGTGGGCGGCCATTTTGTTGGCTAGTTGTTTCGACTAAACTGCAGAAGTTTAGCTAGGAAGGCCTGCATACCCTCCATACTGCCATAACTCTCCCCATGCGACTGATGATAAACGATATTCGTCGCAGTCGACTTGCTTCGGTCGAAGAGGCGCACGCCTGGCTGCAACCATGATTCCTCAGGCAACCGCAAATATTTTTTTCCGTAATGGCAATGCTCGTCTTGTCTTACAGTGAGATAAGTATATTAACAGATACGGCGATTGCTTTTAAAATAATAACCAGTTTCCTTGCTTTTTTTCCATCTGTCATGTTTTCAACTGACTGCCCGTCTTATAACAATAGATGGCCAACTGTATTTGCCGAACCACCCTTATTTTTTGACTCATAGCGTCATCAAAATGGCGGATAAACCGGTCACGAAATCCAATATGCGTAAAATGTCCGTTATGATAACTACAATTATTCTTGTGAACTCATCAGCTCAACAGGCTGTTTTGACTGCTGATTCGTTTCTGGTCTGAATAATCTCTCACAAAAATCGGCGCACAAAATTCGTTGCACAATCAGTCAAGAAGACGCATTGAGTATTTCTTTGGTCCCTTAGTACTGAGACTGTACCCATACAGGTTAGTTGGCTACAGATGTAGGACCAGTAATTACGAGTGTCATGGTACAATCCTATCGCTATTTCGCCCCGTAAACGCAGGACGTTGGAATACATTTCCACCTTTTCCTTCCTGCAGCACGGGAACGTCGTGTTTTTAGACTGAGCTATTATTGGAAAGGTTCCTATTCGAAACGTACCACACTGTCCTCGAAGAGTCAAACTGTAATTTCGAAAAAATAAATACTACGTCGCTAGGATAGAGTGAACATTACATAATATGCGGGGTAAGACATTGTGGAATCAGACTTCTACCTGTCTCTTCGAAGATTGCGATACGCTAAATTCAAATTCTAAAAAGTAGTTCATCTCATTCGGTTGGACTTGTTCAGCTTCAACCAAACCGATTCTACAATAAATGGGCACGGTGCAGCAAGCACGCCGATACGACCTGCGCTTTTTCAGTAAAGTTTCTGTAGATAAAAGGACGCATTGGACACAGAAACACTCACTTCATTATTTCGGGTGGATTTCTGTCCTACGACAGTAATGTCCACGCAACAGATGACTAACTTAACTTTAACCTGTAGCAGCTACCGTCGCCGCTGTCATTTCGTCGACCAGAAATGCAAATGATAGGTATAACCAGTATTGGATCCTTTAATAAAGCTCCCTGCAAATGCTTGCTTCACTGACTTCTACTTCAAGCCCTTGGCTTGTTTTGTAGCAAAGGAAAGCAGTAGGCGTGACGACTTGCGTAAGCAAAGCCTTGTTTTGTGTATTTTGTCTCGTCAGCGTCGTAACAAAAAACGGTAATCCGCGCTAAGGCCTCTTGGCGCGTTCTTCCTTTCTGCAACTTAGTGAAGGAAAAAATTCAAAATTTTTCAAATACTTAACAATGTGTATTTCGCAGGCTTGCGAGTAACTACCAAGCGAATATTCGCGCATAGATGAACAAGTTCGACAAAGAACTGCCTACATCTTTTGGTTTTCGTTGCACATAATCCAGCTGGATATTATCTACCACTTTTCACGCAATACCAACACATCATTAAACGCAGAATTCCAGGAACACATAGTTTAAATTGCCGTCGGAATTCATGCTTATCTATAATTATAAGCATACAGAATCCACTTTATTCGTTATGTTTGGAAATGTACGGTAAAAATTTTGACTAATCCATCTCCGGACTTAAATGACTATTCCAAATAAAATACATTGAGAAGTCAGAGCAATGTGCATCATTTTTCAGACTGCAGCTTACATGAGGGTGAACTGAAATGTAATACCTTCAATTTTTTTATTCGGTTCTCAATATCGGCTATAACATCACGGTGTGTAACGTAAATATGTCGGTACGCGAGAAACAGCGTTCTGTAATAGTGTTTCTACCTGCAGAAAAGGTACATCCAATTAAAACCCATAGAAGAATGAAAGCTGTGTACGGTGATGATTGTATCGACATCAGTAATCCGCGACCCTAGATTGTTCGTTCTCGCAATGAAATAAACGCTGGTGCTGACTTCAACGTCTGTGACAAGAGACTGGAGTGTTTTGAAAACTTATTGAATACATTCGAAAAATTCACTTTGATAGTGATGAAGCGGTGCAAGCAGAGATGAGGTTGAGGCTCCGTCAACGAAGTCAGACATTCTACAGTGACAGTATCAACAAAGTGGTCTCTCGTTGGGAGAAATGTATTATTCTACAGGGTGACTGATGAGAAATAAAATATGGAGAAATGAAGAATTAAGATGTAGAATGTTAATACAGTTCTTTTTATTTGAAAAGCTTTAAGAGTGTTCACATAAAAAATTCGGAGACATTACTTATCAGCACGCCCTCGTACATCTGCCTGCAGGTGTCGCAGTATTAGCTGGTTCAACCGCAGATGGGCAGTCTTGTTGTTGTTGTTGTCTTCAATCCGAAAACAGGTTTTGATGCAGCTCTACACGCTAGTCTATACTGCGCTAGACTCTCGGTCTCGGTGTAACTGCCTCCACCTACGTCACTATTTGAACCTACTTACTGTATACAAGTTTTGGTCTCCCTCTGTAGTTTTTACCCTTCACATTTCCCTTGATGCTTCAGGGTGCGTTCTATTGACCGATCCTTTCTGTGCCACAAATTTCTTCTTTTCCCAATTCAATTCAGTTATTTCCGCATCAGTCATTCGATCTACCCATCCAATTTTCAACATTCTTCTGTAGTACCACATATCGAAACCTTCTGGTACAAAATGCTGATGCTCCGTGTTTCACTCCCGTACAAGGCTACTCTCATTCAGATAGCCTTCGCAAGAGAGTTCCCAAACTTCTTCAGAAACGTTTATCTTGCTGTTGTCAGTCTCTACTTCGGCCATCGTCAGTTACTGTGCTCCACAAAGAGGAAAACTCATCTACTACTTTTATTGTCTCACTTCCCAATCTAATTCCATCAGTATCCCCTGATTTAATTTACATTCCATTACCTTGTTTTTACTTTCGCTAATATTCAGCTTATAACTTATTTTCAAGACAACTGCTCTTGCTAATCTATTACCGAATTACAATATGACCGGCAAACTCTCAATTTTAATACCCTTCCCAAATTTCTCTTTTTTTCCCTTGCGGCTTGCTCAATATATGAAGTCAACAACATTAGGAATTTAGCCTTACAATCTTGTCTATCTTCTGTGTTAATGGAGTATACCTGAAATTGCAGCAGTTAGAATACACTTTAAATGAACTAAACATTTTATTCAGAACTCACAAAATAAATACTTTTCTTAAGGAAATGTAGTTTTGAACATCGCTTTAACGTGTCCTCAATTATTTTTTTTTTACCATCGACTGCAATCGCCGATCGATAGATGAAAAGATGAAAGTACATTGTATAATATGTTGTTGCATGCTGTGGCTGCTCTATGGCGCATATTGTCTGGCGTAGTTGGGTGCTTCGTGACAGGCTGCATCTTTCAGTGCTCCTCATAAAAAGAAATAAAGAAAAGTAAAATACGGTGACCTGGCCGGTCATTGTACTGCAGCATTCCGTCCTATCCAACGGTCAGGTAACTTGTCATTCAGTGTTTGCGTTGAACACGGGGAAAGTGTGATGGACAGCCGTCGTCTTGGAACGATACAGTCGCTTATCTAGAGGTACCTCTTCTAGAAGAACAGGAAAAATGTGCGTCGTATAACCATTTAACGCCACTGGGATGAATTAAGGTCCCTCAATGGAATTTCCTACAATGCCGCACCATGTGATAATTATATATTAAAGAAATAACAAATAAGCTAATGCAAAGAGTGCACTTTGACGCGCGACCTGAAATGTTCACACACACTGAGGTGACGAAAGTGATGGGATACCTCTTCATGTCGTGTCGGACCTTCTTTTGCCTCGCGTAGTGCAGCAACTCGACTTGGCAAGAACTCAACAAGTCGTCGGATGTCCCCTTCAGAATTATTAAGCCATGCTGCCTCTATAGCCGTCCATAATTACGAAAGTGTTGCCGGTGCAGGATTCTGTGCATGAACTGACCTGTCGATTACGTCCCATGAATGTTCGATGGGATTCGTGTCGTGCGATTTGCGTGGTCAAATCATTTGCTCGAATTCTCCAGAATGTTCTTCAAACCAATCGTGAACAATCGTAGCCCGCTGACAAGGCGCATTGTTCAAATGTCTCTGAGCACTATGCGACTTAACTTCTGAGGTCATCAGTCGCCTAGAACTTAGAACTAATTAAACCTAACCAACCTAAGGACATCACACACATCCATGCCCGAGACAGGATTCGAACCTGCGACCGCAGCGGTCGCTCGGCTCCAGACTGTAACGCCCAGAACCGCACGGCCAAGGCGCATTGTCATCTAAACAAATTCCATCGTTGTTTGGTAACGTGAAGTCCACAAATAACTACTTACTGTCTATGATCGGTTCAGTTGGATCAGGGGACCCAGTCCATTTCATGTAAACACAGCCCACACCATTATGGAAACACCATCAGCTTGTACAGTGCCTTGTTGACAATTTGGGTCCGTGGCTTCGTGGGGTCTGCGCCACACTCTAACTCGATTATCTGCTCTTACCAACTGAATCCGGGCTCATCTGACCAGGCCATGGTTTTCCAGTCATCTAAGGTCCAACCGATAAGGTCACGAGCCCAGGAGAGGCGATGCAGGCAATGTCGTGCTGTTAGAAAATGTACGTCTGCTGCCATAGCCCATTAACGCTAAATTTCGCCGCACTGGCCTGACGCATACGTTCGTCGTACGTCCCACATTGATTTCTGGGGTTATTTCACGCTGTGTTGCTCGTCTGTTAGCAGTGACAACTCTACGCAAGCACCACTGCTCTCTCGATCGTTAAGTGAAGACCGTCGCAACAGCGTTGTCAGTGGCGAGAGGTAATGCCTGAAGTTTGGTATCTCGACACACCCTTGAACTGTGGATCTCGGAATATTCCATTCCCTAACGATTTCCAAAATTGAATGCCGCATACGTCTAGCTCCACCTACTATTTCGCGTTCAATGTGTGTTAACTCCCGTCGTGCGGCCATAATCACGTCATAAACTTTTTCGCATAAATCGTGACTGCAACGCCACTGCAATGCCTTTTTATGCCTTGTGTAGGCGATACCACCGCCATAGGTGCATATCGCTATCCCATGACTTCCATCATCTCCTTGTACGTACACTTTGCACCACTCTCACACATTAGTTCTAAAAACTTCGTTATGAATATTGTCCATCAAGTCTTCTAACGTTACTGGGTTACTTGTGTACACTTTTCCCTTTAAATTGCCCCACAGGTAAAAGTCACAAGTGGTTAGGTCCGCACAATCCTTTGCGACAGTTCTTTCTTCTGTTAACCTTTCATGGATTCGCGATACTGACTCGCGTGAAGTGTGACAGATCGCCCCGCCGTGATGAAAGACAGCATTCGTATGGTCAGCTTCGAAACCGTAAATGATGACTGGCGGGCGACAATGAGCTGCAGTACTCGAGGCCGGTGAAATTCCAGCTGCCCCGTAGAACATGTTACGTAAATTTACATTATCGTGCTTCGCAAACGTTACTTCATCGGTGATGACCACACGTTGCAAAAATCTAGTGTCATCTCCCAGGCGCTGCAGAGCAAACCGATAAAATTCTAAACGACGTTCGAAATCACGACCTCCGAGAGCCTGACGTAGTGACGCGTGATAAGGGTGGCTTTTATGATGATGCAAATGACACTCGTTCTGGCTGATCCCACATTCGTGCCACCATGAGTACTGATAAGTATCATAGCCAGAACAGCTCCTTCAAGCGCTCTGTCAGTCGCAGTCTTCGACCTCTGTTCGGCGTTGCAGCTGCCTGTTCGCATCAGTGGCCTAATAATTCATCCAACTGCCTGGCGCGACGGACAGAGGTATCCCTATACCACCGTAGTACCATTTCGACAGCATTCATCGTATAAAAATAGCACGTCTGCATGCAAGAAACTCAAGCAGACAGTTGCTGCTAGTTCAGCAGTGCAGACAAGTAAACAATCGAAAGACTTGGTACAGAGACGGAGCGTGGCATGATCGTATTTACAACGGAATGGCAGATTCCGGTCGACTGGCCTTTCAGTCTTAGAATGTTTCCCAGATTCTTTCGCGAATATTTAAAATCTAAAAATTAACAGGCTTTATATCAATGTACTCGTATTTTCGAGAGCTTTCGGGTGACGTTAAAAAAGTAAACCATTCTATTTCGAAAATCATACATGTTTCAATATCAGGATCAATACAAGATTCTTTATCACGTATAGAAGGTACGTCCCCTTTAGTGTGCTACCATTTGCCGAAAACCTCGTTACGGCGCCTAGAACAGTTCACGAAATAAAAGAGGTGTTACGTATCTCGCCCCGTACATATCCTCTATGTATTACTTCCATCTGCCGACTTTTCCTTCTTTGGTTAGTACGGGCTGCCATTAGGCTCAAGATACTGATACAGGTGCTTATCTTTTCTCTAAACGTCTCTAGAATTTTCCTGTAGACGGCATATATTTATTCCATACTCATGCGTGCTTCTACAGCCTCGAATTTGTCGTAACATACCTGTTTAGTTATTTTGGCCTTTCTGCCAATTTATCTTCTGGGCGTCTCTATTCCCATTTTCTTGCTTCATCTGTTGAATTTTTATATTTCTCTTTCCGTCAATTAAATTCTAATACATGGTGTTTTATCTATGGGATCTGACTGGACCTCGTATTTTTGTCTATTTTATAATCTGCTGCCTTCACTATTTCATCTCTCAAGTCTACCCATTCGTTTTTTTTCTATATTCCTTACCCCCGTTTCAGCCAATCGTTGCCTCATACCCCCTTTGAAACTCTCAACCTCTGATTCTTGCAGCTTATTCAGAGCTGATCTCCTTAATTTCCTACCTTTTTACAGTTTCTTCAGTTTGAGTCTACAGTTATCGTAAGAATCCACATCTGCCCCTGGAAATGTTTTGCAGTTTAAAATCTCGTTTCGAAATCTCTGTCTTGCTATTATGTAATCCATTCGAAACCTTCCAGTGTTTCAAGCTCTCTTCCACGTATAAAAGATTCTTTCATAGTTTAAACCAAGTATTACCTGTGATTAAATTGTGCTCGGTACTTCCCATCATCCGCTCCATTGTTCTGTTATTTTTCCTTCTCATCCTTTTTCCAACTATCGAGTTCCAAGTACCTGTTATTTAAATACTCGTCACCCCTGACTATCTGTATAATTTGTTACCTCTTATCACACATTGTTTCAATCTCTTCACTTGCGGAGCTCAGCTGGCATTTGTTGTACTATTGTGGAAGGTGATGGCAATGTTTCTTGTATTTGACTATGCTGCTCAATGTAGCTTATTCACATTCCTACTTTTTTAGTCATTATTACACCTACCTCTGCATTACTCCTATTTGATTTTGTGTTGATAACAGAGCACTGACCTGACGAGAGGTCCTGTACTTCCTGCCACCGCAGTTGACTAATTTCAACTGCAATCAACTTCAACCTATCCATTTCCCTTTTTAAATTCTCTAACCTGACCACCCAGTTAGAGGATTAACAACCCACGCTACGATCCATAAAACGTCAATCTCGGTTCTCCTGACGACATTCTCCTGAGTAGCTGCCGCCCGGCGATTCGAGTGTTATTTTCTCTCCGGAATATTTTGCCCAAGAAGATATCATCATCATCATCATCCCTTCGGGAAAAATACCGGCTGTAAGTTTCCTCTTGCTTTCAGCCGTTCACAGTTGGCTAATTTTACAAGGCCAGATCAGTTAATCATACTGCAATTAGTGAAAAGGCTGCCGCTCCTCTTCGACAACTATACATACACATTTTACTGCCCCATGTCAACGAAAGTAGGTCCGCTGCAATTCTTGAGATTCTCGCCATATGCATGTAGAAGTAGTATGTAAAGAGCCATTTCATGGAACTCGCTCAGTAGAAACAAAGAACAATCAGCGATTCATCGTCCTGTTTGTAGCTCCTTCACTATACTGAAACCCACTAGTAGCCACTAGATAAACTATATTTGGAACACGTACCCAATCTATTAGCAGAGGAATTTTCGTGGGATAAGTGAAAAACAAAAATGACAAGGGTCGAAAAAATTAAGTTCTTCTGATTATTTTCTTTCGTGGCGCTTACTGGAGTGAAGAGCCTGTTCGTGCGGCCGAAAAAACGGTGTATATATCGCTATCAGCGGTAACTACATTTTTTAAACGCAGTTTATCACGATGGCAGCGGCAGACGTAACAGTAAAGGCGAAAAAATGAAATGATTTAGGCTGATATAAGGACGAACCTTTGAGGGTATCCGCACAACTTATACTTAACTCTACCATTACATTTGCAAATGCATAAATATGGGACATCTTAAGCAATCATGCATACTACTGTCTGTTGCGATAGTTTATTTTTATCACTGGCCAATGCTAACAACTAAAGAGTCGCGTTACAAGAAATAGCTATTACACTCTAAACAGGAAACAAAATTTGAGAGAGTAAAAATGTGCCTGGCCTAGAACATTGGACAAAACCTTCTACCACCCTAGGCGTCTTCCATCACAATGCCCGATGAAACTAGTTTTTTTTTTAATTTATGAAATATAGAGGAATCTCTCAGTTTTCCATTTACCTCGTAATGTTTCGTTAATTTACGTTCGTTCTCTTACTCTCGCGGAATGATTGTAATTACCCTTTATTTGACAGCTTGGCAATGACGCCGAGCTTATTGCTTATGCCGCTTACTTTACCGTACTTCCTCTGACGGATCGTATTAGGGGTACGAATATTTTGCTCCATATGTATAACTACTTTCGTATGTATGAATGTTCGTACGTATGTCGTTTCAACGAGAGAAAAATATACAGTATTAGAACGTCTTACGTTACCTCAAAACACTAACGTAACCTTTCTCAGTCTATGATATATCACGCAGAAGAAAACGACGCAAATGGATCCCTGATTGAGATAATATTTCTAGTATAATTCAAACAGTAGAATCTCAACAATCAAGACACGTCCAAGAACAAAGTAAGCACTGAAACATTGTTCAGAGCATAGATGAACTGGTTGCTAATTAAAAGCAATGTGCAAAAATTTCGATATTGTAATCCCTCGAAACCATGAGTGTAAAATGTTTCTCAAACGCTTTTCTCAACAAATTACACAACGCAACACAATTAAAGGATCACTTTTTAGGAACCCCGCAATTTTCTCCCATTGCGACGCAGAAGTTTGAAATTTGGCTCGGAGGTACCTCCAATTTCTCTACATTGGAGCAAAGGCATGACGGCCTGTGACGTCATCCTCGGGGTCGTAGATGCTTCAAATAGTAATGTGTCGACACATGCGAATACCGCTGTGAAGTTTACGGTGGGTTGATGATGTCACATTGGCACAAAATTTTACCACAACTCTGCCAAACGCCACCGCGGACTAGTAACACGATGGAAAGGCCGCCACGCCCCCTGTTAACTATATTCCACACCTTCATTTGACGTCTCTGTGATGGACGTCAGAACCGTGACACCCAGCGTTGAAATCACGCAAGTTTCTTACGAATGGCTCAAGAAAACTTCGTCACCTCTCAGAATCGACACGAAAAGGCTGCAGGAGGTAGCGTAAAGGGCGTTCTTTTTCGCACATTTCGTGCTCTAAAACGACAGTTTGCTGTGCGATGTACAAGAGGACGTCGTTCATCGCAAATTTTGACACCCGTGAGCGATTCAGCCGTTTTCTAAGGACATCGCTGGACTGCAAGTTTTGCTTTAGATGGAAGCCCTGGTGACTGTTCAAACCCATTCGCCAAATTTGAACGTGATTCAAAGCAGAAAGGGTGGTACTCTTTTTCATCCCTCCTTATTGCACCATCCTGTGTACGAGAGATGCAACATGGAAGCGCACATGATTAAAATGGCAAAGGGTCCCTCTACGACCTTGACCTCCCTCACCCCTGTTCGCACAGTGCACCTGTGAACTGTAAAAAAAGTCTCTGTACAGAGACATCCATCTACCTAATGCCACCCACCGGCCAAACAGGCAACCCTTTCGACGTTCCTCTGATTTCGTATGCGGGCAACAAGCGCTAGTGCGCTGTGAGTTCCTGTCCCGCCTGCAGGAAAAGATTTGTGAATGAGTATCTCAGTACAGGGACATTTTTATAGGCCTAACAAAGGTGCTAGAGTTGTACCAAGGGCGTTGCCGAACTGGGGGACGGCGTCTTAAAGGGCAGACTGCCATTTCATTCACGTGTGTGTGAACGTAGCACCCTGCAGTGCACTGGATGCGTCCACTTTGATGAAAAAGACTAATACAGGTGGCCTGGTAGGACGGGAAGCGTGGATTCTAGGGCAGCACACACACACACACACACACACACACACACACACACACACACAATGAAAGTAACACAAAACAGCGAAGTTTCAGCTTATCTGTCCTGCGCTGACTACAGTTTCGTGAACACAAACTAAATAATGTTCTCTGAACTAAAGTCAGAATGAAACTAATATTCTCTCTTGAAGTACTATTCGAAGAACAATTCCAAACCAACACTACTCTTAAATCTCTAGGCAGGCGGCCTCTGTCCATACACAATCATTCTATTCACTGTTCTGTTTCCACTATCTATCGGCAGCTGCTTATATATCACTGACGACTTGAAGGCAGGAACTCCCTAGTAACTCGGGCTGGCTTACAACGTGTAGCTCACAACTTTGCTCGAACACTTAATTAAGCATGCGTCTCTTTTTTCCTGTGGCGTTGCCGCTCTAGGGACGTCCACGGGACTTTTGGTACCAAACTTACTGTGTGTTATCTTTATACAGCACGCACCCCTCCATGCACACGCCACAGGAGAGTGCGAAGAAGGGAGGATGAAAAAGCATACACACCCTTTCTGTTTCGAATCAACGTTCAAATTCTTTCAAATGGTTTTGAACGGTCTCCAAAGCAAAAGTTGCGGTAACGCTACCATCCGACGGAGTGAGATCACGCTCTTTGGAGGCCCAGAGAGGTCAGCAGTGGCAAAATTTGACAAAAACAGTGTTCTGTTGCTCATCACTTTGCAAAGAATCGATTTCGACCACGAAATGTGCCTAAATGAACGCCCCACGAGAAGGGGTGGTTTCATTGACGCTCTTTGGGCCTTCTCGCGTTGATTCCGAAAAGTGGTATGTTCGAAATTTTTTCCTCAGCCATTCATACAATAAGATACTCACATGATTTCAACGCTACACGTCGTGGTTCTGACCTCCATTGCTGAGGCGTTAAAGTAAGGGGTGAAATATAGGTGGGAGTGAGTTATAATGACCTTTCCCGTCATGTGACACGCCCACAGTGGCGTTGGTCAGAAGTGTGGTGAAATTTGAGGGCCAATGTGACGTTATTAACCCACCTTACAGCTCACATGAACTTCTGAGCTCTCGCCTTTTATTTGCATGTGCTGAGACCTTGCGGTTTGAAGCGTCCCCGAGAGTGGCGTCGCAGGGTGCCACTACGGTAGAAGGTTATAAACTCCTTTGAGACAAATTTGGAACTTCTGTATCGCAGTGGAAGACGATTACGGTGTTTCAAAAAAGTTATTCTTCACGTGCGTTGCGCAGTGTGGTTTTTTTATAAGAGAATTGGCAAAGTAAGACTTTTATATACAGCTGAAAGGAAAAGATTTTATTCTTGAGAGTAAATTCTCCCGGCAATTATTTTCCGATTTTTCTGGAGTGCAGACGGACCATTACGCAACTGCTTTGAAAACTGGTTAAACGAAACACTGGTTCAGCAAAAAAATAATGGCCCTTCTAAATTATCTAAAACACTTTAATCAAGTTCGTTCTTACCGGAAGTGATCATAGCGTGAAACTGTGAATGAGAAAAAGCTGCCAACTAGTTAATGTGTTTCGAACAGAAAATTAAAGAGGTTGGTAATTGGATCGGGGTTTCACGTAAGAGGAAGCAATCAGCATTCACATTTGCACAGTTTTTGTGAAAAGCGACGAACATCTCGATATTACAAGAACTGAGCAATTCCCGATTATTTCTGTTTGCCAGGATGACAGTTTGTGAGTCAAACTATTTCTTATATCAAGAGAACAATGTTTATTGTCACAAATCACATTCGATATTATTCGTTTTCGGACGTACCAATACTCGGAATGATTGATGCCCTCCGTAATGTAATTGCTCTCTACCTAGTAGTTTTAGTGTGCATTCGAGGAAGAAAGATTGGTGATAAACGTAAAAGTTTTCTGGGTGTAGAATGGCGTCATATTGTAAAACAACACTCCAAATGTATAAAAAATTATGGCTAGGACACACATGGGTGGTCTTTATCTGAGTCCACTAATGGAGGAACTGGTGTACTGCCTTACCTAGGGCCTATGACGGTAGTGTCAAATACTCAAATAATGGAGTCTACAAGTTCATAATTCTATACTGTAGCAATGACAAATGGAAAACGAAATTAATTCAAGAAATGTGATGTAAGCCACAGGTGTATGACACTAATTACAGGTGTATGACACTATTTACGTGAGCTCAAAATAGGGAGGGGGGAGGGGACCAGCGTCATATCACCAACTCTCATTTGAAATGGGTGGTGCGGCAACTTTTTAATTCAGGGGACATATATTATTATAAAGGACAATATTAAAGTGCCCACAAATCTTTATGGCCTCTCTGAACTGAACGCTTTACTTTTGTGCATGCCCGAGATTCCCCGATTTAAAACAAGTGTCAGATTTCATTCCGGGAGTTTTCTGCCGCGCCGTTCGAATTCACTGCGTGCCAGTCAGTCAATCATTCGTGATGTTCTGCAACGCAAATAAATGCTATGTTATTGTGTTCAACACAATATGTATCAATACTTTTAAAAGGCGTATATTAAGTGGGATGCCGCCAAGTCGAAATACATGCGCGAACAAGAATTTAATTGTTTGTGGAAGGAAGCCTAGCTGAAGTTCACCAACAATAATTCTCTTAGTGATCAAATGAATGAAGTGATTGAAAAACTACGTCATCACATCGTTCAAAGGAAGGTACAAACAATGTTGTATTTCATCTGCGAAGTAAAATATACTGACATTTAACGCATATAATACACCAATAAAAAGTCAACTTTTTAGGGTTCCATCAAAAACGTTTACACTATTTTCGTGAGGCCCTGAATATTACTCAGGGTTGACAGTGTAAAAGTTTTAATCACATATTAAAAACACTATTTAATATACTTTCTAAATAAAACACGGTTTTATTAAAGTATTTTGATTAATGTTTAAAACACACCAAGCAATTTTCATTGCAACATATCTTCATCCAACTACGTGGTAAACCTCAGGGGAGGATGTGGGGAGGTCACCACATTTCTCCAAGGGAGGAGGGGGTCTAAATTTTAAGAAAATCCCTCACATAAACAGATCATTAATGGGTGTCCCCTTACGTCATTATACTCATAAACTGTGATAAAAAGCCTACTATTTAGACTACCTTGTCGTTTAATTCTGTAGGCCTACTTAAGAGAATGGAACATTATTAAGGAAAAACTTAGCCAAACACATTTGAACATTGCTCACTGGTGATGTACTTCGACTGTTTCTGCCCACACTCCTAACGAATACGAGACCACTTTCTCAATCGCTGTGAAGTCTCATTCAGTTTTAAGCTGTGAAACACACCATGCAAAGGTAATCCATCAAAATCTGCTTGATTACTGTATACAGTTTTATTCCACTGAATTGTGGATTCAGAAGAGCTACTGTAGTAACATCTGATTTTTAAATTCTCTATTTTCTGTTATTACAGTGGAGGATAAAGCTAGGTTGTGTGTGTAGTGAAACTGTGCATGTGTACCACAGGTAACACTAAAAGTACTGGAACACACTGATGAGCCAAAACTGTGCGACCAACTACTTAACAGCACGTTGGTCCACCTTTGGAATCCAATACAGCAGTAATTGTGCACGACATGAATTCAACAACTCCTTTCTAGCTTCCCCGGGGTATATGGCACAGGTCATGCAGTTGCCATAAATTATGGGCTGATGGATAGTAGGTGCGAAGCTGGTGGCAGTTAATGTCACCCATGTACAAGCATTCCATAGGATTCTGATCAGACGAATTTGTTTGCTACGACACCAACTTAAGTTCACTACCACAATCCTCTAACCAATGCAGTGATCCTGGACTTGCGACATGGACATTTCTACTGCTACTAGATGCCATTGCTGTGTGAGAGACATCAAGCATGAAGAGACACAAGCGGTCCACAGCTGTCATTGTGCCTTTGATCATACTACAGGTCCCATGGAAAACTAAATGAATGTTTCCAATAGCATAATATTGTACCCAACCACAAGTGTCCATGGCATGTTTCAAGCAGCAGTTCCCCTGAATGTCAGCATATCCAAATATGACCATCAATGTGGTCTAACTGGAATCACGATTCATTCAACTAGGCGACACATTTCCACTGATCCATTCTCCTCTCTCAATTATCCCTTGGCCACAGCAACCTCAAATGATAATGCCTTGGAGTAATGTACATAACATGTTGCCTCCTATTAGTGGTTTCATTGTCCTTCAACCAATTACACAGATGCCCACAACAGTAGCATGTGGAAAGTTGACCAGCTACACCATTTCTGACACGCTCATTCCCAGGTGCCAAGGCATAATGATCTGCCTTTTATCAGAACTATCTGGCCACTGAGGCCAGACTGCAAACAACTGCACATGATGGGAGAAGCAATCCGGATTGCGGGGATAAGGAAGAGGCTGGGGTGAGGAGGGGGAGGGATAGCAGAGTAGGGGTGGAGGACAGTTAAGCAATGCTTGTGGAAATAGCGAGGTGGGGACAGGGTGGGCAGCTATTTGCAGTTCAGAGGTTAGAGGAAGTGGGGAGGGGGGGGGTGAAGTGAGCAGAAAAGAAGAGGATGATAAAAGAAAGGCTGTGGATGCATTGCTGGAGTAGAAGACTATAATGCTGGAGTGGAAATAGGGAAGAAAATAGGTGGGTGAAAGACATGAACTAAGGAATTTTGAGGCTAGTTGGGTTACAGGAACAAAGGGTATACAGTATTGCATGGAAAAGCTGGCATTGGTACGAAGGATCAAGAAGGCACAGACTGAGAAGCAGTCACTGAAATGAAGAATGTTATGTTGGCAGCCTGCTCAACAACTGGGTGGTTCGACTGTCTCTTGGCCACAGATTGTTGGTGGCCATTCATGTGATTCAGCTTGTTGGTTGTCAAGCCCATGTATAATGCAACCTACCTTTGAAGGGATAAGTCGTGCTTGTGACTGGACTGGAGTTGGTTGTGGTACGATATGTATGGGTCTTGCATCTTGATATATTACAAGGATGTAAGCCATAAGGCATGGGATACAAAGCAGCAAAGATTGAAACTCCTGCCAACCAGGAACTAGAGCAGCATGAACAACGCTATCTGAAAAGACTGTCTGACCCATTCACCTCCTACTTCCACCTTAGACTACCACAATCCACCACCTCTAAAACAGCCTCCAAACTTCCCCCACATCCCCTCATAGCTGACAAACCCTGGTTCAGAGACCTATTGCCCCACTCACTTTCTCCCAGTCCCTACAGCAGAAAGATTTTTTTCACCACCAACCCTACCAATCAGACTCAAACGAAAACCAATGTGGAACCCTGCCTGATTCAGTTCACTCCTCCATCTAACTGTGATCCACATCGACTGCCTCCAGATTACCCCTTGTTAACACTGCAGAATTTCTTAACCTCAGAGCTTGCCCACCAACATTCCCCAAATCCCTCAACATTGAAGCTGACATTACATCCACAGAAAGAACCACAATCCACAACCTAAAAACTGATTCTGGTCTTAAAATTCTACCTGCCGAAAAAGGCTCCACCACCATGGCTTTACAACGCAAAGATTACCTGATGGAAGGACTTTGCCAATTGTCAAATTTGTCCACCTACAAACCCTACCACAGTGACACCATTCCAGAAATCCAACAGAATCTTCAGTCTCGGCTCGAATCCTTAGGCCCTTCCAAGAATATATATATATATATATATATATATATATATATATATATATATATATATATATATATATATATATATATATATAAACCCTCTCTCTCTCTCTTTGCCCTTACCAAACAACAATTGTCCTTCCTATTATATACCAACCCTCCAGGACACCCCATTGTGGCCAATTATTGTGCCACCACTGACTGAATTTCTGACCTCATAGACTAACACCTTCAGCCTATTACCTAAAACTTACCCTCCAACATAAAAGACCCCCAACCATTTCCTCCACCAGTTCCTATTCCTCTACCACAAGGTGTCTTGCTCATTACTACTGAAGCCACCTCCCTTTAAACTAACATCCTTAGTGCACAAGGCCTTGCTGCTATTGAACACTACCTTTATCAGTGGCCAAAAGACTCCAATCCTACCATCTCCTTCCTTGTCACAATAAACTATAATCTCACCCATAATTACTTCACCTTTAAAAGCATCACCTATAAACAAATCTGTCATGCACCAACAAGGCACCACCCTACACCAACTTATTCACAGGCCATCTACAGGAATTCTTCCCAACCACCCTGAATCCTAGACCTTGTAACTGTTTCAGATTTACTGATGACATATTCGTTATGTGACTCAACAGTGAGGGACACCCTATCTAGAACTTCACCACCTTCTCCTCCACTCTCATCGCCTGGTTCTCCTAAATCCAAGGAACCACCTTCCTCGATGTTGACCTCCATCTCAAAGATGGCTACATCAGGACCACTGTTCATATCAAATATACTAACCACCACCAAATACCTCTTCTTAAACAGCTGCCATACATTCCATAGCAAGAAGTCCCTTCTACATAGTCTAGCCACCAGTGGCTGTTGTATCTGTAGATGAGCACTCCCTCTCCAGATATACCAAAGGTCTCAATAAGGCCTTCACAGACCGAAATTACCCTCCCAACCTTGTAGAGAAACAGATCTCCCATGCCATATCTATCCAGTCACTCACCACCTCCCGAAGTGCCCCCCCTCCCCTCCCCCCACTCCCCTCCAGCCCACAAAACTGCACTCCCGTCGTGACCCAGTACCAACTAGGAGTGAACTACATTCTCTGTCAGGGTTTCGACTATATCTCATCATGCCCTGAAATGAGGAATATCCTACCCACTATCTTTTTCCTCCCACAGTGGCATTCCACTGCCCACCAAACCTACAGAGTTTCCTCATCCATCCCTACTCTACTCCTGCCTCCAACCCCTCACCTCATGGCTTGTATCTCTGTTATAGATCTAGATGCAAGACCTGCCATACACATCCTCCTCCCACCACCACCACCACCACCACCACCACCACCACCACCACCACCTACTCCAGCCCTGTCACAAGCATTACATATTCCATCAAATGCAGGGAAACTTGTGAAAGCAGTTATGTGATCTACACGCTAAGCTGCAACCATTGCGCTACATTTTATGTGGGCATGAGAACCAACAAGCTGTCTGCCTGCATGAAGGGCCAAGAGACATCTGTACCACACTGTTATTCAGCATGCTACCCATAATGTGTTCTTCATTTCAATGACTGCTCCACAGCCTGTGTCTTCTGGATCTTTCCTACCAACACTAGCTTTCCTGAACTGCACAGGTGTGAACTCCCCTTGCAATATATCCTATGTCCTCGTAACCCCATTGGCCTATTGCTTCTCCCATAGGCCTGTTGCTTTTTTAGTTCCCATCATTCATTCACCCACCTATCCCTTTCCCTGTCCCCACCAAGCACTAAACAGGCTGCTCCCCAATCCTACACTGCTATCCCTCCCCCTTCCGGTCCTAGCCTTCTCCTTAGCCCCACCACACAGACTGCTTCTTCCTTCATGTGCAGCTGCTCGCAGTCCGCCCTCAGTGGTCACATGTATGCGAGTTGTTTGTGTGAATGTGTGTTGGTTGCCTACTTTAGAACAAGACCTTTTGGCTGATAGCTCACACATTTAGCAATCTTTTTGTTGTACCTCTCTAAGACACAATATCTCCTCTGCATAATGAGTAGCAACCTATCCTTTTCATAATACTGCCATTATTCCTTCCTGGATGTTCCATTGTTGATGTTACTCTTTGTAAAAGTCACTTATGTCAGTGGAATTCCCCATTTTGCGGGCCACATCATCATTAAAATGACTCCTCACTCATCTCTGTTCCTCTCCTTTCTATGTCACATGCCCGCCACACCATAAAACGGCAGTCAGTCTTGCGGTTGTCAGTATTCAATGTTTTTGGTTCATCAGTGTAAACTAACAGCCAGTCTTATCATCACTCCTGGCTACTACGCATCAAAATGGATAACTGCACTGAACCCATGTCCCATAAGCAAAAAAGCCTCAATCTGACCCTGAAACTAAATATTGAAGCACAAGCATAGCTAAGTGCCTCCGCAAAAGGAGTAAACGGTAACTGTTTACAACATATCACACTCATGTATGGGAAGTCGAGACAAACAATTTTATTATGAGACCCTTGTGGTTCATCAAGCTGGGAAACAACCTCAAACTAGCCTTCCAAAGTCACTTGGGTTGGGTTGGGTTGTTTTGGGGAGAAGACCAGACAGTGAGGTCATCGGTCTCATCGGATTAGGGAAGGATGGGGAAGGAAGGCGGCCGTGTCATTTCAAAGGAACCATCCCGGAATTTGCCTAGTGCGATTTAGGGAAATCAAGGAAAACCTAAATCAGGATGACCGGACGTGGGATTGAACCGCCGTCCTCCCGAATGCGAGTCCAGTGTGCTAGCCACTGCGCCACCTCACTTGGTCCCAAAGTCACTTGAACGCACGCACACTGCGTGAGATGTAACAGCCTCTTGCCCTCTAATGCCACCAGCTTTTGTGAACATTCATTAGTAGGCTACCTTTTCCTGTGATGATAATGAAAGGAAAACCCTTTTGGAAAGGTTATGGAAAAACTAATTATGCTTCTAATGGCATTGCACAATTTTGCAACAGAATTTAGTAAGATAGTTGTGAAATGCCATAAGTAAAGGTACTCTTTTCACAACATGTAAATACTTGGAAATGTAGACACTGGAAGATCGGGAGAACATAAAATGAATGTACTCTCAAAACGAGTGTTTTGAGGCATAATTTGTTGGTGTGGTGTGTCTAAAAAGCTGTGCCATTCATATTGGCACATCAAGCCACAAACAGTCATGGACGCTTTCTGTTGGACTTCATGTGATAGAAGCGCTGCTGTCGCGCAATGTGAAGAGGTGGCCCGCGAGCCTCAGTAAGTATGCGAATCAGGTCTGCAGGTCAACAAGGCTTGCGCATGTCTGGTTTACACTTGACGCATACAAACTCATTGAAGATAATTATAGTGATCTTACTGTTATCCCAAGAAACTCATGTTAATTTTGAATTTTAGCAACATGACCAAGCTTATGGCATTACCACCTTCATACGAAACACAACTGAAAATGCAGTACTGATTGACATATGCTCCATCAATAACATGCATGGCTGCTTGTGGTCACATACCAAACTGGATATGTAATAGCAGCAAATGTTTACAAAATTCTAAACTCCACAAGGCCCCAAACAGAACTACACCAACATAATCACCTGGCAGTCCACATTGCACATTGGCGACTTGAACGTCCACCACCAGGCAGTAATTATCAAAGCAAAGGCATGAATGGTGAGGCTTTAACCAGCAAATACAAAAGTTGCAATCTACATTTATGGTTTGATGCAAAAGATCGATGAACTATTAGATCTGCTGCAAGGCAAAGAAAGTACAATCCCAAACTCTGTTTGTTTCAAAAGAGAAAAACCAGATTCCATTAGCAAGCTTTGTTTCAAAGAGAAAAACAACATCGCCTTTGCGACTAAGTGAAAAGCAATTCCTGACATTCCAGGCAGGCAGCACTGACATGTCCTAACCAAGATTGGCGCTCATGTTGTCCTTGTGTCATCTCTTCCATAGGCACGATGCTACTTTAACAAAGTTAATTGGCTCCATCTTGTCATTAATTCTGAAAAATGTCATAGACTCATTCCATCAAATAGCACAAAGTATGAATGTTTTGTCAATTAAATAATAATTACAGCCACGATGACCAGACGCTACCCAATGGAGTATGTCCAGTACACAGTGATAAATGTGAAAACTAATACAAAGAGGTTCTCGAGCGTGTAAAGGGATACTGCTTTCTTTGATGTCACAACATATCATATCAACACTGTACTCCTTAATTTATCACCAACTTCTGGACCTTCTGGAGAAGAAAGAGGAAGTAGATGAAGACAGGGCATGGGATAGAAGTCTGCGAGAATTTGACAGTGACAAAGACCTACGTCAGACCACGACATTCCTTCAGAATCATTGAGAATTTGGGGCAGCCAGCCATGACAAAACTAGTTTACAAAATATACGAGACAGATGAAATACCTTACACTTGAAGAATGCAATAATTCCCATTCCAAAAACTGCAAGTGCTGACAAGTGTGAGTAATATCAAACAGTGAATTCACAAGTCATGTTTGCAAAACACTGATATGAATTATTTTCGGAAGAATGGAAAAAGTGGTAGAGGACAACTGAAGTGAAGATCAGTTTGGGCTCCAGAAAAAATGAAGACTATGCTGGCACTAATGGCCTTATGACTTAAAAGTTAGGTTAAAGAAAGGCAAACTAACTTTTATAGCATTTGTGAGATAATAGGAAGCTTTTCACAATGTTGGTCTACATTCTTTGAAATTGTGAAGGTAGCAGGGATAACACAATGGGTAAAGATTACGTAAAATTTATGCTGAAAAGGCACTGCAGGTGTAAGTACCAAAGAGTGTGAAGGGGAAAGCAAGGGGGGTTCTAAAACTAGGAGATGAGTTTTGCTATTTTGGCAGCAAAAGAAATGATGGATAATTAGAGAGGATATAAAATGCCAAAAGGCAACAACAAGAAAAGCATTTCTGAAAAAGAAAGAATTCGTAACATCGAATATAAATTCAATTGTTAGAAAGACTTTTCTGACTACATTTGTCTCGAGTGTATCCTTGTACAGATGTGAAATGTGGATGATAAAAAGTCCAGACAAGAAGAGAATAGAAGTTTCTGAAATTGGGTGCTAGAAAAGAATAGTGAAGATTAGATAGATACACCAAATAACTAATGACGAAGTTTTCAGAATCAAATTGAAGAAAAGAAATTTATAACAAAATGTGACTAAAACGACTGGTTGACAGGACACATCCCAAGGCATCAACCAAAGAGACTATTTGGTATGGAGGGAAGTCTGTGGGATAAAAATTGTGGTGGGAGACCAAGGCTCTAATACTCAGGCAGAGGTGGAGACACTTGCACAGGAGAGATAGAGAGCTGCAGTAAACCAGTCTATGGACTGAAAAGCACATTATCACCAGTTCAGCACTGCACAGATCCAGTTCACTCTGCTACAAACATTCTTCACCCTCCCCATTCTACAGCATATGGTGCTACAAAATATTATTTTTCTCTTATGACATCAGTGTTTTTACAGTTTGTTTTTCCGGCTATTATTTATACGCCTATCCTCTTCTCAAAACTTTTAATACGATGTATTAGGTTCCATATAGTCCAATACATACATTTTCAGCACCACTTTCAGCTAACAGTGCACATAAGAAGTTGGATTCACTCTTAAATGCAAGGTAAAATATCACCTAGTACAATCTTGGCAACCAAACTGAGAGTCTTTACGTTTCTAATATTAATGCCATTTAATTTAGTAAATATCACAATCTAAGACTGGTTTAGTGATTCAGGTAGCTGCATGTTTGGCTTTCCAATCCCATCTGTTCCTACAACTTGCATAGTTTAAGATTATTTTTCTGCAAACACAAGGAGATTCTGAAGTTACCCCAAAGACTAGTTTCCACACTAACTGTTAGTATCCCCGTAACTGCTCACAAGTGAATGAAAGGCTAGATCTTATCACTCTGACAGAATCACATATTTAGTGTTCAAACCAACAATGCCATAATTTCTTTAATTTTAGATTCAAAGATTCAATAAAATAAAAATACATATTAGTTAGGTAAAGTAACATTCCAACAGTCGTTGGACAAGACCTGCTGCTTTTACCACAGCATTATCATGCAGTAAATCTGCAAGACTTGACCACCTATTAATTTCTTCTTTATGCTGATAGGAGTTATGTGGGCTCAGTTATATTAAATATACCATGGTAAGTAAATAAATCAAGGCCAGCAGTTCTCCAGTCTAATACTTCCAACCACTTAATCTTTGGGCCTTGGCCTATTCCACATAACAACAGAGCTACCTACATATTACTTTGAATCACTGAGCTGCAATGTTTGAACTTCCTTTGACTTATTTCTCTCAATAATGTTCTAAAAATTCCGTATTATGCTACAGTTTCTGGGGTATAGAGCCATTGTAGTCATAGTTTTTTGGTTTCATCCCTTGGAAAATGTATCAACAAAATGGATCTATGAGGGGGAGGGAGGCATTTCTTTCTGCCAAAAATGACCCTATATAATTTTGAAGTTGGTCGCATGGAGAGGTTATGTTGTTAGCCATAAATCCCAAAAGCACCGATTTTCCACTGTATAGTATAACTACTGGTATTTTGTCTTTGAAGTGCTTGATAAGATAAGAACTTACTGTCGTATGACCTATTTATCATCAAACAACTAGTTCAGCAGACACTTCACAGACTGCAGGGCAAAATCTAATTAATAGCAGTCAATATCTGTCAGTAATTAAGAAAAGCAAGATCAAAATTGGATGCAATGCCATTACGTTTCTTGGAGCAAATAATTGTGCCAAATGTCTTGATAAAACAATTTTTCTTGATATTATAATTAAAGCAAATTACAGCAGAATCTACTGGGTGCATTTAAATTTTTACATGCCGGCTACTGGATGAATACACAAATTTTATTCCGGATTAAACGACAAAAACTGTATAGGGGGAGTAGTTTTCGTCCGCGAGACGGTGAACTAAATGTTCTAAAAAGGGCAAAGAAAGTTACTGAATAAAAAAGTAATGATCGAAAATCACTGCAGCAGTAAAGCATATAATACCAGCAATACTAATAATTTCAATTAGATATAAACGAAACTGGATTATGTAAAACATCACCGATTGCAATTCACACACTAATAAGGCAATAGTTGCAAGGCATATGCAATTACAAATACCTTGCTAAAAACTGTTTCAACTGAGTTCTTTACTCACGACCCTGCGATGCAACTGCTCTTTATCTCAGTTCTGCGGAGATCCAAAAAGTACATTACATCTAACGCATTTTAGTATCGAGCGTGGAGCACCTACCAAAACGAAGCAGCCGGTCGAAATAGTGGTAGGACTTTTTTTCGTGTCATTCCTATTACATACTTCAACCAATCTCTTCAATTTTTCTGAAATAAATCTTAGTTACCACTGTCATGCAGATTCAGCGATGCGGGATTTAATTTTACCTTGTAAACACTGGGTCATCAGCGCTGACCGCTCTTAACTCGAACCACAGCTTTATCACTGCATAACACTAATACTTCATATCATTTTCTTTTCACTATGAGAATGAACATACACACATCGCGCACAATTGGGTTAAACACATAAACAACAACTTAAATATTGTTCGCCATACATGATGACAATCGAATCATGTTTATGTCTGAACCGGTCACAGTACACACGGCAAAGATTATAAATAAAGATATGGTGCTTCGCAGACGGAGCAAAAAACAAATTACATTCTTGTTATCACAGAGGAAGGCATGCAATGAAATTGTGTTCTGGATTTAAATTGTGTTCTGGATAAGTAATTGCCGTCTTTAGCAACTGTAATAAAAGTCTTGCGTTTCGCGTTGTTTTAAAGCAGCTTCAGTGGTCACTATAACATGATTTCTTCTCGTACAACAAAGGATCCAACATACAAGAAGAAGGCTTGCAAATGGGATACCCCATTTCTGTAAAGTTGGCACATATCCTCGTCAAAAAATATATGAAAACAAAAATTTCCAGAAAATAGCACCAGAAAAATACATTTACTTTATTGGCGTTGATACATTGATGTATGAACCAAAAAAACAAAATAGAAGTCATGCAGCGATAAACACATAACGCTAAAACAAGTTTCCCCTAAGAGACTGAACAAACAGGCTACATAAATTTCGTAGATATAGCCATCACAAGGAAAGGTAACCAACACTCAGTCTGCAATTATAGTAAAAACACACCATAACAGTCACAATATTACATCAATCATCTAACCACTCACGGGTCCAAAACGAATCTGCCCTCAGATTTATGATCCATAGATTAAGCACAGCACCAAATGGCAAACGTAACTATAACAAGGAGTTGCATATAATTATTCATATATCAATAAACAATCGATACCACTAATCCACAATAACAACTGAAAAAATCCAGAAAAACATAAAATAATATTAAATCACCACATAAGAAACAAGGAATAAAAATTGCATACCAAAGGAACAACCCTATACATAAATGTCTAAAAAAAAGAGGCAGAACTTTTGAAATAAGGTGTAAGGAACACAAAACGCATCCCGCAATTGCAAAACAAAACACACAAAATGGCAGGAGGACAATGATACTTCCCAACACCTAAGTATAAATGCATTAATTGCAGTGAAAGTGCTGTGTGCAAATATTCAACACATACATATGGAAGATGACGAAGAATGCAACAAACAAAAAGAGAAAAAGAAAGAAAGACTGTTTAAAGTAACAAATTGCCTGTTGGCTTCTGTCTCAGGTTCCTCAGCCGACATTCGTCTGATGATATTTCTGACATTTCGCCAGCACGAGTGACTGGTGTTGTCAAAGTTTCACCCTCCATTGCTGGTGGTGGACTGGAGCAGAGCTTGCGGCTGCAGACTACGCGTACCTGGCATGCCGACATCCGAGGGCTTCTCCGTGGTCACTTGCGGTGTGGTTCTCTTGCTAGCGGCAATGGTCGTTCGCTGTGGCATGGAAAGCAAGGATCAGTTTACCTTGAAGCTTTCTTGTTGAAGCTATTCTCATGTGTGTATTTCCATAATTTTTCTGAACAAGCAGGTGTGATAGTTCTTATCTATAGCCAGAACTTGTGTGTTGGCGAATTTTACTACGTAGTCAGTCTCAAATAGCACATGCTCTGCCATGGCCAATTTCTCCACCTCCCCAACCTGCAATTTCGTTTATGTTCTGTGGTCCTAGTGTTGACTGATTGTGCAGTCATTCCAACAAAGACTTTTCCGCATGTGCATAGTATGCGGTATACTCCCAACATTGCAAGTGGGTCTCTCTTCTCCTCTGCAGATCTAGACACACTTTGATCATCTTTGTCGGTTTGTAAATAAGTCTTTACATTGTGTTTGTACAATATTTGGCCGATTCTGTCCATCACTCTGGGAATGTATGGCAGAAAGGCCATACCTGACATTTCTTTTTCTGGTTTTTCACTTCACTGAGTGTTTGGCTCTGTTTATAGCAACAAGTAAAGCATGCAAACTGTTAATAATCATAACAAACAAAACTGCGAGATAAAAGCCATATGGTTACTATGACCACTGAATGTGCTTTAAAATAAAGCAAAACATGTCTGGTCTTAATAAGAATTTCATTACAGTTGCTAAAGATGGCAGTTAAGCTATACAACTTGTATATGTGCAACTGTGGAAAAAAAGTGGCCAAAAAACAAAGAAGACAAAATGTGTTCTACAATGCATTTGAAATGGCAGCATTCAAACGTCATCAACGAACCATCATATCAAAGTTTCTCAAGAAGAAAGCTTTGATGGTGCTGGAGTCTGCTAAATTCAGAAGTTATCATGTAAAAACTATGCAGATTCCATCAGCACCTTAACCCTGCATTGCTCACAGGGATTACATATGTAATCCACTTGTGGAAATTTTTAAAAAAATCTGGAAGTCGAGTACCGACAATGCTTCGAGCATCTGTGTAGTTTAAGATGAATTGCTGGACGACCCTCTCAGTGTTGCGCAAACACCAGTCATGTGGTTGTACCACAGCAGCTCAGAAAAGTCAGCGACCTAACATTGCAATCTGTGCGACTTAATATGTAAGTACGTTTTGAAACACGTTGTTATTTCTTAGTCAGTTTTTTCCATTATTTGTTGTGATACATTTATTATATTAACTTCTTATTGTTTTACAATGTATAAAAATTTGAAATACTCATGTGAATTCATTAGCAAAATTATGGGCAAGAGGCAAGAAGCTCAAACTCTAGTGTGGCTGAAGGGGATTAAGAACGAGAAAGATATTCCTGACTCAAGTTCTAATGAAGAAGATGAAGATCTGGAAGAGCAGGACCACTAGTCTGACTAAACAAGAGGGAGAAGGCCCAGGTGAGACAACTGAGAGTGGTCCTGAATTATCATGTGATGAACCATCCCGGAGAAACAGACTGGTTGATTTTTACATTGGTGTAGTTTACATAATGTGGTCAAAGACTTCTCCTCTTAATATACTAAGAGCTAGAGTTCCTGACATTGTATGTGTGCGTCCTGGTCCTAAGGGAACCAATCAACAGGAAACTACTGAGCGAGGTGGCGCAGAGGTTAGCACACTGGACTCACATTCGGGAGGACGACGGTTCAATCCTGCGTCCGGCCACCCTGATTGATGTTTTCCGTGATTTCCCTAAATCACTCCAGACAAATGCCAGGATGGTTACTTAGAAAGGACATGGCCGACTTCCTTCCCCGTCCTTCCCTAATCCGATGAGACCCATGACTTCAGTGTTTGGTCTCTTCCCCCAAACCCCCAACAGAAAACTACTGTTGAAGATTACATGCCCCTTTTTTTGGACGATAATATCATTGATCTCAAGGTGTGGATCTAGTTGATAAGATGTCCATGCTGTATGACATCCAGAAATTCAAGGATAGTTTTTCCTGTATTTTATGATTTGTTGTATCTTGGCACCCTCAATGCATCTTACATTTATACAGTGAACCAAAACTACTCTGTCGTTCAAAGTTGAGATTTTTTTATTGACCTGTCTTTGCCTTGAATGAAACCTCTGACTCACCGAAGATTAGGGAAAAAAAAGAAAAGAAAGCCACCCTTCAAAATAAAAGACTTTCTTGGCGTTTCTCTGGTGGAAAGTCAGCCATCAACTTCGTGAATGACACAGAGGTGTTCTGTGGGTTGCTGCTATACCTGCAGATCATGAAATAGAAGTACACGAAAAGTGTGTGATGTAGGTATTAAATGCATTTGCCCCCGTCATTCCAAGGTCATCTGTATGTCTTGATCCAAAAACCATGATTAGATTTCAATTTGTATAAATGCATATTTTTTCAAACTACGTCGAAGCCAATGATGTCGTGTTAGTTCAAACTGTGACTCATTATTAAAATTTCACTGCCTTTTCAAATATGAGGTACTGTACTTACTTTTTGTTGATAGTTTTTAATGAACATTACTATGGGTAACATATAAAACACACAAAAAATTTTCAGAATTCAACGGCCTCTTTCTTTGGTTGAGAAAATGGCATACATATGTAATCCATTAGTTTGTTTTTACATTGCAATGACTGCATGGTTAACAGCTCACATAAGAACATGTTCACCATATGGCTGCATGGGGAAGCAGAACTGCACAGATTTCATGATAACTCCAACAGCTTACATAACAACCCATAGTTCACACAACAAATGGAGAATAATGGAGCAATTCCTTTACTGGACATGGAGGTTTGCAGAACATCTAGTGGCAAACTAGTACAAAGTCTGCAGGAAAGCTACACACAACAGGTACCTATGTGCAGATTTGCACCACGATCCAGCATAAAAGAACGCTGTTCTATGGGTAGTGACAGCCAAAGCTAACCGGATTAGTGATGCTAACCACAAACAAGTTGAGCTGTACAAGCTCAAGACAACATTAGTTGCTAATGGATATAGCAACAGATACATACTTCTGAGGTACAGTGAAGGCGAAACAGACAAAGGTACAGAAGAAACTCTTCCTGTTGCTCACTTACCGGTACTTTATGCGAGAGGTGTCAGGGACTTTATCGGCAAAGTTCTGTGGAGAAATCAAACACATATTCCACAATTGTTGCAAGATTAGAGATCTGTCGAGGTCCATAAAGGCTCCTATAGATGCTCTCCACACTGTAGGTGTCTACGAACTTCAATGCGAATGCCGCAAAATCTATGTTGGCGAAACCAGGAGACTCATTAGCACTAGCATTTTGGAGCATGAACATTATGTATGACTGGGGCAGAACAACAAGTCAGCTGTACAAGAACATGACCAGGAATGTGGCCTTTGTATCAGTTTTTATGAACATTACGTGTTTGCCCAGAAGCTGTGGGTGCAGCAGCAAAAATAAGAGAGGTTATTGAAATAATCATGCCCCTCCATATCCACATCCAGTAATGTCTGTGGGCTAAAGATGACATGGTGGCTGGTTGGTACTGTTGGTCCTTCATGGCCTGTTCAGGTGGAGTTTTTATTGAAATAATCAAATGCCTTAATAGTATGCACAGGAGGCAAGTTCCTTATGGCCAGCCTACCATTGATTCCAGTCTGTGGACCACCTGTGTTCACCAGCCAGCAGCACCACTCAATCCAGGTTTAACAGTTTAAACAGCAGCCATGAGAAACTGCCGTGTGGCTTGAACGCTTCACTGCAGGATAACACTACTTCTGATTACAAACTACTGATTTGCTATTGCCTACCAATCTCTTCGAGAGTTGCCTACTAGTCACTTACTAGAGTACACAGGCAATAGCCTGCAGATTCGCTGTTGCCTAACAATCACCAACTAGAGTTTTCTTCTGGTCACCTATCAGAGTACCACATGCAATAACATATTGTACAGCCAACCCCCCTATGTAACAGCTCTCTTCAAATTGGCCAATGACATCACAGATATCTGACATCAGAAAACATCAGATAGCCAAAATAGGCTGTATGTAGGGGGAGACATTTACCAGTATCCAGCAGTTAACTGCCCTGAAGAGAACCGCTGCAAAGTCGGTCAAAATAACGGCAATTTAGTTGCTTTAGTGTTCAACAATGACTTGGCCTAATACCCTAAACTACTTTATTCAAAATGGGGTCAATGGACTGAGGAGCCGCACTCAATGCCATGAAGGACATCATTGGCCACACATGATAAGTGTCATGTTGATTATCATATAGCAATGTCACCTACCTTGGGTGAGGAAAGGGAGATTGTTTGCAACAAGAGAAGTATCCGCATGGACGGTACGATGATGTCTATAGTATCACAGACTGTCAAGCATGGAGACCATTACTGTGGCTTCTCATAAACACACACACACACACACACACACACACACACACACACACGCGACATGTCCAATAACACAGGAATCAGATGTGGCGCCACACCGTCTTTGCAGATGAAACCCAGTTCTTCATACAGCTTCACAATGGATTTATCTTTGTGTGGAAGTTCCAAGGAGAATGAACATTGCATTCTTCTCTTTGTCTGTGTCATAGAGGCCCAGCACATGATGTATGGCTACTATGACAAAGAGAGAAATTGCACAGTACACCCTAAAAGATCTGGAGCTTCTAGTGAAGAAGAATAGTCTAAAGGGAAAGTTTTCTTCCCGTTCATAAAAATATTCATGGATTCGTGAAAATAGTCACGGATTGCATTAGAATGATACAAGGGTGATTTGAAAAGTTCCAAAGTGGAACAGGAAAAAAGTACTTACATCACTGAAACCCCCTCCCCCCTTTTTTTTCAGTGTAGTCTCCTTGTAGATTAATGCAGTTGGTCCAACAATGTTCCAGTGCCTTGATCCCACCTCGAAAATTAGTTTCCTCCAGGCTTGCAAAACAGTTGTCAACTCTGGCTATCAATTCTTCGTTTGAAGTAAATCTTCGTCCACCAAGAAAAATTTTCAATTTTGGGAAGTGATGGAAGCCTGATGGAGCCGTCTGATGAAGTCTGATCAGGTGAATAAGGCGAGTGTGGCAACAATTAATACCTTAGTTCAGGTAATTTTGAAATGGTGGTGGCACATGTGTGCATTGTCTTGATGGAAGATGACTCTCTTCCTTGCTAAACCTGGCCTTTTTTTCGTGTATCTTTTGTTGCAGTTTGTCCAGGAGGTTAGCATAGTATTCTCCAGTAATTGTTTGCCCTGTGGGGAGATAATCTGCAAAACAGAATCTCCTTCGCATCCCAGAAAACTGATGCCATGACCTTTCCCTGCTGAAAGAATTGTCTCTGCTTTCTTTGGTGGCAAAGAATCAGCATGTTTCCACTGCCTTTACTGTTGTTTTATCTTTGTGGTATAGTAGTGCACCCAAGTTTCATCTGTGGTCACAAACCGGCGCAAAAAACCTTGTTCATTTCTCCTAGAACGGGTCAAACGTCGTTCCGATATGTCCAGTCTCGTGCGTTTTTGATCCAGCATCAAGAGTCACCTTGCAGAGGATTTTTTCATTTCCAATTCTTCAGTTAAAATGTGATATACTCTCTCAGATGAAATCTGGCAAGCGTGAGCAATTTCATGCACTTTCAATCTGTGATCCTCCATGACTATTTTGTATACTTTTGCAATAATTTCTGTAGTAGTGCCACATCTTGGCCGAACACTGCACGGATCATCATCTAAGCTCTCCAGACCAAATTTAAATTCATTTTTCCGCTTGGCAACAGCTGAATATGGAGGAGCAGAGTCCCCCAGTGTATTCTGGAAATCAGCATGAATGTCCTTTGCTTTCATACCTTTCTTTACAAAGTACTTAATCACAGCTCAAATCTCAATTTGTTCCATCTTCACAAATCACTACAGGGGAACAACAACAGAGCCGTATCACAACAGCATCACCACCACAGCTCTCTTCCAAAAGCACTGACGTGGCACACATTTAGAAGCAACAGCCCAATGAATATTATGTGAACAACTTGTTGCGCTATTGCTGACCTCTTGTCGTGATTCTGAGAACTTTTCAAACCACCCTCATAGTAGGAAGACACAGTATTAAAACAGGGTTTAAACCAATAAGAAAGGTGCATGACTATTTGTACATTGCAAAGTACCTAGACCCACTGTGTCTCACAGCAGGAGAGTGTACAGTTGAGTGTACACTAGAACTACAGCAAGAAGCATTAACAACCAACTTAAGAAATTGTCTGGAAAACACAGATTACTCAGCAGCAGTAGAGATTTGTTTCTCCGAGATACTATAGTTTTATCTAGACCCAAGCGTTACTATGATAAGATGTACTGAAAAGCCATAGAAATTCAAAATCACAAAAACAACTTCAACAGCAAAGAAGGACAATGGAAACTAGACAAGTTATGGGCCTTAGAGATAAAGGAGATTTCAAAAAGTAAGTTACTCATTATTATGACAGGCCAAGTAACTTTTATTGAATGTTGCACCATATGTCAATGTGACACAGATACATGTCACCATTTTTAAATATATTAACCAAGTCTCTGTAAGCACCATTTGGAATGTTCTGCCAACTGTTCAATTCTTTGGTGGCTGAAACTCACTCTGTGGTTACAGAGCCATTCAAGAAACACTGCGTGAATGTCCTCTTCATTGGAAAAATCTCTTTCCCCATAGATGTTCTTTGAGCTTGCCGAAAAGATGAATTTCCACATCACAACCACTGATGTCTGTGTGGCTTTGGTCAAATTGTTGGCTCAATTTCACAACAGCTAGATGCAACATTTGGCCCATATACTGCTTGAATTTCATGGTGAATGTGTGTCCAGTTTAGGTGTTTTGTCCACAAGAATCAAACTATCATACATATTTCAACTTCGGTGTCCACTTCCACTGGTCGCACCATTTCAATTACACATTGTGATGCACCAGTTATCCATACTACAGCAGAACCATCTCTGTACGAAACTGGGAAAATGTACTCTCTCATGACCATGCACTGATCTTGTAGCACAATGATCTTTATGTGGGATGAAGTGTAACTTGTTTTCTGAAGCTGCTATGGAAATAAAGCATACAGGAGCAATCTTCACAACTACAAAGTCCATAAAATAACACATATTGGCACGACTTGGCAATATTAGGCAGCGGTCTGATGACTTCACAAACTGGCCATTGAATGGATAGATATACACAGCTCAGCTTGCTTAGCTTGTTGAACTTTATATTGCTATCTGAGTATCTGTAACCTCTGATGACGTCTTCAAATTGAAAGGCAAAATGTTAGGCAAAGGAATATACTTTTGCATAATAACCATAAAACAAAAACCACCAAAGAAACAATGACAACTGCCAGTAAATTTGTGGGGGTGAGTTTTGTTAAATTCCTTTATGATTGCAGAACCTTACTACACAATATCAGATGGTTCGAAGTGGGCTCATTGAGATGTAAAAATAGAGGCTTGCCTTGCTCCTACACATGAATCTTACATCCAATAAAATTCCATTGCACAATGGAATAAGTTAAGGGCAAGTTATTTTTCCCTGTCTCTTTCCTTAGACAATATGTTATTGAAAGATGGTGAAAGGGTGGGTCCACGCAGAATTAATGGACTGTCCACACAATCATCACACATACAACAACTCATTTTCACTGCATTACTGCAACGCCTCATTTACTGATATGGATTTGTCTTTCGAAAGTGTGGATAATAAGGCTTTAGTGGTCTTTATGGGAATTGTTTAAAATTTTTACTTTGGAGGGAGCAGCAATCTTGGTGGCTTGTACTTGTACACAATGGAGATCCACTTAAGAAAAACATTACATAATTATCTATGTTCAAATATCTGCAGTTCCATTGCCTTGCATTTGATGCAATGACAGACAAAATGAGAAATATTTAAATAAACTGAAAAAACCTGTGGCTACTAAAACCACCACAGTAGGGAAAATATCATAACAAAACAGGACAGAAATAGTTTCTCTCCATTTCTGGAAGTTAGTTTACGAGTATCAATCTTGTAAATTATCTTTTTTTACTGATAAGTAAATCAAGTGACTGGGACTGAATGTGTACATTGTTTTATGTGAACGAGTTTCCAGAATTGTTACATATATCTAGAAACATTAACAGGTTTGTGTTGTATTCATTGCAATGTCTTTTGATAGACATTTAATGCACAAGAATACAATTCTGCACAGCCTTTCATCTGAATATCTCCAGCCTTCTGCAGTTTTCTGTTGTAGTACATTTTGCCACTGCTTGGACCGTTGCACATCAAGATTGACTACACTCTTTTCCACACACTTTTTTCATATTTAATGCCTAGATCTCTGTTTCCTTTCCTGGGGAATATAATGCAGTTTCTTTCATATTATTTCTCTCTGATAAAAAATAGTGATCAGTGTCTCATCACCTAGTTCCCAATGACACTGTTGTGTGTCTTACAGCTTTCCAATAGAAGTAAGTTGCATTTTAATATTCTGTTTACCTCAGTGATATGTGGCAACCAGTCATGAAAGGATGAAGAAGGGAACTGGCTTAAGTACTCTGCAAGTATTTGTCTGAAAAGATGTCGGAAAACCTGTATCATAATATGTGTTTAGAAATTTTAGCCATTTGGTTTTGTATTACCATATCACATATATTCTCACCATTTCTTCTGTAAATTATTCAACATCTACAGCACAGACTTTAAATTTAAAATGCAATAAATCCAAATACACATACAAAAGGAAAATTTAATCAATAGAACTAATAAAATATTAGACAATGTTCTGCTCAGTGCTTACCTTTTAGAAGTGAAACGTGTCATACTGATGGTAGACACACATAAAAGTAAACATTATCAACTTCCTAGATTTTGGAACTAATTGTTCCTTCCTTGGGGAGGAGAGAGGTTGCATAGTGGAGCATTATCACACCTCTGGAGTTCAGGAAACCTAGAATCGGGTGGGTGATTCCAAGTATCCCATGTTCTGTAGCAAGCAGTCAATAGTCACAGTGCAGAACGTGTTCAGCAACTGGATACTGGGTGTTCCCATAGCAGACTGTTGTTCTATGCTCATTCACACACTCAGTCATAATACTGTGCGATGGGCACAAGTTAGTTGATAAACAACATGCAAGGTTTTGCAGTTGCTCTGACTTATAAGATTTACCAATGGTTGGGCTGGAGTAGGTGACTGTGGGAGCATGGGACTGGTTTTACATCAGAGACGACTGTACAGCATTCAAGGCCTGAGTGATAATGGTAGTGTTTCTGATCTTTTTCAAAGTGGAAACTGTATAGAAACAACCCAGATTTGTTTGTGTACAAGATCAGTAAAGTAGCCACGGGAGAGAGAGCTTGGAAGAAGTGGTTGGTGTAGGTGTTGAGGGATATAATTTCTTAGAACAAATACCTGCTCATCTCATATTTCAATCCATGTAATCACATAAGCACTGTGAAAAACTTAATTGATCACCAGTACCTAGTACTTAATATATTTCTCCAGTGTTGCCAGTGGTTTTAAGTGTGTACAGCAACTGCTATGGCAGATGTCTCTCTGCAAAATGTATCCCCCCCCCCCCCCGTAATGCATTATGCATTTCAAAAGTAATAAATTCTCTTCAAATTTCCCACATGACACCAGATGGCAATTATTTTACAATTAAAATGACTATATATATTTTTTAACTGAAATAACAACAGTTCATGAAAAATACACATTTCCACACAACTTTGATACAAATTCCAGATCGAACAAGAGACAAATCAAAGTACGACAGGCAAAACAAGAAGAAACAAATGAGGTTCATAACTCTAAAAAGAAATCACAACATTTTTCTGTATATCTATTACAAAACATGTGCAATAATATGCAACTGTGCAATACGATGTAACTGGGTTGTGGGATCTCTACACTCATAATAAACTTCTGAAGATAAATACATGACGAAACTTTAAAAGTGTACATAGTTTATTTAGTTCCCATCTGGTTGGATAGTGCATGAACCACTTGCGAAACTCAACAACGAAGGGTCATAGGGACGTCCCTTGAAAGGTGACCCTTCTTTGTCCCATGCGTCCTTTAAAATGTTTGACAGCCCCTGAAACAGAACATAATGATATACTCTTAAAAAAATCTGCAGCAAAAGTAACATGGGTTATAGTAGCAGCAATATGGCTATGACTCAATCCCTTCTCTACATGGTGAGCAGCATCCTTTCCATATTGCTAATATTCCTCCCTGGACTTCCCACTGGTTGTTTTGGTATAGTAGTGTGCACATGAGGAAGTGAGTCGTAGGGTTATGTGCCAGCAGCAATGAGAAGTGTACCAATGACCCCCAGCCAGCAGTGTCATTTTGCTACATGAGCTTGTTGAGAATACTTTGGGGTGCATGTAGAATATTTACCACTGATATTCATGTTAGTTCTGGTATGCTGAGATGTACAGATCATATCGTGTTCATTACGCACGGCATAAAGCAAACACGGCAAGTATTACATCAAGAAGCGAAAGAGATCGTTTTCTGAGCATATAAATTTTACTCGGAAGGATCAGAAACAGAGACAGCGGCCCAGTCACCTCTGTGTTCTCAGTTACAAAGGTAGGAAGTGAGTGTGAAATGTGGTACAGAGACAAAGAGCAAACTGGCAACACCACTTAGTATTTGCCTTCTCTCTGACACCTTCCATGCAATAAAACTAAGAGCAATAATGTGAGCTGGTGATGACTACAAAGAAAAACTTAAAAAATTACAAATTTATTTCCACAAAGATCAAACACAGACAAATTTACAAAATGTTGTCAGTTTTAATTCTGTAGAGGCATATATATCCATATTTCATCTATACCCAATTGCCTTGTAAAGCATATTCTAATAATGAGGTTATGGAAGACACGGGCATGAAAATAAATGAAACCAAGGTTCATTTAGTCGGTAAATTAGAGGAAATGGCATGAGGAAACAGAACTATTCAGAAATTAAATAAGGAGCCACAGACAGAACTGAGTGATGGAAGAAACATCACCTCATTTTAACCTGCTGTGCCTCCCTAAAGTATGTGGCATAGTCTTGCTCTCTTCAAACTCTTCCTCTCTATAAGGAACCGGCAACTTCATATCTCGAGTTTTTGTCCCATCCTTGTCTAATACCAATTTTTAGTTATCTTTCTTTCTGTTTTCATATAACTGTAGTTTAAGTTAGGATATTTTTATCTTTACAGATGCTGGAAATAAGTTTGCATATCACTCTACCAAATAGTAATCCATGAGCTTGAATAAGGGAGAATTTTCACATGCTTCATAGCAAACACACACTACCATTGGCACAATGAGCTTTAATTTCTGTGATCACATGGAAGTTTTGCAAATAAACAACAGAAAACCTGAAGAGGGACACTTGCCATTAGTAAGAGACAAAACTTAACTATAAGGCTGTGTGAAGAAAGTAACTTACTACAATGGAGAAGCTCAATGCCAAAATGAGGTGGTGCACAAATGAATTTACACATAAAACAATACTTTAGGGAAAACTTAGCATATGAAATTCAATGGCAATTACATATACGTTAATGAAGATCTAGTGTTTGAAAAATCTGCAATTTTCATATGAGAATTAGGTATTAAACTTCAACAATTTGCAAGATGCTGCCTAATGAATCCTGCTTTCAGCTTCATCTAACTGATCAACTTTTGGATACCAATTGAGTGTCAGCAGAGAACTAACACTTTGTAATCAGTGCAGTAGTTAGGTTTTAAATAAACACTACATTGCACTGTTTGGCAGTTAGCTAATTTTGCCCCCTTGGACATTATCAAACATCATCGCAATAAAAACTGTTATGCTTGCAGTATGCTATATTTACATTGAACACATCAGTGTGTGGAGAAAGCAACATCTGATGCATCCCTAATAATAATTTCACACAGTTACAGTTGGTACAGGCACATTATCCCAGATGTGAAGTCCACGCGTAAAAGAGAAGAACTGCAACACTTACGTGGAATTTACCACTGTGCTAACATACTTTAATATGTTATGTACGGAATGTACAGTATTCTCCAGCAGTATTGGGATGCAGTGAGTGACCTTAGCTCCATATACCTACAGCTATCTACCAGCACCTCAATCGATCAATCAATCTTACTGGTCTAAACTTCCTCACCAGTTATTGTAGTTATTAACTGGCACACACAATAATGTGACTGAAATGTGTCCGAGCCTTTGAATAGGAGAAGAAAGATGGAAACATATAAGTGTTATACAAATCATAATCACTGAGGAGAAGACTAGCTGAAGGTTCCACACTGTAATTAGTAGTGAATGCAGGAGGATAAATGAGTTCTACTAAACCATTCAAATCTGTCATAATCCGCATCTACCTCATGCTTACACGTATGACGATAGTGCATGATGAGCTGGACATATTCAAATAATGAATTCAAACCAAAACAGTAAGACACACAAGCTAATCAAAATTATTAATCCTGAACTCAAATAAAGTAGCTGACTTGTAACTAAACAAGTGAATATGTTGACTTTTTCATGCTCCTCTCTACAGAATCTATATTCTCTCATTCTCCAAAAAAAATTTTGGATACCACTATGCAAAGGAAAAGGAAAAAGTCAAAAGAAACTCATGTGTATGAGGAATGGTGCCTTTCAGCATAGGTGAACAGTCTCTCTCAGCCACTTCTTTTGGCAAATGAGGAGGTGAGTTGGCAGGAGAGTGAGTGAGTAAAGTACCTTACTAAATAGGCAATAATCCGAATCACATAATAATTTAATTATTTAAGTCTAAAGGTTAACTACAAGGGGAAAGGTGAGAGAGGAAAGGTGAGAGGAGAGAGAGAGGGGGGGGGGGAGGGAGGGAGAGAGAGAGATGGAGAGAGAGAGAGGGAGAGAAAGGAAAAGCTTTGTTATCAGTACACTAGACTCTTGCTAATCCAGCCCTGGGTAGTCCAGCCTCTCAGTAATCTGGCACATATCCAAAAACGTGCACAATGAATTATCATGTGCAACAATGCTTAGTTAAACAATGCTTTATATACTGTATTTGAAATGGTAGCTTACTTCACAGTTTGGAATCATGTCTTCTATAAGGAAACAAGTTATGCTGGACCTCAAGCAGAAACTCAAAACTTTTGGATAAGTTAAATCGAGGTTCTTCACAGAAAGCCATTGCTGCCAAGTTCAGTGTTGAACGAGCAGCTATCTATGACATCAAAAAGAAAGAAGGTGTTATTCGACAGTACTGAACACAAATGGATAGTGAGTTGGGAAAATGGAAGGTTATACAAAAGAGTGAGAATAGAGACCTGGACGTAGCCATTTACTGATGGTTCATACAACAACGCAGTAAAGAAATTTCAGTCAGTGGCCCAATTATAAAGGAAAAAGCAGCTGCATTTAACAAACAACTTTGGCAGTAGTAACTTGTTTGCAGCTAGCGAAGGTTGGCTATCGAACTGGAAAAAACAATATGACATTTGGCAGCTGACAGTCATTGGAGAAAGTCGCTCAGCTAACGATAATGATGCTGTAGTTTGTAAGCAAGATACAAAAAATAATACAAGAAGAAGATTTAACTGCTGATGCCTTAATAAAGCTGATGAAACAGGACTCTTTTACAAGATGCTTCCTTCAAAAATATTAGCTGCCAAGAATGAGAAGAAAGCTTATGGTTACAAGCAACAGAAACAGTGGATAACATTAATGGTGTGCTGTAATGCAAATGGGAGTCATGAACTACCACTTATGGTGACTGGAAAATCCCAACAACCACATTGTTTTCAACACACTGACATCAATACTCTACCAGTGCAAAATTGCACTCAGAAAAAGCGTGGATGGACAGACAAATATTCTCTCAGTGGTTCCATGAAACATTTGTAACCAGCAGTGAGAAAAGATCTAAAGAAGAAAAATCTTCCACTGAAAGTTATCTTTATGACTGACAATGCTCCCAGTCATCCTTTAGATGTTTCTCTAAAGTCCGATGGTACATATGTACAAGCACTCTTTTTCCCACCCAATGTGACAGCCATAATTCAGCCCATGGACCAGGGAATTTCGGAATCAATTGAATGTCATTATCAACATTCGCTTCTCATTTCCTTGCTGAACGAAAGTGAAAACGACTCTATTGAGACTATGCTGAGGGTGTGGAAACCAATTAACATACGTGATGATGTTTTCCAAGCAGCCGAAGCATGGGATAAAGTGCAGAGTGCTGTCATAATGAAGAGCTGGAGAAAATGGTGGCCATCCGTTGATGCCAAGTTGGATTCAGTAGTGAGTGACAGTGATGAGCCAGTCAATTTGGAATTATCAATTACTTTGTACAGTGACATGTTCCACAACCTTCCAGAAGGAGAAGAAATTGACACTGAAGGTGTTACTACGTGGCTGAATGAGGAAACCTGTAATACAGACCAAACTTTAACAGATGAAGACATAATCAAAAGCTTGCAAGAAAGTAATGATGAAAGTGATGAAGAAGAGGACACAGGAGGAGAGAGCATGAAGAATTTCTCATACTGCTGGTGCTGAAGCTGCGAGGTCTTCCTGGAGTACCTTAAGCAACAGCCAGATATATGCTTGTAAAGCAGTTGCGTGATAAAGCATGCCACCATTGTGTATCATCATTGTGATAATTAAAAATTAGGGGCATGTTTCATAACGAGTGATATGACTGTATAATTATGTACAGTATACACTCAAGGACTAACAAGGGAATGGTCAGACTTGTCATGCCGAAACATGTATTGATTTTTTTAGCACTGTTATTTAACTGTGCAAAAGATCCGTTTGCAAAATTGTAGCTGCTGACATGAACTGGAAGTCCCTAAAAAAAAAAAAAAAAATCACAAACATGACTGTGTTTTCTGCTTGGCGCTTGCAGTGATGGCTGGCCACCCCTGGAAATGGCGAGTCGCGAGCGTTGTGCGCATGGTCGGGAAGAGCGGCCGTCTTACCGCGGCGTTCATGAAAGAGGAATATCGCTGCAAGGTTTTTGTGGAAAGGGGGAACGAATATTCGTTTCTGTGGCATGCACGTCCTTTTCATTTCTGGTACGTATTTCGAAACATACCGTCCTGAAACTGGTTAGAGATATGAAAGATGTTCTGTACATGTTCATCTATACTCCGCAAGCCACTTTACTGTGAACATTCAATCTCCCCTCACAAGTGATGGCGAACCCTGTAAATGTTTTGCTACTTGCCATAGAGATATACCACAGACGCCAAATGAAGCAATCAACAGAAAACACGCGTGAAGACTATGTGTTGTGCGACATGGTTGTTAAACTTCTAGACGAGCATGTAAATGGTGTAGACATGTGGCTAGAAACAACTGGAACACTCGATACTGCAGACTGTGACTATACAGACGGCGAAGACACCGACAAAAGTAGCACTCGTGAAGACTCTTCGAGTGGTAGTGCCGCGTACCATCATCAATTATCTCCGAAAGTAACACCAGCAACTACAATTACCTTATCAGACAAAGAAAAAGCGGTGACGTATTGGTTGAACGAAAGTGGTAAGAAACGCCTTCGTGTCAGTACTGTTCAAAATAAGTATCGCTTTGTCCGTTCTGAACGTGAATTGTATAGATGGGAAAAGCAAGTAGCTCGACGACGTAATAGTCGACTGGAAATTGCGACGGAGATAACTGCGCGACTGAGTTATTTACCGATGCCAGACAACAGTCATTTGGTGTGAGCAATACAACTTTGAGTGACTGGGCGTTAGAGATTGCCAACGCGATAGGCGCTAAAGAATTTACAGCTTCTCAAAGTTGGATTAGTCGCTTCAAAAGATCACATAAAATTGTGGCAAGAAAAATAACAAAATTTGTATCGAGAAACAGGTCGGAAAATGAAGTGACACAAATCGAAATGATATAAGCTTTTCTTACGAATGCAAAAAATAAGATCGCTAGTTTTAGTGAATCATACGTGTACAATGCAGATCAGTCAGGTTTTCAAAAAGAAATGCGTGCGAAAAGAACACTGTCATTCAAACGGGAAAAACATATTAAGGCGATTGCACAGACCACGACTGCACTCACCCATTCATACACTATAATGCCCATAATTAGTCTGGATGGTTCATTGCTGCCTAAAATTTATGTGTGTCTTCAAGAACCAACTGGACGTTTTGAACCACGTGTCAAAAGAACAATGTTCTACACAAACAATCTTGTGGTAGACGCATCGAAGTCTGGAAAAATGGAAATGAAAACGTTACACTTTTCATGCGTCATGCTTTTTTTTTCGTTCTGCGGGAACAAATCTCTTCTCCTAGATTCGTGGTCAGGTCATAAAAGGTCTGATTCATTAAAAGCTGTATTTCGAGCCCACCCTGACAAAGAAGTAGAGATGCTTCAGATTCCACCCGGCACGACCAACGTAATTCAACCGGTAGACAGAGAATTTTTCCGCCAGTGGAAGGCATTTTACAGAAAACTAACAGAGAAAATTATTGTGTGCTGATCACTGCAATTTCCTGTCTATCACCGTGACAATATTCTCAAGCTGCAATCAGTAGTACATTATCAATTTTCCTCCCCACGATTTCAGAATTTAATTAAATATGCGTGGCACTCCTCGAAATATGCTGATATTAGGCCTGATTCATTCCTAACACCAGCCCAGTTCTGTCTACGGACATCTAACAACGTCTGTGATTCGCAGGGCTGTCATATGTCGTCTTTACTTGTATGTTCTTGGTGCACAAAAAACCTATGTTTTGAACAATGTATCAATGTTTCGCATTTTTGCGGTAATTACAAGAAATAAAATTTGGACGTGTTGTAAACCGTATATTTATTTGTGTCTATTTCATAGCTATTTGGAAAGAATGTTGTAGATAACATATCAGCCATATTTGTCAACGAATGTTTAATTATCATATGATCGCTTTCACTGGGGGAATTAGCTCTCTCACCGCTGTGGCAAGAGAGCGGCGCGTAGCTAACGCCACCTTGTCCCTAGATGGCGTTGGTATAACGTAGCGAGAGAGGTCAGGGTTGTACAAGAGGCAGTTATAAGCGTGGAAACCATGCGACAATAATGTCTTACTTCATAAAATTGTTTACAGACTTCCAGGTCATGTCAGCAGCTAAAATTCTGCATACAGACTTCTTGCAATGTTAACTCACAGTGGTAAAAAAAGCAACACAGGTTTCGACATGACAAGTCTGACCATTCCCTTGTAAGTTTTCTTCGAAAATTAATGTATTTTTGGATTTAATAAAGTATATCCTGTATGTTTTAAAATCGTATCCTTCATTCGAATAAAGTACAGTACACTATATCCCCTACGTTTCCAAAATAAATAAAAAACAAAATAAATGAATAAAATAAATTTCAGACACTTAATAATCTAGAATTCTGCTATCCGGCACCCGTACATGTCAGGAATGGCTGGATTAGCGAGAGTCTAGTGTAATTCTTGACGTGCTTGCAAAGTTTTATGGTTGACACAGGAGATGAGCTGCTCCTGTACTCAACTGCACTTTCCTTCATCATACTGTTCATATCTCTCAAAGATTACATTCAAAAATAAAATCTTACGTGAGGCGAGGAAAGCTGCATTCTCAGAGTATTTTGGTTTTGATAACTACCTGTGTGTAGCTCATCACATTCACGACCACTGTGACAAAAATCTTAAAATATCTATTCTATGAAACTTTTGAAACAAACAACTCAATTACAGTTGCTATAATTTTATTCATTTTGTAATGGTACAGCTGTGTTGACTTAAGGAATGAAACATTTAATTGCACAACATCAACTCTTAGAAATTCTAAGTTCAATTATGTTGGTTTCAGCGTTCACACTTATTCTCAACTACAAAAACAGAACAGGAGATGTATTATGTGAAACTTTTCATTGCTGTGCAGTGTGATACAACCTGATAAGTTCCAGCAACGGTTCAATTGAGACTGCATTTACAGAGACATACTAGTATCTTACAGAGACTAACAACAGTGTGGCTTAGTTATGTTCATCACCTGATACACTGCAACCTCATCAAACAACTACAATCCAAATACTATCACACCAAGACCTGTATGTTTAAAGACTCAATGTCTGAATGTAAATAGGCTGATTTCATATAATACATGATCTCTTACATTAATCTGACATTCATCTGCCAAACGTAAACTATGTTTCACCTATGCGTCAAGCAAGCATCTCTTATTGAAATATTATATTTGAGAACAAGCTTGAAGCTTGAAACTGGATTTTTGCAAAAAGGGGTTTTTGGTAGTAGAAGTGAAACTAATCAAACATTTTCTGTACAAAACTATAATTTTGTTATAATCCATGTACAGTCTCGACACTTACCAGTTCTTGAGAAGTTGGCAGACCCTTCATTTTGCGCTGCTCATTCCACATAAGTTCTTCAATCTTCATGTGTTCTTCTTCAGACAGCTCATCCATTGGTCGACTCGCATCAATCTGTGTTAAATCAATTTTTGGCTCTGACTTAAGAAGTGCCTCCCACCAACGCTCTTTTGTTTTCTCCAAGTGAATCTAAAGTGAAATGTAATAACAAACCTCAGTTTTCTTGTTCTCAATTAACAGTTTGCTAGAAATTATGAAAATTAATACTACAAAGTTATGTAAGGAGGGAATCTATGGTATAAAATATTGTAATTTGGAGAAACATGCTAAAATGCTATAATTTGGAGAAACATGACAAAATATTATAATTTGCTCAGCAAGTTTCTATTGAGGTACTTCAATGATGACACATGGAAAAGCTCTTCTCAATTTCTCGGGTTGCTTTCTTATCTCTTCATGAGACTGTATTCTTCTCGAGGCAATGCTGTTTTTGCAATTTTGTTAACACATTATCTACATGTCTATGATGTTCATACTATAATTTTTTTCCTGTCTATTTTTATGCTTCTGCATGATCTGAAATTTCACTAATTTTGCTTTCACATTCTTTCCACACAATATATGCAGGAAGAAGGAGCCACTGGACCTGAAAGCTTGTAAAAGTTAAACGTATGTGTGTGTGTGTGTGTGTGTGTGTGTTTTCTCCTGCCGCAGCTTGGTGAGTAAATTTTTTTACCTATTCACTTGCATTGTATTGTCAATAATGTATTATTTTCGTTGTTATATAAATGAAATAGATTACAAAAGTGTCGTACAATCAGTATCTGATTATTGCTCCTCAGTTTGGGACCACAGCAAGTACGATTGATAGAAGATCCAAAGAAGAGAGGAGTGTTTCCTCACAGGTTCATTCAATAAATGTGAAAGAGCCAAGGAGCTGTTCACTGAATTCCTGTGGCAGAAGTTACAAGAGTGCCATAATGCAACTGCTGAAGTTAGGTGTTAAAATTCCAATTCCTAAAACAGTCAACCAACATATTCCTTCTTCCTGCATATATTGTTTGGAAAGACTGTGAATGCAAAATTAGTGAAATTTCAGATCACACAGAAGCATAAAAATAGTCATTCTTCCTGGGTACCATTCATCACAAACAGGAGAGGGAAGAGTTGACAGTGATACATGAAATACCCTCTATAACACACCATATTTGTGTGCTTTTGAATTACAGATGTAGATGTACATATTTTGTTGCATTCTCAATAATTACCACTCTTACAAGGGGATCTTCCCAGTGGTGGGCCCGACTTTTGGAAAATACCTTTGCAATGAAGTATATTTGGTTTTCACGTATTGCACCCTGTAGCCACACATCCTGGTGGGCAACTGTTTACAAATAATGGGTGAAAAATAATTTCTTGGGATGGTCTAGCACTTTGAAAATAGCACTAATTTTCAGAATGGTGCCACAGCCTAGCAGTTAAGCTTAATGTTGTGGTTTTGAATCCCATCAGGTTCATTTTTTATATAATCTCTATCACATTTATTATGAATTAACAAATGTAGTTCACATGAGCAATTGCGAGCAACTGAGAGTGAAAAAAATACAAGCAGCCTTCTGCTACCAGATTGGAATTATGTAGCAAAAGAGAAATGGATATCATCCCAGCACCTTTGGCATTAAGTTTGAAAGTTTTCCTCTTTGTGAAAATTCTGTTTATCACCACTCAGCATGCTTCATTAGATTTACTGGTGCACTTGCAAGTCTCAATCACTCCTTTTACCAAACAATCAAAGTAAGAGTCTGTGGGATGGGATCTTACTGCTTTAAAAGCTCATATTATCCCTTTTTTGTAAGACTTTGTTCCACAGTCACTGACTTTTCAAAGTTTCTGAAGTTACTGTGCCATTTATGTTCAGCACTGCATTTAACAGCGTGTGGATTGGCTGCCTTATGTAGTTTTCACTGCAATCACATGGCACAATTCACACAACACGCACTCTTATGCCTAGGTCCCTTTTCACAAAGCACAGCATTTCTTCAATTTTTGGAGGTGGCCTGAACACTGGCTTAACACCATATATTACAAGCAAATTTCCATGTGTGAGATAGCTATGCAGAATGGAAGAAGTGCTGTAGGTCTATTTTTAATTTTGACTGAATGGGTTTGCATCTTCTTTTACTAATGAATGTAGATCTAATTTTGTATCCTTTATACCTGTTATTCTATAATACAGCCTTTAAATGTTTTAACTCATTCACTGTAGGCTTAAGTACAAGTCACTAACCTATTGCATGGGCAATGGATCACTTTGTAAATCATGTTTGTAGGCAAATTGCAGCAATTGGTTGCTCACTTATGAGGCTCTGAAGTATGCATGTACTACAAGCCAAAATCTAAGTCACGCCAAATTTTGCAGTTTTTGCACTGTACCTGAAATACTAACACCTAATTTAACACATATAAGCATCAGTCACACTTGGATTGTGTGTTAAGCTAGCAAGTGCCAGAAGCATGTAAATGCCCATCTTAGAGGGGGGGGGGGGGGGGGCGGCGGCAATGAAAACACTGAAGCAATGATAAAACATCAAAACATAAGCTAATTTTAATACAGCAAAAAGAAGAAAAAAACTCTGGAAATATTAACAATATCCATTGTAAAACAAAATGCTCTCAATCATGTTATCACAGAGCAGTTCATAAAGTATCTAGGCTTGTTCCAACAATCTCAAATTGATTTTTCCCTTTGGTAGGTACCCACTTTTGCACACTGTGTGTTTCATTACGAGGTCTCTTTCTCACATCTCTCCAAATTTCCATTGGAGGAAGTAGCCCCTTTATTATTTTTATTCTGTGATCATACAGTGTCATTTTACTTCCCACGTATTTGTTAAGGTGATGCAAACTGAAAAGCTGCAGGTCAATCAAGTGAGAAAATAATTTTTTTTTACACCAATGGACAGTCTTCCGTTCATATAAATTATATGACAGCATGTATTTCTGCCTATTAGTCCCAGACATATTCGTGTTGTATTTGACAATTGGTGGTGGTTTTGAGATTGTTTGCTGGCACGACTGTCACTTGAACCATTGTGGAACTGTAACTAACCTCTCATCTATCTCTCCATTTTATGATCATCATGCCTTGCAATTAGTGAAAAATTGTGTTTCCTTTACTCAGTTTTGCAGATACTACTTCTTTGAAGTGTTCCTCCTATTTAATATCAGCATGCCACTAGAATGCATTTTCAGATTCAATAAGTTTTTAGCTAACACAAAGCTACTGCAGTAATTTTCCATTACAATATTACAAAGAACATGCAGCTTCTCCTAAACAAATGCAAAACAATCTTTCCAGCATGATATTTCCACCCGTATCATCAAGCGTCCTCATATACACAGTGTACATATTTACAAAACCATCCAGTTGTTTAGCATGTACGTTCTGACGCCATATCTATGCCTTTTGTTTCATATATATTGCCTAAAGTACAATCTCTCCCTCCAAAACATCACTGATTCATCTACACATAGACCTCTTCTGGATAATAAACATGACACATTCTACGGTTAAAATAATTTAGTATAGGTATTATTTTATATAATTGATATCCTGTTTTGAGTGTCCTGGTTTTGGATTTTTAGCAAAATAAGTGAAAGATGGCCATATACCTCTGTCTGCTCATGCTCATCCAAAAACTGCATTCATTTCAATAAAGATCTTAATGTGTCAGCTTCCTTTACACAAAATGGCCCAGCCAACTGTACGATTTCTATAAATGAAATGTATTCACAGTTGTGAATAAGAAAAACCATCAGCTGTATAAAGGAATGACAACAGCGAAAATTTGTGCTGCACCAGGACTTGAACCTGCATTTCTCACTTCATGCGAACAGTCACCTTCTGCTTTTGCTTTCCATGCACAGCTCATGGCCACATGCAAACTTCCATATGTCATCATTCCTGCATCACAACCTGCACCATACGCACATTATGTAATTAACATACAGGGGAGGATATTTTAATTTAAATGTTATATTTTTTTTATTATATTTCATAACGGCTGTAGTCTCCACAGTGGCTGTTCCTTTGGAACATTGCAATGTTGTTCTTAATAACATAGGCACTGTAATATCATATTTAACTGCTGATACCAGGCAATGACTTTCAATTAAAATGTCCGCCCCCATACAGGAATTACATACTGTATGTACAAGTACAGAATGTGATGCCTAAACGACATGGAAGTTTGGGCCTGGATGTGAGTCGTGTGGATAGCCAAGGCGATTAAGGCGACTGCTCACAAATTGCAAAATCCACATTCAAGACCTGGTCCGGCACAAATTTTCATTGTCATTCCCTTACACAATCGAAGACTGTTCATATTTGCAAATGTGAATACATTTCATAATGGCTGTAGTCACAGCAGTGCCTGTTCCTTCAAAACATTTCCTCGTTCTTCTTAACACAGGCACTACAATATTGTGTTAAACCACAAAATGTCCAAAAAATCAATTTTGCTACTTCTACCATAAATCTGATGCCTTAATTTGAGACCAGATTAGAAATATGTTGTCAACATTTAAACAGAAACAGATGGTTTGAGGGGAGTGGTATTTAATGCCCGATTCAATTAAAATGCAAAATACCTATTTGCCTTTACACGAAATTTTGATTCTAACAAACAGTGGAGGTGAAAATTTCACTAGCACCATTTTCAAGTCTTTCTTTTACTTTTCTCACAGAATACAAATTAATTGTACTTCATGAGCATAGGCTTTTAAAGGGTCTCACATATTACAGTTATGAATGTTCTGTATGACCTGTTATGACAATGAAACATCGCATAGCATCAATTACTATTAAAAAAAACTACATTTATGAACAAATGAACATGAAAACCATCTGCCTTTAATAACAAGAATATTGTAATTATGTCACTGTCACCGTAACACATTTAGTTTCAAAATTGATGATGCAACCTTAACAATACAGGTAGTGGGGGCTGTGCGAAATGGACTGGGCAGTTTTTTTTAGATTAGTGGCTCCTGGGAAAGTACAAAGAGGCGTTCAGTCCCAAAGGCTGCAGGTCACACAGAGGATGATGGTAGACCTAGGAAACATTAAGATCTTAGTTGCAAATTGTCATAGCTTTGTTGGGAAGGAACCAGAACTCCAAGCATTAATGAAAAGCACTGAACCTGAAATCATGGAGTATAAGGCACTGAAAGCTGACTAAAGCCATAGAAGTTCATCCAATTTTTTTTTTTACCAAGGACCTACTGTTATTCAGAAAGGATAGATAAAATTCCATTGTTGGTAGGAAAGTTGCTATCAACATACAGCAGAGATGCTGAGTCGCAGCCAGCTCAGAGACAGTTAAGCGCTGCACATTAGATGGAAGGCAGGGGAGAAGTGAGGAGGGGGGGGGGGGGGGGGGGAGGAGCGGAAAAGAAGAGAAATAGAAAGACTGGTTGTGGTGGTGGAATGATGGCTGTGTAGTACTGGAATGGGAAGGCGCTGGATGGGTGAGGACAGTGACTAACGAAGGTTAAAGTCAGGAGGGTTACGGGAATGTAGGATGTACTGCAGGGAAAGTTTGCACCTGCACAATTCAGAAAAGCTTGTGTTGGTGGGAAGGATCAATAAGGCACAGGCTGTGAAGCAGTCATCGGAATGATGGATATCATGTTTGGCAGCGTGTTCAGCAACAGATTGGTCCACTTGTTTCTTGGCCACAGTTTGTTGGCGGCCATTCACACAGACAGACAGCTTGTTGGTTGTCATGCCTACATATAATGCAGCACAGTGGTAGCAGCTTAGCTTGTAACCACATGACTGGTTTCACAAGTAGCCCTGCCATTGATGGGATAGGTGATATTAGTGACTGAATTGGAGTAGGTCGTGGTGGTGGTGGTGGTGGTGGTGGTGGTGGCGGTGGGAGGATGTAAGGGACAGGTCTTGCATCTAGGTCTATTACAGGGGTATGAGCCATGAGGTAAGGGCTTGGGAGCAGGGGTTGTGTAGGGATGGATGAGTATATTGTGTAGGATAAGTGGACAATGGAATACCACTGTGTGAGGAGTGGGAAGGATAGCGGGCAGAACATTTCTCATGTCAGGGCATAACGAGAGGTTGTCAAAACCCTGGAGGAGAACATAGTTCAGTTGCTCCAGTCCTTGGTGGTACTGAGTTACGAGGGCAATGCTCCTCTTTGTACAAGGTGGGGAGGATAACTACGGTCAGTGAAGGCCTCTGTGAGACCCTCAGTATATTTCGAGAAGGACCGCTCATCACTGCAGATGCGACGAACAAATGTGGCTAGGCAGTATGGAAGGGACTTCTTGGTATGGAACGGGTGGCAGCTGTCGAAGTGGAGGTATTGCTGGTGGTTAGTGGGTTTGATATGGATGGAGGTACTGATGTAACCATCTTTAAGGTGGAGGACAACATCTAGGAAGGTGGGTTGTGGGTTGAGCAGGACCAGGTGAAGCAAATGTGGTAGAAGTTGTTGAGGCTCTGGAGGAATGTGGATAGGGTGTCCTCACCTTCGATCCAGATAGCAAAGATGTCATCAATGAATCTGGACCGGGTGAGGGGTTTACGAAGGATTCCTCTAGATGGCCCATGAATAGGTTGGTATAGGATGGTGCCATGTGGGTGCCCATAGCTGTACCCTGTATTTGTTTGTAGGTAATACCAGCAAAGGAGAAGTAATTGTGGGTGAGGATATGGTTGGTCATGCTGACTAGGATGGAGGTGGTTGGTTTGGAATCTGTCGGGTGTTGGGAAAGGTAGTGTTCAATAGCGGTAAGGCCATGGGCATTAGGAACGTTAGTGTATAGGGAGGTTGCAGAGCACCTTGTGGTAAAGGGACTGGAACTGTGGAGAGTCGGTGCAGGAAATGATTGCTATCTTTTACATAGGAGGGTAGGTTCCGAGTAATAGTTTGAAGGTGTTGGTCTAAGAGAACAGAGATTCTCTCAGGGAGGCACAGTAACTGACACAATGGGGCACCCTGGGTGGTTAGGTTTATGGGCTTTAGGAAGCATGTAGAAGATAGGAGTGCAGGGAGTGGTAGGGGTGAGCAGAGAGCTGGACTCCAGGGAGAGATACTGGGATGGGCATAAGGATTTGAGTAGTGACTGGAGATACTGCAGGATTACTAGAATGGGGTCACTGTGGCAAGGTTTGTAGGTGGGAGTCCTCCCGCCAGGTAATCTTTGTGGTTTGAAACAACAGTGTGGAGCCTTTGTTCGCAGGTAGGATTATAAGGTCAGGATCAGGTTTTAGATAGTGGACTGTGATTTTTTCTGTGGATGTAAGGTTAGTCTTTATGTTGAGGGATTCGGGGAATGATGGTGCGGCAAGGTTCGAAGTAAAGAAATTCTGGAAAGTTAAAAGGGGTGGTTTGGGGGCAGTGGGGGTGCATCATGTTTCGATGGAGGAGTGAACTGAGTTAGGCAAGTTTCAGTATTGGTCTTTGGTTGAGTATGATTGGTAGGGTTGGTGGCAAAAAAGTGTTTCCACTGTAGGGACTGGGAGAAGGAGAGAAAGTCTTTAACAAGCTCTGCATGATTGAATTTGGGAGTGGGACAAAAGGTGAGGCCTTTGAAAAGGACTGATATTTCTGTGGGCTAAGGCATGGAGGAAAAGTTCATGAATGTGCTGCAGGTCTGTTTAGATTCTGGATTCAGTGTGGTGGTGGGAGGGAGTTTTGGAGGGTGGGTTAAGTATAGTAGGTCTGCAAAACAAGGTTTGTCAGCTATGAGGGGAAGTGGGGGAGGTTTGGAGGTGGTTGTAGATGTGGTGGACAGTGGTACTTTAAGGTGGGGAGTAGGAAGTGAGCAGGATGGAAAGAATCCAGAACCTAAACCTAAATTTAAGAAAATCATTAGTTATATTATGCTTTGTAAAATCACAAAATTATGTTGGAATTTTTTATTTTGATTGTTTGACGATATTTACCTTTTAAAATACATTCAGTAATTAGTTAAATAATTATTACGGTAATAAGCAGGTTAGCTGAAAACGAGTGGTGTGAATCATGATAGTGTTATGGTGCTGCGGGCACACTTAGAATTTGTCATGGTGCGCGAGTCTTCGGGTAAAGTCTGGCGCCTGCGGGCCAGTGCTGCAGCTGCAGCGACATCAAAAGGACTGGAGCAGAAGCACCTGGAACCCGTTCCTGATCTATATTAATATAGGAGACAATCTTAGTAGCCGTCTTAAATTGTTTGCAGATGATGCTGTCATTTAGTGTCTTCTAAAGTCATCAGATGACCAAAACGAATTGCAGAATGATTTAGATAAGATATCTGTATGGTGCGAAAAGTGGCAATTGACCCTGAATAAAGAAAAGTATGAAGTTATTCAGTGAGTACTAAAAGAAATCGACTAATTTTCGATTACGCAGTAAGTCACACAAATCTGAAGGCTGTAAATTCAACCAAATACTTAGGGTTACAATTACAAATAACCTAAACTGAAACCATCACATAGATAATGTTGTGGGTAGATCAAACCAAAGAATGTGATTCATTGGCAGAACACTTAGAAGGTGCAACAGGTCTACTAAAGAGACTGCTTACACCATGTTCGTCCGCCCTATTCTGGAGTGTCGTTGTGCGGTGTGGGATCCGTATCAGGTGGGACTGATGGATGACCTAGGAAAAGTAGAAAGAAGGGCAGCTCGTTCAGTATTATCATGAAATAGGGGAGATAGTGCCACAGACATGATATGTGATGAGTGGCAACCATTAAAACAAAGGTATTTTTTGTTGCAATAGTATCTTCTCATGAAATTTAAATCAACAGTTTTCTCCTCCGGTTGCGAAAACTTTCTGTTGGCACCCACCTGTTGTTGTTGTGGTCTTCAGTCCTGAGACTGGTTTGATGCAGCTCTCCATGCTACCCTATCCTGTGCAAGTTTCTTCATCTCCCAGTATCTACTGCAACCTACATCCTTCTGAATCTGCTTAGTGTATTCATCTCTTGGTCTCCCTCTACGATTTTTACCCTCCACACTGCCCTCCAATGCTAAATTAGTGATCCCTTGATGCCTCAGAACATGTCCTACCAACCGGTCCCTCTTTCTAGTCAAGTTGTGCCACAAACTCCTCTTCTCCCCAATTCTATTCAATACCTCCTCATTAGTTATGTGATCTACCCATCTAATCTTCAGCATTCTTCTGTAGCACCACATTTCGAAAGCTTCTATTCTCTTCTTCTCCGAACTATTTATCGTCCATGTTTCACTTCCATACATGGCTACACTCCATACAAATACTTTCAGAAACGACTTCCTGACAAATCTATACTCGATGTTAACAAATTTCTCTTCTTCAGAAACGCTTTCCTTGCCATTGCTGGTCTACATTTTATATCTTCTCTACTTCGAGAATCATCAGTTATTTTGCTCCCCAAATAGCAAAACTCCTTTACTACTTTAAGTGTCTCATTTTCTAATCTAATTCCCTCAGCATCGCTCGACTTAATTCAACTACATTCCATTATCCTCATTTTGCTTTTGTTGATGTTCATCTTTTATCCTCTTTTCAAGACACTGTCCATTCCGTTCAACTGCTCTTCCAAGTCCTTTGCTGTCTCTGACAGAATTACAATGTCATCGGTGAACCTCAACGTTTTTATTTCCTCTCCATGGACTTTAATACCCACTCCGAATTTTTCTTTTGTTTCCTTTACTGCTTGCTCAATATAAAGATTGAATAACATCGGGGACAGGCTACAACCCTCTCTCACTCCCTTCCCAACCACTGCTTCCCTTTTATGTCCCTTGCTCGACTTATAACTGCCATCTGGTTTCTGTACAAATTGTAAATAGCCTTTCGCTCCCTGTATTTTACCCCTGCCACCCTTAGAATTTGAAAGAGACTGTTCCAGTCAACATTGTCAAAAGCTTTCTCTAAGTCTACAAATGCTAAAAACGTAGGTTTGCGATTCCTTAATCTTTCTTCTAAGATAAGTCGTAAGGTCAGTATTGCCTCACGTCTTCCAATATCTGTTAGTATTTTGCAGCTGTGACTTATTAAACTGATAGTTCGGTAATTTTCACATCTGTCAACACCTACCTGCTCACAGTGTGATTTCAGTTGTCTGAGACTGCAGTTGTGTGTGTGTGTGTGGGGGGGGGGGGGGTCGCACATGCACGTGCACGCACATGTGTGTGCCCATGGCCAAAAGCTTTAATTGTAAGAGACTTTACTGTGCCTATCTACGATTCAGCATCTCTGCTATATGGCGAGTAGCAACTTTCCTTCTCACAATACTGTTACATTTGATCTTGGATTTTCCAGTGTTTGATTCCATTGTTGGTGGTGTATTTGTTGCTGTGAGTTAGTATGAGCAGAGGCTATACTTAATAATTGGAAGAAAATAATGATTGGTTCCTTTTACTGACCCCAAGTCAGGTTATACAGTTGTTGAAAAGCTCAGAGAAAACTTGAGTTTTCATTTCAAGTTGGTGAAAACACATTTTTAAAAGTCAGTGGTAGCCATAAAACATCATCCAAAATTGTACTAAAAGCCTTTTCTGAGAATTATTTTGAGGAATTAGTCCAGGAGCCCACACGAAATGTATATGATTGCTGTAACATACTAGACCCAGAAGCAATAAAAAAAGCCTTAATAAATAGGAAGTGTCATGACACATACAGTGATTAGTGACAACAATATTGTTGTTGAGACTGAATACCGTAACTCACAAATTCACCAAAAATTAAAGTAAAAAAATTAACTTGATTACTTCCTAAGAGTTTTCATTCCTTGCAACCTTTCTACTTAAGTGTAGACCACGAGTGCCTTAAATTCAAAGAAATACAATCACTGGCAACAGAGATTCATACGAAGTAAGTTATAAGAAACAAAACGGATCCCCTACGATTTTCAAAACACGTCTGGAAACTGTTGCAGAAGCACCAATAAAAAGAAAGAATGGCAGATTTAAATGAATGTAAAATCTAAAATATTGGCAATGTTTTACAAATTCTTGAAATTTAATGTGAGATGTTTTCAATGGTTTCCACTACAAAACTGTCATGAAATCTGGCAAAAAGCCCAAAGAGATACTGGTTGCATGGAGGGCACACCAGCAACAAAACACAATCCATACATTAATTGTGCAATAGCAATGGTAATGTTACCAATGACAGTGCCACCAACACATAGCTGTTAAACACAGTTTTCAGAAATGCTTTTACCAAAGAAGATGCAGAAAATATTCCAGAATTCATATCAGCTGCCAATTTGAGTAACTTAGATGTAGATAGCCTTGGTGTAGTCTTGTTGTCCGGACCGTACACCAACTGAGTTCTTTTCAGACCAAGTTGATGCACTAGCTTCATAATTAGCAATCTTATAGAACTGCTTGCTCACTGAAAAATCTGAACCAAAGGACTGGAAAGTTGCACAGGTCACAAAGTACACAAGAAAGGAAATAGAAGTAATCTGCTGTAATAGAGACATATCACTGAAATCAATCTGCAGTGGGACTTTGGAGCATATGCCATGTTCGAACAACCTGAAATACCTCAAAAGCGACAATCATTGACACAAACATGGATTCAGAAAATACTGTTCTTGTGAAACACTGGCTCTTTATACACAAGAAGAAATTAGTGCTATTGACAGGAGCTTTCACATTGATTTCATAGTTCTAGATTTGCGAAAGGCTTTTGGCACCATTCTTCACACGCAACTTCTAATCAACTTGTGTGCCTTTGGAATAATATAATTGTGTGACTGGATTCATGATTTCCTGCCCAAAAAGTCACAGTTCATATCACTTGATAGAAAGTCACTGAGTGAAACAGAAGAGTTAGTCTCTATAGTTATTCATCTATATAAATGCTTTAAAAGACAATATGGGCAGTCCTCTTAGAGTGTTTGCAGATGATGCTATCATTTACCACCTAATAAAGTCATCATCAGATCAAACCCAACCACAAAATGATTTAGACAAAAGTTCTCTATGGTGCAAAACTGCCAACACACAGAATTAATAAGTAGTATGAAGTCCTCCACATAAGCATCAAAAGAAATCTGTTAAATTTCAGTTACAAGATAAATCACACAAATTTAAAGATTACTGAGTGAACTAAATACCTAGGGATTACAATTACGAAGAACTGGAACCACCACACACAAAATTTTGTGGGGAATGTCAACCAAAGACTGTATTTCACTGGCAGAGCACTTAGAAGATGCAGCAAATCTACTAGAGACACTGCCAACACTACATTTGCCCTTCCTCTTCTGGAGTACTGTTGCTCGGTATGGGATCTTTAGCACACAAGGCAGACACAGAACATAAAAAGAGTTAAAAGAAGGGCTGTTACTGCAAAATAGGGGATAATGTGTCATGGATATGATATGAGAGTTGGAATGGGAATCATTAAAACAAAGGCATTTTTCATTGCCATGAGATATTTTCATGAAATTTCAGTTAGCAACCTTTTTCTCCAAATGTAAAAATATTTTGTGACTCTCACCTACAAATGGAGCAATGACCATTCCAATAAAATGAGATAAATTGTAGCTTGCATGGAAAGATTTAAGTGTTTGTTTTTCCATTGTGCTACTTAAGAGTGGGATGGTAGAAAAATAGTCTGAAAGTGATATGATGAACTCTCTGCTAAGCACTGAAGAATAAATTGCCAAGTAGTCTTGTATATAGATGTAGATGTACTTGTTCTTCATGCTACTACCTCAACACTAAAGGCTTTAGGATGCCCTGCAGTTGCCTGCACTTGGGCTTCTGTCACATCCTTCCTCCTGATTCTAAGGCCTCAAGTCTACTGTCACTGTTGTCGCTTTAGGGTGCAAAGCAGCTGATGTCACGAGCGTCTGTGTTGTAACTTTAAATGGTCAGTCACCGGATGAAGCTGAAGTCGCTAACACTCCGAGCCCAACTGACTGGAGTAGGGGAATAGCTAAGAACTATCAGTTCCCCTTTGAAGAAGATGCTCAAATGGTTGAAAATTAAATTTCCTTCACCATATTACCACAATGAATAAAAAGTAAAACACAATTTACAGCTTATGCTGTATCTGCTAAGATATCTGATAATTCAGATGTCTAACACACATTAAAACGTAAAAGGTTATAAAATTGGCATTAGGTTAGAAAGTGGTGCACTGTCAGTGGTTGGCTGCAGTAAGCACAGAGTGGTGTGGTGTCTCCACTTAACAAATTATGGGTGTTGAAATGACAGTGATCAGAACACAGCCAAGCTAAAAGCATCTCCTCACATTGAGAGGGGCGAGAGGAAGTCATCCTAGCCATTGGGAGATGTTTAATTTCACGGAGTTTGTTGCCATTTAGAAACGACCAGTGTTGACACCAGAGGGACACAATGTTCTTATATGCAGCACCCAAAGATCAACTGAAGGGACAGAATAGCAAAAAGGTCTAGGTAGTCAGATTATAGCCTCAACAGCAGCATCGGCAGCTTCATTCCCCGACACTCCGACATGACCAGTGACCATATGAACGTCATCAGCAAGCGAGTGGAGGCATTCATGGCACTGTTGTACTAAGGGCTGGTATGTGTATAGTACACAGAGGCCCTGGAGGGCACTAAGTGAATCAGAACACAACACACAATTGAGAAGCCTGTGTCGCCAGATTTTTTTTTTTTTTTTTTTTTTTTTTTTTTTTTTTTTTTTTTTTTTTTTGTGGTTTTAGGGCGCACAACTACAATGGTCATTAGCGCCCTGACTACTCTAAGAATGCACCGCGAGGCACAAGTTGACAACAACAACTAAAAAGGGAAAACACGATAAAAGAGACTGACAGGCATAGGATTAAAAAACAACATCATCAAATGTCCTTAGCGAGGTTCGTCAAATTGATAAAACAAAGAGCATGAGCAGCTGCTCGTGGGTCATCCGCTAAAATGGCATCAAAAGTATTAGGCAGGTTAAGATCGAGGCGCAGTTGGTTAAGATCTGGACAGGACAGTAAAATGTGTCTAACCGTCAGCAAGTGCCCACATGGGCAGAACGGCGCCGGCGCAGCCGTCAGCAGATGGCGATGGCTGAACCGGCAGTGTCCAATTCTTAACCGGGCTAAAACGACCTCCTCCCGCCGAGAAGGGCGTGAGGAGGACGTCCAAGCCACGGGAAGAGGTTTTAAGGCCCGAAGCTTGTTGTCGGTAAGTGCAGCCCAATCGGCATGCCACAGCGACACAACGTGCCGACAAATGACCCTGCTAAAATCGGACGAAGGGACACAACAAGAAGCTGTCCGAGGCTGGAGGACCGCAGCCTTGGCCGCGGCATCTGCAGCTTCGTTCCCAGGGATACCGACATGGCCAGGAACCCACATAAAGCTAACCGGCGGACCGACGTCCACCAGCCACTGAAGAGAGCGTTGGATCCGGTGTACGAAAGGGTGAACCGCGTACGGATCACTGAGGCTCTGGATGGCGCTCAGGGAATCTGAGCAGATGACATAAGCAGAATGTCGGTGGCGGCAGATGTAAAGAACAGCCTGGTAGAGGGCAAAGAGCTCAGCTGTGAAGACCGAACAATGGTCATGGAGCCGGTATTTGAAACTTTGTGCCCCGACAATAAAGGAACACTCGACCCCGTCATTGGTCTTAGAGCCATCTGTATAAATGAAAGTCATGTTGATGAACTTCGAACGAAGTTCCAAAAAACGGGAGTGGTAGACCGAACCGGGGGTGACCTCTTTTGGGAGCGAGCTGAGGTCAAGGTGAACGCGGACCTGAGCCTGGAGCCAAGGTGGCGTGCGGCTCTCGCCCACTCGAAAGGTTGCAGGGAGTGAAAAATGAAGGTGTTGAAGGAGGCGACGAAAGCGAACTCCAGGGGGTAGCAGGGCAGAGACATACAACCCGTATTGAAGGTCAAGAGAGTCGTCAAAAAAGGAACGATAAGACGGATGGTCGGGCATTGACAGTAGCCGACAGGCATACCGACAAAGCAGTATATCGCGCCGGTAGGTGAGTGGCAATTCGCCAGCGTCAGCATTAAGACTCTCTACGGGACTGGTATAAAATGCTCCGATCGCAAGTCGTAAACCCCGATGTTGTATGGAGTTAAGGCGGCGTAAGATGGATGGCCGTGCAGAGGAGTATACGAAGCTCCCATAATCCAGCTTGGAGCGGACGATCGACCGATATAGACGAAGTAGGACGGTTCGATCCGCTCCCCACGACATACCACTGAGAACACGGAGGACATTTAAAGAACGGGTACAACGGGCGGCCAAATATGACACATGTGGAGACCAGCTAAGTTTCCTGTCAAAGGTGAGGCCTAAAAATTTGGTTGTCTCCACGATTGGGAGAGCAACGGGACCAAGTCGTAAGGACGGTGGGAGAAACTCTTTGTAGCGCCAGAAGTTAATACAGACCGTCTTCTCGGCAGAAAAACGGAAGCCATTGGCGACACTCCAGGAGTAAAGACGGTCAAGAGAACGCTGAAGACAGCACTCCAGGACTCGTGTACGCTGCGCGCTGCAATAGATGGTAAAATCGTCCACAAAAAGGGAGCCTGATACATCAGCTGAGAGGCAATCCATTATTGGATTGATCGCGATGGCGAACAGAGCGACGCTCAAAACTGAGCCCTGTGGCACCCCATTCTCCTGGCGAAAGGTGTCGGACAGGACAGAACCCACACGTACCCTGAACTGTCGATCCATTAAAAAGGAACGAATAAAAAGAGGGAGGCGACCGCGAAGGCCCCATGTATGCAAGGTGCGGAGAATGCCCGCCCTCCAACAGGTGTCGTAAGCCTTCTCCAAATCAAAGAACACAGCCGCGGTCGGGCGCTTCCGCAAGAAGTTGTTCATAATGAAGGTCGACAAGGTAACCAGATGGTCAACAGCAGAGCGGCGCCTACGAAATCCACATTGGACATTGGTAAGTAGGCGTCGAGACTCAAGCAGCCAAACCAATCGAGAGTTAACCATTCGCTCCATCACTTTACAGACACAGCTGGTAAGTGAGATAGGTCGATAACTGGAAGGCAAGTGCTTGTCCTTCCCCGGCTTAGGAATCGGGACAACAATAGACTCGCGCCAGCATGCGGGAACATGTCCCTCAATCCAGATGCGATTGTATGTACGAAGAAGAAAACCTTTACCCGCAGGAGAAAGGTTCTTCAGCATCTGAATATGAATAGAATCAGGCCCTGGAGCGGAGGACCGTGATCGGCCAAGTGCGGTTTCGAGTTCCCGCATGGTGAATGGGGCATTATAACTTTCACAATTCGAGGAGCAAAAGTCAGGTGGTCTAGCCTCCTCTGCCTGTTTGCGGGGGAGGAAGGCAGGGTGGTAATGAGCGGAGCTCGAAACCTCGGCGAAAAAGCGGCCGAAGGCATTGGAGACAGCCTCAGGGGCCACAAGGACTTCATTCGCGACCTTCAAGCCAGAAACTGGGGAGTAGACCTTAGTGCCAGACAGCCGGCGCAGGCTACCCCAGACAACAGAAGAAGGAGTAAAACTGTTGAAGGTGCTTGTGAAAGCAGCCCAGCTGGCTTTCTTGCTTTCTTTAATAATACGACGACACTGAGCACGTAATCGTTTATAATTAATACAATTCGCCACTGTAGGGTGGCGTTTAAAGGTGCGTAAAGCACGTCGACGAGCACGTAAAGCGTCTCTACATGCTGCGGTCCACCAGGGGACCGGTACGCGACGTGGAGAAGAAGTAGGGTGAGGGATGGAATATTCAGCAGCAGCGAGAATGACTTCCGTGAGGTGTGCGACCTGACGATCGCAGCTTGTGAAGGTTTGATCCTGAAAGGTCGCCCTGGAGGAGAAGAGCCCCCAGTCTGCCTTGGAGATTGTCCAACTAGAGGAGCACGGAGAGGGAGTATGCTGCAGGAGATGGATAACACACGGGAAGTGGTCGCTTGAATATGTATCAGCAAGTGCATACCACTCAAACCGGCGTGCAAGTTGGGGAGTACATATAGAGAGGTCTAAATGGGAATAGGTATGAGATGTGTCCGAAAGAAAAGTCGGGGCGCCAGTATTGAGGCAGACAAGATTGAGCTGGTTGAAAAGGTCTGCTAACAAGGAGCCCCTCGGGCAGGATGCTGGAGAGCCCCAAAGGGGATGGTGGGCATTGAAGTCTCCAGTTAACAAAAATGGTGCAGGTAGCTGAGCAATAAGTTGCATCATGTCTGCCCTGGTAACGGCAGATGACGATGGAGTGTAAACGGTACAAAAGGAAAACGTAAAAGTGGGGAGAGTAATGCGGATGGCAACTGCCTGCAGGCCGGTGTGCAACGTGATGGGATCGTAGTAAATATCATCCTGGACCAGCAACATAACCCCTCCATGAGCTGGGATACCTACCACAGGGGGTAGGTCAAAACGCACAGAGGTGTAGTGTGCCAAGGCAATTTGATCGCATGGGCGTAGCTTCGTTTCCTGGAGGGCTACGACGAGCGGACGATGCAAGCGGAGCAGCAACTTCAAGTCCTCTCGGTTGGAGCGAATGCTGCGAATATTCCAGTTAATAAGTGCCATTGTAAGAAAAGGAAGATGAGAGAAGGGGTCACCTCGAAGGCCGCTTAGGGCCTGGCTTCGAGCGAGCACTGCCGCCGCTATCAGTAGGCGGACAGTCATCGTCCATGGGGTCTATAGGGTCATCGGCCATCTCGGGAGGATGGCCGGGAGGGGGAGCTTCCTCCGCCGGTGAACGGCCAGATGTTCGGCTACCAGCGGTGCGGCCAGGCGAAACGGATGACGGCCTGGGGCGGCAACCGCTGGGTGGCGCAGGAGAAGAAAGGCGCCGTGGCGGAGAAGGAGAACTGTGCTTCCTATGCGCCTTTTTAGAAGGACGTTTGGTGGAAGTACCGGTCGAAGGCTGGGAGGTCGAGGGACGGAGGAAGTCTGCACGGGATGGTTCCTTCTTAAAGGCCCGTGCATCTGACTTCGGGGTCTTCGACTTAGCAGAAGCTGAGGAAGTGGCTGGTGTCTGTGGGGTGATGGGAGGAAGAGGAGACGTCGACCGCGCGATCTTAGCGCTGGCCGAACGGACGACCGTGGTGCTGAAGGTCAGATCGCATGTCTGGGTTGCTACCTCCCTGGTAGTCCGAGGAGAGGCGAGGACAGTGCTGTATTTCCCCGCTGGGAGCAGCGTGGGCTTCCTACTAGCCAATAGCTTGCGAGCAGCCGAGGTGGACACTTTCTCTTTAACCCGTATTTCCTGGATACAGCGTTCTTCCTTATAGACAGGACAGTCGCGGGAGGAGGCGGCATGGTCACCCTGACAGTTCACACAACGAGGAGACGGAGGTGGACAGTCACCCTCATGGGCATCCCTGCCACAAGTGACACATTTAGCCGCATTGGAGCAAGACTGTCGAGTGTGATTGAAACGCTGACACTGGTAGCAGCGCGTAGGTGTCGGGACATAGGGGCGAACAGAAATAACCTCGTAGCCCGCCTTGATGCGCGATGGCAGCTTAACACTATCGAAGGTCAAGAAAAGTGTCCGGGTCGGTACAAGGTCATTGTTGACCTTTTTCATGACCCTATGGACAGCCGTCACGCCCTGCTCAGCGAGGAAAGATTGAAGCTCCTCGTCAGTCAATCCGTCGAGGGAGCTACTATAGACTACACCACGAGACGAATTCAAAGTGCGGTGGGCCTCCACCCGGACAGGGAACGTGTACAAGAGTGTGGCCCGAAGCAGTTTTTGTGCCTGAAAGGCACTCTCAGTTTCGAGTAATAAGGTACCGTTACGCAACCTGGTACAAGATTTGACAGATCCGGCTATGGCATCTACGCCCTTCTGAATAACGAAAGGGTTGACAGAGGAAAAATCCTTTCCGTCCTCAGATCGAGAAACTACGAGGAACTGTGGGGCAGGCGGTAGTACTTTTGTCACTGTTGGCTGGTCACGTTTCCGTTTTTGGGTCGAAGTCGATAGCGATGGAGTAGAATCCATTGCGGAGGAATCCCCCATGATTGCCAGCGTCTCCGATGGCGCGCTCCTTCCTTGTGGGGACCCTCTCAGAGGGCACTCCCGCCTTAGGTGAATGTTTACACCTCAGGTCACACCTCCCGAGAAACAGACGGAGGGACCAATCGGCATGGTCAGAAGGTATCAGCTCAGGCAATCACCCCTCCCCGGGCCTGGCCTTTACCAGGGGGTACGCACGTGCCTTACATGTCTACCCAGGGCGGGGACTTACGCGTTACCCCGTCACCGGCTACGCGTGCGAACGCGTGGGTCGGCCTTCAGACACGCACAGGGAGGAAGGAAGAAGAGGAAAAAGAAGAGAGAGGGAGAAAGAGGACAGACTGTCTCAAACGCCGAGGCGGAGACCAGAGAAGGCAAGGAGAAGAAGGCAATGAGAAAGCAAGGAGAAGAAGGCAATGAGAAGGCAAGGAGAAAAAGGCAATGAGAAGGCAAGGAGAAAAAGGCAATGAGAAGGCAAGGAGAAAAAGGCAATGAGAAGGCAAGGAGAAGTCAAGGGAAAGAGTAAGGAAGACAGTGAGGTGGAGAAGAGCAAAGAAAGGAACCAACAAAAGGAAGGAAGAAACGAGAAGTGAAAAACCAAAAAGACCACGATTATAGGTCGTGGAACCGTCCGTCTCCGGACGCAGGCGCTAACTACCCCCGTGAGGGGGATGGACTCCTTTTAGTCGCCTCTTACGACAGGCAGGAATACCTCGGGCCTATTCTAATCCCCGGACCCGCAGGGGGATGTGTCGCCAGATGTACTGGGTAGCCTGATTGAGGGCAGAAAGCTCTGCAGTAAAAATCAATTACAGGTCTAAAAGTCAATATCTAAAATGTTTGTAACCAATGACAAAGGTGCATCTGAGACCACCATCAGTCTTGGAGGCATCAGTGTCGATGAAGGTGCTATCTCCAAGTTGAGTGCAAAGTTCAAGAAACTTCCTGAGATAGATCAAATATAGAGTAGTGTAAGTGGGAAATGAAGTCCAAGATTAACGCAGACCTCTGCGTGAAGCCAAGGCATTGAAGGGCTCTCACCCATTAAAAACATGGCAGGTATTGTAAGGTTAAGCTTCCGAAGCAGTATAAGAAAGCAACCTCTAGAAGGCAACAAAGAAGTTATACTCAGCCCATGTTGGCGGTCAAGGGAGTTCAACGTCGGTATGACAGTGGTAGTTCAACGGCATATGCATGGAGACTCATAACTCACCTAGTGTAGAAATGTCCAGTGACGAAACGTATGCCTCGATGGTGGATTGTGTTGAGACAGACGGTCGTGCAGATGCGTAAATGAGAAACCCACAGTCTAGTTTTGATTGGATGAGGTATTGATATAAGCGGAGAAGGATTTTCCGATCTGCTCCCCATGAAGTACCGTTTAAAACATGTAGGATATTTAGATTGGGTACAGCATGCTGCTAGATGTGAGAGGACCAACAGAGTTTCCTATTGAGTGTGAGCCCCAAGAATTTCATGGTTTTTGAAAAACAGAAGGGCAACAGGACCAAGCTGTAAGAACGATGGAAGAGACTCCTTATGCTATCAGAGTTTCAGGCAGACAGTTTTTCGGTCGAAAACAAAGCCGTTGCCAATGCTACCTGAGTAAAGATGGTTGAGACACTCTAAAGTAATTGTTCAAGTAAACAGGTTCGTTGAGAGCTGGAGAAGACTGCAAAATCATCTATGAGAAGAGAGCCTGAGATGCCTCGTTACAGAATTCCATGATAAGGTTAATTGCTGTGGCACTACACAGAACCCTGGGGGACACTGTTCTCCAGAATAAAAGTGTTTGACAAAGCTGAACCCACACATACCTTAAAAACCCAGTCTTTTACAAACTTGTGGCAATGCATCACAGGATTTTGCACGAAAATGCACGAGTAAGACAAATACATGCAAATGAATGGGGTGCCACTACTGCGAGCAAACCTGTCATCCATTGTCGTACGACCATGCCCAAGCTCTGAATCACTTTGTATTTTCCCAGTCAGTTGTGCGACAAACTGCAGGACAGCAAGATGCTAATCAGCTTGGTGCAAGCATGAAGATGCTTCTGGGACCAAAACAGACTCCTCAGTATCGCATGAAGAACGTCATTTCAGAGTTGTGGAATGAGGTAGTAATGCAGTTAGAAGAGACTGTAAATTTCTTTCCTGTCGTGTGTTTAGTGACAAATGCAGATGATATTGTAAATGTGGTTTTCCCTAGTTTACCACAAATTACTAAAACCCTTTTGGGTTTTCACTGCCTGAGAAGAAAAATTTAGCACCCAGAAGGGGAGGAGGAAACGAAATGAAACTTTGCAGGTTGAGATAGTATGTGTTTTTATTTCAGTGGTTACACAATCCATTCAAATTCACAATGAATGTGGCAGTATGTACCTACTGATTAGTATGACAATGCACCATTTACACTTTGGATACATGCACTCATTGTGTTCAGAAGGAAACCGTAAAGACGTTGTATGCTCTCCTGAATTAAAGTGGCCCACATCTGTCGTAACCAGTCTTTGATATCCTTAATACAGGCACTGGGATGGAATTTATGTACAAGCTGGTCCCACACATGTTCTATCAGATCAGAGCTGGGGATTCTGCTGCCTCAGGAGTATCTAATCATCATGCAGACAGTTTATAGAGACATGTTCCATGTGTAGCGAACATTGTGCTGTTTAAAAATAGCAGCACAATGCTGTTGCACGAGAGATACCACATGAGGATGCAGTACATCTGTGACACATTGCTGTGCCATCAGAGTTCCCTCAATCACTACCAGCCATGACCTGAAGTCATACCCTCTGGCTCCCCACATCATGATGCCAGGAGTAACACTGCTGTACCTCACCTACACATTGGAAGGATGGGACCTCTCCCCAGGTTGGCACCTTAGTCCCTGGCGATGGTCATCTGTGGAAGTGCAGAACCGCAACTAACCGCTGAACACTACGCAACGCCATTCATCACAAGTCCATGTTTCCCTGTTGCAGCACCTTTTCAAAGATCAAAGATAGCCGTGTAAGTGTTGTGGAGTTAACGGCAACCTAAACATGGGATGGTGATTCCCTATTCAGCTGCAGCTAGTCTCCAACCAGTGGTGCCAGATGACACACAATATTGCAGGGAGGACATTACTTGTCTTTAACGGCAGGTGCGAATATGAAGGGGTTACGATATGCTCAAAGCACAATATGGCAATCCTCTCTTGCAGTGTCCAGGCACAGTTGATTGGAACCTTGATGAGGAGTATGCCCTCATGTTTCTATCCAGCCCTTCACTGGACCATTGGCATATGTGTGTGAATGCCACTGAAATCAGGATGTTGCACAATTCGACGAGCCATCCAAATGGAGAGCCACAACAAAGCCCTTTCAAACTTCCTCAGATGCTGATAATGCCCTCGCATAAGCGAGTGCCATCTCAGTGTTCTTCACAGTGATCAGTCAACGTCTGACCCTGTTTGTATCGAACATACACCCTACCACCCCTGGCAATAACACTAATCATGAACAGCACTAAGGCATTCTGGTGGGACTTTGCCTGTCACAGACTTTTACAATTCTAATCATTTACATACCAATGGTGTGTATCTGCACAAAATAACCTTGGCATCAAACTATGTCGTCTGGGTGCTTCACATTTTCTTTGTCAGACAGAGTATTTAAAGAATCATGCTTTGTGAAGGGGCAGTTGTAGTCTGACGAGTTGTCATTGCCTTTCCTGCGAACTATCCCAAGTAAAAGCTAACTAAGACTGGAGGTGGGGCATGCTAGTGTAATATGCCAAAGCTGTAGACGAATACCTGAGTACAGCTTCATTGCCAAGTAGTTTCTTAGACCATTTCTGCAGCAATGTGATAACTTTGTCAAATTTCAAATGTTCTGGACCATAAAATACCAGAGAAATTTTGTAGTGACAAAATGAATACTTAGAAGATACGTTTACATAAGCAATCTACTTACATAATTTTAGTTAATGAGGGAATTAAAAATCTTGTAAAGCCATTGGTAATGTCCTTTTGAGTGCCCCATCACAGTACTTAGTTTCATGTAAATATTTTATTGAGTAAGATATTATTCTTACCCAATCTTGACTACACCTTTCCTTTCTTCATCTACGAAGCTTTAAAGTGTCCAACGCACATTAAAAAAAAAAAAAAAATGCAGAAAGACACTAGCCAAAAGGCCAACTGCTTTGATATAGGACAGTAAAGTCATGAGCAAAGAACATAGTGTTGTCACGTGAAAACGTGATGTACAATACTGTGAAACGATCTGTCAAATATTTACATATCCAGTGGGCACACAGCCTAATCACTCTTCAGTCTGTCCTTGCCTAGCCATTCTTCAGTCTGCCAATGGACATGATTACTGAAGCATAAATCATTGGCCAATTCTTAATCAACAGTACTAGTGCTGCTGAGGATAAAGAAAGATTTACTGTGGACAATTACACTTTAGCATAACTGAAGAGGTGTAACAAAGCTTCCATTCAAGAACACACAATGATTTCTCTATCTGCAGAATACCCTAAAAAGCTGTCACTATGACATAATGATTAAGCACTAAATGGCACCATGTGCATGAAAATAACCACGTAGTAGAAAAAATATGTGGTGTTACCGATGAAGCCCACTATTTCTTTATAATAGGCTATACATATCGTAGAAACAAATGAATGTAATATTGAATGGGGAACACTTTCCTGATGTCCTGCAAAACATCAATGAAATGTTTCCAATTCAATCTTATTGTCATGTTCCACCAAGCACTAACACAAAATTCACTTAATGTTACATATGTTTGAAATAGCATTGTCACAACCTTTGATGAGAAGCTGACAGATGTTGTTGTTGTTGTTGTTGTTGTTGTTGTCTTCAGTCCTGAGATGGTTTGATGCAGCTCTCCATGCTACTCTATCCTGTGCAAGCTTCTTCATCTCCCAGTACTTACTGCAACCTACATCCTTCTGAATCTGCTTCGTTTATTCATCTCTTGGCCTCCCTCTACGATTTTTACCCTCCACGCTGCCCTCCAATGCTAAATTTGTGATCCCTTGATGCCTCAGAACATGTCCTACCAACCGGTCCCTTCTTCTTGTCAAGTTGTGCCACAAACTCCTCTTCTCCCCAATTCTATTCAATACCTCCTCATTAGTTATGTGATCTACCCACCTAATCTTCAGCATTTTTCTGAAGCACCACATTTCGAAAGCTTCTATTCTCTTCTTGTCCAAACTATTTATCGTCCATGTTTCACTTCCATACATGGCTACACTCCATACAAATACTTTCAGAAAAGACTTCCTGTCACTTAAAACTATACTTGATGTTAACAAATTTCTCTTCTTCAGAAACGCTTTCCTTGCCATTGCCAGTCTACATTTTATATCCTGTCTACTTCGACAATCATCAGTTATTTTGCTCCCCAAATAGCAAAACTCCTTTACTACTTTAAGTGTCTCATTTCCTAATCTAATTCCCTCAGCATCGCTCGACTTAATTCAACTACATTCCATTATCCTCGTTTTGCTTTTGTTGATGTTCATCTTTTATCCTCTTTTCAAGACACTGTCCATTCCGTTCAACTGCTCTTCCAAGTCCTTTGCTGTCTCTGACAGAATTACAATGTCATCGGTGAACCTCAACGTTTTTATTTCCTCTCCATGGACTTTAATACCTACTCCGAATTTTTCTTTTGTTTCCTTTACTGCTTGCTCAATATAAAGATTGAATAACATCGGGGACAGGCTACAACCCTCTCTCACTCCCTTCCCAACCACTGCTTCCCTTTTATGTCCTTCGCTCGACTTATAACTGCCATCTGGTTTCTGTACAAAGTCAAATAGCCTTTCGCTCCCTGTATTTTACCCCTGCCACCTTTAGAATTTGAAAGAGAGTATTCCAGTCAACATTGTCAAAACCTTTCTCTAAGTCTACAAATGCTAGAAGTGTAGGTTTGCCTTCCCTTAATCTATTTTCTAAGCTAAGTCGTAAGGTCAGTATTGCCTCACATGTTCCAACATTTCTGCGTAATCCAAACTGATCTTCGTCGAGTTTGGCTTCTACCAGTTTTTCCATTCGTCTGTAAAGAATTTGCGTTAGTATTTTGCAGCTGTGACTTATTAAACTGATAGTTCGGTAATTTTCACATCTGTCAACACCTGCTTTCTTTGGGATTGGAATTATTATATTCTTCTTGAAGTCTGAGGGTATTTCGCCTGTTTCATATATCTTGCTCACCAGATGGTAGAGTTTTGTCAGGACTGGCTCTCCCAAGGTCGTCAGTAGTTCCAATGGAATGTTGCTACTCTGGGGGCCTTGTTTCGACTCAGGTCTTTCAGTGCTCTGTCAAACTCTTCACGCAGTATCGTATCTCCCATTTCATCTTCTTCCATTTCCATAATATTGTCCTCAAGTACATCGCCCTTGTATAGACCCTCTATATACTCCTTCCACCTTTCTGCTTTCCCTTCTTTGCTTAGAACTGGGTTTCCATCTGAGCTCTTGATATTCATACAAGTTGCTCTCTTTTCTCCAAAGGTCTCTATTATTTTCCTGTAGGCAGTATCTATCTTACCCCTAGTGAGATAAGCCTCTACATCCTTACATTTGTCCTCTAGCCATCCCTGCTTAGCCATTTTGCACTTCCTGTCGATCTCATTTTTGAGACGTTTGTATTCCATTTTGCCTGCTTCATTTACTGTGTTTTTATATTTTCTCCTTTCATCAATTAAATTCAATATTTCTTCTGTTACCCAAGGATTTCTACTAGCCCTCGTCTTTTTACCTACTTGATCCTCTGCTGCCTTCACTACTTCATCCCTCAGAGCTACCCATTTGTCTTTTACTGTATTTCTTTCCCCCATTCCTGTCAACTGTTCCCTTATGCTGTCCCTGAACCTCTGTACAACCTCTGGTTTAGTCAGTTTATCCAGGTCCCAATTACCTAAATTCCCACCTTTTTGCAATTTCTTCAGTTTTAATCTACAGTTCATAACAAATAGGTTGTGGTCAGAGTCCACATCTGCCCCTAGAAATGCCCTACAATTTAAAACCTGGCTCCTAAATCTCTGTCTTACTATTATATAATCTATCTGATACCTTTTAGTATCTCCAGGATTCTTCCATGTATGCAACCTTCTTTTATGATTCTTGAACCAAGTGTTAGCTATGATTAAGTTATGCTCTGTGCAAGATTCTACCAGACGGCTTCCTCTTTCATTTCTCTCCCCCAATCCATATTCACCCACTATGTTTCCTTCTCTCCCTTTTCCTACTGTCGAATTCCAGTCTCCCTTCACTACCTGAATAATTTCTTTTATCTCATCATACATTTCATCAATTTCTTCATCATCTGCAGAGCTATTTGGCATATAAACTTTACTGTAGTAGGCACGGGCTTCGTGTCTACCTTGGTCACAATAATGCGTTCACTATGCTGTTGGTAGTAGCTTACCCGCACTCCTATTTTTTTATTCATTATTAAACCTACTCCTGCATTACCCCTATTTGATTTTGTATTTATAACCCTGTATTCACCTGACCAAAAGTCTTGTTCCTCCTGCCACTGAACTTCACTAATTCCCACTATATCTAACTTCAACCTATCCATTTCCCTTTTTAAATTTTCTAACCTACCTACCCGATTAAGGGATCTGACATTCCACTCACTGATCTGTAGGACGCCAGTTTTCTTTCTCCTGATAACTACTTCCTCTTGAGTAGTCCCTGCCCGGAGATCCAAATGGGGCACTATTTTACCTCCGGAATATTTTACCCAAGAGGACGCCATCATCATTTAACCATACAGTAATGCTGCATGCCCTCAGGAAAAATTACGGCTGTAGTTTCCCCTTGCTTTCAGCCATTCGCAGTACCAGCACAGCAAGGCCGTTTTGGTTAGTGTTGCAAGGCCAGATCAGTCAATCATCCAGACTGTTGCCCCTGCAACTACTGAGAAGGCTGCTGCCCCTCTTCGGGAACCACACGTTTGTCTAGCCTCTCAACAGATACCCCTCCGTTGTGGTTGCACCTACGGTACGGCCATCTGTATCGCTGAGGCACGCAAGCCTCCCCACCAATGGCAAGGTCCATGGTTCATGGGGGTAGGGTGACAGATGTATTACCAATTAAATGAAGCTTACTGCTCTAACACTATTTTGTCATTTGTGCTAACAGAGGCACAAATATTATATTTTTCCCCGAGACATTTAAGTCTTTTCTTTATCTACGACAATGATTTTAGCAGAAGCAATGAGTTAAAATTTGTGCCGCGGCCATGGCCAGGACCTGGGTCTTGTTGCTTGCTAGGCAGAAATGCTAACCATTACACCACCATAGCACTTTGGTTAACATCGCTGCACTAACTACCCAAGTTGAGTGCCCTCCCAACACAAACTTGTTGTGTTGCTTCAATCATTATCAGAGGCACAAATATCTTGCCTTTGCAGTGAGCCCAAAAATCCTTCATTTCCAATCAAATTGAATTTTTATTTCCCTGCACTATGGATTTAATTCAGTCAGGCAGTTCCCCCACCCAGTTGTAAATAACTACAGTTGAGCTGCAACATGTGCTGGCATACGCTGGCACCAGCACACCATGCGGCAAAGTGTTGCAAATCATAGAGCAATATGATTAGGGTGCCACAGCCGCCAGTAAGTTTGACCAGGCCCTGATTTGTCAGGTTGAGCCACCTCTTGCTCACAATCGCCCCAAGCACCCACAACAACAAGTGCGTACACTGCCAGGCAGACAGCCATGTACACAGGTAAACAGACCTATGAACTTAGTGAAGTCTTGCCCTAGATGTTTTGCTCACCATAAAAGACAGGACTGACCATCACGTAATACATCACGACGTGTTACACATGTGGAAAACAAGGCCATGTCCAAGCAGTTTGTCTGCAACGGCACAAAAACGCAAATTTTGCCCACTCGCAGACAAAACAGGTTTGTGCACATGCAGTGAACATTTTGTTTTCTAAACCTACAACAGGTTCTGACACAAGTAAGATTAAGATTGTGCCTAATTCTAGTCCTAATGCTGTGCAAGAATGTCCTAACAAACTATTTGTATCATTACAAATCAAGCACCTCACTGCTTACAACGGACAAGGAATTCCAATGGCTGGACAGTTCAGTTTGCATGCCACTTACAAATCTCACACTGGGACAGTGAATTTTACTGTGTTGAAATCAAGAGACAGCGAGAACATTCAAGCGTTGTCCTCAATATTTTATGTAGAAGGTTTGCCTGAAGTATGTGTGTAGGACAATGGACCACAGTGCACTTCATGCAACTTTGAACAGCTTTGTGAACACAATGGCATTTGTCATTAACAAGTGCTCTGTTTCACCCACAGTCCAACGGAGAAGCAAACACTTCATACGTACTTTCAAGCAACAGATGGCCAAACTTTGCACCGCCCAGACTTCTCCATGACCGCCGCCATCTGATGCTGGTACACTTGCTCCACCCACCGCAGCATCCGGCACCGCCAGTGGTCCGCAGGTATAGCTTTTCGTGCACGACATTGTTCTTTCAGGGTTTATGGCAACTATGGGCGTTGGGAAAGAAACATGATCCAGGAACACATTGATTCTTATATGTACTTCATTGCAGGTCGAGATGGTTTGCAACGCCACCACCAAAACCAAATTTGCGCATGTCACTTGCCCTGTGATTCTGCTGCTTTTCTTCCCCCGATTCAGGCTTCAAGGGATGCCTGCCTTTGCAACCGCCTGCTGGCACCACCAGGGCGCCACAGGAAGAGCAGATGGTCGATGTGCCCTCGCCGACGCTGTCCCCACTTACCAATCCCATTGACCTGGACCCGCCATTGCCGTCCCTCAGGCCTCTACATGTGCCCTGGCAGCAGTTTTCCGGAGGATCTTCCTGTTGCCCCACAAGCCAGATGGTGGGATGCGGTCAGGAGTATGTGTCCTCCACAGCTACGGCTCCTGGCTCACCGCCACATCCAGTGTTCTGCCTCCCTCCCCGTTGTCGTTGGCAGCCTCAGCCTCGGCCCCACTACACGACAATGGTGCGGCATTTTGGGGGGGGGGGGGGGATGTGCTGGCCTAAGGTGGCGCCAGCACACCATGCAGCAAATAGGTTGCGAGAAGATCGATAGAGGCCAAAGACGGACTTGCAAGAAATGCACCGCCAACACCCTCTCAGTTGCCAGTATTTAGACCACCGCCGGAGACCAAAGGCCCAATCAGTCAACCAGTGAGTCATCGAGTTGAGTCATTAGTCGCTGACACAGTTAGCTCAGTCTCTAGCTCAGAGTCACGCAGCACAGAATGACCAGAGCAGTTTGCATAGTGGACTTGTACATCACCAGCAGTGATGTTAATGTAAGCTATTAGGGAAGGGCTTGTACAACAACTAGCGTTAGTTAAATAACTTTCTTATACTTATGAATAAAGAACCTTGCTAATAAATGTGTGCAGTTGTGTTATAGAAAGAGGATACCAGCCACCAAACCGCATCCCCTCCTTGCTTCCCATGGTAGAAGCCTACAGTGTCAACAAGACGATGCAAAACATCTACTCCTTTCAGCTGCAGTCCCAGGCAAGCAATGAATTTCTGTTTCACAAACCGTTCCACTTCCACAGACAAAAATAAGACACTGAACTGTAAGAGAGTTTAGGGTTTTATGAAACTGGTAGCACTAACCATCCAGACTTTACCAATCACTTACCCATCTACAATTGGTTATTATTTGCAATGAATTCACATCTTGTACGAGCAAGATATTTGCAGTTTAAAAAATTTTTGCAGATGTAGCGAACACCACTGCCTATTTTAAACTGAAATTGTACTATTGGTTTTAAGTAAATGAAATTTCTCTCACTGTACCCAACTCTCGCAACTTATCCCTTGATGAGTACAGTGAAATATGCATATAATGTGAACAGTAGTTCTAGACAGCATGAAAATGATTTAACAACAAAATGTGCAACTGGGTATCTAACCACATACCTGAACATACTGGCCTGGGACAAGTGACCAAATGCATTCTTCTCTGTTGACTAACCAGCATAGTTCACCATCAACTGCAGTCTTCCATTCATCTTCTTTATCACGTGTCTCCACTCTCACTGTGTTTGATGTCACTGACACTCTAACATCTGTGCTGCCCTTTTGTACATTTGGACCCACAATTACCTGAATAACAAAGAATTAAAAAAACACAATTTGTATTGATTGAATGGGGAAACATTGCTTCAGAGCCACAGAGAAAAAAATAAAGTGTGCATAAATCAAACTGTACACTCTAAAAACATAATCAATTAGGGAATTTTATGTTTCAAAAAGAAGGCATATGAGTTAGGTAACCAATGACAATACAGAATTCATTCTTAGATGAACTGTTTTATAAAGTTCTCATTAAAGTGCACCTTCATTTGGTTCACATGGAGTAGAAGGATGGAACATTAGCACTACACAAGCCTTGTATTCCACCAATGCACACCGTCTTTTTACTTCTCTCCTTCCCCCCCCCCTCCCCCCCACCCACCACCATCTCTCTAACCTCCCATCTGCATCTGCACCTAGCTCAAAGGTCTTTTCACTGAAAGCTTACTTTTTCAGAAGTCTTTCTGTTGTGCCTATCTGTGACTTTGCTTTATGGTGAGTAGCAATCTATCCTTTCCATGTTACTGTCATTATTCGACCTGAATTTTCCATTGTTCGACATTACACACAGGCATATAAAGATAGCTCTTAAATCTCAAAATACTGAGATACTGATTTCTTCAAAAAAACATGAGTGCATTAGTGCACTGGACTAAATAACATTCTGTGTAGATGTGAAGTTGAACCATGACATTCATTAAGCTTTGAATGTTGGCAGCTGTGAGATGTGCATAAAAGCAGGAATTGCACAAGGCTACATCACAGTCTTCACCACATCTTGACTTTCTTGTTGCCTTTTCCCATCAGCATCCAGAAAAAGGCTGCACATCGTCCAAGTCCTTGTCAGATGTTGTTTCGTCACAGTGGGCAGAATTATTGAGGGTAAATGTCAGTCAATCAGCAGCCTATTGCTGGGGCTTGAAGATAGACAACCTGCAACTTTTGATGCTAACTCCTCTTTCCGATGTTTTGAAATAACGTTTTCAGGAACAGCAATAAGGAACTCGAGAAAATTTTTTCTTTCTTTAAACAGGAGATCGTGTTCCACAAAGAAAGTTTGATGAGATGGAAAAAAGATTCTCTCGCAATACTTCTTTCCTCTTTTCTGACACGCTGGGTTGTTGACCCAATTCTGACCCACATTATCTACTCCATCCATTGTGTAACTGTACACCACAACTCCCTAAGGGCTTCAGCTTTTTCTGGTTCTTTTCTTTACAGTTTTCATTTCAGCATTGTTAACTGTTGTCTTTGCCCTTGCATCAATTTTCTGTCACTGTTCCCATCTGAAAAGCATCAATTTTCCCCTTCTTTCGTTTCTATGAAGAAATTATGAAAGCAGATCTCTTCTAGATGTGCTCTACAGTTTCATACAAATAAGTTCTCTGAGCAACAAGTAAATCTGCGAGTTGAGGAGATGTGTAGTAGTTATCAATGGTAAGGTAATCATTTCTTTTCAGAAGTGGTTACAGCCCGAAATGACATTGGCATATCATTACACACTTCATTTCATTCCTTTTCTTGCTTGTAAGAGGTGTGGTGTCCAAAATATGATTATTGCAAACGAAGTAACATTCCCCTCCCCTGTCTATACACCGTTGCATGTGTGTCTTTCATCGTTCAAAGCCATGTTGTAGGTCATCCATTGACACCTCTTGGCAACAACTCTCTGCTGTTTTTTTTTTTGCTTTTTTATGACCTCAACAGACTGAAAGTGTGTTCCCTCCAAAGCACTTTTCAATTTTAGGAACAGATAAAAGTCACAGGGAATCAGATCTGGTGAATACTGAGGGCTTGTCCATTAAAAAACTGTTTTACAGATGCGACATTGTGGACTGATGCATTGTCCTGATGCAGAATATATATATCACCCTTCCACAAATCTGGTCTTGTTTTCCTTACTCTTTGCCGTAGTTTGATTAGGACTTCTTTGTAGTATTTTCTATTAACAGTTTGATCATAAGGCAGCCGTTCTGTCAAAAATCAGCATTGCCTTTAGTTTTGCCTTGCTCATTCATGCTTTTTTCATTCTTGGCAAGGTGGGAGTCTTCTAGTACATTGACTAATGCTTTGTTTCTGGGTCATACTGTAAGACTGATGTTTCATCAGAGGTGATGACGTGTGTCAGAAAGACCTGTTCTTTGTTGAGTAGTTCCAAAACACCACAACAAATGTTCTTCCAACGCTCTTCTGTCAGAGAGGTTTTTTGGAATCAGTTTTGCATAAACTTCATGAAGCAAAATTTGACTTACTGTCACTCTGTTCATGTTCACCACGTCTGTGATTATCGAATTCTCAAATGTTGATCGTTCCACGCACTTTCATTAATTTTCTGAATGTGGGCTTCAGTTCTTGAACTCACAGACAGACTGTGGTGTTCATCATCTTCTACCTCTTCTCAGCCTTCTGAAAACTGTTTGTGCTGTTCAAAAACTAATGGACGTGACATAGTATTATCACTAAAAACTGCCTTTAAAACATGAAAACATTCCATTGACGACTTTTTTGAGGTTAATGTGTGGCTCAATTTTCAAGTTCACCACACACACCGCATTACTACAGAACAACGTCCACTACAACTAAGTCGAAAAAGCAAATTAAGGCAGACAGAAAGACGACAGGAACAGTGGCTGCTCTTGAAGATTCAAAGTCAACAGTATTCCAATACCTTTGTGCGATACGAAGTGCACAGTCTGATTAATTAACACACCTCATACAACAAGTAACCCCACACACCCACTAATGAGATTTACTGTTAGTAACACTCTTTATTCCATATTCACTGCATAGACAAAAAGTGAACAAGAAACACACAGTTCAAGAGTGGTCCAGATCCGAGACAACAGTTATCACAAGGCAACCACCATACTATGCAGATTGTATGGAGCACCAATGAGAACTACTGTTCCCAGTGAGCGTCCACTTATACTAAGCAGATCGGCCATGGGATTCCACCAGGTGATTCAGCAGTCGCCTATGGAGCGTGACTTCTTTCCAGTGTTTGTCTTGTGGTCACCATTCACAGTGCCATCAGCTGTGAATGTGGAAATTATGAACTGATTTCAGACAGCTGCGGTAACTCCATGTCACTGTCCAGATTAGTTGCATCACCATTTTGCAACTCATGTAGCATACACATCTTTATTCCAAACCTTGGCCTTTTCATTGCCAGATACTGCAGCCATCCAACTCTAACTTTATACAACACCAAACTCTCATTGACTGTCATATCTGTATGGTGTGCACAAACATTTGAATTTACTATTGAAGCATTTAAATATAGGCCAAATCTTTTTTATCTTCTGCTGTGGACAGTTCACAGGACTGTACGCCGTCAAATTGGCAGAAAAACAGAGGTACTTTTTCAGCATCAGAAATAAAGAAAAACTCAACCAGAATAGCCACAAGTTTTCTCAAGTGAAATTCCCTGATATTTCCCTGATTTCTAGGCAACTTTTAACATTTTTTCTGTAACAAACTTTGAGATTTCAAAAATATGTAAGAACTTCTGTATTTCTCCCCAAGTGAGCAAAAATCTTTAATACTAACATCAACATCTTTTCTAATGAACTGTTTTCAGATGAAGAAAGCAAGCAAAATGGTATGTGTGTTAGATTAAGACCACTGTTGTTATTTTATTTCAATATAACAAAATACATTTGGTGACAACAATACGCATTTCCTTGGAATCACAAGAAAGGCCGTTTTCAGAAATAACCTCAGAAAAAAGCAAGCCTCTTGAAAGAAATATATATAAGGCAGGGAATAGTTGTGAAAACTAATATGTTCATTATTGTCAGTTATTAATCACGAGAAACATATGAGTACATAGATTACATACCGCCAGCGAATGCCATAATTTTCTTCCTCTTATTGTCCATACTTTCTAATATACAAATTACTTTTTAAGTGGCAAAATGTACTACAATAAATAAAACATCTATAAAACAATGTACTTGTAGTGAGACCGTTGCAATTCCTGAAATCCATCGCCCATGGCCCCTGGCCTGCCGAGGGGCACCACAGTCCTGGGTCCACCGATAAACCACAAAAATCTGCTGCATAACACCACACACAACAGACCCGGCCTGTGGATAGATCAGTGAGACTAGATCCGACAGGCAGGGCCTCCACATTAGTGGAAAATGACAGGCTCCAGATCAATAGGCTTGATCCATTAGAAATACCCAGGGAAACGGCCCGAGGTTTTGGCCTGTCAAGGAAATCCACTCGTGTGGCCAGCTATTCATGTGTCACAGACACCACGTTAATGAAATGAGACCGCAATGATCAACCCATACAACAGATAACTTGCGCAAATACTCTGAAAATCAATACCAATGATGATAGGTAGCAACTTACCATAAAGATGATCACTGAGCCACAGACAGGCATGTAGAAAAGATAATACCTTCAGAACTAAATTTTCGGCCATTGGATTTGTCAGAAAATGAGCGCGCGCGCACAGGCAAGCGCGCGCGCGCACACACACACACACACACACACACACACACACACACACACACACACACGACCGCCGTCTCTGGCCACTGCATCAACAATCCCTGAGAATCATATCCATCCAAACCATATCTCACGCTGCCCTGCCTCTAGTCAGCAGCTGCTTGGCTAGTTGGCTAGCGGCAAGAAACGGTGGCAGCACTGACTCCAACGTGACGGGAGTGGTAGGAAGTGGAGAAGCAGTAGGATTGAGGGAGTACAAAAGCAGCGCACATACTCAGCTGCACCCAGCTAAGGACGATCATGTCAACTCAATAAACAAACCATTTCATCTACTTAGACAAAAACAAGATTTTTCCAGTGTTTTTTTTTCCACCCCCCAAATTTCCCTGGTATTTCCCCGGCATGTTTGAAATTCCCTGATTTCCAGAACTTGTGGCAACCCTGTCAACGTTGTCTAAATACCAGAGTAGCAAGCATTGGGTATTTTCTCCAATACATTCTGGATTCATCACAATGCTTTGGAGCATCACAACACTGATAAATACTTTTTTAGTCACAGTTTGTGTCTTTCTACTAAGAAATATGTTGTGCTTGAGCACACTTGTTTGTCTCTGTGACAACAATATTTATAAAGTTTTCCTCGGCGAGTTGATCCAAACAACACATGGCGTTGTATGTGCAGTTATTCACTACATGAACTGTACGGTTTCCTGTGAATAGAAATCTTGGAAGAACTGGCTTGAGCATGATAAACTTATTTTTATTGTACCACTGATGAGTACTTGTCGAACAGTCATCTGACAAATATCAAACAAACAAAAAAAAATCAATCAAATATTATTAGTCATCTGACAGACTGTCATCACTTCCAGCCTCAAATGAAGTAACATCTTATTCTTCTTCACTTTCTCAGCTGCTAAATTTTGTTTCAAACTCAAGATCATTATAAAAACACAGTTTTGGAAGTACTGCCTAAACAACAATACATGGCAGAGACTGAAAGGAAATGTTTTGTGTCCAACCACTTAACTGTCTACGCTGAAACAGATAAAAGTGATGTTTCATATTCCGGATTTTTAATTTCTGCCAAAAAAGAGGAGGAGTAGCTCAGAACTTTGTATGTTAAGGAATTAATGACTCTCACTTCTTTTTTCTCTGATGTTATCAACTTCATTCCTACTGTAACTTTTTCAGCCAAAAAAATTTTCCGATATAGGGTGTAATATCTATATGTTGAATTCAAGTATAGTTCTTCAATAGTGTGATACATCTTTCTTTTATTTCAGGCAATAACAGACATCTATAGATACAAAGGCATACTAAGAGCGAAACAGAAGTTAAATAAAATGACACAATTACTTAGTAAATTAAACAATGTTATGAAAAATTATGTTGATGGTTACGTACTAACACAATAAAATGTATTTTACCTTCTAACTCTTCAGATTTTCACTCTTTCATAGAAGTATTCACTACCTGATGAAGTTAAAGACTTTCTCTGGTAGTGTGAGTACCAATGTTTCTTTGAATATCATTTTCGGTAACCACACATACCAGCATTACCACATTACATGCTTGTGCCTATGCACAATGTAAAAATGATTACCTGTACATCAAGGTCTGTGATGGTCTGTGACCACCGATAGTTGTCCCTAACAGCACCATTGTAACAGTCAGAGCTGGAAACAGCAATTGCCTCCACTCCTGGGGCTCCTAAACATTTGTCATCAGAGCTGCCACTGCCAGAGCAACCTGTTTCATCGGTACTGCTACCAACATTGTCAACTAAACTTCCCATTTCATCCTGACTGCTGCATACTTCGTCAGAGCTGCTCCCAACATTCGCAGTCATACTGACATCAGTCATTTCACTGTCAATGTCAACGGAACTACTGCAAAGAGACAAAGATTGTTGATCAATGAAATATGTTCCAAATTTACAAAAACATAGTGTGTTGAACATCAATTAATCAAGACGGAACATTGAGCATCATTCATTTGTTGTTTTTCAGATATATGAATTAGTTGGTACTTGATAGCAAAATTACAAAGTAATTATCAATGCCACAAAATTTGCTGTAAATTATTTATGGACAATGAAATATGTGAATTTTATGGCAAAATAAGACCAGTATTCCTCAGAGCTACGATTCAATGTGAAACACTTTGCCACCATAATTCGTTGAGAGTCTGATAAGTTTTGAGGGTAAAGTGTGTAAGTAGCCAAGAGAATGTGTGTTCCCAAATTGATAAGGTGTTCCCTCAATACAAGCAACTGCAGTATTACACTCCCTGTATTTTTTCTTTGTTGCTCCAATGTTTACAGACATTCACACAGCATCCATTATTTCTCAATCATCCTACCTGTTCATTGTGTATATGCAGAAAAAGAGGAAAAAAAGTCTTTGCCTTCTCCTGGGTGAAAATACACTATATCCCAGGTGAAAGTATATTCTTTCCATGTAAGTGACAATATACTTTACCTCAGAGTAAAACTTATCAATTCCTATAATGGTAAACCTTTCATACACCAACATAGAACTTCCCAGCACTCTATGAAATGAACTCTACCAAAAAACAACAAAGCGTTTTGGACTGATCTCCAATGCGCAGCAAAATGTACACGGCATATTTTCATGTTACGAACGTATACATATGATTTCCACTGAATAAAGTACTGCAGCTTCAAAAGCAATGAAATATACATTGTGATGTACTTTTGTCACGTGATGTTGACAGCCAATGACAGCAGATATTCAGAACATAGGACATGTGATGTAGCCAATGGCAACACTGCTGTTAAGTAACATGAATACAAAGATAGGAAAAGTTAATGGTTTAAATTAATATACATACAGTATAGCTACATTGTTAGGCAGGATGCTAACAGCACAGCATACATTGCAGCTGCTGAATATTTGACAAACATGATTATATATTTCACTGCTCTGCACTGAACATTTCATGGGTTACCTGGATGAGTACATGTTCCCATCGAGCACTATGACTTTTCGATAGAAAAGCCAATCCCGTGTGATACTGCTCAAGAACTCACTTCACACTTTCTTTTTCACGGATAATTATACATTTTGCTCTTGTGGTTGCATAATTTGTAATCTATGAAAGAGCTTTGTCTTTTTTAGCATCTATTACCCTTGAAGATATATCAAACACAAATGTGCCAGTAAAATTTTAAATAACGGTGTAAATGGTTGGTCTTCTCAGCTCGAAATTTTTCTGAGTGGCTAGTCCTGAAACTGTTGAGTTTTCAATGATAGTTCAACACCTTGTGATTTAACAAATTCATGGAACATTCTCATATTTACGTAATTCGTCTTGCATAAAAGGAAGACAACTCCATCCACCCTTCATGATATTTTGTCACCACCTGTTATAAACGTAAACAGTTGTGACCTCATATTCATCGAAACCACTTTGTTGTTACCAAGTATTGCATAGTCTTCATACTAAATACTTTGATAGATTTTGCTGTCAGCAGACACTAGTGTGTGCAACATGTTTTTTTGTTGTAAATGGTGCACTTTCTTTGCAACTAAAGTTATATTTTGGTATTATTCTCTTGTTTATCTTTTACTGCTGCAGTATTATTCTCCAGTAGTGGACCGAGCAAGATGGTGCAGTGGTTAGCACACTGGACTCGCATTTGAGAGGACAACGATTCAAACCCGCGTCTGGCCATCCTGATTTAGGTTTTCCATGACTTCCCTAAATCACTTCAGGCGAATGCTAGGATGGTTCCTTTGAAAGGGCACAGCTGTCTTCCTTCCTCATCCTACCCTAATCTGATGGTACCGATGACCTTGCCGTTTGGTCCCCTTCCCAAATCAATCAACAGCCTGCAAAAGTGAGATAAAGTAAAATTCTTTATTAGAACACCACTTCTTAGCAGCCAAAATTATAGAAATTTAACTGGAAACTAAATCAATGAAAAATTTCCAAAATTCTAAAAACACTCAGATTTTTCCCAAATGAAAAAATTCCCTGGTTTTCCCCAGACTTCCTGGTTATCCTGGGGCTTGTACACCCTCCTGTTGTCGTATCTTCATTTAATGATCTGCTGCTCATCACACTCTTTGAACTATGATTTGCCTCAATGTTTAGAGCTTCGTTTTGACCCCTACTGATGTTCAATTAATATTACAAATTTTTCTTCCTGTTTCTGAGAATGAGAAGTCACAAGAATTCAAGTCTATGGAATGACAGAACAAGGCATGAACCAAATTCTTAGCCTAACATCTCTGAAACTCACAGAATTGTCAAAATGATAATACAGCAATAGAGCCTCAACACTCTATGTTCTGAAGTTCACAGCCTTTGAAGATTTTTGAATGGTATGTTTAGTTAATGAGGATACCAGGGGGAGAGGGTAAGTACATTTACTTGTAAAAGACATTCATTACAAAGATGTGAAATGAAGTTTAAGAAGTATGTGGGTAAATAAGAAAAACTGAATGAAACAATGCAAATGAATGGTCAAAGAAGACCAATCCATTAGGGATTTTAAAATCTACACATTCCTTGATGAAACACTGGAAAGCTTGTCTTTGAAAGGATACCGCACTCTCATTATTATCTCTGCCCTCTGCTTTACTGTGTGCAGAATGGCTACAATATTCATAAGCACCCTACCCAAATTTCTTACTTTTGTGAGTGCAAAAAGGCAGTACATATCAATTACACTAAACTCCCACTAATACAGCCCTCAGTAGTCTGGCCCCTCACAAACGAACCACCCATCGCACCCCCACACCCTCAGATCTAGTGGCAAGAGGGCTCAGGGGACAGTTTGTCAAAAACTCAATACAAATCAAGCATGAAAACAGAAAGAAGGAGTACTGGTCTGTGAAACAGTGAACGGTCCAAGAACAAGAAATGCAATATACAGCAGCTGGGAAAAATTATTGGTGTCGTGGCTAAGTGGTTACAGCACTGGACTGCCAAGGGGATGATTCATGTTCAAACTTCCCTTGTGTAATTTTTCTTTTCCTTCCACCCTTCGCTTTATTCAAATTTGTCTCTGTGTTGTGGTGTAATGCCCATTTGAAATGGTGAGGTGTAAGACATGGGCCTATAACGACAGTTGATTCTGTGCAACTCTCTAGTACCAACTGAAATCAATTGGCCTACAAATGGGAACCATCAACGTTTGATGACAAGGCGACAAGTCAACCGAATCCGTCACCGGAAAACATGTCTCCTGTGTCATACATGACATTAGCGAAAGCATGTGTGTTGTAGATAGGAATCTCTTATCAACGCACCTAATTCGTATGACTGGTAAATGAGTGAGATATGCTTCCTTGGCCTATGTAGGTGTTGATATGAATGAATGTGATCACTCCCAAAGAAATGATGGAAACATAATAGTTTGTCACACAAGCCGCAACAAATGAACATAACAGTTTCACAATCTCACAGTTCCTCTCTGCCCTGTCAAAATATTTGTTTTTAACATTTCTGAATTTGTGATCTGTTTTGGAAGTCTTGACTCTTGAATTCCTTTGTTGTAACATAGCTCACACCAGTTTATTTGTTGTTTTCATTTCTGAGTGGCAGATATCTAATATCTCACTTGCTCTCACTATTCATCACATTTACTCGTGATGGTAACATTCTTACCACATGACTCATATTCTATAACCAATGTACAGTATGACAACAGGAAGAGAACAAACATTTCAGTGAATGGACAGACAGTTCATAATGTTGGGGGGGGGGGGGGGGGGGAATTGGCTCAAGGAAGTTCTGAACACTTTTCGTCTGCTTGGCAGACCAACAGACACCACACTGCTTTTTATTGCACTTCTTGTTCTTGGACCATTCACAGTTTCTATTTTGCCTTTTTTTCACACTTCAGTACAATCTCTTCCTGTTTTCATGCTTGATCTGTGTTCAGTTTTTGACAGTCTATCCACTGGGTCATCTTACCACTAACTCTACAACGGGGCACTGTGGGGAGTTTCCCTTGTCAGTAATCTGGCCCACAACTAGCCTCTAGCTGTTCAAGAGGAAATGATGCAAACAAAAATGAATTATCATGCACAACAATGTGTTAGTTAATTACAATGTTAAACAATGCTATACATTTTTGAAATTGTAGCTCTCTCAAGAGCTCAGTATCATGCTGGAAATAAAATGGAAATGTCATGTGGCTAGGGCCTCCCGTTGGGTAAACCGTTCGCCTGGTGCAAGTCTTTCGAGTTGACACCACTTTGGCGACTTGTGTGTCAATGGGGATGAAGCGATGATAAGGACAACACAACACCCAGACCGTGAGCGGAGAAAATCTCCGACTCAGCTGGGCATCGAACCCGGGCCATTAGGTATGACATTCCGTCGTGCTGACCACTCAGCTACCAGCAGCGGACAAGTATCATGCTTCTAAAAGGAAACACATTATGCTTAGGTTAGGTTAAAGACCTAAAGAAAAAACCCAAAATTTTAGACAAGTTGAACTGAGGTTCTGAACAGTAAGCCATTGCTGCTAACTTCCAGCTATTTACAACCTCAAAAACGAAGATGATGATTGACACTGCAGAGAGTGAAGAGGGAAAACTGAACATCATGCAAAAAGGGAGAATGAAGAACTGAATGTAACTGCTTATAGATAGATGGTTTATACCACAATGCTGTAAAGTAACTGCAGTCAGTGGCCCAAAAATAAAGGAGAAAACATTTGCAGTTAACAAACATCTTTGCGAAAATAACTTAATATGCAGCAGGCAAAGGTTGGTTACAAAACTGGAAAAAACGACAGTGCATTGGCTGACAGTCACTGGGGAAAATCACTCAGCTAATGGAAAAGATGTACAAGAATTTGTGAAGTAGGTATGGGAAATAAAGAGAAAGAAGATTCAACTCATAATACTTCATACAATGGTGATGAAACATCTCTCTTTAACAAGATGCTTCCTTCAAATATATTAGCTGCCACAAACGAACGGGAAAACAGCAGAAACAGTGCAGGACACTAATGATGTGTTATTACGCAAACAGGAGTCAAACTACAATGCATGGTGATTGGGAAATGCCAATATCCCCATTGTTTTCAACACAGAAACACCAGAGCAATATTATGCTCAGAAGAAAGCATGGATCGACACAGAAACATTCTCTTAGTGGTTCCACAGAGCATTTGCACCAACCATGAGGGAAGACCTGAAGAAGAAAAAGCTTCCAATGAAAGCTACCCTTATAACTAAAAATGCTCCCAGTCGTCCTTCTGATGTTACTCCAACATTTGTTATACAAGTATTCTTTCTTCCACCCTATGTGAAAATCTTTTCTCAGTCATTCCATGTCAAGTCATCCAGGCCATGACACCCATTATCTAATGGTGAACTGAAATTTTGTGTACTGCTTTTGTGTCTAATATCATGAACTATTGCCAATTTTTATTGATTTATATACATTCTGTTGGAAGCAACTGCTAAACGTTTGACGCAATGCGTTACTTCAAAGCAAACTAAAAACTTGAGAACTGCTGCAATTTTTTCCCTGAATGTCCTTTTGGACATGTAGTTTCTGAAAACATGTTAGAATTGTCCAATTAAATTTTTGTTAATTAATTATATTTAATTTTACTGTTAAATTAGGAAAAATATTTTGGACAGTTGCCCCCTCCGGAAAACACTGAAAAAATTAGAAAGTGATCTACAAATAACGAAGTTTCATCACACAAAAAATCAGGTTTGAGAAACAAATGGCACTGAGGAAAAAAATTATATATATACTGGAGAGAAATGCAAAAAAATACAATTACTACCCAACAGACATTAACAACATAAATACACATAACAATATCCAAATTAAACAAAAATTGCAATATATAAAACAAAATTACACATTATAAAACATAGGGCAACTTGTACATTACATGACACATGAACACACTCTTACCTCTGCCATAACCAAATTAACTCAATGTAAAAATACATTGCATTTTGTTTATAATATTTAAGCATTTTGTCAAAAGCTAATATTGTCAACACTGCACAAAATGCTAATGTTGCAATCTGCATTCAAGTTGATTCAGAAGTACACGTGACGAGACACTCTTATGAGATAATATTTTTTTGTATGAGAACCACTTTTCTTCCACCGACTTTAAGGACTCTTTGCTCAGAGAATAAGTGTTGCCTGTTGCTGTTGTTATCTCAACTTCACACAGAATATTAGAGAAAGAAACATCACAAACATCATTATCAGGCAAATAGAAGGACGGAGATGATCCATGGGGATGCACAAACCTTACTGTAACATCTCCTTCTTCACAATTCACCTTCTCAACAACTCCCAAATACCAAGAAGAGTCATATGCACATGCAGCATAGCTGCTGGGGTCCACAGTGCATTCTGGCATTAGTGGCAGAAGTGCACCTGATGAGAAATCATGACGTTTGGTTTGTTGGGGGCTCAATCGCGCGGTTATCAGCGCCCGATGAGAAATCACGCACAATGCTAAAATCCGTATCACAACCCAGCCTTTTTGCTCCAATCTTGGTTGGTGATATTGTTGGTGACAATGTGATGCATAGATCATGTTCCAGGAATTGTTTTTGTACTTGTAAAGCACTGAGAAAGATAATGTCTGACTTGTACCATTTCATCTTTCGAAATAAAGTGAGCTGAAATGTCTTGCAGGTTCTCACGACAATTCAAATACCTGTGAAGCTGTAAGTATTTGATCCTTATAAACTCTTTGTGAACTTGCTTTTGTGACAAGTCTTTTAACAGTGCCACCTATACCATCACAAGGAGATTTGCCATGGCTGGTAACAAAAAAAGACCAGCTGCACTTTATGTTGAAGTCGCGTTCATGGTAGCAGATGTTTCTGAATTTCTTACAATTTTTATATTGTGCAGCACAACCATCAGTGAAATAGTCAAGATACGCAAGATGAATTTCTGGAAATTCACACTTACAAAAATTCAATACGGTCTTCCGAGTCTGGTACACAACGGCAACATCATGTTCTAGAACATCAGAAACAATAAAAATAGTTTTTGCATGCAACTGTTTGTTCTTTTTGTAATATATATGGACAGTGTGAAGAACACAGCTGCCACTGTTCCAACTGTATCCTGTACTTAACCTTGAACAGCAAAATTTAGATTTTCACTGAAATCCATTAAAATTAACAATGATCCTTCACATCAAGTCTTTCCTCCTTCATTTTCAGATAATCAGATTGTGATTGAGAAATAATAGGGTGTGGAGTAAGTTTTTCAATTTTCTTAATTAGAGTGTCATAAAATTCTGATAGAGAAGCAATTTGAACACTTAAAGTCATTCTATCAGTTGATACCCATTGACTGTACTGAACCACCTCATCAGGATCATAGTACTCAATTTCATTTTCTAAGTGGGTTTGAAGCAATGAAATGGTAGGGCATTTTTCACACAGATGAAGCATACAGGCTCGGTTATTTATACCGCATGTTACTATTTTAATTAGATCTTGGTATGTTTCTTTAATAGAAATGGAATTTAGAAGCAGTTTAATGTTTTGGTGGTAGATGCACACACATACAGTATGTGTTCCTGATGATCCTGCAAGTATACACTGTTTTGGTCAAAGAGAAGCAAAATTTGAGAATCCCACTTTGTCTTCGGGATACTTTTTTTTATAGAGAGAATACAATTAATTTAATTACTTAAAACAAGATGCTTTTGCTCACAGGTACTTTTGCTGGTCCTCACTTTGTCTTTTTTCCCCAGGCATTATTCTTGTGTTTTCGTCATCCAAATAAAAAAACTCTACTTTTTGCACTGTGTCATGTGGCAATGTCTTTCCTCTTATCTGCCCAGCCATCGATAAAATACCTTTCTCCATTAAAAGAGCTCTTACTTGTCATACCAAGTATTCAGAAATCTGAAATTTCAACTGATTTTCTGTCGAGACCAAGTTGGCGGTACAAGAGTAAGTAACTGAATTTTTTCATGATATTTGCATATTCAATTTTCTGTTTGATTTTGTCCACGAGTTCATCATTATGATGTTTTGCCTTTTCTTCCAGCTCTGTTAAATCACTGTCAGGGATAGAGCTTGCATCAGCAGCCATCTCAACTTAATATGTATGTGAAATTTTAGTTTGCAGAGCCCAGCTGCCGATTCCAATTTTCGTTTGGCCGCTGCAAACTGACTATGCCGAGCAACTAAATGCAGCTTTGCACGAGATATTCCTAAGCTAGTTAAGCTATTATTGAGCACACATTTTTCAGGAGTCTGCACCTTCATATTACTCTCATTTATATAGTCTGGTGACGAGTCGTCACTTGCTTTTTTTTCATTAGTAAATTTGATACAGGTCGAGCACATTTTCTCCCCGGAATAACACTAAAGCCTCTCATTGAAGATCTCTGCCTTTTCTAAACTAATTTCATGCAATCCAGATGAAACAGATCGTTTATGGCACTTGAAGAGATCATAGCAAATTTTCATTGCCCAAGAAAACACTGCCTACTTGTACTTTCCATGCTGCTTCACTCTTAAACCAATATTTGTCACAAATAATTCAAAAGATGATTGGTGTAACCTACAAAGTAATTAAATAATGAAAAATCATTCTATCCCATTGTTTCATTTCAAAAGTATTTCACATTATTATTGTAGCATTAGGGGACTTACTTCTGTTTTGGAATGAACTGTTAAAAACTGAAACAATTGAATTTTAACCAATAACTTACTCTGGGTACAACTCACTACAAGAGCTCAGAACTGCATGCTCAGTGAAAACGACTCAGAACAAAGGAACTGGATGACGCAATACATGTAGTGGCAATAAAACAGTGTTCTCAGATATGATTTGTTCTTAGGGAAGTCCAGTGTAGCCAACTTCAACAATTTAGTGGCGACACGGTAGTCATGAATCAGCGACTTCAATACTTCTTTTACAATAACGTCGTTTTTCACACTTCCTATTATTTCTACAAACTGATTCTTTTTTGTGTGACATAACAGACTATTTATAATAATAATGTAAATTTTTCAAAGGTATCTATGGGGGTGGGAGGGGGGGGTGCAATACCTTAAAAAATTATAATGTCCATCCATGGATTTTGTTTAAAAGGGCCATTACGCATAAGGGCCACGAAGGTAAGTTATGAGATATTAGGGTTCATACAGAGGCATACAGACAGCCATTTTTTATTCGCTACATTTGCGAGTGGAACAGGAAAGGAAATGACTAGTGAAGGTACAGGGTACCCACTGCCATGCATCATATGGTGGCTTGCGGAGTATCGATGTAGATGTGCAGTGATGAGATGTTTTAAGTGGCAGATTTCCACCTGGTGGCCAAAATTTGAACTAATATTTTCCCAGCCTAAATTGGTTCCAATTAATGCATTAGTGTTTCTACCAAGTTTTGCTGCCATATGATAATTACAGCCCATACTGGACCTCTCTGAGTAACTGCACTTTGGTTATAACCACCTAGTACATTACAACTAACCCATTCAACGATTTTTCAAAAGTTCTAAAACTAACTACCTAAAATAGCTTGTTTTTCTCCTGGTTCAGATTTTCATTTGCTGGTTATACAGATTCGGATTTTGCAAAACAAGTTCCAATGAACATTTGGATTGTAAGAATTTTCATCACAACCTAATTTCTGCTTTACACTTTGGACTTTATGTACCTGGATTCCCCTTATGATTTCAGGTTACAATACAAACATTTGTATTTTTGTTAGTTATACGTGTATGATTAAGTGCCGAGCACATGCAGCATGATACTGACAATATATATTATGTAATACTCAATAATTATGTTCCTTACAATGCAAACATAAATTCTCTTGCTTTTGAAACAACTGCAAAGAAGAACAAACACAAGATGGTGGATTCATACCCATTTGGTATCCATTTTTACCTTGGAGTATCAACAGCCATTTCACTTCTTTCACTAGTTCCAGTCTTCTTCTTTCGGGAAACAGCTTTCAGTATTCGGCGATTACCAGGTGCTAGGCTGTCATCCCCAACCTCATATTCTTGTGCTACTGGCAAATCATCTCCACTAAGAAATTAACACAAGAGAAATTAATAAAATGAAATTTGTATCACAAAAAAGTAAGTAATGTATACTAAAAAAAATATAACATTCATTTCTGTTGGGATGGAACAACTGAATCACAAAATACATGAGAAACAAATATCAAATATTATGTAGCTACTGATTAATAGTACAGCCAAATTAATGATACTGTAAATTGAAAATTTGGTATTTCAATCTCTCCCACAAAACACTCTAGCATATCATTAACAAATGCCTGTGCTTCCAATACTGAATGCCCTTTGACAAATTTACAAAAATTCTACAACACTGGATTGTGTCTACAGTTTTCTTCAGTTATCACCATTTTCACAGTTTTTGAGTAATAAATTTGACAAGAGGTGTTTTGTATTAAAACTAATTCATTACAAAGTGAAAAAAAAATTACCCCACACTATGGTCTACAGGTCTGATTTTGTTCAAATCTGGTATGCAGATTATGGGTGCAGAAATGATACTGTGATATTTAAAAAATTTTAGCACTGTTTGAAGTGCTGCTATTCAGTGGGTAATTGTGATAAAGCTATAAAATAAGGCAAGACAACTGAACAGTTTGCATTGTGCACATTCTGTAAGTTTCATGTTATCTGTCTCACTAATATTGCTCCAAGTAGTGCTCAAAGTTGTCAAAAATTTAGTTGTGAAAAATCTTCTCTCAAGCTGATGTAGCTTGATGTAGTAGGTGTACAAACTTCTCCTTTTGTAATCTTATTGCCATGTTGCTTGTTTATGAAACCTGTAAGTTCCAAACTTTTGGGTCCATCGTTTTTGAGAGTGACAGGGATGAAGTTGCCTAAAAACAAATTTGCTGGCAGAAGAAGTGATTTTTAACCCTTGAGTCTCAGAAGGGGCACCTGATCCACAGCAGCATTAACTACCTTCTGAAAGAAAATCTTTTTCTTAACAAAACATAAAATTTTGAGATATGGTTTTTCCCTGATCGTCTACAACTATCCTGTAAAATTTCTCATGCAAATGAGAATTCAGTCATTCCAGAGGAAAATGGAGATAAGAGATGAAAAATTAACTTTTAGCAAATGTAATCCTCTTACAAAATTGTTAAGGCCTTCGTGGCCACTTGTTGACAAACTGGCTGTTGCTTCAGTCTTAGGTTCTTCAGGCGACGTTCATCTGATGATATTTCTGATGTTTTGCCAGCATGAGTGGCTGGCATTGTCACAGTTTCACCCTCCATTGCTGGTGGTGGACTGGAGCATGGCTAATGGCCACAAACTATATGTACATGGTGCGCCAACATCCAAGGGCTTCTCCGCAGTCATTTCCAGTGCGGCTCTCTTGCTACCTGCAACGGTCATTCGCTGCAGCATGGGAAGCCAGATCCGTTTACCTTGAGGCTTTCTTCTTTCTTGTTGAAGGTATTCTCGAGTTGATGTACTTCTATAGCTTCTCTGAACAAGCGGATGTAATAATTCTTCTGTACAGCCGAAATTTCCATGTCAGCGAATTGTACAATGCGGTCTGTCTCACAAAGCGCGTGCTCTGTCACAGCAGATTTCTCCACCTGCCCCAACCTGCAATGTCGCTTATGTTCTGTGATCCCGGTGTTGACTGCTCGTACAGTCATTCCAACTTCTCCATGTGGTATGCAGTATATTCCCGACATTGCAAGTGGGTCCCTTTTCTCCTTTTCCTATCTGGGACACTCTTTGATCTTCTTTGTCAGTTTGTAAATAGTCTTTACACCGTGTGTGCGCAAAATATGGCCAAATCTGTCTGTAACTCTGGGAACATACGGCAGAAAGGCCATATCAACATTTCTTTTTCTGATTTGTCACGTCACCAAGTGTTTGGCTCTGTTATACTTCTCATATATCTTGTGGAGTACCCATTGCTCCTCAGAACACTTTCCAAGTGTCGCATTTCACGTCTGAGGTGCTGCGGCTCACATATTCGCATTGCTCGCATGATGAGTATATAATTATGCCTCTTTCTGGCTGGGGTAGTGATTTGAAAGTTTGTGCAGTTATTAGTCCAAGTGTGTGAGCTTTCAGTACACACTGTGTCCCAGGCTTTCATCATCCTGTGTGACGAGCACATATAGAAATGGTAGTTTTTTGTCCTTTTCTACTTTCATGGTAAATTTTATGTTTGCAAGGAGACTGTTCAAATTTCTTAGGAAATCACTGAGCTGTTCTTCACCATGACTCCACATGACGGAAGGTATCATCAACGTATCTGTACCCCACCTTAGGTTTACAAGGTGCCAAGTCTGTTTACAAGGTGCCAAGTCTAGTGCCAGTGCTCGAAATGTTCCATGAAGAAGTTGGCCACCACTGGACTAAGACAACTATCCATGGCGACGCCTTCCAGCTGTTTGTAGAAGTTGCCATTCCACATGAAATAGCTCCTGGTGAGACATTTATGAATGAGATTTTTGATATAATGTCAGAAAATGGAACCGATGAGCTCCGAAGAGTCAGTGAGTGGCACTTTTGTAAACAAAGAAACAACAACAAAACTGACCAGGATGTCATTCAGTGTAAGTTTTAGTTTGGCCACTTATACATCAAATTGATGCTTAAGCTCTACATTTTATTGTTTGCTATAGATTTCTCCCAGAAACAAGTGTCTGTGGGAGTGTAGTTTGTTAAAGGTGGGTTCACCAAAAAAATCCAGAAATGTTTTGATGGTGGCTGCCACATTTCCTGACTGCCCTTGAATTTTTGAAGAAGCAGATGATGCAAGAATCACTAAATACAAGATACTGCAAGAATATTGAAACATTAACATTTTTCTCAGGCACAAAATTATATTTATTTTTAGTTTACATATTTCCCAATGTATCCAACATCTGTAAGTTTTCAATCATTCAGACTCACATTACACAAGAAAAAGTTAACAAACTCTGAAAATTTAATCAAACTTTCTTTTTGTAGGTGATATAATATTATTGATTTGAATAGATGCTAGATTCAGCAAACAGGGAGAATCTGCCTAGTATTCTTTGACAGTTGTCGATTGTTGATGATATTCAGAACAGTGTTTCATGCGATCATAATCCATAAGCACAGGTTAGGTTTCCTCTGCAGATGAACATTCGTTCACAGTGCCCTCCTGTGACCGTTACTGTGGTGCTGTGTGCAATGCCACCATTACCGCAACATGTAACATGTTTCAATCAGCCATCCTCCGCACCTGTAATGACTCCCGTGAATACTAGCTAAGGACATATTAATAGTGCACCACGGGCATTCTCCAGGACTTCTTCATAGGCAGTTGACCGTAACAGTGCATGTTCAGTATACGGGTCAGCACCTGCTGCTAGTGCTGTACAAACGATGGACGCATACTCCCCCACCCCTATCCAGTGACGTCCATCACTGAACAACAAACTTTGCCGCCGCCATGTGTTGTGGACTTTAATTCATGTCGCACACATTCATAACCCCTCAAACCATCCCTTTCCACACTGAGGGTTCCAGTTCCTGCCATAAACCCAATCGCTGTTTCCACAGCACTGGCTGCACCTGCCGCGATGGCCTTCCATGTTTTCTATGAAGTTGAACAATTCCACCTGTTCATTCCATGGTACCACCTGTGCCTGCTGCGATGGCCTTCTGCGATGCAACAGGTATGCTCAGTGATCACACACACATGGCAATTGTGGCAAATGTGTTTTGGGGCCTACACCCCCCTCCAGTGTTACATATGTTTTCTCTGCGGGACCACCTACTGTGCCGGACTGCCATTCTACCATTCCCTAGCCGGAAGAGGATTTTGCGGCTCACAAAGACAATTCGGTGTTCCCGGAAGTTCCTAATTCTCCTCTCTCTTCCCCCCGGACACCACTTAAGTTACCGCTGTCAGAAGACAACCCCGTGACATGGTTCATCTCTGTAGAGCACATCTTCAAGCTACACCAAGTTCACTAAGACAACTCCAGGTTCCTCTGTCTCATGAGACACCTTCACGACCACTCAAACCTGATCTGTGACCTGCTCCTGCCTCTGGCTCCGAAGCATGACTTCGCCAAGAAAATGATTATAGAACGCCTTGCCTGTTCCCCCCCAGGAGCTCATACTAAAAATTTTATATGAAGAACACCTTAGGGACCAGACACTGTCACAGCTCTGGCACCTCCTACCCCCAGGAGCTCATACTAAAAATTTTATATGAAGAACACCTTAGGGACCAGACACTGTCACAGCTCTGGCACCTCCTACGGTTGCTGGTCAATGAGTAAACTATGCAGGATACAGTGCTCTGGGCAGTGTCGTCTGCTAAGCTACCCACCAATCTCCAGAAACAACTGCTACAACATTCCTTCGAGTAGATCGGATCGCACTTACGGATCGCCGATCAGTTGTACTCTCTCCTGAGACAGTGCCAACCTCTGCATTCTCTGCCACAGGTTGGTATGCCTGCACCAGAGTTCCACCCGTTTGCTGGTAGGAGCAGGGCCCGTTCCACCGCTCTGTCCTCCACAACACCTGGTGGCCTGCGCTCACACTCTTCACACTCCGAACATTCCCAAATCGCACACACTCTGTATGTGCCAGTATACCTACCCGAAGCAATCGATGATGACAAGCCGCCCCCTCTTGCTAATTCTCCACCTCTGCCACATCCAGCTCACCCATACTGCTGGTATCACAAGATCTTCGGCAACTGAGCACAGAAGTGTAAGTCACCTTGCCAGCACCCAAACACTGTCCACAGGGCACAGTAGACGCCGAACCCTGCGGGGGTCAGACAGGCGTCCCCTACGCTGCATAACGTACATTCCCCCATTTTTCCCAACGGCCGCTCATATGTAACAACATTTCTTCTAAACTCAATTTTTTGGTCGACACAGGTGCGGACATATCTATAATCCCTCTACCTGCATCTTCTCCATCGACTTTGCTCCTCTGAGCAATCAACGCTTTGATCCTAAAAACTTCAGTCTCAGTCAATGTTTCGCCTGGACTTTTTACATAGCTGACAGATGAGCCAGTTCAAAACTTTCTCCGAACATCTTTCAGAGCACGGTGCTGCACCACCCTCTGAACACAAACATACAGTGTGCTCGCCTTTCGCTTTATCGCTCAAGTGTTCTTGCAGAGAATAATTTGGTGCACGAGTGTTCCACCCTTGTGGGTGACATTCTGAGGAGTGTGAATGGTTTACTGTCGGAGTGCAGGGTCTGTGACGAAAATCCGTTGGGACAATGGCGAGCTCCAATGCCGCATTTCGCTCACCTCCAGTGAGCTTGCCTCGGCCCCCATTCAGCTGTAGAACCTGTAAGTCACAACACCAGCATCAGGACAAGTTTCTACCACCAGCTCCAGCCCGGCTGCTTCTCAAGTCAGCTCTACAAAACATTTTGCGTGTGATGAACCAGTTTCTTCGGCAGGCACCCACACTGTGCCTGTCCCTCCCTGTGTCGTGTGTACCGATCAGTGTGCCCAAATGCCAACCCCGCCGTCACACATGCGACACGCCCACCTCCTCTGCACAAACTGACACACCTCGTATTGATAAATAATCCCCCTCTCCTGCGCACCAGCCACGTGACTCAGCCAACACCTCTGTTCCTCGCACCCACCCAGCGCTGCTCGTGCTCACGCCGGCTTTCATGCACACTAGTGACAGTCAATGTTTACCAAGTGTTCCTGCTCACCACTCACTGCGCTCGCTACTGATCTCCCAGCATTTGCGCGCATCACGTGAACAAGCCAAATGTGTCGCTTTTGCACTGCCATTCCCTACTCACTTCAATGGTCATATTTCGACCCATGGGTGTACTACCCACATGACAGATGCTTTTGTTAACCAGGAACACCCTTGTGTGCACTATTAAATATTCGTCGTCATGGACAGGACAGTGCATAAGATAGTTACTACTGTCGGCAACCTATCTGACAAAGTCGGACGCCTCAACCCTATTAAATTACATGTGGCATGACAGCAAATTAATGATCTTATCTGCAGGTATACTACAGCTGTCAGACAGTAATTGGTCATCGCCTATTCACCTCACTACCAAACACGATGGCCCATTTCGCATGTGTGGGGACTGCAGGCGTTTAAACTTAAGGACCATAATACACAATTACCCAGTGCCAAACATCAATAACTTCACCCACATGTTATCATGTTATCAGATGCTTCCATCTTCAGTGTAATTGACTGTAAACACACCTGCCACCAGGCACCTGCGGTACGGGAGGGCATACCCAAGGTGCAATTATCACCACGCTGGGTTTGTTCCAGTACCATTACATGCCTAGATGTGGCAACGATTTATTGACTCCATCCTATGAAAGTCTGAGTTTTGTTTCACATACCTAGACAAAATACTCATTTTCAGTGAAACAACAGAGGAGCAGTGCAACCATCACTTATCCATGGTAGTGAAGACCTTGGAGTCGAATGGTGTTGAAGTCAACAGAGATAAGTTACAATTATGGGAGACGTCTCTAACCCTCCTCAGCTACACAGCATCTGTTGACAATATACAACCTCCAAAAGCTCATGTGCAGGCCATTTCGTCTATGTCACCCTCTTCGACTTACAAAGAACTGCTCCGATTCCTTGGCACCATCAACTACTATGACAATCACTTGCCCTCATCGTTTGCAGTACAAGCTCCTCTCACAGATGCACTGTCAGGCAAGCAAACCTCAGGAACACACACACACACACACACACACACACACACACACACACACACACACACACCTAGGGCAAATTATTCACTATCTCTGACGCTGGTGACAACAGTGGGAGCTGTCCAACAATGCTCCAGTGACAACACCTCACCCCTGCATGTCTTCTCCAAAAATACCCTGCAGGGAGCTCCTGGTCTTCTACTAAGTTGTGAAAAACATTTCCACCCCGACGTTGAAGGATGCACATTCTATATCCTCACGGACCACAAACCACTTGCGGATGCCTTCCAAAACCTTCCGGAGGACCTGCCCCCTCAACGTTTCTTCCATTGCGACTTGGTGTCTCAGTTTATGGCAGATTTCAGCTATATCAAGGGCACAGATAATATTGCTGTCAATTTTTTCTCATGCATCAACGCAGTGTCCAACGGTATCAATTTGTCTAATCTAGCTACACTTCAGGCAACAGTCGAGGGCACCCAAGCACTGCTTGCAGACCCGACCACCTCACTCATGTTCACCAAGGCACGATTCCCCAGTGTTGCCAACAATGTCTGACGCGATTCTTCAACTAGGGTCTTACACCTGGCTTCCTTAGCCTTCAAGCTTTCAATGCCTTACACAACCTTTAACACCCAGGCATCTGCTGCCCAGCCACAATCACAATCAACCAAGGCCAGCAATTCGAGTCATCCCTGTTCGCTTTCTGTGATGCATGTGCAGAATCAACACCACCTATAACTGCCTTTGGTCGGAAGCTCAACCTGGGTCATTTTTGGGTTGAGATCAACACACAAACTAGACATCCAGGGCACCAATTCAGGGGTGGTTTATGGGGAGAACCCCATCCTGCCAGGTGAACTGGTCCAGCCCATGGCTCAGGAAGACTTCCCCCTCCCAAACTTCACTAGCCCCTTGCATATGAATTTCAAACACATACGCCTCTATCCACTGGTTGCCATAGCCCGCCCGCCTCCTATGTGCCCACTTCTCTCCAGAACTGTTCCCACATCATGTTACAGGACGACACCGTATGCCAACTTTTACAGTCCCCTACCAAGGCCCCTTCAATGTTCAGCACGTGGGGATTCAACATACGACATTTTCATCAAGGACACGCCACAAACCATTTCACTGCATCTAGTCAAACCTGCAATTGTGGATTCTGATTCTCTGGCATCGGGCTCTCCTGACACGGCTGACGAACTAGGGCCCCGTCATGTTTCGGACTCCTTGAATGATATGGCACAAGTGACTCAGGCGCACGGTCCCTCACCAGTGTCCAGCCCCAGCGACTCTCCTTTTGCTGGTCTCCCAGACAGTTCAAGTGACTTTCCGTTCGCAGGTTTTTCAACCCACCTGACTCATGCTGAGGTCGACTCTCCTACGATCGCGTTTCATGTCGTAGTTCTGACACACCGCGTGGAGGACATCTCACTGGTAGTACATAATGGCCACATCTTCATCCTTCTGATGGACTCGAACCCTCTGTTATCACACGAGTACTTGGAAGTTGAGGCACTACAGTGTTTTGCCCTCTCTCAACAAGGCAACCCCGCCCTCCTACATGACTTCATCTCTCCACTCAGCGAGATTTGAATCGTCTCTCCGCACTTCGGTTCTTCTCCGCACTTCGGCCCACTGGCTTTCTCTCGAGCTGGCTGTCGCCTCGCCAAGCCATGCCATCTGCAGGACCTACCACTGTGTTCCAACACCGACTTCATCACTGGCCTACCTGGAGGTACCAATTGTCCAGCTCGTGGAGCCCAGGATGTGCTTGAATACAACGCAGATGCTACCCCCCCCCTCCAACCCAGGACAAATCCCATACATTCCGCACTGCGGTGTGGGGTGGGCAGTTTATATAAACATCAACCCACAAACGAGGACTCACTCTCTGCTCAAGAGTTCTTTGGATGAAAATTTTGAGATACCCAGTCTGTTTATGTGACTTCTTATACATACACTTGTAGATGCTTGTACCTAAATATAAATCTGTATCAAAATATAAAGTGGATGTGTCTGATTTCGGGACAGTATTCCATCACATTCCCACAACACTATTAGCAATTGGTACTGTGAACTCCATTGTAAGCCATAGCTATCCCTCTTTCAAAGCTGTTATTAGAGCAGCAATGTCCCAAAAGCGAAGACTGCAAACATCTACAACTATATGGTTGCACAAAAACAGTTTTATACGTATCACCAAGGAGATCTATATGTTCTCACAAAGACATACTTCCCCACACACAAACAACATCTTGCCTGTAAACAATTCTTAACAAATATTTGACGAATGACAAGACATTCAGTTCTAACTAATATTAATAAGGAAATCAATTACAGCTTTCAAGCTCACACTCTTCTTCTGATGAAACCTCCAGCATTCATTATTCAACCATAACACATTTCTGATAGCTGGAGATAAAGTAACCTTTAGCTGAAATGTGTCAGTCACATTATTGAAATGTCATTCAATCAGTTCTTGGCTAATCATTTTAGATGACAAATCTGTAGTTAGGAATCGCGGTCACAATGTAAGAACAAAACAATGACCATTTAATCACGCGGCAGCTATGTTAGAGCACTCATGTGCCCATACCGTTTGACAAATGTCTATTACACTCAATTTTAAGTTGGATACGGTAGTGGACATTGTCACTCCAATGGCAATAGTATCACATGGTTATATCCACTCTATGCATCCTAGTCCACTGAGGTAGCTTCATTATACTTCAGGAATAATCATGGGGAAACTATTACATAGACTATATAATGACTAGGTGAATTTGAAAAAAGAAACTGTTAAAAAAACAATAATTGTAAAATTAAGAAAATAAGATACTTTGTTTCTCCCAGGTTTGAAGAAAATCTGTGAACAAAATAGCACAAATTTCTACCAATCAGAACGAGGATGGCAGGGGATTTAAAACATTATACAGATTGTTTCCTTATAGTGTTCATTTAGTTTTTTAGACCCTTTTCCTGCTGTCACTGACCTGAGACAAGAGTCTGGAAAGTTTGCACATCATAAGAAAGGATGTGTGAACAGAGGCAATACCAAATGTCCGGTCAGGTAATTGTATGCATGACCCAGTACATTTTTGCATATTAGATGTATCATTAAGTGTTCCTGTGAACAAAGAATCACAGGATGTGATTTGCGTATTTCGTGTTAAAGTTAAATCTACGTACATACGTAGCCAATGGTGTCACATACACAAATCTGCAGACCATTTGCAACTGACTTTAAGATTTTGCAATAGGAGCTAATCATATGATAAGTCGTTTCTTCTTTTGAGTACAATGTAAAAACATTGCCATAAAATGGGGTTACTTGAAACAATCTTCACTTATTTTGTCTTTAATGTTGGCATCATAGTGTGAGTAATATCACTGTTGGTTTTGTGTGCAATTCTGAACAAGCATATGACGAGCAGTAGTTAAGCCAAGAAACTGAAGTAAATGAATGAGGTTACTATACACTAGATATCATTTGTGTTGTTGACCAGTCATACATCTTATTTCTTTATATCATTTTCCTTATGCTTATCAACTGAAAACAGTGAATTGAAAAGACTTCCATACAGTATGACTATAATCTTGCACTAATAGTAAATCTCTTGCCTCAGAGAAGTATCAGCAGGCAGTGTCTGTGAAATCCGTAACTCTATGGTCAGCACAAGGAAACAACCAGTATAATGTTTTAAATGCCCCGCCAGCCTAGTTCTATTTTGCAGATCTTGGAAACAGTCTACATTCTGTCATTGCTGTTTAAAAGAATGCGAGAAAAAAATGGGTCAATGGAGGCGTCCAATCCCACCTGCCAGCTTTGACCCATGACATAAGGATGTTCTGTTGTGACATCATGACAGCACAGAGATTAGTTTACGAGTGTTTTTTTTTTTTTTTTTTGGGCGCAAAACTACTATGGTCATTAGCGCCCGGTCTGTGACTTAGGAAGCAGTAAAAAACCGAAAACGGAAACCAGCAGCAATGGGAACTAAAGTCATAAAATTGGAGAAACTAAAAGCAGAAGGAAGGCTTAAAAATCCACTACAGAAGGGGGTCGGTTGTCCCAAAAAAAACTTCAAATGACTGACGTCATTTCACTGGCACGAATGAACTCTAGAACGCGATCGGCCGAGCGCGTGTCATCTGCTAAAATTGACAATATATCAGGCGACAGCTGTAGACGGGCGCGTAACGGATTAAAATAGGGGCACTCAATTAAAAGGTCTCTTACCGTCCACAGCTGAGAGCAGTGGGGACAGAGTGGGGGAGGATCGCCGCTTAAAAGATGTCAGTGGCTAAAAAGACAGTGTTCGGGAGGAAGAGGTCCGAGCACAAGGAAGAGTTTTCACGTCCCGCAATTTATTTTGGGGAAGTGTCGACCAATGCATGTGCCATAAATGAACAACATGACGACATAAAACGCTCCGGAGATCGGCGACGGGAATCGATTGAATTGCTGGCCGAAGAAAAGAGACTGCAGCCTTGGCTGCAATATCAGCCGCCTCATTTCCGCAGATACCAACGTGTCCCGGGAGCCAGAGGAACGCCACCGAGATGCCCCCCAGGTGGAGCAAGCGCAGACAGTCCTGAATCCGGTGGACCAGACGGTGCACAGGGTAAAGAGCTTGGAGACTGAGGAGAGAGCTGAGAGAATCTGAGCAGATAATGTATTGTATCCGCCGATGGCAGCGGATGTAGTGGACAGCCTGGAGAACAGCGTAAAGCTCCGCGGTATAAACTGAACACTGGTCGGGAAGCCGAAAGTGATTTGGGGTGTCGCCAACAATATAGGCACTCCCTACACCTAACGATGTTTTCGAGCCGTCGGTGTAAATAAATGTGGCGTCCGTCATTTGTGCACATAGAGCAGAAAATGCCCGACGATAAACAAGTGAAGGGGTATCATCCGTGGGAAATCGACAAAGGTCTCGGAGCAGGCAGATCCGGGGACGGAGCCAAGGCGGTGCTGTACCCCAAGTTGTCAAGAAGGTTTTAGGAAAGCGGAAGGAAAGAGAATGGAGCAGTTGACGAAAGCGGACTCCCAGTGGTAGTAGGGAGGAGGGGCGGCCTGCATACCCTACATCAAAGGAGGCGTCGAAAAAAATGTCATGGGCTGGATTAGCAGGCATGGAAGACAGATGGCTTGCATAACGACTCAGAAGGACTGCTCGCCGGTTGGACAGCGGAGGTTCAGCAGTCTCAGCATAAAGGCTTTCCACAGGGCTGGTGTAAAAAGCTCCAGACACTAACCGTAATCCACGGTGGTGGATAGAGTCGAGACGCCGAAGAATAGACGGCCGAGCAGAGGAGTAGACTATACTTCCGTAGTCCAATTTCGAGCGCACTAAGGCGCGATAGAGGCGGAGAAGGACCACTCGGTCCGCTCCCCAGGAGGTACCATTCAGGACACGGAGGGTGTTGAGGGATCGCAGACAGCGAGCCGAAAGATAGGAAACGTGGGAGGACCAGCACAGTTTTCTGTCAAACATAAGACCCAAGAATTTAGCGACGTCTGAAAACGGAAGGTTGACAGGACCTAGATGTAAGGAGGGCGGAAGAAACTCCTTACGTCGCCAAAAATTAACACAAACGGTCTTACTGGGAGAAAAACGGAAGCCGGTGTCAATGCTCCAAGAGTGGAGGCGATCGAGACATCCTTGAAGACGTTGTTCAAGAAGGCTGGTCCGTTGGGAGCTGTAGTAGATCGCAAAATCGTCCACAAAGAGGGAGCACGAGACATCAGGACGGAGACAATCCATAATTGGATTTATGGCAATGGCAAACAGTACAACACTCAGCACGGAGCCCTGGGGTACCCCGTTTTCTTGGGAGAAAGTACGGGAGAGAGTAGAGTTCACCCGCACCCTAAATGTGCGCTCAGCCATAAATTCGCGAAGAAAAAGGGGCAGCCGACCTCGAAAGCCCCAAGAGAACAGTACGCGGAGGATACCTGTCCTCCAACAGGTATCGTATGCTCTCTCCAGATCAAAAAATATTGCTACTGTTTGGCATTTCCGGAGAAAATTATTCATGATATAAGTGGAGAGAGCAACAAGATGGTCAACTGCAGAACGATGCTTTCGGAATCCGCATTGGGCAGGTGTTAAAAGACTGCGGGATTCCAACCACCAAGCTAAACGGTAATTCACCATACGCTCCAAAACCTTACAGACACTACTCGTGAGAGAAATGGGGCGATAGCTAGAGGGGAGATGTTTGTCCTTTCCAAGTTTCGGAACAGGAACGACGATAGCTTCCCGCCATCGTCTGGGAAAAGTACTCTCGGTCCAAATGCGATTATAAAGGCAAAGGAGGTAATGCAGACTATGGGTTGATAATTGCAGCAACATTTGGATGTGGATACCATCTGGTCCTGGGGCGGAGGAGCGAGAAGAAGAGAGTGCATGTTGGAGTTCCCACATGGAGAAAACAGTATTGTAGCTTTCGCGATTTTGTGAGGAGAAAGCAAGAGGTCGCACTTCCGCTGCACGTTTCTTCGGGAGAAACGCTGGCAGGTAATTTGAAGAGCTCGAAATCTCAGCAAAGTGCTGACCCAATGAGTTAGAAATTGCGACGGGGTCCACTAATGTATCATGCGCGACAGTGAGCCCAGAGACCGGGGAGAAACTAGGCGTGCCTGAGAACCGTTGAAGCCGACTCCAAACTTCCGAGGAGGGAGTGAAGGTGTTAAATAAGCTAATAAAGAATTTCCAGCTTGCCTTCTTGCTATCGCGGATGACACGACGGCATCGCGCTCGGAACTGCTTATAGCGGATACAGTTGGCCAAAGTAGGATGGTGGCGGAAAATGCGGAGAGCACGTCGCCGCTCACGTATTGCGTCACGGCATGCCTCATTCCACCAAGGAATTGGGGGGCGCCGGGGCAATTCGGAGGTGCGTGGTATTGAACATTCCGCAGCTGTAAGAATAACATCGGTAATGTGTGTGACCTCATCGTCGACGCTGGGAAAGTGACGGTCATCGAATGTCGCTAGAGACGAAAAAAGTGTCCAGTCGGCCTGGGCAAACTTCAAGCGTCTCGGGCGCATATATGGCAGTTGAGGCTGCAGTCTAAGGACACATGGAAAGTGGTCACTCGAGTGTGTATCATCAAGGGCGAACCATTCGAAGCGCCAAGCTAGCGGAACAGTACTGACCGCAAGGTCCAAATGAGATAAATTTGTCGTGGAGGCAGACAAAAATGTAGGGACCCCAGTGTTGAGGCAAACTAGATCCACTTGGTGGAAGACGCCTAGCAATAGTGAGCCACGTGGACAAGGATGTGGAGATCCCCAAAGCAGGTGGTGAGCATTGAAGTCCCCAACCAGCAAATAGGGGGGTGGAAGCTGACCAAGAAGATGAAGGAGATCAGCTCGTGCCATTGGTGTGGATGATGGAATGTATACAGTACAAAGAGAGAACGTGTATCCAGAAAGGGAAAGACGGACGGCGACAGCTTGGAAGGAAGTGTTTAAGTGGATTGGGTGATAATGGAGAGTATCATGGAGAAGAATCATGAGTCCTCCATGGGCTGGAGTGCCTTCAACAGAGGGGAGATCATATCGGACGGAGTGAAAATGAGGGAGAACAAAGCGGTCATGGGGATGCAGCTTTGTTTCCTGAAGACAGAAGATGACCGGCGAGTAGGATCGTAAGAGGATCGACAATTCATCCCGATTGGCTCGAATGCCGCGGATATTCCAGTGGATAATGGACATAGGGTGAACAGAAAATGGAGGAATGTGACCAAGGTTGCTGTCAACTCAACGACTGCTCAGAGCTTGCGACCGACAGCATGGAATGGCATTCAGCCGAAGGCAGAAGATCCTGATCCATAGGTTGTTCAGGAAAAGCTCCTGCCACCAGCGATCGGCCAGTTGATCGGCCGCCAGCAGTGCGCCTCGGCGACACAGAAGATGGCCGAGGGCAATTTCCGCCAGGTGGTGCTGTAGATGGGACACGCCTTGGCGGAGAAGGAGATGAACTGCGTTTCTTTGTAGCCTTCTTGGAACTATGATGTTTAGATGAAGGAGGAACCAATGGTTGTGAAGTTGGGGTACGTAAAAAATCTTCACAAGTATGCTCTTTTGTCGAAGTCTTGGTGTCTGACTTTTGGGCTCGAGATTTAGCAGAACCTGAGGAAGGCTGAGCCATAGAGTGGGCAGGCGAAAGCGGTGAGGTTGAACGGGCAATCTTTGCGCTGGCCGATCTGACGACCGTGGCACTAAAGGTGAGGTCGCAAGTCTGCGTGGCCGCCTCCTTTGTTGGCCGAGGAGAAGCAAGGACAGTGCTGTATTATCCTGTCGGAGGCACGGTGGGCTGTCGACTGGCGAATAATTTTCGAGCAGCAAAGGTCGACACCTTTTCCTTCACTCTGATTTCCTGGATGAGCTTTTCGTCCTTAAAAACGGGGCAATCTCGAGAGGAAGCAGCGTGGTCACCCATACAGTTGATGCAGCGAGGGGATGGAGGTGGACAAGCACCCTCATGGGCATCCTTGCCACACGTAACACATTTGGCCGGATTGGAACAGGACTGGCTGGTGTGATTGAACCGCTGACACCGATAGCAACGCGTAGGGTTTGGGACGTAAGGGCGAACGGAAATTATCTCATAGCCTGCTTTGATTTTCGATGGAAGTTGAACTTTGTCAAATGTCAAGAAGACAGTGCGGGTTGGAATGATGTTCGTGTCAACCCTTTTCATAACTATGAACAGCAGTTACGCACTGGTCAGACAGGTAGCGCTGAATTTCTTCGTCAGACAATCCATCGAGGGAGCGTGTATAAACGACTCCACACGAGGAATTTAAAGTACGGTGCGCTTCAACCCGGACAGGGAAGGTGTGGAGCAGTGAAGTAGGCAGCAATTTTTGTGCCTGGAGGGCACTGACTGTTTCTAACAACAAGGTGCCATTCCGTAATCTGGAACAAGACTTTACAGGACCTGCAATTGCGTCGACATCTTTCTGAATAATGAAAGGGTTGACTGTGGAGAAGTCGTGACCTTCGTCAGACCGAGAAACGACAAGGAACTGTGGCAACGATGGAAGAACCGTCTGTGGCTGAGACTCAGTATACTTACGTTTGTGAGCAGACATAGTGGAAGGTGAGGAAACCATTGCAAAAGAATCCCCCATGATTACCGGCTTCTCCGATGGCGCGCTCCTCCCTTGTGGGGGCCCTCTCTGAGGGCACTCCCGCCTTAGGTGATTGTTCACACCTCAGGTCACACCTCCCGACAAACGGACGGAGGGACCAATCAGCACTTTTGGAAGGTATCAGCTCGGGTAATCACCCCTCCCTGGGCCTGGCCGTTACCAGGGGGTACGTACGTGTCCTACCTGTCTACCCAGGGCGGGGAATTACGCGTTACCCCATCACCGGCTACGCACAAAAATGCGTGGGTCGGCCTTCAGACACGCACAGGGAGGAAGAAAGAGAAAGGAAAGAAGAGAAGTCTCAAACGCCGCAGCGGAGAAAAGGGTAAAGAGAAGAGGTAAGGAAAAGAGAAGGACAAAGGAAGGAAGAAGACATACAAGCAAAGAAGGCGAAGAATGCGTTACATTTTTGAGCGTCCGTCTCCAGACGTAGGCACAAACCATACTCCCAGATGGGGAGAAAGGGAAGGAAAGAGCCAGAGGTGAGGGGAGGAAGGGCGAAGATGGGGGATAGGGAAGGATGCGGAAAGGAAAGGTATGCAGGCCGGAAAGGAAGGAAGGCCACATTAGCTCGGGGTCCCGTGCTCGCTACGCAGGATCCACAAAAGAGTTGTGGACCCCCTGTGGGGCACCTGGAGTGTGATAGTGACACCCTCCCCCTCTCTCGAAGTACTGATTGCAGTGACAGACTGATCTGTAGTGAAGCTCAAGGTCTAGATTAGGTTGAAAGTTGATAATTCAGCTGTCAATTTGTGAATCCAAAAAAAAAATGTAAACACAGACTAAATGTTGTTTTATAATACGTTGATCCGTACTGTAGTCTGATGTCTACATTCGCACCACATTTGACGCACTTGCACACTTTTTGTTATAAATATTGAAACTGGAATGTAAATTTGGAAAATTTATATTATACAACGGATAAGTCTTTGATATGTATTATGGAACATGTTATGTTTGACAATCACACACAAACTACAAGAATGGAAGGGGTAGTGGGAAGTGTTCGCTGCGTGGTTTTTAGCCAACTTTCAGAGTAAATTTTCACTCTGCAGCAGAGTGGGCATTGATATGAAACTTTCTGGCAGATTAAAGGTGTGTGCCAGACTGGTACTTACGCCCAGGACCTTTAGCAGCCAAGTGCTCTACCATGATTCATGTCCCACTCAAGCACACAGTTTTAATCTGCCACAAAGTTTTGGTGAACTGTTTCCTCTCACACTCACAGCAAAACAACTCTCAAACGTGCAACTGTCTGCCATATGCGGATGACAAGCAATAAACAAAAATGATCAACCGTAATCACACTGTCAATTTATCTACTTCAGGAAGGCAACATTCATCACATAAAATTTATATAAATTTCAGGCACCACACCTTTGTACTGGCACTTACACTAAGAATTTGTTATTAAGGAAATCAAATAATTTGTACAAAAGTGGCCACAAACAAGTATCATTGGAAACCACAAATTTGTTCAAACTGGAAGCTCACTCTTGTTATATATCTTGTAGATAATTTCAGTCACATTTACTACGGGGGCAGGACAGAACCCAAACACATTTAAATGAGAAAGCATTGCCCACACAATTCATTCACAAATCACGCCACTTGTAAAGCACTCTCCCGAATCAACTGATGGTTGTATGTTATGGGACTAGCAGAACCTGAAAGGCATATGGTGAACCATGTTTGTTTATTTCACAACGTATTCTCCACACAAAATTTTTGGTTCTGATATCAGGGCAATTGGTATGATCTAGCAAAAGTTTCACAAGACCATGCCCCTCCCCATTTATCATAGCCGATGTATGGCATATATAAGCAATATGGACGAGAATGCCCAGAGATCAGCCTTGGTGATCAAATCATATTGTGAATAATAACACTGATGTGAATAACATGCAAGAATGACTGACAAAGCAATTCCTGGCCCATAGAGTTTGCTGCCTACAGCTTGTGAATAAAACAAAGTTTACTGTCCACAATGAAGGTGGATGTTCAGGGCAAAGTAAAATGCAAATGGGTAGTAGTTGCATTGTATGAGGGAGTGGGGCTGCTCCCTTTACACGGTTTCTCTTCCTATCCCAGGCCACACACAAGGCAGGGCTCACTTCCCTGTTCACAACAATATCTTCCAAAACCCACAAAGAAAATATTTGTGCATATTACACAGGCACAAAAAATTATAGGTCCCCCTAAAGAATAGAGCCGGGGTGAAGCCCATGATACGAAATATTGAGTTTCAACTTTGACTGTATTATAAATTTGTTGCAAACAAATTTACATTAATAAAATGGTACAAATTATTAAGTTAAGGGAAATAACATTCAATTCACAATGACGGTGTGGAATAACGAATTTCAAGAAGAGAAGTAAACATTATTCCAGTGGAAGTACAATGCGATTTATCCACAAATGCAGGGCAGTTATGCAGTAAATGGTAGACTGTTATAAACGGTAGACCAAGGTACACTAATCTTTAGGCAAGGGGGAAAAAATCACACTTACTACTGATTAATTTCTCAAAGTAGGCGTACTTGTGACACTGTATCATAATTGCACCGTAATAAAATAAACAACACGTAAAGGACGCATACTCTTAGTAATTCACCAACAAATGCTACAACCCTACGGGATGTCAAGCATCGCATCATGCTTATTCACCTGTATGATACCAGTTCTGTCTCGGTGCGCTCTTGCCACTTCCTGAAAATGCCGAGAACAACTTTTTCAATGTCTTCGTGTGACGCAGGCGGCCCATCTTCTGGTCGGTAGAAATCAGTTCTGAAAACAAAACGCAGAAGACTGTGAAGATCGTTTCACGCAACTCAGTTATAAAGCACACGCCGCATTAATATAGATTCAAAAAGCTACCGTCTATGGAGGAATCCGAATACGCAGTCAAGAAACGAAACAGCATGTCCTAAATCTGAAAGTATTTCTCCAAGCTGACCGTCGTATTTTTCACTCATCTTTCAATTTATCACCCCATATGCGGTTCTGAACACTAAACAAAACCAAAGATGTACGGTGGGGGCAATAACATTGCTACCAAAGATATCAATGTAACCAGAGACTGAAAATCACTTGCGTCTAGGGGACGCCAGGGAATTGGGTCTGCTGATTGGTGGAGGCTCATGACGTCATCAGGGAGACTGAACGTGTGTAGCAGTGACGCCTGGTGACAAGATGTATAATGAGCTCTATTGACATTTGCGACGTCGCTCACCTATTGTTTAAAAATTACATGTAGATTGCCCACAGCTGTCATTTTGGAACGTCAAATAAGTCCAGATTATTCACTGGAGCTTAACTTATGGGAATTAAATGTAAAAACCTGGTTCGAATGCGAATAATCGATAATGCGGTGACAGAGTAACCCGCAAATGCGGAAAATCGGACCAAATATATGTAAAAGTTACATACATATTCCTTGCATTTTCTGCAGTTTATGTATGATATTGTTCATAATATGTATCAAAATATTCTTTGAATGCTTATTCATTAACTATATTTTCCGATTTTACCTTGTTCTTTTAGGTTTTATTGCGAGAAGTTCGATAAATATGGTACCTTCAAATATAACGCAAACGTAAATATTAGGCAATGCCATATGTCCGTTTGTCACCACAACAATTATCCCGCACTCAATCTTTACGAGTTCCACAACTAACGAAATTATCACCCTTCAACTAACCTAGGCCTCAGACAACATTATAGAGAAGTCCGTAGAATAGATTTCCAGGGCGGTGTCCCAATATTGTGCTCCTGGCAAAGTATGTGTTATGCTTCAATTTTGGTCGTTGTTATGTAAACAAGGAACTATATGTCAGTATTATGCTCCAACTGCGTCTTCCTACACCTTGTCTAGTTTTTCAGAATCCGAGTTATGTTCATATGGCATTGTGTTAAACAATGCTGAATGAGGAATTAGATTAATTTTCTTTCTGACATGCATGCTTCCATGCATTGCTTAATTATACTAATTAATTTGAAATTGTGTGAAAATATTGTGTTATATTTATATATACTGCCTCATGTGCAACATGTGGTCTGTTCTTGTATTAGAAAATAGCAAATAAATAAACATAATTACATAGCCAGTGTGTATATTGTTGTGATCATACAGTCTAATTTCAGCTGCTTCCGTAATTACAAAGACCCAACTGCTAGAAATATGGGCCAGAGTCTCATCTGCTTAAAGGCTTTCTTGCATTTACTCACTAAACAGTTCTCGGAAACTGCTGATTTTCATTTTTTCATGCTTGAGATGATGATCAACACAGCAATTAGCAGTAGTTTGTATAGGCTGTCCCACATAACTGATACCATACTCACAAGGAATATTATAAATCCCTGGTACACTGAGCCTGAGAGTATGTTTGTCAGGTCACACCCTTTCCTTAATTTTCCTTGGTGACAGAAAGACTCATCCGATTCCTTGCCTGTTTACACTCTAACTTACTCATTGCACCACAGATTGGAAGCCATGCTGTGTCTTTGTCCTCATGACTTGGCTGATGATTTCTTCAACAGAATTGACATAATTTCATATACAGAATGTTTGTTTGGAGGGAGGGGGGATTGTGAAAGTGCAGTGGGAAGATGAGGTATGGTCAAGGGTATAAGTAAAATAAATAGTGATTAAATGGTGGTGGCAGGGGGGTGGTTTTGAGTCATAATAAATACAAATCCAGAAGAGATTATGTCACAGCATTATGACAAGACTACGGACTACATGTCATAGGCACGATCCCAATTTATACAGTAGTGTTCTATTTGAATTAATAGCAAACTTACTTCCAACTGGGAATTTGCATAGATAGCCAATAGATTTATTACATGCCTAATACTGCAAAGAATTCAAACATTATAAACAATATCATGCTTTGCTGAATATGCAAACACACACAACAATTCAATAATAATCATGAGGATAAAAAACATTGTTTGTACTATATATATATATATATATATATATATATATATATATATATATATATATATATATATGCCTTCAGCTGATTCCAAAGTCACAGAACAGAACAGACTAGTATCACAAAGACTATCATACTACACCTAATGACTGCCAATATCAATCATTATAAGATGATATCCAAATTTACCTATTAGTGTTGACATTGAAAGCCATCAAAACATAGAGGGTATTTTTTGGAATGTAGTTCCACAATCAAACAAAGATTTTCCTCTCTTCTGCTCTTATTTTGTACACATCCATGCCCCAACCCTCCTTCCACTGACCCTTTAATCCGTGTTCTGCTTACTTCTTTCCTTGATCATGAATGCTCACTTTACCATGTGCAGTCCACTCCCCCATCCCAATGATCTGTCTCAATGTTGACCCTTTGCCTCAAGTGATGCAAATGTATTACCGACTGCCACTCACCCTATGGTCAGGGCAGACCCACCACATCAGATACACTAGAAGGTGCCTCAACGGCAGAGCCTATGGTGAAACAAATGATACCTGAGCTGTTCCAAGCAATACAACAGTTTCTCTGCCACCATTACACCTGAATGCAGCAGCCTGAAGACAGGTGACCATAGTTAAAAGCACCTTCAGCCAATCATGAACTGCAGCCAGCTCCTATTGTGTCCAACACACACCCTATACATCCTACCATTTCTAACTTAAGAATTAAAGTATGAAAACAAACAAAAAAAGCTAAATATGTGACTCACTACTGTTTGACAGAGGCAGATGGCTTCTCCCCACTCGAATAACATTATATTGAATATATTGTGTGTTCTTATCTAAGTGCTGGAATAATTTAATAACCTGTTTATGCACTTTAAAGAAATTTCACCTTCAACTTATTATGCGTATGCGCAATACCTAATAGACTTACAGTAAGCCTCTATTCCCTATTTTAAGTTTATTAACACCAGAGATTGCTGGTTCTCATTTACATAAGCTGAGATTAGTTTGGAACCCTCTCACCACATCCCCCTTGCCCTTCCCTTCCCTCCGTTTCTTGCCCATACCACCCATCTTAATACTGTTCTTTTGTTCCAGTGTGATCTTTGCACTCTCAATTGCGATTATTAGTTTTCCTAAAGGAATAAAAATCATTTAGCATAATGTACTGTTTTTATGGTTTTTCAGTTGATTTTTTGTTAATTATCTGTCAAAATATGACAAATGAACCCAGCACTTCTACAACCAAGTCAATTAGTGGTATGTTATAACAGCTAATTATGTGATGGCAGAATGCTGTGAGTTGAGAGCTCCGAAGTTATGATAGATAACACTTGGCATGATACTCTGAAGTAAAGTTTTTTCTCTCTGGTATGTTAACTTATTTGCCTATGAATCTAAGTACGCTTAATGTGTCGTACATATTTTGTGATGTTTCTGGACAGATATTCTGATAATGGGCAATGTCTGAAATGCATTACTAATTAGTCATCAAAAGTGGCTAAAACATATACTGTTTGCTTAACATTTTCTGGTGATTTACCCATAATTATTTAATCCTTGCACACTATTTCCTTTTGCATTTATTTTAAATAAAAACTAACTTCCTATACAGATATAATGGTACATTGTACATGGAAATTCAATCTTTATTTTTTGTGTCATGGTCCTGCTAGTGTTTCGCTTGTATTTATATTATTTATTTTTAACTGAATTATTAGAATTTTTTTCTGTTTTCAGTGTGTTCACTTAAATTATGAATAATTTAAAAGTACATAAAACATTAAACCATATAACCTGCTGAAATACTAATTGTAAGAAGCACTTCCAGAATTTCTGTAGAATGGGTTAACACCATTATTCCGATCACTTTACAGAAAACTATCGAAACAATCATTTTAACTCTTTTACTTTACAATTTATTACTGTATTTGGTGGGATGAATTTGTATAAGATACATTACTTCTTGAAAAGCTGCTGGCAACCAAAACTTTTTTTATTGAAAATGTATGTACAATATTATGCAAGTGTTTATTTAGGCAAATAGTAATATTTAAATAAACTGAAAGTTAGTTGTTTCTGTACGCTGCAAGATTTTGAAATATTTTCCAATTAATTCACAAAATTTAGTTCCTTTATGCAATTTTCAAGTGCATCTTTACTTCAATGATACTTACTCTTTACTTTCACTTGCCTCTTTTTTTTCCATCACCTCAGTTAACTACCTTCATTTCTTTCTTTCACAAATGTGTGCCAAGTCATCTGGTGTAGCCTATCTAACCGATAACCAGTGTGGTGGGTTAATACGGATGCCAGGGAATTTTGTTTATGTTTAGATTGAATGCTTGTAATTGTAGTGCTTTAGGTGTGCATACTTTGCACTCTGAACTGTAAAACCAAGTGGTTGTGTTCAGAGCAGGTAAGTTTGGGGCCAGACTGACCCCACAATACTGCTTGTGGGATTTCTCTAGCGAACTGTTTCCTGTTCCTATAGATGCAAACGATGTTATATTCTCGTAAAGAAATGAAAATAAGTGATCAACTCGATGAATGGCTACAGTCTATCCTTGACTAAGTACTGTTACACACACTGATTAACCAGAACCTTTTGACCATCTACCTAATAGCTAGTATGTCTATCTTCGGCACGGATAACAGTGACAATGCGTTTTTGCACGGAATCAACAAAGCCTTGATAGGTCGCTGGAGGGAGTTGGCACCACATCTGTGCACACAAGTCCCCTAATTCTTGTAAATTTTGGGGAGTGAGCTCTGATGCCACGTTCAAGTTCAGTCACATGCCAGTCTGTGTGATGGGCAAAATCAAGTGTGTCTGTATGATCATCCTGTGTGAACGAGTTCTTAAATGCAAAATTTAGGACTTCTGTCTTCCTTTTGCCTTCTTCTACAGAAAGTAACCAGCTACAATGTTGAGTGGGGCCTTTATCGGGATTATATAGCAGCCATGACAGTAATTCAGAGTTAGGTGAAGAAGAAGAAAATGAAAACGAGGTAGAAAATGAAGAGGTGTTGGAAGAGGTCATATTTTGATCTAGCACTTACCAGGCATTGGTCCTGCATAGGTCTCCAACATTCTTGTTCTGAATGCAGCATCTGGTCATTCCATGTAATGGGTAATATTTTTGGAGAAATTCTTAGAGCAATTAATGATTTTTTCTTCTTTTTGTGAATACATCAGAGGTGGGTGCAGAGGGGTGCAGCTGGCTTCAAATTCTTGTGAAAAACCTTGTACCAAACAGCTGTTTTACTTTTTATAAATCCTTTACTATATGCAACTAGTTTCAGCATCCCATTAATCTTAAGGCTATACATAAACCACCAGATAAATATATCACATAGTTGGTCTGCATTATGCAGGTGCCCCCAGGTTTTTTTACTAGATTCCACGGACTTCTTCAGACTGACGTGGACACCTCAGTCATAAGACAACTAGTTATATTTCTGCAATTATATGCATGGTATCCATTCTTCACCATGCATACAATTTTATCTATACATAGCCTAGCTTGGCATTGGAGAACTTTCTTCAGTTCAGATGCACTCATACACTCAGAGCCATTTGCAGGAATATCTCGTGGATACAGCGAGTGAGATGGACTGCTGTAGTAGTGACATATGGAATTTTGGGTCAGATGGGAGACTTGCTGAGGTAATCCACATAGTCGTGATGGGCACTGTGTCTGGGTAGTGAAGTAGTCAGTGCAACTGCCTTGACAGCAGGAGTGACGGGTTCAAACCCCGATCCAGTAAAAATTTTCTTGTGTCACCATTGATATAGGTCAACACAGCAAGAAAGCATTTAATAAAGTTATCATAATACTTTTATGTCAGAGACATCCACATGGAACTGAAGGAGACATTCACAGAATCTAATAAAAAACTGCTGGGACCTGCACAATGCAGACCAACTACATAGACATGTTTATCTGATGGTTTGCATACAGCCTTAAGATGGCTGCCATTGGGTCACCAAAACTACATGCATGTAATAATGGATTGATTGTAGAAAAACAGCTGTTTGATACAAGGTTTTCCACAAGAACAAATGAAAAAATTCTGAGAAACCAGACTATTCTCCAACAGAAAATACCTGATTGGTGATATGTGTCATGCAATTTAAGGCATCTTGAGATTATTATCCAATTCAGCTTTCTTGAAGTAAAAATGTATTTACAATGATGCCTACACAAGTTTATCTTGTTGTCCATCTTTTCTATAACCTTTGCAAGCTTTATAAAAAAATTTGTATGAAAAGTTTACTGTACATGTTTACTTATCCTATAACTACAGCTAATTGATGCATAACATAATGCTATTGTGATGGGTTTACTCATATGTTAATTCAACCAACGGGTTTGGTTCTTAAGGTTTCAAGAAAACATAATTCCATATATTATGCACATGTCAGAACCATTTCAATGTAAACATTTAAATTATGGTGAGGAGTATGTGATTTTCAACATGCTTCAAAAGTTTGATTTTAATTGTTTTAACCAAAGAAAACTAGTTTGAACTTCTCGCACAGCCCACTTTTGTATATTATCCCTTAAATGTCACAAAATTGCCAGCAGCCATGGCAGACGGCTCTGCTGTGGCTGGTGTTGGCCTCATAGCACTTACCATGTTAAGTAATTACCAGACATTAACTGAATTTTGGGCAAAAACATTCCATTAAAGGAAAATTCCTCAGACAGACATTAGAATTTTGGCTGCACTTTTTAAACAAGACTTCTAGATGCATATACTTCATGCTGTTAACACATCGACTGCAGTATTGTCACTAAAAGCCACACACCTGATGCCATATGCCTGGTGACAAAACATGCATCACCAAGCATGTCATAACCGACATGTTAAATATAGAAAATTAGACCAAGAAAGTTAGCAAAATAGATTCTCGGGAACTGTTTTAATATAAATAATAATAATAACTGGAACTGAATAAACAATGTTCAGCTTGTCCAAGCAAATTCTGCTTTTTACTTCATTCAGTTGTCAACTGGAAAACATTCGTACTGTAGGATTCTGGTGAATACTCATACTTTACCTGTGAAAAATAGCAAAACCATTTGAAATGACTACGTACATAGTCCAATTAATGTTACAGTTTAGTAGATATTTCAGTTACATTTTGTTAACTATATGCAATAGGATAAATGAGTCAAAAGAAACACGCAAACAGTGACATTTTCTTTATTAAGTACACTCGGATTTCCACATCACCCTGAGGTACCGAGTATGATGCGTTACTCTCTTTTTTTTTTTTTTTTTTTTTTTTTTTTTTTAACATTTGACTTTTCAGCCAGGGTTGGTTTACCAACACTTTTTGGACTGAAGTTCTGTTTGTTAGATGTTCGTTGAACTGGCATCTTCTCATTGCTGGCACAGTGTTGACCTTCTTTCTTGAAGCGAGAGTTAACAAGTGACAGCAATTTCCTCCCACAGCTTCAGAATTTGCTCACTATCTCCTGGTATGTCTAAATTGTTCCTTTTGCTACGAGAAATCTGTTACACATGAAACTGGATTCCAATCTGGGTTCCATGCGTTGAGCGATACGAAAAAGAAACAGTTTATTCACAAATTATGGACAGTAAAAAGGTTTGTTAATTACCCATTGTGGATTACAATGATTGTGACTTAAATGTCTTCTAAGACTAGGCCGTTAATACAAATAATCCTTTCATGTGAACTGAAAGAAACTTTGCAGTACAACATTGCACCAGATTACTGAATGCACAAAGAACGAAATTCTATTGTTTTACCAGAAACGATCCTACTATTGAATAGTAAAAACTTATTATTATGCGGTGTTTCTTACCGTCCATTGACTGGAATACAATCTTTTCATCCGCAGTTCGAACCATGTGATTTTTCCTCCACATGTGCTCTCAAACTAGCCGATGTATTGAAGGAATAGCTGCAGTCGTCTTGTGGGCACTTAATCTTACCTTCTGTATTTGGCTCTACATCATGCAATTTCCTGATGTGCGGGTATAAAGTTTTTCGAAGCTGAAATGCATTATCGCACACAAAACACGTGTTACTGCCATTATAAACATAGACCTAGAACACACAACAGTGAAGTACTATAACGAGTTAGCCACATAATATCTCGACAGACGAATGGCCTCGTTTAAAGAACAGCGCGTTTCAGAAAGTCGCAACGATCTGGATTGGCTGGTGTGAGAGACGACGTCATGGCACGACGTGGCCAATCAGCAAAGCCAATTCTTTGGCGTCCCCTAGACGCAAGTTATCTTTATTGGCTCACAGTTCTCGCTCTCTGGCAGTTATCGGACTACCATTACAAGTAACCTGGAAGTTGGTAACGGAATAACTGTGTGTCTGTGTTCCTGATACAGAAGCGTCTCGCGGGCCCCGAGGAATCATGACGTCACATCATGACATGACGTCGTCTCTCACGCTAGCCAATATCGCTGGTAGTTTTCGAAACGCGGATATTCTTTGAACATGACATGCTAATGCCTTGTGGGTGTGGGTGTATAATGGCGGGTTTTGTGATTTGTGTGCGTTAAAGCTTTTCAATCACGGAAAAAAATTGACAATACTTGCTGCAAAAGCAGAGGAGAAAGGATAATTTATATTCCAGATAATGGACGGTAAGTAACTTCCGTTAGTAATCTTATAATGCTCAAGAAAAGTAAAGTGTATGGTAAATCTACAGAAATTTCATTCTTTGTGCCTATAGTATTCAGATGCATTATGTTACCCAGTAAAGTTTCTTTCAATGCATCTATGTGGATTATTTGTGGTAACGGCGTATTCTTATAGCAAATGGCTTCGGTATTTATGTTGCAATCATCGTAACTTTTTCGTGATCAAAAATTGTGTAGTAACTATTCTAACGTCAGTAACCTGCACATTTGAAAACTTTTGAATGTTCAAAATTACATCATTCGTCATAGTCGGTATTTTTTATGGTAAAATAGGTATGAATTGCAGTGACTGAATCCAGATTTGTGAGTGATGTAATCTGTTTTTGTAATGGATGTTTCAGTTTCTGAAATGAAAATCCAAAGAAGAGAAGACAGCGAGAAGTAGCTTTTTGCCTGTTTCATGGTTTATAGGCCTACTGGGGAAACTCGCCATGTAAAAAAACGAGTAACGCATCAAGCTTGGTACTTCTATGGTGATGTGGAAATCCGAGCGTTGTTAATAAAGAAATTAATTCAGTGTGTGTGTGTTTCTTTTGATTCCTTTATCATGTTGCTTATAGTAGACCAAATTTAATTAAAATACCCAGGTGATAATTTCAACATAAATTGGACTAAGGGCATAGCTGTTTCTAACGGCTTTGCTGCTTCTCAGAGGCAAAGTATGAACATTTACCTTCCTCAGGCATGTGCGTTCACTAGTCATTTATGGCAAAAGAAATCACTGACTGACAGCATAATTTGCTTGGTAGACATAATTGGAAATGGCCTTTTTAGTTATAATTTTAAATTTTTGGATTACAGTACTCCCTGAGAGATTAACTTCTGCATTTCTTGACCCTGACATGATTAGTAATGGATGTTTCACCACCAGGTCAGGCATACAGCATTAAGTGTCCTGCTCTGCTGTGAGCAGCATGGTAGTCAATGTGTTAAGCAGTGTGAAGTATATGCATCTGTACAGTCGTGGCTAAAAAGAACAGCTAGAATGCTAATTACTGTTTCAGGAATTATCCTTTACACAGTTAAATATGTATCTAAAAATGAATTCATGAATAACTTTGTAGTCATTTACTCGTTTGGTTTTGTAAGACATTTAAATAAAAATACTGCAGACCCAAAAATAGTCTGGAAATGGCAAGGAATATCAGATATAAGTAAATATTTTTCCTCAGTAAGATTAAAGAGTAAAATTGCAGATACCTGGTTGTTACCATATCACTGCTGGCCCTAGCTGAGCAGTCTGCTGTGACCACCGGCACCTTCATGCCAGCTAACGGGTTAATACACAAAATAGGGCAGTGCAAGCCTTGTCCGTAATTCTCATTGGTTGAAGCAACTAAAATCAAGTTTCTGAGGTGTGCTGGAACTGTGTTGTTGGTATATTCCCCAGCATGATTTAAAATTTTTGCATTGAAATGGCACTGACAGTGCGTAATATATTTTGCAATTGAGAATAGATACTAAAAAATTTATGTGGGAATATATTTCAAGAAACCCTTTCATACCGAACCTGACAATTATATTGACACACAAGTAAACCCACCTGAATGGCACACTGGGTTACACAAGCATTAGCTGTAGGTGTAGAGTAGGTAATTTACACGGAAAACTTTTCATACAAATTTTATTGTAAAGTACACTAAAGTTAAGGGAAAGGTGCAATGTCTAGATGAGATAAACTTGGACACACAAGAACTGGTTTTGCTCAGATATATGGAAAATTAACTGTAGTATTATATAACATACAACACATCTGAGGTGCAAATTTGTGGAGATGAGAGATTGCATTGAACCTGCTGTGTATGTATGGTGCACATTTTGTTGCAGTTCTGGGATGATGTCATCCAGATTTCAAAATTAGTGGTCTAGTAATGAAACTCTCATCAGTTTTAATATTTAAAAATAAACATGCCTGAAAAAGGAAGCTGAATTAGGACTTTCAATTAAATTTCAAAAATGTTCTTGTTTTGCACATTCACTGTGGATGACACTTAAAAGCACGGTGTTAGTAGCTCTTATTGACCTTTGTGTCAGCCACAGTGAACATGTTGAAGGTTTTAAAGTAACAAAGTAGTTGTTGACATTCAGGTATTAATGGATGACAGCAGCAAACAGCAATGAAATAATGTGAATTACTTAAACCAGGAATTAAACAAGTCTACATAGCTTTGAACACAGTCAAAAAATGGTTGGTTCAAATGGCTCTGAGCACTATGGGATTTAACTTCTGAGGTCATCAGTTCCCTAGAACTTAGAACTACGTAAACCTAACTAACCTAAGAACATCACACACATCCATGCCCAAGGCGGGATTCAAACCTGCGACGATAGTGGTCGCGTGGTTCCAGACTGTAGCACCTAGAACCGCTCGGCCACCCCGGCCTGCGAACACAGTCATTTCAAACTTGTTATTCACTGTATATTTGTATGCTATAACTAATACAGCAACCTTTTATTTTCTCATCTTCGATCTGGGACACGTGTCACATCTTACTTGTTTTCCTAGAGCAACTCTAGGTTTACAAGATCCACATTTCAGAATTCTGGTAATTGCTAGTCCTACCTCATGCTGAAAGTGTGGGTTGATAGCTGTCTCTTCAGATATGATCTCATCAACTGCCATTTCAGAAACTTGAAGCAAAAATGTGATTATTCAATTTTCTGTCAGTGGTTAATATATCACTAATGTATAGCTATATTCATGATGGTATAGAACAGTGCAGGGCCATCTTCTGGAACACCTGCTGGGTAGACTAAACTGTGCATTTCACATCCAGTGCATCAATTTCTTCATAGGTAGTATCACAGTACACTACTATCTCAGACTTGATTGTTGCGATGCTCAACAGCTTTATGCCTTGAAGACACTAAACTAACAGCCTTCTTAAGTTTTACATTTTGCTGTCAGGAACTCTTTTGGAATCTTTCCTTTTATTATTATTTTGTACATGTGTGGCCTTTTTGTTTCCTCTTCCCAGCTTGACAAGCTCATCTGATTTGCTTAATGGGGATATGTATGGTAACAAAAAAAAAAAAAAAAAAAAAAATGTGGAGACAATGAAACCTCCAAACCAAGATCATCCTCCAAAACTTTACGAGCTTAGGAAATAAGCACAATGATTTGGACATAATAGCATGTTTTAATAAACCAGATGTTTCAGTTATTACTGAGCACTGGTATACCAAAAAAGAATCTTATTATGCACCCATTAACAAAGAATTTCTGCTCATCTTTCAGTAGGGATATCAAACCTTATGGTGATGTTGCAAAAAGTGGCAATAATTGGTGCTCAAAGATGTAATTCCTTACGTGTTGAAGGTGTTACTGAACTTTCTGCGATAAGCTATAGATGGGAAAGGAAACATAATTTTTGATATAGAAAGACCTCCATCTGAAAGTACAGATATTTTTTTAGCTAATCTCTATCAATTGCTTGTAGAGAGAGATAGTAAATACTCTGGGAAAACAGCTGGGTAATTATGCTGATAATTGTTCACAGTTTAATAAAACCTTATCTAACACAAATCAGTTTTCACTCTTAAGGATGGTGAGTGACACACACAGATCTAACATTGCTGATATGTAATACAGGGTACCCAGGACTTTGTACTGGGATACTTTCTTTTGTTGATTTATGTAAATGACAAAATACTGCTCCCCAAATTCAAGGATAGTTCTGTAGTCCGATGCTACATCCATTTCACGCAAGTGTAAATATCACAAGCAACTACAAAAACTATGAAACTGTATTACAAATGAAATAATTCGGTATTTCTATGAAAATCATCTCATTGTCAGCACAAGATACCAGCAGTAATGGATTTTCACCCCACAAGACAGATTTTGAAATTCAGTTGTGCACTGGAACTGATATTGTCATGAAAGAAAACTACTGCTTGGTTACAGTTAAACTTTCTATATTTAACATGTTATAACGTGGAAACTAATTACCGTGCAAGAACATAACTTGGTAGCATTAATGTCAAGGACATGGGGAAGAGAAATAATGCAGAATCAATTCAATTGAAACACTTAATGTGCTGCTACAGTACACCATACCAGTACCATTACTGGTGATGGTGATGGAGGCTGTTATGAAAAGCTTGCAATTTCATTCAAATCTGATGTGGCAAGTCAATAGAACTTTTTATCCATGTGAGTAAAATTATTGTGTAAAATCGATAGCGCAGCTTCTTACAGAAGTCTCTTCAGGGCCCTTCGGAGTCTTTCACTTACATGTCAACATAGTTACTCCCTAGTAGTATTTGTTGTTCATAATAGGGGTAATTTTACTCAGTTCAGTTAAATTAACTTGCAAAATACTGGAAGTAAAAACAATGTCCATGTAGACTATACATCCATGCCTACAATTCAGAATGGAATTTCACATTCGGATCGAAAGTCTTCAATAGGTTGCTGCTAACCATCAGGCAGAAAACTGAAAATCCTAAGATATTAAAAAAATACAAAATAAAAAAATTATTTTACTAGCCTCTCCTTGTATAATTATAATTAAACGTAATGTTTCGACTCAAGGATGCATATGCTAGTTAACACTATGGTTCAAATTAACAGGAATTTAATTTTATCATTTTATGCAGGGCTGACAGTACTCATTGCTTTGTACGAAGTATGAGAGAAAAACAGAACTTGAATTAAAAAAAAAAAAACTTTTCTAGCTGTCACGGTCATTACTTCCTTCCTTTGTGAAGATGAATATCTTTTGTGACTGGAAATGAGGGGAAGATCACTTACGCCACCCGTATAGAACACTTATGTGACACATTCATGAGGATTGCTCCAATGTTTGAGATCCAGGTCAGATTTAAGCAACACACTGAAGCAACTCACAGGTTGGACACTAGATAGGTTACCAGTAGTTTCAAACTATGTGCGAGTATTATGAAGATGCTTGGCAAACTCACGTGAGAATCCCTGGTGGGGAAACAATGTTCTTTTTGTATAACACTATTGAGAAAATTTAGAGGGCATGAGAAAACAGGGCTCGGATAGTAGATAGCCTATCTTCCCTCTCTCTATTTGCGAGTGGAACAGGAAAGGGTATGATTTGTAGTGGTACAAGGTACCCACCACCAGGTACCATTTGGTTGCTTGTGTAGTATGTATATACATCAAAATACGAAAGAAAATTGTGACTGCTTACTACATTAAGAATGATAGTTGAACTAACCTACAGCTTCGTGATTTACTTCAAATGTTTTTTCCCACTGACACACTCTGACAATCAGTGACTTGCATCTATAGCAGTCTTACAATTTGGAGATGTCAGTATTGCTTAGATCTATTAATATTCCCTCAGTGAGCTCTTTTTATCTTAAGATCACATAAACTGGATTTTTGAGAAACTACACACAGGAAGATGGGCTATAGCTGTTTACAGTAAAACAACGATCAAAATTTAAGCATATCGGTAACACACACTGGGCAAGAGCACATATCTGGGCTAGAGCACTATACTGGATTTCGCCCCCATTTTCCCTAGAAACCTTGGCTGGAGTTATAAATTTATTTGTAGCATAGTCTGAGGTATAGATTAGGGTGAGAAGCGATAATTTCGTTGACAGTTGTGGAAAACAGCAAATGAGAAATAAAGGTTGTGGTAACAGACAGACGTGTGGCTTTGCCTAATATTTGTTTGCGGCATATGTAAATGTATTTTCCCACATTTAACGCATTTCTCATAATTAAAAAAAATAATAAAACTACTAGGTCATCCACAAATACGTATATTAGAAAATGAACAAGCATCCGACGTGTTTTGATGCATATTACGTACAGATATCGTACACAAACTGGAAAAATACAATGGGCATTCCACTACGTATCCTTTACCATATTTGATTCGTTTTTCCGCATTTGCTACTGCTGGTATGGGTTCAAAGACAAATTCGTGCTGCGAACGGCTCAGACGGTAGTTAGCCTACATTAGTAAGCTGCAGTTAATGCGTTAAAAACATTTAGACACATTGTCCTCAATGCGTAATATGTGTTATGCTATAAATCACTCTGCCTTTCGACCAATAATTTGTAATCAGTTGGCTTCAATCAATCACGTAAGACTCTAATATGTAACTTTGACTACGCTGCGGATTATTATGTCACCACAATCCAGATTATTCGCATTCAAACCTTCCTTCTACATTTAATTCTGTTAACGGAAGATTCATTCAAACAATCTGGACTGATTTGACTTTCCCAACGAGTTGAAATTTTAACTCGTTGGACTTTCCAAAACAACAGCTGAAGGCAGGTCTGTATAACCGCTGTTATGACGTCACTTGTTTACAGGTCTAGTCACCAGGCAGCGCTGTCACGCTTTCAGCCTTTCTGATGACGTCATGAAGCGATTCCTCGGGGCCCGCGAGACGCACGTTCCTGATACAGTGACTCCAGTCTTAGACCCCGGTGATATTACAGAGACGATAGTTACTGGAGCGAACAAATATTTACGTACTTCTTCGGAAATAGCCGCTGGCCGTCGCGAATGACAAATAACATGTCAGAACGTATAACATAATACAGTGGAATATAATAATTATTATCCTCATCATTTGTCAGGAGATTGTCAAAATATATGAATATATCACAGTAACTGCTAATATTTACAGAATTGATACACTGTCAGAATAAAACACAGATACACACTTTCAATACATTTATCATACACAGAATACCCGATCTTGACTGTTGCAACCTAGTGCTGTCAAAACTGAAATATAGCAGAATTTTTAACTAAGTTGGTCTATCAGTCTCTGTTACGATATTCATCTACAGAGTAGAAGGAGCAGTCAATGGAAGCGTCCGATTCCACCCGTCTGCTTCGACGTAAAGGTGTTGTGGTGTGTGAATGTCATTACGGCACGGTGTTTATGAGTTGGTTTTTGTGTGTGTCGATCTAGGTTGCAGTGCCGGAATTTGCTGGTGGTAATTATTATTTTTTTTTCTAGCTGTGATGTTTTGTGTATTTATGAAGTATTGAATGTGATTTAATTTATGTAGGGATGATTGATTTGCGGACTTTTGGGATTGTGGTTTTATTTTTCGCAGTTGTAGGTGTTGGTTTTTTGGCATCAGTAGCTGTGGTGGACCTATATAGGTCACCGGAAATGACTGATTCCCATTTTCATAGTTGTATGTGCTGATGTTTTATTATCGTCATCTGAGGTTGACCTATGTAGGTCAAGGGAAATGTCCGATTCCAATTTTCGTACTTTTAGTTGTGGGTATTGGTGTTTTGGTATGGTTACCTATGGTTGACCTATATTGTTCAAGGGAAGTGTCCGATTCATGCAGATTTTTGTTGGTGTAGCAGAATGCTGTATTTTTTTTCTTTTTGTTCTTCATTTTCTGTTTTGGGATCATGGTGTGTTTTTTTTTTTAGTAGTTTGTCCTCACTCTAAAACCCCCAACTTCCCGCAGTTGTCCCGTTGGTTTGATTGTATTTTTGGTGGGAAATGTTATTGTATTATTTATATGTATCCTCGTGTTTGTTGCCATGTGTATGTAGTAATGCCATAGACACACTTAAAATAGCTATTTCCGGCATATTGATGATGGGTGGACTCAGATACTTCTGTATCAAATAGTCTTTCAAACACACTGTAAACCGTGCTTTATCTGAAACCAAGTTTTTAATGGTTGCTGACTTGCCGGCAGTTTATTGAAAATGCATGTTCCTGAATAATAGACCCCTTTTGGACCAAGGTAAGTGATTTTAGGTCTTTATGTAGATTGCTGTTCCCATTTCTAGTACTGATATTATGTATTAAGCTATTGGTTGGAAATACTTGTAACAAATTTCATTAAGGAATAAATATACTAGGAAGCAGTGGTTAGATACAAAGTTCCTTGAACAGGTTCCTACATGATGTTCTTGAATTGATATCACAAACGATTTTTATTACACGCTTTTACATGCGAAAAACTTTTGCTACGTTTGATAAGTTACCACAAACTATGCTCCCTTATGAAATAATAGAATGAAAAAATGTGGTATGCCCTTCCCAACTGAATTTATTATCGAGTTGTAGTCCCAGAAAAGTAACACTGTCAACCTTTTCGATCTGCATGTCTTCATATGTTATAAACATGCTGTAGCTGGAGAAATCGAGCAGTTTCCAAATCTGACATAAAACTTGGATTAGCGTACTCACACTTTCCCCAATAGGACTAGCTTTTACAGCACAAGAGTAAACGAATCTGTCACATTACGCATATTTTTTGTTGTATTACTTTATTCTATTATGTGAGCAGCACAAGAAATTAAGCTTCGAATTTAACCTACAGTACTCAGTTTACATATTACTTCATACTTAAAAACGCACGTTGTTAACATTTTACTTAAACAGTGCTTTGGCAAAGTTCCGCATACTTTCTGTCGCAGCTGCGAAGATAATATTTCTAATAGCGACCGATAACCTACAAACATATAATCTGAAACACTAATTAATCGTTCTATCATCAACTAAAATGTACCCGGAGTTAATAAGCTGAGGTTATGACACGATTCATACGACATTCCTGCTATTTCACACTACTCGCAGTTATACTGATAACTAAACTGATGGATTCCAACTATGTCGTTATTTAACTGTCGGAGTTATCGGTATTCGCTAGCGAAAAATAACTTAGCAGTTATTAATAACCATTAACGATAACGGTTATCAAAGAATAACTGGAACTGTGATAACGGTTACTCCAGAATAACCGTTTGGCCCACCTCTAAAGTAATAGAACAAGTTAGCCACACAATGTATCGACTTCGGGATATGTTACAGATCAGTGTCACACCAAGATTGTGGAGAAAGAGGGGGGTGGGGGCAGCATGACAGTCTCCAACAAGTGTTTACCAATAAATATGTGGCGGAAAATTACGGGTATAGGACGGCTTAACATGTGGAAAATGAGATTTTCATTATTCGCTCACTGTATTTAACATTTATTATTCCTTTAAAACCGCACAACTACTTCAATAAAACACAGTTTAATCACTCATCTGCACACTTATTTCGCAATAATGTCACTTTTAAACTGCAAATCCTCTAAGAGCTCTCTTGAATCTTCATGAGTCTCTCCCAACAGCCTTGATGTGGATAGATACGTACAGCAACCAGAACTGTGTCTGCAAAATCACAAGGATTATTAAACAATTTTTGCTGTCACTAATTACAAGCAATATAATTGACAAAGTAGATTGCTAATATTTGCTGTAATGAAAGCCTCTCAATGGGGTATATTTCACATTTGCAAGAACGATCTCACTTAAGTAATTAAGTCCATCGAAACACTTAGAAACTAACCTCTCGTCTGACGAAAACGGTCTAAAGACGCAGTGGCAATTTCTCCAGATCTGCTGACAATGATTTTCGAGTTATCACTTTACTGAGTGACTGAAATGTTGTTCAGGTACCTGAGAACATAACAATATGTTAGAATTCATTTTCTAAACACGAACTATTACGGTACTGTATGGCTACTTACATATTAATTACACTATTAATATTTTCACAGTTGTTTCATTAATACAAGATTAAAGCCAACAGAAGAACAAACGTAAAACATACTTACCAATGACAGGTTTGTTGAGATGCAATTTTCTGTGTGGACAGATGTAGCTTTTTCATACGGTGGTAAGTCGCAGAAATCGCAGGAGTCACAGAAATCGCAGAAGTAGCAGAAGTCACAGAAATCGCAGAAGTCACAGAAGTAGCAAAAGTCACAGAAATCGCGGAAGTAGCAGAAATCGCAGAAATAGCAGTGGCGGAGGGATACGCGACTTAGGCTCCTTAACTGCGACAAATCACAGTTGAGAATAAAAGATACTGAAAAGTAGCATTCACAGAAATCACTGATATCGGAAAATCGTAGTTTAGCCCATCACTATTAATTACACTATTAATATTTTCACAGTTGTTTCTTTAATACAAAATTAAAGCCAACGGAAGAAAAAACGTAAAACAAACTTGCCAATGACAGGTTTGTTGAGATGCAGTTTTCTGTGTTGACAGATGTAACTTTCTCATACGGTGGTAAGTCGCAGAAATCGCAGGAATCGCGGAAGTAGCAGCGGAAGTAGCAGAAATCGCAGAAATAGCAGTGGCGGAGGGATACACGACCTATGTTCCTTAACTGCGACTCTTAACCGCGACAAATCACAGTTCAGAATAACAGATACTGAAAAGTAGCATTCACAGAAATCACTGATATCAGAAAATCGCAGTTTAGCCCATCACTAATCGACAGACGAATGGCCTCGTTTAAAGAACAGCGCGTTTCAGAAAGCAGCAACGATCTGGATTGGCTGGTGAGGGAGACGACGTCATGGCACGACGTGGCCAATCAGCAAAGGCAATTCTTTGGCGTCCCCTAGAACCTACGGTTGCAATCAGGTAAGGGGCCTCCACATGTTAAATATTTATTGACAATACTTGCTTGGCAGACCTACAATATATTGAAGCGACCTCACACTGTCAGCTGACACCGCGATTTTACAGTGTTAAGAATTGAAGACACAAACAAAAGCGTGTGATGCAATTACGTTAACAGTAGCTTGCAAGTAACAGAAAACAACGAAAAAGGGGAAGTGGGTCTGAGATTGGTGGAAAAATGGAGTCACTGGTCACTCGTTAATTTACTGACTCTTTGCAGAATCAGGGACCCGAAAGATGTTATACATTATTTTTCGATGAGTTCTACATCGTATGACACGTTATTAGTGTGGATACAAGATAAAATAAAGAAGCAAAATATGTTAATGGGAGAGGAAATCCCTTTCGACGAGAGATTAAGAGTAACTTAGGGATGTCTGGCGATAGAAAGGTCATTCTAATGCTCGATGTTTAATTCTCTAATATCAGCAATTAGTAAAATGATATGGAAACCTATGCAGCAATTATATCTGCCTCGCAAGGCTGTGTTCAGGAAATTAACATCAAATATTTTTTTTTCTCTTTTGCCCTTTCGATAATTTTGTGGAACTGACATGCATTTGCCAGACATCTTACCAGTTGCAGCAGATATACAACGTATTCTTCGAGATTGAAATGTTGTTTTAAAACTGCTATGTAACACAACAATCTACACTGTATTTTCGAATTAATAAAGCAATATAATTGAGAATCCTCCGTTAACCATCAAAATTGTCATGTACAATGATTACCCTTGCACAGGCCTATTAAAATTCTTTTGTGTTAAAGGGCTCTGTAAAAATTGAATCTATGGTATGTACACAACGGCAAATTGGAAATAAAAAAAAATAAACAGTGCACACTAACGCTGCGTTGCTGGTTCCTGAAACTCTGTCAACATCTGAATGGAGAATATTCATAAACAGATAACATTTGACCTCACATGTTCAGTATGTATTGTTAATATTGAGAATATTTTGAGATCCATCAACACTGCTCATCAATATTTTTAGTATTGACAATACATTGACAGTTTGACAATATTACTGAACGTGTCCTCTTAAAGAGGAACCTAAATGTTAAATAATACTGTGAAACCGACAACATATTGACAGTCTGAGGGCTCATACATATGCATTGTCAATACCAGAAATATGGACAAGCAGACCTTCAAAATATTCTCAGTATTGTCAATACATACTGAATGTGTAAGGTCAAGTATTGACGGTTTGACAATATTCTCCACACAGATGTTGACAGCTTCATATATTGGCCAAATTGTGTTATTGTGCTCCGTTTGTTCTCAATTCGCTTTGTTAGTATCATACCCCCAATTCAATTTTTCAATCGATTTTTTAACATAAAACAATTTTAATAGACCTATGCAAGGGTAGATTCTATATGACCAGGGCCCACTCTAGCATTAACGTCACCCCAGGTGAAAAAGTTAAAATGCCACTCCTCGTCAAGCGCGCATCCAAGGAAGCACGGAGTTGGAGGTGTTGGTGTCATGATCCACACATTATAATAAAATATTTATATTTCTGTTTTACAAATTTATAGACTTTGTTACATTATTATTATTTCTATTTTTCTCAGACCTTAGGTCTGGTTAAAAATGGAAAGTGACGCGGACCTTCATCAAGCGTGACTACCTTTTAACTGTACGGTATATGTTACATTGTATTTAGGAACTTTCGGGTTATTGAACACGTATCAATAATTATGGATTTCTGTAGTTGTATGTATACATTTGGATGTAGCTGTATTGCGTTGATGTACTGGTGGATACTGTGTGGTATGACTCCTGTAGTTGATAGTATAATCGGTATAATGTCAACTTTATCCTGATGCCACATGCCCTTGACTTCCTCAGCCAGTTGGATGTATTTCTCAATTTTTTATCCTGTTTTCTTTTGTATATTTGTTGTATTGGGTATGGATATTTCGATTAGTTGTGTTAATTTCTTCTTTTTATTGGTGAGTATGACGTCAGGTTTGTTATGTGGTGTTGTTGTATCTGTTATAATGGTTCTGTTCCAGTATAATTTGTATTCATCATCCTCCAGTACATTTTGTGGTGCATACTTGTATGTGGGAACGTGTTGTTTTATTAGCTTATGTTTTATGGCAAGTTGTTGATGTATTATTTTTGCTACATTGTGATGTCTTCTGGGGTATTCTGTATTTGCTAGTATTGTACATCCACTTGTGATGTGATCTACTGTTTTATTTGTTGTTTGCAAAGTCTGCATTTATCTGTTGTGGTATTTGGATCTTTAATAATATGCTTGCTGTAATATCTGGTGTTTATTGTTTGATCCTGTATTGCAATCATGAATCCTTCCGTCTCACTGTATATATTGCCTTTTCTTAGCCATGTGTTGGATGCGTCTTGATCGATGTGTGGCTGTGTTAGATGATACGGGTGCTTGTCATGTAGTGTTTTCTTTTTCCAATTTACTTTCTTCATATCTGTTGATGTTATGTGATCTAATGTTTATTGTTTACCACTCATCTACACAAAACATCGCGGCTACACTGGTCTGTGCATGGAATAATATTATTATTATTATTATTATTATTATTATTATTATTATTATTATTATTATTATTATTATTATTATTATTATTATTATTATTATTATTATTATTATTATTATTATTATTATTATTATTATTATTATTATTATTATTATTATTATTATTATTATTATTATTATTATTATTATTATTATTATTATTGCTGTTGTTGTTGTATTCATTTCACACAAAATGACTACTCCAAATCACGACCCTGTCAAAACCTGGATGGTGACTTTTCCCATCCTGAAAACCTCCATCTGCACGTGCCCCTTGTAATTAGGTAATTTAAATGTTTTATTTATAGTAATAAAATTTAAGTCTTTAAATAATATAAAAATCATGTATTTAAATGGATATAAGTTACAAAACTACATAATGTGCAAGGCAGAAAGTGTCACATTAGTAGAATGAACGAGTACAGCATAATCTCATAACTATATAATATTCAAAACTTAGGTAAACTCACAAATAGCACTGAAGACTTTTAAACTGAAACACTTTCCAAAGTTACATTCTGTATAAGATACTAAATGATGCATCATTAAAATAAACAAGTAGTGCAGTCTCATTACTACGTTTCTTAATATCAGCGTTTCTCGCTTAGGAAGTCCTTTTTGGCAACCACCTCATGTTTATTGTTTACCACTCATCTACACAAAACATCGCAGCTACACTGGTCTGTGCATGGAAGCAATATGCCCCAAAAGCACGGAACACTGCCAAACATTACGAAAGAGTGAAAAACTGAGCGGAAAACTGAACACTGTTGAGTTAGTAATATATTGTAGTATGAAACCAGAAACATAAGCCATTCAGACTCAGGAATAGTGTTAGGTAGATATTGTAAAATGCAGTAAACAGACCTATTCTTTACCCTGTGAATAGCACTCCATAACATTTACACACAGCAGAAGAGAATTTATGTGCTTTAAGTGAACCATAAAGACTGAAAGGTTCAAGACTATAAATAATATATTGCACCAGTAAAAATTAAACCTTATTCATAGTGCATTCAAACCTGTCAGCTGTCAGAAATGTATTAATGCTATTCGCAACACATAAAGTGCAAATAACTTGTAGTATAAGACATTAGGTAACTAGCTATCATTTTTAAGTTTTGATTTCTGGATTTTCAACCATATAATGCACATCACAAAACAATTTATACCTTACAAAAGGATCCAAGCTATGAAGTCTCTAAAATATTTTTCCTCACTTATAATACTGCAAACTGTTTAGTTACCTCTTAAGTTTCTTTCATCCGCTATTTCATGCTTAGTCGCCAACATGGCCAAACCGTTCAATCGATTTTGCTTATTTGTTGAGCACAAAAAGTTCTTTATTAGTTTTAACTTGGAGAAACTAGTTTCCCACTTGCAACACTTACAGAGATGGTAAGTAATATTCATTGTGCAATGCTAAGGTTTGGAGTAAAATTTAGAGTGGTTGTTTATTTCAGCACATGCCTTGGGCTTTCCTTTTTAACCAAAAGCGCAGAAACAGCAGATATTTTTTCTGCTAATTCTAAGCCATTTATATCATCTGATTCACTATCAGGTAAAATAATTTCCAGATATTTGCAGAAATTTATTAATTTTTCCTTAGACATATTTTCTAACTGATATATGTCATACAAAAAGTGAAAATAGTTGTGGTGGTGATTCAGTTGCTCAAATCTAAATTCTAATGCAGTTAATACCTGATCAAGTGTGACGAAGATGAAACCTGTTTTGTAGTTTTCTTTTGCATCTTCGATCATGTCATCTCTGTTCCCATACAAGAAACTCATTAAACTTATTAAACAGGCTGACGGAATTACAAAGTTCCAAAAGAAAGGGCTTATAAATATGAACCCGAAACCACCTGTACTCAGAAGCCAGTTTAAACTGCACAAACAAAATCATCCGATCCGCACTGTAGTGAATGGTATAGGCAGTCCACATCACACTCTTGCTAGGCGCCTCCATTTTAAAATTAAAGATGCTTTCACATTTGAAAATAACTTTTCTATAAAAAATAGTAAGGAATTAATTAACAATATTCAATCTGTAAGATGTACACCTGACACTAGACTGGTGTCCTTCGACATCGTCAGCCTCTATACAAATGTCCCGGTTGATGAAACCATAGACCTTGTAAAAGAAAACCTTTTTAAGCATAAAAAACTAAGTGAAACTCAAATTGCTGAACTGATTGGTTTGCTTAAGATCATATTAAAATACAATTATTTCACATTTAATGGGAAAATGTATATACAGCCAGATGGTCTAGCAATGGGCAGCCCCCTCGCCGGTATTCTAGCAGAGATTTTCATTAACGCCCTGGAAACAGCATTTTTCAATTCTAGTTCAGAATTACACCAAAAAATCCGCTATTATGCACGTTATGTGGACGACATTTTCATTGCTTTTGATGGCACTGACCATGAGTTAGAGCAGCTCTTCAACACTTTCAATGGTTTACATGAAAAAATTTCCTTCACAAAAGAACTTCAAAATGATAAACGTGAACTTAATTTTCTAGATTTAACAATTTCTATACAAGATAATACCTTCCATTTCAATATCTTCCGCAAGGAAACATATTCAGATAATGTCATTCCTGCTGACTCAACTCATCCTAAAGCGCACAAACTGGCGTTTTTTCATTCCGCCATTCACCGAATGGTAACTACGCCTTTATCACCTGCGGATCAACAAAAGGAACTGAATGTCATCAAAACGATTGCTGTTAATAATGGATACAACCAGAATATGATCGATCACTTGCTTAATAAGAAAATTTCCCAAAATTGTTCGACTTTGATTAATAACCTCCCCACAGATACCACAGAAACTAAAAAATTTATTTCCATCCCTTTCTTGGGTAACATATCGTATAGGATTAAACGTCTTCTAAATAAAAAATATAACTGTAATGTCTCCTTTTCTACAGACAACAGTTTAAAAAGAAATCTTATAAATTCAGTAGAAATTGCTAACGATTGGTTTTCTAATTCAGGTGTATACAAACTAACCTGTAATAACTGCCCCTCATATTATATTGGTCAAACAGGCAGAGCTGTTAAAACACGATATAAAGAACATCTATTAGGTAAAAAAGGAGCTAATGTTCACAACTCTACTTTTGCTGAACACCTCTTGATAGCCGGCCATACGCCTAAACAGTTAGAAGACACGGTTATCCTACACAGACAAGTTAAAGGATGGAGACTAGATCTGTGGGAAGAGTTATTTATTTTTTAACATCTAGAGCTCAAAGACGGTAATATACTCAACGATCAGTTGAACCTTGCCTGTAGACAATTTTTTGAAGGCTTTAAACCCGTACTATTTAATTCATAACATTAATGTTGATAACCTCAGTAGTCTATTTCCTCAGGAAGCTATAATGCACTTTTATATCTCTAAGCTCACTACCTTTTATGCAATGTGATTTACTCATGATGTATGGCTGCCACTACACTGGCCCTCATGTAATTCTCGCTTATCCTAAAACCTCGGATCCCAGTGAATGTATAATAACTAGAATGTGGACCAGGTCTCGTAATTTATGTCTTAAGATGCCATTACTGTTTATTCTTAAAGTTTTGACTTATATACGTCCTATGTGCTTCACTAATATGGTAATATAATTTAATTTGGCTGTATATGCCACTGCATGTAACTCATGGCGTATGCGCCACCTGCCTTTTTGATGTATGTTTCTACGTTATTGTTTCTAAGGCTCCCACATTGTCATAATGGGAATGTTAAATGCTTTCCTTTTATTTACTGCCACTCTATCTAAGGACGCAAGTAATACACTCCTGGAAATTGAAATAAGAACACCGTGAATTCATTATCCCAGGAAGGGGAAACTTTATTGACACATTCCTGGGGTCAAATACATCACATGATCACACTGACAGAACCACAGGCACATAGACACAGGCAACAGAGCATGCATAATGTCGGCACTAGTACAGTGTATATCCACCTTTCGCAGAAATGCAGGCTGCTATTCTCCTATGGAGACGATCGTAGAGAGGCTGGATGTAGTCCTGTGGAACGGCTTGCCATGCCATTTCCACCTGGCGCCTCAGTTGGACCAGCGTTCGTGCTGGACGTGCAGACCGCGTGAGACGACGCTTCATCCAGTCCCAAACATGCTCAATGGGGGACAGATCCGGAGATCTTGCTGGCCAGGGTAGTTGACTTACACCTTCTAGAGCACGTTGGGTGGCACGGGATACATGCGGAAGTGCATTGTCCTGTTGGAACAGCACGTTCCCTTGCCGGTCTAGGAATGGTAGAACGATGGGTTCGATGACGGTTTGGATGTACCGTGCACTATTCAGTGTCCCCTTGACGATCACCAGTGGTGTACGGCCAGTGTAGGAGATCGCTCCCCACACCATGATGCCGGGTGTTGGCCCTGTGTGCCTCGGTCGTATGCAGTCCTGATTGTGGCGCTCACCTGCACGGCGCCAAACACGCATACGACCATCATTGGCACCAAGGCAGAAGCGACTCTCATCGCTGAAGACGACACGTCTCCATTCGTCCCTCCATTCACGCCTGTCGCGACACCACTGGAGGTGGGTTGCACGATGTTGGGGCGTGAGCGGAAGAGGGCCTAACGGCGTGCGGGACCGTAGCCCAGCTTCATGGAGACGGTTGCGAATGGTCCTCGCCGATACCCCAGGAGCAACAGTGTCCCTAATTTGCTGGGAAGTGGCGGTGCGGTCCCCTACGGCACTGCGTAGGATCCTACGGTCTTGGCGTGCATCCGTGCGTCGCTGCGGTCCGGTCCCAGGTCGACGGGCACGTGCACCTTCCGCCGACCACTGGCGACAACATCGATGTACTGTGGAGACCTCACGCCCCACATGCTGAGCAATTCGGCGGTACGTCCACCCGGCCTCCCGCATGCCCACTATACGCCCTCGCTCAAAGTCCGTCAACTGCACATACGGTTCACGTCCACGCTGTCGCGGCATGCTACCAGTGTTAAAGACTGCGATGGAGCTCCGTATGCCACGGCAAACTGGCTGACACCGACGGCGGCGGTGCACAAATGCTGCGCAGCTAGCGCCATTCGACGGCCAACACCGCGGTTCCTGGTGTGTCCGCTGTGCCGTGCGTGTGACCATTGCTTGTACAGCCCTCTCGCAGTGTCCGGAGCAAGTATGGTGGGTCTGACACACCGGTGTCAATGTGTTCTTTTTTCCATTTCCAGAAGTGTATTTATGTTTTAAATGTTGCTTCAGTATGCCAATTGGCACATAGTACGCGACCTGAGCGCCACCTGCCCTGGCCGCAGTGCTACCATGCAGGCCGATTTTACTCAGTTGCTTATACGCTCTCCAACTTCCATGTACTTAATTTTATTTATCTGACAAACCCTACTCTTAGGGCTATATTTTATTTGGACTATTGGAGCTATGGAGATGTTTGTAAAAATGGCAATGACGTATCACTCCATGTTAATGTAATACTGTAAGTACAAGAAATTCTTCTCATATTTTGTAACAGAAGATTCTTTTAATATATGTTAAACTCTAATCTTGACTTTGTGTATACCTTTCATATAAAACACGATGTTCATTTTCCTCAGGCCGCCTTCTGAAGAAGATAGGTTTAAACCTATCGAAACCTAGGTAAAGATTACTTTATCCTTTGCAACTGGCTGGTTGTTTTTAATCTAATTAGTTATCAGTAATGTGAGATATAATAGGATGACGAACATGGTCTATTATTTCATTCTGCGTATTTTTCCAAGATAATGAGCTTTGTTTCCCTTCTTCCTAATGTATCTTCATTTCCTTTCTGTCGATATGGATTCGATGCTTGAGCTTCATGCTCTGTTTGTGTTCCCCCATAACAGGATCAAATTCAGACACTAACTCAACAATTTGTAAAAAAATTCCATTGTTGTACTCAAAGAATTTGTCGCTTGTGCCTTCAATAGCTAAACAACTTTTACCAAGCATTTTAATGATTAATACTATGTGTAGCAGCACTTGGTATCAGTGATTTATTTCTGCATTAGTTATTCTTTGAGCAGCTGAATCTATAGTTTGACTGGTTTTTAACCTTTGACTGAATTCTGACCAAGAGTTTTCAGTCTGAATACGATTTTAGAAGTTTCATGCTCTTTTAAATTTCTAGTGATGTACTTCCAACTCATAAAAACCTTCTTTTGAGAGAGAACTAGACATGTAGCCAAAAAGTTTGCAACAGAAACAGTATACGCAGTTTTTTGAAGTGGAATAAACTAACCAGTCACTTGTGACTTGCTTCCAAATTCTTAAAAGATGAATATAATACTTTTAGCTAAATTAATGACCAGTGTCATCATACAGAAATCTATAATCAGACCAAGTGTCACGAAAAAACTTCTGTCTGCATCTCCTAAAATTATAAGTCACAAAGCAGGATCCAAGCTCAAGGATGGTGAAATACTTTCAGTCGGTAACAATGTGCTGACTTTTGGTTTGGAAATACACTTCTTTAGTGGCTCTCCAACACTATCTGGAAATAATGTATCTTCATTTCCTTTCTGTCGATCCAGATTCGATGCTTGAGCTTCACACTCCGTTGTTTTGTGTTCACCGAAACTACCTTGTAAATAATTGGCTAAAGCTCCAGCTTGTTTCTGTATATTGGCTTGCTTTTCTAACCTTCTCATTTTTTACTGACAGCCAGACATCCTTTTAGGCTCCGCAGACATTCTGAAATAATAACATCCAAGTAAAAATGTGTACTAGTAAAATAATAGACGAGGAAGCAGAAATAAGACTTCCCAACTAGCCGCACCGTCTAATACACTGCTTCCCGAGTGGGAAGGCTTGCCTGTTCTTGGCACAAATCCGCCTGGTTGATTCATATCGATGTCCTGTGTGCCGGCCAGCCTGTGTATGGTTTTTAAGGTGGTTTTCCATCTATCTCAGCGAATGCAGGCTGGTTCCCCTTATTCCACCACAGTTGCAATTTGTCATCGATTGCTGTGCAAACACTGTCTCCATGTATGCGTACACCATAATTACCACGCAACCATTGGGGCTACAGACGTCTGGTTTGAGACGTTCCCAGGAGTGGGGGGTGGGGGGGAGGGGTCCACTGGGCACACAATAACCCTGGGTTCGGTGTGGGGCGGTGGGACTAAGCCTCCTGACGTTTCTAGATCCCCAGTTTAACACATGCGTACATACATACAAGCAGAAATAGCTTCACACCTTTGTTCTTCTATAAACTAATAATTGAATGGGCTTTTGTTAAAAGGGTAAATAGGATACTTTTGCCAAACACATTTTAATCAACTATGCATATTTTAGAAAAACTGCATGTATGTGTGTTCAGCACCAATGAAATCTCCTCATGTAACAGATCCTCCCTGACTGTGCCGCAATTGACATGGTGGCAGAAATCGCTCCAGGTCGGTGCAGGCTCATCGTCATACATTCGTTCCAGCCAAAAGTCATACTTCTGTGAATTTCGTTGAGACGAGTGAGTGAGATAGGGTTAGCTTAATGGAGGGAGCAGTGGCGTTAAGGAGGTAAGTGGTATATGGGAATACAAAAGCTTAACTACAAACATCGGTTCCTGGATCGGGTTGTAAATAGACTTTTCAGCCTGGAGGCAACAAAGGATTTTGCCACAACGCCAGAGGGATTCTTCCTATGAGACTCCTCCCAGCAGACCAAACTCCACAGTTTGGACAACATAGTGAAGCGACCGACTTCTGACGACTAGCCGAACCAACGACCATCACGAAGTAGAAATGTTATAAAACATGTTTTCCACACCATCCCAAAATGCCGCCTCTCAAATTTGCCACCCGGTAGAAGTCCATAATGTTCAGCCCTAGAGCGGGCCCTGTCTATGAAACTGGTTACTTTATGATACTATAGGTTGGTGAATTACATAGCAGTTGGGAAAAAAGCTTCCGCTTCAAAAATACATAATTTATCTGCAGTAAGTAGTGAGAGTGTGATGTACCTTTTGCATTTCTTGCTTTTATGTTTTCGTTTTCTTTAATGTCAAAGAGAGAGGGTGAAGCGGTAGCCCAGCGTAGAGCCTGCTCCTGAAATAACTTATTTTTGATTCTCAAATGTTAAAAAACATAAGATTATTTCCTGTTACCCAGTAACAGGAAGGACTTGCTGTATGCTAATGAACGAAAGTACATGCATGTTTTTTTTAGAGGATAATCAGAGGTAGCCATTTTAGTCATGTGGATAAGTGACATGTCTGTATTTTTTATGTGCATTGAAGGAAAGAATGTAGTATTATTTTTCTAACTCAAAGATTGTATGAGTCGTTATTCCAAGTACTACTGTAATAACAAGAACTGAAGCCCACCTATGTACTTCAGAGTATTCACGAGGATCCGATTAACGCAATGTGGGCACAGACAAGATGTTGTAGGCGGCTAGGGCAATCGGACGTAGTATTACTAATTGGTAAGCACAAATCTATGGCAAGGAAAAGAATATTTTGTTCATGTAAAACTAATATGAATCTGTTTACAGGTATGGCCCAGCTTATTGTGCTTGTCCAAGTGCCGAAAAAAGAATCTCGTTAATTCCATTTATCTTAACATTTTTTTATAATATTATAAAGTGGCGACAAGTGATAGGCACGATATGTAGTGAGCAAAAGTGTGATTACTAGTATTTTTAAGACAATGAATGTACATGTATGTAAATAAATCTTTCTGTTCCATGTACTCTGATGATATGACGGAGACGATGATGTAACACAGGAACAATACTAACTGAAAGAAAAAGAAATAGTAAATAAATTAGAAGGAAGAAGACAACAATACCAAGAGTGGACATCAAAGCACAATAGAGGGAGTACCACTTACAAGACAAAAATAAGGTAGGACCACGCAATGCCAGTAGAAAATGCGTTCCTAGTAGACCTATTAGAAAGTCCAAGCAGCTATTTTCTAAAATCCGGAACCTAAAGCTTCAAACATTAACGCAATTGCAATCAAGTAAAGAGAATGACATTTCTTTATCAGTATGTAAAGCATACTGAGGTAACAACAATTGACACTCATATTATATATAGCTTTAGATGCATTCTGTCGCCCAAGAAATAGCGCAGAAGTAAAATTGAAACAGAGAAAATATTAATTTTGGTAACTGCAGAGATGTAAAGAATCCTATAATGGATGGACAAAACAAGGAAATGTCATTCCAAAATCAAAATGATAATATAGTAGACTTGCATTTGCAAAACGCAACAATGAGTGGTTTGGAACCATTAAGTGGTGATTATTTGGATGCTTGGTGCGACACGCCATTGTTGCATTCAACGCCTGTGAATACAGTACATTTCATTACAAGTAATACGTTGATTACCGTAGACACCTCATGGCAAAGGAATATTTTGAATGAAAGTTGTATGCATAGTACAGATGCAGATGCTGACATGCGTAGGCCAGAATTGACTAGGGAAGATATGCAGGCCTTATTTTGAGCCTTAACAAAAACAATACAAACAGGCATGAATGCAATGAAAACAGATATAAATTCAAAATTTGGGTTTAAATTCAAAGATGTCGAGTTTAGGCACATTACAAACATACATAAATTCAAAAATGTCGAGTCTAGAAACAATACAAGCAGATATGAAAACAATCAATTCAAAGATGGCGAGTTTAGACAGAGTACAAACAGACATGAATAATATGAAAGCAGACATGTCCACAGTAAAGACCGAGATTGGAAAAGGTAAATATAAACATGACATACATTTCAGATGAGGTAAAAAATTTGCGCACAGAGCTCAGTAATCTGGATGTGAAGTTAACACAGCAGATTTCGAAAATCTCCACAGAAGTGGATGGGAAAATTAACGAACATGTACAAACTTCAGTTCACGATATGAATGAGAAATTAAAACGCATAATGGAAGAAAAATGTTAAACACTCATACGCATATATGGACAGGAGCTATCTGGAATCAGAGAAACTCAGGATAATTTAAAGGTAATGCAAAAGAATACGCAGGTTAACATAGATAATGTACAATCAGAAATAGTGAAGCTGCATTCTTTCTGTGATGATTTACCAGAAAATGTAGAGAAAATCGCAGTTGAGATAAGATTACTTAAGTTAGAACATAAACGAATCAACTCGGACATTGTGCAACTTTACAAAACAGTGAAGGGTAATACAAAAGATGAAAACACAACGCTCGCGGAAAAATGTGTACGTGAACAGCGTACTTATGTGGAGGTGGTAAAGGAAGCAATAGGGGACAAGGAAGAAGAAATTTTAAAACACGTAGAACATTATATCAAACAGGTAGAAAAAAGGTTAATAGACGAAACAGTTGACAAACAAACTACGGTAATATCATCGTCGGGGGCGGTAAGCAGAGCTCTAAACAGCGGTCTGCCGGTGAGAGAAATCAGTGACGCGGATAACAATGCACAAATCACGCCGCGCGTCCGCATGCCGACGCGCGACGTGAGCAACCAGCAAAACTTCCGTGAAACAGATATGTCCTTACCGCATACAATGCTCTTCCGACCTGCTGGATAGCGTTGTTAATGGACGAGAGTGTAATAAAACATCGACATTTTCCTGTATTTTCAAATGAAAACAAAGCGAAAGCACCCGGTAGTGTTTTTCTGAGCCTTTACGAATGTACTGCCTAGGACTTGGACAAAAGTTCAAAAGATGAAATATGTGGTATGACACACAGAAGATGATGCCCTTTTGTAGGCTATGGACATGTCGGAACTCTGCGAGACACACGATCAGTTCGAGAATGCATTTTTAGATAAATACTGATCAACAGCTATCCAGGAGAGATTAACAGGAGAAGTATTTAGCCCAGTATCATACCATCCAAAATTCGGGGCGCTAAGAAACTATTTTGAAACATATCTAAACAAGACCCGCTACTGGACTAATCTGATATCTCATATCGATGTATTGAAATTCTTAAAGAACAAGTTACCAGCAAATGTTAGGGAAAAATTCGTAACCATTCCCGAATATGATCTCGAGTATTTTCTCTCAGTGCTTCACTCAATAGATCTAATTCATGAGGATGGGCAAGCCATGCCTAGTTATCGTGACGGTAATGAACACAACCCAAATGGGAAGAACGACTATGGTAACGGCAATGGCTTTGGAAACTATAATGGTCGTGTGCATATGAATGAATGGCATCCATATGCACCGCCGCAACACAACAGAAATCCATATGATCGGTTTACCCATCAGCCACAGGATGACTGAAGGTACGAAAATAAATATCAGCCCCATAGGTACGGCAATGGCCGAGATAGGAGAAATTCGAGAGAAAACTTTGATACTAGGCGACAAGGAAATGCAAATTACCAGGATCGGAACGTGGAACATAGGGATCTACGAGAGAACTGGCAGCCCGTACAGTCAAACCGAAACAACGGGACACGAACTGGGGAGCACGTGAACATACGATGAACACTGAAGTAGTGACGACAGGAAATGAAACAATACCTTTATCGCTACCAGAAAATAATAATCGAGCATGAGTAGAGTTATAAGGCAATGGACTGTCAGTGTGCCACAGTAGTAATATTAGCGACATAAACACTAACACGAACAGAAAGGAGGAAGTAGACACTGAAACAAACTTACACGTACAGCATATCTCCAATCTATTTTTAAGGTATGATAAGGGAGCAGAAATGAAAGAAGATTTGTTTACTGAAGAGAAAGAAACAACACGTAAGGTAAGTGAAATTATTCAAGCAACAAAAAGGTAAAGGTGGGAAACATAGATATACCAGTTGTTTTGGATACTGGCACATCAACAAGCCTAATGTCAACTAACTTGTTTAAAGAGATAGTGTGGGAAGTAAATGTACCCACGCTACCACAGAACTGCAGAAATGCCTTAACAAATCTGTATTGTGAGTGTAAGCAGACATAGGCGACATAAAAATGAAAAAGCTTGCATACTTTGCCTACTTTCATTCCATAATGTCATATGGTATATTTTGGGGTAACTCTACAAGTCAACCAAAAGTTTTTGGAGTCCAAAAGCGTGTAATACATATTATTTGTGGAGTAAATTTATGGATGTCCTGTAGAAACCTCTTCAAAGAACTGGGTATACTGACTACTGCCTCTCAGTATATTTACTCCTTAATAAAATTTGTCCTAAATAATATCTCTTTTTCCAACAAACAGCTCAGTTAACACATATGATACCAGCAACAAAAATGATCTGCACGAGGACTTAAAAGCACTTACTTTAGTTCAAATAGGGGTCCACTACTCAGGAACACTTATCTTCAATAATTTGCCAGCACACAAAAAATTTAGTTATAAATAATGATCAGTCTGAAAGACTTACTAGTGGCCAACTCCTTCTACTCCATTGACGAATTTTTTAATAGAAACAAATGATGTATTGTATATACTAATATCATTAGTATTGTTATTTCAGCTTAAAAAATGATGTGTTGTATATACTCATACTATTACTATTGTTATTTCAGCTAAAAGAAATTGACATTTCTACATATTGTTATTTCCCTAATATGGGACGACATATAGAACAAGTTATCACACGCTGTGCGGTTTGTCAAAAGGTTAAGCATCACAAGAGGACATGTCTTAACGAACTACACCCCATAATACCAAAGCAACCAAGGGATCTTTTATTTATTGACGCCGCAGGACCTTATTCCCAAGCCCTCAGTGGGGTCAAATACATCATAGCCCTGTACGACGTTTTTAGTAAGCATCTCCAACTATACACAGTCATAACAATTAGGTGTGGACCAATAATAAGGCGGATTCTGGAAGACCTACGTACCACATGTTGGGAAAGCTCGTGCAGTACTAACTGATAACGCATCAAATTTTACAGGTGACCAATGGAAATCATTTTTGAAATCACAAAACATACAGCATATTTTAGTATCCAAGTTCCATTCGGAAGCAAGTCCCATAGAACGGTGCTTTCGTGAATTTAATAGGTTTATCCGAACATATATACCACAGAACAAAAAAAAAATTAATAGAATACCTGGGTCCATTTCAGCATATAGTAAATCACTTACCGCACACATCAACAGGGTACACACTGGACAAACTTACGTTTGAAAAGGTGGAACTAGATGAATGGGCAAAACCGACGTAGCCTTCGATGAGAAAGTGCGATGAGTGCTAATAACATTGGAAGAGCAAGCTCAAATAAATAAAGGAATTTACGACAGGAAATTGAAAAACTTAACAGAATTACAGATTCGGCAGGAGGTACTACCTTGAACTCGTCCAAAATCATCGAAGTTAAAAGCACTGAATAAAAAATGGCAATTGTTATATGTTGGTCCATATATCATTGTTGACAAGCCACATACTGGGCGCTACTTGATAGGAAATATAAGAGATGGTAAAATAAAAGGCATGTATTCACATAAGGATTTATTAAATGAAAATTGAAGTCTCGTTCTTTCCTTATCTGTTGCATCAAAAAAACACCTGAAGGTAGGGGCTTTGTCGCCCTTTGACGAATAAACCGACTGGCGCTCGGTTCCTCTCCAGCTAGGGAGTACAATACTCATATTTCCAGTACCCTATCCCTCTTTTACTATTTTGTTTAGTCAATAAGGAATTTTTTATATATATAAACAAGAACTAGAAAACGCAAACATAGGTGGTGGAACGCAAATTGTGATGAAGCCATTGAGAGAAGAAAGCAAGCATGGGACAAGTTCAGTAGCTACAGAAATTCAGAAACATGGAAAGAATTTCACGAAGTTCAGAAACTAGCATCGAAGGAAATCAGAAGGGAAAAACGAGCATATGACAATAACAGACTAAAAGAAATTGAGGAAGATTTCAAAAGAAATAACACAAGAAATTTTTACAGAACTTTCAAAGAAAATATTAAGGGCTATCAATCCCCTAGCCTCTGCTTCCGAAGAACAGATGGATCCCTGGAAACAAACACAAAAGAAAACTGTAAAATTCTCAAACATTACTTTGATAAACTTCTTAATTGCAAAAAACCTACAGGAAAATTAACATTCCAAAAGACCACACCTAATGCCGATTCTGATCCACCCACAATAGAAGAGGTAGAGGAAATCATAAAACAAATGAAAAATAACAGAGCTGCCGGAGAAGATGGTATTATCGCCGAGATCTGGAAACTCCAAGATGAAAACATCACCAAAAAAATCCATACGATTATCTCCGAAATTTGGATCACAGAGAAAGTGCCAGAGGAATGGAAATGTGCATTGATCCATCCATTACATAAAAAGGGTGATAAGTCAGATCCAAACAATTACAGAGGCATTTCGCTAGTACCAGTTACATACAAAATTTTCTCTAAGGTGCTATTAAACAGACTAGAACCACAAGCGGATCTGCAAATTGGGGAATACCAGGCAGGCTTCAGAAAAGGGAGATCATGCATCGAACAGATCTGGAACTTGAGAACACTTTTGAAAGCCAGACAGGCAAGAAACACTGTAGTTACCTTTGTGGACTTTAAAAAAGCATATGATTCCATAGACAGACAGACACTCTTTGACGTGCTGGAAGAATATGGTATCGACAGAAAAACCAGGGCACTTATACAACAGACGCTTACAGACACTACCTCCAAGATTAAGTTCATGGGAGAAATTTCGGAACCCTTCCACATACACACAGGTGTCCGACAAGGAGACGGGCTCTCACCAATCCTGTTCAACATGGTGTTAGACAAAATTATCAAGCAGTGGGAGGAACAAGTTAAAGGAATACAGCTGGGAAGAACACGTGAAACCAAAACAATCATAAAATGTCTGGCATTTGCAGATGATATAGCCATACTCAGCAATAATACACAGGAGGCAAAGGAAGCACTGGAATGCTTGCATGAAATAGCTGCCAAAACAGGTCTGCAGGTATCTTACGAGAAGACACAATATATGGAACGACAGACCAACAATGTACACACCATGCATACTGTATATGGATCCGTAGAAAGAGTCGAAAAATTTAAGTATTTAGGAGAGTACATACAAATGGGAGGATCAAACAAGGCGGCTAACATGGAACGAACGAAGAAACTCCAGAAGGCATACAAACTCACATGGTCACATTATGATAAGAAAAGCATATCGAGGCAGGCCAAACTTAGGCACTACAAAACAGTTGTATTACCAGAAGCATTGTACGCGTCAGAAACAACCACAATTGGAGCATCAGGCATCATAGACACAGAAAAAATAGAACGCAAAATTCTCAGAAAAATATTTGGACCAATTCACAGAGATGGCATATGGATGAAGCGACCTACCAAAGAGCTGTACCAGCACACTGACAGACTAACAGACGCGATCAGAAAACGCAGATTAACTTTCTATGGGCACATACAGAGAATGGACAACAACCGACTTACAAAGAAAATTTTTGATGTAGTAAACAGCTCAAGCAAGAAAACAAATTGGTATCATGAAATAGACGAAGACTTAAGGCAGATAGGGATCAACAGGAAATACTTCAGAAACAAAGTTAGGAGTGCAAAATTTATTGTAAAGGAGAGAAAGAAGACAGGAACATTATGGACAGAGCAAAGGAAACAGGAGCACAGCCAAAGGATGAAGAGATTTTGGGAAGAGAAGAGGAAGAAAGGAAAGAAGTGAAAATTGTGTCATCATGTGATTTTCGAGTTCAAACACTGTCCATAAGGGCAACAATGAAATGAATGAATGAATGAATGAATAAACAAGAACTAAAACAACTATACACAACACTGAACGAGCGAGAACCATTAGATGACATAGTTATACTACATCAGGCGCAAAAAACTGATGAAAAAGAAAGGAATTCACAGAGCACATGTTTTAAGCAGAGTCATGAGTGGTGAAGTGTACTGACAGTGAGATGCACAGCCACTCTCAAAGCAGAGCATACATTAACAAGACTATATGCAAAGTGGCTAACAACTGATCGTAGGGGCAGAGTATGCAAAATGCAAACTTGATTTCAGTGTCCCCTTTTAGGTGCGCAAAGACACACTGCGCACAGCGACGGAAACCATTTTAGAATTTAAGCAAATCGGCATCGACAGTACCAGGCCCCTACAACCGCACGAGTGGTCGACTGTGGAGAGCGGACAAATTGAACAGCTGGGCGGCGGCCATTAGAGTGGTAAACTGACACGTGGAGTTCGAATGTTTATACATCGCTTTTGGTTATAAAATACCTTCCCTTGAGTTAGGTCACAAACATAATGCCTCATTTAAATACGTTACTACAATATACTTTTTAATTTATGAACAAACAGCAAATAGTCACTGTTTATGAATTTATCTTACGTACTACATGGAATCTGCCATAGCTAAAAGTTATGTACTGGACCCCTAGCATTTTTCGTAGTTCATTTACGATAGATGTACGCAAAATGCATCAAAATACTCGAAGATTTGCCCACTATATTAATACATATTTTCTGACTCTACCTTGCTTTAGATTTTATGAGGAGAAGTGCGTTATATATGGCATAGTGCTTTGGCAACTCACGACCAAATTATCAAGTTTCAACCTAACCTAGACCATGAAAACACTACCGATCAGCCAACTTTCTTCAAAATGATTAGAACATATAAAATGGTTTTCTGTCGGTCGGAAATGTTGCCTACTGACAGCGTGTAACCATTTTTGTAACAGCTGTGGTTTTGAGAAAGGAAACCTGCAAATAGATGCACAGACATTATGCTAATACCGTGTTACAAAAACATTTATTAAGCAAGTGCACTGATATACAAAACAACTTAAAATATTCACATATCTGTGAAATGTAATATTCGTTCCTTTCTCGAATTTATTTGTACAATTAATCGCTTCACGACTCTTCACATTGTACTTCGTTTGATTGGAACGTACAGACAGTAGAATTACGAGTGACAAATACTGTATGTACATCCCAACAAATATGCAACGTTGAATCAGGGTCTTCATAAACAACAGTACTACACAACACATCAGACTACAACTACTATAATGGCGTCCAGCCGAAGGTTCAAATTATCCCCCGACTGCAGCGCCATCAGTGAGTCTAGTTATTTTTTACAAGGTCTTTGGACAGTACGCAGCCAACTGGGCAAAACAGAAGCGATACAAAATTGAGTACCTATCAGCTGACTACTCTAACATAAATCAGTTACACAAACAGAACGAATAGAGACATTTATTCCCAAGTCTGAGACTATACTGTAAAGAGCACTAATTTTAAGAGTACATCATTAAGTTAAGCATACATAGTTTTAAGAAAAGGAGCGCATCGGCGCAAGTAAAATATAAGGAGCGTAGAAAACGTTAAATTTGTAAATTAACATATGCTAGGTTTAAATTAAGTTTCACAAAAGAGAAAACTATCAAAATGGTCTACAGTGACCCTCAATTATCTTTAATTACTTATTTAACTTGGCGTAAATTACAGTGGCTGATGTGGCTTCTGAATAATTATATAACAGAAAAATTATTGCGTTTCAGATTTTAACTTACGTAGCAAATGTGAATACCACGATAATTGACGATCGGCGCTAGTATTACGTAAAAAGGGGATGTAACAGATGAGACTTCTGCAGTTCTGAGTGAAGCGTTATGTGCTGTTATGCGGCATCGCGTGCGTTCATTACCTTGATGGTGTTTAGGCAGCGTCAGGGGGGCTGCGGGCGGCGCAGCTACACACCTCGTCGTCTCGGAAGCAACTCCCTCCTAACTTCTCCTTACTACAATTTACCGAAGTTGGTTTAAAAAAAAGCTATCTGGCTGTGTTTTCAACTGACCAATCCGCCTACAAAAATTCTGTCTATCCAATGAGAAACGTTATACTTTTCGTGGTGGGGCAATGTTTATAATGTTTGCTATGTCATAGAGACATGAGAAAGTCTCACGCTAAAACTTGCAGCTGGTGTGGCCCTTTTAGTGTTATCGTAAGATCTATACTGTTCTTCTGGAGGGCTCTATCTTTTAACATGGGCTGGGGGGTTGTTTTGGCTGTCGGCTGGCGACGTGGGTGTCCGTCCCTTATCGTAGGGACTCCTACCCTACACGATTCTGCTCTCAGCTTCTATTCTCGTTTCTCCCCTCAGAACTGCGTCTGTTTCACGGTGCAAAGGTATGACATGCATTTAGGCGTTCTTGTGTTAGTCTGTGGTATTCCATTTGCTCACTCATTGATCGTATTACTTTGGTTAATTTAATGTCAGGATTTATTCGGAGCTATGTGACATACTGTCGGATTTGCTATCATGTCAGGGTTTTCATGGAAGGTGTTGGATTTGTCTGACACCTTACAACTGAAGTAGGGAATTTTGCAAATCAGGCTGGACATCAGACTATGATGTAACTTTATGTGTGATTTCACAGTTGCAGTGGTGTCAGAACACATAGTAGGTGCGGATTTTTGGGCACATTATCAGCTGTTTCCCAACATGGTGAATACGTGGCTTGTCAACGGCATCAGTGAGTTAAAGGCTGCATGTTTTCATCGAGATGCAGCAGTGCACATGGCTAAACTTGTGCAAGACCCGAATGATTCACACACAGATCTGATCCCTAGGAGCATCAAAGCAGATACCACATGACAGAGTGCATCACATACAGACTCCTGACAATCTATGCTCTTGGCACCATATCAACTTGCCATAGCAAAAGCAGAATTTGATGGCATGATTAAAGGAGTGAACAGCCCCTGGTTGTCTCCACTACACTTGATACCAAAGAAGAACAGCACATGATGCCCTAGTGGTGATTATCAGGCCCTAAATGCTAAATCAGTCCACAATCATTACTCTGTATCATTACTTTGGAATTATAATTATTGCATTATATGGTGTGACTGTATTCAGTGTCTTAGAGTGTGCAAAGTCATACATGCAGACTCTGGTGGCAGAAGCACATATACAGAAGACAACCATAATCCCTCATTTTTGAGAGTCTGTTCATGTGTCTGGCCTATGAAATGCAGTGAAAACGTGGCAAAGGTTCACAAACTCCATGTTACAAGGGCTAACCTTTTGCTCGGCTTACCTTGATGACTTTGTCTGCTCTACCTCTCCAGAGCAACATCAGCAGCATCTTACAAAAGTGTTCACAAGATTGGAACACATGGTGTCCTTCTAAACTCTGCAAAGTGTGTCTTTCACCAGGTACAAGTTAATTTTTTGGCCACAGGATCACATCGTCACACTCGCTATCCTTGCTGGAGAAAGCTGAAGCCATCCTGGAGATTACCCGGCCAAAGATTGGCAAGGAATTGTGTCATTTCCTCACCGTCCTCAATTTCTATCGCTGACTTTTATCTCGCGTGGCAGATTTGCAAGAGTCATTAACAGCAGCACTCGCTGGCCCAAAGGGTGAGGGAACTCACCAGTTTCTTTGCTAGATGAAAGGACCTCGGCTTGCAAAGCAGCCACGTGGAGTATATTTCATATGGCATTACTTGCATACCCGGAACCAAGTGCACCATTAGCACTGGTAGCTGACGTGAGTTGGACAGTAATCGGTGTAGCATTGCAACAACTGCATGATGGAGCATGGAAGCCTCTAGCTATCTTCTTGCACAAGGTTCCTTCATCTCTACAGAAATGGTGTACCTACGTCAGAGAGCCTTTGGCAATCTACAAAGCCATTAAACATTTCCGATCTCAGCTGGAGGCCAGAGAACTTACCATCTTTACCACCCAAAAGCTGCTCACATATGCATAACATGAATTGTCACCTTGACAGCACAATCAGTTGGTCTAAAGTTCTCAGTTCAGCACATTTCTGGAATAGACAATATAGTATCCGACTGCCTCTCCCATGTTGGCAGCATCACTTGTTTGATGTATTTCACAGAACTCATGGTGGGACAACAATAAGACTGGGAGCTGCTTGAATACTCTAAATCATCATTCAAACTCCAGATAGCAGAGATGCCTCGCATTGATGCCAAGTTGTACTAATGTGTGCCCAGCAGCAAACCTTGCTGTTTCGAACCCATGGTGTTCAGGAGGTGTGCTTTCGATAGTATACATAACCTGTGCCATCAGAGTGTTCTTGTGACAACACAACTGGTCTCCAATCATTTTGTGTGGCCAAGAGTCAATGAAGACTGCCGAGATTGGGCACAGATCTATATTAAATTACAATGCAGCAAAGTCAACAGACATGTGGATGTGCCAGTGGGCAACTTTCTGGGTACAACTGGTGGATTTGCACTCATTGATATCTATGTGGTTGGCCCCTTACCTCGATCGAATGGCTAACATTATGTATTAACACTTTCGCTGCGGCTGACGCTTATAAACTTCACAACGAACCATGAGCCAGTGCGGCTGATGCTTATAAGCAGCTTCGTTGCAGCATCTAAGCTAGCATCAAAGCGTGTAAACTTTTGTTTTGTGTGGTCAGTTGTCGAACGTATATTGTTCGTAATGCCGGCTAATGGACCGACACCTGGACCTTCCAATGCGAAAAGGACCAGGAAAAGTGTTAAATTGACAGAGGAACAGTTACTTAGTGTACTAGACGAATGATTTTCTATGTAGTGAGGACGAGGCATACCACGGAGATTGTCACTGAAGAGGCTGCAGAAGAATTGCAGAAAGATGATAGCGTGGAAGCACAGCTTTCAAATCTGTTTCGTGACAGTTCCGAATATGACGATACGGATCACGACGATTGTGTAGAAATCTACAATGAAAAAGAGCCCGACCTGTCACACGGAGATAATCCAGGTGAGTCCTGCCATAAAGAACCACATAATATGCAGTATCGCCCATTTACGAAGGAAGGAGTTTTGCAAATTCATCCTGCTGGCAATTCTCCTATGGATTTCTTCAGAATATTTGTAACGGACGAATTGTTGCAACTTTTAGTTGACGAAACGAACGATAAGGCATGCCAAATATTGCTAAGTGAAAATACAAAAGAGGGATCTAGTATCTGTAAATGGAAACCTCTAAGTATAGGCGAATTACTAGTTTTCCTGGGTGTTTCGTTACATATGGCTAACGTTAAATATCCGCGATTACAAGACTACTGGAAGAAAGAACCGCTGTATGAGAATAGAGGAATAGCGACGAGTATAAGCAGAGGCCGGTATTTGATCATATTACGCTCTCTGCATTTTGCAAAAAATCCACTTCCAGGAAACCCGAAACCAAACGATCGTTTATATAAGATACGTCCTATATTGGATTATTTTAACACGAGAATGTTTCAGGTGTATTAGCCAGGAAGGGATTTATCAATAAATGAATCAATGATTCTTTGGAGGGGAAGATCGTCATTTTGACAAAACATAAAAAGCAAACGTAATAAATATGGCATTACGATGTACATGCTCAACAATCCAGGCAGTTTCATAAATAAGTGCTCTGTGTACACGATAATTAGTGGAGATATGGGGGGAAAAGGTCACGCTGAAAAGGTCTTTTGCATTTGATGGCAGAAAAGCTGCATGTTGGTCATCACATTTACTTGGACAATTATTATAACAGTTTTCTTTTAGCTACAACTCTGTTGAACCTAAAAACGCTTTCCACAGGTACCCTGAAATTAATTAGGAAATATACCCCGAAGACGTTGTATGGGCAAAACTTGAGAGAGGAGAGACAATTGCTCGGTATTCTAATGGAGTTATGGTTGGAAAATGGAAGGATCGATGGAGATTTCCTACATTTCCAAAGAACATCTAAATGTTATGAAGCAAGTGACAAATGCGCGCCAGCAAATAGTCATGAAACCTTTGTCTACTATTAGGTACAATATGTGTATGTCTGGGACTGATATACAGGGTATGTTACCGTATTATTTATGTGAACTAAAGACTATCCGCTGGCCGAAAAAACTATTCTTTCATGTCATTGAAACGCTAGTTTTCAGTTCTCTATATTTGTACAACAAATGAGGTGGTCCGTTCCAAAACTTGCCTTATCCATGATAGAAAATTTTACAGAAGACACAAGAAACTACAAACTTCTTAATGCCGACAGAAACTGAACTCTTTTCCTGCTAGGAATACATAATTTTAATAAATATAGTCGTGATTAATTGGGAATATTAGGATTAGACAAGTTTTGTTGCAGCACACTGCAAGTGCTTAGTTCATGTATTCAGGAATATACTTTTTGTGCATTTGTGATAGAGCTGATGCATTCAGTTTATACTCATTTATTAGAACTTAAAAAACACAGTCTACAGTAAACAATAATGATTCTACATAATTATTCATAGAGCAGGATTCAAATAACTAAGTCTGTCAAATCCTCATGAGTTTCACGATATTCATTGATTGTCTCTTCAGGGGAGTAATTTGTTTCTCCAGTATTGGATGCTAACAAATTCTTGTAGAAAGCCAGTTCTTCATTCACCTTCCACTCCAATCCAAAAATGTCTTTGTAGCAAATGCTCTACGTCCTTAATCTTGGCTGGTTTCAAGGGCACTCCTGAGGACACAACTTGTGGAACATCCATAGTCATCAAACATTTACCTTTCTTCATCACAGACCTTCCTGAACCACAGTCTACATTGTAATTCGGTTCTCCTTGTAATGTACCGTTTCCTTCAGACGTTTTGCACAAGATGAACCGCTTTGCTAAAGAAAATTTGAAATGCCAGCTACTTGGTTTTTTCATCATATTGTCAGCAGCTTTCTTCCAGTCTCTCACTGTGCAGTCCACACCCAATTTAGAAACCTGAGCACAAAATGCGAAAATAACTTCATACTCCTTTGGGTTGCAAATTACTTGCCTGGTCCTAATGTCGTCCTCTATTTGTCCAAAAACTCTGTCTGATGGCAGAAAGGAGTGTCCTGAAGTGGGGAATATCAGTTCAATACGCTTCACATTTGGGGGACTCACTTTTGACAGAAAATGTCACACTATCACTGTAGAGTTTCTATTCTGTCCTCCGCAGTTGAGGAGTTCGAAAAATCACGTTTAGAAAGTCTGTCAAATATTGCAGAGGATATCTCATTTGATCCCTTTTTGTATTCATGTTCCATCCACGTATATGTGAAAACATTTTGTACTGCCAATTCAGTATGTGAATGGCCCATGACAACTGTAACATTATAGGTGTATATCTGACGACTGTAGTAGGCAATTTAATCCGGTATTTTAGAATTAACTAGATTTTTTCTGACAAATGACATTGTGAGCATATCATCCCTTTTTTTCCTGCAGCTTTGTGTAAAAAGCTTTAGCTTTTAACTTATGAATCCTAAACTGAATAATAATCGAATTCTTTTCTGACATATCCTTTGCGTGCTCAATTTTTCCCTTAAGTTCAATGCATGTAGAACATGCATCTTTTACAAGTGAACCAACACCGATGTTGTAACCTGTTGTGAAAATGTTGCGAAAGAACCATCGCTTCACTCTCAGATCATGACAAACCTCTGCATTATACATCCTGTGTAACTTTGCAATGCTTAAGTTTTCGGGAAGATATTTTCTTTGCAACGATTCTCCTCGACAATAGTGACTTTCACAGCACTTCAAACGTTCAATAAAAGACTTTACAGATTGTCTCTTTGCATCGCACTGTGGCCTGTCTCTAGCACCACCTCTTTTCTCTTTAGGTATTTCACCGTGATTTCTGGCAATTCTCTGAATTCTATCTTCACTGACATGTAGAATATTGAGAAATGTTTTTCGGCACATTTTTACTTGAAATTTATCGGTATTTGCAAGTTTAACAAAATACTCCATAGCCACACTCTTCCTACTGCTACCTTCTTTTGCGCGTCTGTCTCTTTTAGGCTTTTCTGATCAGATATTGCAGTATAAAAGTGTCTTGCTCCATTTTATTGGGAGAGCTATGGAAGTTCTTACGGAACTGTTGAATGTTAACATCCTTAATTTCCTGCATTTGTATGTTGGTCCATTATGACTGCATTGTGGATATTGTGGTGGTTCCAATGGCCCATGCCTGTAACGATAAAAATAATGGCCTGAAAATAGCTCCTGATGTAAATGGGACATGAAGAGGACACCTTCGTGTTTCATTAAATCAGAGGAATATAATATTGTTACATTCCCGTTTTGCAGTGGCAGCTGCTGTGTAAGAGCACAAGAGCATGTGAACACCCAAAGTTTTGACACCTTGTGGATGTAGTAGTTATTAAATTCTTTGAATACTGTTAATAGTAACACAGAGTTTACGTCAATGCCACTAGGTGGCAGCACATTACGACAGACGTTTGCAAGATGTATGTCCCCCTTTGATTGACATAAATCCCGAGAGATGGTAGCACACTCATCAGATATGCCAATAATTTTTTTTTACTACCATTATTACTACATTATTATTCTCAGTGGTTGCAGTTGTATAAATTTGTACAGACCGTCATCATAACTGTTACAGAAAATGCTATTTAACACTGAGGTTTACCTGAATCAAAAAATTTGTATGGAGTAAATGTTGGGGCGATCTACTACAGATGATAAAGCCCTGAGAGTTTTGAAACTGCTCGTCACCATAAATTAAAAAAAAAATATCTGCGCAACCAATCTATTGTATAACTAAAATTTTTTGAACACCTAAAATTTATTTTCAGCAGCCACCACCGCCGTTTTGTTAACCTTTATACGTTCACAGATCATTGACACCAGAGCCTAAACCAGCAGTTAAACACACTGCACATATTTGACGTCTTTCTTACCTTTCATATTTTTCCTTGGTTTCCTTCCATAAAGCAGGATCACTTTTACGGCATCTTGCTTTGCCTTTTGGAGCTGGAGTAATTCTTTCTTCCATTGTAATCCTATTTTGTCACAAAACTGAATACGTCTTCAGACTTCACTGACGACAGCTGTAAAAACGCGGGAAAAATATCGCGCGTTTCCTTTGACTGGAATATGAAGAATTTCATTGGCTGGTAGGATAAGGCGACTATTGGAACGACACTTTGAGTAAATAAGGCAAGTTTTGGAACGATGACCGATTTTTAGCTAATGATTTCTACTAAGAACAACTTTTAAGTGAATATAGACTAGTCAGTCAATACGCCGGGTACTGAAGAAAATCGGAGTTCGTAAAAAACATTGGATAATACCAGTTTTGGAATGGATCGCCTCAAATAAAATGACGTTGTACGATTACAGAATCATCATTATAAAGGGCTTCCTTCCACCAATGGACATTCCACGAAATGTGCGCAACAAACATCACAAACAAACGTTGTACAAAAGCGGGAAACTACTACAGGGAAGAAGCAAGTTATGAGGAAGTGGTGTAAGACTTGCGCGGAACAAGGGAAGCGCAGTGATACACCATACGAGTGTACAACCTGGTCAGACGAACCTGGATACTACTGTATAATTTCCCGTAAGTAGCAAAAACGCGATAATACCGCTTATCAAAGACAACTTTTATTTCTTTTGACATTGCATGGTTTCTTTTTATGACGTGAAAGGTTTGAATTTCTTTCACGAGCACTCAGAAAATGAGACTTTTTGTGTCAAGTCGACTTATTTCTTATTGCGTTGTAAAACGTCCTCTTCAGTTTTTTGCGAAAGAATTTGTTGTGCTAAAGTTGTTTTAATAACCCTGCAATTGAAGCGATGGGGGACACGAGAGGTCTCCACGTAGGGTGTGATTCGCTTACTAATTTCTATGATAAATGTAGATGGCTAATTCTCTCATACCAGGAGCAAACATGCTACTAAATTGGCTACCTTTATCGGAGACAATATTAAAAATGCGCATTTGAAGTAAATATAATTTCAAATGAATCCAATTTCCTTCTTAAGAATCTGCGTTTTGGAATCCAAATTTTTCCTGAATGCAATGGATTTGTTGCTTCTTTGAATTGGCTCTGAGCACTATGGGACTAAACATCTATGGTCATCAGTCCCCTAGAACTTAGAACTACTTAAACCTAACTAACCTAAGGACACCACACATATCCATGCCCGAGGCAGGATTCGAACCTGCGACCGTAGTAGTCGCGCGGTTCCGGACTGAGCGCCTAGAACCGCGAGACCACCGCGGCCGGCGCTTCTTTGAATTATATATTTTTTGTTACATTATCAACAAATCACGAATATTTGAATGACGCCTGTGACCCCTATAGGTCTCAGACAGCAAGCAGACTTAAAAACATGACTACAATACAGTCGAAGCTTATTTGAAGTAATGCATCTAAGGTGTCATTATTAAGTCAGTATAGAACATGATCCTACAAGGTTTTGACGTCAGCCTGTCGTTCAGGTGTGTTTAGGAGCATCGGCTCCGAGCGGTACCTGCCATTTCAGAGTGTTACCGGCCCGCACTCGCATCTTACCGGGCCGCACTGGATTGTTGCGCACCTGCACCGATGCCGCAGCGGAAGCGTTAACAATGACATGGCAGTCCTGATGTGGCATGATGCAAGTTGAATTACAGCCCCGCCAATGATTTGCTTGGTCTGAGAAACATTTAAAAGCCAGATTTGGACTTCAGCTGCCAAACTTGTGTAAGGTGAAACGTTATTCCTGCCAGGTAGTGTGTGGATCCACAGCCCTTGTAATTACCCAACTTGACAGATTGTGATTTTTATTTGTCAACTGAAAGACCACACAACTACATCTGGCATTGGCAAGTATCCAGACATGACACTGGTCCTATGTATGCACACCAAGTCCTGCACAAACATAATGCTCTGCTCAGATGGCATCAAACCGCCATTACAGTCACCTTACTTAGGATCATGTGAAGTGGTACAACAAGGAGACCACATGCCTCACATTATCGTTGTAGGGTGTATAATAATTGTATGTTATTTATGGTTGTTCACAGCAGAAAAATTCGTAAAGACTTATTATAGGTTAAGTGAACATTTTGGAGACTGACATGTTAAGCAACAATATTCGCAAGCAGAAGCAGTCGAACAAAGAAAGCTGGCATGTGTGTCGAAAATGGTCACCTTTCTGCCCAACGTGAGAAGGCCGATGACCAGCAGAGTTTGTGCAGCAGCAGTCCGCACTTCGACAGATCGACTGAGCAAACAGGCAATGCTTCCAAGGAGAACAACGACCAGTGCAATTTGCACATCAGTGGTCAATGCTCCAGTAACTGTCAGCATGTGCGATGTATGTGACGATGCAAAGCCAGCTCATGTGTCAACATTGGTCATGTTTCCTTCCAACCTGAGAAGCATAGACCGACAACTGAAGAATCAATCGCTGCCCTAGAAACTTTGTGACACCGAATGAATACCTCCGACAAAAGGGCGTGAGGAGGTCCTTCGAGAGGAGAAAGGAGACTCGAAGAAACATTGCCTGGTTGACCGGACCAATGGTTAGTCAGCGGATGTCATACTTCACTACGACTACACTACACTACTCGACAGAAGATGATGATGGAATTGCGCTAATAGGGCATTGCAGAAGATGCCATCCTAGATGTTATCAGAAAGAAATTCATGTGGTACTTATCCCAGTGGCAGAGGAGAATGAAGGGACAGTGACCTCATCAAATGAGTCACCTTTGAACTCTGAGGTTGTTGAACTCCACCAGAAGGCGCCAAACATGAGGGTTGTTGGTTCGATTCCAGGATGGAGAACTCATGCCATTCTGTAGCAGCTTGTTAATAACGCAACGAGCGAATTCACAAGGAGAAGACCACGCCACCGTCGCAATGAGCGACGGGTGTGGTACTGAATGGAAAAATATGCCATGAGCGTACATCAGCGGTCACCGGAACCTGCTGGCTCTGACCCCGCCGCTTTGCTTCCACGAGAAATTGAGCGAGTCAAAACACATTGTATTACTCTGTTTGTTTAAAGGGTCTTGTGTCTCAATAAATGACTGTCAGTGGAACCACCAATATTTCTCTCGCACCTCACCCACTGAGCCAAGTAAAGAACCTATTCCACAGCCCACGAAGTGTCGCTTTCTCTCCCGCCATCCCCGACACAATAATGACCTTTGCTCCCCTCTGTCACTGACACTGAATATCTAGTGTCACTAAAATCCAACCTGCTACATCATTAATGGCAAAACCACTTCAGTCTCACTGCACCATGTGAAACCTGCATACCTCTTTCAAGACGAAATTCCAACTAGGACAACACAGCATGATCCCAACACAGTTCCAACAGCTTTGTTGCTGCCAGCTCAGCCAACCATCGATGTGAAGTAACCATTAGAACACACAACATTATTAGGTCAGCGAGTCAATTTCCCTACGAGGTTTTTGGACATGCTCCACTTTCTTGGTGGAGGCTGATGAGCACACAATGCGACACTACAGTGCAGTGCAAAATGTGAGGTTTTCGTGCATAATTTTGTAATGCTTCTGAGCCAACTGCCAGAGGCACTGCATTCTACGACACTTTTGGGGGTACTTCCATTGTCAATTAGTTATGGAGTTACATTTGAATAATGAATATTCTAGACGTTGGGTCTGTTCTACTTCCATGTAAAATGCCTCAATATAGTTTTCATCGTCAACTAGCTGCCTTTGCAATTGAATAAAGTGTTTACTGATTATGACGTATAGAGTCTCTTTCACTGTGTTGGTGGTTAATAGTACTCACATAGTCATTTGTTTAGACAGCTGCAGACTCAAGGCTACTCCAACAAAAGATTCCGATCAGTAACATCTAAAACAGAACTTAGGTAAAACTCTGTGTTACTTGTATGCCCTTTTTCTTGTAGATAAGAGAATAGCAAAACACAAGTAATAGTTACTGTTATCTACAAGATAAAACTTAAACTATGTTTCATATGATCCCTCTTCATTGGAATCACTTGGAAAGCAGAGGATGTCAAAACAGAACAAACTCAGCTAATATATTTCATCACCCCCCAGCACCAGATCAAATAGATTTTGTTACTTTGCTTAGTTCTTTGCCATAAACAGTCCACAATGTTTTTTTTTTAATTTTTTATTACCATTTCCCTGCTTGTCATGGGATCAACTGCTCATAATTTCTCTATTGCAGAATTATAAGCAGCTGCCTTATCTTGATCACTGTATTTCCTGCTCTTAATTTTCTATAAACATGTGTGACTCCTCTACATTTCAATAAATTCAGTAATGAACTCTCTAGAGCACTGGCATGTATATGATATATTAAAATGTACTATACACACACAGAAGAGAAACACTAAAATGGTCAAATAGCTGTCTCAAACATGCCACAGATCAGATTTGTGGCGATCTTTTCACACACTACGATTCATCTGCACAGGTGAGTTTGATGCCCAAAGATTTGTGCAATTTTGCTCAAACCCCTAATTCCAACTTCCAGATTGCACACATATCATATCTACACAACTTTCCTGCTCATACACAACAATCTGTCTGCACATATGTAATGTGTGCAGACATTTGCACATTCTTTGTCTCATTTATATTAATATGTTGACAGCCACACACATGATGTTTTACTGCCGGGCCTGCCCAGACACATGATGTTAAGGCATGAGGCAATGCTGTGGCCGTCAATGGCATTGTGGTAGACAATGTGTTAATGATACACTTCAGAAAATGCAGGCAAAGCCATGTTATATTGTATATATTATATTCATCAAAGGAAACCCTATACACAGCTACTGAAAAAGTTCTCACATATGTCCAATCCTGGTTGACAGGAACATTAATGAGACGAATTACATGCAAATTGGGGAAATAAGGCAAAATAAAAGTCTAAATATGAAGTCAAATGATAAAAGTTTTAGAAACAGAACAATCTACAAACTACTTGGTATTAATGTTGACAAAAACTTAAATTATATGGACTATGTAAAGAAACCTGTACAGGGAGTCAACTATCTGTTTTGCTCTAAGAATTATCCTGAGTGTTTGCACCACGTAAGTTCCTTTTTAGTAAGGAAAAAACACTAACTGATCTGACCTGTACTGTGTGAGTGAGTGGAAGACATTACATGACCCATACACTGGCTGAGAATGTTGTATCTTCCCCATATTAGTTACTTGTGTTGAGAGTGTGATAACAGTAAAATACATGAAAGTTACTCTTGACTTAACCAGATTGCTTTCCTACCATAACAACTTACTACCTTCTGCATGCCAAGGTCATTCTCATTTGTTACTAATGCTATTTTTGTAGAGCTAAAGAGACTGCAGTGTTCCATAATAATGACTGACTGACCCTACCATGCCATTGGCATGTGTCTGTATAACGTTTTTTTGCCACAGCAGAACAGTCAAACTGCTGAAAAATCAGAATAAGCAGAAACAGGAAGTTCATAAATGGAACTAATTACATATTGTGTGCAGTAGGGTTCCATTTTTTGGCTCACACTTTGTGTGTGTGTGTGTGTGTGTGTGTGTGTGTGTGTGTGTGAATCAACATTGTGACTGCCATGAGCAGAACATTATGCAAAATGACATGAGCCCGCCGGAGCCACAATCAAGCCTCACCCCGGATGCTGTGGCCAGTAGTCAATGTGTTAATCAAAATAGTAATATTACCAAATGCCAATAGTTTTGTTTGAAAATGACAAAAATTTCAATAAATAGCAAATTAAATGTAGTTTTAGAAAGAGCTGACAAAATTTTCATCAACATTTATAACTGGCTTCTACACAATTCACCCTTCTTAAAATTGGAAAAAAACTTCCTATATGTAATTCACAAAATGCAAAAGGTTGTCTCTAATGACCTCATTGTCAACAGGACATTAAACCCTAATTTTCCTTCATTTTTTCCCAAGATGTTGGCTGTGTCAAACTGTTGAAATGAAATTTGATGATAAATCCAAGTTTGAAGCTGAATGAGTATGCAACAAACCTACTGGAATACAGAGATTAGGTTAGGTGTACCTTTTGTTCCAGTGGATTCACAGCGAGGAGATTCATCAGGATGTTGAACAGTCAGAAAAATATGAATAAACAATCAATACAGGTTGATCAAACCTGAACACATCTGCCTGGTGGGGAGTACATTTCCCCATCCATGGCAATGGCTTAGTCTGTGTAGAACTCTTGCACAGGTAGCATATGTTTATGTGACAATACAATATGTTGAGTGAAAGTGTTTCAAGTCAAATGGAAAAATGTAGGTATTCTATTTACCACAGAGTATTCATGTACGAGTCTGAAGTGCACACTGAACCACGTTCAGGTTTCAAATCGAGTATGATTTATTGATTGATAAACAAATTTAATGAAAGGGGAAGTGTTCTGGACAGGAAATAGACAACCACATACAGTACTCACAGAAGAAGCTCTGGATAATATCAGGCATGCTATGGAGAGGTCTCCTACAAAATCAGTTCAATATCTTTCTAAGCAGATGAGAATTTCTTATGGCTCTATTCAAATAGGTACAAAGTTACTGAGTTTACAACTCTATAAAATAACTAGTGCAAGAATTTAAACCAGACAATCCTGCAAAAAGACTGCAGTTTTGTGAATGGATTCTGAATAAGGTGTATGATGGAGAAACTGCCTCTCACCTAGTGGATAAGTTAATGAACAAAACTGTTCCACTAAAGTCATACTGGGGTATGCAACCTGAGTTTGTTTAACTGAATCACCTTCCTACATTGAAGTTCCACTGCTCCAGGTGTGAAAAAAAGGAGTACTCCATGTTAATTCTAAACGTAAATAAGGCTCCACACTTCCAGCAGCGGTTACTTAATAAAAAGGAAATTGCACTGGAGTGCAATTGGAAATGATTCACCATACCCTCTTATATAATACAAACGATATAACTGATAGAATATTCGGTAACATCAGCATGTAGCTTTCAGAAAACAGATTAATGCTAAACTGCAACAAAACAAATGCATACAGTTAATGACACACAACTTTTTTACAAGCAAAATTTCATTGTCCCAAGGTAGTCAGTAAGGTCAACCATTTTAAATTATTAAGGCTGAGGGTAGATGGGATGCTTCCTTGCTAGTATCACATTCAACATCTTGTGCAGAAACTGAATGCTGGTATCTTCACTATAAGAGAAACTTCGCTTAGTTTCACTCTATTGTGTTGTATGGTGTGGCGTGTCTTTCCATTTCTGGTTAAAAGGGAAATGTACCTTTCAAGATGGTATCTGTCAAAGAGTGTTTTATGATTTCCCTCTGTATTCTATAGATTCCGAATTCCTCTATAACACTAAATAAAATTTGTCTGTCAGTACAGTCATATGCTTTTTTTGAAATCTACAAAAATTTGACTTCTTATCGCTCTAGTTCTCAGAATGTTCTTGAGGTTAAATATCTGTTCCATGCGTGACTGCCTTTTCAGAAACCAGCTTGATACACACCAATGATGTGACTGGACTGTTCTGCAACTCTTCTCAGCAGGACTTTTGGGAGTACCTTATAAGCACCTGAAAGTAGTAAGACCCTCTTTAGTTCTTTGGATCCATTCAGTTACCTTTCTTATGGAATGACTGTATGAACGCATATTTCCAGTCTTTCGATATCTTTTCAGTCTTTCATATTTGTTCTACAACGCAACTTATTTCATCCTCATTGACTTAGCCTTCAGTCTTCCACACTACTGACACAAATTATCTTCACATGGTGCTTTATTATTCTTGAACTCCTTGATTACTTGCCTAATTGCACTAAGACTTGGCAGTCTAGAAGTAAATTAGTGTGGATTTGTTTTTGAGCATCCATCCTTTCTGAAGCTCTTTGTATTTTAGCAGCACTTTGAAATACTCTGCCAACTGTTGACACTTCTTTTTTGTTGTTAGTTACTATGCTTCCATCCACGCACCTCAACCACATATTTGGTGGTTGATACCCCCATAGCTCCTCGTTCAAGATTTTTTAATATTCCCTGGCATTGTTCTTTTTGAATCTACTTCTTCTTCTCTGCTCTTAACAATCTTGGCCATTGCTTTCCTTGTATTCTTGAAATATTCCCATTTTTCCTCAGTCTTTTTAAAGTTCCACTTCTTCAAGCATTTTAATGTTCTTTCGCATGCTTCACGACACTTTTCATTCCACCACTTGTGCTTCAGTTCTCATGGAGGGTTTACTAAACTTTCAGATGCTTTGGTTCAGGATTCTTCCATTTCTTCCCAGCTGTTCGTCTTCATATTAGACAAAATTTTAAGTACTTATATTTGTTTTGATCTGATGTGTCTGTGTCAGTTGTAGGTTTCTTGCTTCCTTTAAGCTTTGGCCTGTTCTTACTTTGGTCTCACACAGGTAGTGGTGTTAATCTTGACACTCTTTCTCACTTTGATGTTTAGTGTTTCTTTTCAGTTTTGGCTTGTTACTGCAGCATGATCAATTTGGAAATCCCCTCGTATTGTGTAGGAAGAACCCCCACAAATTATTCTTCCTTGGGTGGGCTTTGAAGTCTGTAGACACAAATTACAGGTTGAATTGTCTACCCATTTTTATTGGTCCATATATATGTCAGGTAGTCTCCTGGTATTGTTCTGTATCTTTTTCTCCTACCCACTTTAGCACTGCAGTCACCGAGCAAGATTCTTATGTAATCGTGAGGAATTTTTGTTTCACCTTCAAAAATTTCCTAAAAGTCATCCACTTTTTCTGAGTTTTCTGGAGGCACTGCATTGATAATAGAGTATGCTTTATTTTCAGACTTAAAGGGAGGAAATGAGCTCCTCTCTGATAGTGATGTAACACTGATGATGGATTCACTTTTATTCTTTCCGACTACAATGGCTGTACCTAAAATAATAATGTTTCATCTATTTTTACTGCAGGTTCTATCTTATCGAATCTGTACCTTTCCAAATCCATTGAGCTTTGTCCAGCTATCTGGTCTCTTGCAAAACACTGACCAGTTGCTCTAATTTCCCCGTTTCCAAGAGTGTATAGATATTAAGGGTTCCAGGTAGATATGTTCATTTGGGCCATATTTCTGTGTTGAGTTTCTGGGAAACTTTGATTCTTCTCTACAAGATGTTTCAGACACTCCATAATCTGACAGCCTGATTGAACCAATCATGACAGTGGAGGGGAGGGGAGGGGGAGGGGGGACGTCAGTTTCCAGTAACAGTACATAGAGTGGTTATGGCCAATTCTTCACATTTGAAACTGAGGTTGTAAGCCTCAGAGTTAATTTTAAGCGCCCCTAACCTGGAGAACAGGCACTGCTTGGTTTTTATTTCAGAGCTTTGTCTCATGAGGTTTTGTACTACCTCTAAAACTAGAGTTGTTTCATATGACAACTCAGCCATTCTAATGGTCTCCTTCTCCAGCTTCATTGCCAATGAAATCTTTGCTGTGGCCCTGGCAGGGGCTCCTACAAGGTATTATCACCCAGGTCACATTAACCAACATTTCTTTACTCAGATGCTATTCCTTACCCTCCCCTTTCTCAACTGAGATTTGGACCGAATATGGCAGAGTTTTTACAAATTTTCTAATCAGCATTCTGTAAATTGAGACTCATTTAATGGCCAAATAGCTACAGCTTGCATCATCCCATGCAACTTCACAATAAATGAATAAAACATAATGAATTAAATTAAATGTGCGATGCCTTTATACAGTGTGCTCCATTTACCTAATGATCGAACACACAGCGCAGTAGATGGCAGACATCAAACACACTGTTGCCTGGCAAATCAGATATCATGTCACACGTCTACTACCATAAAACTAAATTTAAAATAAATGCAAATAAATTTTGTACAAGCAAAGAGACACTGGAACTGCCTGCCATTGTTTTTCGTAACTTTCTACCATCTACCTGATCTAATTCTCAAAGAGAAATGGAATTAATTGACTTGCAGACATAATCCTCGAGTTCCTGTAATGTGTGCAGATTTGCTGAGTATACTTTATCCTTTAGAAATCGCATGGGGTTCGGGACTTCGAGTGGGCCTGATATTATTGCTAACAACTCTATCATGGAACACATCGTGAATCGAATGTGAAGAAACATTGGCGTAAGAGCTCTTGCTGAATCCCGTTGAACAAACATGAAGCTTTATTCTCTTTCATTCAATAAATTAAAAAATAGCTGCAAAATATTTTGCATATATCTTTCATGGTCAACTGTGTCATAAAAAAATCAGACCTGTTATTCTGTAACCACTAACTCCGCACCGCACTCCTATTTTCTGATCTTGAAGGGATTCCTAAGGGAGCAGGATGCTAGTGCTCCGAAGTCGAGAATTTTGCGAATTACAATACCTGTTTAAATGGAACCAAGCCTTTTCTGGAAACACAAAAAGGTGAGGAACGATTTCACCACTATGCACTTGTTTCAAAACCCATTCACAAATCCCAACCCTGTGTGTTGGATCACCAGGTTTAAGTTCTTGCTCTATGGTTACTTTATAGGGCCTTAGCCCAAGTAAATTAACATCTCTTTGTACAGATGTGCAAGAACTTTGTGTGTGCTCTGAAAGATGTCTAATAGACTTTTTATGAGAATTTTCCAGGCAATATACAATGTCACTGAGATGAGCTCCTATGAGCACTGTACATTGTAGTTTATGCTGCTTGTCATGAACACTTCCTGTTTCACAAAATTTATTCACTAGTTTGTGAATGGCATAACGAACTTGAATTCAGACATTTGGAAACTTCTGTTCAAACAAACTCTGCACAATACAATACAAGCAAATCATAAACAAACACTCCTTGTGGAATGGAATAATTGGGTCTTGCCATCGTTGTATTTGCAGATTTCACTGCTACATTTATGACGTTTGTTTCACTGACAAATTGACACTGGCCAAAAAGGCACATAGTGTGGCATTAACAGAATAATATGGGACCCATTTGACCAGCATGTGCAGCTCTAGTGGCTGGCAAACATAACCATGCATGTGCGGTCATCCAAAAAATGGAACACCCTTTATGAATGGTAATATGTGGTACAAAAAGTTGCAAGGAACACGGGGCAGTAATCGTGTTTTGGTACAAGTAAAACTGAAGTCTTTTATAATAAAAAGAGAATTTCCAAGCATCTTCAACAACAGTAACATTGTTAAGCAATAAAATTAATTTAATATGTTCTGAACTAAATGTAGTACAAGGAATAAAAAGATATATCAGTTGTTCCACAAATACTCTCACAATTTAGTTACTGCAAAACAATGACATTTGCAGAAGTCATCAATGTAATGATACAAGAAACAAAAAAATTCAAAAAATTGTACTACTAGATAAGCAACTAGGAAAAAGAAGTGCTACTGTTGCTGCTGCTCCTCCTCCTCTCAACTGGTTTTTTCCCTTTTATTTATCTACTACTTCATACTAAGGATGCATCAGCTTTCATACGGAATTTTGCAGAAACTTATAATTATGGAATAAAGAATTTTATTCCTGTGGTTGAAGCTATTTCTGACATACACATGACTACCAATAGGCTAATCATCTAATGTATGTTTTGCAGACCATCCAAGGACAAGATTGTTTCCAGAATAGGCTGTGTAGTGTACTCCAAGAAGTGAAGATGACGAAGAATGGTAAGAAGTCAACATCCACGTACACCTTAAAATTGTAGAAATCAGTTCAGTAACACATTCACAGCAATAGTTTTCATCTATCTAGATAAATGAAAATCTATGCCAAACCAGGATCTTCTGCTTATTCCGAGCAGTTGCCTTAACTGTTTGGTTCATCTGAGCACGTCTGAAAGAGTGATGCAAACCTGCAACATCTCCAATGATTTGATCCTTTTACTGCCTAATAAACTGGATGTTCTCCAATGATGGAAGTGAGAACAGCAGCAAAGAGGATTGGACTTAGAAGAGATTCTGGTCTAAATCACAGACATGGTGATGTTATTAACCATGAAAACATTGAAATCAATTAAATTAGTTCACTAATGTAGCCATATTGTTCATCTGTAGTGATAAATGAAAGATTCTGCTGTGAGGAATCTCAAATCATGGTCTCCAGCGTGTTATAAGAAATCACTTTATAAATAATTAGACCACATATGAGAACACTATTTGAGGATAATATTGGTGATTTTGACATGTTAGCGTTCAAGATCTCAACATGTACAGATATTTTAATTTTCAGGTATGGAAAGTGTAGAAACAAATATAATAATGGTGCTTCACTATGAACCTATTATGCTGTCATAACAGGCAGAGAGGTGCTACTCCGATGTGGCGCATCCCCAGGTGGGGCGCATAGGAGGGGTCCTCACTGGCTTGCCAGCGGACTTGAGCGAAATGAAATAGATCTCACAGACCAAACACAAATCTTATGTATTAACACTCCAGTTATATCTTGAGCAATCTTCGGAAAGCTCCGCCATTCCAACCTTACAAATTTTATGGATTATGAGTGGAAAAGAAAACAAATTACCCAGGGAGTAAAAGCTCTCGACCTCAGGTTGCAAGCAGGCATTTCGGATTCTGGGGAGCCAGGACTTCCTGCTCGTTTTATCGAAAGAACCTGAAAAACTCAAATTCTAGAAGAAATATAATACAGGAACACTGAGCATTAACTCATTGATAAAAACAGGGAAACATCAAGAACTGACCGAAGCACTTTAATACCGTAATATCCAAATTCTGGCGTTACAAGAAACTCACTATACTGATGAAAATTCTTTTGAAATGGGCAATTACAGAATTTATAAAGGAAAACCAGCAGAGTATATCTTTGAAAAATGCCCTCTATTAGATACAGCCTTTATTGTTAGAAGAAATATAATGAGTCCGTAACAAACTTCAGCTCTACATCCAACAGGCTCTCAACATTGATGATCAAATGTAAAAACAAAATGTATACACTAGTAAATGCTCATGCTCCAACAAATATTGACAATAAAAAGATCTGAACAAAGTACAGACTTTCTGGGAAGAAGCAGAAGACACCATTCAGAAGATTCCAAAGAAAAATGTCATAATTCTGCTCGGGGATTTTAATGCACAGCTCGGCAAGGAGAAGAAATACAAAAACATCATTGGAGAATACCCCGTGCATAAGAGGACAAACAACAATGGAATAAGACTTGTGGAACTCTGCCAAATCTTCAACCTCAAAATTATGACTACACACTTCAAGAAACATCCCAAAAAGATGAAGACTTGGAAAGCACCAAATCAACTCCTCAGAGAGTTCTAAATTGACCAGATAGCCATTTCTAGAAGAGAATTTAAGACAATTCAAAATATTAAGGTACAGAAAGAAGCCAAAATAAATACGGATCACTATCTTGTGAAGTCTAAAACTAAATTCATCCCAAATTCAGGAAGGAATAATAAACCTATCAGAAAGCATTTTGAAACCAGGAATATTGAGGCAGATACTAAAAATTATTTCTAATCAAAATTACAAGGTGAGACACGGGACAAAATGAAGTCTTAAATAATGAAATCTGCAGAAGAATCTCTTCCAACCAAAACTAAACACAAGAATATCTGATGGAATGGAAAGAGCAATGAAGCTCTGGAAAACAGACAAAAGCTATGGCAAAAATTTAAATTGAATCAGACACAAAACAACCTAGAACGGTTCAGAGAAGGTAGAAAAATAGTCTCCTACACAATCAGAAATGAAGAGAGACTGTAGAAAGACTATTCTTTCAACAAATACAGGTGCACTTTACTCAAAACAAATCCAGAGTCTATTATCAATCTTTCAAAAGACACCTGAAAGGTTATGAACCACCCACTTTATATTTTTGAGACAAATCAGAGAAATTAGATACAAATGACAAAGAAAACTGCAACATTTTAGCATACTATTTCGAAGATCATCTTAACTGTAAGGCAGCTCCAGAAAAACCAGAACTCAAAACTCCAGAAGAAATCCCTGCAGAGTCACATCCACCAACTCTAAATGAAGTCCGGCAAGCTGTAAAATCCCTGCTGAACTTTTGAAACTAGGCGAGAAAAAAGCAGCACTACACTCGGTACAATTATTAAGGTAATTTGGAGAACCGAGAAGATCCCAGAAGATTGGAGGACGGCACTTATTCATCCACTTCACAAAAAGGGTGACAGATCAGATGTGAACAATTGCATGGGGGGGGATTTCCCTTCTATCCGTTCCATACAAGGTCCTTTCCAAGATATTACTAAACAGGATTGAACCAGTTCTCGATGCACAGACAGGAGAATATCAAGGTGGATTCAGAAAAGGGATGAGCTGTTCGGAGCAAATTATTAACCTTAAAAACATAATTAGAACATGTGCCGGTCAACCTCATGTTAAGACGTTTATTGATCTTAGAAAAACGTATGACTCCACAGACAGAGAAAGCATCATTAGAACTCTGGAGGAATTTGGAAAAGATTATGAGGGAGACATTGGAGGAATACACACAACAAAAAGTAAAGGGAATTTCTTTTGGAGGATCAGTTAAATGCCTTACGATACATGCACTAGCTTCTGCAGATGATATTGCTCTCTTATCCACAAATATAGCAGATCCAATTTAACAAATAGAAATCTTAGCAAAGCATGCAGCTAAATTTGGTTTACAGATATCACAATAAAAAAACTAACTTCATGTCTAAAAAATATAAGGAAATCAAAGCATTGCACACAATTACTGGATGTATCGAAATATTTGTGAGAAACAATAACGGATACTGGCATAGAAAAAGAAGCTGTCAAACTTCGAGTAGCTGAACTTAGGAGGGCACACATTTTATCACAGAAGCTGTACAACAAAAAATGCCTATTTCAAAATGTAAAGTTATTTCACTAAAATACAGTGACGAGAACAGAAGTTCAATATGCAGCAGAAACACACTACCTCAAGAACAAAGGACTAATAGATGAGCTTAAGGAGAAGGAAAGAGTAATTCTAAGGAAGATTGTTGGTGGACAAAAAATGGTGAAAAATGGGAAAAGATGAGAAATGAGATGATCTACCAATTTATTAAACCAGTCTCAACGGAAATGAGAAAGAGAGGGCTGATGTTCTTTGGCCATCTGGTGAGAATGAATGATGGCAGATTAATGAAGAAAATCTTCAATATAATTCAACACAGGAAAACACCCAACTCCTGGTTGCAAGGAATAAAGAAAGACCTCGTTGAACTGACTTACAGAAATGGATGCAATGAATAGGGACAAGTACAGAGACGCAATAACTGAATTCGAGGTTTTACTGGAGGCTCCAAAACCAAAGACCAGCTGGTAAAAATGGCAGGAGGCAGAAGAGCAGCCCAAAAGAAGAGAAAGAAAAAAGTGAACATGAAATAGAATTTGTAACGCGGTCCTTAGTTGGTCAATTCATGTAAATAAATAAATAAATAAATAAATAAATAAATAAATAAATAAATAAAGGTGCTTCAACATGCCGTGTGATTGACAAGACCAAAATGAAAATGTTTTAACCTGTGATTCACATTTAAATGAGTAAAATATTTCAAAACTAATCACATTGTTGAAAGCTGCAATCTACTGTTTCAGGGAAGAGAACAGAAAACTTTTTAATACATTAAAAAAATGGGGCAATCTGTGTCAGTCAACACTTGTTATTACTTTAACTTCTGTAAGTGCTACGAAAGTGCGAGATACTCCTAATTCACTCAAATTCCTCATTAAATTATTGGATCTGCTATACTTGACTGGGTAAGTTGGTTCACAAGTTGGAGTAAGACATACTACTCTGACATGCTAATTAATATTAACCATTACGATGTTTCAACTGGTCTTCAGACTGGCTTATAACTACTATTCATTTTTAAAGACACATTTGTAAGGGTTTCAAAAATAATCTGGCCACTTCCACCACTTTTGGAAGTGTCCCTTTCTTATTGCCATAATTGTTGATTTTAAAAAAGTAAAGAAGGAAGACTAGGGTCTATGGTCCCGTCAAAAAATGAGAAGATTAGAGACATAGCACAAGTTCAGATTGACGAGAGAGAAGGATATCAGCGATGTGATTCTGAAAAGCACATCCTGGCGTTTGGTGTAAGTGATTTACAAAATCAACAGAAAACCTAAATCTGGATGGGCAGATGGAGATTTGGAGTGCTGTCCTCAAATGCGAGTCTGGTTTTCCTAATCACTGTGTCACCTTCCTTGGATTGTCGTCTTCAAAGACATCTAACGCAGACTAGATTTTCTCATGATGTGTTCCGTTATTTTTATTTCAAGGTAAAATCTACACTGTGTAAGATGTCATTCACATTATTAATTATTTCATTAATAATAGCAACAAAAAAGAATCATCAGTAAATTACAAGATAAAATCTGATAAAAGACAACATCACAACCTTTGAGTCAAATTTATTAATTTTTCCTTCCGATTCCGTAAGAACCATGAAAACTCACTGCTGATGTCTAAAAGTGTGAAATATAATGCTTCATTAAACAAGTTGGTCCTAAACCTAGTATGTCATACAATGACAATAGCATGTAATTTGTTGGCTCAAGTCACTGTTTAAAAATAGTTTATATCAACAGTGAAATAACTGGGTTATATAAATTCAGGGAGATTGCACACGAAGTGTTAATCAGTTATGTAGTCACAAAGTATTTAACTCCACCTGCACTTTGCTTATGAGCTTCAAACAATGAATTTTACATTAATTTTTGTTGTCAATGTTAATACAACAAAAGATTTACTACAAGAAAGTCCCTATTTTCAGGTTTTTTAAACTAGTTTTTAGTGATACGCAGGCTTTACTGGTTGCACACAGAAAATTTTGTTACTTGGGATTTTTTGAAATTTCCTGTGCTACTTGATGATCAGTGAGATGTCAGAAGAAAAAGAAGAAGAAGAAGAAGAAATAATCTCAGCGAGTATTGATTTGCCAGTCACTGAATTAAGCATTGTCTTTCATCAATGAAATGCCTATGATTTAGTACCATCTGCACAGCCTCCTACTTACCGTGACCACCCAGATTGCTTCTCCTGTCATGTGCTGTTGCTCACAGTCTGTCTTCGACAGCCAGAGACAGTGGTCGTGTGTGTGTGTGTGTGTGTGTGTGTACTTTTTGTCTTTTCCTGAAAGCTTACTTGTTTAGCAGTATTTTTGTTGTGCCTGTCTGGGAATCAACAGCACCACTATATGGTAAGTAGCTACACACATGCTACGACAGACATTCCCGACATCTTGAGGGATCGGCTATTCTGCCAGATATCAGTGTCATTCATGTTAGTTCAACAAAGTGACTGGGTATCTTTATCAGGGGCTAAATGAGGCTGCTTATTGAGTGGAACAGGTCCAGTATTTATACCTATTGCCTTCCGCCTCCATGGGTGATTTCACGTGTCCCATCTGCAGTCTACTCATTAGAGAAGCATTCCCTCCTCAGTTCAGTGTGCCAGGCTGAGTGCTGATGTTCCATCTTTGGTCCGGTACACTGGGGTTCTATTTTGGGGCCAGTGTGGTTCTAGGTGTTCTCTCTCAGTCCACTACGTTTACATCTACATCAACATACATACTTTGCAAGCCACCGTACAGTGCATGGTGCTTGGTATCCTGTACCATTAATGGTCATTTCCTTTCCTGTTCCACTTGCAAATAGAATGAAGAAATAATGACTGTCTATGTGCTTTCATATGAACCCTAGTTTCACGTACCTTATCTTCTATGTTTCTTGTGTGAAATGTATGTTGACATCTGTAGAATCATTCTGCAGTCAGCTTCAAATGCTGGCACCTTCCAATTTGAGTTCCCAAAACATCTCTGTAATACCTGTGTGTTGCTTGAACCTACCAGTAACAAATCTAAACCCCCTCCCCCCCTCTGAATTGCTTCAATGTCAATGTCTTCCATCAATCTGGTGCAGATCCCGAACCCTCTAGCAGTACTCAAGAATAGGTTGCACTAGTACCCTACATGGGACCGGACCTCCTTTATGGAGGAACCACACTATCTCAAACTTCTCCAACTAAACCGAAGCCAACAATTTGTCTTCCCTGCCACAATCCTCATGTGACCGTTTCATTTCATAAAACTTTACAATGTGCACCAGACACTTAAATGGTATGACTGCATCAAGTGGGACACTACTAATGTTTAATTTGAATATTATGGATTTGTTTTTCCTACTCATCCGCTAACTTACATTTCCCCACATTTAGAACTAGCTGCCATTCATCAGACCAAATATAAATTTTGTCAAAGTAATCTTGTACCCTTCTACACTTACTCAGCTTTAACACCTTACTGTACACCACAGCATCATCATTAAACAACCATAGATTGCTGTCCACCCTGTCTCCCAAATCGTTTACATATATAGAGAATAATAGCGGTCCTATCACACTTTCCTGGGGCACTCCTGAAGATACTTTTGTCTCTGATGAACACTTTTAGTCGAAGACAATGTGTTGGGTTCTATTACTTAAGAAGTCTTCAAGCCACTCATGTCTGGGAACCTATTCCATATAGTTGTAAACAGTCTGCAGTGGGGAACCGTGTCAAATGCCTTTCAGACATTTAGAAATATGGAATTTGCCTGTTGCCCTTCATCCATAGCTCACAGCACATCATTTGAGAAAAGGGTGAAATGAGTTTTCCACAAGCAATGCTCTCTAAAACTGTGCCGATTCTTGGACAGAAGCTTATCAGTCTCAAGGAAATTTATTATATTTCAACTCAGAATTTATTCAATAATTCTGCAGCTAACTGATGTTAAGGATATTGGTCTGTAATTTATTTCCTGTTAGAAGTATCTACAGGCATTCCCTCTTCAGTCTGGTGCAGTTCGAATCCTGCAATGCTACAGCTTCAGCTGCGTGTGCCTGGTACTCTGTCTGAAATTCGTTGCCCATGCCGTACTCTCAGTTTTGAGTTCTCCTGCTGCCCCAGTTGCTTTTTCAGCAACTCCAGTGCAGGATCCCAGGCTCTACTGAGTTGGTAACCAGTGACACGATTCATGAGGTTTTCTCTGTAGTCTCTCTTTATAACATTGTACCAGTATCCGGGGGTCAGTGCCAGAACCCTTGTCTCATCATAAATCATGGAATGGTTGAGTTTCAGACAGTGTGTGGCAATGGCTAATTTAGTTGTCTGCCTCAGTCTAGTTTTCCCCTTATGAACTTTGCATCTGATGTTTCTTGACTGTCATCTGTGACAATTATGTGGTTATTGTCTTAATGTGGTCTGCTACTATTTCTTGATATTTCATCCAGTCTTCTAAGTTTACTTTCCCCTTTCTTGATGGGTTGTAAGTCCCAAAGGGTAATATTGAATAATATGTATCTCTATTGCACACTTTTCTGTTCCCATGGGACAGTTGAGAATATTCCACTGTAGATCCATAGCGAGGTGAACACAAAGTTATATTGACATCAGATAAGCACTGTCCCACTCTCAGAATCAATGCTGGTGATCCACCATTCAAAACAAAAACCAAATGCATCAACAATTTCAAATAATGTGGCTATGTAACTATCTTGACAGTCACATCCACAAACATGGCCTTGGACATTAAAATCTCCACAAATAAGGTAAGGCGATTCTATCTAACTCATTAAATGGTGGCATTCCTTTCTTAGGATATCCATTCCTGGTGTCTATTTTCGACAGAGGCCTTGTTGGCCAAAAGCTCACTTTTCGACAGTCTTTTTGTTGTGCTGATTTGTGACTCAGCATCTCCCTTATATGGTGAGTAGGAGCTATCCTTTTCATAGTATTGTTACATTCCATCCTGGATTTTCCATTTTTCATACTTCAGACGTTTTGTTGTACTTGCCTGTTCTTATCTACAAACAAGGGTTGTACCAAAAATAAGGTTCCAATATTTCTTTACAAATAAAAAACATTGTTTATTGTTATTAATTTATACATCGTTGAAAAGCTTACACTTTTGTCTATTTATCAATATAGTCTCAATTTTTTTTGACACTTTTGAAGACTGTGCTCCAGCTTTTGTATTCTTAAGTCGAAGAAGTCTCCCTCCAACCTGTTGAGAAAGTATGTGACCTCTGCTCGGACTTCTTTATCGCTGTTGAAGCATTTGCCACCTAAGCATTCTTTTAGCTTGGGGAAGAGGTCATAATTGCTGGAGGCTAAGTCTGGGCTGTACGGGGGATGGGGCATAACAGTCTAACCAAATTTCTTCAAAAGCTCCTGTGTTTGACAAGTGGCGTGGGGTTCAGCGTTGTCGTGAAGAAGGGCTACTCCCTCCTTCAGTTGTCCACTCTGGCGATTCTGGATTGCTCGCCAGAGTTTGGCCAATGTTTCACAATATCTGTCCGAGTTTGTTGTCCCAGGTCGCATGAAATCTATGAGGAGAACTGCCTTCCAAATCCCAAAACACAGTCGCCATAACCTTTCCTGCCAACTGCGCTTGTTTGAATTTCTTTGGTGTGGGTGAACCGGAGTGACGCCACTGACAAGATTGTTGTTTTGTTTCAGGGGTGTAATTAAACACCCATGTTTCATCTCCCATGACAACAGAGTCCACCAACTTCTCCTTGTTGCCTCCCCCCCTCACACTGTTGAAGAAACTTGCGAGCATAGTCAAGGCGTTGCTCCTTGTGTCCATCAGTCAGCATCCGGTGATCCAGCGAGCACACACCTTGCGATAACCCAATGTTTCTCTTACAGTTCTTTCAGTGGTGCTGTGGGAAGCTTTAGGAATGTGCTGAACAAGTTCACGGACAGTGACGCTATGATCTTTGAGCAGCTCACTGTTGATCATCTGGACAATCGCATCTGAAACCGGCCAGCGGACTTCCACTCCGTTCATCATCGTGAACTTCCGTGCGACCCTCAGCAAAAGCACTGCACCATTTGCGGATGTGCTGAAAGGACATGCCCTCTTCACCATAAACCTCAGTCAGTAGCCGATGTATCTCCACAGGCAGCAACTTCCTTGCATGGAGAAACCGGATTACGGCTCTAACATCGCACTTGGCGGGAGCGGCTATCAGCACTTCCATCTCTGTCGGCTGCCAAGCCCACACTGAGCAGCTTAGCAAACTGCGGACGGGCGTGCTCGAGAGTGGGGGGACCTCTGCACATGGCACTGTTGTCGGCTTTAGCCTAGCACCTTCTCTCGAGGCTGTAGCTCAATGGGAGCATTAATTTTGGTACAACCCTCGTAACAGTCAGACAGACTGTATGCGAATGGCTCATGATGGTATGGACTCAGCTTCTTAAATATTTTTACAATAAAATTAATTGATGAAAAGAGGAAACTTAAAAATGAAGCAGTTGAAATGGAATACAACTGTTTAAAAAATGAGATTGACACGAAGTGCAGAACTGCTAAGCAGGAATGGCATTAGGACAAATGTAAGGATTTAGAAACATACTTCACTACGGGAAAGATAGATACTGCCTACAGGAAAATTAAAGAGGCATTTGGGGAAGAGAGGTATCAAGAACTCAGATGGTAAACAAATTCTGAGTAAAGATTGGAAAGCTGAAATGTGAAAGGTGTATACAGAGTGCCTGTACAAGGGACATGGATTTGAAAGCAATATTATAGAAAGGGAAGTGGACATAGACGACGATGAGATGGGAGACATAATACTTTGACAAGAATTTGGCAAAGCTCTGAAAGGTTTAAGTTGAAACAAGGCCCTGAGGGTAGTCAATATTCCATCAGAACTGCTGATAGCCTTGGGAGAGCCACCAATGACAAAACTCTTCTATCTGGTGCGCAAGATGTACAAGACAGGTGAAATACTCACAGACGTCAAGAAGAATGTAATAATTTCAGTTCCAAAGAAATCAGTTGTCGACAGTTGGGAAAATTACCAAACTGTAAGATTAATAAGTCATGGCTACAAACTAGGAATTATTTACAGAAGAATGGAAAAACTGGTAGAAGCCACCCTTGGGGAAGTTCAGTTTGGATTAAAGAGAAACATAGGAACATACGATGCAATACTGACCCTACAACATATCTTAGAAGATACGTTAAGGAAAGGCAAAGCTACATTTTTCAGCATTTTTAGACTTGTAGAAAGCTTTTGATAATGGTTCAAATGGCTCTGAGCACTATGGGACTTAATTTCTCAGGTCATCAGTCCCCTAGACTTAGAACTACTTAAACCTAACTAACCTTAGGACATCACGCACATCCATGCCCGAGGCAGGATTCGAACCTGCGACCGTAGCGGTCGCGCGGTTCCAGACTGCAGCGCCTAGAACCGCTCGGCCACTCCGGCCGGCTTTTGATAATGCTGACTGGAATACTCTCTCTCAAATTCTAAAGGTAATAGGATAAAATACAGGGACTGAAGAGCTATTTACAGCTTGTACAGTAACCAGATGGCAGTTACAAGAGTCTAGAGGCATGAAAGGGAGGCAGAGGTTGAAAAGGGAGCAAGGCAGGGTTGTAGCCTATCCCCAATGTTATTCAATATGTACACTGAACAAGCAGTAAAGGAAACTAAAGAAAAATTTGGAAGGAATAAAAACGTTGAGGTTTGGCAATGGCATTGTAATTCTGTCAGAGACAGCAAAGGACTTTGAACAGCAGCTGAATGGAATGGACAGTGTCTTGAGTGGAGGATATAAGATGAACATCAACAAAAGCAAAACAAGGATAATGGAATGTAGTTTAATTAAATAAGATTATCCTGAGGGAATCAGATTCGGGAACGAGACACTTAAAGTAGTAGATGAGTTTTTCTATTTGGGCAGCTGAAGTAGAGAGGACAGAAAATGGAGGCTGGCAACGGCACAAAAAGCATTTCTGAAGAAGACTGGAGCGTAACCATGTGTGTAAGTGAAACATAGACGATAAACAGTTCAGAGAAAAAGAGAACAGAAGCTTTCAAAATGTGGTGCTACAGAAGAATGCTGAAGATTAGATGGGTCGATCACGTTACTTGTGGTAGGGGATCAGTTGATAGGACACATTCTCAGACATCAAGGGATCACCAATTTAGTACTGGAGGGAAGTAAGGGGGTTAAAAACCATAGAGGGAAATCCAAGAGATGACTACAGTAAGGAGATTCAGGAAGATGTAGGTTGCAGTAGTTACTCAGAGACGAAGAGGTTTGTATAGGATACAGTAGCATATAGAGTTGCACCAAACTAGACTCCTGACTGAAGATCACAACAACAAACTCAATATGTAATATTAAGAATTAGCCCCATGTTGGTGAGATTTTGTTGTGCCTATCATAAACTTAGCATATCTGCTATATGGCAAGTAGGAACTATCCTTTTCATAATATTGTATTGTCTATAGTGAGTTGTGTGTGGATATGGATTATGTAAGATAGGGTGGATGGGAAAATGTTGCGGTATACATTTTTCTTGATACTCAATCGCTCTGCTGACAATTCCCTATACTTTTGTTGCCTGGATATTGTGTTGTACGAGTATGCTGTATTTGGTATTGTTATTGCCGTTGTTATGGTATTGGCTGCATTACATCAGGCAACTGATCTTGAGTTACAGGTGCACTTACTGCTTCCAACACCCATTGTTGTAGGGGTGGAAATTCCTTCTGTTATATATCATTATCTCTGCACATTTTATTGTTGGTGTTTATGAGATTGGCATGACTTGTCTGTAGTGAAATCAAACAGTAGAAAATCCAGGAATGGATAATGACAATATTATGAGGAGGACAGCGGCTGCCCACTACATAGCAGCAGATGAAGGCCTTTCTGGCTGAAAGTTTCCTTGCTAACAGTCTTTTTGTTGTGCCCATCTGTGACTCAGCATCTCCGCTATGTAGTGAGAAGCAACTATCCTTTTCATAATACTGTCTTTTCTGTAGTGAGGAGTGCACTGTGACAGTATACACAACACGGCACTTCTTGGATGCAAACATCTATTTAATGCAGACCATAGCATTTACGGCATCTAGTTTTGGTTTTGCACTGTGGGACATGATAGTTATATCATAAACAATCCCTGCATTGCATTACTGGAGCAATATATCTTTTTATTGAGTATCTCCTACCCAAGATCACCACATGACGCATAATATTTGTGACCTACATGAAAGTCTTGCAGACCAGTATTGGCACTTTCCGTGTGTATCATTTGATGCTAGTAACTACGTATTAACCCTGCATTTTTGTGTAGATTTGTTTATCTTTTAGCATTGTATCAATACAATGTATGATCACATGTTTATATAACAATAAATTGGGGATACACCCACACATGTTTTTTCCTTTAAATATAGGTACCTCCAGTGGATTGTTTGCTGCAACTGCTGACTTTAGTTCAATTTTCACTCTGTTTCTGTCTGACAGATTAATATTTATGATATCCTTTTTAAGGATGGCACTGTACGGATACATCAATTTACCAACAGAAATGGGATGCAAATATCCAATATTTTTGTCTACACTTTCCACAAACAATGAAAGGCCGTAGATCCATTATACTCTAACATTCACTGCTGGTCCCCTAACTGATTAGCGATGTCTTGCACCAATAGTACTACAAGGCTACATTCGACAGTATGTGTACCAATTCTCTCTGTCATGTCAACATCTAAATGAGGTAAGGCTTACAGTTATAACGTTTGAAATCACTGTTCTTCAGTTTACCTTTTTCTATCGAAGCATTTATAATGCAATTACTTACAAAAACAGCAGAAATAAAATAAATTACCTAATTACACTGTACAACTTACATATCATTTTCAAATTGTTTAAAGTACTAATCAGTACAAAGTCAGTCAACGTGTCAGTAAGTCACGTGAAACCTAAAGACAATATCTGAAAAAGATGGAGTATCAACTGTATGATTTTTTTTTTCTCCATCAGCATGCTAGAAGTCTCTTATGGACCTGGGGTCCCACATTTCGTGAAAATGTACTGAATGGATAGAAACACGGAGACCAATAACGTGCTAAAGCCGCTTCAATCTCTGACGGAATTACTGGTGTTATGCCATACTGAAACAAACAAAACATGAAAGGAAAAAAAATTAATTTTATCAACACCTGCAAGAAGTTCACAGGAATAAAGCTGCATACATACTCCTCAATATTGGAAAACTACTGCAGGACCGTAAAATTTGTGCAAATGCATGCATGCATGCACACACACACACACACACACACACACACACACACACACACACACACACACACACACATGAATAAAACATGACATGAGTATTCCCATATTAGTAACAATTCAGCAACAGTCCAGGTTATAGATTTTAGGAGCTATCATCATCATCTTTGATACTATGAAACAAATATTTCTTTGCTTTCCATATTCTGGGATGAGGTAGTATGGACTAAAACAAGAAAAAATTTTCCAGTAAACACTAGTTCTAAAATGTGTACCTTAAATCCTATGGGCACTTGTTCAATAGAAGAGATTTGCTTCACAGTATTGAGAATGAACAAGTGCTCACAACTCTTATGATGTACACTTAGAGCCTTTGTTTAATGGACTTTTTTGTTCTGGAAGATTAATCCTGTCATGTGAATATTGACAATTCTTCCTGGGAAACTGCATATAGAATGCACAACTTTCAATTCACAGTGTGCCGTGTATCCCATTAAGGGTCATACAAATATAATGTCCGAGACTAAATGAGCTAATGCTACAATTAATACGCATTTGGGAGAAGGAGTCACTGCCTGGCTACCCTAATTTAAGTTTTAACCTATATCCTTCAAGCATGACCACAACAGATTTATTTTATCATCCTACAAACTAAATCACTCATAACAACATTGCTGCTGGTTCTAATATCCTTGATGACTAGATACTAACTTGTCAGTTTTTCAATGAGTTCTAATGATTTATTTATACTGTATTTTATTTTATTTTATTTTTGTTTACTTGTTTAGTTACATAGGACCAAATTGAGGAGCAAATCTCCAATGTCGTGGAACACGTCAGTACATGAAATTACGACAAAAAGTAATAACAGATAAAGTAAAATGTTTATGAACCCAAAAAAGTCAAGCCATAAGTTTAAGTAAATGCAATCCAGAATATAATATAAGAATCAGTTTAATTTTTCAAGGAACTCCTCAACAAAATAGAAGGAGTGACCCACGAGAAAACTCTTCAGTTCTGATTTGAAAGTGCATGGATTACTGCCAAGATTTTTGAATTCTTGTGGTAGCTTATTGAAAATGGATGGAGCAATATACTGCACACCTTTCTGCACAGAAGTTAATGAAGCGCAATCCAAATTCAGATTGGATTTGTGTGTGGCCTCAGTTGCCTGAGACGGCAGTAATGTGTGTGCGAGTGGCGTTTGCGTGAGTGTTCTTGTGTGCGTTTGCCGTCTAATTCTGAAGGAGGCCTTACTGGCCGAAAGCTGTTATTTGTGACAGTCTTTTGTTGTACCTATCTGTGAATCAGCATCTCCACTATATGGTGAGTAGCAACTTTTCTTTTCACAAGATTGTTATTATGTGTGATCTTTAACTGTTTCATAACAGACCAGAGAAAAATCTTTGTGCATCAGTAATGAACAACATAGTATATTTTGTTTTTTTGTTTTTGAAAATTCTGATGAGCCAAAACATTATGACTGCCTGTGTATTAGCTGATGGTCCACCGCTGCAACATTATACAGAAGTGATTACAGACGGTATGAATTCCAAATGATGTGTCGACAGAGGGGCCGACACAGTGTTATTTTGAGGGGGCCGAATAGGCACGCTATAAGCTCACCCAGAATATCGTGTCTGAAACAGGACGCTCAATGAATGCTAATAAGAAAAGTACGTTGCTTTGGGAATACTTAACTTTAATCCATCCATTTTGGTATACATCGTTTTTGTTGAGACATGCTTTAGACGATAATTATCAATTGCTATGTAAGGCTAATGGCACCTTGCTAGGTCGTAGCCATGGACTTAGCTGAAGGCTATTCTAACTATCTGCTCGGCTAATGAGCGATGCTTCGTCAGTGTAGTCGCTAGCAAAGTCATCGTGCAACTGGGGCGAGTGCTAGTCCGTCTTTCTAGACCTGCCATGTGGTGGCGCTAGGTCTGCAAGTGCTGACAGTGGCGACACGCGGGTCCGACACGTACTAATGGACCGCGGCCGATTTTAAGCTACCACCTAGCAAGTGTGGTGTCTGGCGGTGACACCACACCAAAAGTCCTTGGTACGTTTCTGGAATCATGTTTCACTGGATACCTATGTACATGTCACACAATTTCCAAAAATTACAGGTTGCTCATTTGTGTCCACAGAGCTGGTGCCCGATAGCATCCCAGATACGTTCAGTAAGGTTCAGATCAAGCAAATCTGGTGGCCACAATATCTAGGCGAGTTCGCTAGCATGTTCCTCTAACTACTGTAGCATGATTTAGTCTTGCGACATGGACATTATACAGCTAGAGGATGCTATCACCAGTGGGGAAGACATCAAGTATGAAGGGATGCCGATGGTCCACAATAGTGTTCATGAAGTCTACCACCAATTGTTGACTACTAACACAGGTCCCATGGAAGACCAGCTGTACATCCTTCATAATATAATAATGCCCCTACTGACCTTTCTTCACAGCATGATCCATGTTTTGAGCAGTCTTTTGCCTGGACAATAGCCTATTCGGACACCATCATCAACCTTGAGTAACAAGAAATGAGTTTTATCTGCAAGGGTGGTCAAATTTCCATGATACTGTGGCCATGGATTATCTGCTGCACAGCCACATGTTCATCGCTGTGTGCTGAATCGTGTCCATCAAAACACTTGTGTGTGCCCCAGGAATGTACTATGTTGTCAATCTTCCACAGAGTGCCATCCATCTTCTTTTGCTTCTCTCATGTCATGGGATCTGCAACACCTTGTCGATTGTTCACTGTTTCGCTGCCCTTCAACCATTTTCAATAGACACTTAGGACAGTAGTATTAACCAGCTTCACTGATTTCTGAGAACTGTTCCCAGGTGCCAGACCATAAGAATGTGTCCTTTGAAGTCCATTAAAAGTCCGTGGATTTCTGCACCTGCAGCATGTATCATCACTAGAACAATTTTCCATTTGTATGTGCTCCACTTACATACTTTACTAACCATGTCATGTACCTGCAATGCCATCAGGCAACACACTGTTTCGTTGTGGGCACTCATTATCATGTTTTGGTTCTTAATGAAAACATTATTACTGTTTCATTATCAATTTAATTCGCTGACCTCCTTTATGTTTCTAACTTTTCCTGTAGCACATAACTGTATTGGTGAAAGAAAGAAATTCATGGCAATCAATGATATAATTCAAGAATTCACAACAAAATGGTATACAATAAGCTATACCAACGACTGAACAGGAGTATGACAGCTGCTATTGGCTTTAGTTATTGCTTTTTATTAAGTAACATTAAAAAGTTCACTAATTTATCCTGTAGTGTAATTTGTTGTTTATTTAATCACCCAGAAAAAAGTCTCAAGGTTTTGAACATGGCTGCAATTCAGCAATTGTCCACACAAGAGCTTTTCAGTACATTAGAAGTAACAGCCAACCAGCTGCATAATACGAGGTTATTAAACCTTCAACATTGTTTCAAAGGTTTTAAAACCGTCTTCTGAAGAAGACATATGACCTATTCTATGTTCAGTAAGAATAATTATCTTGTTATTTTTCAATGTACTTCGCCATCCACAGTTGATTGCTGTTCGACATTTTAGTAATGTACCATTTTTAGACCTACCCTAGTGCCTGAGCTTCTTTGTTAAATTGACCATCTCAACACACAGTCAGAATTGGGAATATTGAGGAATAATCTGTGGATCTTACTGGTCATGGGAGTAACTCAGTATCACACACACAGTTCGTAGACACATACGCCATATGAGGATGAGTATTGCCTCTCGTATAGAAGTACCACATGAGGAAGTAGGATGTCCATGACGTAACACTGTTCCGTCAGAGTTCCCTCAATTACTACCAGCTGCGACCTGATGTCACATGATACCAGAAGTAACACTCCTGTGATTCTCCAAAACATGGTTTCCATGATACTCGCTGGCAACGGTAATCCAGGGTAGTGCAGCACTGCAGTTCATAACACAATGTGACACCATTGAACAGCAGCCCATGCTTCCCGGTCATAGCACCACACCATGCACAGCCATTTGTATTATGGTGTTAACAGTAGCCTAAATATGGGATGATAATTCCTTAATCCTGGTACTGCTAGTCCCTAAACAATAGTGACAATACACACAATGTTGCATGGAGTCCAATACTTGTTCCAAGGTAGCAGATGCAGGTACGAAGGGATTATGACGTACTTTGTGTACGAGACATCCCTTGCTGTGGTCAGATATGGTTGACTGGAACTTTGATGATGATTATGCCTACCCTTATGTTCCCAAGTGCTCCTACATTAGGCTACTGTCACCTCCAAATGTCCTAAAATTTCAGATACTGCACGACTTGGCCAGCCAGCTGATGAGGCCCCTTTCGAAGTCTGTCAAGTGTTGATAATGCATCTCATCAAGATAACACAACAATAACCTCCACAGCGATCACTCAACTTTTGACACTGTTTATACATTTTACATACACCAACAGGTCTGGTGACAACACTAAACATGAACTGTATTAACACACACTGGTGGTTGACCTAACTGCGACAAAGAATTACATCTCTAATCAGTTACATTAGCCACTGTGTGTGTGTGTGTGTGTGTGTGTGTGTGTGTGTGTGTGTGTTACACTGATACGTAACTGGGTCTTCTGGCTGCTTAATATTTTTTTTGTTGTCTGGCACTGTATATGTGTATCTCTACTTCACAGTTGTTTTTAAAATAGACATGTGCAGACAATAGTAGTTCACAACAGGGCAAATTATATATGCAAAAAGTACTTAATATTAATTAGAAAGCCACACAATTAGAGAAATATTTTATGTTGAGTGTGTAATCTCTCTCTATATTCTACTAATTCTCCCTGCACAATTCTATGAGTGAATTAAGTTTCCTACGGGACCATCTATATACTCTCAGAATCAATGCGAAAAGTAGTACAGTACTATTACTATTCCATGAGCGCATAATTACTCTTTGTAATATTCTCTCTGGTATGTGTTGAGAGGACTTCTAGGATCTTCTCCGTGCCGAATAGCCGCATTGAATAATTGTAATTTTGCTATTGAGATTACTGGAAGAAAGAGATCAAAAATATATTGTATGCTACTCAAGAAAATATATATTGAGCATTTACATCAAAGGTGTGTATTATATATGTATTCTCTAATTGGAAATTTGCGCGGAGGTGTCGTTTCGTTGGTAATCAGAAGGGAACTTCCGATGAATTGGAAACGAACCTGCGATTATTAGATCCAAGAGCTCCATTAAACTCTGTCAAAGCAAAATTTCCGCTTGATCTGAGGTTTTCCGACTGAGTACGCAATGCAAGAAAACCGAGACATTTTATTTACACAGGATTGCAGATCGCTTCGAATCATCGAGACTGCAGACAAGGAGAGTCATCGTCCGATTCTGATTAAACAAGTAAAGCTTAATTATAACTTTCTTGAGTGACTGTGATATGGCTGCTTATGAATGAGATCATTAATAAAATACTAATAACTAAATTTCCTCCTCAACAGCAACCAGTATAAAGACCAATATTAATTACAACTATAAATGTTGAGAATCATGTGTCTTCCTTGGAGATGTTGCCAGCACAAGTGATTACAAGAAGAAACTATTTCTCCAACACAAACTATGTCTCCAGTATCTTTTACTAGTACTTTCTGTCCTTTCCTCTACAGCCTACTCCCTTCTCATTTCTAGTTATTTCTCCCTGATTCCCCAATTTCTTTTACCATCACTTTGCTCTTTTGCCGCCCTTTCCACGTTTTCTGTTACCTATTCCAAGGCTGCATGTTTTCCAGTGTTTCCTCATTTCCTTTTGCAAGTTTTTTAAATTTTATTTTCCTTTTCCAGTTTTCATGTTTTTATGAGTCCCCTATGCCTTCAGTTGCATCAATTTATATCCACTGTCAGTACCACTGTCTTCAGCATCAGCTCTGAATAAACTGTTTCTAAGCATGCCCAAAAAACAAAACAGAAGACACATAGGTATTTGTTTCATTATTTAAAGCACGACTCCTATCATGTAATTTTATTTCAATTAGTTTTTCTCACTGGTCTTTATTTTTTAATAGTCCCTCTCTCGCTCACTTCTATCAGAAGTATAGTTTGTTTACAACATTCTACATGAATTCTCAGGGGAGTGCAAGGAGTGGAGGAAGCAAGCTCCCCCCGACTCCCAGCCCAGTACGTGGGCAGCCAAGAGGAGAGATCGTGGGTGGGGAGAGGCAGCAGGTGAGGACAATCCAAGCTTTTGTCATCCAGTGCACATGTGCTTACTGGTTGACTTGACATGGCAGTCACTTCGTAACAACTGTGGTACATTCATGTTGTGTATTGTTATAGCCTGGCAATATTGTCAGCTGGCAGACACAAAACATCAGCAGGGCAAAGTCCAATGACTTCTAATGATCCAGAACTAGGGAGCTTGGTTGAGGACACTGAACAAAACAACATCCACCTCTAGGTATTATCTCCCTCTTCCTCTCCTCATAGTTCTCACCTATGACCTGTTGACTGTCTGCATTTCATTGTTACTGTTCAAACTGGAATCATGGCTGTTTCAGTCCTTTGCCATCTTTGTGTGCCTTACGTGTCTCTTCTCACATGCAGATTTGATTTACTTAATATTCACTCCACTATATGTCTTACTAAACTCATACTAACGATTCCCCTGTTACTGTGTTGCTTTTTTTGGCTGAACAAGGAACACCAGTCATCTGTAACTGCTCTGTACTTTTCAATAGATTCAGTGTACCAGTTCCTGTTGATATTAAAATTAATACTGGTGCAAAAATGTAATAACATTGTGATGGATGCCATCCATCTGAGAAATTCAGGATTAAAAACAATAAGAGTAAAGCCATTAATGCTGTTCCATGCAGGCATGTTCAAGAAAAAAATCATGTAACTAAGTGTTTCAACTTGGAATTTAGAAACCAGTAGAGAGAGAAAGGATGCTATTTTGTCATAATATTGTAAAGTCATTGTTACTATGCCTTACATAAAAAAGAACTGAACAGCCATTTGCAGGGCTGATGAGATGAGATACAGAGAAACTGTGACATCAGTACTATTTTTTTTTACAGGAAATGTTGAATTATGTTTACACTCTCCATGGCTGTACACAGTATTGTACTTTCAACAGAATACTGGAATAAGATGGGGAGGGGGAGTGTAGACTTTATATTTGCTGAAAGAGTAGTATTTTATTTTATTTATTGAAAGTTATTTGTATCAGAGTGTATTTAGTATTTACAAATTTCAAATACTGTTTACATTACATAATGTTATGACATTTTTGCAACAGTAGTAACATTAACAGCCACAGCAACTGGTATAGTGAATATATTGAAAATGATTCAGAGACACAAAAACAAATTTTTGATGTACCTCTCAGGGATAGACACTCCCAAGTGAACAGCAGTCTAAGAAATCAATTTATGCATCAACTGGGAGCAAAGGCAACTGCTAACCACGTGTAAATAGCAATTTTTTTTGCTTGTTTCGTGTGTGGCTCAGTGGTAAAATGCCTCATTACAAATCAGGAGATCTCTGGTTCAATCCCTGATCTAGCATAGGATTTTTATCTGTCACGTATCACTTCTTTCACCTCCACGAATATTTGTTGATATGAAAAATGCCAAGCTGCACTGGAATCCACATTAAACTGTAGGTTCTCCTATAACTGGCAGGAAAAGTCAGAGGAAGGCAATGACATACTGCCTCCAACAGGACCATGCCTAGTAAAGCACTGTGACATTTAAAACAGTCTTTGAACTGAAGACCGTTTCAATTTAAAACCGAGCAACATTTCATACAATAATGCTCAGGATGGTATTACTGTGGATTTTTTGATGCAACAACACTGAAAATTATACCAGATGTAGTAGGGAGCTTGAGGAAGAAGCATGTGTTTTTGTTTTTTCATGGTGTACTCTAACACAGAATTGGCAAAAGGTAGAAATGGACCGTGCAGGAGCTTTGGGTACTGTGACTGTTCAAGAGCAGAGGTTGTACATCAATATGTAACCTTTACATGGTAAAAACCTGACAGAAATCCACAGTCCATCAAGTGAAGTTTGTGATGAGTTTACAGTGGACCATAGTACAGTTTCACATTGGGTTAATCATTTTTGCAGTGGTCGTATGAACATACGAGTAGATAATAAGACCCAGAAGGCCAAAAATGTCAACAGATGAGAGAAGTGTGAAACTTGTGGCAGATGCTCTTGAAGAATATCACAGTGTGACTAGTGAGAAACACTCTGATGCCACAGGAATTCCTCCATCAGGCTTCTGTACTTTGACAAATGTTTTGAAGATGATAAACAATTCTGCGAGATGGGTCCCACACTGTTTTACTGCTGGAGAGAAGCAGTAATGCCTTGACATTGTAACCTTGCTCAGACAATGCTTCAACTGTGAAGGTCAAGGATTCGTGTGTTGGAATGTCACTACTGATGAAACATGGACTAGAGACTTTGAAACAGATTTGTAATCACAGTCCAGTGAGTGGAGAGCTTCAGATTCTCCAGATAAAAAAAAAAAAAATTCCATGTGCTCAAAAGCTCAACTAAATGGTCATTTTTGCTTATGATCACCAAGGAATCTCCATGACAGAGTCCCATGTGGATCAAGTCTCACAGCAATGCATTATTTTAACTTCATGCAAAACCTGTTCAAAAAAATGCACAACGAAACCTGTCCTCAGTTGCTTAAAGCTGAGCCACTCATTCCCAATGACAGTGCTCATCCACATATCGGCAATGTTGTAGCCCAAAAGACTGCACGAATACAGATGAGAAGTTTTGCCACATCCTCCCTACAGCCCAGACACGAGTCCACAAGACTTCAACTTGTCCATGAAGTTGAAGAAAACCTTGGCATGGATGTCGTCATATTTCTCTGGAAGAGCTCTCTACCACTGTTATCCAAGTCATTCGACAGCTGGACAGTAGTAGTGTCTTGGATGGAATAACGGATCTTCTAAGACATTGGGATTCAGTTAGAGAGAAGCAGGTAGGCTATATTGGCAGACTGTACAGAGAGACTGAAATATACAAACAAACAAATGTATAAGCAAAAAAAAATTAGGGTGCATTATTTATGAAACGTCCCTCGTATATCTGTACAAAAGGAATGTTTCCTTCTCCTTTTTCATTTTTTCTCATAGATACGGTCTTGTGATCACGTCATTCACTTGAGTCTGTGATTATATGTTTTAGATTTGTGGTCAAATACCCTTTCTGTTCCCACAGTCTTCAGTTACCATAAGGGAGATAAACCTTGTATCCCAATTGTCTTTGAACTGTGTAAGCTTTGATCTGTCATATTTTAAGGACATAATGTTTGTTGAGGCAGTGGTTAGGAAAAGCACCAAGAAGTAGAATTTACACTTAAGGTGAAACACTTACAATCTTCTCTACTCCTTCCATAGGAAATTGAGGCAGATTTGGTCCAAACAGTGCTGGATAATTTTTGTTAACTGGATCACGTGTAATTGTCATATCTTCTCTGGCTAGAAAGGTAAGGTCCATTATTTGTGACACAGTTTCTCGAGCCAAATAACCTGTAAATCAAAAGTCATGTGTTAGAATTAACCAGAGAAAATTTTTTGAGACATATCTATGTGGAGAGGGAAGGGGAGGCTAGTCTGCTGCTGAGTACCTACTCTATTTGCATGGATGATTCATTCTCAGATTCACTTTATACAACATGAGGGAGAAATTTTTTTAGGTACAAATCCTTTATTGTATCTCAAAATATCCACTTTCAAAATTTACACATTTTTACACATGTGTGAATTCTTGAAACTATTTTTTTAAATTCTGATGTTTGTGGCTCAAAAACATGGTTTGGGAGAATTCAACAGCTTCTGGAAGTGATGATAATCGATGTTAATGTATTTTTTATTTGACATATGGGGGGGGGGGGGGGGGGGGGGGAAACACACCATCAGGTAATAAACAACAAGAATGAAACAAATTCAAATACACTCCTGGAAATGGAAAAAAGAACACATTGACACTGGTGTGTCAGACCCACCATACTTGCTCCGGACACTGCGAGAGGGCTGTACAGCCAGTTTGCCGTGGCATACGGAGCTCCATCGCAGTCTTTAACACTGGTAGCATGCCACGACAGCGTGGACGTGAACCGTATGTGCAGTTGACGGACTTTGAGCAAGGGCGTATAGTGGGCATGCGGGAGGCCGGGTGGACGTACCGCCAAATTGCTCAACACGTGGGGCGTGAGGTCTCCACAGTACATCGATGTTGTTGCCGGTGGTCGGCGGAAGGTGCACGTGCCCGTCGACCTGGGACCGGACCGCAGCGACGCACGGATGCACGCCAAGACCGTAGGATCCTACACAGTGCCGTAGGGGACCGCACCGCCACTTCCCAGCAAATTAGGGACACTGTTTCTCCTGGGGTATCGGCGAGGACCATTCGCAACCGTCTCCATGAAGCTGGGCTACGGTCCCGCACACCGTTAGGCCGTCTTCCGCTCACGCCCCAACATCGTGCAGCCCGCCTCCAGTGGTGTCGCGACAGGCGTGAATGGAGGGACGAATGGAGACGTGTCGTCTTCAGCGATGAGAGTCGCTTCTGCCTTGGTGCCAATGATGGTCGTATGCGTGTTTGGCGCCGTGCAGGTGAGCGCCACAATCAGGGCTGCATACGACCGAGGCACACAGGGCCAACACCCGGCATCATGGTGTGGGAGCGATCTCCTACACTGGCTGTACACCACTGGTGATCGTCGAGGGGACATTGAATAGTGCACGGTACATCCAAACCGTCATCGAACCCATCGTTCTACCATTCCTAGACCGGCAAGGGAACTTGCTGTTCCAACATGACAATGCACGTCCGCATGTATCCCGTGCCACCCAACGTGCTCTAGAAGGTGTAAGTCAATTGAGCATGTTTGGGACTGGATGAAGCGTCATCTCACGCGGTCTGCACGTCCAGCACGAACGCTGGTCCAAGTGAGGCGCCAGGTGGAAATGGCATGGCAAGCCGTTCCACAAGACTACATCCAGCATCTCTACGATCGTCTCCATGGGAGAATAGCAGCCTGCATTGCTGCGAAAGGTGGATATACACTGTACTAGTGCCAACATTGTGCATGCTCTGTTGCCTGTGTCTATGTGCCTGTGGTTCTGTCAGTGTGATCATGTGATGTATCTGACCCCAGGAATGTGTCAATAAAGTTTCCCCTTCCTGGGACAATGAATTCACGGTGTTCTTATTTCAATTTCCAGGAGTGTATTTTCTCAATCAAATAATCAATTGCGTGGTGTGCCATTTGACAGTTAGCGTCATGATGATGAAGAATGATGCAATGTTTTCGGCTGTTATACCTTATTTATCGATGGCTGGTAGCAAACGAATTATTGCATATCATTCTGTATTAACTTTTTTCAGTTCTCTAAGCAATGATTGCAATTCATCAACTGTAACCAAAGAAACAAGAAACCATTTTCTTGGAAGTGGTTCATGAACAAGCCATTTTGTTGATTTCGGTTCATACTGTAAACTGTAAACAGCAAACAGCTGCTTAGTTTATGGATTGTATGAATATAATCATGTTTAATCTCCTGTTACAATGTTGTACAAGGATTTTACATTTCCTCTCTCACATTTTTTTGGGTAATTCGTTGCGCCTACATTTGAGCTCTGGTCAAACCTATAATAAACAAAATTCTCTGTAGGTTCTATTTATTACCGAAGTTGAACACAGTTGTTTGAGACACTTTGTTATTGAGTTCGACCTTTAAGTAATTTTAAACAATCGTCCAACAAAAAGCTTTATATGAAATTACAGTTTTTTCATTTTCTTTTTTTCTTTAAAGGCTGATTGCGCAAAATATTCACAAAGTCGATGCTTCAACTGTACCAGTTGTGTTCAGGTGAAACTCATATACCAGGCTCATTTAGAGTCTGTAAATGAAGTGGTGAACAGTTGCTGTTAAGGAAATGCCTCATTTTCGGGCAATAAGATCATTCATTCATGAGCCATATGTCTGTTTTGCATGCAAATGGCTGTGTTATTCCCTAACAAAAATAAACTCCACAATATACTTTCAGTATGTAATGTGAAAGCCTGTTTAAACACTAATGAACACATTTATTTTCATCCTTTAACGTATGTACTTACATAGATACATGCATAATTATACGGACAAAGGTTATGTTCATTCACAATCAGTATAAGATACAATTTTTCGACAAATACGGACTACTGTAAAATGGCATTTCTTTGCTGCATCATATCACAGTGCTCATGTGTCTTATTACAAAGTGTTCTTATTACAAAATGTTTTGGGCATAACTTTTGAGAACACTGCAAACAATTAATAACAGCATTGACTTCACAATGTTTTATACCAAAATCAATATTTCCTATTCGTAACACTGATTCTAGTATGACATTAAAATTCATTATGGTTTCCTCTGTCCAATATCCACACATCTGTCAGGCATAAATGATCACGTCCAAGACAACTGGAGAAGACATCTTGTGATAAACAACTAAATGTAGTTTCAATGTAATGCATCTTACAATGTCTCCAGAACAAACTTATTTCTAATGCAATCTTCCATCCTGTGAACAACAAGTTTATATTGTCTAAAAAAGTACACATATAACAGCTGGATGTATTTAGTGGTTCATGATCTCTGGTGAATATGTTTTCCATTTAAGGATTTCTGAATTTCACATTCTTTAAATGTAACTCCACTGATTTGCCCAGTCCAAGTGTCAAGCAACACTACGATGGTGTATTTTAAATCTGGAATGAAAACATTTTGACCAATGAATAATATGGTTCTTGGTAAGTTTGCCAGAGGTGCCAGTTCAACAACTACGTTAAAAGGAGTTTTCTGTGTTATTTGCTGCCTCGCCCTTGGTTCAATTTGTCCATTTTGTGATTGGGGGTGGAAAAAAGAAAAAAAAAAGTAGTACATCTTTGTATCAATAATGACATACGAAGTTGGGACAGTTTAAGAATGTGTTACAGATAAAATAGATTCTGCTACAGCATACATGTGCATTTCACCCATGTTTGATAAAATTCGACCATTTGCCAGTTCATACTCAAATTGTCATAGGTCTGCACCAAAAATACTGTTTCCACTATATCCTTCGTCTGCAGTTAAGGCACTGACCTAGTTTACAAATGCTGTGGCAGAATCCATTATATCTTTTATGTTTATTTCTTCCTTAGAAAGAAATATTGTTCATTTTCTCTTTTTGAAGCAAGGCATTTACAATCACGTTTTTTTTTTGGCAGAAAAAATAATCAAAGTTAGTAAATTGCAATCATGGCCAATCAGACCATGACCCTTATACTATCTAAATTTTTCAAATGTTTTCTATTTTGGATGGATTTTGCAAACTCTTACAACTTTATTAACTACATTTGTTGCAGAATTAAACTTCCTTGCAGTCACCGACAAATATTTTCTATTATGCTTCTTTTTTAACTTTTTTGCATATGCATTCATTTTCTTATATGTCTCTATAGTGATTTCTGTCAACTCTGTTTATCTCTTTCAGGTGATGACAATTCATACTCACTTGTAGAAAAAACTTTTTCCATTCTCACTTTCAATTATGCGGCTCCATAAAAAGATTCGCCATCAAAGTTATTCTCATTGTTAACATCTAATAATAATAATAATAATAAGCGTGAACCATGGACCTTGCCGTTGGTGGGGAGGCTTGCGTGCCTCAGCGATACAGATGGCCGTACCGTAGGTGCAACCACAACGGAGGGGTATCTGTTGAGAGGCCAGACAAACATGTGGTTCCTGAAGAGGGGCAGCAGCCTTTTCAGTAGTTGCAGGGGCAACAGTCTGGATGATTGACTGATCTGGCCTTGTAACATTAACCAAAACGGCCTTGCTGTGCTGGTACTGCGAACGGCTGAAAGCAAGGGGAAACTACAGCCGTAATTTTTCCCGAGGACATGCAGCTCTACTGTATGATTAAATGATGATGGCGTCCTCTTGGGTAAAATATTCCGGAGGTAAAATAGTCCCCCATTCGGATCTCCGGGCGGGGACTACTCAGGAGGACGTCGTTATCAGGAGAAAGAAAACTGGCGTTCTACGGATCGGAGCGTGGAATGTCAGATCCCTTAATCGGGCAGGTAGGTTAGAAAATTTAAAAACGGAAATGGATAGGTTAAAGTTAGATATAGTGGGAATTAGTGAAGTTCGGTGGCAGGAGGAACAAGACTTTTGGTCAGGTGATTACAGGGTTATAAATACAAAATCAAATAGGGGTAATGCAGGAGTAGGTTTAATAATGAATAAAAAAATAGGAGTGCGGGTTAGCTACTACAAACAGCATAGTGAACGCATTATTGTGGCCAAGATAGACACAAAGCCCATGCCTACTACAGTAGTACAAGTTTATATGCCAACTACCTCTGCAGATGATGAAGAAATAGATGAAATGTATGACGAGATGAAAGAAATTATTCAGGTAGTGAAGGGAGACGAAAATTTAATAGTCATGGGTGACTGGAATTCGTCAGTAGGAAAAGGGAGAGAAGGAAACATAGTAGGTGAATATGGACTGGGGGGAAGGAATGAAAGAGGAAGCCGCCTTGTAGAATTTTGCACAGAGCATAACTTAATCATAGCCAGCACTTGGTTCAAGAATCATAAAAGAAGGTTGTATACCTGGAAGAATCCTGGAGATACTAAAAGGTATCAGATAGATTATATAATGGTAAGACAGAGATTTAGGAACCAGGTTTTAAATTGTAAGACATTTCCTGGGGCAGATGTGGATTCTGACCACAATCTATTGGTTATGAACTGCAGATTGAAACTGAAGAAACTGCAAAAAGGTGGGAACTTAAGGAGATGGGACCTGGATAAACTGAAAGAACCAGAGGTTGTAGAGAGTTTCAGGGAGAGCATAAGGGAACAATTGACAGGAATGGGGGAAGGAAATACAGTAGAAGAAGAATGGGTAGCTCTGAGGGATGAAGTAGTGAAGGCAGCAGAGGATCAAGTAGGTAAAAAGACGAGGGCTAATAGAAATCCTTGGGTAACAGAAAAAATATTGAATTTAATTGATGAAAGGAGAAAATATAAAAATGCAGTAAATGAAGCAGGCAAAAAGGAATACAAACGTCTCAAAAATGATATCGACAGGAAGTGCAAAATGGCTAAGCAGGGATGGCTAGAGAACAAATGTAAGGATGTAGAGGCTTGTCTCACTAGGGGTAAAATAGATACTGTCTACAGGAAAATTAAAGAGACCTTTGGAGAGAAGAGAACCACTTGTATGAATATCAAGAGCTCAGATGGCAACCCAGTTCTAAGCAAAGAAGGGAAGGCAGAAAGGTGGAAGGTGTATATAGAGGGTTTATACAAGGGCGATGTACTTGAGGACAATATTATGGAAATGGAAGAGGATGTAGATGAAGACGAAATGGGAGATAAGATACTGCGTGAAGAGTTTGACAGAGCACTGAAAGACCTGAGTCGAAACAAGGCCCCGGGAGTAGACAACATTCCATTTGAACTACTGATGGCCTCGGGAGAGCCAGTCATGACAAAACTCTACCATCTGGTGAGCACGATGTATGAGACAGGCGAAATACCCTCAGACTTCAAGAAGAATATAATAATTCCAATCCCAAAGAAAGCAGGTGTTGACAGATGTGAAAATTACCGAACTATCAGTTTAATAAGTCACAGCTGCAAAATACTAACACGAATTCTTTACAGACGAATGGAAAAACTGATAGAAGCCGACCTCGGGGAAGATCAGTTTGGATTCCGTAGAAATACTGGAACACGTGAGGCAATACTGACCATACGACTTATCTTAGAAGAAAGATTAAGAAAAGGCAAACCTACGTTTCTAGCATTTCTAGACTTAGAGAAAGTCTTTGACAATGTTAACTGGAATACTCTCTTTCAAATTCTGAAGGTGGCAGGGGTAAAATACAGGGAGCGAAAGGCTATTTACAGTTTGTACAGAAGCCAGATGGCAGTTATAAGATTCGAGGGGCATGAAAGGGAAGCAGTGGTTGGGAAAGTAGTAAGACAGGGTTGTAGCCTCTCCCCGATGTTATTCAATCTGTATATTGAGCAAGCAGTAAAGGAAACAAAAGAAAAATTTGGAATAGGTATTAAAATTCATGGAGAAGAAGTAAAAACTTTGAGGTTCGCCGATGACATTGTAATTCTGTCAGAGACAGCAAAGGACTTGGAAGAGCAGTTGAACGGAATGAACAGTGTCTTGAAAGGAGGATATAAGATGAACATCAACAAAAGCAAAACGAGGATAATGGAATGTAGTCAAATTAAGTCAGGTGATGCTGAGGGAATTAGATTAGGAAATGAGACGCTTAAAGTAGTAAAGGAGTTTTGTTATTTAGGGAGTAAAATAACCGATGATGGTCGAAGTAGAGAGGATATAAAATGTAGACTGGCAATGGCAAGGAAAGCGTTTCTGAAGAAGAGGAATTTGTTAACATCGAGTATAGATTTAAGTGTCAGGAAGTCGTTTCTGAAAGTATTTGTATGGAGTGTAGCCATGTATGGAAGTGAAACATGGACGATAACTAGTTTGGACAAGAAGAGAATAGAAGCTTTCGAAATGTGGTGCTACAGAAGAATGCTGAAGATAAGGTGGGTAGATCACGTAACTAATGAGGAGGTATTGAATAGGATTGGGGAGAAGAGAAGTTTGTGGCACAACTTGACTAGAAGAAGGGATCGGTTGGTAGGACATGTTTTGTGGCATCAAGGGATCACAAATGTAGCATTGGAGGGCAGTGTGGAGGGTAAAAATCGTAGAGGGAGACCAAGAGATGAATACACTAAGCAGATTCAGAAGGATGTAGGTTGCAGTAGATACTGGGAGATGAAGAAGCTTGCACAGGATAGAGTAGCATGGAGAGCTGCATCAAACCAGTCTCAGGACTGAAGACCACAACAACAACAACAACAATAATAAGCGTATGGCATTGGTGGCAAATTGTTTGATTAGAGATATTTCTCCAAAGAACATATTGTTAATGAGTTTGAGGAGTGTATATGCAAAAGAAAGGTCTTCAGTTTCATCTCCCATCACATTACGATACACTGTTGATTGTGTCAGATAGTTTTGTAAAATGTCTATTGTATGAATGGTATTGTTGTGATGCCCGCTGGCTGAAAAACAAAAGTTTATAGTATTAATGTGAAAACCTGCAACTAGAACAACAAATGTACTAACTGTACAATCAAACACATCCCTACTACACTTTCTAACATACCTGAAGAATATTTAACAGCATCAAGCCAGAATGATCTAGGATGTGTAAATACGCACTAGCATACTATGGTTAGTTCCTTCTGCACGACAACAGCAGTGGGGACTGCCAGACTGAACGTACGGTACAGTCCCACTTCACAATACCACACATGCAGTGGTTTAGTTGCACTCCACAAAGGACATTTAGTTCATAAATCCTATTTCTTTATAATTTGAAAAGCTGGCATTTCCTCCACAACCACAACTGCAATCAGCGACATACAATGAGCCCAGTATGTATTTTTCATCCAATCATGACTCATACAGCTGAAACACCTACCAGGACAGCCGAGCACGCTGGCATCTAACCACACATGAATTTTCCCATTCATTTCTGTACTTTATTATGTTCTTTAAGGAAGAAGTAAACAGGTACTAAGGAGCAAACTGTCACAGGAGTAATCTCCTGGTGAAGTTATGGAAGGCCATCAAGATGAAACTGTCCAAAGGGGTGTTTCCGCTCCACAACTATGCTGCAGTTAATTTGGCACAGGACATAGTAACACATGTTGCTTCTTGCTACAGTCAAAATGCAGACTTCTGGCAACCAAGGTATCTGCCAATTTGCCCACTGTTGGAAGAAATATGTATCACTGAATTGTTGGTATGTACAGAAGAATTAATACCATTACCAAGTCACAGCCTCAATTTTGTGAAGTGATAAATAAGACAATGTATGATCTTACTAGCTATAATTTATGGCAAATGTGTTCTCTTTTTTATATAGAAATTTTAAAAGATCTGAATAAGACCTGTGAAGAACATGGCATAAAAAAAAAACAAAGGGCACGGTTATTGGTGTAGGAGGTAAAATAACTAATATTAAATAATAGAACAAATTAAAATTAGCTAAGTGACAGCTTTCACATACATGAGAAGCATAATAATGGATAAATTGAAGTGAAAGCTGTAATTGTGACAGCTGAGGAACCTTTTAATAGAAAGATAAGCTTATTATGTGGAAAGTTAGATAAATGGTTCAGGAAAAGACTAGCTGCAGGTCATTCCACAGTTATAGACATAACACCTGTACAATTTACATTGAACTATTAACATGAAAAAATAATAATAATAAACTAAAAAAAAAAAGATATACACCGGTCTGATGAGGCAAGCTGCATTGATTTGCCACTAAACAATGGAACAGGAAGTTTAGACTGTTGGAAATTATAAGGAAAAGACAGAAGAAATGGCTTGGACACATTTTGTGACAGGACTGTTTGATGATGAATGCACAGGAAGGATTAATGTGTGGGAGAAGAATGAAAGGAAGGAGATGGTACAAAATTGTGGATGACATTAAGAGAAGTGGAAGCTACAGCGGCAGAAGAGAGAAGAAGATTGAAAATAGCCACATGAAGACATGAATTCTGGCAGAAATAATAATAATAATAATAATAGAGGTTCCCACATAACTTAAAAGACTACTTGCTGTAACACCTACAATTAAAGGTTGCAGGAGAGAGATAAATACACATGACTAATTACACATTTTGCTGATGTCAACTTCTTGGAGAATTATAAAAAATTGTAGTGAACCAGGCTGCCCAAAGCTGTTACAAGTCAGGGAGCCAAGAGGTGGTGTGGGAGTTGTCTGATACTACGCCATGGGGGCATTAGCAACAATGAATACAAAGCAATGTAACTATTTCATAGCATTATGTGATGTGCAGGTTTCAGCACATGCTGTGGAGAACTGATGACACACCTCATCAGTGTGTCATGGTGCCGATGCCACAGATCTGTCGTGCAGGTGGGTGGCAGCAGGGAAGAAAAGCAGGTGTTGCCTGTTAACATTCTGTAGCCCAGGGTGGCTCTACACGTCAGCTATTTTGTAGACAGCTCGATGTGCACTTAGATGAGAAGACTGACTGTGCGGTCTAGGACGACAGTTGTTGTGAAGGACAGGCCCTGACATCCCATCATGGGATGATCGATCTGCAGCAGATGGTTACAGGAGGAGCCACACCTCGACAGTGTGGGGATGCAAATGACCCTCGGATGGTGGAGGGCTGGCAGCACACCAGTCTTCTCATTCGTGATGTCCAAGCAGCCTACACTGGCAGATCATGCCTATGGCTTACAGCGGGTTGGCTGCATCTCGGCATCAAATTTAGTGAGCAGGTAGCAGATAGACCATTATCACTGGAACTCTGTAGACCGTCATTCTCTCCGTTACTGGTGACAACGACAGAATGGCAGCATGACTGAATGTGCTTGTGAGCTCCAAAAGCTCCAGTATTTAAGCAGCAGAGCCCACACCTATGATACTGTGGCTTCAGGTGGATGAGCCCACACCTATGATACTGTGGCTTCAGGTGGATGAGCCCACACCTATGATACTGTGGCTTCAGGTGGATGAGCCCACACCTATGATACTGTGGCTTCAGGTGGATGAGCGAATTTGCCCCTATTTACTGGAATTGTCAGTGTTCGTTGTCTCGCTGTATTCTGGCGTGGCGAGCTTGGGTCTTACTGCAACATTTAACTATTGCAGTGGAATTACAGTGCCTGGAGCTATGGAGCATTATTTCATGCTGGCCTGTTATGACTTTTGCTGTGTTTGCTCTTTCACTTGCCTCGCTTGGAAGTTATGTGGCAATGCCCTCATAGTGTCTTCCTTTATACTACATTGGCAGTATGCCACATTCATATTCTGAATGGCACACCAGCCCTGATCTGGCCACCTTGGCTCTGAGCTCGGCGTGTAAGAACTTCAAAAAATTTAGGCATGCACACTGGATTCCTCCTTCCAAAAAAATTCATCCCTACTTTTGCTCTGCAACAATCTCAAACATTTACATACCTAATTGTACAATGTACGCACTGCATTAAAGTCTTTGCTCATGTAAGCTGAACCACATGGGCCCTGCTTTTGTTTCTTAATTCTATAACATTATTCGTAAGTTTTGGTTCACTGAACCACTTTTACGTAATCGCTGTGCTATCTCCGTTTCTGTTTTTATAAGCTATCACAAGTTTACAGTTTTCCTTATTCTCTACTTTCTGGTTTACATCAGTTAACCACTCAACAGGTATCTGATGTGTTGGTAGGTCAGGAGAAAGGATACTTCTAATGTCCTAGACAAAAATAAAGAACACAAATTGCCATTAGAAACATGGCAAAACTGGTGGTTGTGATGCTTATGGTTATGGTATTTTGTTATCACTTTTCCTGATGTTGTAGACTGAGTTGAAACATTTGTCCCAAGGAAATTTTTCCTAGCCCAGATGCAATTAGTTCATCTAATGTGTGCGCATCAGGTCTAGATTTAGACTTTTGTTAAGACTGGATAGATCTGATGCTGGCAGTACTTTCAACAGTTAGTTTTAGTACAGTTTTAACAGTGAGTGTAGGTGGGAGGCAAAAGTTCATCCCAGCTATGCCACAAGTTGTGCCGTTCACCAAAATACCACTATTATGTAACTTGAATTTACTCTCCCTCCAACTATTTCCCATTCTTATAGCAATTCATGATTACAGTTCCCAGGGCAAAATCTGAGTAGATCCAATGTGCTCTTACCTTGGGGACAAAATTTCCTTCTGGCATTCTGTTGCTTCTGTTTTCGCTACACACAGTTCCATTTTGCATGTCAGCACATCAAGCTGCACTCTTCTGGCTGAACAAATGGTGATGCTTTCCCTTAGATACTCCTGTACGTGTTTCCTACCTGGTTTGTGAATTACCTCATAATCAAACTCGCTGAGTTTGAGGGCCCACCTTGTTAATTTACTTAAAGGATCTTTCAGCCCTAACAGATTTCTAAGATGTGTGAACCATTCACTGCCTTATATTTCTGGCCATATAAAGAACAACAAAAACCATGTGATCTCATGTATAACCACTAGCATTATCTTTTCCATAGTGGAGTACTTATGCTCTGGTTTGTTCAGCTATCTTTAAGTATATGCTCTACATGTTCCTTTCCATCGATATTCTGACTCAGAATATGACCAGCCACCTCATGCTGTTGTTGCAACAGAGGCTAAATTCCTTCTCAAAATGAGGAGAGATCAGTACTGGATCAGAAATTAGTGCTGCCTTCAATGTTTCAAACACTGTTTGGAATTTCACATCCTCCTTAACGACTGATTCAATGGTTTTGCAATCTATGCAAAGTTTTCTACAAATTTTTGAAATAATTACATACATCCAGGAGAGATGTAGTTGTTTCAATATCTGTGGTGTTATGAAGTCCTAGATTTCCTTTGTTAGGTGAGCATCGGTTTGAACATCTTTCCGACTAAACACGTGCACAAGATAGTTCACCTGCGTCTGTGCAAAATGGCACTTACCTGTGCTAAGCATCGGACACACTGAATATAGGCTGCTGAACACTCTTCTAAGCATTTCACATGTTATGGCACAGCCTTTGAGAATACAATGATTTTTCCAAAAATACTATGCTTGTTTTAGGGCTCAGTCCACGTAGCAGCCCGTCTAATAACCTCAGCAATATGGAGGATGCATTTTTGACCCCACGGCACTGTGAAAGTTGTCTTCGGTCAATTCTCTGGGGCTACCTCTAGCTGGTAATATCCACTTCTTAGATCCATCATTGTTAAGTAGTGGCATTGTCCTCAGTTGTCCAGTGTTTCCATAATACTAGGGATGGTATATGTGCCAGTGACAGTCTTTGGCTCTGTTATCCCTCCCACCAGTATAGTGATCTATAAACTCATACATTACAGCTTGGGTATACTTTGATGTGTGGTACAGCTCCCCATTACTACCTGTAGATACACAGTGCCACACAACAGGTGTTGCTGGTAGAAGACCATCCATATTAAATAAAGACATAAACCACAGTTGCATTGCCTGCCGATCACTGCCTTGCGAGTGACCCTCTTTCCTTAGTACTGCTGATACATTGTGGATTGCTTGTGGCTCTGGTCACCACATGTGGCAATCATTAAGCTCTTTGAAAACTAACATCATCCATGCCCAAGTTATCCCATCTTACAGGAACCATAAATTCGCCATTATACTACTTACATGCATTATGCTTTTGTGCACAAAACAATGCATTTTGTCCAATCCCTCATTATTCACCAGTGAGTCTACTTCGTATAATGCTTCACATGGTAAATTGGTATTCACAAAAACCCACACCAACTTCCCCATACCTGCCAGTATCACATCATGGGAGCTAACCTTTAGCGTGCATGTCTGCAGTTTCGCTAACAACACCATCATGATGGGTGTGATGCGCAACATTGTCCCATTTGCAGCTGTAGCCCCCCAATGGAAACAAAGATCCACTGAGTTCTGCTTTATACTGTGAAAGATCAATTTTAGCATGACATTTGTTGAGAAAATCTAGTCCAAGAATTGCTGAAGACCCTTCACCCTTACACAATAACATTTCCACATGCTCATGAAGAATTTCTGTTACTATACTAAACCTGAGCAGTCTCATACCTAATGACTAAGTTACTGTCACCAACACCATGTAATTTGAAATGTGGAGATCCAAGTTTCTTCCTACCTACATTCAGGTTGCCGACACTGCTTCCGTACATGACCACCTCTATGCCCACATCTACACTCATGCTCATAAATTAAGGATAATGCTGATACATGGTGAAACAACACTATGTCCATGCGGTGCATCTGACCTGCGGTCGTCACACGTTGGCGCTGGTAGCAGTTCACGTACGCAGAGATGTGTTGGTGCATGTCAAAGTATGGTGCAGTGAGTAAGTGTGCAGATGTTTTCGGATGTGCTAATGGTGACTGTGTGTTGAAAACGGCTCAAAGAACACATATTGACGACATTATGAGGGTTACAAATACTAGGGCGACTGGAGCCTGGTCAAACACAGCTGGTCGTAGCTCAGACCCTGCATGTGCCACAAAATGTGATATCAAGATTATGACAATGATTCCAGCAGACAGGAAACATGTCCAGGTGCTAAAGTACAAGAAGACTGATATCTCACCATCAGTGCCCACAGACAGCCACAGAATACTGCAGGTCGCCTTGCTCGAGACATTACCGCAGCCACTGGAACAGTTGTCTCCAGACACACCGCCTGGAGATGACTGAACAGACATGGTTTATTCACCTGGAGACCTGCAAGGTGCATTCAACTGACCCCTGGTCACAGGAGAGCCCATAAAGCCTGATGTCAAGCACACAGTACATGGTCATTGGAACAGTGATCCCAGGTTATGTTCACGGCCAAGTCCAGGTATAGTCTGAACAGTGATTCTCGACAAGTTTTCATTTGGCATGAACCAGGAACCAGATACCAACCCCTTAATGTCCTTGAAAGCGACCTGTAAGGAGGTTGTGGTTTGATGTGTGGGGTGGGATTATGATTGGTGCACATACACCGCAGCATGTCTTTGACAGAGGAACTGTAGCATGTCAGGTGTATCGGGACACCATTTTGCACCAGTATGTCCAGCTTTTCAGGGGTGCAGTGGGTCCACCTTCCTCCTGATGGTTGATAACGCATGGCCCCACCGAGCTGCCATCATGGAGGAGTGCCTTGAAGCAGAAGGTATCAGGCAAACGGAGTGGCCTGCCTGTTCTCCAGACCTAAACCCCATCGAGCACATCTGGGATGCTCTCAGTCGATGTATTGCTGCACGTCTTCAAATCCCTAGGACACTTCAGGAGCTCCAACAGGCACTGTTGAAAGAATGGGAGGCTGCTCTACCACATGATCCAGAGTATGCCAACCCGTTGTGCTGCCTGTGTACGGGTGCATGGTGATCATATCTCATATTGATGTCGGGGTACATACGCAGGAAACAGTGGCGTTGTGTAGCACATGTTTTTCGGGACTTTTTCTCAACTTATCACCACTACCACAGACTTACAGATCTGTGTTGTGTGTGTTCCATATGTGCCGATGCTATTAGTGCCATTCTTGTGTAGTGCCACATTGTGTGGCACCACATTCTGCAATTGTCCTTAATTTATGAGCACGAGTGTATATCACTTTATCCCTGAAGCAAAAGCACAATGGTTAGTACATCCACTTGGGGCAATGTCTGTCTCCTGTAATCACATAGCAACTTTGAGAACTGTGGCCATGTCACCAGAATTCTCCACCCTCACTGCACACGACATCTCAGTGAGGATACCATGCAGAAAAACATCTAAACCTCTATTTTCAACTCCCCACAGTAAGACTATCGGCTTCTGCAATTTGCATCAGTTTGTACGTCTGCTCAGTGATCTTCCAGATCCAACCTGAAAAGGCCTCTACTGTTTCATTACACTTCTGTGTTAAAAATACTCAATTTTTCTCGGAAGAAACTTATACTATTTTGCTTATATAAAGCTAACATAAACAGTCAGCCAACTGTTGAAACATCTCTGCCTTACTAAGAACCTCGTGACAAAACGTACGCTTTTGCTTCGCCTGACAATCGTAAATTAGCCATACAGACAGAAGTTTTGTCTGATCACTCATTGCAGCGGTATCAGTATCACTGTTAATGAACATAGTTACACCTTCAGTCATTTTGCAGGAGAAAGATGTTATTAAGCTAGTTGCATTGAGAGGAGCTGAGGGTACTCTCAACTTCATCCGACCCGTTTTTGCAACTGTTGCAGAACAACCTGTAACGCTACAACCTGCATGTTTAACTCTCCCTGCTGCTGCTGCTGGAAATTCACATGTAACAATGCCTATACTTACTTTGGCAAAGAGGCAACAATCTCACCTGTAATAGCAGCAGAACATGTTTCTGGCATTTTGAACGACCAACTGCCATTTACAACAAGAATGACAACAGCACCAACAAACACAAATATCCAAACTTCACTAAACACACGCAAAAAAATGTTATCTAGTAGTCCTTTCACTGTCTCATTGCCCAACTGAACTCAAAACAATCTTGTACCAAACACCCAAACTGTCTAAAATTGCTACATACAGCTGGCACAGCCTTAGTGCCTGACAACTCCTACCTGCATTAAATACATTTGCTTATGATTCCCTCTAAACTGTGATAAATCTGCAGGCTCCTGGGGCCTGACGAGGGCAACTTGAAAGTTACGATGAAGATCCCTACATCCTACCATGGCCAAACAAGGTACACATACAAAACAAAAGGTCAATCAATAAAGGAAAAACTTTGATTCACCAAACCACATTTGTGCCAGTACTGTGAGAAGACACTGATGCTGATGTGTTATTGCCGAATCGTTGAGATGACAGTTACTGTTGCCACCAGACACAGTGGTTTCAGAGTATCTGATGATCACTTCCTGATGCAAAATTGTAGCAACCTAGGCTAGCCCATGCCACTGCATGTCAGTATGCTGAGCAGTGGTATAGAATGGTTGGGTGCTATTCCTTCGGATGCTAGTAACACAATGGTATCTGCAATGACAAATTACTCTTGTGGATCTATCCTGATAATAAATTTATCAGGCTTTTAGTGTCATGCAGCACGCAGGCACCAGGCGCACTGCAGAAAACTGCTGATTTGCCTTGTCAGCGAGTTATGACACTGGTACTGCAGATCAGTGAACTGCAGCCAGTGTGTTGTCTTGAAGGCGCAAGTGGGGATAGGAGGCTGTTGCTCATTACAGATGTTCTGCAATTCAGGTCAGCTCTACAACTCAGTACTGTCACAGACAGACCATCGTGGACTTTGGTGAGCAGAGCTGACTGCGTGATTCAGGGTGACAGTTGTCATGAAGGATGGGGCCTGGCCTCCCTCCCTGGGAAGACCAAGTTGGCAGCAGATGTTTACAGAACATGACACACCTGGACAGTGTGGGAATGACAGCATTCAGATCATCTAAAAATCATCCTCATTCAGTGGGGGGCTGCCAGCAAACCAGTCTTCTCTCATCTGTAATGTCCATGTAGGGTGCGATGGAAGAACATGGAGGTGGCTTGCATCAGGTTCACTGGGTCTTGGTATCAAAGTCAGCAAGCATGTAGTAGGCAGATCATCATCAATTGGCTTTTTGTGATTTCACTGAAACTTTATAGACCACCCCATTCTCTCTGGTAATGGGGATATGGACAAAATGACATGACTGAGTGTGTCTGTGATCTCCAAAAGCTCCGTTATTTAAGAAGCAGAGCCTACATGTATGACACGACAGCTCCAGGTAGATGACTGAATTTGTCCCGGTTTATCAGACTCGTCAGTGTTCTTTGCCTTGATGTGTTGGCTCGATAATTATTCTGGTTTTCTGAGCTCACGTCTTTCTGCATTTGAGTATTGCAGCGGCAATCTGGTGCTTGGGTTTACAAGGCATTACAACAAACTGGCCTGGTATGATGTATCACAGTATTTTCTCTTTTGTTTAACTTGCTCTGAGGTTTTTTGACAATGCCTGCCTGGGGCCTTGTCTTCTGCTACATCAGCAATAAGCCATGTTGATATTCCTATTGGCACATTGGCCCAGAGCTGGCCTCTTTGGTTTTGTGGTTGCTGGGTGAAAACTTCAAAAAATTTTGGCATGCACACTGAATAAGTCTGGGGCACAAGAATATGCTTTGGTGTGTTATAAGGTGACTTTTTGGAGACAAAATAGTGTTCTGTAGAAATAAATCTTGACTACAGACACTAAAAAGAAAAGAATACACGAAAATGATGATCTGCAAATTGGTCACAAAATAATATTCATACAGGTGTCAACAGAAAAAAATTGTAAAACTGTGGTAGCCGATGGATGAATGTGTGATGCTGTAGCACAGTTTCGCTGCGCATCTGACAAGGATAGTAATTATGGGTAAAGTATTTGCAAATTTCATCACGTATATTCAACTGGACAGTAATCATGCCTCTGATATAGGCACGTGAGCAGCATATATAGACTCTCAATTTTAGAGAGAATATGTACTTGGGCTCAAGGAAGCCAGTTGGAGTAATCAGCGAATTGCTTGGCCTACGAGTAGGAGTGATGTCACTATTCGACAATGTTGGCAGGAATGGGTGAACCAGGGCTGAACACAGTGTCAAGAAGGAAGCGGTTGACCTAGAGAGGCAACCGAACATGAGGACCACGCAATCATCATAGAGGCACTCAGAGCCCCAGATTCATCATTGTTATAAGTCCAACGTGCAATTGGTGTTTCAATAACCACAAGGACTACTAACAGGCAATTCACAGAATGGGGGTGAGCTCAAGGTGCCCATTCTGCTGACTACTACTGACCTCTGTACAACAACAAGCCCATTTGCAGTGGTGTTAGGCACATCCAGCCTGGAATCTCATTGACTGGAGCAGAATTGTCCTCACTGATAAGTCCTGCTTTGAACTGAGCCCCGATGACTGGTGAGAACATGTCTGGAGACACTCCAGACAGCGGTGGGATACCAACCTGGCAGTTTCCCACCATATAGCGTGAAAACTGAGAATGATGGTCTGGGATGCTATTTCTTTTTCATGGCAGGACCCCTTTGGTTGTCATTCATTGACACACTCAATACAGTGATACATCAACAATATTCTATGACCAGTTTTGTTGCCCTTCATGGTAAGCCAACCTGGGCTTACACTTTGGCAAGATCATCCCCAACCACACATGGCAAAAGTTTCTACAGCTCATCTTCATGCTTGCCAAATCCTACCTTGGCCAGCACAGTCACTGAATCTCTCCACAATTGAAAACGTATGTAGAATTATGGGCAGGGTCTACAACCAGTTCAGAACTTTGACAATCTAACATGCCAATTGGACAGAATTTGGCCCAGCTTGACATCAAACAACTCTATAAATTAATGCCAAGCCAAACAACTGCTTGCATAAGGGCCAGAGGTGGAGACACACACACACACACACACACACACACACACACACACCATTGTTGTCTTTGGCTGCTGAGGCAGCCAGAGACCAGAGACTGTGGGAGACCCTTACAGACTCAATACAATGTGTAGAATTCAGCAAGGCAACATCATTATCAGAAGTGAAAGTAGCAACTGGTGTACTCCATAAAAATTTAATGAGTCTTTTACTACTTCTTCTTCTTCTTCTTCTTCTTCTTCTTCTTCTTCTTCTTCTTCTTGGCAATGTTAAAAGCTATCTGAAATTGTTTACAGATGACTCTGTATCAGAAATGTTATCAGTAGAAAATTGGTGCAAAAGCCATAAAGATTTTCACATTATGAATGTCTGGTTCAAAGACTAACCTTTAACTCTAATTAAGAAAGTGTAATGTCACTGACATGGAAATGTGAAAGATGCTATTTTCTTTGTCTATACCTAAACTAATACGACAAAAGAGTATGTCACAACAGTGAAATATGCACAAACAGGCTTAAGATGAAATGAACAATATAAATATAGGCAAGAGAAATGTAAATGTCACAGTGAAATGATGTTTTAGGTACTTGGCATTTAGAAAAAGATCTGTGCCAGTTCACATTTACAGTTTTATCCATTAATTGACGAAAAAACCAATGGCCCCATACCTTTAATATTATGTAAGTATGTAGCACCCCTGCACCAACCCCCTCTATACACAGTTTCATTGCTATGTTGGTTCATCCTTTTGACTTCAAAAAATCTGGGTAGTCTTATTAAAAACAAAAAAAAAAAAACAAAGTTTATACATTGGTAGTAGAAACCAGAAAGTGGAAATTAGTTGTCTTGTTTTATGCACCAGAAAAGTACAAGTAATGCTTACAAATGTTAACAGCTAGGTAACAATGTTTTTAGTTGGACCATCACTCATTAGATACAGAGGTAAATGTTCAAGTACCTGTTAACGCCACACAGCACTCCACCACAAACAGTTGGTCTATAATTAGAGAGAGTGCTTATTTCCAGTAATGGTAGCTATTCCAACACATCTTTGCATGTGCTTCAAATATCATAACAACATGATATAAAAAAGAAAACATGTTTGTCAAAACTTACAGAGTATTTGACACCCAAGTGACTTTTCCTTTGGCAATCTTGGAAGTTTTTCACCCTTTGAAAGAAGCCACATATTAAGCCTAAAACCACTCTTCTTTGGTGCAAATGTGAAGGACACTGTACGAGCAGCTGCATATTCTAAGTATCTGCAAGAAAAAGGTTTTTTTTATTTGAAAGAACTTTAAAAATTATTATTATTATTATTATTATTATTATTATTATTATTGTGAATAATTCAAAATCTGTCACTAAGATTAGAAATCCTTTAATGGTACTTTAAGTCAACTATTTGTAATGTACCTTCCATGAGAAAATGGGATACAAGAAAGCCTGCTATGAAGAACAGATCAGAGCTCATACCGCACAATGAATTCACAACAAAACAATACAAAAATTATAAAATTGTAGTAGGAACACACATCACCCATGTTTCTGATAGTAGTACAATAACATTCGTAAAATACATATGTGCAGTGATGTCTCTGTAAACCGTGAGCAATGGCCTCAATATAGGAACTAAATTTATTTTCAGTACTGACATCAGAAATCATCAAATGCATTAAAATCATAAAATGTTTTTGTAATTTATTTTACACAGATGCCGAAATATCTGATAAAGCACTCTTAGCAATTCTGGCTCCAGTCAAGAAGCTATATTTGGTCAATAAACTACTGAAACACATGTCATCCCTAGGGTTCAAAACTTTAGTTCTCAAATTTGAGAGTGCAGTGTAAGGATAAAGGCCAAAAATGAGTTCCTGTTTTAAAATACACATGTCTTCTATCCACAAGAGAAATGCAACTACATTTCCCAACAGCAAATCAACACACAGCTTCAAAGAAATTTCCATGTCCCTTCACTTTCAGTAGGCATTCCATACAGTCCTGCATTGTTCTTTAGTGAACAAAAGAAAAGTTTATACCATGTCAAGTAATTCTCATATGGCAAAGTCAGCAAGTTGTGGTAATTTTGGGGGTATCCTAAGGAAGTGTTGTAGGGCAATTACTATTATAAGAATGTTAAGAAAATGTACCTTCCCCATGAACCATTGGCAGTGTGCCTGAATGATAGCGATAAGTATACCATAGGTGCAATCACTACAGAAGGATATCTGCTGGATGACCAGACAATTGTGTGGTGCCTGAAGGAGGCCAACATTTTGGATGATTGACTGAACTGGCCTTATAACAACAGCCAACATGGCCTTGCTGTGCTGGTACTGGCACTGCAAACGGTCGAAAGCAAGGGGAAATACAGCCGTTTTATTTCCTGAGGTCATGCAGCTCTACAGTATGGCTAAATGATGATGGTCTCATCTTGGGTAAAATATTTAAGAGGGAAAATAGTCAACCATTTGGATATCCAGGTGGGGACTACGAAGGAGGATGTCTTTGTCAGGAAAAACAACATTGCCAGTCTACAGGTTGTAGGGTGGAATGTTATATCCCTTGATCAGGAAGATAAGTTAGGAAATTTAGAAAGGGAAATGGTAAGTTGAAGTTAGACCTAGTGGGAGTTAGTGAAGTTTGATGGCAGGAGGAACAGGACTTCTGGTCATGTGGGCATAGGGATACAAACACAAAATCAAATATAGGTAACTCTGGCGTTTATCTGATACTGAATAAGAAAACAGGAAAGCGAGTAAGCTACTATGAATGGCGTAGTGAATTCATTATCATAGCCAAGACAGATAAAAAGCCAACGCCAACCACAGTAGTGCAAATTTATATGTCAACTAGCCCCACAGATGATGAAAAGATTGAAACACTTGATGAAAAGATAAAAGAAATTAACCAGATAATTAAGGGAGAGAAAAATTTAATTGTGATGGAGACTGGAATTCAATAGTAGGAAAAAGAAGAGAAGGAAAAATAGAAGGATGATATGGATTGGGGGAACAGAACGAAAGCAAGGCAAACACACTTCTCACTGATGTATAGGCAGCAGCTTCTGCTCTGAAAGCTGAGCTGGTGCCCTGCAATGCTAATGGCGAGCCCACGGTAGGCTGGCAGGCTTTCTAAGCTACAGCTGTTGACATCATCAGTGATGTGTTTCTTCCCTCAGTAGCACAGAGCCCTGGTGGCCCTGTGCTCCGCACATCAGTGCAGCTGTGCACAGGATACGACTCTCTGCCCTCTGGTAGGAGTCAGACAGTGGCTGGCACTGAGGTGCCAAGTCTTATTAGGAACTTGGCATTGGCAGCAGCTTGCATGCACAGCAGGTCAGTGGGGCTGTGGCACCATGTCCCACAAACATTTAGTGCAGGTGGCAGGCACAGCCCGGTCTCAAACCCATGGCTGTTGTTGGCAGTGTCCAGTTGTCTCACTGAATGGCATAGCTCTGGTGCTGTAGTGGTGCTGCTAGTCTCTCGTAACAAGAAGAGATGCCTGCCTCCAAAGCCACACTTACTTATGCGCCTCTGGCACACATTTGTTTCACTAAAACCTGGGACCTCGTTACATGGTCCACAATAAGAGACTTTCCCTGGTGTGGTAATGTCACCCTGCTTGCTATTCAGTTACCACTAAGCCGTGCAACTTATTGTTGCACTCAGCTGTCCTCACCTCACAATCTACTTGCATATCTGTTATAGTGACGGTGTCGCAACACTGGCAGCTACCAACTCGCAGCAGCTAATGCAATGCTCCATGGCAGCTATCTCACTACTTATTACCCTGGCTAAGGACTTACAACTTTTACCCACAGACTGCGTAGCGGCACTACACTACCCCCTCCATAGAGAAGACCCAGTCCCTCGGGTCTTGCTCCGCCCAATTCTCTACTGTAATTACTTTTGCCCTTATCTGTAAAACAAGTACATAATACTAAAATGGCTACTCCTAACTACTACACAATTGCTATTTGATCTGCAGCTTCATAAATCTATCTTTCATTCCTCACTCGGGGGATCCAGTCTACGAGAAATTTTAACTACCCCTGGAGTTAGTTTTTCCATGGCTTGTTGTTTCAAATACATCAGAGTTAGGCAGTGTAAATTGGAGTCACCATAGCAATAGGAATTGTGATGCTCAAGGTCACTCTTACCTGTTAAACACCGTCCAGATACTGTTCCACATGCTGCAACATTTGCTCTACAGTGATCCGTCCCTCCTGCGCTGCTACCATGTGACTCTATGAACAGTTCGTCTCAGTTCCCAGGTGCTGTTAAGAAAGGTATGGTTTTGTTTGGACAACATCTCTAGAGGTTCGTCTGCTCAATACAGCTGTAGCTGTGTCTCACTCGGCAGAGTAATTTCTGTTGCAGTAGCTGGTAAATGAAATGTGGGCCCTGTAATACTGCAATCTGCCCCGTTTATTAACAGTCCACTACCTCACAATTCTAATCGTCTTTCCCACATAGCAACTAGCAACGACTACTATGACATTGTACACCAAGTATATCCAATGTAAACCTGCTCCCAGGAAATACTTTTGGCAGGGACGTCCCTCTGTTTTACCTCTGAAACATCACATGATGCATGTGCTCCCATGCATCGAAATCTCACGAACCTGGCATACTGTGGCTACCTCACTCTGACATAGCTGAATCGCATACTCTGTCATCACCATGTGTCGATAACCATCTTCAGCCAATAGTACCACCCCTTCCTCTCTCACCTGCACAAATTTTCCAACTGCTGCTCTCTTCACCAGATAAGCGCACACAATGTAACGCCTAAACAATGCACGCTTGCTACCAGTACCTTTACTGATATGTACAACTATACATTACCTGTTGTTACACCCACCATAGCACAACAGTTGTACAATAGCAAGTTCTGGTTGCTTGACTCTGCTACTACCTATAAATCTTGGAGTAATTCTCCTCACACCTTACTCAATCCCTCTAGATACTGCTCAGATGGCAGCAAGGTTAAACTTACCTGTGAATGTAGCATATGATGGAGGCTTCCTACAAGTTTGTTAACTCCACTGCTGCATCCCATGTAGTATCCCCTAGTGATTGCAATAGTCTTGTCATTGTTATTCTTAAATCTAGTAACTGCACTAGTGTTTGTACCACTTCCAGATCCTGTTTCAGAGTGCTAGCCGAGACGCTGGCATAATCCACGACTTCCTTAGTAAGCTGTCAAAGCATGCGTGTTGTTTAACAAGCCACTCTCCAAATACACAATCTGCGTGGAATGCCACTCCATAGATACTTTATTTGCCTCCACTAACCCCCTTGTGGCCTCTGCTGTAGCGTTCAATTTTCATCTACTGCCCCGAAGATTGTCTTCAGTATTGTACCCTCAGCATGTATCTACCCCCTTTTCACTTCCTGAGATGTTCTGGTACCAGTCAGTCATCTCCTGCACCTGCTCCTCTAATCTTGCATATGTCCCAAGCTACTTCTTGTTCTCCTTTGAGACCTCTCTCAGACTTCCACTACTATCCATTAACTTCTGTACCCCTGAGAACATCTCCTCCAGCCTCCTAATTTTGTTCCATAATTCCCACACATCAAAACCTAAATGTAATGCTTTGCGCCTGAATAATATCACATCTGGTTGCCTGGAAAGGAAAACTTCATCGTCCAGGTGATGCTCTTGTAGTGCCCACACTCCAACTCTAGCATTCTTCTTTTCTCGCCCCTCTCTTATGGCAACATGAGGACAGGGATCAATATCACTTCCCTACCCACAGAAGCCTGCTGTCTCCGAACAGCACATCTTAATGCACTATAAATCCTACCCCAACACAAACATGTAACCTTATCTAAACAAGGTTAATGCCCTAAACTATATAAGCTGGCATAAGCTGTCACCAACACACCAGTCGGCAAAGGTGAAGCAAAGATCAATTAGTAGGCACTGGATCAAGTGTGCCTATCACGAGAGGGGCCAGAGACATACCCACAAGCAACACACTTTCAACGCCCTTTTGGCAGCGTGTATTTAGGCCACTGCTGCTGAACGGAGGGCTGCACGCACTCACTCAACCATCTGGTAGAAGCCTGTCAGTGTACTTCCAGAGCGGGTTTAGTTCATAACAAGCTACAACAGTACATAGCAACTTTATTATTGATTATAGTGGTTTACCACAACCAGAATTTTACTTCACTAGCTGTGAAGAGGACTATTACTGATGAGCTTGTACCACAACATGGATTCTATTCAAGTTACGTAAGTGTTCCACTTCGAGTAAATAAAGAACCATATGAATTCACATGTGTGTCTTCTTCCCTGCTGTCTTATGGTATAAGACACTACAGTGGTGAACGAGGATAATTCAGGGGCAATCAAAGATTTTGCTTGCTTCTCTTGTGTTTTAGCTTGCAGGGGTGATTGTGTTCAAGTGTTTCTATTTACAAATTTTTTTTTGTGTTCTTGCATGTATTCCAGGAGGGGAGCCACAGAACTAATCAAATTTCCCTTTTCTGAGGCTTTGCTTGCGTTTTGATACAAAGTATTTGTGTAAACCATGAATTCCCTGCTCCGCCACCCCCTGACCCTATGCCTAAGCTGCAGACAGCCAATGTGATCGATCTGACCCAAGTTTTTCAGATTTAGAACCAACAAACTGCTACCTTACTGACAACGGTACAATTACTGGCTGCACAAGTTGCGTCAGTGACACAATCACAACCGACCAACCAATCGGTCCAACAAGTGCCACCGACCAGTGTACCAACGTTCCTGCAATTTAAAGAAACACAGGAGGAATGGACTGAATACCTGACTCAGTCCCAAGCACTGTCAAGTTAACCATGTTCAAAGTACTATCAAGTTACAATAGTTCCTCAGGATTGTGGGGGTCCCAGTGTTCAGATTAATATGAAAACTATTCCCAACCGCATCTCCCGACAAACTCATCTCTGATCAAGTAATCACTGCAGTAACTCAATACTATGACCACCAAGTCCAAGTAGCTGCAGTCTGACATTAGTTCTTTTGCTAGCAGAAAAAGCCAGAACAGATGTACCGCGAGAGGTACACAGAATTAACGGGCATTACTAGGAAGTGTAAATTTCAACGCAGTTGTGGCAACTTTTACAGTGATTTAATGATATCCGATGCAGTAACATTCAGTGTCCCAAATAGCAGAATATGGGAACAGATCTTAAAAGGACTGATCCATCACTTCCTCAAGTACTGCAAATCTTACAGCATCTTTTCCATCTTCATGTGCTGTAGTGGCCGATAAGTATGACCAGGCCCTGATATGTTGGGTCGAGTCGCCTCTTATTCGTAACTGACCCAACCAGCCACAACAGGAAGTACGTACACAGCTATGGACAACCACGCAGACATGTAAACAGGCCTCTGAATTTAGTGAAGTCTTGCCCAAGATGTTTTGCTCACCATAAAATACAGGAATGCCAATCATGTAACGCAACATGATACACATATGGAAAAAGAGGGAATGTCCAAGCAGTTAGTTTGCAATAGCACAAAAATGCCAACTTTGACCACTCCCGGAAAAAAAAAAAAAAAAGAAGAAGAAGAAGGGAAAAAAAAAACAGGCTCATGGACATACCGTATTTACTCGAATGTAAGCCGCACTCGAATCTAAGCCGCACCTGAAAAATGAAACTCGAAATAAAGGGAAAAAAAAAATTCCCAAATCTAAGCCGCGCCTGAAATTTGAGACTCTAAATTCAAGGGGAGAGAGAAGTTTTAGGCCGCACCTCCAAATCGAAACAAAGTTGGTCCATTGTAATATGAGACACAATTTAGGTCGAATGATTGACGATACAGCTACAGTAGTTAGTTTCGTAGTTTATTAGGCAGACAGGATTTAAATGAGATAGAAGCAAACACGAAAGAATACATGGCAAAATGTTTATATTCGTATTATTCTTATGGTGAAGAGAATACTGCATGTGATTCACATTTCATCAGGTTCCTATTAGCAACCATCTCTTCTCACAGGTAGGAAAAAATTCAGAACGTAGAGTTGGCCATATTGACAAAAATCCCAGTATTACCAGTCGGATTTTCGTAGTACATTGAAATTCGAAGATGAACAATACGGAATTTGTATTTACTTCGTTGGATAATGTATGAAAATGCAGTGGTCGAAACTCGGGCGGAGAAAAAAAGCTCGCCTTCCAATTTTTTTTTTTTTTTTTAATTTTATTTATTGACTCAGAGGTTTTGGCGCCAGTATTTATCTTTGTGTCTACAAAGGATGCCTGTGTAGCGCTACATATATTCGACGGCAGAAGTTAGTTGTGGCGGCACCTATCAACATTTTTCAGAACTTCAGCTTGCTTTGCACTCGATTCTAAGCCGCAGGCGGTTTTTTGGATTACAAAAACCGGAAAAAAGTGCGGCTTAGATTCGAGTAAATACGGTACAGTGAGTGCTGTGTTTTCAAAACTTAAAACAGGTTCTGACAAAAGTAAGATTAAGATTGTGCCGCCTCCTCACCCTAGTGCTGTGCAATGACATTCTAACAAACTATTTGTCTCCTTATGAATTGATGACCACCATGTGAATTTTCAGTAGGACACAATTGCCTCAGTAACTTTGCTTAATCTTGCCACGTACAAACAGTTACGCTCACCACGCCCTTCTAAATCTGGCAAGCACCTCACTGCTTACAAAGAACAGGAAATTCCCAGTGCTTGGGCAGTGTACTTTGCCTGCCACTTACAAATCCCACACTAGGACAGTGAATTTTACTGTGTTGACATCAAAAGGCAGTGAGAACACATTCGGTTTAGATGCCTTTGATTTGTTTGGATTTAGCATCCAAGACAATGTACTTGCAGTGTCTGCTTTTGAACCAAAAGACAGTGTAGCTAGCTTGCTTAAAGAATTTCCTGAACTATTTTCAGAAGCAATGGGAAAAGCTAATAACTTTGAAGTACATGTTACACTGAAAGACAATGCACAGCCTAAGTTTTTCAGGGCCCACCCCGTTCCTTGTTTTAAGAGACAAAGTAGCCAGTGAATTGAAATAATTGCAAAAATAATGGTGTAATTGCTCCCAATCAAACTAGTCAATGGGCAAGTCCTCTTGTTTTGTTGCCTAAGCCTTCTGGTCACATTCACGTCTATTGTCAACCCACAAATAGTAGTTGACACTTATCCGTTACCTCGCCCTGAGGAACTTGTGGACAGGTTTGGTGCAGGACGTTACTTTTCTAAGACAGATTTTGTGATGCCTACTTGAAAATTCCATTGGATGAAGAATCACAGAAAGTGTTTGTTGTAAATACACACTTAGGACTGTTCAAATATTTGCGCTTACCCTTGGGCAGTGCTTCCGCACCTGCCATTCAATGTTACTTTTGAACAGCTGACTTCAAAAGGGCCATTTTGTTCAAACTACATTGACGATATTGTCGTCTCAGGTTGTACACCAGAGGAATACATTGCCAATTTTGATACTCTTATTCGAGTGTTGTCACAAGCAGGACTCAAGAGTTGTCTCGAACAGTTTGATTTTTTTCAAACTGAACTACAGTATTTAGGTCATTTGATAAACAGTCTGGGTGTGCACCCACTCCAATCTCATTTGCTTGCAATCCGTGACCTGCCTCTTTCTCACAATGTGTGTGAACTGCAATCAGCATTAGGCAAGATGACATACTACATTTGGTTCACACCTAATACCGCTCAGATCCCGGCTCAATTGCATCGCAAAAACATACATTTCGTGTGGATTAACGACTGTCAAGATGCATTTCAGAATCTCAAAAATGCCTTGCTCGGTGACAGATGTTTAGTGCCTTTTGCCCCTGCCAAGGCAGTACTTTCACAAGTTTACACTTCCTCCTACAGAATTGGTGCTGTGCTTTCACACAGAATTGCTGCACGAGACAGAGTCATTGCTTTTGTCTCAAAGTTGTTAACCCAAACTCAGTGCAATCATACTCAAATAGAAAAAGACGTTCTCACTACTGTGTATGGTGCGGCCAAATTCCATCACTATTTGTATGGTCACAAGTTCTTTTTAGTGACATATCACAAGCCTTTGCAATCCTCCTTTCATCTTTCAAAGCTGGTTCTTACACGCACTGTTCAAAAATTGCAACAACATTTGGCTTTGTTGCTTTCGCAGTATCAGTATGAAATTGTGTACAGACCTACAGCAAAGCATGGAAATGCAGACGCCCATCTCACCTTCTGATTGGCCAAGACTTATTTTTATGCATCTGCTACACATTGTTGCCAAATCGATGTGCAGGACTCTGAATTGCTGGAATCTTTTCTCTTTCACTACAGAAAAATTGCACAGGCCACTGAAGCAGGCCTAGATCAAGATTTAGTTGCATTACATTTGCACGTCATGGCCTCATTCACACAAAAGTATCCAGAGCTCAGTCATGCACTAAATCTTTGCAAGTTGGCATAACTTTTCAGTTCAACATGATGTGATTTTAGTTCAACATGACAGTGGACAATCATGTGTGCTTTTCCCCAAAGTGTTGCAGAAGATGTGTTACTACTTCTTCACCAAGGACATTGGGGAATCATTTGCACGTTCAGCTCGCTGGCACTGTACTTGGCAGGGCGGTGAACACCCACACTGAACAGATGACATCAGTGTCGTGGGGGTGCGGAAAACCAATACGCTCCGCCACAGTCATTCTCAGCTTGGCCTAAGACTATCTCCATGGCAACGACTGCACATAGACATTGCAGGACCATTTTTGAACACTCGTTGGCTCATAGTGGTAAACTCTTAGCAAGTTCCCATTTGCGGTGTCTATGAACTCTGCCAAATCACATAGCACCATTGTCCTCAATATTTTGCATAGAAGATTTGCCACAAGTTGTTTGTGTCAGACAATGGATCACAGTTCACTTCACATGAATGAAATGGCATTCATCATCTAACGAGTGCTCCATTTCAACCCCCATCCAATGGAGAAGCAGAACACTTTGTAAGTACTTTTAACAACATGTGGCTACGCTACACACACACACACACACACACACACACACACACACACACACACACACACACACACACACACACACACACACACACAAAAAAAAAAAAAAAGCAACATGCCACCAATGCCCTCTCGACAGCATGTATTTAGGCTTCCGCTGCTGACCGGAGGCCCTCTCTCACTCAATCATCCAGTTGGTGTGTCAGATTACTCAGGAGCGAGTTTAGTTTGTCAGAGGTTGTGACAGTACATAGTGACCAGATTAGTTACTAAGCAGGACTAGTTTACCAGAACCAGAAATGTACTTTACTAGCAGTGAATATTGACATCAGTCTGCAAGAGGACTATTACTGATGAACTTGTACCAAAAAACATGGACTCTAATCAAGTTAAGTAACTGTTTCCAGTTTATGTAAATAAAGAACCGTATTGATTCACATGTGCATTTGTGTTGTAGAAAGAGGGTACCAGCCACCCACAACAACATTCTCTCCCTTGCTTCCTTACAGTACAAGACTCTACACTATACACAAAAGAACAATATTCAGGAATCACAATACACATTAATCACTTCCTTGGCCTCAATGTATAATGAACATGAGGTATCAAGTCCTCCCTCTCCTGTTGCTCATCCTTCTGATTCTTCTTTGCCTCGTGCCTCACTTTCACTAATACCTCTAATGGAATTGCCCCTGGAGCACACTTGAATGGCTGTAGATGCCCAATATGCACAATTGTTGACCTCATTGGCAGCTGTAACTTTACATTTATTGATCATTTACTGATGAAGTGGTTTCAGTTACACTCTTGGAGCGGGGAGGGGGGGGGGGGGGGGGGGGGGGGGAAGACACACCACAGATGTAACATAAATTGGTAGCAGACAAACAAATGTTTACAGTTTCAGAAAAACTGGCTTATTTTTCAAAAGAAAGAGCTTCACAAATTGAGCAAGACAACTACATGTTGGTCCATCTCTGGTCCTTATTCCGGCAGTTTTTCAGCTTTGTGTTGATTGACAGGGTTATTCGATTTTGTCCTGAGGGATATTGTGCCAAATTCTGTACAACTGGCATGTTAGAGTGTCAAAATCCTGAACTACTTGGAGCGTCTTGCACATAATGCTCCAAACTCTCTCAATTGGAGAAAGATCTGGTGACCTTGCTGGCCAAGGTATGGTTTGGAAAGCACAAAGACATGCAGCAGAAAATGTTGCCACATGCAGGAAGCCATCATCTTGCAGCACTGTAAGCCCAGGATCGCTTGACACAAAGGGCAACAAAACGGGGTGTAAAATATTGTCAATTTACTGCTGTGCTTTAGGGGTGCCATGGATGACAAAGTGGAACTGGCTATGAAAGAAATAGCACACCAGACCATCACAACTGTTTGTCAGCCCTTATGGCGGGCAACAGTCAGGTTGTTATCCCACCAACGTCCTGGGCATCTCCAGACATTTCTTTGCTCAGTTCAAAGTGGGACTCGTCACTTAAGGCAACTGGTCTCCAATCAGTGAGATTCCGGACTAAAGACACCCTGGACAACAGTGGGATACCAATCCACCTGTTGTCCACCATATGGCCCGGAAGCCAGATGTGATTGTCGGGGCAGCCATTTCTTTTCAGAGCAGGGGCCCTTTGGTAGTCATCCACTACAATCATACACAGTACAGCAGTATGTTGATAATACTCTATGCCCTGTTTCGCTGCTTTTCCCGGCAAGCCATCCTGGACTTACATTCCCTCAAGACAATGTCTGCCCACACACAGCAACACTTTCTACTGCTTATGTTAATGCTTGCCTAACACTATCTTGCCCAGTAAGGTCTCCCAAATTGAGAACATTTGGAGCATTACTGGCTGGGCCCTCCAACCATCTCACTTTTCTCGATATGATGTGCCAATTGGGTAAAAATTGGCACAATATCCCTCAGGAGGACAGCCAATAACTATCAATCAATGCCAAGCTGAATAACTGCATGCATCAGGATCAGAGGTGGACCAACAAACTACTGAATTGCTCTATTTGTGAAGCCCTTTTTCTTGAATAAATTATCAATTTTTTCTGAAATTGTAATCTTTTGTTGGCCTGTGCACGTAAGTCACATCTGCCAATTTCTGTCTCATTAGGATAATTTCTTCATGGTGCGTTTTTTCCCCTTAGAGTGTACCTCATACAGGCCCTGGTACCATTTACAAACTTCTTCATTTTTACCTTCAGAGCATATGGGCTTAACAACATCATCAACTGGCCTACTTCACATGGAGGTGATGTCCCCACTCATTTCTTGCCTCTTTCTGCTTCTCCAATGACTTAGCAACTGCTTGCTGGACCTTTCTCCACATTTCTCTTACAGTTCCTGTAAATTTTCAGACCAACTCCCCCTTCCTGTCTTCTTTCTTGCTAAATATGCCAAATGGCAACAGCATCTTCTTTCCATATAGTCCTCCGAATGGCAACATCCCTGTCCTAGTTGTGTGCTTTGGAGATGTATGTACTCACTATGAAGGATACATATGTGTTCCAGTCTGCATTCACATAACGATTAAGCATCTTTCCAGTTCTCCGATGAACACTTCCATCCTTCTGTGAGCTTGTTGATGAAGTTCTCAACTTTTTTTTACTTTTAAGAAGCAACACAACTCTTATCAGGTCTGACATGAAGCTCATCCATCGCTCCATAATTATTGTCTCCGGCACCTCAAACTTCAATATCCGACTATTAACCACGGCCCGTGAGACTGTGACAGCTTGTTGGTCCGGCATCAGCACCATCTTGATGTAATGAGAAAAATTATCTATTATGGTCATGAAAAAATGACCATCTGCTGATGTTCGGTTGAATGGGCCTTACACGTACGTCCCAATGAAAATAAACATTTCAGTTGCTTCTGGCAATCACTGTAACAGTACCTTCTGTTGATATAAAGCTGCATGCCACTCTTCTGTTGATATAAAGCTGCGTGCCACTCATTTTCTGAAGTACTTATCAACATCATTCTTCCTTCTTGTCAGTAATTTTCTGTCATCCTATGACTCATTGCCTTGTGTCCCCCATAGCCCGATATAACATGATCGTGCATTTCACATAGTATTTCTTGCTTCAACTTGGTCAGCACTTCCCACAGTATTCCATCATGCCTGCTAAGCCTCTGTTGCTTACCGTACTGTCTGCACTCTTTGTCAATGCTCTGTGCTGCTTGCCATTCCCCAAGGTCCTAACCTAATGCTTGTACTATTGCTACTTTCCTGCTTAACTCATCCACATTTCCATGCTTCTTTCCGGTTTGTGGATTATTTTAAACTCAAATGCCAATGTTGTCAGTTGGCTCAATGGGCCCTTAAAACCTGGTAACCACTTCAAAGCAGCACAGTCTGTCACTACCTTGAACTTTCTTCCATAAAGGTAACACTGGAAGTATGTTACCCCATACACCAAGCTTAATATTTCTCCCTCAGCCATACAATTATTCCTCTCTGCTGCATTCAACTGTCTTGATGCAAAGGCAGTAGTATGTTCATAACCATCGACCTCTTGGTTCAAAACCCAGCAGTGGGCATGATTTGATGCATCACATGATTATATAAACTCCTTCTGAAAGTCTGGAAACGGCAACACAGGATGCGACTGTAACCCCCTTTTTAATTTCTACAAATACTCCCTGATATTCCTTCAGTCATACAAACTTAACACCCTTCTTCAATAATTGCGTAAGCAGACTTGCAATATCTGCAAACACCTTCAAGAACTTTCTATAGTAATTTGTGAGACCCAGAAAAGGTTCTAATTCTTTGGTTGTTACTGGAACAGAAAACTCTTGCACTAATCTAGGATTAGTCCTTAAAGCATACTTACTGATCACATGCCCTAAATAGTTGACTACCTCTGGCACACAGTGACATTTCTCAGTACTTAATGTCAAATGAGCTCCTTATTATCAATTCCTTTACTGAAATAAATATGCCACACCATTGGCAATTAGCCTATCCTTCTGACAAATATGCCCATCAGAACTTAGGATTTCATTGCTATTCACTTCTGGTTTCAACCAAATTTCTGTTCCTAAAACTATCTGGGCATTATAGCCTTCAATGAGCCCAATTCTGGGACCTTTCCTTGGGTGCTCCTGCAGTTTACTTATATTAACCTTTTCTACATCAAATCCACAAGGATGACCACTCTCTGAGAACATTGTGGCTCATGTAACTATGATTTTGGCAGGCAATTAGTCTCTGGTCCCAAGGGAGGTTTCTCTAACTCCTCTAAAGCTCCCATGTGTACCCCACGTACTATGCTATCCCGGCAACCATTTTCTGAGTGTAACACACCCCTGACATATTAAGGGAAACCCTACAGTTCTTCACCCAATTGCGGAAGTTGAGAAATTCGCATCTGGTACCAACACGGAGTCATCCAAGGCTCTGGTTGAGACCTTCCACTCTGCTCCAAATCAGAAGGCCTCGATCAATCCTGTGTATGGTGCTACACAAATATTCAGCTTAGTCTGCACCCCACGTGCAATGCTAGTTGCCTTCACAAAATCAGCCATGTGCCGAAAGGAGCTGAGGATGGCCTCAGAACCCAAGCAGTAGGCATCATTCTTGCCAACATGTGCCACTACTTACAGCCAGTGCACTCGATAACTGCCAGCAGAGCCTCCACCACATCGATGAGGCTTCCTGGCAAACATACCAAGTCCACACTGGCATTCTTTCCCACCCTGCACACTATTTCTTCAAGGGGTTCCATTACCCACATAACATTGGAGCTCCCAATGAGTAGCTTACTTGCCCTCTGTACTTGTAAGGATTGGGCAAATAATCAGCTGGTGGCCCAAAAGGGAGGCATCCCATGCTGGCTCAGAAGTATTATGCTATCTCATACCTATTGCTGAGGCACTAGGAGCTGGCCACAGAGCCTGTTTCCTCTTTTGCCTCCAGCCCCGTGACATTTGAGTCAACCACTGTCCACAACTCACTCTTGAGTAAGGATAGACTGGTCAGATGCTGCGTATCAGAAGCCTCAGTGACAACCTGGTCACCAGGAGATTACGTATGCACCAAAGGTGTCACATGTCTGGTCACTGGTGCCCCAAGTTACCACACCTTTGAGCAGTAGCCAGAAGCCTGCTGACTGTGGCCAACACAGATTTCAGCCGTTTTCAGATGGCAGCCTATTCTCCTTGTGTCCACTAATAACAAACACAGCACCTAGCCATATCGTTTTTTTTTTTTTTTTTTGTTGGGTTTAAGGGCGCTCAACTGCTGAGGTCATTAGCGCCCAGTCACTGTTGTTAGAGCACATGGAATCTGGTAAAACTCAAGGGGATAGAGGGGACACCAGAAGGACCCTACAAAGATGCAGACAAAATAAGTAAAAAGATTAAATGTCTTTGGACAAGCCAGTTAAAGTTATAAAACGCAGAATACGAGCAGCTGCTCGAGCGTCATCAGCTAAAACATCCGGTAAAGTAGATGGCAGGGACAGGACAACACGAAATTGACTAAAACGGGGACACGACAATAAAACATGGCGCACTGTTAATGCCTGACCACAAGGGCACTGCGGGGCTGGGTCACCGGAGAGCAGGTAGCGGTGGCTAAACCGGCAATGCCCAATCCGCAACCTGGTCAGAAGGACCTCCTCGCGCCGAGATGGTCGGGAGGATGTTGTCCAAGCAGTTGGTAGCGGTTTTACTGCCCGGAGCTTGTTGCCTTGGAGGGATGACCAAGCATCCCACCACAACGACACAAGCCTCTTACAGACATCCCCACGAACGTCGGATGACGGGACACAATGGGAGGCTGGCCGAGGCAGGAGGACTGCAGCCTTGGCTGCAGCATCTGCAGCCTCATTCCCAGGCACTCCCACATGTCCGGGAACCCACAGAAAGCTGACAGAACCACCGTTATCAGCGAAAGAATGGAGGGACTGCTGTATCCGTTGAATCAAGGGATGGACCGGATAGGGAGCTCCAAGGCTCTGAAGAGCACTGAGTGAGTCAGAGCAGAGTACATATGATGAATGGTGGTGGCGGCGGGCATACTGAGCGGCCTGATGGAGAGCAAAAAGCTCGGCCGTAAAGCTGGAACATTGGTCGAGGAGCCGGTATTTAAATGTGGCAGCCCCGACGACAAAGGCACAGCCGACACCATCGTCAGTTTTGGAGCCATCGGTGTAAATAAAGGTGTGACCGGCAAGTCGAGCACGAAGTTCGGCAAACCGTGAGCAATACATTGCAGCCGGAGTACCATCCTTCGGGAGTGAGCTGAGGTCGAGATAAATATGAACCGGAGCCTGGAGCCAAGGTGGTGTCGGGCTCTCACCCTCTCTGAAGGTGGTAGGGAGGGCAAAATCCAATTGTCAAAGCAGGCGACGGAAGCGGACTCCGGGGGGCAGCAGGGCAGACACATACAACCCGTACTGACGGTCGAGAGAATCGGCGAAGAAGGACTTGTAAGAGGGGTGGTCGGGCATAGACGACAGCCGGCAGGCATACCGACACAGCAGTACGTCGCGCCGGTAGGTCAACGGTAACTCGGCAGCTTCAGCATAAAGACTCTCGACAGGACTAGTGTAGAAGGCTCCGGTCGCAAGACGTATCCCCCGATGGTGGATGGAGTTGAGCCGGCGTAAGAGGGACGGCCGAGCGGACGAGCAGACGAAGCTCCCATAATCCAGCTTCGATCGGACTATGGACCGATACAAGCGAAGCAGGACAGTGCGATCCGCTCCCCAAGATGAACCGCTAAGAACTCTGAGGACATTAAGGGAACGTGTACAACGGGCTGCCAAATAAGAGACATGTGGAGACCAACACAGTTTCCTGTCCAACGTGAGCCCTAGAAACTTAGTTGTGTCCACGAATGGGAGAACAACGGGACCGAGATATAAGGATGGCGGAAGGAACGCTTTATATCGCCAAAAGTTGATACAAACCGTCTTTTCTTCAGAGAACCGGAAGCCATTTGCCACGCTCCATGAGTAGAGGCTGTCTAGACAACGCTGAAGGCAGCGCTCCAGGAGGCATGTTCTCTGGGCACTGCAGTAGATCGCAAAGTCATCGACAAAGAGAGAGCCTGAGACATTAGGTGGAATGCAATCCATAATTGGATTGATCGCGATGGCAAAAAGGGCTACGCTCAAGACGGAGCCCTGAGGCACTCCGTTCTCCTGGAGGAAGACGTCGGACAATACGGAGCCCACACGTACCCTAAACTTTCGATCCGTTAAAAAGGAATCAATAAAAAGGGGCAGGCGACCGCGTAGGCCCCACCTGTGCATAGTGCGGAGGATACCTCCTCTCCAACAGGTGTCATAAGCCTTCTCCAAGTCGAAGAACACGGCTACCGTTTGGCGCCTTCGCAAAAAGTTGTTCATGATGAATGTCGACAAGGTCACGAGGTGGTCAACAGCGGAGCGGCGGCGACGAAAGCCGCATTGGACATTAGTAAGTAGCTGTCGAGATTCAAGAATCCACACTAACCGAGCATTAACCATGCGCTCCATCACCTTACAGACACAGCTTGTAAGAGAAATGGGGCGGTAACTAGAAGGAAGGTGTCTATCCTTCCCGGGTTTGGGTATAGGAACAACAACGGCGTAACGCCAACGCATGGGGACTTGACCTTCGGTCCAGACGCGATTGTAGGTACGGAGAAGGAAGCTTTTGCCCGCCGGAGAAAGGTGTGCCAGCATCTGAACGTGAATGTCATCCGGCCCCGGAGCAGAGGACCGGGACAGTGCAAGCGCACGTTCGAGTTCCCGCATAGTAAAGGGGGCATTATAGGTTTCCAGATTCAGCGAGTGGAAGGAAGGTCGCCGAGCCTCTTCTGCCTCTTTCCTGGGAAGGAAGGCAGGATGGTAATGGGCGGAGCTTGAAACCTCCTCGAAAAAGCGGCCAAAGGCGTTGGAGACAGCCACCGGATCAACAAGGACCGCATTACCTGAGGTCAGGCCAGGTACCGAGGAGTGGGCCTTAATGCCCGACAGCCGGCGCAGGCTACCCCAAACGACGGAAGAGGGAGTAAAACTGTTAAAGGAGCCGGTGAAAGAGGCCCAACAAGCTTTTTTGCTGTCTTTGATGACTCTACGGCATTGCGCTCGGAGTCGTTTGTATTCAATACAATTCGCCAACGTAGGATGGCGGCGAAAGGTGCGTAAAGCACGCCGTCGAGCACGGATAGCGTCCCTACAAGCCTCGTTCCACCAGGGGACGGAAACGCGACGTGAAGAAGTAGTACGAGGAATGGAACGTTCGGCAGCATGGATGATAACAGCCGTGAGGTATTCGACCTGACTGTCACAACTGGGAAAATCGTGGTCCGGAAAGGTCGCCAGGGATGAGTAAAGTCCCCAGTCAGCTTTCAGTATGTTCCAGCTCGAAGGACGTGGGGATGGGGTGTGGTGCAGGAGACGAACGACACAGGGGAAGTGGTCGCTCGAATAGGCGTCAGAAAGGACATACCACTCGAACCGACGGGCAAGAGTGGTAGAACATATCGAGAGGTCCAAGTGGGAGTAGGTATGAGTGGAGTCCGAGAGGAAAGTCGGGGCGCCGGTATTGAGGCAGACAAGATTGAGATGGTTGAAGACATCTGCCAAGAGTGAGCCTCTTGGACAGGAAGCAGGAGAGCCCCAAAGGGGATGATGGGCATTGAAGTCGCCAAACAATAAAAACGGCGGGGGAAGCTGAACGATCAGGTGCATCATGTCAGCCTGACTAACAGCAGACGACGGTGGAGTGTAGATGGTACAAACTGAAAAAGTAAAAGCAGAAAGAGTAATGTGGACAGCTATTGCTTGGAGTGGGGTGGTCAATGGGATGGGATGGTAATAGACGTCGTCCCGAATGAGCAACATGACCCCACCATGAGCTGGGACACCGTCCACAGGGGTGAGGTCATACCGCTCCGAGGTATAGTGGGTAAAGGCAATACGGTCAGTCGGGCGCAACTTGGTTTTCTGGAGTCCAAGGACGAGCGGACAGTGCAGGCGGAGGAGCAGTTGTAATTCCTCCCGATGAGATCGAATACCTCTTATGTTCCAATGAAACAACGCCATCGCTAGTCAAAAAGTTGGGGGAACGAGACGGGGGAAGAGCTGGTCACCTCGACGGCCGCGGAGGGCCAGGTTGCGAGGGAACAACGCTACAACCGACGGGAGGCGGATCCGGTTCCATCGACTGGTCGCCAGCTGCGGCCGCTGTCCCTGGTTGTGTAGGAGGGGCAGCATCATTTGCCGACGAAAGGCCAGCTGAGCGCCTGGCAGCAGAGCGTCCCGGCGAAACTGAGGACGGCCGGGAGCGGTGACTCACAGATGGAGCGTCAGTCGAAACGCGCCGGGGTGGAGAGGGGGATAGAGACTTCTTCTTGGAGGCCTTCTTGGAAGGCCGAGGAGGCACAGGGATGGTGGTCTGGACCCGAATAAGGTCCTCACGCGCGGGGTCCGTTTTGGAACGCCGGACCTCGGAAGCCGGGGTCCGGAACGTTTCCCCGATGGACGCCTGAGAAGAGGATCGCTTCTCAGGTGGCGTGTGGGGAGGAGGAGGAGGAAGGGTGGCCCCTGGGGCAGAGGGGGTGGGGGCCACGGGGGAGGAGGATTTGGAAGGGAGGGATTTGGGAGGCGGAGGCAGAGCCCCCCGATGGGCGGAGGAGGCGGATGAGGGGACAGGAGAGGGGTGAGGATACCGCGGAAGGAGTGAACACAACTGAGGCAAACGAAGTGGTCAATGGCACGGGATGGAGGCGGTCGTACTTCTTCCTGGCCTCAGAATAAGACAGCCGACCCAAAGTTTTGATTTCTTGTATCTTCTTCTCCTTCTGATATGCGGGGCAGTCTGAGGATCTAGGCGAGTGGATGCCAGGACAATTAACGCACCGAGGTGGTGGGGTGCATGTATGTTCCTCACGAAGAGGACGTCCACAATCGCCACAGAGGGGCTCAGCCTCACACCGTGACGACATGTGCCCAAAGCGCAAACACCTAAAACAGCGCATAGGAGGCGGAACGTAGGGTCGCACGTCACACCGGTAGCACATTACCTTTACCTTCTCCGGGAGAACGTCCCCCTCGAAGGCGAGGATAAAGGCCCCAGTGTCGATGCGACGGTCTTTGGGGCCGCGCTGGACTCGCCGGACGAAATGCACGCCTCGGCGCTCCAGGTTGGCCCTGAGCTCCTCATCAGATTGTAGCAGGAGGTCACAATGAAAAATAACCCCCTGCGTCCTATTGAGTGCCAGATGTGGGACAATGGAGACTGGGATGTCCCCTAGGCGGTCGCATGCCTGGAGCGCCGCCGACTGTGTGGCGGACGTGGTCTTGATAAGAACGGACCCTGAACGCATCTTGCTGAGAGCCTCGATTTCCCCGAAGATGTCCTCAATGTGCTGAACAAAGAACATGGGCTTGGAGGTGGCGAATGTCCCCCCATCGGTTCGAGAACAGACCAAATAGCGGGGGAAGTACTTCGCTCCAAGCCGGCGGGCCTGTCCCTCCTCCCATGGAGTGGCCAAGGGGAAAGGGGCAGGAGAACCAGAACTAGAAACGGTACCTTTTCTTTTGAAAGACTCGGCCGCAGAGCGACCCGATACGTGGTGACGTTTCATCTGCGAAACGTCTGCCCCGATACCACCCACTCCGACCAGGGGCTCTCCCCACGGGCGCCACCCAGCCGCAGCAAGGGCCACCTGGCAGGATGACCATTGCCGGGAGTCCTGATGCCCCAAGGAGACGGGCATCTACTCCTTGGCCGACGTGGGGAGGGTGCAGCTCAGGTATCGGCAGTACGATCCCTGTGTTGTCAGGGGGCTACAACCTAGAGGGTACATGACGACCCCACCACAATGAGCTGGCTACCGTGCTGGATTTCTGGTGCCATGGAAAGTCCATCATGATCGCTGGTGCAGATGGAGACGCACTATGGGCGTAACTGGGACAACCCAAAAGGCGTTTAGGCCCAATTTGAGTAATAGTGGGTATGGTTACAACGCCGGTGCAATGCTGAGTGCCAAGGTCTGAGTGCACTTAGGACCAGTGGTACACCACATAAGGTGTCCTTCCCCAAAAGGCTCGTACTTCTGTAGAAATTTAGAAAAATGGAGGTCAAACCCCAAGGGGGACCATCACATGGAAGGCCGAAACGGTTGAAACTCCTTTTAGTCGCCTCGTACGACAGGCAGGAATACCTTGGGCCTATTCTTACCCCGGACCCGCAGGGGGGAGCCATATCGTACCGTGTAAAAAAAAAAACTTAAAGAGCTCAAAAAATACACGCAAATCAGTCAAGAATAGATTAGAAGGTACTAATACATCCCCACAAAAAAGAAAATTACCTGATGGTGGGTTGGAATGTATGCAAAAGATAACAAGATGAATAAAGAAACACTAAAATCTGCCCTGTAGGGTTTTCACTATAGCTGAGACCAAAGAGTGGCAAGTTCTTAAAACAGAAATAAATTTCTCTACTGACAATGGATGTACTAACAGTTACTTTTTACTAGAAACTCTGCTTACACAAAAGCTACTGCAGGAAATAAATATGCAAAATCTAAAGCACTGATCTAAATGACACGCTGTGTACTAACACAAGATTTAAACATTGTCAAGTGATGTGGCACTTCTGATGGTGAAAGCATTCTCATACAGGGATATGTACTAAGAAGATTCATGCAACGCAAAAACTAAAAGTAAGATGTTAAACACTAGTCTACACAGTAAAATACATAGATATAGTTCATTTCTTTGCAGAAGCATGTGGCGGGGTAAATAAAGGAAATTAAACTAAATTACTGTGTATCAGCCAACTGCTACAGTCGCTACCTTTACAGGGATGTCCCTCTCTGTTGGACACCTGCCACTGCGCTGCCATAGTAACTGCCATGTCCTCCATGTGATTATGAGCTTATATAAGAAGAAAACAAAAGCTTTCACCCAGCCCCTAAGAAGATCTAGTTGGCAAAAAGTGTAGGAAACTGTTCTGTGAGAAAGCAAGGGGGACACGGTTTGACCATGAGAGCGAATGACTTTCAAATGCAAAGGCCAGCAAGTGTGGCAACTCATATCACTGCAGTGTCGGCATGCAAATATAGTTTTAGTGTAGTATCCACTGCCATCCTCTCAAAATGTGTCCAGATCCCTATAGTGTTTATGCTATGCACATATGACTTCGGAGACCAGAACAGGCAGCTAGTTAAAATGGCAGCAAATTTCTGCACCAATTTTCATGAAGAGCTTGCGTAGGTGACGTGCCTCCACCAGTAAAATATAGTCCCTGGAACCAACTTTACGACCGAGGCTGCAATAACCTCCCCTACTGCTGCTTATGGAGTGGGGCACGAGTTAATTCCAGGTTCTCAGGTTGCCCACTGAAGTGGTGCCACTTGACCACACCTAGAAAAAACTGTTTTCCTCCATGCCAGTGTGGTCATGAAGGCATTTGAACGAAGTGGCTCTTTTCCCTTTGTTGTTCCACTCCATCCTGGGACCTTCTTTTAACAATATGCTTGGTGGGTATCACAATTACTCTGAGCTTATCATCCAACGGGCCTGTGTTTCTGTAACTTTAGTAGGTCCATAATCCCTTGCAAAATTTATTTTATGGGGAAAATTTGTGTATTACATTTTCTAACTCATTCAATACCCACACAATCAACTCATTACAGTGGTAACTGGATTTTTAATTTCCCCTACTGGACAAATCTGTGATTAGATTTTATATCAACCGAGGAATTGTGTTCTCTTTCATTTTGTAGTATGGACAAAACCATTCGCTAAAGATTCTCCATGTATGTGCGAAAAATGTAGCAAAATATATCAGATTTATGAAATCCAGAAGAAAATGTTACAAAAGAGGCAATGTACATCTCAGAGAGGTTTACCATTGGAAGTCCACGAGCGTAATTCCATGAAGACTTGGGTAACATATGCATTCCTCCCACACACACCTCTTTGAATGACCACAACAAGAAAATCAGAGAAATCAGTTCATGAGGAGGCTTACCGACTGTTGCATCATCCACAAACGGAACAGGAAAGTGGGAAGATGACAGTGGTACTAGAACTACCTTCGGCCACACACCATCAAGCAGCTTGCAGAGTTCAGATGTAAATGAACCTCTTCAAAGTGACTCACTGCAACTGAGGAACTTATGCACCAATTGTTGACAGCATAAAGTGTGAATTATGAGTTGTAACTGAAAAACTGTGGTGTATGATGTGAAAAATGATAGGAGGTATAAGTGTAAAAAAGGTTAGCTTTAGAGAAGAAGAAATTGTGAGGTCACCAAACTACTATTATTATTTCTTTCTATTCTCAGACGTTATGTCTGGTCAAAAATGGACAGTGACGCGGACCTTGATCAAGCATGACTTCCTTTTAACTGTACGGTATATGTTATATTGCATTTAGGAACTTTCAGGTAATTGAACATGTATCAATAATTACGGATTTTTGTAGTTGTATATATACGTTTGGATGTAGCTGTATTGCATTGATGTACTGGTGGATATTGTGAGGTATGACTCCTGTAGTTGATAGTATAATTGGTATAATGTCGACTTTATCCTGATGCCACATGTCCTTGACTTCCTCAGCCAGTTGGATGTATTTTTCAATTTTTTCTCCTGTTTTCTTTTGTATATTTGTTGTATTGGGTATGGATATTCTGATTAGTTGTGTTAATTTCTTCTTTTTATTGGTGAGTATGATGTCAGGTTTGATATGTGGTGGTGTTTTATCTGTTATAATCGTTCTGTTCCAGTATAATTTGTATTCATCGTTCTCCAGTACATTTTGTGGTGCATACTTGTATGTGGGAACGTGTTGTTTTATTAGTTTATGTTGTATGGCAAGTTGTTGATGTATTATTTTTGCTACATTCTCATGTCTTCTGGGGTATTCTGTATTTGTTAGTATTGTACATCCGCTTGGGACGTGATCTACTGTTTCTATTTGTTTTTTGCAAAGTCTGCATTTATATGTTGTGGTATTGAGATCTTTAATAATATGCTTGCTGTAATATCCGGTGTTTATTGTTTGATTCTGTATTGCAACCATGAATCCTTCCATCTCACTGTATATATTGCCTTTTCATAGCCATGAGTTGGATGCGTCTGGATCGATGTGCGGCTGTGTTAGATGATACGGGTGCTTGCAATGTAGTGTTTTCTTTTTCCAATTAACTTTCTTTGTATCTGTTGATGTTATGTGATCTAGAGGGTTGTAGAAGTGGTTATGAAATTGCAATGGTGCAGCCGATGTATTTATATGAGTGATTGCTTTGTGTATTTTGCTAGTTTCTGCTCGTTCTAGAAAGAATTTTCTTAAATTGTCTACCTGTCCATAATGTAGGTTTTTTATGTCGATGAATCCCCTTCCTCCTTCCTTTCTGCATAATGTGAATCTTTCTGTTGCTGAATGTATGTGATGTATTCTATATTTGTGGCATTGTGATGGTGTAAGTGTATTGAGTGCTTCTAGGTCTGTGTTACTCCATTTCACTACTCCAAATGAGTAGGTCAATACTGGTATAGCATAAGTATTTATAGCTTTTGTCTTGTTTCTTGCTGTCAATTCTGTTTTCAGTATTTTTGTTAGTCTTTGTCTATATTTTTCTTTAATATTTGTATTATCTATTCCTATTTTTTGTCTGTATCCTAGATATTTATAGGCATCTGTTTTTTCCATCGCTTCTATGCAGTCGCTGTGGTTATCCAATATGTAATCTTCTTGTTTAGTGTGTTTTCCCTTGACTATGCTATTTTTCTTACATTTGTCTGTTCCAAAAGCCATATTTATATCATTGCTGAATACTTCTGTTATCTTTAGTAATTGATTGAGTTGTTGATTTATTTCTGCCAGTAGTTTTAGATCATCGATGTATAGCAAATGTGTGATTTTGTGTGGGTATGTTCCAGTAAAATTGTATCCATAATTTGTATTATTTAGCATGTTGGATACTGGGTTCAGAGCAAGGCAGAACCAGGAAGGACTTAATGAGTCTCCTTGGTATATTCCATGCTTAATCTGTATTGGCTGTGATGTGATGTTATTTGAATTTGTTTGGATATTAAGAGTGGTTTTCCAATTTTTATTACTATGTTTACAAACTGTATCAATTTAGGATCTACTTTGTATATTTCCAATATTTGTAGTAACCATGGGTGGGGTACACTATCAAAGGCTTTTTGGTAATCAATGTATGTGTAGTGTAGTGACCTTTGTTTAGTTTTAGCTTGATATGTCACCTCTGCATCTATTATCAGTTGCTCTTTACATCCTCGTGCTCCTTTGCAACAGCCTTTTTGTTCTTCATTTATAATTTTGTTCTGTGTTGTATGTGTCATTAATTTCTGTGTAATGACTGAAATTAATATTTTGTATATTGTTGGTAGGCATGTTATGGGGCGATATTTAGCTGGGTTTGCTGTGTCTGCTTGATCTTTAGGTTTCAGATAGGTTATTCCATGTGTAAGTGTACCAGGGAATGTGTATGGGTCTGCAATGTAACTGTTAAATAATTTAGTTAGATGTGAATGTGTTGAGGTGAACTTCTTTAGCCAGAAATTTGCTATTTTATCTTTTCCAGGGGCTTTCCAATTGTGAGTAGAATTAATTACTTGTGTGACTCCATGTTGCAAAATAATCACTTCAGGCATTTGTGGTATCATCTTTTATGTGTGTTTCTGCTTGTATCCACCATGCATGCCTGTTATGTTGTACCGGGTTTGACCATATGTTGCTCCAGAAGGGTTCCATGTCTGTTATGTTTGATGGATTGTCTATTTTAATGTGTGTGTTATTTATTGCCTGGTAAAATTTCTTTTGGTTTGTGTTGAATGATGGTTTTGTTTCCTTCTATTTTCCCTTTTTTTGTATCTTTTAAGTCGTTTGGCCAATGCTTGTAATTTCTGCTTCTTTTCATCTAATTGCTCTATCGCTTCTTGTTCTGAGATTATACCTAACCTTTTTCGTTTTTCTTCTGACATTTCATTTCTTATAAATTGTGTTAGCTGTCCGATGTCATTTCTCAGTTTCTCTATTCTGATCTGTAGCCTGTGTTGCCATGCTGGTTTTGTGGGTTTCTTCTGTTTGTTGGTTGGTTATGATCTCTGCCTAGTGTGTATATTTAGTGTAGTGAGTGCTCCTATATAAAGCAGTAGTTTTAACTCTTCCATAGTTGTGTTTTCATTTATGTTGTTGTGTATGATTGTGTTGATAATTTTTATTATTGTTTCGACTTGTGGGTTATTTGGCGGTCTATGCAAGAATGGTCTAATGTCTGTATTCCATTCTTTGTATTCTATAAATGTCAGCTGAAATTTTTCTTCGACATCTAACACTTGTGTCACTTCGTGTTCTATTTGTGCTTGTTCTGGTGGCTGTCTTAAGATTTCGTTTTCCTCTGATTGTTTAATTGATGTGTGTTGTTCTTTGTTTGTTTGCTCTGGGATGCTTGAGTCCATTACTGTATTTTCTTCTTCTTCTTCTTCTTCTGATTACACATTATTTTGTTCCAGTATGTGTTGTACTTGTTGTTTGATGTTTTCTAATTCTGACTGGGGTATCCTGTTATTTTTGATTATTACAAGGATCTGATCAGCTAGTCATTGTTCTGTTAAAAATTTTAATTCTGGGTATCTGGTAATAAATGTTGTGTACGCTTGTGATCTGAATCCAGTTGTGTTGGTTCCTAGGTTTGTTGCTTGGTAATAATAGAACATGAGGTGTCGATTAACTTCAACTGACCATCTCATCCTCTGTCTGTTTTCCTTCTAGGGTGGTTGCAGGAAGCATATCCTGCAGAACACCTCTATTTGGATTTAAATCATTTTCCAGTTGGCTAGCAGTGTAATTACCATTGTGGGCAGGCATAGGGTTCAAGCGTCGTCCCCGACCACGACGGCGCTTGTCCGAGGCTTCTTTAGTTCTGTCCTGAACCAACTAATCACACTAAAAGGTGGGTCAGCCCTATTAGTGGTTTGTTCTTTTCGTCGCCTTTTACGACTGGCAGAATATACCTGAGACCTATTCTTTTCCCGGGCCTCCACAGGAATTATTATTATTATTATTTTCGATTATTACCATTTAAGAGAGCGTTTGAACTTGAATTTCTTTATTATGATTGTTTATGTTTTTTCTGAGCCTAAATTTTCTTCATGTGTTCACTGTGTTGTTTCTTTCGCTCCTCTGTCCATTTGCATCCTAGTCTCTTCTGTGTTGTGATGACAAATTTATGTTTTTTGATGATGTTCCTGAATTCAGTTCTATTTTCTGCATCGTTTACTGTTATGTGTGCTTGTACGAGGTCCTCTTCAACTTCTTTTATCCATTTTGTTTTTCCCCTGCCTGAGTTGATGACTTTAAGAATTTGCTTTGAAATTCTGTTTTCATTCATCCTGTGGATATGTCCGTAGAACTACATTCTTCTTTTCCTTATTGTATCCGTAATCTTGTCTGTGTATTTATATAATTCTGATGTTGGTCTCTTCTTCCAGATTCCTTACTCTTGTATCGGGCCAAAAATTTTCCTGACAATTTTCCTTTCTTGTTTCTCCATTTCTTTGATTTTAGTTTGCCCACCTATTTGTGTTGTTTCAGATGCATACAGTGCCTCTGGAAGTACGACAGTGTTGTAGTGCCTCAATTTTAGACTTTTTGTTATAATAGTTCCACGTGAGTTTATATGCTTTCTGTTGCTTTTTTATGCTTTCCTCATTGGCCTTTAGGTTGATCCCTGATGGCTGGATGATTTCTCCCAGGTACTTAAAATGTGGTACTTGTACGATTTTCCCATGGGTTGTCACAATAGGCAATTTGTCTTGTGGCACTCTTTCTATGCACTGGGTTTTCTCATATGAGATTTGCAGGCCAGTTCTTTGTGCAATTTCGTGTAACTTCTCTATGGCGTTAGTGGTTTCTTTTCTATTATTTGTGAGGATTGCAAGGTCATCCGCAAAAGCTAAACACTTCACACTGAATCTATTATCTTTTCTAATGCCAATTTGGATTCCTTTGACTTCTTTTATCATGTCCTGATAATGTTTTCAAGAATGATATTAAAGAGTAATGGTGAAAGTTCGCCACCCTGTCGCACTCCTGTTTGGATTTCAAATGGTTCTGAGATATCCCCCATAAATTTAACCTTGGAGACTGTGTCAGTTAATGTTTCCCCGAATGATTGCTCTCGTCTTTCTATCAATGCTGAATTCTTCCAGCATCTTGCAGAGCGCTACTCTGTCTATTGAGTCGTAGGCCTTTTTAAAATCTACAAAAGTAACCACTGTGTTTCAGGTGTTAGTCACCTGGAGAATCATTTTCAGATTCCAGATCTGCTCTATGCATGATCGTCCCTTGCGAAAACCAGCCTGGTATTCTATTTGTGGGTCAGCTTGTTCTTCTAATCTATTCATGAGAACATTTGATAGGATTTTATGTGCGACCGGTACGAGTGAGATACCCTGTAATTATTTGGTTCAGTTTTGTCCCCTTTTTTGTGGAGTCGATGGAAGAGTGCGCATTTCCATTCAGAAGGGATCTGTTCTGTTTCTCAAATGTTTAATATGATTTTGTGAATTTTTCCTGTTAATCTTTCATCATTTAGTTTCCATAGTTCTGCAATAATTCCATCTTCTCCTGGAGCTTTATTGTTTTTCAGTGTCTTGATAATTTCTACTATTTCATTGATGGTTGGCGGTTTAGCGTCAGGATTTGGTGTAGACGTCTCATAGTGAATATCCTCTGTAGGTCTTTCACAGTTGAGAAGTTTGTTGAAATAGTCTGCGAGGATTTGGCAGTTATTCTTCGTGTTAGTTTCTAGTGAACCATACGGTTTCTTGAAGCAAAGATCGGGTGGCTGGTATCCTGCAATATGTTCTTTAAACGTCTTATAAAAATTCCTGGTGTTGTTGTTCTTAAAGTCTTGTTCTATCTCATCTAGTCGCCGTTCGTCAAAATTCTTTTTTCCCTCCGAATAATTTTCAATGTTTGTTTTCGGATCACTAGAAATTGTTGCCATTTTTCTGATGTTTTGTGACTACTGAAGTTTTTCCGGGCATTGGTCCTTTCTTCTATTGCTTGGTCACGTATTATATTCCACCACCTGTGTTTTCTCCTTGTCGGGGGTTGACCCAATTTCATCGTGGATTTGAGGACGTCCACAAGTTCTGTCCAATTTGTGGTGTTTGTCTGACTAATTTCCTGTAAGATGTTTTCCTTGTTGAGTTTTAAGTATTCGGGGTCTGGTCTCAGCACTTTGTTTAGTTTTGGCTTTTTTCTATTGGGTTGTAATCTGGTCTTTATCTGTAGAAGATGGTGGGGTCTGAGTCTCGTTTTCACATTCAGAATTTCTGTTGTGTTACTCTTGGAGATGGCCACATGGTCTATCTGGAATTCACCCAACATTGTGTTGGGCGACTTCCAAGTATACAGTTTCTTTTTGGGTTTTTTGAATTGTGTCGACATAATTACGAGGCCGAAATTTTCGCAAAAGCTTATCAATCTTTCCCCATTCTTGTTAGTTCTCTTGTGAGCTGTATGGATTCCGGTGATTTTCCTGTATTTTTTTCTCTTTACCTAATTGTGCGTTAAAGTCTCCTAACAAGATTATTATTATTATTATTATTATTATTTCTTTCTATTCTCGGACGTTATGTCTGGTCAAAAATGGACAGTGACGCGGACCTTGATCAAGCGTGACTTCCTTTTAACTGTACGGTATATGTTATATTGCATTTAGGAACTTTCGGGTCATTGAACATGTATCAATAATTACAGATTTTTGTAGTTGTATATATATATGTTTGGATGTAGCTGTATTGCATTGATGTACTGGTGGATATTGTGAGGTATGACTCCTGTAGTTGATAGTATAATTGGTATAATGTCGACTTTATCCTGATGCCACATGTCCTTGACTTCCTCAGCCAGTTGGATGTATTTTTCAATTTTTTCTCCTGTTTTCTTCTGTATATTTGTTGTATTGGGTATGGATATTTCAATTAGTTGTGTTAATTTCTTCTTTTTATTGGTGAGTATGATGTCAGGTTTGTTATGTGGTGTTGTTTTATCTGTTATAATCATTCTGTTCCAGTATAATTTGTATTCATCGTTCTCCAGTACATTTTGTGGTGTGTACTTTTATGTGGGAACGTGTTGTTTTATTAGTTTATATTTTATGGCAAGTACCGTATTTACTCGAATCTAAGCCGCACTTTTTTTCCGGTTTTCGTAATCCAAAAAACCGCCTGCGGCTTAGAATCGAGTGCAAAGCAAGCAGAAGTTATGAAAAATGTCGGTACATGCTGCCACAACTAACTTCTGCCGCCGAATATATGTAGCGCTACGCAGGCATGTTTTGTAGGCGCAAGGATAAATACTGGCGCCAAAATCTCAGCGTCAGTAAATAAATTAAAAAAAAAGTGGAAGACGAGCTTTTTTTTCTCCGCCGCGAGTTTCGACCACTGCATTTTTATACATTATCCAACGAAGTAAATACAAATTCCGTATTGTTCATCTTCGAATGTAGCACAATTTCAGTGTACTACGAAAATCTGACTGGCAAGACTGTTTGGGATGTTTGTCAATATGGCCAACTCTACGTTCTGAATTTTTTCCTATCTGTGAGAAGAGATGGTTGCTAATAGGAACCTGATGAAATTTGAATCATATACAGTATTGTCTTCACCATAAGAATTATACGAATATAAACATTTTGCCATGTATTCTTTCGTGTTTGCTGCTATCTCATTTAAATCCTGTCTGCCTAATAAACTACAAAACTAGAGTGAGACAACAGCAAACACGGAAGAATATACGTATCGTGTCATGTTTATATTCGTATTATTCTTATGCCTAATAGTGATACAGTCAGAAATGAAGCACGGCAAGTGACTAGATTTTTAAATATAAAATGACTAATTTCTGTGCAGAATTTGATGTAATAAAGAAGCGACCGCAAAGATTTTCAAACGGAGAAAAATTTTCGCCTAACTTTCGTTCAGAACATGTTCTATCATACGCAGTCTATTATTTGATTCTTGTTGATCATTATCAAAGAAAGCAGCAGTGTAAGTAACAACAAATTGCGATCTCTTGCCATTGTTTCGCTAATGAGACGATTCCTCTTTTTTTTTTAATTGTACGCGGCGGTAGCACGCACAAAAGCAAGCCGTGCTGCGAGCCGCGACAGGCCGTAAACACGCACTATCAGAATGCAACAAACAATGCATGACACAGTGCAGTAATGCATTTTCAGCTTAAGAGTGACGCAAACACCTATAACAAAGAAAACGGCAATTATCAGATCAAAGCAAAATAAGCAATCGATTCAAACCAGACGAAGCACGTGAAAAAGGAAGGGCACCCGTATAAATATGGACGGAGCGCCTGACGCATAGCAATGGCTACGTGGTAAAGCTTAACTGCTAAGCTTAGACTCGAACCAAACTACTGTAGCTGTATAGTCATTCATTCGACCTAAATTGTGTCTCATATTACAATGGACAAACTTTGTTTCGATTTGGAGGTGCGGTCTAAAACTTTTCTCTCCCCTTGAATTTCGAGTCTCAAATTTCAGGTGCGGCTTAGATTAGGGAAATTTTTTTTTCCTTTATTTCGAGTCTCATTTTTCAGGTGCGGCTTAGATTCGAGTGCGGCTTAGATTCGAGTAAATACGGTAGTTAATGTATTATTTTTGGTACATTGTCATGTCTTCTGGGGTATTCTGTATTTGCTAGTATTGTACATCCGCTTGTGATGTGATCTACTGTTTCTATTTGTTGTTTGCAAAGTCTGCATTTATCTGTTGTGGTATTGGGATCTTTAATAATATCCTTGCTGTAATACCTGGTGTTTATTGTTTGATCCTGTATTGCAATCATGAATCCTTCCGTCTCACTGTATATATTGCCTTTTCTTAACCATGTGTTGGATGCGTATTGATCGATGTGTGGCTGTGTTAGATGATACGGGTGCTTGCCATGTAGTGTTTTCTTTTTCCAATTAACTTTCTTTGTATCTGTTGATGTTATGTGCTCTAAAGGGTTGTAGAAGTGGTTACGAAATTGCAATGGTGTAGCTGATCTATTTATATGAGTGATTGCTTTGTGTATTTTGCTAGTTTCTGCTCGTTCTAGAAAGAATTTTCTTAAATTGTCTACCTGTCCATAATGTAGGTTTTTTATGTCGATGAATCCCCTTCCTCCTTCCTTTCTGCATAATGTGAATCTTTCTGTTGCTGAATGTATGTGATGTATTCTATATTTGTGGCATTGTGATGGTGTAAGTGTATTGAGTGCTTCTAGGTCTGTGTTACTCCATTTCACTACTCCAAATGAGTAGGTCAATACTGGTATAGCATAAGTATTTATAGCTTTTGTCTTGTTTCTTGCTGTCAGTTCTGTTTTCAGTATTTTTGTTAGTCTTTGTCTATATTTTTCTTTAATATTTGTATTACCTATTCCTATTTTTGTCTGTATCCTAGATATTTATAGGCATCTAGTTTTTTCCATCGCTTCTATGCAGTCGCTGTGGTTATCCAATATGTAATCTTCTTGTTTAGTGTGTTTTCCCTTGACTATGCTATTTTTCTTACATTTGTCTGTTCCAAAAGCCATATTTATATCATTGCTGAATACTTCTGTTATCTTTAGTAATTGATTGAGTTGTTGATTGGTTGCTGCCAGCAGTTTTAGATCATCCCTGTATAGCAAATGTGTGATTTTGTGTGGGTATGTTCCAGTAATATTATATCCATAATTTGTATTATTTAGCATGTTGGATAGTGGGTTCAGACCAAGACAGAACCAGAAAGGACTTAATGAGTCTCCTTGGTATACTCCACGCTTAATCTGTATTGGCTGTGATGTGATGTTATCTGAATTTGTTTGGATATTAAGAGTGGTTTTCCAGTTTTTCATTACTATGTTTAGAAACTGTATCAATTTAGGATCTACTTTGTATATTTCCAATATCTGTAGTAACCATGAGTGGGTTACACTATCAAAGGCTTTTTGGTAATCAATGTATGCGTAGTGTAGGGACCTTTGTTTAGTTTTAGCTTGATATGTCACCTCTGTATCTATTATCAGTTGCTCTTTACATCCTCGTGCTCCTTTGCAGCAGCCTTTTTGTTCTTCATTTATAATTTTGTTCTGTGTTGTATGTGTCATTAATTTCTGTGTGATGACTGAAGTTAATATTTTGTATATTGTTGGTAGGCATGTTATGGGGCAATATTTAGCTGGGTTTGCTGTGTCTGCTTGATCTTTAGGTTTCAGATAGGTTATTCCATGTGCAAGTGTATCAGGGAATGTGTATGGGTCTGCAATGTAACTGTTAAATAATTTAGTTAGATGTGAATGTGTTGAGGTGAACTTCTTTAGCCAGTAATTTGCCATTTTATCATTTCCAGGGGCTTTCCAATTGTGTGTAGAATTAATTGCTCGGGTGACTTCATGTTGCAAAATTATCACTTCAGGCATTTGTGGTATCATCTTGTATGTGTCTGTTTCTGCTTGTCTCCACCGTGCATGCCTGTTATGTTGTACCGGGTTTGACCATATGTTGCTCCAGAAGGGTTCCATGTCTGTTATGTTTGATGGATTGTCTATTTTAATGTGTGTGTTATCCATTGTTTGGTAAAATCTCTTGGTTTGTGTTGAATGTTTGGTTTTGTTTCCTTCTATTTTCACTTTTTTTGTATCTTTTAAGTCGTTTGGCCAATGCTTGTAATTTCTGCTTTTTTTCATCTAATTGCTCTATTGCTTCTTGTTGTGAGATTTTACGTAACCTTTTTCGTTTTTTGTCTGATATTTCATTTCTTATAAATTGTGTTAGCTGTCCGATGTCTTTTCTCAGTTTCTCTATTCTGATCTGTAGCCTGTGTTGCCATGCTGGTTTTGTGGGGTTCTTCTGTGTGTTGGTTTGTTCTGATCTCTGCCTAGTGTGTATATTTAGTGTAGTGAGTGCTCCTATATAAAGCAGTAGTTTTAACTCTTCCGTAGTTGTGTTTTCATTTATTTTGTTGTGTATGATTGTGTCGATAGTTTTTATTGTTGTTTCGACTTGTGGGTTATTTGGCGGTCTATGCAGGAATGGTCTAATGTCTGTATTTGTGTCTTTGTATTCTATATATATGTCAGCTGAAATTTCTCTTCTATATCTAACACGTGTGTCTCTACGTGTTCTATTTGTGCTTGTTCTGGTGGCTGTCTTAAGATTTCGTTTTCCTCTGATTGTTTAATTGATGCGTGTTGGTATTTGTTTGTTTGCTCTGGGATGTTTGAGCCCATTACTGTATTTTCTTCTTCTTCTGAATGCACATTATTTTGTTCCAGTATTTTTTGTACTTGTTGTTTGATGTTTTCTAATTCTGACTGCGGTATCCTGTTATTTTTTATTATTACACGGATCTGATCAGCTAGTCGTTGTTCTGTTAAATATGTTAATTCCGGGTATCTGGTAATAAATGTTGTGTATACTTGTGATCTGTATCCAGTTGTGTTGGTTCCTAGGTTTGTTGCTTGGTAATAACAGAACATGAGGTGTCTATTAACTTCATCTGACCATCTCATCCTCTGTCTGTTTTCCTTCTAGAGTGGTTGCAGGAAGCATATCCTGCAAAACACCTCTATTTGGATTTAAATCATTTTCCAGTTGGCTAGCAGTGTCGTTACCATTGTGGGCGGGCATAGGGTTCAAGCGTCGTCCACGACCATGACGGTGCTTGTCTGAGGCTTCTTTAGTTCTGTCCTGAACCAAGTAATCACACTAAAAGGGGGGTTAGCCCTATTAGTGGTTTGTTCTTTTCGTCGCCTTTTACGACTGGCAGAACATACCGGAGGCCTATTCTTTTTATATATTATTATTATTATTATTATTATTATTAATAATAATAATAATAATAATAATAATAATAATAATAATAATAGCCCCATAACATGCCTACCAACAATATACAAAATATTAACTTCAGTCATTACACAGAAATTAATGACACATACAACACAGAACAAAATTATAAATGAAGAACAAAAAGGCTGCTGCAAAGGAGCACGAGGATGTAAAGAGCAACTGATAATAGATACAGAGGTGACATATCAAGCTCAAACCAAACAAAGGTCCCTACACTATGCATACATTGATTACCAAAATGCCTTTGATAGTGTACCCCACTCATGGTTACTACAGATATTGGAAACATACAAAGTAGATCCTAAATTGATACAGTTTCTAAACATAGTAATGAAAAACTGGAAAACCACTCTTAATATCCAAATAAATTCAGATAACATCACATCACAGCCAATACAGATTAAGCGTGGAGTATACCAAGGAGACTCATTAAGTCCTTTCTGGTTCTGTCTTGCTCTGAACCCACTATCCAACATGCTAAATAATACAAATTATGGATACAATTTTACTGGAACATACCCACACAAAATCACACATTTGCTATACATCGATGATCTAAAACTACTGGCAGCAACCAATCAACAACTCAACCAATTACTAAAGATAACAGAAGTATTCAGCAATGATATAAATATGGCTTTTGGAACAGACAAATGTAAGAAAAATAGCATAGTCAAGGGAAAACACACTAAACAAGAAGATTACATATTGGATAACCACAGCGACTGCATAGAAGCGATGGAAAAAACAGATGCCTATAAATATCTAGGATACAGACAAAAATAGGAATAGATAATACAAATATTAAAGAAAAATATAGACAAAGACTAACAAAAATACTGAAAACAGAATTGACAGCAAGAAACAAGACAAAAGCTATAAATACTTATGCTATACCAGTATTGACCTACTCATTTGGAGTAGTGAAATGGAGTAACACAGACCTAGAAGCACTCAATACACTTACACGTTCACAATGCCACAAATATAGAATACATCACATACATTCAGCAACAGAAAGATTCACATTAAGCAGAAAGGAAGGGGATTCATCGAGATAAAAAAACCTACATTAAGGACAGGTAGACAATTTAAGAAAATTCCTTCTAGAACGAGCAGAAACTAGCAAAATACATAAAGCAATCACTCATATAAATACATCGGCTACACCACTGCAATTTCATAACCACTTCTACAATCCTTTAGATCACGTAACATCAACAGATACGAAGAAAGTTAATTGGAAAAAGAAAACACTACATGGCAAGCACCCGTATCATCTAACACAGCCACACATCGATCAATACGCATCCAACACATGGTTAAGAAAAGGCAATATATACAGTGAGATGGAAGGATTCATGATTGCAATACAGGATCAAACAACAAACACCAGATATTACAGCAAGCATATTATTAAAGATCCCAATACCACAACAGATAAATGCAGACTTTGCAAACAACAAATAGAAACAGTAGATCACATCCCAAGCGGATGTACAATACTAGCAAATACAGAATACCCCAGAAGACATGACAATGTAGCAAAAATAATACATCAACTACTTGCCATAAAATATAAACTAATAAAACAACACGTTCCCACATAAAAGTACACACCACAAAATGTACTGGAGAACGATGAATACAAATTATACTGGAACAGAATGATTATAACAGATAAAACAACACCACATAACAAACCTGACATCATACTCACCAATAAAAAGAAGAAATTAACACAACTAATCGAAATATCCATACCCAATACAACAAATATACAAAAGAAAACAGGAGAAAAAATTGAAAAATACATCCAACTGGCTGAGGAAGTCAAGGACATGTGGCATCAGGATAAAGTTGACATTATACCAATTATACTATCAACTACAGGAGTCATACCACACAATATCCACCAGTACATCAACACAATACAGCTACATCCAAACTTATATATACAACTACAGAAATCCGTAATTATTGATACATGTTCAATGACCCGATAGTTCCTAAATGCAATATAACATATACCGTACAGTTAAAAGGAAGTCACGCTTGATCAAGGTCCGCGTCACTGTCCATTTTTGACCAGACATAACGTCTGAGAATAGAAAGAAATAATAATAATAATAATAATAATAATAATAATAATAATAATAATAATAATACCAACAACAATTCACAATTTATAAGGGTGAGTAATTTTTTTGTTGTTCGGGTGCACAGCAGCTGATGAAACACTAATTAGTGCTTAGTCTTAGATATGGTACAGCTTAGAAAAATTACTGTAAAGTAGCAAAAATCCATGATCTAAAAAAATGTTGTAAAAACCTAAAATAATGCACCACTCACTAGCTGAACTATGAATCACTCCTCTGGTGCAAACTGGGTGCACTTGGCCAAAGTGTAACATGCACATACAGGGTGACAATTATTGAACTATATGAAATAAAATTGTCATAACTTCTGAACGGTTTGCGTTAGGACATTCAAACTGCATTGTTGACTGAGGCGTGAAGGGAATTAGTATGAACATGCACACGCGTCTTCTTGTTGTCGGCCATTTGCATGTGAAAATATCACAGTACAGCATGCCTGAGCTTATAGCACTTGTGAAGGCTTACTATGAGAGCAATAACAGCCCAACTGCGGCTCAAATAAAGTTTGCGACTGAGTCCAAACTGAAGACAACCGGTCCAAGTATGTTAAGAATCACGAATTTGATTCACAAGTTTGAGAGAACGGGTAGTGTTCAGAATGACAGTGTTGGCAATGTCACTCGTCCAAAAGGCTGAAAATGCCTGAAAACATGGGGAAGACAAGCATTGTGAGCGTTTCGAACCAGCCACAGGAAATCAATCACACAAACTGCACAACAGGTGGGAATCAACCAGGAGACACTGCGACAAATTATTGTTAAAAACCCTCTTCCCATACAAAATTCAAACCCATCAGCCACTAAGCTTCATGGCCATGGAACGGCGGTTGTGTTTCGCCAACACTATGAGGGGTGTTTGAAAAGTCCGTGCAAAAATAAAAACTACTTATGCATTTGGAGTAAACCTTTTTTATTTTTCGACACAGTCTCCTTTCAGACTTACACACTTCGTCCAACGCTTCTCTAATTTTTGATCCCTTCTGAATAATAAGAATTGTCCAAGTCTGCAAAATAGCTATTAGCTGCTGTAATCACCTCCTCGTTTGAATAAAATCTTTGTCCGCCAGCCATTTCTTCAAATTGGGGAACAAATAGTAGTCGGAGGGTGCCAAGTCTGCAGAATAGAGGGGAGGGGAGGGGGTGGGGATGTTGAACGAGTTGGAAACCTATTTCCATTAATTTTGCTACCACAAATGCTAAGGTGTGTGTTGGTACATTGTCGTGATGGAAAAGGACTTTTTTTGCAGTCCAATTGTCGGAGTTTTTCTTGCAGCTCTGTTTTCAAACAGTCCAATAACGATGAACAATATTCACCTGCAATAGTTTTACCCTTTTCTTGATAGTCGATGAGGATTATCCCTTGCGAACCCCAAAAGACAGTCGGCAGAACCTTTCTGGCCGAAGGAATGGTCTTAGCCTTTTTTGGTGCAGATTCTCCCTTGGTAAACCATTGTTTAGATTGTTGTTTGGTCTCAGGAGTATAGTAATGTATCCATTGTTTCATCCACAGTGATGAAACGATGCTAAAAGTCCTGCGGTTTCTTCCTGAACAGCTGCAAACCATCCTTAAAACACTTCACACGATACCGTTTTTGGTTAAGTGTGAGCAATCGTGGAACCGATCTTGCAGATAGATTTCTCTTGTCCAAATATTTATGCAAAATGTTATGTACTCGTTCATTCGAGATGCCCACAGCACTAGCAATCTCACGCACCTTAACTCCTCTGTCATCCATCACCATATCATGGATTTTATCAGTGATTTCTGGAGTCTTAACTTCCACAGGGCATCCAGAATGTTCAGCATCACTTGTGCTCATATGGCCACTCCGAAAATTTTGAAACCACTTATAAACTGTTCTAATCAAAGGTGCAGAGTCACCGTAATGTTTATCAAGCTTCTCTTTAGTCTCCTGAGGTGTTTTGCCTTTCATAAAGTAATGTTTGATCACCAAACGAAATTATTTTTTGTCCATTTTTCCAATCACTCAACTTCCTTGATTCACACGAATGCCAAACACAAAGAAATAGACCAATATGGCTGAAACTGTGTGCGTTCTTTCCAAAGATGCTACTAACTAAAAATGACCTCGATATGCGCTGGTGGTGCCATCTCTCGGACTTTGCATGGACTTTTCAAACGCCCCTCATATAATCCACAGAATTAACAAGCAGGGCTTTGATGTGAATATGGTTTGGTTTAGTGATGAAGCCCACTTTCATTTGGATGGGTTAGTCAATACGCAAAATTGGTGCATTTGGGGAACTGAGAACTTGCATTTCGCGATCGAGAAGTCTATTCACCCTCAATGGTGTGGAATGTCCAGGCACGGAATAATTGATGAAATATTCCTTTATGGCACATTGACTACCAAATGGTATGTGAAGAATTTGCAAGATGATTTCATCCCCATTATCTAAAGTGACCCTCCAGATCTGAACACAAGCAACTTCTTTTTGTGGGGCTAAATTAAAGACAAGGTGTGCAGCAGCGATCCCAAAACCACTGCTGAGCTGAAAACAGCCATTCAGGAGGTCATCGACAGCATCAGCATCAATGTTCCGACACTTCAGCAGGTTATGCACAATTTAGTTAGTCATCTATGCTACACCATCGCCAACGATGGCAGGCATATCGAACATGTCATAACCCAAGTCTGAATATCTGTTGTGATGTTTACATGTTCAGTAAGTGTGTGCATGCCATAGTTAGTAACTAACTTTACATATAGTTCAATAATTGCCACCCTGTAAACATATTCAACATGAACTGCACGGTACTGGGTCCTACTTCTGGAGGAGGAAACCATGTGGCTCTGAGAGCAAGTTTTCATTCTGTCTCGGTGGTTGGAAGGAGTTATGTCGTGGTAGGAGAGCTGGTTTCATTAACTAGAACATGTTTTACTCATTTCTAGACATTTCACTCAATGGCACATGATCTTGCTCCTCATGAGGGACGTTACAACTTTTCAGGCTTTAGCAATTCGGCACAGCAGATGTACGGGCTTCCAGCCTATACCTTGAATTCTAACATACATTGGTACCCAGCAAAATATGATCTTCCCAAATGACTACACGGTGTGCAGGTGGTTTACAAGACCAAACTGCACACTGTGTTGAGGAATCAGGTAGAATGCCAGTGACTGAGGACAAGATAAGAATTTATAGGCTTGTCACAACATGAGGAGTTTAACAGATGCCACCACCAGCCTGGGCAAAGTTTGGTACTGTGGGCACCTGCAGCCAGCATAATCTAGTCATAGATGAGTAGTTATAATCTTTATATATTTAGGTTTTGTTGATCAATGTGTCTGATACCTATGAACATATAGAGACCACAGAAAGGCTTTATAAAATTAGAGCAGACTCTGAAAAAACTGGTTCAGACAGTTCAGGACATTCGCTGCCTTGCATCCAGCTTTCAAATTCCTCACTTTCTGTATCCAAGACATTGTGGTGTCCAAACCAAGGCCGAAAAACTTCGTTGCATCATTCATTTCAAAATGATGTCCCTCATGACAAGTGATAGAGAGTTTCAAATGCACCATGACTGGCTGAAACCAACACACAAATTACTCTGGTGAAAACATTTTTGATGTTGCCATTGCAGAATGGGAGAAGGAGTACAATCATCCACAAATAGAAAAGTTTTAACTTATTTCCTAATCATGGACATCATGGTGTTAGTGGTGATAGCAAAGGTGATAAAGCTCTGGATAGCTTCCAGAAGGACACAGATCGCCTGTTCAAACTTTTATGTTAGGACTTCTGTGACTAGAAACATGAAGTAGAAATGGGACAAGAACAGTCATAAAAAGTTGGGGACACACCGAGAGAAGCCCTCCTGAAGCAGTTTGGAAAATTTTACCCTGTATAGAAAAATCTGCTGTACAGCTGCCTCTATCAGCATAATGTTATCAGTGAAGTGATACTTCATTAAGCAACAACTTCTACGGAGCTGTTCGAGTTCTTGAACCCAGAGAAGACTGTTCAACTTCTGTAGTAAGGCCTTTCCTATGCAGCTAGTGAAGAAAACACTAGAACAATTACCCAAGCAAGCAGAGTCCTTTTCTTGTTTCAGAGGGGATATTAGGAGGGCATTCCAGCACACATCTGCCATCCTCCCTGTAAAATACTGATGAACTGGATGAGAAAGATTTTTTTATGCTGTCCTCATGAGGTGTATCAACTTGTTATGACACCCTTTATCCTCACCTTCATGCCATGCCATGCCATTCCTGGTGGATAACACCTAATTTAAGTCACAGGTGGAGAAGCTGCAGTCACTGATTACTCACTACCGGACCATAAGTCCCGATAGTTCTTCTTGGTGATCACACTGTGATGTTGGAACATTGGATCCAAAGTATTAGTAAAATTTTTTCATCACTGTACACATGATGTGTGTCAGGTTCATTTGGAGGCTACCATTTTGCATAACACAAATATCTGGGCAGCTAACATCACACCCAGAAAGTTGCATACGGTTCTCATATTAAGAGGGATTTAGTGAAATTTTTTATGGTGTTCAGGAATTTATGCCACAATCTCTGTTAGCTCTACTTAACAGTACAGTGAGACTTGGTCCTTGCCAAGTCGTGATGTTAACTGTTCACAGAATTTCAACCTGTACTATTTCATCAGAGGACAGAGTCTTCTGTAAGTGGACAGAAGACATTGAAATGTATGGCATCTGTAGCTTGGTGGATCACAGTTGTAATATAACCCACCCATTCCAGGGCACTGTCATGATGTACAAACACAAAAAACTGACTATACACCCCAGTTAGCCTTGCTGAGCACCCATTTCTTGTGCTATCCTTTCATCCACTACTCAGTCTTGGGTGCATCCATATCAGGAACTTTCCACTGGAAAGCTGATTAACCACCACTTTGCCCTGAGCAGCATCTGCTAGGGCTAGAAAGCAGATCGATAGTAATATCAACATTTGAATGGTTTATTTTTACACAAGAATACTGAGGCAGTTGTTTTATTAGCTTCCCCCTCCCCACCATCCACAGATTGTTTCTCCCATCAGGCACTGTTGCAGTTCACAGTCTGCATGCAGCAGCCACAGACATTGGTCATGTGTGTGAAACTCAGGAATGTGTGAGCATTTTCTACTTCAGAAGGAGGCCTTTTGGCCAAAAGCTGAAGTGTATAGCAGTCCTTTAATCACGCCTATCTGCGATTCATCTTTTCCTCATATGTATCTCCACAGGGTTCAGTTACAGTTACAGTTCACAATTACAGAAAATTGTAATATTTTTGTTATGTAGATGGCAAAATGTATGTTAGATGAACAATCAGCAAATATAATAGCTAAGATCCCATGGTAGCTCAGCACAATGGAGATATATTAACCAATACAGAGAAAAGTATGCAAATTTTTATTATGATGTAGAAAATATCTTTCAATAGTCTTAGTTTGCTCATGGGAAGAACCTGTATCTGTCAAAAAATTATTACCATACTAATGGAAAAATAATAATCATATGTGAATGATTGTCATTCTGCAATTGAACACACAGATCAAGTGGAATGGAGTAATCAGAGACGACAAATAATAAAGGCAGATTTGTGCTACATCACTGTTAGTAAGAAGGCAATCTACAAACTTGATGAACAAATCAGTACAGTCAAAATGAAGGAGACTGATCTATCAAAACAAGGCAGGTGTATGTATGGGCACTCAAAGTTGAGTAACCAAAGAGAAATAAAAAATAATATTTATATAAAAATAGTGTTAGTACATGACTTATGTTTCAATATTTCTTCAGTATTAATATGCAAGGACAGGAAAATTTCACGTAAATGCTAAAGCAAAAATTAATGCAAAATCTGCATTTTTTAGTAGCATAACACAAAACTGGAATGTGTTACAAAACGTCACGGAATTTGGTATTTTCCCCGTTCCATGCAAAAATATCAAAGACCTGAGGCTGGTAGATTAATGACATTGGTAACTGATAGTTACTGAATGCTGAAACTGGATTCTCAAAGCTGAGAATTGCATATCAGCTAAAATGACAGTTTATTTCCCATGTAAAGAATTAATGGCTCTGATGGCTCTTGATGTGAAGTCAAACAAAAATGCTCTACTTACAAAGAGATGCCCTTTTGAAAGATATCAATCTGATGCATCAATTAAAGAACATAGTTTCATAGTATGCTTGTGTAAATGTGATAAATACCAAATACAGACAGTACTTTAGTAGTACAACATGGTATGATCACCTTTCAACCTAATCTAGGCCCCATCCATGCAACTGATCATTGCCACCACAAACATCATTCATAGAATAGTAAAAACAATATTACAAAAATAACATTGAAATAAATATTCTCAGTGTTCTGTTTTGGCACCAGAAACATGTTTGCATGAAGTCATGTCATGTTACCCGATGTGACATGAACCACATTAAAGATACCCCTAACAGTGCTGTTTTTGGTGTGTTTTGTTGGGTAAAAATATTGCGAAATCAGACGTCACCAGATAAAACGATTACCTACATTCCAAGTTAAAAGAGAAGATATTGTGGGACAATGAATTTGTCGTGATTAAAGTAGCAAGATTTGGAGAGTGGTGTGAATACTTCAAGTAGAGGTGAAGATAAAACTTAAACCTCAACACAAAAAACTCGAAAAAGTAAACGAAACATGTATTGTCCCTTTAAGTTTAATGTACTTAGTAATATTTTGAAAGTGGCATCATGCCAGGGGACAACAAAAAAGAAGTAGTTAACAGTAATTATCCTCTCTAGAAGAGCATACTTTCATTATTGTAAGCCACTTCTGTTTGGCATCGTCTCTTCTAGCCCTGCACATTTCACAACAGCCAATTAAATTATAATTTCTTATTATATATAAAATATGAACACCAATCTGTCTTTAGCTGGCCTAACATTGTTAAAGGATAGAGTTATCTATTTATTTTATATTATATTTTTACATTATTATATACGAATATAGTTTCATGCATTAATGTATCTTAACATGCCTGTGTCCAGAATTTTGTCTGACAATAAAGCACTAACTCAGGCTTCATTAGACTGTGAACTTGGGTCACACAGTGCACAGTATGCAGCATACGGGGTGTGACCAAGTGCAGTGACCCGAATGGCAAACGTGATGGCAGGCATCATTGATGGTTGTGTCTATATTACAAATTTTTTGCAGTAAATTAATTATGACAGACTCAGTGATTTGATATAGTTGTTTTGATATTTGCCTACACTGCCTAGATAGCTTACTTGTATTTAAACTTCATGCATTAACATTTTCTGATGATACTTTGATCAAAATATTATTACTTATATTAAACTTAAAGAGTCAATACATTATTTTTTTTATTCCCACAAATGCTTTCCAGGACGAAACACAAAATTGCGATGAGTTCTTTTTCACTTATGAGACATTTTTCTTTTTTTAATTCACACTATATTCACTTACTATAGTCTAGTATATATTTAGCTAATTTAGGTAACCTAAGCAATAAGCAGTGGCAATAATTCTAAATCAAAGAGGAAAGTGAGCTGCCATTGCATTCTCTTGCAATAGGCTGCCTAAATCACTACAGTAAAATCATTTGATTTAGTACTGAATTTTACTCCTCAAACAGAACTACAAAAACTATGTGAGAGCAATGTTATTTTTTGCAGATGAGTCACAATCTCCCTTTCTCTGCGTTTAGGTGCCGAAACAGATGACTTCAAAAGACAAAAATCATCATCACTGTTGGTCAACCTTAAAAAATAAACACTATGTTCTCACGGACTTAACATCTTTTTGAGCTCTACAGTCTGGTACTACATAATATGATGTAGCTTTTATGTATTACATAGAGTATATCAAAATAGTGTGCTGGTGGAAAATATTTTAACGTAATTTAGCTGATGAAACTTAAGCAGCTGCATTACAATTGGACCATTTGTATGGGAGTGATGATGCCACAGACAGATACACATGTTAAACTTATGACATCAATCTGTTTGCATTAGGGGTTAAAAATGCTGGAACACACTGGGCTACACCTTCAAATTGGGCTAACAACTCTTATGACCATAGATCCATGAAAATCTGTGTTCAAAGCTCTATGTTCTTGTTTCAACCACAGGACATTAATAAAGTCTTTTAATGCAGACATGGCGAAGTGTTTGTTACATTTATCTTGAATGGCAAGTCTCAGTCCTGCAGAATGTTCTGAAGCAAACAAATTCCCTTCATAATTTAGTGGAAAAGCAACTTTCCATGCCTGGACTCTGTCAAATGTCTGGTGTTGCGCTGAAACCAAATTTTGGTCTGCACTGCTGTTTTCACACAATAGTGAAGTGTTCAGCATAATGTCTCAGGAGAGATCTTTGAAGTTAGAGTGTGTGACAATGTTTTCTTTTGAAAAACTTTCAACAGTGTATTGTTGCAAAGTTATTTTTTCTTTGACTGATTAGATTTAGGTTTAACAGAAATTATTTTTTTTTACAATGTAAATAAATATGATGTGAATACATATTGTGTATTTGAGCGGCATGTTTTCATTTCAAATGTAACGCTGAAATACAATATGACAAAAATAAGAAATGTAGTGTACTAAAAAAAAAACTATCGTAAACTAACACCAAAATTGCAGAAATATCGCGTTAACAAACATTTGATTATTTATGAGTACCTAAAATCTGTGCATGTTAAACATAATACCGATTTAAATGAAAATAGCATTCTGTGCAAATAGTGAAAATGTTTCTTGCCACATTTAAAGAGAACAGATTTCATAGGCACATATGCTGCACACACAAGCATCTGATACTATGCTTACGTACACAGGGTGAGCCAGAAGGAAAGGCACAGGCTTTGAGGGTTGATAGTATTAGTAATTCTGAACAAAAAAGTCATTTGGACAGATGTACAATGTAGGAAAAGATGGACTGCTACTTACTATAAAGAAGACTCAATCATATTGCAGACAGCCACAAATAAAGGACAAGATATATATACATATCTCGTGTTCTTTACACTTCCACAGAAAACAAAAGGAAACAGTGGGGAAAAGGAGAAATGCTGGTGATAGCAAATGACTGTGGTGTAATGTTGTACATTTCCTCACAAAAGATGTTCAAAATGTCCACGGTCAACTGCAGTACATTTTGTAGCTGTTTTAGACAACTGCTGTGTTGCTGAACTGAACTCACTCATATTGTCCTTTACTTGAGCTCATCATGTAAAATTCCATGACAAGTTCCTCCTCTGTGCCCACTCTGCAGTTGCAGACTTTGCTCTTAAGCCAATCCCACAAACAGCAATCTAATGGTGTAAGATCAAGTAACCTCGGTGGCCAAGAAATGACTCCACGGCAACCATTCCAATGCCTAGGATACATTTCAGTGAGGTACTGTATCACTGGCAATACAAACAGTGCAAGAGGTTTGTCGTGCTGAAAGTACATATGACACAATGTTGCCAAAGAAATATACTCCAGATATTCTGGTAACACATTTCAAGTTACCACATTACATTAAGATGGTTAGCTAAAATAATTGGACCCATGAGTTGTTCGTCAATAACACCGCAACACACGTTCACAGAGAAATATCACTGAAAATTTGTTTCCACTGTAGCATGCAGGTTTTCATCTGCCCGCACACTAGAGATGCATGTGTTACTGATGTCATTATGAGTAAATGTCAATTCATCAGTGAACAGAATACATGGAATACAGTGTTCATTGGCAATGATCCACTGAAAGAATTCCTTTTGTTTGGTATCATCTCTGTACAAAATTTGCATGTAAATCTGCCGATGATACAGATGCAGATCCTGCTCATATAATGTGTGCATCACTTGTGTTTGTGTAATACCAAGTTATGCTGTAATTCTTTTTGAGTAGGTAGCTAGGCTGCATTATCTCACCTTCACTATGACGACGTTGGATGGAGTGTTCACATAAAACATGTCCACAGGAAGCACCCTAAGTTCACGCAATCTGTCATACACCCTGTTAAATACCCTGTTACATGGAACTCTGCAATTAGAAAATCTTTGTGCACATTCATGAACAACAGCACTGGAATTCCCATTGCAGAACACGTAGACAAAGATCATGCACCATACTCTGCATGCATGAAGACCTGTGGCATTTCCACTACACTGACCCGTACTGTTCTGACTGTACACATACTCTGGTGCAAGAACTGCTATATGAAGCGTCAGGTAAACAACATACACTTGTAGGACTCGTCACCCCTTCATGTACAAGTAAGGCGCACGCTGAAATGGCCAGTCAAGACAAAACTACATACGCTAATGTCACTTTGCTTGTATTCACATGTGGGTGCTGGTGAAGTAGGACATGAGACTGACTCCTACGATTTTCAAACAGCTATTTGTAGGATACGGTTAAGAAAAATGCATATATTCATTTAAAGTTTTTTGGTCAGAATCGCCAGTACTACCACTCGTCCACACCATGTACCTTCCCTCCCGATTTAACCTGTACAGGAATTTCAAAAATAACTCTAAAGCTAATATCTAGAAACCTATTTATTTACCCATTCGTACTAAACAGACTAGCTTGCACTTGTGATAACAACTAAATAGTATCAAACCACAGAAAATCCAGGATGGAATGCAACAATATTATGAAAAGGAAAGTTGCTACTCACCACATAGTGGGGATGCTGTCGCAGATAGGCACAACAAAGATACTGTCACGAATCAGCTTTTGGCCAGAAAGGTCATCAAAAATACGTGTACACACACACACACACACACACACACACACACACACACACACACACACACAAAAATGCAACTCACACACGACTGCAGTCTCTGGCAACTGGAGCCACACTGTCAGCAGCAGCATCGGTGCATGATGGGAGTGGTGACTGGATAGGGGTAAGGAGGAGGCTGGAGCGGGGAGGAGGGAGGGATACTAGGATAGAGGTGGGGACAGAAGTGCTGCTGGAGAATGTGCAGGGACGAGGTGGAGAGAGGGTAGGACAGCTATGTCCAGTTGGAAGGTTAGACGGAGGGCAGAGGAGAGGTGGGGGGAGGGGGGGGGGGAGAGTAGTGGAAAAGGAGAGAAGTAAAAAGATGGTGTGATGGTGAAATGAGGGTTGTGTAGTGCTGGAATGGGAACAGGGAAGGTGCTGGATGGGTGAGGACAATGACTAACAAAGGTCAAGGCCAGGAGGGTTACGGGAACGTAGGATGTATTGCAGGGAAAGTTCTCACCTGCACAATTCAAAATAGCTGAGTTGGTGGGAAGGATCCATACGGCACAGGCTGTGAAGCAGTCATTGACATGAAGGATATCATGTTTGGCAGCGTGTTCGGCAACAGAGTGGTCCACTTGTTTCTTAGCCAGAGTTTGTTGGTGGTCATTCACGCAGACAGACAGCTTGTTGGTTGCCACACCCACAAAGAATGCAGCACAGTGGTTGCAGCTTAGCCTGTAGCTCACACGACTGGTTTCACAGGGTATCCCCTTTGATGGGATACGTGACGTTTGTGGCCAGACTAGAACAGGTGGTGGTGGTGGTGGTGGTGGTGGTGGTGGGAGGATGTACAGAACAGGTCTTGCAACCAGGTCTATTACATGGATATGAACTGTAAGTAAGGGGTTGGGAGCTCGGGTTGTGTAGGGATGGACGAGTATATTGTATACGGTTGGTGAATGGTGGAATACCACTGTGGGAGGGGTGGGAAGGATAGTGGGCCTGACTCAGTTCACTCCTCCATCCAACCTTGATCCACCCCCAAATCACCTCCTGCTAACTTTCCAGAATTTCTTAACATCGAACCTTGCCTCACCATCATTCCCCAAATCCCTCAACGTGCAATATAACCTTACATCTGCAGAAAGAACTGCAGTCCACCATCTAAAAATTGATCCCAACCTTGTAATCCTACCTGTGGATGAAGGCTCCAACCCTGTAGTTTTAAATCGCAAGGATTACCTGGCAGAAGGACTGTCAGCCGTCAGATGCATCCACCTGTGAACCTTGCCACAATGACCCCATTCCAGGAATCCAGCACTCTTCAAATCCTTAGACCCATCCCAGAACCTCTCCTCTGAGGTCCATCTCTCTGCTCACTCCTACCACTTCCCACACTCCTACCTTCTGCACACTTCATAAAGTCCATACACCCAACCACCCATGATGCCCTATTGTTGCTGGTTACTGTGCCCTCACCGAGGGAATCTCTGCTCTTGCAGACCAACACCTTCAACCTGTTACCCATAACCTATCCCCCCCCCCCCCAACCCTTATCTCTATCTCTCTATCTCTCTCTCTCTCTCCCCCCCCCCCCCTCCTGAACAGGCCATGTAGGCCAATCCGGCCACCGTGTCATCCTCAGTCCACAGGCATCACTGGATGCGGATATGGAGGGGCATGTGGTCAGCACACCGAGGGGCATGCGGTCAGCACACCGCTCTCCCAGCCGTATTTCAGTTTCCAAGACCGGAGCCACTACTTCTCAATCAAGTTATCTCCTCAGTTCGCCTCACAATGGCCGAGTGCACCCCACTTGCAAAGAGCACTCGGCAGACCGGATAGTCACCCATCCAATTGCTAGCCCAGCCCGACACTGCTTAACTTCGGTGATCTGACGGGAGCAGGTGTTACCGCTGTGGCAAGGCTGTTGGCAGAACCTGTCCTCCTATATTAAAAAATACCAACCATTTCCTTCACCAACTCTCCATAGTTCCTGTTTCTTTGGCACACAGTGCCCTGCTGGACACTACTGACGCCACCTCGCTTTACACTAATAACATCCCTACGCCCATGGCCTTACTGTTATTGAACACTACCTTTTCAAACGCCTGACGGATTCTAAACCAACAATCGCCTTTATAGTCGCTGTGACCGACTACATCCTGACCCGCAAGGCACCATCCTCTGCCAACCTATTCATGTGCCATCTTCAGGAATCCTTCCTAAACATCCAGAATTATAAACCCCTAACCTGGTTCAGATTCACTGATGATATCTTTGCAATCTGGATTGAGAGTGAGTACACACTATCCGCATTCCTCCAGAGCCTCAACAGTTTTTCCCACATTTGCTTCATCTGGTCCTCCTCAACCCAACAAGCCACTGCCCTAGATGCTGACCTCCATCTCAAAGATGGCTCCATCAGTACCTCCATCCATATAACCACCATCAATCCCTCCACTTCCAACAGCTGACACCCATTTCATACCAACACGTCCCTAGCCATCTGTGATCATCACCACTGCAGTCACGAGTGGTCCCTCTCGAAATATACTGCGGGTCTCACTGAAGCCTTCACAGATCATAATTATCCTTCCAACCTTTTACAAAAACAAATCTCCCATGCCTTATCTTTCCAGTCTCCAACCAGCTCCCAAAGACTTACCATTCAGCCACAGAGAAGCATTCCCCTCATAACTCAGTACCACCCAAGAATGAAGTAACTGAATTACATTCTCCACCAGGGTTTAGACTAACTATCCTTCCAACCCTTCCCACAGTGGTAATCTGTCGTCCACCGAACTACAGAATATATTCGTCCATCCCAACACATCCCCTGCTCCCAACCCCATACTCAAGGCAGAGCTACCTGTGAAACCAGTCATGTGATCTACCAGCTAAGCTGCAACCACTATGCAGCATTCTATGTGGGCATGATAACTAACAAGCTGTCTGTCTGCACGAATGGCCACCAACAAACTGTGGCCAAGAGACAAGTGGACCACCCTCTTGCTGAACACACTGCCGAACATGATATTCCTCATCTCAATGACTGCTTCACAACCTGAGCCATATGGATCCTTCCCACCAACAGCAGCTTATCTGAGTTGCGCAGGTGGGAACTTTCCCTGCAATATATCCTACGTTCTGTAACCCTCCTGGCCTCAACCTTCGTTAGCCATGGTCGTCACCCATCCAGCCCCCTTACCTGCTCCCCTGCTCCCATTCCAGCACTACACAGCCCACAATCCACCATCAAACCCAGTCTTTTCACTTCTCCCCTTTTCCACAACTTGCCGTGCCCCCCCCCCCCCCCCAACTCCTCCTCTCCTGCCCTCTGTCTAGCCACCTGACTGCACATAGCTGTCCTATCCTTTCTCCACCTTCTCCCTGCACACTCCCCACTCCAGCCTCCTCTCCTCATCCCCACCCAGTCGCCACTCCCATCATGCACTGGTCCTGCTGCTCACAATGTGACTTCAGTTGCCAGAGACTACAATCGTGTGTGCGAGTTGAGTGTGTGTGTGTGTGTGTGTGTGTGTGTGTGTGTGCGCGCACGCGCTTTTTTTTATTAAGGCCTTTCTGGCCCAAAGCTTATTTGTGACAGTCTTTCCTTGTGCCTATCTGCAACTCAGTATCTCCACTATATGGTGAGTAGCAAGTTTCCTTTTCATAATATTGCAACTAAATAGTGTCATTCTTATTTTATTTTTTTAATTTTTATGAAAGTCATCCAGAGCACTTTATTTTATTCGTGTGATTTTTTCCAGTTTTGCACATTTATTTTGCCCTGTCTGCTTCTAATGCTGAGGCTATTGATTTTATTCTTATTTTTGGCTATGTTACTGTGATAGTGTTATCACAGTATACTTCACACATCTCATACACTATGTGATCAAAAGTATCCGAAACCCACAAAAACATACTTTTTTTCATATTAGGTGCATTGTGCTGCCACCTACTGCCAGGTACTCGATATCAGTGAACTTGGTAGTCATTGGACCTCGTGAGAGAGCAGAATGGGATGCTCCTTGGAACTCACGGACTTCAAATGTGGTCAAATGATTGGGTGTCATTTGAATCATATGTCTGTACGCGAGATTTCCACACTCCTAAACATCCCTAGGTCCACTACTTCCTATGTGATAGTGAAGTGGAAACATGAGGGGACATGTACAGCACAAAAGTGTACAGGCCGGCCCGTCTGTTGACAGAGAGACCGCCGACAGTTGAAGAGGGTCATAATGTGTAATAGGCAGACATCTATCCAGACTATCACACAGGAATTCCAAAATGCATCAGGATCCACTGCAAGTACTATGACAGTTTGGCAGGAGATGAGAAAAACTTGGATCTCACGGTCAAGCAGCTGCTCATAAGTCACACATCACGCCGGTAAATGCCAAACAACGCCTTGCTTGGTGTAAGGAGCATGAACATTGGATGATTGAACTGTGGAAAAACGTGTGGAGTGACGAATCATGGTACATAATGTGGTGATCCGATGGCAGGGTGTGGGTAAAGCGAATGCCTGGTGAACGCCATATGTCAGCGCGTGTAGTGCCAACAGTAAAATTCGGAGGCAGTTGTGTTACGGTGCGGTTATGTTTTTCATGGAAGGGGCTTGCACCCCTTGCTGTTTTGCGTGGCAGCATCACAGCACAGGACTACATTGATGTTTTAAGCACCTTCTTGCTCCCCACTGTTTAACACCAATTCGGGGAGGGTGATTGCATCTTTCAACACGATCGAGCACCTGTTCACAATGCACGGCCTGTGGCGGAGTGGTTACACGGCAACAACATCCCTACAATGGATTGGCCTATGAGGAGCCCTGACCCGAATTCAATAGAACACCTTTGGGATGTTCTGGAATGCCGACTTTTTGCCCGGCTTCACAGACCGACGTGAATACCTCTCCTCAGAGCAGCACTCCATGAAGAATGGGCTGCCATTCCCCAAGAAACCTTCCAGCACCTGACAATGTATGCCTGTGAGAGTGAAAGCTTTCATTCCAGTATTACCGATGGACGGCACCACGAACTTTTAAGTCATTTTCAGCCAGGTGTCCAAGTACTTTTGATTGCATAGTGTACATCAAGAAGTTAACAGTTTAATGGAAGTGGTTGTACATTAATCGTAAAAGAATGGTATTTGTGTCCCCGAACATCACATCATCCTGTTGGCAGTATCTACGATGATATTCACACTCCCTCAACCAATAGTTATTTAAGAGGTTCTGAGGGGCCATGAAAGCTACAGCTGCTCGGTTATGGAACAAGTCAGTACATAGTTTACAAAATGGCGATTAGAAAATTTATGAGCAAAAGAAACCAAACAATTACTAAAACACAAAAAAAAGAGTAAGTATACAAATAAATACTGCATTACAGAGAAAAGTTCTCAGCTACTGCAAGGAACTCTTGCATAAAGTAGAATATGGGTGCCATTAGCAAACTGACTTGGCATTTCTGAGAGCCTATTGAAAATTAAACCTTCTGAACAGTGCACATATTTCTGTATGATACAAAGGAAGTGTTATCGATGTACAAATCTTTTTCTTTCTACTGTTCAATGAATGAATTTTGCAGTTTCTTTTGAATGAGTCAATACTGTCAGTTTGACAAACCACGTGATTGATTTAGATTCACAGACACCTGAATACACAAAGTCTCTGAACAAACACATAAGATTTGCCCAGTCCACCTTCACTGACCTAAAAATATTTTTGGTGAGGGCACAGAGTTGCCCAAAATGTGATACCACAGGAGATGATACAATGAAAGTAACGAAAGTAAACAGACTTGCCTTTCAATGCCGCACACAATGGAGATTATACCAATAGTGAAGAAAGCAGCACATAATTCGTTACAGATCATGAATTTGATACCACCATGAATGTTTTTCAGCTTTCCTTAGTCCTAAGAATTTAAAATGTTTGTCTTCAGTAGCTGTCAACCATCTTGGGACAATGAAGTTCTGTTTTTTGTGTCCGAAATTGTATCCATTATGTTCTGTTGCATTAAAGAGTTAATCTGTTCTCTGAAAAACAGATGCTGATTTTATGAACCTTTTTTTTATTTTGATGTGCTTCCAAACAAATCCTCAGTCCAGTGACAAATGTAGGTACGCTAAGACAGCTCTCATAAAAGTAACTGCACAGCTTTAAAACCTTCAATAAAGTCTATGACCACAGTGCTTAGGGCTTATGGTAGAACAATGAGAAGAACACCACACTGGAAAATTCTCAATATTTAGTTTTTAAAGATAGGTTATGAAATTTCATGTGCCAGTTTTCAAACAGATGCTTTCCATTTGCTTATATAATGATGGCATGTGACTAGCTCAGCAAATCAAAATACAAGGGCCATTTGGAAAGTAAGTTCCAATTGGTCATATAATGGAAACGGCTGTGAAAATCCAATGAAGCTTTGCACAAGACGTGTTGGCCAGCGTCTCTAGTATGTCCATCAATCGCGTCACATCACTCTTCAGTTCTAAGCACACATGAGCATGCAAAAATGCCTAGAAAATCTTGTCTCCCACCAAGTACGAGGGTCTGCTGAGAAATTTCACATGAAGCTACGCAGCTCATATAACATAACTTCATGAATTTCCTTCTTCAAGACAGTTCTTAGCAACACCCTGCAGGGGCAGTGAAGATGCTCCTGCAGCATTTTCAGTCAGAAGTGTTTGATCACCCACAATACAGCCGAGTCATTCCACATCAAATCAACACACTTTAAATAAAAATTTTACCTCACCCTCTTAGATTTTGTTGAAAGTTGGTATACTTATAGTGGGTGCTGAAACTAAGAAAAATACTGAATTTCAATTTTTTACCTCAAACCATTCCTGAAATATGGTCATGTAAACTTTTTGAAAACTGGCCAAAAATGTGTGAACGGACTTTTTTAAAATTGCCCTAATTGAGCTAGAGAACTGGGGAAGGTGTCATTTTGCAACATTTTTCATGCTCTTTCCAGTGATAGACAAAAAAACATAGCTTCTAATTAATAACCTTTTCAAAATGGCAATATTTTGATTTAATTTTTTTACAAAAGTGCATAATTGAAAATTTTCAAAATATTTCCATAACTACTTCATACTGTTGTAAATCACATGGCAAAATATAAATGTGGGATGATTTTGGGTTTATTGTTAAAAAAAATTATTCTGGACTCTTGTTTTTCACTAACGGCCCTAGTTTGATAAAACTGACCTTAAGGTAGTACGTCAGTAGAGGACCGTATACATAGGGCTTGATGTCTGTACAATAAGTCAGAGACTGGAGCCATTGTTGAGATGATGTAGTCTGTATTGTTACCTTCTAAGGCTTTGTGCGCCTACAGCATTATTGTGCACTATGGTTTTAGTGCAAATCAATTGTTACCTCTGTGTTGACCAGTCTGTATCTATTATATTTAATAGTTCATTTTCAAGTAAATCTATACATTGAAGGACAGTTTATAAGTGGTTTTTGTATAAATATGGAACCAAGTAAAAAGTGCAGTGTTTTAAGAGTGCAGTGTTGTAATCCATTGAAGTCAAACCATTTTATTAGAGATAGAAAAAACTGAGAAATGTCACAACATAGATGCCCAAATTATTTCCTCAAATACCAAGTGGTGCGAAGATTTGTGATAAATGTAGGAAAGATGTAACCAAATAGAAAAATACACCAGTGCCCATCAGTGTTGAAGAAGAATCTTCTGGATCAGAGATAATCATCTGAGACCAAGACCCTGACTTCACTCCTACTTCAGTAGCTGTTATAACATGTAACACAACACTTCAAGAACTAGGTGAGTCCCCAACTGACAAGAGAAAACCATTATCTAGGCATTACGCCAAATCAAAAGTGAAGAAAATCTCATCAATGACACGTAAACTTTTTGTTGCTCCTGAAACTTCGTCAGATACTGATGAATCCGTTCTTGAAAATCTTAAAAGAAACTTTAAAAATTTTATAAGTAGAGCAAAAAAACTAATGCTTCTTATAAGTTTACCTGAAAAGTGGAGTGTCAGGAAAATAATGAGGGAATTTAATGCTCCTAATTACATTGTTCGGCAGTCCAAAAAATTTTGAAAGAGAAAGGATTCATGGAAGGTCCAAACCCAAAACCAGGGAAGTGTTTACCAACAGAAACTGTCAAAACTGTACATTCATTTTATGACAATGATGACAACAGGGCAATGACAGGTATTAAAGACCGTGTGACAATTACAGAAACAAGTGGAAATAAAACAAAAATATCAAAAAGGCTTATTTTGTGCAACCTTAAAGAAGCTTACACACATTTTAAAGACAAGTTTCCTAACATAAAAATAGGTTTCTCTAAATTTGCTGAGTTGAGACCAAAACATTGTGTATTAGCTGGTCAGAGTGGCACACACACTGTCTGCGTGTGCACAACTCACCAAAACATAAAATTAATGATAGAAAATGCCAAACTAAATAAAGTAACAAACAGCAGCTTAAACAATTATAAGCAGTGCATTGCAAAAATGCTTTGCAACCCATCATCAGTTGATTGCAACATGGGAAACTGTGAATACTGCCCAGGAGAAACTGTCATACGTAAAATTTTAAAAGACTCTTTTCATGAAAACTTAATTGAACAAGTTCAGTTCCGAGAGTGGATGTCAGCTGACCGATGTAATCTGGAAATTGTTCAGAAAACTTCTGAGGAATTCATAGATTTATTTTGTAGTAAGATGTCGACTTTGATTCGGCATGACTTCATTGCCAAGCAACAACAAACATTCCTTAACTCCACAAGAGAAAACCTTCTGGAATCTGAATTTGTTGTCATATGTGATTTTTCGGAAAGTTATAGTATAGTTCTACAGGATGAAGCCCAGAGTTTCCACTGGACAAGACAACAGATTACCATTCATCCTTTTGTTATATATTACAAACAAGAAGACAAAATTGAGCATATGAGCTTTGTCATTGTTTCTGATTGCCTGGAGCACAATACAACTGCGGTTTACACCTTCCAAAAGAAGCTAATTTCATATCTAACAAACAAATTTCAAAAGATTCCACAAAAGATATACTATTATTCTGACGGTTCTGCTGCTCAGTATAAAAATAAGAAAAACTTCCTGAACCTTTGCCTTCATGAGGAAGACTTCAACATAAAAGCTGAATGGCACTTTTCAGCCACAGCACATGGGAAAGGCCCTTGTGATGGAGTAGGGGGTTCAGTAAAGAGACTGGCAGCTCGTGCAAGTTTGCAAAGGCCATACCAAAATCAGATCCAAACCGCACGAGATTTATTTGAGTGGGCAGTAGATAATATCACAAATGTTGATTTTGCATATCCCACTCAAGAAGACTATGCTGCTTCAAAAATATTCTTAAAAAGCCGACTTGAAGAGGCGTTGACAATCAAAGGAACACAGCAATTTCACGCCTTCATTCCCAACACTACATCAAAATTAATAGTCAAATACTTCTCAGGTGACATGCAGAGTTGGGAGAGGGAAGTAACTACATCACCAGACAAACTGAAGTTACAAGATGTATCAGGCTATGTCACCACTGTATATGGCAGGAACTGGTGGCTTGGGTACATTAAAAAAAAACTTGATGAAGTGAAAATAACTTTTCTCCATCCATGTGGACCAGCTAAGCCATTCTCTTATCCTGCACATGCAGATGTCCTGTGGGTGTCAGTTGTGGATGTTCTCACAAAAGTGATCCATTTACTCCGACAGGGAGAACATACATTCTTAATGAAAGTGGTGTAAACCAAAGCCAGTCAGCTTTACTAAAATGTAATATGTGAAGTTCCAAGGTAATTTATTGGGAAACTGCTTTCAACTCAAAACTTAATTTTTGTCTCAGGTTAGTGTTAATGTATATTTTATAGAAAGTTGTTTCAAAATTATTGTTAGTACCTATTGTGTTAAATTTAGCTATGTACAGATACCTGTTACTCAAAAACAAGCATTACGTATTTAATTTGTTTAATAGTTCCATTTCAAACAGCATGGACCAGAACTATTATGTAAATACTTGTAATTATTCATACTTTATTTCAGTTTGTAGTTAAATGCTCAATTTCTTGTTTTTGTTATATCGGTTAATCTACTGTTAGTGAAGTTGTATGAAATTCAAATAAGCAATCAACTTAATTATAAAATATGATGATTAGTTTTGGTTTAATAAGGTGATGTTTTGATATTTCTAATACTTTTTTTATTTACCTTTCAGTACATTTTAAAGAAATTCCTGTTTTTTAAAGGTCAATTTGGTCAAACTAGGGCCGTTAATGAAAAACGAGTCCGGAATAATTTTTTTAACAATGAACCCATCATCATCCCAGATTTATATTTTGCCATGTGATTTACAATAGTATGAAGTAGTTATGGAAATATTTTGAAAATTTTCAATTACGTACTTTTTGTAAAAAAAATTAAAATTAAATAAAAATATTAATTAGTATTTTGAAAAAGGTTATTAATTAGAAGCTATGTTTTGTTGTATATCCCTGGAAAGAGCATGCAAAATGCTGCAAAATGACACCTTTCTCAGTTCTCTAGCTCAATTAGGGCAGCTCCTAGGACAATTTAAAATAAGTCCGTTCACACATTTTTGGCTGGTTTTTGAAAAGTTTACATAGCCATATTTCACAAATGGTTTGAGATAAAAAATTGAAATTTGATATTTTTCTTAGTTTCAGCACCCGCTATAAGTATACCAACTTTCAGCAAAATCTAAGAGGTTGAGGTAAAATAGGTGTGTTGATTTGACATGACTCAGCCTGTAATTGGCTCCCTTCGATTTTCATTTCTTCTCACATGAACCACTGGTTATGAAGACAATTTGGCACAGACAATGAGCTGCAGCCCAGTACAGAGAATTGGTGGAAAGCACTGCCAGCTGCCTTCTATGATGACAGTAACGGAAAGTTGGTACAACACCACAACAAATGTCTAAGTCGGAGCAATGACTATGTAGACAAGTATGGCGATGTCCTGTATTTCCCCAATCTTTCATCATTCATACAAAGCTTATGTAACGTGGGGATTTTCACATAAACATTTTTTCCTTTATTTTGTCTGTCTGTTTATTGGAGCTCTAGGTCACAAATAGCTGAGATGATAAGCATTCACGCCCCAACTTAAAATGTGTCATTTTCGAGGGAAACCTGTCCTTAGTTCTTGAAATTAGTAGACACACAACCTGGGTAGCATTAGCAGATGCATAGATCTATAATGAACAATGATAGTGAGTCTGGAATGGTAATTAAAAACCAAAACACAGTGGAACGGTAAGATGAATAAGTACAGTAACACTCAGATTTCGAGGAACTGTTTGGTAAGAGCTTGTAGGGCAGCTGATGACCATGGTAAAAAATTAAATCTCATAGCCTTTTGATTAGCAGTCTGGCATTTATACACTAAGCCGCTTAACAGAATATGTGACTTATCTTTCTTTTATGAATATGACATGATCTGCAAACAATACTGTACATTAATCTCTCATTGGCATTCTTGGTTGATCAAACACAGTTCAAGGAAATTAATACTACAATTCTTCTTATTTATTTCTGTGTGTCAGTTATGGAATGTATGTACAGTATTTGGTGAAAGTTGTGGTAGCTGAATACAGCATCTACTGTAACATTTTATTTCAACTGTTTGTAATAAATCCAATACAAGGTAGATCATACAGATTAAATAAACAAACAAAAGTAGCACCTTTTTGCATGCACAAGCGGCCCTTGGCAGATAATACTCCTATCATTAAGCATAGAAACATTTCATGTCCTACCTCTTCTCATTTAATAACCGAGACACAAGTTCAGCACGAAGTCGTCTCCTGTTTTTGACTTCATCAAACAATTTAATCCTTCTGTCTGTCAGTTCTCCAGTAATATCAATCTTTCTCAATACTTTTAAACACTTTTGTAGAGTGCATGATTTCTGAATAGGTTGGTCAGCTTTGAGAGCTTCTGCATTAAATATGCTTCTAGCATCCTTCACAGCTGTAAATACAACATTATAAAACATAAATCATAATTTCACAGTCACGTTAGCATAGGCATCTACAACTAAGATAAAACAGGGGAGAAGCAAAAGGTGGGAGACAAAACCTTTCATTGGTACTATGTCTTGAATGTCTCCTGACAGCGTAAATATTTCATACTTTATTTCTTTAACAGTTTACTGAATTGTTATCCAAAATTGTTCCTGTCCTCCTCTGTTCTACACTTTTGAAAGTAATTATAATTAATTAAATTATAATTCTTGTGGCATCTTTCCCGATAAATGTTACAGCATTGAATTTTTCCTTAGTTGTGTGTTTCAAAAGTGTGACAATAATGTAAACAACATCAAATACGCATCCTCGCCCTACAAACCGGGGAACTTTGATAAAGGTAGCCAGTTTTATCACAAGTGAAACCACATCAGAGGGATATTTGTGGAGACATTTGATTAATATAAGAGGGTAATCCCAAAAGTAAGGTCTCCTATATTTTTTTTTTTTTGTAAGTATATAGACCTATTTATTTCTACAAGGGTTTACATCAGTTTATAGCTTGAACATTAAGTTATTTTTCAACACAATCATCATTTCTGTCGATCCATTTTTGTAGACGCTGTGGCAGCTTTTGTATGCCCATGTCATACCAGCTCGTCGCCATGCTATTCAGAAAGTTATGATCCTCTTCTTTCACCTCGTCATCGAAGCTGAATCGCTTTCCGAACAAATGTTCTTTTAACCTAGGGAACAGGTGGTAGTCACTGGGCGCCAAGTGAGGACTATAGGGTGGGTGATTATATTCCACTGAAACTGCTGCAGGAGAGCAACGGTTTGCTGAGCGATGTGCGGATGAGAGTTGTCATGGAGAATGTGTGTGCCCTGGTTCAACATTCCTATTCTCCAGTTCTGAATTGCCTGTGACTTTTTTCAGTCTCACAGTACCAGTCAACATTGTGGTCCCAGCGATTCAGCTCTGATGACAAGGTGAAAGAAGAGGTCCATAAATTTCTGAATAGCATGGCAGCGAGCTGGTATGACATGGACACACAAAAACTGCCACAGCGTCTACAAAAATGCATCGACAGAAATGGTGATTATGTCGAAGAATAGCTAAATGTTCGAGCTGTAAACTGATGTAAACCATTGTAGAAATAAACAGGTCTATGTACTTATTAAAAAAATAGGAGACCTTACTTTTGGAATTACCCTCTTATGGTTGCTGAAGAGGGGGCAGCAACCTTCACAGCAGTTTCAAGGCAACAGCTGGAATGATAGCTATGTTGGTACTGTGAACAGTTGAAACCACGGGAAACTAAAGCAGTTATATTTCCTGAGGATAAGCAGCATATCTGTACGACTTAGGATTATGGGATTCTCTCACGTGAAATACTCCAAAGATAAAATAATTCTTCAAAATTCTAGAGTAGCAGAGATAATATATAGGGAGTGAAAGGGTATCCACAACAATAAGAAACCGTTCAGATTTCTAGGAGAAACAGAACTGGTACCTTAGTGCAGAAAGTTAGAGTCCTGTAGGAGGGTTTGAGAATTTAGGAAGAGAAATGGCTAGTTTGAAGTTTGATATGGTGTGAAATAGTGAAGTGTGACAGGAAGAGCAGTACTTTTGAGCAGGCAAGTACTGGATTATTTAAAAAAAAAAAAAAAAAAAAAGAAATGCGGCAAAAGAATGCCTAATAATAAATAAGGGAATAGGAAAGTGAGTAAGTTCTTATGTACAGTATAGTGATAATATTACAATAGCTAAGACAGATACCAAGCCAACATCCACCACATTAGTACAAGTTTAAATGTCTACTACATCTGCACCTGCAAAGAGATTGAAGGTATGTCTGATGAGATATCAAAAATTATCCACACAGTTAACGGAGATGTAAACTTAGTTGAGGTTGACGATTGGAATTTGATAGTAGGTAAAGGTAGACGAGGAAAAATAGTAGGAAAACATGGACTTGGGAAAAGGAATGAAAGGGGAAGTCACCTTGTAGAATTTTGCACAGAGCACAGTGAGTCAGAAGGAAAGGTACATGCTTTGATGTGTGATAGTATCGGTGATTCTGAACAAAAAACTTTCTGTTGTCAAATGTTCTATTCTGAATGGCTTTTCAGAGATAGAAAACATTTAACACAACTTTTTCAGGTTTTTCAACAATGTAGGAAGAGATACATGGCTTCCTATGTGGAGTTTCCATTCTTTCATTTTGTAGGTTTTTCTTTAATAACTCCAGTGGAAACTTCTCGCAGCACAAAATTAAACTACATTAAATTTGCTACGCGAAAGATCCAATTCATTTTTTCTCTAGGATTAACAGTCTGCATGTAGAGAGCACAACTATAATGGAAGTCTTGTGCTACGGGCATGCGCTGTAGCTTAGAAAGTCTTTTGTAGGCCAATATAAGGTAGTTTCCCCAGCTTGATAGACCATGAGTGCCCTGAATAAAGTTGTTCCTCTCAATTTCCCCTACAACACTGTGGTATGTTGTAAACAATGGCACAGATTAATAAAGAAAATACATAACAATGTACATTAAATGTGTTCTATCTCAGAAACCATATGGAATGGGGTTTATGCCTATTTTTTGTTCAGAATCACTAATACTATGACCACTCAAATTACATACCTGTGCTTCTAACTCAACTTGTATATAATCATGATTAATGGTTTAAGAAGCATGAAAGGAAGTTCTATTTGTGAAAGGCACCTGGAAACATTGGAAGGTTTCAGATATAATACATAATGGTATGACACAGGTTTCAGAATCAGATTTTAAACTGCAAAAAATTTCCAGGGGCAGATGTGGACTCTGTCCTTAATTTACTGATTATTAACAACAGATTAAAACTGAAGATACTGCAAAAAGATAAGAAATTCGGACGGCAGGCTCTAGATAAAGGTAAGTAAGCAGACACTGTTGAAACTTTCAAATGGAGCTTTAGGCAACAACTGACAAATGGGGGACAGGTATACTACAGAAAAGAAAGAAGGGAATTACATGCATTATGAGTGTTCCCCAGACACACTCTTGTCAAAATTTGTTCTGGAAGCTACAGGCTGTTACAATGATGTCTCAGCATATCTTCTCCCTTATAGTTTTCATTACTAAAAACTGCTCTCTTTTCGAAACCAATATTATGAACACAATACGAGGTCAAAATAACCTTACATAACAACCAGACAAACTTCACCCTTGTGCAGAAAGGAGTCAATAGCACAAGCATGAAAGTTTTCAACACTGTAACTAGACATACACAGCAATCTCCCCCCCCCCCCCCCCCTCGACAAACTATGGACCCTGCTGACATGAGGTGGCTTGCATGCCCTAACAATACAGATAGTCGTAATGTAGGTGCAACCACAATGTAAGGCTATCTATGGAGAGGCCAGACACACATGTTTCTGAAGAGGGGTAGAGCAGCATTTTCAGTAGCTGCAGGGGCAACAGTCTGGGTGATTCCCTGATCTAGCCTTGTAACATCATTCAACATGGACGTACTATGAACAGCTACAAGTAAAAGAAACTTTTTTGTAACTGTTATTCTTCCTGAGGCATGCAGCTGTACTGTATGGTTAAATGATGGCATCCTCTTGAATAAAATTATTTGGAGGTAAAATAGTCCTTCATTTGGATCTCCAGGGGGCGACTACTCAGGAGGATATCTTCATCAGGAAAAACAAAACTGTCATTCTACGGGTTGGAGGGGGAATGTTAGACTCCTTTATTAGGCAGGTAGGTTAGAAAATTTAAAAAGGGAAATGGATAGATTGAAGATAGATATTGTCGAAATCAGTGAAGTTTAGTGGCAGGAGAACACTTCTTCTTGTCAGGTGAGTATAGGTTTATAAATACAAAATAAAACAGAAGTAACACAGTAGTAGGTCTAATAATGAACAACAAAATAGTAATGTGATTGAGCTACTATGAACAGCATAATTAGATAGACATGAAGCTGACACCACAGCAGAGTGCAAGTTTGTGCCATTTAGTGCCAAAGATGATGACAGTGAAAGAATGTATAGTGAGATAAAAGAAATTATTCAGCTAGTTATGGGAGAGGAAAATTCAATTGTGGTAAGGGACAGAATTCGATAACAGGAAAAGGACGAGAAGTAATACTAGTCAGAGGATATGGATTGGGGGGGAAGCCACCTGGTAGAATTTGGCACAGTCATTGCTAACATTTGGTTTACGAATACTAAAAGAAGGTTGTATACATGGAAGATACCTGTAGAAAGTGGAAGAGTTCAGATTGATTATACAATTGTAAGGCAGATTCTGGAACCAGATTTTAAACTGTAAGACTCTTCCAGGAGCAGATGTGAACTGTGAGCACAATTCTTTGGTTATAAGTTGTAGATTAAAACTGAAGAAACCGCTACATTGTAGGAAATTAATTAGAGGGGACTTGAATAATTTGAAAGAACCAGAGGCTGTTGACAGTTTCAGAGGAAGCATTAAGCAACAGTTAATTGAAACAGGAGAAAGAAATATGGTAGAAGGCAAATGGGTAGCTTTGAGAGGTGAAATAGTGAAGGTAGCTGAGAATCAAATAGGTGTAAAAAATCTAATAAAAATTCTTGGATATCAGAGGATATATTAAATAAAATTGACGAAAAAATAAATTAGAAAAATGCAGCAAACGAAGCAGACGAAGAGGAACATAGACATCTAAAAAATGAGATTGACTAAGAGCAAAATGGCTAAGCAGGAGAGGTTAGAGGAAAAATGCAAGACTATATATGCATATATAACTAAGGGAAAGATAGGTATGGCTAACAGGAAAATTAAAGAGGCCTTTGGAGAAAACAGAAGCCGCAGTACAAATATCAAGAGCAAAGAAGTGAAAAAAGGTAGAATAAGTATACAGGGTGTTACAAAAAGGTACGGCCAAACTTTCAGGAAACATTCCTCACACACAAATAAAGAAAAGATGTTATGTGGACATGTGTCCAGAAACGCTTAATTTCCATGTTAGAGCTCATTTTAGTTTCGTCAGTATGTACTGTACTTCCTCGATTCACCGCCAGTTGGCCCAATTGAAGGAAGGTAATGTTGACTTCGATGCTTGTGTTGACATGCGACTCATTGCTCTACAGTACTAGCATCAAGCACATTGGTACGTAGCATCAACAGGTTAGTGTTCATCACGAACATGGTTTTGCAGTCAGCACAATGTTTACAAATGCTGAGTTGGCAGATGCCCATTTGATGTATGGATTAGCACGGGGCAATAGCCGTGGTGCGGTACGTTTGTATAGAGCCAAATTTCCAGAACGAAGGTGTCCCGACAGGAAGACATTCGAAGCAATTGATCGGCATCTTAGGGAGCAAGGAACATTGCAGCTTATGACTCGCGACTGGGGAAGAACTAGAATGACAAAGACACCTGCAATGGACGAGGCAATTCTTCGTGCAGTTGACGATAATCCTAATGTCAGTGTCAGAAGTTGCTGCTGTACAAGGTAACGACCATGTCACTGTATGGAGAGTGCTACGGGAGAACCAGTTGTTTCCCTACCATGTACAACGTGTGCAGGCACTATCAGCAGCTGATTGGCCTCCACGGGTACACTTCTGCAAATGGTTCATCCAACAATGCGTCAATCCTCATTTCAGTGCAAATGTTCTTTACGAATGATGCTTCATTCCAACGCGATCAAATTGTAAATTTTCACAATCAACATGTGTGGGCTGACGAGAATCCGCACGCAATTGTGCAATCACGTCATCAACACAGATTTTCTGTGAACGTTTGGGCAGGCATTGTTGGTGATGTCTTGATTGGGTCCCATGTTCTTCCACCTACGCTCAATGGAGCACGTTATGATTTCGTATGGGATACTCTACCTGTGCTGCTAGAACATGTGCCTTTACAAGTATGACAACATGTGGTTCATGCACGATGGAGCTCCTGCACATTTCAGTCGAAGTGTTCGCACGCTTCTCAACAACAGATTCGGTGACCGATGGATAGGTAGAGGCGGACCAATTCCATGGCCTCCACGCTCTCCTGACCTCAACCCTCTTGAGTTTCATATATGGGGGCATTTGAAAGCTCTTGTCTACACAACCCCGGTACCAAATGTAGAGACTCTTCGTGCTCGTATTGTGGACGACTGTGATACAATACGCCATTCTCCAGGGCTACATCAGTGCATCAGGGATTCCATGCGACGGAGGGTGGATGCATTAATCCTCTCTAATGGAGGACATTTTGAACATTTCCTGTAACAAAGTGTTTGAAGTCATGCTGGTACGTTCTGTTGCTGTGTGTTTCCAATGTTTCTTGAAAGTTTGCTCGTACCTTTTTGTAACACCCTGTATAGAGGGGTTGTACAAGAGAAATGAATTTGAAGGCAATATTGTAGAAAGCAAAGAGAACATGCATACAAATGAGATGGCAGATATGGTACTACAAGAAGAATTTGACAGATCACTGAAAAACCTAAGTAGGAACACGGCTCCTGGTGCAGACAACATTCCATCAGAATTACTGATATTGGGAGAGCTAGCCATGACAAAAAACTAAGATTTATGAGACAGGCAAAATACCCTCCAACTTCAAGAAGAAAGTAATAATTCAAATTCTAAAGAGAGCAGGTACTGACAGGTGTGAATATTACCAACCTATCAACTTACTAAGTCCCAGCTGCAAAACACTGACAAATTATTTATAGAAGAATAGAAAACTTGGTAGAAGCCGTCCTCGAGGAATATCAGTTTGAGTTCCAGAGAAATGTCTAAACATGCGATGCATTACTCACCCTATGACTTGTCTTAGATAATAGGTCAAAGAAACTCAAACCTACATTTAAAGCATTTGTTAACTCTTGAGAAATGCTTTTGACAATGTTGATTTAAATATGGGGTGCTACCCACAAAATCCAAGAATTTCATTGTAACAGTAAAACCAGTAGCAGTATGACATTCCACTGTTAGATATCTCGAGGTACACATCTTAGCTACTGCGGCACAGAGTTGCGTCATCTTTGGTTCAAGCAGTTGAGAGTTGTAGTGGTGTATGTCAGGATGTGTTTCAGTGCTTCTGCAAATTGTGAAATGGATAATGTGAAAGAGTAACAGATTTGCATCAAATTCAGTTTCAAGTTGAAGGAAACTGCAGCTGAAACCCTCCACATGCTGACAGGGGTATTTGGTGAGTGTACTGAATCAAGCAAGAACATTTCACTGGTTCAGGAAAGGCTGATAATCTATGAAAGGCAAACAAACATTCTGGTCCAGCATCGACATGCACAGCACTGGAAATGACCACGACAGTGCACGATTTAATTCACAAAGACTGAAGGCAGACAATTCATGATGTTTATAATGCACTTGGGCTGCCATACTACACATGTAACAAATTCTAGCCAATAAACTGAATGTGAGAAATTGCAGCGAAGTTTGTCCTTCGCCTTCACAGCACTGATCAACAAAATCTCAGATTCAGATGTGCACTGAGCTGCAACAAAGAATTCAAGACTCAAAAATTTGTATCCGGAGTAATAAAAGATGATGAAACTTGGGTCTACAGTTATGAAATGAAGCAGCAACCATCACAATGGAAAACATCATCTTCTCCAAGGCTGCAAAACGGTCAAAAAGTTCACAGTGACATGAAACCAATGCTGATAATTTTTTCGAAGTTTGGGGATTAGTGCACAAGGAGTTTGTTCCACATGGTCGGGCTGTCAATGGGCAGCTTTTCTGTAAGGTTTTAAGGTGACTGAGGAAAAATGTTAAGAGCAAACAATCAGAGCTGTCAAAAAAGAAAGACTGGTTGGTGCACCATGACAATGCACCCATGCACACCTGGCACGTTGTGAAGGAATTCCTGGTCAAAATCAACATGGCAATGGCACCCATTCTCCCTCCTGCCCAACCTAACACTGTGAAACTTCTACCAGATCGCCGAAGATGTAAACTGGTTTCAAAGGGTTTCGTTTTGTCTCAACTGAAGACATCCAAGTGGAATTGCAATGGGTCCTGAACACTCTTCACCCTGTGGACTTCCAGGAGTACTTTCAAACATGGGAAAAATGCTGGAATTGTTGCACACATGTCCAAGGCGACTACTTGGGAGGTGACAGAGGACATTATGATGTAAATATAGTTTTCTAACTTTTACAATGAAAGTCTTAGTTATTATGGGTAGCACCTCTTACACACTTTGAAATTCTGAAGGTAGCAGGAGTAAAATACAGGGAGCAAAATGCTATTTACAAACTGTACAAAAAACGGACTGCAGTTATAAGAATCTAACGGCATAGAAGGGAAGCTGTGATTGAGAAGGGAATGAGACAGGGTTGTAGCCAACCCCCAATGTGATTCAACATGTACACTAAGCAAGCGGTCAAGGAAAGGAACAAAAAACTTGGTGGAGGGTTTAAATTTCACGGACATGAAATAAAAAGGTTTGCTGATGACAACGCAACTCTGCAGAGACAGCAATGGACTTGGGAGAGAAGCTGAACAGAATGGACAATGTCTTGAAAAAGAGTATACAGGGTGATTCAAAAAGAATACCACAACTTTAGGAATTTAAAACTCTGCAACGACAAAAGCCAGAGCTAAGCACTATCTGTCGGCGAATTGAGGGAGCTATAAAGTTTCATTTAGTTGTACATTTGTTCGCTTGAGGCGCTGTTGACTAGGCGTCAGCGTCAGTTGATGCTAAGATGGCGACCGCTCAACAGAAAGCTTTTTGTGTTATTGAGTACGGCAGAAGTGAATCGACGACAGTTGTTCAGCGTGCATTTCGAACGAAGTATGGTGTTAAACCTCCTGATAGGTGGTGTATTAAACGTTGGTATAAACAGTTTACAGAGAACGGGTGTTTGTGCAAAGGGAAAAGTTCTGGACGGCCGAGAACGAGTGATGAAAATGTAGCACGCATCCAGCAAGCATTTGTTCGCAGCCCAGGAAAATCGACTCGCAGAGCTAGCAGAGAGCTGAAAATTCCACAATCAACTGTATGGAGAGTCCTACGAAAAAGGTTAGTTATGAAACCTTATCGTCTGAAATTGGTTCAAGCACTGTCTGCAGCTGATAAGATTAAAAGAATCAATTTCTGTGATTTTATCCTTGCTCAAATGGAAACAGATGAATCTTTCGTTTCAAAGATTGTGTTTAGTGATTAAGCAACTTTCCACACTAACGGGAAAGTCAACCGTCACAATGTCTGTATATGGGGCACTGAGAATCTGCGGGAAACAACTCAGTATGAACGTGACTCACCTAAGGTGAACGTTTTCTGTGCCATTTCAGCCAATAAAGTTTTTGGTCCCTTTTTCTTTGAAGGTGTTACTGTAACTGAACTACAGTATCTGGAGATGTTAGAGAGTTGGCTGTTCCCTCAGCTCGAACAAGAAGCACAACAATTCATATTTCAGCAGGATGGAGCGCCACCACATTGGCACTTATCTGTCCGTAACTACCTGAACGTCAACTACCCGAGGAGATGGATCGGCCGCCAGTCAGTCCGTGACAGAGCACATCACTGGCCTCCAAGAAGCCCTGATCTTACCCCCTGCGATTTTTTCTTATGGGGGTATGTTAAGGATATGGTGTTTCGGCCACCTCTCCCAGTCACCATTGATGATTTGAAACGAGAAATAACAGCAGCTATCCAAACTGTTACGCGTGATATGCTACAGAGAGTGTGGAACGAGTTGGAGTATCGGGTTGATATTGCTCGAGTGTCTGGAGGGGGCCATATTGAACATCTCTGAACTTGTTTTTGAGTGAAAAAAAAAAAAAAAAAAAAAAAAAAACCTTTTTAAATACTCTTTGTAATGATGTATAACATAAGGTTATATTATGTTTCTTTCATTAAATACACATTTTTAAAGTTGTGGTATTCTTTTTGAATCACCCTGTATAAGATTAACATCAACAAAGTCAAAATAAGAGTAATGGAATACACTCAAATCAAGCGATACTGAGAAGTAGTTTAAGGAAAGAGATACTAACAGCAGTAGATGTGTTTTTCTATTTGAGCAGTAAAATAAGTAACGATCACTGAAGTAGATAGGTTGTAAACTGTAGACTGGAAATGGGAAAAAAAGCATTTCTGAAGAAGAGAAATTTGTTAACTTCTAATACAAATTTAAGTGCTAGCAAGTCTTTTCTGAAAGTGATGCCATGGACGGAAGGGAAACCATGCATAACAGACAGTTTAGGTAAGAAAAGAATATAAGCTTTTTGAATGTTGGTTGGTTTAAAAGAGAGGGGGGGGGGGGGGGGGGGGACCAAACTGCTTGGTCATCGGTCCCTTGTTCCGAATAAAACAATGGCACAAGGGGGAGAATAAAACAAACGAGATGTACAACACAAAACGGAAAGAAAGGAAAAACCACAAGAATGAAGGAAAGGTAACAAACACTAAAAGGAACAAAAGAGGACAAGAAAACAACAGAGAGACACAAGAAACAGTTAGAAGAGAGTAAAACAAGAAAGCAGATTACAGTGGCTGGCCAATCACGAGAATAAAAAGGAGAAGCCAGCCACTCTGCAACACATTAAAACCTCCACTCTAAAAGCACGAGGGTGGAGGACACAGAGGGACAAAAGGCTTGTGCAAACACTTAGATCAAATGATAAAACCCACCCTCACAAATAAAACTTAAAACTAAAGCTGCTGTTTATGCATTTTCATCAACAGGAAGTGGCAGCAGAAAGCCACGGGGTTAACCGAGTCCTTAGGGCCAAGTGTTAGGTCCAGGCGAGGCTACGGTCTATGTGTACACCATGGAGGTGTATGTGAATGGACTTCAAGTATAGGTGGTAAAGGCAAGTACTCCAATTTGAATAGAAGAGATCGCATGCAAACTGCAATTTTAAGCCCTGACCTGGGCCACTGACGCGGCAGATGAATCGCCACGGGTGGGAAAAGGAGACGGTAATTCAGATGCGCAGGAGAACTACGAACGTGTACAATGTAACTGGCAAGCAGTTGTGCACACCTAATCTTCAAAGGAGGGAAACCAGCCTCTACCAGGACACTGGTCACCGGACTCATCCTAAAAGCTCCTGTCGCTAGTCAAATGCCACATTGGTGCACTGAGTTGAGTAAACGCATCACTTAGGGTGCTGCCAAAACCATAAACGACACTTCTATATTAAAGGCGGTATTGAACATGGCCTCTGTAGAGATGCAACAGTGTAGATTGATCTGCACCCCAGTTGGTGTTGCTCAGGCAGTGGAGGGTATTGAAGTGCTCCCGGCACTTCCACTTAACCTGACGAAGGTGAGGAAGCCAAGTCAATTGAGCATCGAAAACCAGTCCTAAGAATCAATATGTCTCCACTACAGTGAGTGGATCATCATTAAAGTAAAGTTCTGGTTCAGGATGAATGGTATGACATCGACAGAAGTGCACAAAAAACAAATTTGTGGCCAAAAACTGGAAACCTTGGGCTAGAGCCCATGACTGTACCTTGTGGGTGGCTCCCTGTAGGCGCTGCTAAGCAAGACCAGTACTGGTGGAGCAATACGAAATGCAGAAGTCATCCGCGTAGAGAGAAGGTGCGACGGATGGTCCTACAGCTGCTGCTAAACCATTAATGCGTGACCTCATTCTCCTGAATATGGGGGGAGGGGGGGAAAAGGGGGGGGGGGGGGGGGGGGACTATGGGAGGCACGAACTTTGACACGGAAAGTATGAAGCGACAGGAAATTTTGAATAAAAATTAGGAGCAGGCCTCTGAGACCCCACTCGTATAATGTGGGAAGGATGTGATGTCACCAGGTGATGTCACACGTTTTTCATAAATCAAAAAAGACGTCAACAAGGTGTTGGCGTCTGGAAAAGGCTGTTCAGATGGCAGACTCAAGTGACACAAGATTAGCAGTGGTAGAGCGACCCCGGTGGAAACTGCCCTGGCATGGAGCCCATAGGCCACATGACTCCAGGACCCAATCTAACCACCGACACACCATACATTCTAGCAGCTTACAAAGAACGTTGGTGAGGCTGATGGGCTGATAGCTATCCATGTCAAGCGGATTTTCACCAGGTTTGAGCACTGGTATGATGGTGCTCTCCTGCCAGGAAAGATGCCATCGCACCAGATCCGGTTGAAGATGACGAGGAAATGTCGCTTGTAGTCAGACGAGAGATGTTTAATCATCTGACTATGGATCCGATCCAGCCCAGGAGCTGTGTTGGAGCCACGTGCAAGGGCAATGAGGAGGCCCCACTCTGTAAAGGGGGCATTACAGGGTTCACTGTGGCATATAGTAAACGAGAAGACTTCCCCTTCCATCCACCGATTTGAGAATGCAAAAGGCTGGGGGGTAATTCTCCGATGCAGAGGCTCAAGCATAGTGCTCAGCAAAGTGTCTGGCAATCGTGTTTGTATCTGTAGATACCACACCATCGATGGCAACGCCAGGGACACCTGTTGGGGTCTGGTATCCAAAAACACGTCTGATCTTCATCCAGACTTGGGAAGGTGATGTATGGCACCCAATGGTCGAGACACCTCTGCCAACACTCCTGTTTCCACCTGTTGATAAGCTGGTGAAAGCCGGCAAGGAGTCGTTTAAAGGCTATCAGGTGCTCTAGGGAAGGGTGCCGCTTATGTTGCTGCAGAGCTCGCTGACGCTCTTTAACTGCCTCAGCGACTTCCGGCGACCACCAAGGTACCGACTTTCGCCGGGGGGGGGCACTCCAAAGAATGAGGGATCGTATTTTTCTGCAAAAATGATTGTAATTACCTGCTCAATCACAACATTGATGGCACCACGTGGGGGAGATTCAACGGTGACAGCCTTAACTGCGTAGGCATCCAGGGCATGATGCCAGGGGAGTGACAGGAAGATGGGGAAGTGGTCACTAGCACACAGGTTATCAGGTGCTCTCCAGTGGATAGATGGGAGAAGTCCTGGGCTGTGAAATGATAAATCAATGGCCGAGTAACTACCATGAGCCACACTGAAATGTGTGTGGCCCCAGTATTTAAGAGGCTGTGGTCGAACCGAGACAGTACAGTTTCGAAACCTCTGCCTCTGCCAATAAGCATGGTGCCACTACAAAAGGAGGTTATGAGCATTAAAATCTCCCAAAAGTTGGAAAGTTTTAGGGAGCTGAGCAATCAGTGCAGCCAATGTGTTCAGGGGTACTGCATGATCTGGAGGAAGGTATACATTGCAGACAGTTATTTCCTGCGTTGTCCGTATCCTGACAGCCACAACTTCAAGGGGGGTATGAAGAAACACTGGCTCACTACATACTGAGATCAGAATATAGACACGAACTCCACTTGACACTCTTATATTCGCTATGGTTCTTGTAATATCCCCTGTAGCAGCGAAGGCAGGAGTCCGCACTGCCGGGAAGCAGGCACGCAGAAATCAAGTGTAAAGCTTAAAAATTGCCATAGCTCAGCCTGGTGGTGGAAAAACTGCCACAATGCCACTGGAGGATAATGTGATCATGAGGCTGGGAAGGCATGGAACATTCAATGAGGCACTTTACGCCTCAGGGTCACCTGCTGCCACTGATTTATTTCCTGAGTAGTCTATATCTATTGTGTCAAAGGGTCCGGCGAGATCTAGGTCCTCAGCGGAGGCCAGAATCTCCACCCCATCCTCAGACGTAGAGCTTGTAGGTAGCAGTGGTGTGGGTGCCACAGCAATTCCCTTGGTTTTCAGGGTCTTGTTTTTGGGTTTCTCTCGCTGCTCCTTGGGTTTCTCTGGCTGGGAGGGCTTCACTGGTTCAGTATCAGGGACTGAGGATGACCATGAAGCCCTATGACCAGCTGCTTTTGGGCACTTCAGCCACTGGCGGGTGTCATCTTTCTCACTAGCAGAAAACTGGAAAGGGAGTGGCCCAAGGGACCCCTTCCTCCTGGCGTCTCCGATGGTTGGAGGAGGGGGGGCAGTGCTCCCGACTCCCGAGGTAGGTGGTGTGGGAGCAACAGGGAGGGAAGTGCCTCCCACTATCAAGGGGGCAGGTGTAGTCTTCTGGCTCTGAGAGCCGACTGGAATTTGTGGAACTGATGGGGCTACAACTGTTCTCGTAGAGGCAGCGTAAGAGGATGTCATAGCCACAGGATGGAGTTGCTCAAATTTCCTCTTAGCCTCGGTAGGTCCAGGGTCTTACACGGCACGATTTTCCTATTTTCCTTTCTTGCTGTAAAATATTGCAGTCTGGCAAGCAAGGGGAATGATGCTCTCCACAGCTGACCCAGATGGGAGGCGGGGAACATGGAGTTTTGGGATGCGAAGGACATTCACAATCTCGACATGTGACACTGGAAGTACAGCAGGACGACATATGGCCGACCTTCCAGCACTTAAAGCACGGCTTCGGGAGAGGGATATATGGCGTGACATCACAGTGGTAGACCATCACATTGACCTTTTAATGTGTCACCGTCAAACGCTGAGATGAAGGCATTGGTGGCAACCTGGTTATCCCTCAGACCCCTATGGACACGCCAGAAAAAATGAACGCTTCGGTGCTCTAAGTTCACACGGCTTTTTGTCAGACTGCAAAACAAGATCCCTGTGGAATATAACACCCTGGACCACATTTAAGCTCTTACGCGGCATGATGGTAACAAACATCCACAGCGTATCACAAGCGAGTAATGCCTGTGACTGGGCAGAGAATGCTGTTTTTATTCAGACAGACCCTGGTTTCATTTTGGACAAACCCTCCACCTCCCCAAACTTGTCTTCTAAATGCTCAACAACAAAAATTGAGACTTCATTGAAACAAAGAAGTCCCCATCAGCCCTCATACATACGAAGTACTGGGGCGAGTAAGGTTCACTGCCATCCTTAGCCTGGCGTTCCTCCCATGGTGTGGTCAGGGAGGGGAATGATTTAGGGTTGTACTACCTTGCTTTGCACTGAGACTCTGAATGCTGAGAGACTGCTGGTGCGTGATCACCAGCAAGTGATGACTTTGTACACTTCATAGCGTGTCACCCACCATGATGCCACCCACTCTGACCACGGACTCTCCCCACGGGTGCCACCCAGCCGCAGCAAAGGCCACCTGGCAGGATAGCCATTGCCAGGAGTCCCAATGCCCCAGGGTGACGGGCATCTACTCCTTGGCATATGTGGGAAGTTAACAGCGCAGGCATCAGTAGAGCAATCCCTGTGTGGTCAGGGGGCACAACCAACATGGTACATGGCAGCCCCACCACAATGGACTGGCTACCGTGCTGGATATCAGGTGTAACCAAGCAAACAGGTCCATTATTGTTGTCAGCACAGAAAATGGTAATGCACAGTGGATGGAGGAAAATGCACCCAGGAGGGTGACCTCGTCCAACAGCTGGAAAATGAGCGGAAGTGCAGATCTACATTGACAAAGGATGCAAGAGGTCTCAGTGCATGATGAACATGATGAACACGATGCACCAAGTAAAGCACCCTTTCACAATTGGCTCACTCTTCAGGAAAATTTGGAAAAATGGAGGTCAAACTCAACAGGAGACCAACACATAAAGGCTGAAACATGTGAGACTCCTTTTAGTCACCTCTCACAATAGGCAGGAATACCTCGGGCCTATTCTAACCCCCGGACCCGCAGAGGGTCTTTTTGAATGTGGTGCTACAGAAGAATGCTGAAGATGACAAATGGATCAAATAACTGAAAAAGTATTTTCAGTCGAACTGAGGGAAAAAGAAATTTATGGCAGAACCTGACTAATAGAAAGGTTTGATTAATAGGATACGACACATTCTGAGACAGCAAGGAACCATCAATTATTGGGAGGAAGGGTGGAGCATTACCAAGAAACAAATACAGTAAGTATGCTCAGATGGATATAGGTCCTATTAGTTATTCGGTGATGAAGAGGCTCAGACAGGATAGTGTAACATGAATAGTTGCGCCTTTGAGCTAATGGCCACAACAGCAACTTAGAGATACCAAAGTCTTCCTCTCGAAAGGCCTAAATTCTAGAGCAATTCAAATTTGAAAGAATACTTGTTGAAGAATTCATTTTTATCATAACATAATGTGGACATGTATATTGTTACTGAATAACTGAGATGTCACACTTAGTGGGCATAAATATAAGTTATTTTTTTATTGTCAGAGGTAACGTATTGATTTTCAAGTGTTCAGATATTATTAAGATGAATGTCTCATATAGTGCATGTATAAATATTAATTATGATGCCTTATTGTATTAAATACATTACTGAATGCCATGTATTGTGATGTATCTTTAGTTGTGCGAGTATTAGCAAGCATACACCATATTGTATCCTACTTTATCTGTTAATGTAAATTTTGTGAAAAAATCATGTCCGTAAATATTATTTAGCGACTCTAATGCAACCAGGATAAATGGAACTTGCAATAAAATAAAATGGAATTAAGTATGTTCATTCCATTGCAGATCATTTTGTAACAGGACCAGGAACCAAAATTCAGTGCTAGTTTTTATAGGTTACTCATTTACTGTTACAAGTGGTTGAGAGGGATGTGTGTTTTGTATGTGGTGAAAATTCATAGAAACAGTATTTGTAATCGTGATTGTTACTATATAGTTTGCAGTCCAGTTTCAGAGTCGTTCAATAGTAAACTTCACAGCCTTCTATACTGCTGCTGTGTTGCTACCTTTGAGGAAGTTCTGTGAGCATCTACATACAGGAAGAATATCATATGTCCCAGCACTTTGTCCTGGGTCACACCTTGCTCAGCTTTTTGGGTCAGAAATTGCTCAGCTTTTTAACTTCTACATTGATTCACAGTAACTAAATTGAGTTCCTTGTCTGTGTACATCAGACTGACATTCTGTAAGTAATTGCTTAGGACAGATGCAATCCATTTTTTTTTTTCCTTAACTGAAATTATAATTAAATCCAGACCTTTAGCTACTTACAGGCATTGATAAATATCTTTTTTTAAGTCCTCTGAAACCACACTATTCAACTTTTATCAGCAATATATTATGAGCCACTGTGTCAAAAACCTTTGATAGATCAAAATATGCCAGCAGTGGTTTGTTTTGTATCCAAATGATTTACGAGGTGCAACCAGAAAGTAAGTTCTGATAAAGAGAACAAAAACATTACTAAGTAAGAAATATTTATGGGAATATTTACATAGATTCACTGGCTGCTTCTAAACGTAGTCACCACCATTGCAGACGAGTTCATTGTTAACGGCTCATCATCAATTTTACACCCATGTGGTAGAAGTCTGCCAACATATGAAGCCATTATGTCACTTCAGTCTGCACTTCACTGTCACTGTGGAAACTTTTTCCTGCCAGAAAATGCTTCATGAGATGGAAGAGACGAAAGTCACTTGGGGTGGTTTGGGGCTGTAGAGGGAATGGTCTAAGATCTCGCACCCAAACTGAATCAACACACTGTCATGCACAAGCGTAATGCCTCTTTTTAACATCCTGCTTCTCTCCTTATGGATTGCCCTCATCAGATTTTTCAATGTCCGACAGTACTGATCAGCATTTAGGGTCTCCCACTGTGGTAAAAATTCGTTCAGGACGATGACATTGATGCCAGAGGATAGCGCAAATGATTATTCTGACAGAGATTAACTGCTCGAGTTTAGTCTTAAACAGGTGAACCACTATTCCGCCAATTCACTGATTGTTGTTTTTTCTCTTTTTTCTAGTGTGGCATGTGACACCTGTTTCTTCCTCACTGACCATTGTCAAGAAACTCATCCTTCTCTGCGTACCATTGTAGGAATGTCAATGTTGCACCCAGACATTTGATTTGTGTTCATCCATCAGTTGCCTTGTCACCCATCTTGCACACACTTTGTGAAAACCAAGCCACAGGGGGAGAATTTTGTGCAACAGCGAGCAAGACATCTGGGCGAATTGACATGACAGTTCTGCAATTGTTAAGTGTTGGTTCTGCAAAACTGCTTGCCGTACACTTTCCATCAATTCTCATGTCACCGGGGACAATCGACTACAACAGTCGATGTCATGAATATCAGTTCACCCTTCACCAAATTGTCTGCACCATCATCTGACCATATTGTTGCTCATTATGTCATGTCCACATATGAGGTGCAACTGATGATTGATCTCTGCTGGAGATTGCTTCTGAGAACACAAAACTCATAACAGAACAAACCTTGCAGTTGGCGGGAGACAATACCAGACCAGCCACTTTATCCTAGCACTCTGTGGTAACCACACTGCTGTCACAAGACAAACTACACTGAATTATTCCCACATACCTACTCTTTACTCCTGCATACACATTTCTATCTGACTACTCATGCCACCTCTGGAGGCGAGCAGAACTTACTTTCTGGATGCTCCTCGGACAACCGCATTAATGCATTCGATTACGCCTGTTTGTGAAGTTTTATTTAGTTCATTTAATACTGACCGGCTCTCCACCTATAACTCTTTCAGTCTGCTGTGGATGCAGACATATACATGAAGACAGATTATACAACTATCTACTGCCACCAGGTGGTGGTGTTGCTTACCACAGGAGGCATACTGAAGCAGCCCTTGTTCCACCTTGCAAATATGCTGGTGGACATCGATAAGACAATGTATAAGCAGACAAACTTGGGCAATGACGGGCAATGCGATTTCTCTGGAGGGAAGGAGTGACTGCCTTAGACATCCACAAGAGGTTATCAGCCATATGTGGAGAAACAGCATCAAGTTGCAGGTCCATGTTTTGTTGAATATCAGTGTTCCAGTGGCAGGATCTGTTGCTGGAAAATGCAGAAGCAATGGGCATCCAGCAACTGTACACAAACCGAACAACGCCCTGCGTGTCAATGACTTTGATAACAGGGCATAGGTGAATCACATTTGATGAAGGCAGCACGTCTATCATGGGGAACTCTCCATACCATCATCCATGACAATTTGAAAGTGGTGACAGTGTGCACACAATGGGTGCTCCATTCCCTCACCACTACCCAGAAAAAGAAGCATGTGGACATAAGTCAACAGTTGGTGCAACACTACACTGCAGATTCAGCAGAGTTCTTTGAGTGCCTGGTCACCATTGACCAGTCATGGTTCATCCACGATCCCTAGAAAAGGAACTCCATTCTATGTAGTGGAAGCATACTGAGAGCCCTAGTCCCAAGAGGTTGCAGAGAAACATATGGCAACTGTATTCTGGGATCAAGAAGGGACATTGCTGGTGAAGTGGCTCCCTCCCAACACAATCCTCAACAGTGACCAGTACTGCACATCACTGTTCCCGCCCTGCCAATGCATTGAACAATGCCACCACGGAAAATGGGGCCATAAGGTTGTACTCAAAAATGACAATGAGCAACCATATGTCAGTCGCCAGACCACTGCCACCTTGCATGAACTAGAGTTTACTGTGCTACCACATTCTTCACATTCACTGGATCTGGTTCCTAGCTATTACACCCTATTCAATGCAATGAAAGAGGTCATGCAGGGTAAGAAGTTCACAACCAATAACAAACTTCATGCAGCTGTCCATAAGTGGCACTGGAATACCCTGCAAATATTGAAACTGCCACAATAAGGGCAAAATTGCATTGACACTAGCAGGAAATACCTGCAACATAATCTGTGTTCATTTGTTCAGCACATGGTTCCCATGAACACAAAATTTTACTGCCAATCATTTTTTAATGCCCCAAGTATTTGTCTAAAACTATGTTAAATAGGATGAAACTGTGGTAGACCAATAACTACTCAGGTCTCCTTGTCTCCTTTTTTGAAAACATGAATTATTTTTTAGATTTTCAGAGACTCTGTAACATACCTCCAGGAAAGAAAAGTCACAGAGGTGAGGCAGTGGTTCATAAATAGTATGTCCGCATTTCTTGATGACAGTTGCTGTTGGAATATTGTCAATGCCAACTATATAATAATTTTTTAATCCTCAGAGCTTTTACATCATCATCTTTACTGCCTGTACCAATGGATATTGACTCTGCGTATGTGCAAATTTTCTGGTCTACTGCTTGACATTTTGTTTTTGGGTTATTTTTTAACCAATTCTTTGGCTACACCTGTATTTTTTTTTTAATTGGTCACAATGGTTTCAGGACTACTTATCATTTAATTGTTGTGTTTCATTTCTATGTTTGTGTGCAATTAAGAAAAATCTTTAATTTTATCAGTTGATTACACATTAATCATGATCTACAAGTTCTTTTAAAGTGCTGTTCTCAGCAGTTTGAAGGAAAGACTAAAAGTGTGGATTAGAATAATTTATAAAACTGCTAAAGAGACAGGGAAGGGACAAGAAGCTGGATCAGTATGAACAATATCAGAAGCACTCACTATGAGGTATGACACGAATGTAAAGTAACGTATCGCCAACTGGTTAAGTAGCCAATGAAAGAGCAGTGGGAAAAGGTGTTTCATAACAAAGCAAGAAAGCAAGTGTCAAATCCTAACAACATGAAGATAAAATGCACAGCATGTTCACAGGAAGGCTGATTACTATTACAAACAATTTATACTGGAACCACCACACAGAAGATGATGTAGGGAAGGCAAGTCAAAGACTGCATTTTGTTGGCAGTACACTTCTGCAGATACAACAGACCTACTACAAAGACTGTCTGCACTATGCCTGTCCAATCTCTTCAGGAGCACAGCTGCACTGCACAGTATCCTTAACATATTAAAGGACTGACAGAGGACACCAGAAGAGTTCAAAGAAGGGCATCTCATTTTATATAACCACAGAATAGGGGAGAAAATTTCTTGGTTATCATATATGTGAAATCAGGCTTTCGCTACAAACTTTGTTACAACAAATTGTTTCTTGTCATGTCACATTTGCTGTCTCCAGTAAAACAAATTACCACCTTTCAAGTAAAGCTAGACCTCAAGCTGGGCTACAGATCAATCTGTCATTACACTAATTCTAAAAAGAGCTTTTTGTTGTACCACATTTGTCAGTTTAGTGATCTCACAACTGGTCAGTCTTTGAAGCTGACCTAGGCCTGAGGTTATGCTAAAACACACTCAGCTTTACCACAACCTTCACTTCAATCAAGTAATAAAACAGTGGCATTATTGTGAATCAACATAGAAAGAAGGATCCTTTATTGTATGATTATATGATAGTGGAACAAACACTGGTAGCAGTTACTTCCGTAAAATATCTGGGAGTATGCGTGCGGAACGATTTGAAGTGGAATGATCATATAAAATTAATTGTTGGTAATGTGGGTACCAGGTTGAGATTCATTGGGAGAATCCTTAGAAAATGTAGTCCATTAACACAGGAGGTGGCTTACGAAACACTCGTTCGACCTATACTTGAGTATTGCTCATCAATGTGGGATCTGTAGTGAAGGTGAAGACCATTTGCTATCAGTAATTGGTGTTCCACTGGTAGAATTTGGAGCTTTAATAACTGTATTTCATTTGACAGAAATGTTCTGTGTTAGGCTGCTTTTGCAATTTCTTAATTCCATACCGACAAGCTACATGTTTGATAGATACTATATACTTGTGGCATATTGTGTAAAGTGGCTTGCTGTGCAACGATGTAGATTTAACAAGTGTCATTACAATTTTGTTATATGCATTAGTAGTATATATTTCAGGTTTCAGTCACAGTTTTGGCACCAATGCCAAGTAGTCACAACATCATTTAATGAAAATACTGATGAAACACTCTGTATTGACAATGAAGCCCTGCAGCACAACATCTGCTTTCAAACACTGAAGCTGTAAAAGAGAGAGAGAGAGAGAGAGAGAGAGAGAGAGAGAGAGAGAGAGAGAGAAAATTATGGTGGACTGAATCACTTTCTCTTTAATGATGTCTGGTGTAATCATGTGTCTCAGATTTCAAGGACATCTGAATGTGGATTTGCACAAATCAATATTGTTTATGTTCATACAATTGACAGTAATGGAATTCCACTTGTAGCAGACTCAACATATCATTGGTTTTTACTTTCCTTCATAGTGAAATAAACCTAACATTTCTCAAAATATTATTTTAATTTAACAAATTACTTTTTTCCCTTTGATATGGACATTTTATTTTCGCATGAGTGGAAACTGTGGAAGCTGCCATGGGGGAATGCAGTGGGGAGGACTTTGGGGAGGTTCCTGAGGCCCCCTCCTGTAACTGCAAAATATGCAGCAGGAATAGATAGATAACAGAGGAGCAGGAAAGGAAGATCTGCACCCTTCTGGATCACATGGATGAAGCTAGGAGAGAGATAGTGAGGATGAAGCACGAGAGGGTTGGTTGGGAACCAACAGTTGTATCAAGGCTAGCAGGAGGAGGATGCAGTCAAACAGATTCATTGTGTGTGCCAGTAATACGTTCCTGTTGCCGGAATTGATGGGAGTGAAGCGTCAAGACGGTGTAGAAGTAGGAAATGTGAAGCAACTGCTGCCTATGTGTAGGTAAGCCATACAGTGGAACTTCGATTTTACATTCTCCGATTTTACGTTTTCCATGATTCTGCACCATAAATTCTTAGCCCCCTGTGAAAAATCAAGATCAGTGCTAAAAATTTTACATTTCTTCCTAGTAAGGTTTAGGTGGACGGTTTCAAGTACCTAGGATGCATATTCTCACAGGATGGCAACATAGTGAAAGAACTGGAAGCGAGGTGTAGCAAAGCTAATGCAGTGAGCACTCAGCTACGATCTACTCTCTTCTGCAAGAAGGAAGTCAGTACCAAGACTAAGTTATCTGTGCACCGTTCAATCTTTCGACCAATTTTGTTGTATGGGAGCGAAAGCTGGGTGGTTTCAGGTTACCTTATCAACAAGGTTGAGGTTACGGATATGAATGCAGCTACGATGATTGCAGGTACAAGTAGATGGGAACAATGGCAGGAGGGTGTCCACAATGAGGAAAACAAAGAAAAACTGGGAATGAACTCTATAGATGTAGCAGTCAGGGCGAACAGGCTTAGATGGTGGGGTCATGTGATTTGGTTAAGAATGATTTTGAAGTAATAGGTTTAACATCAGAAGAGGCACCAATGTTAGCACTGAATAGGGGGTCATGGAGGAATTTTATAAGGGGGGCTATGCTCCAGACTGAACGCTGAAAGGCATAATCAGTCTTAAATGATGATGATGATGATGGCAGTCTCTTAAAAATAAAGGACACCAGCTTCAAGCTGGATTACAGTCTGAACAACACAGTGGTACGCATTATAGAGGACTGATGTACAGACAATACACAATTGAAACAATTTAAAAGAATTTTTGGTGGACAACTCCTATTCCATCCATGAATTTCTCAACAAGTGCAGTAGACCATTTTAATGAAAATTTATTATACTTTAATTTTTGACAATACTTGGTTGCAACAGCCAAGTAAACTACCTACCAATGTATGGAAATCAGATGTAAGTCTTAAGTCTGTAAATAGTGGAAGTTTAATTTTAAATCTTTTACATAATTTACTGTTCTTAACTGAGGATCATTGAAATGAATAATTTACTTTAACTTTTGACAATACTTGGTTGTAATAGCCAAGTAACTAGCTACTGTGCGAATGATGGATTTAATGAAAGCAGATGTAAGTATTAAACCTGTAAATATTAGAAGTTTAATTGTAATTCATGTACATAATTTTACTGTTTATTGATTGAGGATCATTAAAATTAATGAAACTCAAGTTTTTCTAATTGCATTTTTGTAATGTGTTTATCTGACATGTTCCACACCCAGGAGGATCATTTCATTTGTGGGTCTATGGAATTAATAATTAATCCAATCTAATGAAATTCAGTATATAGTGCTGTTATCCTATGAATGTGAATGTTGCTACTGTCTAACTGCCTTAAAGGGCATGGAATCATGTATTTATATCAGAGGTGGCACACATTTTAAAGTTCGGGATGATCTGATCACAATTCATGTAGATAAACATTTTGAATTGACAGCCACTAACTGAAAGCTCATTCTGTGAGAGTAGCACTCACCTATTGGTAATGTGGACACTTTCTTAACTGAAGTCTAGGAAAGAGCCTCAGTCTCAAAAATGAATGTAATAATATATGGAGATATGAAAGTGTTGAGATTGAAATCAGTAATAACTTCAAAAACATTCTGAACACTTTTGGCATGGCACAAATTGAAAATACAGCCACTAGGGCATCAAAAAATTCAGCATCAATCTTAGATCACGTAATTTTACAGACACCGGCAGGGAAAACTAAAGTATTTACAAAAGAACTTGGGCTTTCTTATCATTACTATCAAATATTAAAGCTAAAAACAGGCTTGGTAACACCCGGGGAAACAGCAGGCCTACAAAAAAGATCTTATCAGAATGCAAAATGCTTGACTTCTCTAGGGCACTGACAACTTTAAGGAACTGTAAATGGAAAAGAATGTAGACACCAAGTTCTCTAGATTCTGCAAATTGTTTAAATTAAATTTTCAAAAAACATTCTCAGAAGTTGCCGCTTCGTCAGTAGCAGCTAAGGAAAATAGATGGACAACTGTAGGCATTGGGAGGACCTCCCAGACAAATTTGTCCGTTATTTATAAAAGTGCTAAATGAATCCACAGTTCCTAAATTACTATCACTGATTTAGAAAGTGTAGCATACAGGAGGGTACTGCTTGGTGCAAAAAAAATTCGGTTACAAAATAATATGTAATGCAGAAAATAAAAGCCTAGTAGTATGGAGTGTCATAAAACATGAAACTGGAAAAGACAGACAAGTATAACATGCAAATCAAAGATGGGTGTAGATTAATAGAAAATCCTCAGAAATTTGGAAATTTTATAAATGCCTATTTCAGTGGTATTTTAGAGAAGTTGCAACAAAATCTACCTAAAAACATGTAGCACTCATGATGAATTACAAAACAGCTGGCACAATGATGATGTTTCCCACAACAGGGCCTGAAGTCAAGAAGAAATTACAAAATAAGAAGTCAGCAGGTATAGATGAGAATCAGACACTGATCTGAAGGCATGTATAGACAGTACACAAGCCCATTAACAAACATAGTAAATGGATCATTAGTTCAGATATTTTTTCAGAATTTTAAAAGCATGCACAAGTTATACCCTCAGTAAAAAAAAAAAAAAAAAGTCATGCAGACAGTATTTAAAACTGCAGGCAAGTTTCACTATTGTCTGCACTCTAAAAAAATAACTGGATGACTCATGAAAGACATGCTAAGAGTTACGCGAGTAAGTGTAATCTTGAATGAGATTTTCACTCTGCAGCTGAGTGTGTGCTTATATGAAACTTCCTGGCAGATTAAAACTGTGTGCCGGACCGAGACTCGAACTCAAGACCTTCGCCTTTCACAGGCAAGTGCTCTGTCAACTGAGCTACCCAAGCACGACTCACGCCCCGTCCTCACAGCATTACTTCTGTCAGAACCTCTATTTCGAGTCTCGGTCTGACACAGTTTTAATCTGCCAGGAAGTTTCAAGTGTAATGTTTTTAATGAGGCACAGTTTGGTTTCCAAAGTGGGTGAAGCAAATCTGGCCATAAAGTTAACAGAGTGGTGCTTTAAATTCCTGATAACAATGATGATGATACAGGCATTTTTTAGACATGTCCAGGACTTCTGACATTGTTGACTATAAAATATTACTGAACCAGCAAGCACTAGGTGTAAGAGGAGCAGCAAATTAGTGGTTTCAGTCTTACCTGGAAAACAGAGCACAAAAGGTAGAGATAGTTGACATAACTGCTGATAATATTTTAGTAAAACAGTTGTCAGATAAGAAACACACAAACACAGGCATCCATCTGGGTAGTGTATTGGGCCAAATTATGTCTGTTCACCTTTGACTTTTCCAGTAGGATAAGACACAGAGAAAAAGTTATTTTTGCTGATAACATTAGTCACTAATGAAACACCATATAAAAAATAAAAAATTCAACACAGCATTTTCTACCAGGGAACGAGATTGAATAATAAACTGCCCAAGGAGATAAACACATATGCTCAAAAAGGTTGCTAATACATTCTTCACAAGTAATGCATACTACACAATTAAAGATTACTTAGAGGACTCAGAGTAGTGGTTGATAATGACAGAGCAACACCCTACACTTTACAATACATGATCACAATGTCACACTTTACAAGAAAATTATGTGCCGAGATATACAGCAAGTTCAACACCTCACTCAGTATGATGGGATACTAACTCAGTTTCTTCAGACAGATTGCGGCGAGGACATGATTATTACAGAAGACATAGTTGCATGTTTAAGGGACTAGAGGCAGTTTTCCAAATAGATATAAGCTAGTGCAAGGGGCATAGCACCATGTGCATGGTTCACAAGTCACCAGTGGGCGGCCTTAGTGTATGCAATGATGAAATACAAAATCCTTGGTGTTTGTGATGATGAAATACAAAACTCTGTTTCATATGATAAGTTATTTGGAGAAAAGTATGTGTAAATCAAAAGAACACTGTCCAATACAGACCAACTGAATGAGACAGTGCAGTTGATAAGACAATGACCTCATATCTGTGAGGATGGAGTTTGCTCTTTCCTGTCATCCTGATTTAAGTTTTCAATAATTTTTCCTAAACAGTTTCATCCAAATACCAGGATGGTTCCTTCATCAAGGCCATGGCTGACTACCAGTTATATCCTCATAAAAGCTTACTTACACATTCTATGTATAAGTATATACTGAGATATTTCTTTTCATTGTATTATGGTGACAAATCCTATCTATCTTAAAGGACATTTTCTATACAACATTAGCTGCATTACAAACGTTTATTTGCCAGTTCCATGTTTACACTACATGACAGTTATGTCAAAAGAAATCAAGAATTGTCACTGCCTAACATCTGACAGCAGCAACATACATGACAACCCGTATACTATGTGAAAGAACGGATTCCATATCCTGTTGTATTAACTGACATGCATGTCAGTGCTAAAGAGGTACATAAAATGCCACTGATGATGAGTTACAAACCCAAAAACCAATTTTGACACAAACATTTGCAGCAGAGTTCATGCTACATGGAAGAAGTCCTTTAATGAATATCTTCAAGCTGCGGAGCAACAAGAATTCAAGACTTTTAAATCTTGTATCATTGTGAGAGGATCCCTGAATGAAGAAGTAAATAAATCACACTGAAAATGGTTCCTTTCCCCAAAATTGTATTTTTTCATGTCTGGCTCTGCTATAATGAGGGCTCATGGCAGTCAGCACTGAGACCTTACACAACAGATGTTTGATGCTAAGAATTTGATGGCAGCTTGTGATCCTCATCAAGATTGAAACTTCATTGTTTCTGCTATAATTGGAGGTAGAATGTCCATGGAATAGGTATATGAACAGATGCTCAACATCCAAAACAGGAACACCACTTTGTCGAATTGACCCCAATGTGAAAACTGCACTGTGTGACATTCCAACCCATAGGATCAAAGTACACTGATCGTCAGAATAAGAGCTGAACTCAGAAGGACAAGGCAGATTGTGATGCAAGCAGGTAGATAGTATCACTCATACAGAATGATTACACTTTCACCTCTGAAAGATTAACATTTATTGCACTACATGGCCACAAAATGTACATGTTACTATGGTGTCCGAGCCCCCGTGGCTGTGAATACAAGTGTCCAGACATCACTGCATGGAGTTCTACAGGTCTTGGATGTAGTCCTATGATACTGCATCCCATGCTGCTTGCACCTGGATGCACATTTCTCATGATCAGAGGGTGGAAGTGGAGTCCCGATGAAATGCTCAATGGCACCCCACACACTATCTATCGGGCAGAGACTGGGTGAAGCAGCTGCCCATGGCAGAGTATCCAAAGCTGCAATGTGTGCATGGGAGGTTGCTGCATTATGATAACAATGCTTTGTTCTGTTGAAATCAGGTGTACAAATTTTCTTTCCAGCCTGCCTGCTCCTATCTCTGCCTCAACCACTAAAGCAGCTCAACCTGCTGCAATGGAGACACACAAGTATATATGTACTGAAGCACAGTGGTTAAAGCAGGCCAACTTGGTTTCTGCTGGTCTGGCAAGCTTCATGAGATCTGGGTTCCTGCTAGTCTGACAAGCTTCATGGGACCCGTTCAGCCTGCTGCACCTGACAACAGGTTGCACTGTCAATTTACGTGACTAGCCAGCTATATGTCTGCTTAACAATTTTCTCTGCAGCTCATTTATCATAATGGTAAAAGCAGAAAAATGAAGAAACCAAACTTAAAGGATACTGAGAAGAAACTAAGAATTCGAAAATATATACTAGTCATGAAATACTAGCACAAGTCCAGCAGTGAAAAGTTGTGTATTAGGCAGCTTAAAATAAATCAGTAGGTGTCTCCATGCAAATTGTGTAAAACTTACTGAACACTTATTCAGGAACCTTGAGTATGGCACGACATGTTTGTAAAATTTGACCAGCACTTTCCCCACTCAATAAATATTTAGAAAGAGGACAAAGAGTTAGTGGCTGCTTTTGATGCTAGTCACACATCCAGATCCTAAAACCCACACCTGCATGCCTTCTTGGATCCTCTGCTGTCAACAATAAGCACTAGTGGTATCTGTGCGACTGGTGTGGCACATAATACAAAAATGGGACCTTCAGGCTCCTGTGGCCCCACAGAGTACATTCAGGTGATGCTCTAATAATGCTACCCACTGCTGCACTGGTTATCAGCGTCATTTGGAACCATATTGTATCAATTGATGGGCACAACCCAACAGCCCCATCTGCCATCCCCAAGTGCACAGTCAATCATGAAAAAATTATCATTGGCAAAGTCAAGGGTGAGCAACATACTCATCCAGTTGCAGTGGGTCAGATGGGTTCTTCTGGGTGCAGCTCTTTTCATAACGATGAGACCATTTGCTACAATCATTCAAAAGTGTGCTCTTATCCAACATATGGTGGGCCTGCGAATTGTGAAGAGAAAGGGAGGCAGATATTGCAATTCAGTCAAACTTTTTAATACATAGATTATATGAGAAATGACAATTTGCAATAAATATATGAATATACTTACCAAAATAATCAAGTAATCGACGTACTTTCACTCTATTCTTTCGCATTAAGAAAAGAAAATCAATTGCTTCAATTGATTTTGCTCCTCTCATTTTAGCAATTTCATTTGCTTGATTTAAGAGGGACTTCATTTGCTGGTACAATACTTTTTCTATGTGAGCTGCAGAGCATTCAAGAGGTCTTGGACTATCGCCATCAGCGTGCATCATCTTTTGTAAAGCTGCAAAATAAATAATTTCAATTACTACTTGAATACTTTAATGGCCATTTTATTTTTAAAATATATGATTTAATACTGCTGTTCATAATAGATGAATTTCAATTAAATTATCTTTCCACACTGTTAAAATGGTTGAAAAGTGTAACTGCCACGCACAGTGTCATAAATATAATCTGCTGAGCTTTGTTTTAAAGAAGAAGGGGAAATACAGAAGCGTCCAATTCCACCTGTCTGCTTTGACCCATGATGTCACAAATATGGCGGAAACGACACGTAAACATGACCACAAACACGAAAATACATAGACAAACCAACACACACACGTTCCACAAAAAACCAAATGAAACCAACAGGACAAGCATGGGAAATTGGGGGTTTTTGGGTGGGGACAAAGTAAATATAAACAAATTTAGACACACACACACACCCCACCATACCAAACCACACAAAACTACAAAAAAAACCGACAACACAAAACTCCCCAAATTCCACTAAACACAATATCCTCTGGAATCTGACACTTTCCTTGACCTATATAGCTCAACAGCAACTCCAGATACCGGAAAACCCACAGCCACAACCACACATTGGAATCTAACACTTCTGTTGACCTATATAGGTTAACAGAAACTACCGATACAAAAATCAAAACCCAAAACTACAACCACGTCCACAATCATCACTACATCAAGAAACACAACAAACCAACAAAATTGGAATCTAACACTTCCTTTGATCTGTTGTCCTTATGACATCTCCACATACAGCCGTCCCTGGTCCGAGATGCCGGAACTTTAAGTAAGCCTCATTTCTTCATGACATACTGCACACTTCATGGCTTCATCTAAAAATCTGAATAGTTGAAGAAATTTTATCAGAGACAACGCACTGTCCCCCACCATCGTCGACAACCGGAAACTGTTGACCCTGTCAGTCATATCCATACCTACCAAAGACATAAAAACAGCACTTTATCAAAATTCACACACAACGAACAGAAAAAAAAACTACAATAACGTCGATATAACAAAACAAAAATCGTTAACTCACTGAAAAATATTCCGCTGAAAACACAGTCCCGATACCACACACGTGCAATGCTATCACGCAAATGAACCCCATACGCCACGTAACACTCTACCCATAAACACACCACCAGAGAAAACCACCGACCGCAACAATACACCACCTATAAACACGCCACACACGCAAACTAAACCAAAAACATCACGTAACACCACCAGAGAGCACCACCGATCACATCAAAATGACACCTACAAACACGCCACTCTCACAAACTAAATTCTGCGCCGTCATGACGTCACACACCACAACAATAGCCTTACGTCACGAGTCAAAGCCGACGGGTGGGATTGAACGCTTCAGTCTACCCGAAGAAGGCTTACTGCTGTTTTCTATCACTACTAAACAGTATGTGATATTCAAACATAATGTGCACCAAAACACTGAGACTTGTCCATTGTATAGTACTGGTTTTCTGAATTTATCTTGCAGGATGAATTTGTATAAGAGAGTGCATTAAAATAAAGTAAATGATTTGTTAATTTGTTTGCTTGATCTTAGCAGTAGGAAAAAAATTAATGTCATTTCTCTCTTTGAATGCCTTGCAACCTCAGAGATAGAAAATCTTAATACAAGCGATTATGGGTTAGCTGCACATTCATGTAGATACAAAATGGAAAAAGAAGTGTCATATTTTAGGAAGAGAGAGAGAGAGAGAGAGAGAGAGAGAGAGAGAGAGAGTGTGTGTGTGTGTGTAAAAGGGGGGGGGGGGGGGGGGGAGAAGAGGAAGAAGAAGAATAGAAATGTAGAAACATCTAAATTCTGCATACATAAGGATATGGAAGAATGTGTTTGTGAGTTAGTATTGGGAATGTAGCAATTGTATGCATGTCTACACTGGCAAATGGTAACATGAAACTTTGATGGTTTATTAATCTGTGGTGATTGTGCTGTAAATTTCTTGAATAATAATAAATACTAATAATAAAACAACTGTAAAAATGTTGTGTGTCTCTGAACTCACTAATCTCCACAACTACTATGGGGTTTTCACAGGTAACTTGAGTGTAGCTTGTGGTAACACGTAGGCTTTACAAAACAGAACAAAAAAGTTCCAAATTAAAGCTTTATCTAAAACGTCTGCTCAGATTAGTAGTTCTCACATTTAAATCATCACGGCGTAGCACACCAACGACCCAACAGATAGCACTGTTAGTTTCACAGTACACCAAAGAACAAATACAGTAGCAAGTTTTTTCTTCCCTCAGTGACAAACATATTTTCAAAAGTTTACACCAGTGACAGAATTATGTGCAGCAATCTCAACTTTGCGAATACAAATTATGATATACAGATTTACTGATTTAATTTTGAGAGTCTGCTTTTTGATAAGCCTACACGTATTTTTTTTTAATTTTGTTTTGATTAAGAATTAAAAAAAATGGCTAAGTCTTTCTGAATACATCAGACTGGCTAAAATACTAAGGACCATGCAGTCTTGCGATTCTGGTGAAGATTCTGAGGCGAGACTTGCTGCAGCTTGAGAACATCCAGCTTTGTGAACTCTTTCCAAAAGCAAGGCATACACATCTCTGGTTGATAATGTCATGCATTATTTCGCTCCTCAAAACTCTTCACTCACAAAGGCTTAAAGTTGTTTCTCTTCAATCTAATGTCATAGAAGTGGCAATTTTGATGTCAAGTGGTGCAGGTGAGAGTTTTTATACCCCAAATCTAGCTTATTCCTAACAATTTATTATTTCACTTTAAACATGTACAATGCCCGGTGAGCTTACATTATGGCATGACCATAAACAAACCATAAAGCCAGAACCGAGCATTGCGGGTGTCGCCCTTGTTGCAGTTGCTTTTCACATGGCCAGGTATACATGACTCTCCTGTGTTAGTGAGGCAAACAAGCTCTTCATTTATGCCACAATCATACTACTTCATACATAGTACACAAAGAAAACAAAATTCACACAATGAAGTCCAGGCACAGCTACAAATAAATATCTAGGCAAAGTTGGGTTCCTCAGCTGGTATATAACAACTTTGTAAGGCTCATTTGCCTGGTGAAAGTCTTTCAATTGAATGACATTTTGGTGACTTGCATGTCCCTAAACTACGTCCATTATCCAACAAGGGAAAGGTGACCTACAGTTTAATGTGAAATCCAAACCTCATGTCATTTCTGTTTACTTCTCATGTCATTGAGAGATGACGGCTGGTTATAACAAAGAGTGAAAATCTATAGTCCAAGCAGGACCTGATCCCATGATCAACTTCTAGACTGAATACAGCAGAAAAAGTGATCTAGAGATGCCATTAGCCATGTCGAAGAACATGGCATCAGTGACAAATTTCCCTATCCAATTTGCTCAAGATAGTAGTACCCTTAATTTTGTCATATTTTAATACAAGGTAAACTTTGTGGTAAATGGATGTTGGATAATACTTTACAATGCCAACATTTATTGGTGGTAAGCAATTTTTTTTTTGTCTATTTTTCTCAAACTGTAATGTTTTGTGTATTTACTGTGTACTGAATGTTTTTTTAAATTTACATAGGGATGTTTGACTTTTGAATTTTTCAGGTGTTGTGGTTTTGGTTTTCATAGATGTAGGTGGTGTTTTTTTCGTGTCAATAGTTATGGTTGACCTATATAGGTCAATGTAAATCACTGATTGCAATTTTCATAGTTTTATATGTAGGTATTGGTGCTTTGGTATCATCAGCTGTGGTCAAGGGAAATGTCTGATTCCAATTATCATAGTTTTTGCTGCAGGCGTTTGTGTTTTTGTACTGTCAGCTGCGGTTGACCTGTACAGTTCAATGGAAGTGTCCGATCCTGTACATTCTGTAATTTTTTCCATTTTGTGTGCTTTGGGACTTTTTTATTTTTACTATTATGTTTAGCTTGTTCCCTCCCTAAAACACCAAATTTCCCGCGGTTGTCACGTTAGTTTGATTGTATTTTTGGCAGGAGATGTTACTGTCTTATTTATACGTATTTTTGTGTTTGTTGCCGTGTGTATGTAGTGACACCATAGGCGCCATATTGGAACGCTTAGAACAGCCATTTCCGCCATATTGATGACATCATGGGTCAAAGCAGACGGGTGGAATCTGACACTCCAGTAATACCGAAAATTTTTAAAAGAATCCCAGAACATGTATGTCTTGTCTGAAATTGACAGATCAGACAATAAAATACTGTTAAGAAACATACAGTGAAAGAAGCCATAGATGATATCCTTGCTGTTAAAGAGAACAGGAGCATTGTAAAAGACAGTTCATGTGCAGTAGAATTTTTAATAATTATTATTATTTTTTTAAATTGGTGTAAATAGCAAACCAGTACATGGAATTTAGTGAAACAAATATTAATCTCACACCCCTACTTAAAATAAAGATGAGGCCTCATTCTAAGTTCACATGGAATGGGACACTAAAAAACATGGCATACACTACAACATATTCTTAGTCACTTATGTAAATCATCATTAAGTATGCATGTTTATCCATACAGACTGAAATATGCCATTGTTAGGCATCTCTACAAGAAGGGTGACTACACGATATCATTTATGACCACCCAGTTCACTCCATACACCATTTTCAAAAATATGTATAAATGGGATGGTTAGCCAATCACAGTTTGGATTCCAAAATGCCCTCTCCACTGAGCCAGCTACTTATATAGTAACTGAGCCCATAACCAAGTCTTTAAATGAAGCACTATTAACAGTTGGGATCTTCTGCGACTATCAAAGGCTTTTGACTGTGTCAGCCGTAATACTCTATTAGAGAAGTTAAGTTTTATGGAATACATAATTCAGCACATGCATTGTTTCATTCTTATTTAAGAAACAGAAAGGCAGAAAATTATCCTAGACTGTTCAAGTAACAGAAAGAGAAGTGCTACACCATTTGGATGAGGAGAAAGTACAACAGAATTCCTGCAGGATTTGGAATTGCCCCACTGCTGTTCTCACTTTTAAGTTAATAACCTGCCATGTTATTCAAATGAAGACACAAAATTAGTCCTGCTTGCAGATGGCACCGAGTAAAGAAGTGTCAACAGAGAAAACAGTTAATGACACTTTGTAGAAATTACTGACTGGTTTTGTACAAATATGCTACCCTTGAAATTTGAAAAATAATTGCTCATCCACTATTGTATTGCTGTAGACATCCAAAGTTCTTAGGCCTGCATAGTGATTAAAATTTTAAATGGAAAAACTGGATAAAGAGCAACATTCAACATGAGTCACCGACTTTGACCAGTGACTTAGGAAACATGACAAATGTTGTAAACAACATGGTGACTACAATGTAATATTAGTGGCAATTTTTCAAAGCAGTTAAGCTACAGATCGGTCTGTCACCACAACCAGATATTTTGTTTCACATTCATTGGCTTCACCAACTCACAACCAAACTGTCACCTTCCAACTTACACTAAACTTTGGGGTGGGCTACAGACCAATTTGTCACTACAAGTAGGTCTTTTTCCTTTCACATTTGATGCCTTTATCAACAAGAAAATGGTGAATATACGCACCAAAATGCGATGTCACAGCAGCCATTAACATTATATTAGCGAACAAAGATGATGACTTATCAAATATTCCTGTTCACCCAAATACCATATAGTTTGCCTACATTTACCATAAGAATAATTATCAACTTTAGAGTTATAGAAAACAGGTAGTTACCACATTTTGCATATTTTCATTCACTGTTGTCTTATGGAATCATGTTCTGCGACAACTCCTCTCTTCGGCCACATGTAAACTTAAGAAACATGAATTTCTTGGGGGAGGGGGGGGGAAGAGGTATTACAATTGTGTGTGGGGTTACACAAATACATCTTGTATGCACCTCTTTAAGGAGACAGGAATAACAACAACAGCTTCACATTAAATTTGTTCACTTATGAATCCTGCAGTCAAAGTTACATAGTGAAATCCCATTCCATTTTTTGTAGTTTTTGTCAGATAAGCAAGACTTGATTTAAGCCTGTACACCGTACTGGTAACTTTGACGAGAACCGCATATTTTGAGATGTGGTACGGACACGAGAGAACTTTTGCCGCACTAGAAGCTGTGTAAAACAAATGTTGAATTCACACTTTTAAAACGTCCAGAAAAGTGTTAAAAAGAAGTTTTAGGAAGTCTAAATTTCAAAAACGCCCCTGGCAAGCACAGTACTCAAGCACTGTAAATGCGCACACACAACATTCATTCATTTACTTGGGATTTAACTTTTTTGCAATATGCGGTTTGTGAACTTAGTTTTTATAATGAAAAGTGCGATACAGATGACGTGAAGGTAGGCATGCGGGTTCACTACAGATCAATGTGTTTCCACAAAATTTATTTCACTTTGTCAACTCAAAGAAATTATCACTTACTTTAAGTTAGACCTCCGATTACGCGAGGGATCAGTCTGTCATGACAACAAATATTCCAAGGGGGGGGGGGAGAGGATCCCGCACTTGAAGAAAAAATGATCAATATTATCTTACGTCTATCTTTGTCATGGAGAAATGTGAATAGTAACGATGTTTCTCCTTAGTGACTCCCTCGAAACCACCGTGGAATTCCTGAACAGAAATAACTACCACCTTCCTACTTAAAAGAAATCTCTGGCTACAATACAGACCACACTATAAACACAACCAAAATTCTAAGGGGAGGGTCGAGCTATCACAACCCATCTCAGATTCCAATGTATTCCTGTTAATGTGTTAAAGAATAGTTTGGTAACCTCAAAAAGAACAAAAGTACTTCAGTACAATTTTCAATGGATTACATCTACGCGTGTGTTGACTTTACTTCACTAAATCCTATAGAATATAACCAAGTAACGACGTTTTCACAAAAATTGGTGTCCAAGCGTTATTAAATCTGTTCCCTAACTTTCTTTGTAAGGAGTCATATATATACACAGTGTATATATAGCACATTTTCCGATTTAACTCAGCATTTGTTTTATTTCAGCCCACAGCAATGAGACCTAATATTTCATCTCTACATGACCAAATCAACGGCACATATTTTCTGAAATAAAAAAAATTTACAATAACTTGTCGTTAGTAATAAAAAGAAACCAGTTTCTCAAAAGTCGTCACAGTTGACAGATCAAACACTCACAATCCTTGCTCTCTTTTATTTCCAAACACTGTCGAAAGCCAAGAGTTTTCATCAGTCTACATAGTTGTAGAATATAGAAGACAATACAGCAACTTCAAATAAAATTCGCACTACGAACCTTGTATATACGACTGATCTTCGCCGTCACATAACTTCGACAACGAACCATTCATCTTCGTTAACTAAAAAACAAATTCACCGCGCTGCAACGCAATCGACCAGTGACTACAAACCATCCTAAAGATCCTATTTATATTTATAAACAGCCCGAGAGCTAAACCACAGCCCTTCGACCATAGATACTAGTAGACTGGCCTTGCTGTGCAGAAGCTATAGAGCTAGTGTGGCTCCAACATAAACCACGTGACTGTTGGCAAAATGGGGCGGGATTTCAAATCAGCGGTCTGCCATCCTATGTTTGTATCGTATTTTACCCACATTTCTCAATTGACTGCCAGACGCTTCCAACAAAAATTACTTTTTTATTTGCGAAAAATTATGTCAGAACTACATTTGACCTGGATTTGTTCACAGTACCATTTATAAAATCTAACAAATACATCGAACGCCCCACTGGTGGGCAGCGGGGCGAAATTACTATAAACTATCAATTAAAGTAAAATGTTGTTAAAATTCTTTTAAACAGTAAGAGTGGGCTTGTGTCAAAACTTTAAACATTGGATTCGCAGCGTTTTGAGCTCTAGTCACTTATAAAAGAAAATTGGATATGGGAATTATGTCAACTATAGGTGCCAAAATTGTCGACTTTAGGAGCAGGTCCATTTTAGAGTATCAATTTTAGGTGCACTTCAAAGGTTCAGTTCCCACTACTTTTACAAAAGTTTAAACTATCATTTTGGGAAAAAAATGATGTTTTAGATGAAAGGTGAGACTTTGAAGTTTCAGAAAATAATTTTCGAGCCCACATTTGTTTAATAGTATTAGAAGGTAGAAAAAAAAATTCTCTTCATGTGTCGACTATAGGTGCTCTTGGGAAAAAAAAATGAAGTCCCATGCTTCTTTACAGAGCGTAGGGGAACGATGCGGGAGACCCGCACCGCCTTACTAGGCAAGGTCCTAATGGAGATGGTTTAAGTTGCCTTCCTCCGACCGAAATGGGGATGAATGATGATGATGAAAACGACACAACACCCAGTCATCTCGAGGCAGGAAAAATCAATATAAATGCCAGTCAAAGATATAAATAATAAGGTTTTTTCTGTACTTCAAGCGCTAATAGTGCTTCAGACATATCAGATAGAATGTTGCTGAACACTGTTGCAGTCACAAATGTTCCTTCTTCATCAGGTTCTACAAAAGAAGCATTAGGTAGAGGAATATCTAAAGTATTGGCACTTAGCGATGATTGTGTCATTCTAGTTTTTACATCTACTAGAGTTGGGTAGTCATGAAAATGTCCCAGACCCCTTACAAGAGAAAAGAAGTTTTCAGATGGCACTGATTCAGCCTGGTAATGAGTATATATTTGATATTGTATTCTCCTAAATCATTGTATATACCTATAAATGACTGAATACATTTCATGAATCCCTTCAGAAAAGGTAACAATTGTCTTGATAACCGAATGCGCATGCTCTCAGTATTTGCAGAACTTGTGCAGACATTCTTCATGTGCATCGAAATGAGTTCCAAAGCCACACACCAGAGGTTTCTTTCTTTCGAAGGTCCTTGAATTGAGGAAATCTAAAGTATCGTCGACCGTTGTATGAACTCACTGGCGTCTCCTCCTGGCATTAAATACAGAACGACCTGAGAAGTTGTGTAAGACAGCAATTCGGCTGCTAAACGCACCCTCTGTTACTCTCTGCCCTTAAAGGTGATGTGCTGCTGTGTTAACTTTGGACACACTTTCATCTCGCCACGGTCTAAAGACAAAAGCCTCTCGAACACGAATTTCGTCACTGCCTTATTTTCTATAATAATACCTTCATCCAGCAAATGATACTGTAAGAGCATCAGCAAATGTGGGGCATCAACGAACACTCATCCACGTTTCCGTATGTCGCTAGGAAAAGGGAAACAACATTACATGCATCACGCAAAGCTTTTATATTATACCGATGTCTGCAACACAGACTACAAGCTTATATGAATTACTGGCTAAGGTGACAAAAATTTCATTCAAGAGGTCAGCTGTCACGCGAATATCAAAATCAAAACAAACAGGTTGTTCCCACTTTGCAAACAGTCCACACACTGTAACAACTAAAACATCACTGTGGAGTTCTAAAACACAGTTCCCTAGCGAAAACACACACTTTCTCTGTCGGTGAAATTTTTATCCTGTATTTCCATCATAATCAAAACATCTTTCAAAATGCAAGGACTGCACCTAAAAGGACGGCTTATCGAGGTCCTCAACGTCGACACTGCCAGTAGGGATACCCGATTTTTTTTCCTCAGGAAATATAACATTACCGCAATATAGCATGCAGACTAATGCTTCACTAATGTCCTAATTACTCCCTCGAACTCTTTTTCAGTCATTTAATGAACTTCCAATTTGATTGGGTGAAAATATTTTCGCAACACACGAGGAATTTTATTAGATACAAGAACCACCTTATTAATTTCTTCCTCATGCAGAAGTAGTAGTGTTCTTGACAGCTGACACCATAGATCCTTATTACATGCTTGAAGTTGCATACTTGTTTGTAAGACCAGCATTCCTTCTTTCTATCGCCGCTATAGCATTAATCAAAGCAACTTCATCTGTGCCAGAAGAAAGACTGGCATCCATAAACATGCCCTTATTAAGATGTTTCTTATTTGGTGACAGCTTTTCCAGAGTCTCAAGAGATCCTTTATGTAGTTATCGTTTCTTATTGCGTTTGCTTCCGTCTTTATTGCAGGTGTCACATTGAAAATCGCACTGCTACATGGCAAATCACACAATGGAACTGGGTCTGAGTTGAGTACTTTTTTGGGGGGCAAACTGGCCAATTCAGACTGTAAATCCCTCATGTACTGTACTTACGCGATATGGTGAGAGCATAATCGTGTCTTTCCTATAACATTTGGACAGTCATAGTTCTTGTAATGTTTCATTACACGGGAAATTGTGATCTGTTATGCCAGTTCCCTATGCGTTCCAGCTGTGGGAAAAACAGGCCTTAATAACATAGCCTGCCAATGTAAAATTTAATTTTCACACTCACTTGTACATTCTACAACGAATGGATAAGATTAGATTAGATTAATTATTCATTCCATAGGCCCACAAAAGAGGGGTACTCTTGGGTGTGGAACATGCCAGATAAACACATTACAAAAATGTAATTAGAAAAACTTGAGGTTAATTAATTTTAATGATCCTCAGTCAATAAACAGTAAAATTATGTACATGAATTAAAATTAAACTTCTTATATTTACAGGTTTGATACTTACATCTGCTTTCATTAAATCCATCATTCACACAGTAGCTAGTTACTTGGCTATTACAAGCAAGTATTGTAAAAAATTAAAGTAAATTATTCATTTCAATTATCCTCAGTTAAGAACAGTCACATTATGTACAAGATTTAAAATCAAACTTCCAATGTTTACAGACTTAAGACTTACATCTGCTTTCTACACATCCATCATTCACACAGTAGGTAGTTACTTTACAGGATAAATCACAAAGCTGGCTAACGTAATGTTGATCCAGCTCTCCATTGTTTTCTAACTATTTAAGTTCTGAAAGAAAACTCTATGCAATTACAGCAAAAATCGCAACACTCCCGAACTCGTTTCACTATTGACTGTGTACTTCCAAGGGAAGAACTAAATCAAAGTATTCCATGGAATAAAGGAAAAACTGTTGCACACAATGCGAACTAGTTCTCTGTTTGGCGCGGTTACTTCTACTTTGACATCATACGCACAACCGAAAACACACGTTACTTTCCTTTCTGTGCACTGCTTACTGCACCCCCCCCCCCTTATGAGATGCGTTCGTATTCATTTGATATCGTATTCAGAAATGTCGCTTGCTGGCCACTTGGGGTGCTGCCTATGCCTTGGGGTAATAAAAACGAGACAGAGTGTTACAACTGATATATTAGACTGTGGCTAAACGGGGTAACCTACAATTCACAAGACTTTGTGCACACATGACGTTATTTTGACGTCACACGCTGTATCTAAGGCGCAAAGAACTGTCTGTCGATTTTCGTGATCGTTCAGTTCACAAAACTAGTGGAGAACGGGAAGTTCAAAACAATAACATTCATGTCAAATAGAGAGAATGTGAGGTTATCTTTTTCTTTATTGTAACATACATTAGCCTCAAAGTTATGTTGTTTATAAATGCGTAAAGTCCTGCAGTCATGTGGACTGTCCAGTGGATAAGGAAGAAATTAAAGTGTTGGCAGGCATTAACTCCCAAACTTAGTGAACAATTTTTACTATTTTTCCTAATACTCCCTCATCAACACTGAAAGTGAGAGTACTTACTGTATTACAAGAAAAAAAACTGAACCCAGACAGCACCGAATTCAATAATATATATATATATATATATATATATATATATATATATATTAATCTAATCTAAAAATAAACTTATTTTGTTGAGACACCTTCATTACACTTGAATATATATTCAAGTGTAATGAAGGTGTATATATATTCAAGTGTAATGAAGGTGTCTCAACAAAATAAGTTTATTTTTAGATTAGATTAATACTTGATCCATAGATCATGAATACGACACTTCCTAATGATGTGGAACGTGTCAGGTTAATAAAAGATGTCTGTACAAGATATTACATTACACAAAATATCGCATGACACTAATGTTTAAGTTGTTTTTTTTCCGTAATTTATATCTAAAAATTCAGCCAATGAGTAGGAGTTGTCATCTAGAAATTCTTTTAATTTATTTTTAAATGTTCGTTGGCTATCTGTCAGGCTTTTGATGCTGTTTGGTAGGTGACCAAAGACTTTTGTGGCAGCATAATTTACCCCTTTCTGTGACAAAGTCAGATTTAACCCTGCATCGTGAAGATCATCCTTTCTCCTGGTGTTATAGCTATGCATACTGCTATTACTTTTGAACTGGGTTGGATTATTAACAACAAATTTCATAAGTGAATATATATACTGTGAGGTTACTGTGAGGATCCCTAGATCCTTAAATAGATGTCTGCAGGATGACTGTGGGTGGGCTCCAGCAATTACTCTGATTACATGTTTTTGAGCAATGAATACTTTTCTACTCAACGATGAATTACCCCAGAATATGATGCCATACGAAAGCAGTGAATGAAAGTAGGCATAGTAAGCTAATTTACTGAGATTCTTGTCACCAAAATTTGCAATAACCCTAATAGCATACGTAGCTGAACTCAGACGTTTCAGCAGACTATGGAAACTAGTTTCAGGAATTGGTTTGCAATTTTTTAGAGGTGTGTAGCCTTTCTAGCAGGTGAATTGAAGCAGCAGATCGTTTACGCTATGCCCAATGAATATGCTGTGGCCCATGAGAAATTAAGGCACTATTTATTGTATAGCCTGTTCATACAGTGCAATCTGATAGTACATCAATGTGAAGAATCAGTAACAGAACATTATACAAAACAAGGAATGAACAATGCAATCACTGTGCAATTTGTGCACTTCTACGCCTTGATCCACAGCCACTAAGGTTAAGTATAATTGCTAGACCAGTGCAAATTTTTGTGCATTAGTAATATCTCCCTCATTACCTTTTCCTTCACAATTTATAGGTATTCTTCAGATCTTGTATTTGACTTTTAATGGTTCAAATGGCATATTTGTACAGTGGTGTATCAGTGGAACCATACTGAGCACTTACGTTTCCAAAACTGTTTCACACACAACCCACAGAGCTAATTAACAATAAATAAGCATGTCACAAACACACATTTAAACAAACAACTCTACTACGTTATTTGATGCACACTTGACAAGAAAAGCATTTTGCCACTGTTCCAGTGTCTGAAGGTTTCAGTCTACTTCGTTATCAGACATTACAAATGCCTGACAACATACAAATAAATTCCAGTTACAAATCAATTTGATTCTACCCACAGTACACTTTTACTTCAATTTGCAGGCATGTTGCAGTCCATTTTATTGTAAACTATTAAATATTGGTATGTGTAAAAATCCACTTTAAAAAATAGCACAGGGCACATAATTTGGAAATGCTTCTGAAAATCCATTTCTGGCACATGATGGTTACAACACAAATGCGTTTAAGATGTTTGCGAATCAGACTTCACACATTCTTTGCATTGAATGCAAATATTAAGGTGAAATAGAAATTTGTGGCTTTAGATATTTAGAATTTTTGACCTTCACAGTATTCCTGTGTAAATATAAGTGTTCATAATGGGCTTATCATTGAGTAATTACTGTTATGCACAATTGTGCAGAGTTTGGTTATAAAGATAAGTACCATACCAGTAAAACAAATGTACATTTAAAACATCTATGATCTTGACTAACCCTGAAAATGAAAACAGAGCTGAACTGTTGAGACAAAAACTTTACTCTCTGGTGCATCTTCATTGTATTGTACAGTGCTCTTCGGAATGCAAAACCTGATTGACAGTAGGGCCAGTTACAGTTATTTTAATATTACTTGTAATTTAGTGCGAACTGGCTCGTCATTTTCTTCATCTACATCTACATCCATACTCCGCAAGCCACCTGACGGTGTGTGGCGGAGGGTACCCTGAGTACCTCTATCAGTTCTCCCTTCTATTCCAGTCTCGTATTGTTCATGGAAAGAAGCATTGTCGATATGCTTCTGTGTGGGCTCTAATCTCTCTGATTTTATCCTCATGGTCTCTTCATGAGATATACATAGGAGGGAGCAATATACTGCTTGACTCGTCGGTGAAGGTATGTTCTCTAAACTTCAACAAAAGCCCGTACCGAGCTACTGAGCGTCTCTCCTGCAGATTCTTCCACTGGAGTTTATCTATCATCTCCATAACGCTTTCGCCATTACTAAATGATCCTGTAACGAAGCGCGCTGCTCTCCATTGGATCTTCTCTATCTCTTCTGTCAACCCTATCTGGTATGGATCCCACACTGCTGAGCAGTATTCAAGCAGTGGGCGAACAAGCGTACTGTAAACTAATTTCTTTGTTTTTGGTGTTGCATTTCCTTAGGATTCTTCCAATGAATCTCAGTCTGGCATCTGCTTTACCGACGATCAACTTTATATGATCATTCCATTTTAAATCACTCCTAATGCGTACTCCCAGATAATTTATGGAATTAACTGATTCCAGTTGCTGACCTGCTATTTTGTACGTAAATGATAAGGGATCTATCTTTCTATGTATTCGCAGCACATTACACTTATCTACATTGAGATTCCATTGCCATTCCCTGCACCATGCGTCAATTCGCTGCAGATCCTCCTGCTTACATTTATTAGACTTCTGCATATAGCGAGAAATATGGCTCAAAAAGATTTCTAAATTGATTTTAGTCATTTGAAAATGATTTTCGAACGAAACGTCGTCCTCGACAGATAAAAGCGTAATTAGCATTTTGGATTTTCCCAAACAGTTCCTATGAGGTGACTGTATGCTAAAAGCTATGCAACTCCCGTGTTTCACTTACCACCATCTTGAAAGTCACGTTTCTACCATCGGCGTGTAGAAACGCTAACACGCATATAAGGAGAGTGGCTGAGGGGGTTGTATATATAAAGGTATCTGCACACGATGCCCCATACCTCGTGCACAATCGCAGATGCACAGGAATAAAACGCATTTCAAAAATTTGTGGAAAGAACACATGTTCGCTGCCCTATTACACACACTGTTTGCTATGGATTCCCCTATTTGATTGAGCTTGTGCCATGTTTATTGCGATGAAAAGGCGACAGAAAAAGAAAACGCGAAAGCGAATGTAAGTAAAGATGTATCTAAATTAGAGAGTTATGAGAAATACTATGTGACGTTTATTTTTTTTTTTTTAGATTTCAGAAGGTTACAGCAAGATTTTAGATTTTTTGCTTGGGGAACTACAGTGATAAGGCTGGCAATAACATTTCGTTTGATAGAAACTGCTGACTTGTTTATCAGTTTGAACTGTTTATTTTCTACTTCAAAACAAAGCATTACAACGCTTATTTCTGAAACTGAGAAATACTTAAGGGAGGTTCTTAGTCCTTATATGAAGCTTAATTAACTTTCAATCCATCATTTACAATTTTATTTTATAAAAAAATTGTTTACACAAATTGAATAATGAAAGATTACATCCTTGGACTCGAGAAATGTGGGAATTTCATAGACACCAGAATCCATTACAATGGAGGCTGTGTTTCCCATTTTGTATTTTTTGCATCATGAATATGATTCATTTTTGTTTCTCATTGTCTGATGGGGCATTACACACACACCGTAACATTTCTTTTGTTCAGATGCCACGATCTTCTCTTTTTGTGCTATTAAGTTGCCATAGCATGAATATGCATCCACAGCTTTCACATACACCTTTCATAAATTTCCGGCTTACTCTATCCTGTTTTCCTACTTTGAAACTTACTCTATCTTATTCCTTACAATAATATTTATTTAATACTTGATGTATTTGAGAACAGCCCTGAAGCCAAAATCAGAATTGTGTAAGATAAATGAACAATGAACAATCAACAATGGGAATGTCTTTTTAAAAATGAATTAATTATGTTTGGTGCATGCCTATTTTCCACACAAGTCACAGTAATTTGTTCATTTTCAAAAACTGGATATGCCTGTTCATATGACTGCTTCATCTCAGATTTGACAATTAACTGATAAACTTCAGACTTAATTTCCACAAGCTGTGCATCACTTAAAGATGCAAAACTCTCCAGTTCTGAACCTTTAAATATCACCTGTTCCAGATCTTTGGTTAACTAATCTCTTTTAATACTAGAAAACATATAACCTTGTCATCATTGTCATCTGCAGAACTTAAACCATCAAGTTCTACACCATCATCACATGAGTTAAATACATTGTCATCACTAACTGTGTTGGGTATATAAATATTTTTGGCAGTAATTCCATCAATTAGTTCATTCTTGAAGTCGAGATTCGCCTGATCACTTGCTTGTTCTACCACTTATTTTTTGATAACCAAAAGTTCGTGTGTTCCTGAATTAACTTCTGCAAGTTGAATGCTGCATATATTGGTAGCTTTCATATCGTCTCCTGCCTGAAAGATTTGATTCATCGTTTCACTATTTAACTCAGTTGTTTATTCGTTACTGGCAATTTATGGTGCAGTCGATCACATTTTCTATCTCTTTTGTTACTCTTCCCTTTACATTGTTACCCACTTGTGCCTTAAGCCATTCTATAAATTCTTAAAATAACTTGAACACTGATACTGAATAACTTTTCAGTTCAATATTTTGAACAACACTGCAGCCAACCAATTACAATAAATTGTGGTTTTCAAATAACCTTGACCACGGTTTCGACAGATTAAAACCTGTCTTCTTCAGAAGGACATACAAGCATCACACTAGCAACTCACTCAGTAAAAGCTGTCTCCACATGACATCTGTCGGCAATGATCTGTATGTCCATAATTAAAAGTTAAGGCCTCTAGATTCCCCTTGATTCTAGGGGCCTTAATTTTTAAATATGGACATACAGGCTATTACTAACAGATGTCATCTGGAAACATATAGAGTGAATTGCTAAAGTGTAGTTTGTACATCCTTCTAAAGAAAACAGGTTCAAATCTATTTCTAAATGTCCCCAAAAGTGGTTCATCACATGCAGTGTGTTTGCATAATACCCAAAAGAAATAAAGTACTCATCTAATTCAAAGTACCATTTCCATAACTGCTGCTCTTCTTCCAAGTCCAAATTTCCATTTTAAATTTTGATAAAGTGGGACTCTGGTTTCCCTTGAAAGGAATTTTGATAAAGTGAGCAGCAAACTTCTTTCCTTACAAATTCATTATCCAATTTTGCATCATGTTCTGTCCTTGTTGACCCTCAGCATTTCAATAGATTCCAGCTCCTCCACTATGTTGTGATGTAACCGTTTAATTTTTTAGGATTCCAACTCAAAATAGTCAGATTTTGTTGTCAATGTTGATAGATGTGGCGTATCTCTTCACTGCAGTATGCTCCACCTGAAAATTAGCTCCTGGATTTTGGGCAATTTAGATCACAGTTAGTTTTCTTCTATTGAATGAGGGAGCCAAAACATATAAATCTGTTTTATAACAATTATATGGCATGACAAGATTACATCACACACAACTGAGTCTCATAAAATCTGTAGTAAAACCCAAAGATTCCACTTATAAAACTGACTGCCACAAAATCATAACGAAAACCTCCTCTCTTCAGCTGTTCTCGCCGAGATTTGTATACATGCTAACAGTCGGAATATAGCTATTTACATCACTTAACCCTTTCACATACATGGGACACATTTGTCCCACATATAAATCACCTTACTAATTGGACTGTAATCACAGTTGACGTGCTACTTGAAGCAGAGATATTTGTTTTCTTTAATATCGTACATCTTTGGTGGTAACAATTACTATAACTACCATTAGTCGTCGGTTATTGTTGGTGGTTCTCACTTCGAGCAGACACACAAATTTATTCACTCATTGTGTACATGTTGTGTTCTCTGCCTTACTGTCAAAGCTTGAAAGTATATTCAAGTAAGTTTCTCTTTTACTTTAGATCATTCATTTAGAAAATAACTGTGTTTCATCAGTGGAAATCTTTATTTTCATTCTTTGGGACATAGTTGTCCCAATGTACCACAATGGTAACTTCTGTACTTGTTTTTGAATGTCATGAAATCTTTACTATTATGTAAAAAAAAACGATCAGAATGGTATTTAAAATTCGGTTGAAAATATATTACCTTTCATTTTATTAAATAACCGGAAAAAATTTGTACTGGGATTATTTCAGATCTGCTTTTAGGTCATGTGCTCCAGAAAAAGAGAATTTTTCATCACTGATGAAAGTGTTATGCAGATTTTGAAGGGTTGCATTAGTGATGACGAAGATAATCTATTACTGGATGAAGTAGATAAAATTTTTCTTGAAGGAGATATGGAAGATGAAAGAGAGCATGCTATTATAGAAAATTCTGAAAAAGAAATACGTAGCCCACCTAGCAAAAGAAGGCATGCAGGCGAAATATCAGAACCAAATGCTGAGGTAATCCTGATTCCCTTCCAGATTTACCAGAATTTAAATGGTCCAGAACTTACCAACCAAGAGAGTTCAGTGATAACATGAATCATGAATTTGGGAAAGTGCTTTCGTTTAGTGTCAGTGAAAATCGTGAAATGCCACAGCCATTTGAAATTTTTTCTTCCACTATTGGCCTAAAAGATTTGGTGCATGATATATTAATTCCTGAAAGTATTCGGTATGCAAAACAATCAGGCAACGCATTCAGCACAAATGAAGATGAAATCAAGGCATTTTTTGGTATGAACCTGGTAATGGGCGACCATATTTTGCCTACATTTTGAAGCTACTGGGCAACTGAACCCGATTTAGGTGTTCCTTACATAGCTCAGATTATGCCACTGCAACAGTTTGAAGAGAATCGGAAGTACTTACATTTTTCTAAAAATGTAGATCATTCAATAAAAAAGACCGCACATACAAAGTGAGACCTGTAATTACCCATTTGAACAAAACCTTCCAGGAATCTTTTAGTACTACTAGGGCTCAATATGTAGATGAGCATATGATCAGATTCAAAGGGCATAATATTATGCGACAGTATGTCAAAAATAAACCAGTCAAATGGGGTTTCAAAATGTGGTGCAGATGTGATTTGGAAACTGGCTACCTATATGAGTGTAATTTATACATTGGCAAAAAGAACTCAGGTCCTGAAGTAGGGCTTGCTGAGTCAGTAGTTCTGTAACTGACAAAATCACTGTCCGGACTGGGATGTGAAATATACATAGATAACTTTTTTAACTCTCCAGCTTTGCAGTATTACCTTGGTTTACAAAATATTAGATCATGTGGAACAGTGCGCACCAATCGTAAAAACATCCCAAAGACATTCCCTCCAGACAAGGAAATGAAAAGAGGTGATTCATACAGTCTCAGTAGCAATGGTCTGACAATCATCAAATGGATGGATAACAAGCCAGTTTTTCTACTGACTAATTTTATTTCCCCAATACCATGTACGACAGTGAAGAGGTGTCAGTCTGGTTCTTCTGAAAAGATCAATGTTCGGTGTCCTCTTATGATAAGAAAGTACAACAAGTGGATGGGAGGGGTGGACCTTATGGACCAGAAGAAAGTGACTTATGAGATGGACAGGAAGGCAAAGATTAAGTATTACATGAGAATTTTCTTCGATCTTCTTGACATTGGTGTAAACAATTCGTATGTAATATATTCATAATTGACAGAAGAATCAGGATTCAAATCAACACTATCATCCCTAGAGTTCAGACAATGCATTGCGAGAAATCTAATTGGAAATTATTCAAGTAGACAAAGGAATTTATCAATAGTAGTGAAAACATCAAGAAGGTTGTAGTCCAGTTGCAATCCAAAGAGTCCAGAGTGCTGAATGATAAAATCAGATGTAAGGAAGAGATGAGTTCATTGTGCTCCAAAGTGAGTTGAAAATCGCACTTGCAATATTTGTGAACAGTGTATTTATGCTTTACTTCAGGAAGAAACTGTTTTGCAGAATTTCGCGTCAAACAGACAACATATACACAGCCTCTGTAATTTTTCGATAAATTAAGTGCAATGTGTTCTGTAACTGTCCTTTAAGGACCACAGGGACAAATACATCCCAGCTTTTTTTTTTAGCAGTACAAATAAAAATGTTTGAAATAATAACATATTTTTTTTATAAAACCTGCAGTTACCACAGAGATGCAAAAATTTTAATCATTAGCGCTTTAGTTTTCTTATGTACCTGAAAGGGTTAACATACCATAATATTTTTAATGGTTTTAATTAAATGTGGTATACTTTTCGAGGGTGAGTTACCGAATTTAGATTAATAAGTTATTGCAAACACTCGAGAATAACAAACAGTTCGAAATAATATCGTTAACATTGCTTAATTAATTTACAGAACTAAATAAATCCTTAATTACAGAATTGATTTTAGTACTAACATGTTTCCTGGGTCTTTTCAATTAACTGAAACAAATAGGTTTTACTGCAAGAATTTTATAGCTGTGTGTTTTACTATTGTTCATATTCATTGAGTATATATTTGAATAAAAAGTATATTCCTTAAAAGTTTCATATAACTCGTCATAAACTGTGCTCAGAGCACCATAGTTCCGTCAATTTTGTCACTTAATAACGTTACAGCATGTGCTTATTAAGACACACTATACTGTGTACACATCACAATGTGATATCGTAAAGTTCAGTTACCTGAGAATTGAAGTTTTCTTCAAGACTCAATCTATTCTGCTACTTTACAACATCCTTGCACTCGCACCTGCTTTATACAACAGTCTAACTCACAGGAGTGATAATAAAATGACATAAAACGATAAAACTATTTTCTGGTCCAGGAGAGATGAATTCCTCTGCTGTTCCTACGCCAGAGCCACACACATTGGAACATTTGAACCACACTTTCTGTGTATTAGTAAGTCAAAAGAAATACAACAATGAGCAAATCTTTAGATTTCTTGCAAAATTGTGGTGTGTCACAGAATGTGCCAGTGATAACAACAGCAAAAAAAAAAAAAAATAAAATAAAAAACGAAATATGAGCTTCTTATGAATAAAATTCTGTGCTCATATTCTGAATGGTATAAGCTGCAATTGCCAGCAGTTTTGCGTGTATTTCTTCATGAAAACATTGTAGCTTATGTCATTCCATTAATGATCTTTTATGTTTGATGACTGCATGTATTTTACAATTATTCAGTCCTGTTCTTATTTTACTAACAGCTGTGTCGCAAAAATATAATGACTATTTCATGAAAAAGTAGTAAAAGTTTTAAAAACAAAAATTAATTAACCTTCTATAACACAGTCGCAGTTAAGTGAGGTCGTTACTGTGACTTCACATGTTAGAGACAAAGGAGTCGCTGCTAAGAGTACAACTAGCGTTCACCTGAAATTGGTCTGTTTGGTTGCGATGCTGGGTTTCCAGAGGCATGGATCTCTTAAGATATGTCCACATGATGCCTCTTTCCTTGTGCACAATCACAGCCACAAGGAAATTAAAGGGCGTGCACAAAAATTTGTCGAAATGTTACATGTAGGCATGGGCGTTATCGTTTCTACACATTGCCTCATTGCACAAGCATTCTGCTATGTATCCCATTCTTTACTTGTCGTCGTGTGCAGCATTTATTGTGTTGAAAAGGCGACAGGAAAGAAAATGCAAAAGCGACAGTAGGTAAAGAAGTATCTAAATAACAGAGGTATGAGAAATACAAAGTGAAGACAACATTTTGTTCGCAAATTTCAGGAAGTCATAGCGAGATTTTTCAGCCAACTGAACTACTTATTTCGTATTTCAAACCAAAACAGTTTAGTGACCAATACTGAAACTGTGCAATACTTAAGTATTATTCTTAATCGCCATGTGAAGTTTAATTACCTTTGTAAGCATCATTTGCATTTGATTTTATAATAAAGCTATTTACACAAATGTCATAATGAAAAACTATTTTTAGATTAACACCCTTGCAATCGAAAAATTTGGAAATTTCATAGATGCCAAAATCCACTAGAGAGAAGGTTGTGTTTCCATATTCGTTATTTTTGACATCATCAATGCCCTTCTTTGCTGTTTTTAGTAGTTTGTTAAGTAGCTACACATATCCCATCATTTCTTTTCTTCGGGAGTCCAACTCCACAGTTGTTGTACTATAAGTCACAATGACATGAATATTTGTTCACACTTTTCATACACATTTTTCTAAAATGTTGGCCTTATTCTTCCCTTTTCCTACTTCGAAACTTAAGGCATTTATTCTTTACATTAATGTTATCACAGACTTTTCATCTAATACTTGACGTTCAAGCATCACATCTCAAATTTTTATTCAAATGGGATTTGTTTGTAGTCATTCATAAATTTTATCACACATCCTTTGGAATCAAAAGACATTATTGCACATAAATTGCATGACAACATAACCTCAACACACTGCACAATGAAACACACATACGCCCCAGCTACCTGTCATCTGACAAAAAGCAGAATCATTCCCACTGAAGGGGGGAAGCAATGATCTTAACGCACGGCCTCCATTTCCAGGAAATTACTCATGCTCAAACATGTATGTATACTTGCACTGTTGCAAATTTATGCATATGTGTGAAGTTGAACATAAAGAGGCATCGTGTAGTTGCACCTTTAGTGTGCATGCCTATTATGTCCCTTTTGTGTTCAACTTTGCTGATGTGCATAAATTTCCAACAGTGCAACTATGCATACACATTTTGCGCCCTTTAGCAGTCAACAGACAGCTGCAGTTCATGTCTAGTGTATTGAGGTTATGCTGTGAGGAAATTTATGTGCGGCATTATCTGTTGACTCTAAAGAAAGCACTCTTGAATTGGTAGATAATTACAGACAAAGAAAAGTCGTATGGAATGCCACTTCTAAAGATCATTTGAATAAAATTTGAGAATTAAACAGTAAATAGTTAAGTAGTGAAATGAAGAATCAAATTTTGCAGGCAGAAGACGATATGAAAACTGCCAATATAATCAGCATTCAACTTGCAGAAGTTAATTCAGAAACTCACAAACTTTTGGTTAGCAAAAAATAAGTAGTAGAACAAGCAGTGTGGAAATAAAGTTCATCAGGTAATTGTCAAATCTGAGATGAAGCAATCATATGAAAAGGCAGATACAGTTTTAGACAATGAACAAATTACTCTGACTTGTGTGGAAAATAGGAATGCACCAGACATAATGAATGACATTTTTAAAAAGAAATTTCCACTGTTCATTGTTAATTGTTCATTTATCTGATGCGATTCCGATTTTGGCTTCATAGCTGTTCACAAATGCATGTTGAAATTTTAAAATATGTCTGACCCATCTGTGATAGGCTAGTTCTGAAAAAATATATTCTGATCTTATAGACCAATTGTCATATCCAAGACATGTAATTTGGCTGACATTATGCACAATGGAAAACCATTAATCTCCAGTATGGAGTATTTAACGGGTAATATATTCCTGTGACCTGCATTCACCACTTCTCTTCAGTTGATGATGTCACTGATTTCGGCTACAGGCGCAAAATTCATTGGTTTTGATGCATCATGTGCTTTAAGTGAAGCAATAATAGTGTTTTGTAAATGCAGAAATGTGTCTGCTTGTCCCAAAAGGACATGGAGTCCAGATATAAAAGTAGACTCAAAGGAAAATTAACAGTAAAATGTAGAAGCAGAAGAATGTCCATTATTGCAGGAAAGATTCTACAAATTGTACTAGGAGATGTGCCAAGGAGAGCGCCTGGTGGATGAAATGTAACAGAAGATCATTAATGATGCACAGAAGGGCATTTTTATCGTGTTTTTCGTTTGGACGGGAACTCTGGATACTGATAACATTTGTATTTGCAACTTATGTTGGACTGATATAACTTGATTACTATTTGATGCTCATGAATATATTGCATTAGAAGATACACTGTAATTTAAGTACTGAGGACTAAGTTGAAAATCTCTCATTTTATTGTTCCAATGATTCTGTGGTAGAATTAAGATCATGTTCAGAATATTTAGTGTTTTTTTTTCTCTTTGTGCCTCTTGTTCCAAAATGATTTTATTGTTTCCTAACCACATAATATATACTGGGAGATGTGATTGGTTGTACTTTCATATGTTAACTACAGTCTAAAATAAGTAATTCTAGGCCATAGGATGTGGTATACTGAACCTTGTGTTGAAGCACTACTAACTATTATGTGAAATAACTGGTATAGGAAGTTTTGTCAAAGTTCTACTGGAAGTTTTTGTTGTTGTTAACCTGATCAGGTTGCAGTTAGGAAACTTGCAAGATCATTTTTAGTCCTTGATTAGCATGTATTTAGAAGTCAATTAATTTGCATTTTACTGGTACTACTTCACATGGTGTTTCTATCTCTTGGTGCTGTGTAAGCACATAGTCAGTAGTGAGGAGTAAGTTAGGTTCCATTTCATGCCTCCTGTTAAATTCACTATGATTTGGGAGTACACAGTACAATGTGTGTAATTAAAACTAATGTTGTACATTATTAGTACCTTTATGCAAACATGACTGTATGAATGTTATTACATGCAGTGATAAATGCACTTTGCTTTATGCTGACCAAATGCTGGAATTACTAATATTAATGATACTTTGTGGTAAACTGTTTTAAGGTTTTACGAGAACATCTTAGAGCTGATGTAATTAAGAGAAGTATCTTTCTGAAAGAATGGTCAAGTAGAAATATTAGGATGTGTCAGAGTTACCTAATGTCTGTGATTTGTGAGGGAGTGTTGTGGTAGAAGTGACTAGTAGAAATATTATTTGTGAGAGAATGTGGCTGTTAGGAGGATTATAGCTATGTCAGGCATATTGTGAAAATAAAGTACTACAAATATTTGAGAACTTTTGAGTTGGTTAATGCAAAATTTATACAATATTATGATCTGCAATAATTATTGCTGATATTGTTTATTGTGTGATGAGTCAGTTCTGTCTTGCACTTAATTTTAATTAACATATTTTCTAATTATGTACCATTTTATTCAGATTTCTGAACTGTATTACTAACTGACCTGCTATAGCTTGCCTGCAGTAATTGACTCGAGAAATGAAATTTCATTAAGGTGACTGATCATTAATTAAACTGTTATTAACAGAAAAATGGTAGAATCAATGTAATTAGATAACATGCAATGTCAATAATCCATAATTATTAATTGTAGGATGTAAGAAAATTACACTTGAAATGAATTTCTGGACATTTTTACAAATATTTGCATTTTCAATATTTCTTGCTTTATGGTTGCTTTCTTGCTCTGTTGGATGAGAAACACTGCAGAATAGGGTAACAAGAAGGGAAGCCAATAGCTAACATCAATGTTGCTAAACAGTAAATTAATGAAGTTTTGTACATAGTTGCATTTTTAATTTTTTTTTGTAGGCTTTAGGTGTTTACATGAGAGTGTTATTTACTGTTGCCATATATAGGCTAGTCACTGGCTCAGATTTGTTTTAGTAATGGTAACAATATATGAAAACTTAACTGTGAGTGGACAGTTAAGTAATTTTTTAACACTTCCATTTCATTGTGCTTTCTTAATTATCGTTACGCCAAGTGAGGAACCTTGTGCACTGTAACTGATCTTTATATGGATTTACCACTTCATTTTGTCATAAATTTTGGTTACATTTTGATTGTATTGCAAAATTGTGATTATAATGAAATCTTTAGCCAAATTCAATTTGTTACAGATAAAACCATGAAGAGAGGGAGATTTAGTTTCATGATTTCTGCTGTCATGGAATGAGAATTAATGAATAATGGGAGAGGACAGAATAAATATTGTATTGGAAACAGAGAGGCAAACGAAAATATTTGTTGCCTGCAGCAGCTATATTTGCTTGTTCTATGTATGTTTTATGATATTTTTTGACTAGTAGAAAAGAATAACTGTGTAAGAAGTCAGACTTTGAAATCCTGTGAAAACCTTCTAAGGCAAAGAGTTAGTGTAGTAATATCGCTCTTGTCCTCAGCTGAATGAAAACAGTATTGACTAAAGGGGTTTAGAATGTTGTTTACATTGTGATGATCAAGTGAGCATTGTTTTGTTGCATTTATAGTACTGAAATTATGTGAGATTTAATTATGTTATGATAGTGAAGCATTAGGATTTATTATAAGATGATATGAGAATGATTATGTATTAGGAATTATATGAGGTATTTTATGTTGCCATTAGGTTTCTTCAAGGATGATGGTGATTATATGAACGATAAAATTGGCGGTAAATAGCTCAACTGGGTACCTCCCCATAACGTATTGTGCCCCTTCGATATTCGGTTGTTGAACACGAGCTGCTTCAGCTGAGACCTGAGTTATTCGAATAGCCCCTTGCCTGCTCTGTCAAACTGATTGACTCGTGAAATCAATATCCTTTTGTGTGGGGCTGCTTGGGATTCGATCCTGAAACTACCCCTTTTGCAAACCAACTCTCCCACTTCCTGGATTTTTTGCCTATCGTCCTATTGGCGAATACTAGGAATGCATATTTGGCGGAAAATTTTGGGGCTGTTTGGGATTCGATCAAGCAACAACATGCTTTCTAAATTCTGCACTTCCCCCTCCTGGATTTTTTCATTGCATCCTATTGGTGGATACTAGGACTGGTATATTTGTTGGGAAATAGGATGTGATTCCGAAACTTCTGGTTTCCAAACTCTACTACTGCCCTTTCTGGATTTTTTCCTTTTTTCCTATTGGCAGATACTGGCTGAGAGAACTCCAACGTCTTGGTACTGGCACAGGTTGCAATGACCTCCAGCATATGTGGACTTTGTGGGCATGCTGGAGCGCCCCTCATCAATTTATGTGATAATGGAGACACCCAACCGGCACCTGACTCGCAAGAAGGTGCAACAAGGGTGGCGCAAGGACGAAGTCTGGATATGAATATACCAGTAGCTCCCTGTGCACTACTACTATTCACTTCCACATATAATTAAAGTGCTAGTGAATCAAAGCACCTCAATATTGGCATAGAAGAAGTAGCAGACAGTGACAGGTATGTGGTGATGGGGACCAAATGCAACTAAGTGTGTTAACCCTAGAATGACAAGGAAGGGTAGAAAATTACCTCAGTCCATATAATATTTTATCCTATGTCTGTCAGGAGGCTTGTCCTATGGCTTGCCAGGAGGAAGACATTGTTTAACTTTCCAGTTAGTTTTGTTGTTCACGTTGAGGAGGTAGATTGTGATATTTATCTGTCAGGGTAAAAAATCACCCTGCCTTGTTATTTACATTAAATTTTTTGTTTACAAAATAGTTGGTACTTTCTTTTGAAACATAGAAAACGACATCTGACAAAATATTAAGAAGTCCAGAAGAAATAATAAGGGAATTTCAGCGTCAAGAGGCTGAAAATGTATATTTCACTGACTCACATGAAGAAGTGAGTGAACCTGAAGACTGTCATACCACAGATGACAAGGAGGATGACGAATCTGATGTAACACCATTTGAGGTTGATTCATCAGATGAAGGTGGTAGCCAAGTAAGGAAAATTTTATGTAGCAAAAATGGGTATTGTTGGAACACACACCCCCTTCATAAAAATGCGTCGAGAGTACCAGTAAAGAATATAGTGATAAAAGTAATAGGTGCAACAGACGAGGGAACAAACGAAACATATCCCCCGAAATTATTTGAGCTGTTGTACACAAACAAAAAAATTGCTGATTCAAGGGTAAAATTCATACTGCCGCAATGGTTATTTGAGATCCCAACCAAAACGAAATAAAAATATTATTTGATATACTTTTTATGAGCGGATCTTTAAAAAAATTCGCATGTCAATTGTACTGATGCATGGTCTGTCGTATATGGTCCATATTTTTCCAATGACTTATGGCAAGAAACCATATTCGACTTTTTGATCAATAATGTGAAATTTGATGACCAAAATACAAGATTGGAAACTAGAACGGCAGACAAGTTTGCTGCATTCTGTGATTTATGTCGAATGTTTGTCAAGCATAGTCAAGAACAGTACACTTCCTCTGCTCTTCTAACCACTGACGAAACACTCAGTTTCTGAGGCAGATGCCCATTCAATATGAATCTGCCAAGCAAGTTGGACAAATATGGACTACAGATAATTTCATTATCTGAAGCGAAGACGTATTACTTTTATGAGGGCAACCCATATTTGGGACAAGAGACTAGGTGTAAATGTGTTGCAGTACCTACATATTATGTGATGAATCTATGTGAATCTGTATGTGGAACCTATCGGAACATTACAATAGAATGTGTTAAGCCTAATATGCCATGCCATGCACAACTGCCTCACTGTCTTACAAGTGCGCCTGGACTGCAACTCTAATGAGTGACACATTGCGTCTTAAATCTGGTGGGTGTATGATAGTATATACGTTTCACAAACCTTCTGTGACGTTTGGAACCTGGAAGATTGGGTGCTGGCAGAATTAAAGCTGTAAGGATGGCTCATGAGACATGCTTGCGTAGCTTAGTCGGTACAGCACTTTTTCACAAATGGCAAAGGTCTTAAGTTCAAGTCTCAGTCTAGCACACAGGTTTAATCTGCCAGGAAGTTTCGTTTTGGATGCTATTCGAAACAGGATTCTCCAACTCGATGTTGTGGAGTATTGCTAGTGTGATGTGAGCCAGTGACAAGTGACTATCGCACTAAGCTGCTATGCAGATTGCAGCATGATAAGTCACAACATCCCATAAACCTATATATCTTCAAAGATGTGGTGACCTGGTGACTATTGCCGTCATTGCTACTGTGATGTTAAGTCTGAAGTGGAATCGCAAAGAAACCGAACTTTTAGATCCCTGCAGATAAAAGAAGGTGTGAGACCCTAAGGCTAGTAATTATCAAAAAAATGAAATAGTTATTGACAATGGGTACTGCCTGATCTTGGCTAAGTAAACTGATGACGATCTGTGATGTTTTTTGGATATCATGAATAGGCACTGCAAAATTAAAGCGATCTCCAGTCACTACAGAAGCTTTGGAAGTACATTTAAGAGAAGGATGGGGTATGCATTTTCGGGGAAAAAACACACACACACAATTTATGCATCTCTCAGAATAGCAGTCACACTTTGCATTCATAATTGAAAATTTTAGAATCATTAAGTAACCTACCCAAAAATTATTTGTGTGAGGAAGTTGTGAATTTTTAAAACAGTTTGCTTTCATGACAATCCGAGTGAACCCTTTCTGTTCTCTCTCCCCTCCCCACATGCAGGTATTTCGTTTTAATCCTCTGGAGGTAATTCCTGTGCTTTGTTTTGTTCATTACATGCACATCCTGTGATATGTGGCTGCCTGCACAATGGCAACAATGTTCACCCCATCCCCCTGCTGCTGCCACTGCAATCGATCACAAAGTAATTTAGTCTAAGTATACACTCACTCATGCTTTTTTATGTTCACTTAGACCTGCTTCTCAAGACTTCTTCTACTGTATTCATCTTCCAAATCTTTCTGTCTGACAACTATTATTTCATTCGAAATCTCAAAACTTACAGGAACAGTTCCTTAACAACGTTCATTACTTGAACCCACAAAAATAAATGTTATGTATGAAGCTTTTTCAGAAAATTTAAAAAGAGTAAACACCGAACTTTCACACTTCGATAAGAAAGAACAGCAGTAACTAATACACAGCATAATTATACGAATAAGAGGCAAAATTTCTAATAGTGAAACAAATGTGACATTACCTTACTAGGCCCTATTCTTCCAGCTGTTCCTATGTTGGGATTATTTGCACATTTTTATGGGAAGTTCAGGGTCCAAAACCTGTAAGTATGATTATATAATCAGCATACAACAAGGTGAAGTTTGATTATTGGAAGTGCTACAGCTTCTGCAACCAAAAGAAATTTAAGTACCGTGAGAATCTTAACCACAGTGGCACTCTTCATAGAAGTAACATGTTTAGTCAGTTTCTGAAGCAAGTTCTGTGAATTCAAACATAAGAACCATAATTGTGGTAGCAGAAAGGATAATGAATCTCTTAATGTTTTGCACAAAGTTAGGAAACAGACAAGCAAAAATTGTGGTTCAAACAACAAACTGCTATGCATATCAAAGTTTCGCAATTACAAACAAACCTGTATCGCCGACCTCTCAATTAAGCTGGCATAGATGATACTTCACAACCAATCAATTAGGACTTGTCCAAAGAATCATTGATACTTTCAGTTTTAACTGAATGCCACAAACCTTGTGTTTCACAAGGCAGGAAGATTTGGTAGAAACCATTCTGGCAAAGACGCCTGAGCAATGGTAGATCTGTTACAGTCCATGTTGCTAACCTCTCTCTGTATTGCTTTACCAACAACTTGTCTAGTTTTTCTTGAAACTGATGGAAGGTAGTACAAATTTTCAACTGATGTAGAAGATTCATTTATAATCCATTTCTCTAGGTGCATCTTTCTCAAATAATTATATTTTTTGCCTGAATTTTGGAGAACATAAATTAAACTATTTTCTGAAGCTAAAGAGTATCTATACAAAGCATATAAGCTGTACCACTTCAAGAATTCACTGGACTATATACATCTGTAGATAACACGCAAAAATTGCAGCTCTTCCTCTCCTACTCTATAAGACAGCACATTGTAACAGGATCTTACTTTCTATTCTTTCAACCTAGTGCATAACTGTTTCATTTCCACTAATGGCCTTAAAACACTTCATCTGTTAATAGAGATTGTTTAATTAAACTGTACTAAACATTTCACATGTAAATTAATAAAGGTTATTTCAAACCACAAAGCCCATGAGAAAGACAGCTGCTTGGAGAAATATTTATTTGTATTACAAGATGAGTCTATAAGGTGATACAAAAGTCATAAAATAACTGCAGATTATAAAAAGGTTCTATCTTCATCTGCAGTAGCTTCCTGTTATTGTTGCTACTCCGACAAATAACATTCTTAGGGGTTAGTTTTACTCATCGTATCTGGCAATCTGTTGCAGCATAACATCTGGAGACAGTTACTGTAAAAAACTAACTACAAAGTTATTTTTTAAATAACTAGTTCTGTTTTTGTTTACACTGAAAATTTATTGTATTCTCAAATTAATTAAAAACATCTTTACAAATCTGAAATACGTTGTAACATACTTACAATAAATTATCACAGTAAGCTACATGCTTTCTGTCTAAAATCACACATTGTTGTTACTCCCCTATACCAATATGGCTAACCCTATATGTAAGTTTTAAACCATCCTGAACAATCCTCGGCATTGTTTAAAGTGAATGTTTCATTAATTAACAATTAAAATTTATACCAAAACTGAAAATACATATATATATATGCATGTCTGCTCAGTACAGTAACAACACTATGATTATTAGTACATGTCTGTTATTTCTTTCGAAAATAAACTCTCAAATAAGAAATTACAATAGCGAATTTATATTTTTTATTAATTATTAGAGACTCTCTTCGTGGGAATTATTCCCTTCATTTACAGAGCTTCTACACTTTGAACTGAAATAGATTAAACAGTTATTTTTTCAGTTATAAGTTTTCCTAGGCGAGTTACATATTTTGTTTACATGTGTGATCGTGAATTAGACTATGATATGTTCGTTTTAAATGGTGTTAATGTGCTGTTACATTTCAACACCCGCAAAAGGATTTGTGCAACTGAAAGTTGAACAATCCTTTTCTGACAGATCTATGTAACAGTCCTCATTTTACAATAAACTGGAGGAACAAGCATTTTACTTATTGTATGAATAATTCCTAGGTTTGATTAAAAAAGAACAAGTTATTTCTTAACTGTATGAGCTAACATGCAACTTAGAGTTTCAAACTATTACAATATTCCTAAGTGTAAATGTACTAATCTCTGTACTTTACATAAATGTAAATAGTCTTGATGTCTGCAGTTCGCAGACTGCTCCTTATTGAATTTTAAAGTATACAGTACGCAGACTGCTTTGTTGAGAGTCTTGAAGCTTGCAGTACACAGACTGCTTTTTGGGATGAAATGTCTGACCAATGACTAATCTGACTATTTTTCATTCATAAAGACACCTCCAACGCCACTTTCCCACCTTTATGGTCATTCAAACATTATATGTAAGAGTTCAGTTATATAATACCGTGTGATCAAAAAGTCAGTATAAACTTTAAAAACTTAATAAACCACGGAATAATGTAGATAGAGAGGTAAAAATTGACACACATGCTTGTAATGACATGGGGGTTTATTAGAACCAACATGTTCACAAAATGTCCAACAGATGGCGCTGGACAGTTAAACATGACGGGTGAGAGGTACACCGATATGTTACAGAATCGCATCATCCCCAGCCTAGCTGATTAACACCTGCTGGAATGTACGATGTTTATACAGGATGGCGCTCCACTTCATATTGCTGGATGCGCGAAAGACTCTTGCGCGCATCATTTGGTAATGATCGTGTGCTCAGCCGCCACTTTCATCATGCTTGGCCTCCCAGGTCCCCAGGCCTCAGTCCGTGCGATAATTGGCTTTGGGGTTACCTGAAGTCGCAAGTGTATCATGATCGACCGACATCTCTAAGGATGCTGAAAGACAACATCCGACGACAATGCCTCACCATAACTCCGGTCATGCTTTACAGAGCTGTTCACAATATTATTCCTCGACTACAGCTATTCTTGACGAATTATGATGGACATATTGAGCATTTCCTGCAAAGAACATCATCTTTGCTTTGTCTTACTTTGTTATGTTAATTATTGCTATTCTGATCAGATAAAGCGCCATCTGTTGGACATTTTTGAGCTTTTGTATTTTTTTGGTTCTAATAAAACCCATATCATTCCAAGCATGTGTGTTAATTTGTACCTCTCTATATACATTATTCCGTCATTTATTCAGTTTTCAAATTTATACTGACTTTTTGATCACCCAGTACATCATATTGGTTGTGTTTTATAAGTAATTGAAACAGCACCGACTACTATGTGGTTGACCCTTATATACAGGTCCATATACACCACTTGGGTGTAAATACACGATAAATGAATCATAAATAATTGGTAAACATATAATATTGAAACCTGTGACATATCTAGGACATATACATGAAAATTACTAAAGCAACATACAGAATTACAGTGTTCCTCTGATATCTGTTGCTGCTCAAACATAAAATATTATATAAATATAACAATATAGAAATAAGGTAGCCAAATGCATAGAATACAGCATATCTCATATCAAAAAAGTAAATAAAGTCAACTGCCTCACTGGGCAGATCATCCTAGTGTTACAATGTTCACATTATGTGAAGTACTTTCATATACATCAAACATATTTGGTAATGCCCCTGCAGCCAGACGACTAGCGCGAGTTTTGGTGTTCTCGTAAAGATAAGTCATTTTAGATTATAAAACGTTTAGTACTGATTACGTGGTAAATAGGTGTATTAGTGTGCCTTTTAAGTGTACCATTAAAGGTTTCATTTTTCTTTACGTAACATAGTAGAAAACGCCAAAAGATCATACAGTCGTATTTTCTGCTTACGTTTTGCTGCAGCAAATCTATAGAATTTCGTTTAGTTATTCTTTGCTCTCTCCAGCAATTTAACTTAGCGTACCTATTCATTATTTAAGTAGCATTTCCGGAAAGTAGCATAAAGTTTAAGTTGTTGTTTCAGAAACTTTGCACCGTTGTTTTTGTTTACACACAGTTGCATATAGGCCAAATTTGTGGAACCATATTTTCGTTTTAATCTGTAATTTAACTGACTTATTCTTAATAAACTATTACGTTTATCGTGAGTGAAAAGTGCTTCACTTGCCATAGAATTGTTAGGTCGGGGCTTTGGTGCGATGGGTGCTGTAGTTTTTTCCATGTGGGTGACTGTAGTGGCGTGGGAATAGGGGAAGTAAATGAGATTGATCAGCGGTTTTGTAGGATTTGAAGTGGAGATAGGAAGATACTAGAACAGGAGGGGAAAATTGCCGCCCTTCAGGCTGAGTTAGACAAGGCCAGGGGAGATCTTGACAGGTTAAGGAGGGAGAAGGGTAAAGAGAGGTGGGAAGTGGCAACAGGCAACAGGTGGAACATGCCTAGAACTTTATCTGACAGCTTCATGATGAATGTGGAAAATAGATTTGACCTGCTGCTTCAGTTAGAAACTGGTGAGCCTCAAGCAGTTGCAGGTGTAGACAGGGCAAAACAAACTTTCAGCAGCAAATTGAAAAGTAAGAATGTAGGGAAATCAGTAAAGAGAAAGAAAGTGTTGTTGTTAGGTAGTTTCCATGGAAGAGGTGTTGGCCAACTTTTGCAGGAGGAACTAGGAGCAGAACATCAGGTCACAATTTTTTTTAAATTTAGTGCTGGTCTGTAGCTGGTAACGGAGGTTTTAGGATCACTTTGCAAAGATTTCACTAAGTAAGACACCGTGGTTATAATGGGTGGGGCAGGTAACAGTATTGGCAGAGATCCTGGGTACAGTATAGAGTGTGACCTGGCAAAGATTGCATCAGCATCGAAGCATACTAGTATTGAGTTTGTATCTGTTCTTGGGCGCCACGAGCGACCTCATTTGAACGCTTCTGTCAAGAGAGTTAATTTGGAGTTGGAATGGCTGCTTATGTTGGGTGCAGGGTCAAACATTGGTGTGGTTCCTGTTGATTCTCTCAATAGGAGGGATTATACTAGGCATGGCCTTCATCTAAACAGAAAGGGGAAGGAACTGGCTGGGAAAATAGCAGGAAAGTAAGGGGAGCCAGAGGTGGTCAAATCCAAAAAATTACGATTTTTTTTTGTGCTACCGAAAATTAATTGGAACATTCGTCTTTGATGTAAACTTTGAATTATTGTTCTACTCGCTCTAGAAGTGGAGTTACTATTTTCCTCCACGCCTGCAGAGGAAATGGGCGGCCACTGAATGCATCTAACACCCTCTCGTGACTTCCTGGCGAACTGCTTGGGATTTTCTCGGCCTGTTACGCATACAGCGCCTTATGTTACGCATACAGCGAGTGTGCAAGGGTAGGCTACATTGTTTTCTGTGACAAATGAAGCGCTAAGAGGGTGGAACATCGTCTCTTTGCTGTTTACCGTTTCGAATTAGTTCAGTGTTGCGCCTGTTATTGGTAGTATCATACTTCTTGTGTAAAGCGTTGTTCTGGTTACGATGCCACGTTTTAGTAACCGTGTATATAAGAAGAGGAAGAATGCAGGGAAAAGAAAATTAACACTAATACCAAGTTGCGATACTACAATTACTGAAACAGTGCGTTCTTTTGCTAAGCAACACATGGCCACCCATAGCCCTGTGACATCTTCTAGCAAGAATCTGACTGGTGGAAATGACAGATTTCGTGAATATGTTAATGACAGTGATGATATTAACGAATTACTGAATATTGGATTATTATCTGTGCAAAATGTGTTCAAGTGTAGGAGTGGGACTAGAGATAAAAAAGTACTTTGGTTTAGCTTGTGAGATGAAGATAATCTGTGCGTGTTGCAAGTATCAAGTGACTTTCTACAATTCAAATGCCAGTCTCTTTGGTGAAAATGGACGATCTAGAGTGTTTGATGTGAATGTTCGACTTGTGTATGGGCTTCGATCCTTTGGAAAAAGGTCTGCTGCTGGTAAACTGTTTTGTGGTATTATGAACTTGCCATTGCCTCCAAGCAAATTTGGGTACTATTGTGAACTGGTAGGATCCTCTGTTGAAGATGTGGCTTTGAAAACCATGAAGAAAGCAGTGGAGGAATCTGTAGAAATGAACAGTGGTTTTAGGGATTTGGTAGTGGCATTAGATGGTTCCTGGCAAAAGAGGGGTCATAAATACCTGAATGGGGTTGTAACTGCTACTTGTGGTGATAGTGCAAAAGTGATAGATGTTGCAATATTATCAAAACATTGTAGGTGCAAAAATAAAATCAAAGGAGAGCACAGTGGAACCTGTGAGGCAAATTTTAGTGGATCAAGTGGAGCAATGGAAGTGGATGGAGTGAAACAAATTTTTGAACGTTCAGTTCCCAGATACAACGTTAGGTACAAATACTACCTTGGGGATGGTGACTCCAAAGGTTTCAAGAGTATAGAGGAACTAAAACCATATGGAAATGAATTTGTAGTTGAAAAGTTGGAATGCATTGGGCATGTGCAAAAGCGTATGGGTGCACAGCTTTGAAGGCTCAAACAAACTTTGGGTTCAAATAAGCTCATTGATGGAAAGACAATAGGAGGGAGAGGCAGGCTTACTGATGAGGTGATTGAACGTCTACAGAGATACTATGGGTATGTTATAAGGCAAAATACTAGTAATGTTAGTGACATGCGAAAAGCAGTGTGCGCATTGTTCCTTCAAACTGCCTCTTCCAATGAATACCCTCAACACAGCCTGTGCCCAAAAGATTACTGGTGCAAATATAATGCAAAAAAGGACTATGATCACAAACATGGTTTGCCAGCAGCTGTGATAAATGCAATAAAACCAATTTTTCATGACTTAGCACAGCCAGAATTGTTACACAAATGTCTACACGGAAAGACGCAGAATCCTAATGAGAGCGTAAACAATTTGATTTGGAAAGTGATTCCTAAAAGGGTGTTTGTAAGCATAAAAACACTGCACTTTGGCATTTATGATGCAATAGCAACCTACAAGCAAGGGAACAGTGTGAAGTGTGAAGTTAGGGTTTACAGCTACAGAAGTTTACAGCTAGGGTGAACACTGTACGAGCACTAAGAAATATTGACAGAGAAAGGATAAGAGTAGCAGAAAGAAGAGAAAGGCATATGAAGTATGATGGAACAACAGGCCAGAAAAGAAGACAGAAGAGGACGCTTTTGGAGGATGAAGAAGAAGACCCTGATAATCCTTCCTATAGTGCAGGAATGTATTGAGAAACTTTGATAGCCATTTCCCATAAATTAGAATTTTTCGAATATAAGGGACATTTTCTCAAAATCCACTCAAGCTAGAGAGATGAAATTTTTATACAGCACTACTAGTGCTCAAACTTACATTGTAACACAGCAATTTGGCAATATGTTCAGTAGTTTCATTTCAGTTTAATTATGAAGCTATTATTTGTAACACAATTTGGGTCATTAATAAAAAAATAATTGGAAGGAAACTAGAAAAGATACTCCAAAATCCCTCTGTCATAACTTCAATACTAAACCACTCTATTGTTGTTGTTGTTGTCTTCAGTCCTGAGACTGGTTTGATGTAGCTCTCCATGCTACTCTATCCTGTGCAAGCTTCTTCATCTCCCAGTACCTACTGCAACCTACATCCTTCTGAATCTGCTTAGTGTATTGATCTCTTGGTCTCCCTCTACGATTTTTACCCTCCACGCTGCCCTCCAATGCTAAATTTGTGATCCCTCGATGCCTCAGAACATGTCCTACCAACCGATCCCTTCTTCTAGTCAAGTTGTGCCACAAACTTCTCTTCTCCCCAATCCTATATGTAAAAAAAATTCAAATTTTTCTATTTGGTAGTTTATTCATAAATGTTCCTCAAACTTAGTGATTTTAACATGGGCAGCATAGGCTCCACTGGCTCCCCTTAAAGGGGGGAGGAACTGTCACGAGTGGTAAAATACCAGTGGTTATAGGGTTCAGAAAAGACCTTTTTTATGGTAGGGAGGACAGAAAGAAACCAAATTTTAAGAGAGGTTAGAACTGAGAAAACCTTCAGTTTGAGAAAGAAGCAAAAAAAACATAATTCTAGCTTATTACATCAGTATAAACAGCTGTTGTTGTTGTTGTTGTGGTCTTCAGTTCTGAGACTGGTTTGATGCAGCTCTCCATGCTACTCTATCCTGTGCAAGCTTCTTCATCTCCCAGTACCTACTGCAACCTACATCCTTCTGAATCTGCTTAGTGTATTCATCTCTTGGTCTCCCCCTACGATTTTTACCCTCCACGCTGCCCTCCAATACTAAATTGGTGATCCCTTGATGCCTCAGAACATGTCCTACCAACTGATCACTTCTTCTGCTCAAGTTGTGCCACAAACTTCTCTTCTCCTCAATCCTATTCAATACTTCCTCATTAGTTATGTGATCTACCCATCTAATCTTCAGCATTCTTCTGTAGCACCACATTTCGAAAGCTTCTATTCTCTTCTTGTCCAAACTATTTACCGTCCATGTTTCACTTCCATACATGGCTACACTCCATACAAATACTTTCAGAAATGACTTCCTGACACTTAAATCTATACTCGGTGTTAACAAATTTCTCTTCTTCAGAAACGCTTTCCTTGCCATTGCCAGTCTACATTTTATATCCTCTCTACTTCGACCATCATCAGTTATTTTGCTCCCCAAATAGCAAAACTCCTTTACTACTTTAAGTGTCTCATTTCCTAATCTAATACCCTCAACATCACCAGACTTAATTCGACTACATTCCATTATCCTCGTTTTGCTTTTGTTGATGTTCATCTTAGATCCTCCCTTCAAGACACTATCCATTCCGTTCAACTGCTCTTCCAAGTCCTTTGCTGTCTCTGACAGAATTACAATGTCATCGGCGAACCTCAACATTTTTATTTCTTCTCCATGGATTTTAATACCTACTCCGAAATTTTCTTTTGTTTCCTTTACTGCTTGCTCAATATACAGATTGAATAGCATCGGGGAGAGCCTACAACCCTGTCTTACTCCCTTCCCAACCACTGCTTCTCTTTCATGCCCCTCGACTCTTATAACTGCCATCTGGTTTCTATACAAATTGTAAATAGCCTTTCGCTCCCTTATTTTACCCCTGCCACCTTTAGAATTTGAAAGAGAGTATTCCAGTTAACATTGTCAAAAGCTTTCTCTAAGTCTACAAATGCTAGGAACGTAGGTTTGCCTTTCCTTAATCTTTCTTCTAAGATAAGTCGTAAGGTCAGTATTGCCTCACGTGTTCCAGTATTTCTACAGAATCCAAACTGATCTTCCCCGAGGTCGGCTTCTACTAGTTTTTCCATTCGTCTGTAAAGAATTCGTGTTAGTTCCATAAAAACACGTGTTTTTATGGAACAATCAGTACGCTGGGAAAGCTTTAAACATCACAATTCGTGTTAGTATTTTGCAGCTGTGGCTTATTAAACTGATTGTTCGGTAATTTTCACATCTGTCTACACCTGCTTTCTTTGGGATTGGAATTATTATATTCTTCTTGAAGTCTGAGGGTATTTCGCCTGTTTCATACATCTTGCTCACCAGATGGTCGAGTTTTGTCAGGACTGTCTCTCCCAAGGCCGTCAGTAGTTCCAATGGAATGTTGTCTACTCCGGGGGCCTTGTTTCGGCTCAGGTCTTTCAGCGCTCTGTCAAACTCTTCACATGGGCGCTAATGACCATAGCAGTTTTGCGCCCTAAAACCACAAACAAACACAAACAAAAACTTTTCACACAATATCGTATCACCCATTTCATCTTCATCTACATCCTCTTCCATTTCCATAATATTGTCCTCAAGTGCATCGCCCTTGTATAGACCCTCTATATAATCCTTCCACCTTCCTGCTTTCCCTTCTTTGCTTAGAACTGGGTTTCCATCTGAGCTCTTGATGTTCATACAAGTTGTTCTCTTATCTCCAAAGGTCTCTTTAATTTTCCTGTAGGCAGTATCTATCTTACCCCTAGTGAGATAAGCCTCCACATCCTTACATTTGTCCTCTAGCCATGCCTGCTTAGCCATTTTGTACTTCCTGTCGATCTCATTTTTGAGACGTTTGTATTCTTTTTTGCCAGCTTCACTTACCGCATTTTTATATTTTCTCTTTTCATCAATTAAATTCAATATTTCTTCTGTTACCCAAGTATTTCTACTAGCCCTCGTCTTTTTACCTACTTGATCCTCTGCTGCCTTCACTATTTCATCCCTCAAAACTACCCATTCTTCTTCTACTGTATTTCTTTCCCCCATTCCTGTCAATTGTTCCCTTATGCTCTCCCTGAAACTCTGTACAACCTCTGGTTCTTTCAGTTTATCCAGGTCCCATCTCCTTAAATTCCCACCTTTTTGCAGTTTCTTCAGTTTTAATCTACAGGTCATAACCAATAAATTGTGGTCAGAGTCCACATCTGCCCCTGGAAATGTCTTACAATTTAAAACCTGGTTCCTAAATCTCTGTCTTACCATTATATAATCTATCTGATACCTTTTAGTATCTCCAGGGTTCTTCCATGTATACAACCTTCTATCATGATTATTAAACCAAGTGTTAGCTATGATTAAGTTGTGCTCTGTGCAAAATTCTACCAGGCGGCTTCCTCTTTCATTTCTTAGCCCCAATACATATTCACCTACTACGTTTCCTTCTCTCCCTTTTCCTACACTCGAATTCCAACCACCCATGACTATTAAATTTTCGTCTCCCTTCACTGTCTGAATAATTTCTTTTATTTCATCATACATTTCTTCAATTTCTTCGTCATCTGCAGAGCTAGTTGGCATATAAACTTGTACTACTGTAGTAGGTGTGGGCTTCGTATCTATCTTGGCCACAGTAATGCGTTCACTATGCTGTTTGTAGTAGCTTACCCGCTTTCTATTTTCCTATTCATTATTAAACCTATTCCTGCATTACCCCTATTTGATTTTGTATTTATAACCCTGTAGTCACCTGACCAGAAGTCTTGTTCCTCCTGCCACCGAACTTCACTAATTCCCACTATATCTAACTTTAACCTATCCATTTCCCTTTTTAAATTTTCTAACCTACCTGCCCGATTAAGGGATCTGACAGTCCACGCTCCGATCCGTAGAACGCCAATTTTCTTTCTCCTGATAACGACATCCTCTTGAGTAGCCCCTGCCCGGAGATCCGAATGGGGGACTATTTTACCTCCGGAATATTTTACCCAAGAGGACGCCATCATCATTTAATCATACAGTAAAGCTGCATGACCTCGGGAAAAATTATGGCCGTAGTTTCCCCTTGCTTTCAGCCGTTCGCAGTACCAGCACAGCAAGGCTGTTTTGGTTATTGTTACAAGGCCAGATCAGTCAATCATCCAGACTGTTGCCCTTGCAACTACTGAAAAGGCTGCTGCCCCTCTTCAGGAGCCACACGTTTGTCTGGCCTCTCAACAGATACCCCTCCATTGTGGTTGTACCTACGGTATGGCTATCTGTATCGCTGAGGCACGCAAGCCTCCCCACCAACGGCAAGGTCCATGGTTCATGGGGGGGTATAAACAGCTATTGGTTAAGAATTTTCAAAAGTCAGCAGATATTTTAACCGTACCCAATTTTAACTCAGCCAATGTGAAATGTCAGCTATCTTTATTGCATCAAAATATTCGAGGACTGAGAAATAAAATTAATGAATTAACTATCTGCATAGATGAATTAGAGTCTTCAAACCCAGCTGACATAATCTTCCTCTCTGAACATCATGTGACCACTGGCATAGAACTTTTAAATGTTACAGGCTTTAGGTTAGCATCTCACATTTGTAGATCAGAAATGGAGAAAGGAGGAGTTGCCACATTCATCAGGAACTGTCATAAATTTAAGAACATAGATATTCATAAATTTTGCCTAGAACAGAATATGGAAGCATCTGCAACAGAAGTAGAATTTCACAACAAATCCTACATAATATTAAGTGTATATCGAGCACCTGCAGGTAACTTTAATCTGTTCATAAACCACCTTGAAGCTGTACTGGCCCATTTAACAACAAAAAACAAAGAAATAGTGGTTGCTGGTGATTTCAATGTAGATTTCCTTAAAGACTCTCCCAATAAGAACTTAACTGAGTTACCAAATTAATTCCCACTGTAAAGTTCCCCACTAGGGTAGCCAATTACTCACAAACAGCCATTGATAATATCTTTATAGAAAAGTCCAATGAACAAAATTATATTACAAAACCAATAGTCAATGGCCTCTCGGACCATGACATGCAGTTCCTTCTGTTAAATGTTAATACTGAACAGGATATAAAATCTATTAAATCTGAGCTCAAGAGGGTAATCAATAAGCCAAATTTGATTATTTTAGGACACTCCTCAGAGACATGCACTGGACTGATGTTTACAGTGCTCATGACATAAATGAAAAATATAATACTTTTGCTAATAAAGTGCTTACCTTATTCGAACACTGTTTTCCCCCAAAAACTTACCAAGGTAAGAGCAAAGTCTACAAAGAAGCCATGGATTACTGAAGGAATAAGGGTATCACGTAAAAACAAAACGAAAACTGTATCTGTCAATCTGAAACAATTCCGATGTTGATGCTATAGCACATTACAAGAAATACTGCTAAATATTAAAGACTGTAATACAGACATCAAAGCAAATATATTACAAGGAAAAGATAGTCGTATGAGATAACAAAATAAAGACAACATGTGATATAGTGAAGGAGGAGACTGGTAGAACCCGACATGAAGAGGAACAAATAGCATGAAGAGTAAGTGATATATTGGTGACAGATGTGTATAGTGTTGCAGAATTTTTTAACAAACATTTTATAACTGTTACTGAAAAAATGGGGTTGTCAGTTTCGGTAGATGCTGCTATGGAATACCTCTGACCAGACATTTCAAGTAACTTCCATAATATGAATTTGACCCTCACTATCCCAGCAGAAATAATGTCTATCATAAAATCTTTAAAATCAAAATCATCTAGTGGGTATGATGAAATATCAACATTGTTAATTAAATAATGAGATTCTGAGCTAAGTAACATATTAAGCTATCTGTATAACCAGTCGTTTATCAGTGGAATATTTCCTGAATGCTTGAAATATGCTGAAGTTGAGCCACTGTTTAAGAAGGGAACTAAAGGAATAGCATCAAATTTCAGTCCAATTTCACTGTTGAAGGAAATTCTCAAAAATTTTAGAAAAAATAATTTAGAATCGGCTGTATAACCATCTTATCTCAAATAACATACAGTCAAAGTCACAGTTTGGATTTCTAAAGGGTTCTGATATTGGAAGGCTATCTACACTTACAGTGAAAATGAGCTTAATTCATTAGACAAAAATTGCAGGCAACTGGTATATTTCGTGATCTGTCAAAGGCATTTTACTGTGTAAATCACAATATCCTTTTAAGTAAATTAGAATATTATAGTGTAACACGAAATGCTGCAAAATTGTTCAAATCTTACATCTCTGACAGGAAACAAAGGGTGTTATTAGGAAATAGACATTTATCAAGCTATCAGACATAATCCAACTGGGGACTAATTACATGTGGGGTCCCACAAGGTTCCATTTTGGGGCCCTTACTTATTCTTATGTATATCAATGACCTATCATCAGTAACATTACCATATGCCAAGTTCGTTTTGTTTGCCGATGATACAAACATTGTAATATAAAGCAAATCAAGTGTAGTCTTAGAAAGATCAGCTAATAAAATATTTGTGGACATTAATCACTGGTTCCTTGCCAATTTGTTGTTACTAAACTTTGAAAAAACACACTACATGCAGTTCAGAACTTGTAAGGGATGTCGCACGAGTATATACCTAACATACGATGACAAGCAGATAGGAGAAGTGGACAGTGTTAAATTCTTGGGATTACAGCTTGATAATAAATTCCACTGGGAGGAGCACACCACAGAGCTGCTGAAGTGTCTTAACAAATTTCGATTTGCAAAGCGAATTGTGTCAGACATAAGGGATATAAAAATGAAAAAGCTGGCATACTATGATTAGTTTCATTCCATTATGTCATATGGAATCATTTTCTGGAATAATTCATCAAGTCAAGCTAAAGTTTTCCAGGCACAAAAACGTGCAGTAAGAGTTATATGTGGTGTGAACTCAAGAACATCCAGCAGAAGCCTGTTTAAGGAACTAGGGATGCTAACTACTGCTTCCCAATATATTTATTCCTTAATGAAATTTGTCATTAAAAATATATCACTTTTTCAAAGCACTAGCTCAATTCATGGAATCAATACTAGAAATAAGAATAATCTTCACAAGGATTTAAAGTCATTTGGATATATATATATATATATATATATATATATATATATATATATATATGTATGTATGTATGTATGTGTGTGTGTGTGTGTGTGTGTGTGTGTGTGTGTGTGTGTGTGTGTGTCTGGGCGTAAGTACAATCTAACTTCTGCACCATTTCAGTGCAGTAATGTGTTCACTGTAAATAAGTATTATAGTAGTTGTATTACACATTTATTACCTTATAAATAAATAATAAAACTTTTTATTGTGCATTCAGTTCATTAGTAATTGTAAAATGACTCTTCCATATAGTGTTCATTAAAAAACGACGATCATTCCACTTGGGACCTGTGGAATGGATCATTAGCTTATTTGTTTTGGTTGTAAATATTTGTCATGTATTGTTGTTTTTCTGACATGTTCTACACCCTGGAGGACCTCCTCACTATGGATCAGTTGGAATGAAAGTAAATCTAATTTAATCTAATCTCTAAACATCACAGAGTCAAGTGTGACAATGACAAAAGAAATTTTTTGTTGCAGTTTCCAAATTAAACAAGAGGCAGGCCTGGCCACCATGGCCACATGCCACTGTAGAATCAGATTTACATTGGCAAATTAAGTACCAGCAAGTTACTTCCAGAACACATGCTGCTCAACAACTAGTTGACAGATTTATCGTTGGTCATCACTACATTAGACATGATTTAGCAACATCAGATCAGACAGTAATTAAAATTGGGCACAGATAAGGTAAATTCCAACATAGGTTAAGGTGTAGGGTAAAGTAGTAGTGGTTAAATATGAATGGGTTAATATTAGGAGTAAACTAGTTACTTCAACCACTCTAAAGTTATATATATATATATATATATATATATATATATATATATATATATATATATATATATATATATATATATATACATGTTGTTGTTGTTGTTGTGGTCTTCAGTCCTGAGACTGGTTTGATGCAGCTCTCCATGCTACTCTATCCTGTGCAAGCTTCTTCATCTCCCAGCACCTACTGCAACCTACATCCTTCTGAATCTGCTTAGTGTATTCATCTCTTGGTCTCCCCCTACGATTTTTACCCTCCACACTGCCCTCCAATACTAAATTGGTGATCCCTTGATGCCTCAGAACATGTCCTACCAACCGATCCCTTCTTCTGGTCAAGTTGTGCCACAAACTTCTCTTCTCCCCAATCCTATTCAGTACTTCCTCATTAGTTATGTGATCTACCCATCTAATCTTCAGCATTCTTCTGTAGCACCACATTTCGAAAGCTTCTATTCTCTTCTTGTCCAAACTATTTACCATCCATGTTTCGCTTCCATACATGGCTACACTCCATACAAATACTTTCAGAAATGACTTCCTGACACTTAAATCTATACTCGATGTTAACAAATTTCTCTTCTTCAGAAACGCTTTCCTTGCCATTGCTAGTCTACATTTTATATCCCCTCTACTTCGACCATCATCAGTTATTTTGCTCCCCAAATAGCAAAACTCCTTTACTATTTTAAGTGTCTCATTTCCTAATCTAATACCCTCAACATCACCCGACTTAATTCGACTACATTCCATTATCCTCGTTTTACTTTTGTTGATGTTCATCTTATATCCTCCCTTCAAGACACCATCCATTCCGTTCAACTGCTCTTCCAAGTCCTTTGCTGTCTCTGACAGAATTACAATGTCATCGGCGAACCTCAACGTTTTTATTTCTTCTCCCTGGATTTTAATACCTACTCCGAATTTTTCTTTTGTTTCCCTTACTGCTTGCTCAATATACAGATTAAATAATATCGGGGAAAGCCTACAACCCTGTCTTACTCCCTTCCCAACCACTGCTCCCTTTCATGTCCCTCGACTCTTATAACTGCCATCTGGTTTCTGTACAAATTGTAAATAGCCTTTCTCTCCCTGTATTTTACCCCTGCCACCTTTAGAATTTGAAAGAGAGTATTCCAGTCAACATTGTCAAAAGCTTTCTCTAAGTCTACAAATGCTAGAAATGGAGGTTTGCCTTTCCTTAATCTTTCTTCTAAGATAAGTCGTATGGTCAGTATTGCCTCACGTGTTCCAGTATTTCTACGTAATCCAAACTGATCTTCCCCAAGAACGGTTTCTACTAGTTTTTCCATTCGTGTGTAAAGATTTCGTGTTAGTATTTTGCAGCTGTGGCTTATTAAACTGATTGTTCGATGATTTTCACATCTGTCAACACCTGCTTTCTTTGGGATTGGAATTATTATATTCTTCTTGAAGTCTGAGGGTATTTCGCCTGTTTCATACAATTTGCTCACCAGATGGTAGAGTTTTGTCAGGACTGGCTCTCCCAAGGCCGTCAGTAGTTCCAATGGAATGTTGTCTACTCCGGGGGCCTTGTTTCGACTCAGGTCTTTCAGACCTGAGTCTTTCAGTCAAACTCTTCACGCAGTATCATATCTCCCATTTCATCTTCATCTACATCCTCTTCCATTTCCATAATATTGTCCTCAAGTGCATCGCCCTTGTATAGACCCTCTATATATTCCTTCCACCTTTCTGCTTTCCCTTCTTTGGTTAGAACTGGGTTTCCATCTGAGCTCTTGATGTTCATACAAGTGGTTCTCTTATCTCCAAAGGTCTCTTTAATTTTCCTGTAGGCAGTATCTATCTTACCCCTAGTGAGATAAGCCTCTACATCCCTACATTTGTCCTCTAGCCATCCCTGCTTAGCCATTTTGCACTTCCTGTCGATCTCATTTTTGAGACGTTTGTATTCCTTTTTGCCTGCTTCGTTTACTGCATTTTTATATTTTCTCCTTTCATCAATTAAATTCAATATTTCTTCTGTTACCCAAGGATTTCTACTACCCCTCGTCTTTTTACCTACTTGATCCTCTGCTGCCTTCACTACTTCATCCCTCAAAGCTACCCATTCATCTTCTACTGTATTTCTTTCCCCCATTCCTGTCAATTGTTCCCTTATGCTCTCCCTGAAACTCTGTACAACCTCTGGTTCTTTCAGTTTATCCAGGTCCCATCTCCTTAAATTCCCACCTTTTTGCAGTTTCTTCAGTTTTAATCTACAGGTCATAACCAATAGATTGTGGTCAGAGTCCACATCTGCCCCTGGAAATGTCTTACAATTTAAAACCTGGTTCCTAAATCTCTGTCTTACCATTATATAATCTATCTGATACCATTTAGTATCTCCAGGGTTCTTCCATGTATACAACCTTCTATCATGATTCTTAAACCAAGTGTTAGCTATGATTAAGTTGTGCTCTGTGCAAAATTCTACCAGGCGGCTTCCTCTTTCATTTCTTAGTCCCAATCCATATTCACCTACTACGTTTCCTTCTCTCCCTTTTTCTACACTCGAATTCCAGTCACCCATGACTATTAAATTTTCGTCTCCCTTCACTATCTGAATAATTTCTTTTATTTCATCATACATTTCTTCAATTTCTTCGTCATCTGCAGAACTAGTTGGCATATAAGCTCGTACTACTGTAGTAGGTGTGGGCTTCGTATCTATCTTGGCCACAATAATGCGTTCACTATGCTGTTTGTAGTAGCTTACCCGCATTCCTATTTTCCTATTCATTATTAAACCTACTCCTGCATTACCCCTATTTGACTTTGTGTTTATAACCCTGTAGTCACCTGACCAGAAGTCTTGTTCCTCCTGCCACCGAACTTCACTAATTCCCACTATATCTAACTTTAACCTATCCATTTCCCTTTTTAAATTTTCTAACCTACCTGCCCGATTAAGGGATCTGACATTCCACGCTCCGATCCGTAGAACGCCAGTTTTCTTGCTCCTGATAACGACATCCTCTTGAGTAGTCCCCGCCCGGAGATCCGAATGGGGGACTATTTTACCTCCGGAATATTTTACCCAAGAGGACGCCATCATCATTTAATCATACAGTAAAGCTGCATGCCCTCGGGAAAAATTACGGCCATAGTTTCCCCTTGCTTTCAGCCATTCGCAGTACCAGCACAGCAAGGCCGTTTTGGTTATTGTTACAAGGCCAGATCAGTCAATCATCCAGACTGTTGCCCTTGCAACTACTGAAAAGGCTGCTGCCCCTCTTCAGGAGCCACACGTTTGTCTGGCCTCTCAACAGATACCCCTCTGTTGTGGTTGTACTTACGGTACGGCTATCTGTATCACTGAGGCACGCAAGCCTCCCCACCAACGGCAAGGTCCATGGTTCATTCCAGAATGAGATTTTCACTCTGCAGCGGAGTGAAACTTCCTGGCAGATTAAAACTGTGTGCCGGACTGAGACTCGAACTCGGGACCTTGGCCTTTCACAGGCAAGTGCTCTACCAACTGAGCTACCCAAGCACGACTCACACCCCATCCTCACACCTTCACTTCTGACAGTACCTCGTCTCCTACCTTCCAAACTTTACAGAAGGTCCCGAGTTCGAGTCTCAGTCCGGCCCACAGTTTTAATCTGCCAGGAAGTTTCACATGTATATATATAATTCCTCATCAGTTACATATTAATGAATCAACTAGTCTTCAATTGAAAGTAGATGTCTTTAAGAACCATAACTGTATCATGAAAACAAATCCTTAATCATTATCTTTTCCTTTGCTACTCATTACACATGAATTATTAGTGGTCAACAGAGTATGTTCAATAAGACAATGGAGAAAATTAACCAGTTTTCATCAGTTGCGTAGGTTGGTTGTATAGGTTGGGGAGATTCTACAGTTATTATAGGGAGACTAAATAGTACAATAAACAATAATTTAAACAAATGAAACAAAATGTATCAAATAAAACAACAACAACTACTACTACTACTACTACTACTACTACCACTACCACTACCACCATCACTAATAGTAATAATATTAAAAATGATAATAATAATAACTAACTTGTTCAAGAAACGATGACGAATTTGTAGAACTCCAGCAGCAACAGAAGAAGCACTTATATTTTCTTGTACACAAGTGCAATGCGCCTGTCTTTTCTTTACATGAATAGGTCCATAACTCAGTCTACAAAGATCTCATCATTGGATAGCTCTCCAAGTATTGTCTTTTCTATTGCTAACTTTCTCAAACACGATAGCCGGGTGTTGGACATTGAATTCCTTAAATAATTCTTCACTTGTTTAAGAGTATTCATTCTATGCTTGCTATAATTATGCGTAGGTTCAAAACCAAGTGCAGGACCTTCGTTGTTTCTTCTCAAACAGAGTTTAAATCATTGTTGACAGTGTACTTTAAGAGGATTCTTGGAGACCAGTGTCTTTTCTCATATGTTACACAGTTCATTCTCAAGTTGTTCTTGTTCGTAAAAAGGGTACTGTTCTTATAACTGAAACAGTTTCAACTTTGGGAATTCTTTTCGATAGTTTGGGAAACACTTTTCGTTCAGAAGTTCAACAAACTGAATTTGGGATAAAGTCTTTAAATCTTCTTTCCATCTGAAAATTTTACAAATCCAGTATCTCGTAAGTTAGTGCCTTGAGAGATGTCTTTTGACTGTCACAGAATGATAAGTTGCCATTCAAACACAAGCTGCATTTAATGCATTCATTAACGAATGTTTCTGTTCTTAATTGTCATAAGTTTCTCAAAACAGTTCTTATTTCGTCGTGGCAAGCAGTTATACCGACCAATTTTGACTAAAGTACATTAAAGAGATGATTTAAATAAACAAAGCACCCTCGGTAGTAGACAAACGTAGGATCATCCATTCGTCAGTTCATTCCCACAGGACATCTCAAAGATTCTGGGTCCCATTGAGAGTCCGTATCGTCAATTATATAATTAAAAACACTATATAACTCTGAGAAACGACAAGATATTGTTGAAACTGCCCTGGAGCGAAAGTTTCAGCGAATGTTGCTTGCATGTAGCAACTTAAATCACTTAACATCTGTGGTCATCCGTCCCCTAGAACTTAGAACTACTTAAACCTAACTAACCTAAGGACATCACACACATCCATGCCCGAGGCAGTATTCGAACCTGCGACCATAGCAAATCCTTTCTCAGTTAGGAATACAGTGCATTTTGATGATTTGCTGAAAAACGAATGGAATGTAGTACGATCACTTACAAACATGCGTACTTGTCATATGATTTTGGAGGCATGTAACAGTACCAAATGAACAATGAATAAACAGCGCATAGAGACAGAACTGCTTCACCAATTGTTGTAGTCCTCTTTCTCTGCCCACCATTACTGAAGCGCCATGTTTGACTAACCCCTTTTCCTTCCACATTCCATTCTTTAAATACTGCACAAATAATGTTTGACAAACCTTCAGCAGTTTTATCTCCAGAAACATTGTAAAATCCAACGAATCTTTCCTCAATTTTGTCTGCAATACAGTACCTTAATATTATAATCCTTTGACTCTTGCAGGAGACGCCTAATGTTTCAACAGCCTGAATCGAAATGAAATTTCAGTTCTGAATTTCAGATTTTATGTTCTCATAAACTGCCAGAGTTATCATTTCTATTACATCATTCTGTATATCTGGAGAAGTTCCTTTAAAGGTTGCAGATGATGACAGATGGTCTCTTATTAATTGCTCTCCTTGAGCTAGTAAATCAACAATTCCAGATAGTTACCGTTGTTGCTAGAGGATTCGTCTTCTCGATGGTCGCAAAAGGCTAGTTCTTGTTTACAAATAAATAGAACTGCCTGAATAAGACGAGCCAATACTCTCCTGTTGGATGCGACTTGTTCATTGTATTTTGTTGTTGTTGTTAGACGAGCGGCTTCAGAAAGAGCGCGCTCAATTCTACTTTTGCCCAATAACTGAAATGATTCTTTGTTCTGCAGGTGACGTTTTGATATCTGATGCTTTTGTGCTTTGCTGTCAAAGTTCTTTATTGTACAAATGCCCTCATTGCACTGTTCCTTTTAACCACCAAACAGACGACATACATAACATTATAATCTGTTATTAACTGCATTCACAGTCAGCTGTCTGAAAAGTTTGGCTTCACTTAAAACTAAACTGAGTAAAGGAATAGGTCGTTTGTCCTTCAATTCCCACTTTTTTCGTTAGTTAATGTAGAAAAAGCCGTTTTCAATAAAAATTCTATATGGTGTTCACTTGCTGGCTCACCCATGTTGGCGACACAAATATACACTAAAATCACACAAGAATGACTATGAACACAAATGGCATGACTGTTAAAAGCCAGCATAGAAGCGGCAGAGACTAGTCTCGATACCTGCTAGCAGGTGCAGCGCACCAGCCTTCGTGGAACAGGGGAGTTGGAGGGGACCTGAGAACACCACTTAAGTGCAGATGCACACAGCCAGGTAGGGGAAGGCAGGCAGAGACTGAGAGCAGTCGAGTGTCAAACAAGCAAATACACCAATACTCAGGGTGTGGCACGGGCTACAAAACTGATATCTTTGTACATTTAGAGCTCTTAGTACAAAGTTGTTTATATTTTTGTTATGAATTACTATTGCATCTATTTTTAAGCATGAATACAGGGGAGACTAAGACTCTAACATATTTTTGAACATCATGTATTTAATATCCATACCACACAAGCAGTCAGTCACATCATCTGCTTTTACATTAAAAGTTTCATGTAATAAATCCTGGTTTTCATTAATAATCAGATAATAAGCTAACATTTGTATATATTGAAAAACATGGACTCAATACAGCAGTATTAAACAGTTCAGATTTGTGTGGACATGGTGACAAAGAACACCTCGTATCTATACCCAGGAGATAGCATGACTTGTACAGATACCAGACATGTTGTAAACATCATCCATATTTTATAGCATTATGATGGCAAAAGAGTAATTAAATAAGACTACCAATGGTTTGGTCACTGAAGTGGTAAAAAATTACATGAAAATAAATCTGTGTGACTCTAAAATCCTGGGAATCAGAACACTTCTGTCTCAATAACTATTTCCAACATAAATTCCATTTTCCTTATGCTCCACAGTAGAAGTACAGAAGTAATTTCTTTCCTTTTCCAATTATATTTTAGAGCTAATATATGTTAAGGACAAGATCATGAAAAGTATTTTCATACTTCGTAGTAAATCAACGTCTCTCGAGTTACTCTCACATAATTGGTATAGTAACAGGTCAAACCAAATGAGAACACACATATAAGGCCACAAACATCTAACCTAATTGTAATCACATCTCAGCTGTAAAGTAATAGCACAGATATCTTAAGTAAACTTCACACCAGTTCTAAACATTTTCTCAACTTTTCACAAAATCAAATGAGGTTATAACTTTATCAGCATAATGAGAATAAGTGTATAGGCATCATGAGTAAATATTACACCAACTCTCCTCAAAATTCATACTCTGGTTATATTATTAAACTACACTTTATTAAATCTGACCAAAGTTTGTACTTGTATCCAGATAACCAGAAAAAAACAGCTTGCCCAGTATAAAATACATGCACCAGTTCCTTTTGACATCCAGTCTCTAACCACTCGTCCAAATCAGAAAGTGGAAGAGGATGAGTTTATACAGATAAGTAAGAGAGGATGTGACTTGAAAAGGAAAGAGTCACACCAACTCTGAGCCTTTGGTTCGCCACCCCCAAATTGCAAAAAGAGCTTGCAACCTCCTGAGGAATTTTTTGTTAGAATGATTTAAGGTTGTCATCATTTGAAATAGTATCTGTTCTTACTGTCCTCACACAATTGTTATACTTGTCACTACATGTTTCATCAGAGTTCATAGCTTTAATAGAATCGCACGATATTTTTGAACATCATCTGTCACATATTTAATATCCACACCACACAAGCAGTCAGTCACATCATCTGCTTTCACATTAACAGTTTCATGTAATAAATCCCGTTCCTTCACATTGTATGACCATATACTAAATTACTCTGTTCATAATTTACTGGTACACAGTAGCAAGTCACTACACAATGAATCTTAATAAGGAAAACGAATATCATACATTTTTTTTAAAATATTGGTTTCTAATAAAATTGAAGTTGGTGTTGTTTTGTTCTTCCACACTCTAAGTCAGGTGCCTGGTCAAGTTATAGATTTGTGTTTTACAAATTGCACACTGTATACTCTAGGATAGTAGAAGGATTCTAACTGCTCTTAGTAACTAGATAGGATAGTAAAAAGGGGAGTGATTCCAGAAAATAAATATGGAGTCACTGGCTGGGGCAAGGCACCATATGCCACATGGTGTATCTATAGAAGTACCGCAGATCCCCTACCTGTTAAATTTCACCACAAAACTACTGGAAAAATTAATCTGAGAGGATGTTCACCCCCATATTTTGCCTTGACTATACAGTGCACAGAATGTATTCGCAACTATTTCAATTCCTCAAATAACTATTTAATTAATAATTTATGATGGACTTAAGAATTTTTTTAAAAAATGTTCAGATGATCAGTGATGACAAAAACAAAAATATAAATTTTCTCTTATAGGTTATTTCACTTTCACTGGGTTAAGGTACTCACCGTAGAGTTTGCTGAAGTATACAATATGACCTTGACTGTGTAAAGTAAGATGCATATCAAATAAATTTCCAAAGGTGTGTCAAAAATCAAAGAACAAATATCATGACGCTAAACAGGTGATTTAAGGTTATCTGCACAATATCAGCTGTGTCACGTTCCTCCAAATAACAACAAATTCAAATGGTCCTACATAAAATCAAACAAACCCCAATCTATGCCAGGTAAAAGCATACACTAGTGTTCAAATATACCCTTTTCAACCCCCAATCTATGAATAGACAAAATGTAGGTAAAATAAGCAAATATTCACACATAAAAGAAATATGAATAAAAAACTACAGAAAAATATTTTACAGTATTAGGTTCAAATGTGTTAAGTTATCCAATTTCTCACTTGTCGATGTTTACATTTGCAATAAGCAGTGAACATTAATTGAGTTTTTTATGAGTAACAAGGTGTACATCATGGGTTTGTCTGTGTGGCATAGAGTATACATTCTTCAACACAATTTTACTGTTTGCTGGTTTTTTGTTCACTTTTGTGGTACTTTCATTAACTAGGTAATTCTTATTGCAAGGCTCCCTGAAATCTGTCTGCAAGCTACTGATTTCAGTACACAAACTCCGTTCACTACTTGTACACATTCACTAATTGAGTTACTATTAGATGCCTGTTCCAAATTTCCGAAACATCTTTCCTTTCCTTAAACACATTTTGACAAATTTCATTTATGGTTTTACACTTTTGGCCACTATTGTTACGTCTGTCACCATAGTCACTAACTATTTTCACCACTTTATCACAATCACTACCTTTTACTACAATACTACACATTTACTAATCACACTACCACAAGGAGTCTGTTCCACATTTTTCGTGGCAATTTTATCATCTGAGTGCACACTTTGACAAATTTCTGTTAAGACCTTACACTTTTGATCACCATACTGACATTTGCTACCATATTCATTGACTATATTTAGTACTCTATCACTAATTAGGTCTTCCTTTCCATTTTAACAAACACATTCAGACGCATCACTGACATCAACTAGTAACAATAACCTATCAGGCACTGCTTTACTCAGTACTCGAACACTCACCAGAAATTCCAGAATCATTCAGCATGAAACCATCAACTTTAACTTCTACATTTACTATCATCTAATTCTGTAAGTAACATATCATCACCAACATCATTATCATCATCATCTGAAATATTCTCATGAGAAATATCACCATCATACTTAATATTATTTTCAACACCAAACTCATTTCTCTCGCCACACACTTCAACAACCTCAACACTGTGAGTACTCTGTTCTACAACATCCTCATTTTCCTGTTTATTATCTACTGTAAATTCATCTGGAATTACACTGTCATTCTCAGTTCCATTGCCTAGCACATGAACATCAGCTTCCACACATACAGCATCAGTGTCACCATATTCACCAATTTCACAGCCACTCAACGTTCTCACTAAACCATACTCATCAGATGTGTTCTCATCACTATCAACACCTACTACTGCATTACAATTGTTAAAGAAATTTGTCAAAGTGTTTTCTTCTAATTCCAATTCAGATTTTTTACTCTTTTGTTCATCTTCGGCTTCAGATAAAAATTTGTCACAAAATTCCCTATCAAACTTCATTCTACTCACTTCAGGTTGTATTCTGGGTACAAAATATTGGTGTGTTCTATTTGTTCTGCACCTTCCCCTTCTAAAATTACTCCAATGTGCCTGACTGTAATTCCCTTGTCTATCTGCCCCATTTCGTCAGGCTCCAAAAGAGGCAGGTCTTAGTTTAATGGACCATTTCTTCTGTTTTCAAAATTGTTAGTATTGTTTCACTCATTTTGCCCCCACTGCCTATTTCTTGTTTTAAAATTCCTATTCTCAGGTCTCTGCCGATATTTCCTCTTCCCATTTCTTCTCTCATCATTACTAAATCTACTATTGAAATGATCATTGAAAGCTCTGTTATTGTTATTCCTGTTATCATCAGGTCTTTCATTACATCTGTCATTTCTCTCCCATGATAAATCCAATTTATCTATATATCTAAGGAATTGTTCAACTGTATCATCAGGTCTGTAGACAAGACTACACTGAACCCTATTCGGTAACCTACGTTTCAAGGTGTCTATTTGGATCATTTGATCGAGTACTTTATCAAGACGTACAAAAATTCTTAACTGTTGTTCACAAAAAGTTTTCATGCGTCCACTACCCGTTTGAAATTTGACCCATTCAAAAATTTTGACTTATTTCTAGCTTGTTTAGTTTCTGACCAGAATTTGTTCACGAAAGTCGTTCTACCTCATTAAACGACATTTCAGGTTTGATTGCTTGGTTTGCTCATGACAAATCCTCCCCATCTAAGAACTTTTCATAAAACTTAATTTTCAAATTATTACTCCTTTTGTCATTCAAATTGTCTTTAATCTGGAACATGAAGTCAACTGGCTGTATATTGCTCTCCCCTGAAAATGTTTTGATGTTTACATTACTTCACAATGGACTGTAACTACAGAAAGATTTCACAGCAACAGAACCTTCGATTTCTTGAAATTTAGATTTGAAGTTCGAAATTTCGCCTAAGCAAGTGCCTGCATCATCTTTTCACTCCGCAAAATTATCAATTTTAGTTAATTGTGTATATTTTGGCCCGTTTCTGCGAATTTCTTTATGAAATCTTTGTTGAGCTTTTTTAATTGTAATACTTCAACAGTAGCAACTTTTTCGAAATTTTCCACGAAATCAAGTCTCTCTTCGAATTTTTTGTTTTCCTGTTTTAAAGTCACTATTTACCCTTCTATAGTCGACACGTTTTTGGTATTCTCGTCTATCTTTTCCCAACACCTCTCTAAACTCTCTTTTGTCTCGCGTATTTGGGTCCCCAGGTTGTATAATTTTTTATCGATTGAATCAAGAAAAAATTTCTGGTCATCAATTGATCTTTTTAGTTCATCCATTGATCTTTTTTGCTCTTCCACTAACTGTACTAACCTATCTACATTTGATTCAAATCCACAAAAGGGTGTACATACAGTACTGTGGTCACTATCCTGTCCGATTTCATTGTCACAATTAACTAAATTATTAGCAGTAATATCTACGCTGTTTTTTTCCAAGTTTCTATTAACCTCCCCATTATCATCAACTTGCCTATTGTTGTTAACCTCTCTATTATCCTCCTTAATGACAAAACAGACAAAAACAGTTTCCAAAAGTACAATTCAAATAAATTTTGTACTTACAAACAGTTGGTTTTCCAAGATGACTTTTCACATAAGTATACTTTGAGGTGTTACTCACGTTCTTCTTTGTCCAGTTCTCATAAATATGGAATATTATTTCAACGGGCAGGTTATCTCTGAAATAAATTCCAACATTATTTTACAAGTTTACACTGTATCCCATCTCCATACACAAATTATTACATTCTTAGGGGTTAGTTTTATTCATCGTATCTGGCAATCTGTCACAGCATAACTCCTGGAGACAGTTACTTTAAAAAATAACTACAAAGTTATTTTTTAAATAATTAGTCCTGTTTTTTGTTTCCACTGAAGATTTATTGTAATCTCAAATCAATTAAAAACATCTTCACAAATCTGAAATAAGTTGTAACATACTTACAATAAATTATCACAATAAGCTACATGCTTTCTGTCTAAAATCACACAATGTACTGACTCCCGTATACCAATATGGCTACCACTATATATATGTTCTAAACCATCCCAAACAATACTCGGCATTGTTTAAAATGAATATTTGATTAATTAACAATTAAAATTTATACAAAAAACTGAAAATACATATACAAACGAATGTCTGCTCAGTACAGTAACAACACTATGATATTAGTACATGTCTGTTATTTCTTTCGAGAATAAACTCTCAAATAAGAAATTACAATAATACATTTATATTTTTATTAATTACTAGAGACTCTCTTCGTGGGAATTATTCCCTTCATTTACAGAGCTTCTACACTTTGAACTGAAATAGATTAAACAGTTATTCTTTACAGTTATAAGTTTTTCTAGGCGAGTTACATATTTTGTTTACATGTGCGATTGTGAATTAGACTATGAAATGTTCGTTTTAAACGGTCTTAATGGGCTGTTACGTTTCAGACACCAAGTAATTCATATTCGACTCTGACTCAGTAAACTTCATTTCATCCATCCCCACTCCAGTGTACCAATGAAGGAAATCTTTACGGCGGAACATAGCAGTAACCTGCTCAGATATGCGCTTGAAGAGCTCCTGAATAGCAGTAGAATTTCCAATGAATGCAACAGCCATTTTCAGCCCACGGGGTGGAATGTCACACACTGCAGTTTTAACATTATTTGGGATCCATTTACAAAGTAGCTGGTTTTCTTATTTTGAACGTTGAGCATCTGCTCATCCACTTCCTTCATGGACATTTTACCTCTGAAGATAGCAGCAACAGTCAAGTATCGACCATAGCGAGGATCACAAGCTACCATCATGTTCTTAGCATCAAACATCTGTTGCGTAAGCTCTGGAAGAGTGAGGGCTCTCTACTGCTGATTGCCACAAGCCATCAGTGGGGCAAGCCCAGGAACGAAAAAATGCAGGCGTGGGAAAGGAACCATATTAACTGCTAATTTGCGCAAGTCTGCAGTCAGCTGTCCTGTAAACCTGAGACACATCGTTACACCATACATAGTTAGGGAGACAAGGTGTTTCAGATCGGATCGCCTGCTTTTCACACTACTTTCTGCATTCGTGACGTCTCTAGTTGGCTTTCGACTATCGAGTTTTGCAAGTGCCTGTGAACTGTGTGCACTTCGATTACGTATTTCCTGTGTAGCTCTAGCCGGTTAAATAATAAATAATGTGGGACAATGTGTGCCGAACTAGTAGATGATTATAAAATGCTATTTCAGACAACGCTTTGGGATTTTAATGTTACTAGAGAGGATCAGTGTGTTTTTTCTGATTCAGCTAGTGGGCTAGATAGACTTTTCGAAAAACTGAAGTGTCTTGGCTACTAATACACGATGAGAACGTTTTTTAGATGCAACCAAAAGTAATTGAATAACTAAGTTCGTATCAGTATTTTATCTGTTTGCTGCTAGGACGGTCCTTGTTTCGTAGCATTACGTCACTTATGTTGAATAATCAGTGTGTAACTTCGGGTTACCAAACATTCAATTACCTTTGTTTATGCCTATCTGAGATTCATTTTGAACTGATTGTGGCGATTAAATTCGCTAATTTGCAAAAAGTGTTGCCTTAAATTGTTTAATAACTACTGTGCGTTTTAAAGCAACAAATTATCAGTAAGTTGATGGAAGAAGGATTGTTTTATGTCGAAAGTGCAGTATCAAAGGACAAACAATTTTCTGGAAAATATCTCAATTCCTAGCAGTAGTTTTGAAGATTTCCAGGAATCAAGGTACTTGTGCAAACATTTTTGTGCTATATTCATTCATTATCCTGGGTGGGGATTTAAGAAAGTTGAGGAAGGGTATAGAACCAACCCATTATTATGCGTCGACGAGACTTATGGATTTGGATTGAACAGCAGTTGCACAGCCAATATGAGTGCTGTGGTACATTCACAAGACACCAATATGAGTAGTGATGAGGAGGCAGGTGAAATTAACAATACAGTAAGTTCTCACTCTTCACGGAAGCGGGAGGTGAGATAGATTTGTAAATATATTACAAATACCACCTACAATTGCAGCGACGACACTGCCTTAGACGAAGTTCTGGAAATGATGAAGATATGTTCCATGAGGCTAGAAAAATAAAATGCTCTAAGTGATGGACTTCCCTTAATGGTAACGTCGCCTGCTAAGTAACATAATGTTGAGAGAGAGAGAGAGAGAGAGAGAGAGAGAGAGAGAGAGAGAGAGCGAGAGAGAGATTCAATCAGTGGACTGTGTGTGTTTGGAGCGGGGGGAGGAGCGATGTTACGCTTTATTCATTTTTTCTTCGCAAGTTTTGCTTGTATTATGGTTGTTGACTTGATTCTTTGCATGTATGTCATTTGCTAGTTTTAAGTAGAATATGTTTTATCATATAATAATTCCAATCCCAAAGAAAGCGGGTGTTGACAGATGTGAAAATTACGGCTGCAAAATGCTAACACGAATTCTTTACAGATGAATGGAAAAAACTAGTAGAAGCCGATTTCGGGGAAGATCAGTTTGGATTCCATAGAAATATTGGAACACGTGAGGCAATACTGACCCTACGACTTTTGACAATGTTCACTGGAATACTATATTTCAAATTCTGAAGGTGGCAGGGGTAAAATACAGGGAGCGCAAGGCTATTTACAATTTGTACAGAAACCAGATGGCAGTTATAAAAGTCGAGAGGCATGAAAGGGAAGCAGTGGTTCGGAAGGGAGTGAGACAGTGTTGTAGCTTCTCCCAGATGTTATTCAATCTGTATATTGAGCAAGCAGTAAAGGAAACAAAAGAAAAATTAGGAGCAGGTATTAAAATCCATGGAGAAGAAATAAGAACGTTGAGGTTCGCCGATGACATTGTAATTCTGTCAGAGACAGCAAAGGACTTGGAAGAGCAGTTGAACGGAATGGACAGTGTCTTGAAAGGAGGGTATAAGATGAACACCAACAAAGGCAAAACGAGGATAATGGAATGTAGTCGAATTAAGTTGGGTGATGCTGAGGGAATTAGATTAGGAAATGAGACACTTAAAGTAGTAGAGGAGTTTTGCTATTTGGAGGGCAAAATAACTGATGATGGTCGAAGTAGAGAGGATATAAAATGTAGACTGGCAATGGCAAGGAAAGCGTTTCTGAAGAAGAACAATTTGTTAACATCGAGTATAGATTTAAGTGTCAGGAAGTCGTTTCTGAAAGTATTTGTATGGAGTGTAGCCATGTATGGAAGTGAAACATGGACGATAAATAGTTTGGACAAGAAGAGAATAGATGCTTTCCAAATGTGGTGCTACAGAAGAATGCTGAAGATTAGATGGGTAGATCACATAACTAATGAGGAGGTATTGAACAGAATTGGGGAGAAGAGGAGTTTGTGGCACAACTTGACAAGAAGAAGGGACCAGTTGGTAGGACATGTTCTGAGGCATCAAGGGATCACCAATTGTAGGTCAGCGTGGAGGGTAAAAATCGTAGAGGGAGACCAAGAGATGAATACACCAAGCAGATTCAGGAGGATGTATGTTGCAATAGGTACTGGGAGATGATGAAGCTTGCACAGGATAGAGTAGCATGGAGAGCTGCATCAAACCAGTCTCAGGACTGAAGACCACAACAACAAACATGTTTATCATGATCTGTGTTCTTCTTGTATTATGCTTGACAGGTGTTTTAGGCATTTCCTCATTATTTTGTGCAGGGCTAGGTTGAACAATGGTTAGGATACTTTGAGATTAGTGAATGGTCTTTAACAAATCGTTGTCCCATTTTAGAGAACTTTATTAGATACCATGTCTGGTTCATTGCAAATGCTCATCTTCAGTGGACTTCTCTTACTGCAATGGATTTGTTTGACATTTGAAACTTGCTAGATCTGGGCCTAATTTCTTTATCACCTTTGTTTTACATGGACTAGTTTTTGTGTGATCATGGTATCAGTTTACCTGTCAGCCGTAAATAACAGTGTATCATCTGGAAACAAAAATGCTAGTTTGTAATTGTGTTTGCAGAGTATATAAGCACTGTGAACATTGGGAATTGTTAATAATTTATTATTTTTACCTTGCTGTACACATTTTATGCTGTTTCCCACCCCAAAACCCGCCATGAATGTTTAATGTTACTTTACCTATTTTGCTGTTCCTGTGGTATTTCATGAACTTTTCTCATGTATGTATCTGTCCCATTCCTAGGTTGTTGGAGTCAGATTTCCATGTTATTATTTTTATCAGTGTAAATAGGATTCTGATTGGACTTTAGTAGTGATCTATATTAAGATTTCCACATCTGAAGACTAGAATGGATTTTCTTTCGTAATGGATGGGAAATTGCTCTAAGGTGTATCTAAATTTCCACCACCTTTTGTACAGGTGATCATGGTTTCTGTTTCCTGAGGGACATTGTCATAATCTACAGGTTGTTTTGCTGGTAAAGTTCGATTAGTCCCGTTGTAAGGTGTCAGGCAAATCCAACACCTTCCATGAAAACCCTGACATGATAAGCAAATCCAGCAGTATGCCACATAGCTCCAAATAAATCGTGACATTAAATTAACCAAAGAAATACGAGTAACGAGTGAGCAAATGGAATACCACAGACTAACACAAGAATGCCTAAATGCATGTCATACTTTCCCACCGTGAGACAGACGCAGTTCCGAGGGGAGAAACGAGAACAGAAGCCAAGAGCAGAACCGTGTTAATCTAGAAGGCCCTACAATAAGGGACGGACACCCACGTCGCCAACCAACCGCCAGGACCACCCTCCAGCCCATGTTAAAGGATAGAGCCCTCCAGAAGAACAGTATAGATCTTACGATAACACTAAAAGGGCCACACCAGCTGCAAGTTTTAGCGTGAGACTTTTTCCGTCTCTGTTACGTTACAAACGTTAAAAACATTGCCCTACCACGAAAAATATAACGGTTCTCATTGGATAGACAGAATTTTTGGAGGCAGAGCTTAAGGTTAACACTGAGACCCTGATTGGTCAGATGAAAACACAGCCGGATAGTTTTTTTCTAGACCAACTTCGGTAAATTTTAGTAAGGAGAAGTTAGGACAGAGTTGCTTCTGAGACGACGACCAGTATGGAGCTGCGCCGTCCGCCGCCCCCTGACATTGCCTAACCAACAACAAGGTAATGAACGTATGCAATGCTGCATAACAGCGCATAAAGCTTCACTCAGAATTGCAGAAGTCTCATCTGTTACACCCCCTTTTAGCGTAATACTAGTGTCGATCGTCAATTAAAGCTCATGGTATTCACATTTGCTACGTAAGTTAAAATCTGAAACACAATGATTTTTCTGTTGTATAATTATTGGGAAGCCACATCAGCCACTGTAATTTATGACAAGTTAGATAAGTAATTAAAGATAATTGAGGGTCACTGTAGATCAGTTTGATAGTTTTCTCTGTTGTGAAACTTAATTTAAACCTAGATTATAGATGAGATATGGCATAGGTCATCCTTCGATCCACTGTAGAACTTGGAAACCCACTCAGGGAATATTCGTTCACATTTTTGTTGAATGCAGTTGGTTTTTATCATCCTGTATTAAAATATTTCCTTTTATCAATAGTGCAATTTATAAACAATGTTTTGTGAGTAGAATAAAATTTCCAATGGTAAACTTAACTGCTTTTTCGACATTATTTTAACAGCTAACTAAAAATAGGAAAACCTTGAACCCCTTCCACTAAATTTAGTTAGTATTAAGATTCTAGCTAACTAAAAATAGGAAAGCCTTGAATCCCTTCTACTAAATTTAGTTAGTATTAAGATACTCTGACGAAGTACGACAATGATCATTTCCTCAGTCAGAAAATTTCGACGCTTTCGAGAAGGAAACTCATTACATCCACGAACTTTTATTGATCAATTCCGAGTAGGATTACCAGAACACTGGACGCTAGCACACAAATTAGACTTTATATGTGCACACATGTCAGGAACAGTCGCAGAAACCATGCAGAATGTTGCAGCGACATGCCGATTGTACGAAGATTTCAGAGAGAAGTTTCTCTCACGATATTGGTCCAGCGAAGCACAGAACAGAGTGAAGTACGAATTATTACAGAAACCTTATTTTGAAAATTCAGGAGAGAAGAATCCCGTGAAATTTTTCGAAGTAATGGCAAAGAAAAATCAATGCTTAGATGTACCATACAGTGATGGAGAGTTGATTAAATTATGCGCGATGAAGTTACCATTGAAATACCAGCAATCATTAGTAGTTCGCGGAGGCAATGACGTCGAAGCATTTAAAGGTATTCTAAGGGAACTAGAGTTCATATTTTCGGAAGATGACGCAAGAAAAAGACGAAGCGCACGTGAAAACAAGAGCAAAAAGCAGTGGAATCCACAAGAGACAGTACGAAGAAACAATAATTACGAACCATGTGATAACTTTGCACCAAGAAACGGCAATAGAGTTCAACAAAGAACCGGTTATGGATTTAGAAGAGAATATGGCAATAACTATAATCCACCCAGGATCGGCAACAACTATTACAGAGGGAATAACGACAGCCGGAACGGTTATTGGAAAACAAATAGACCGACAAATTATCAACACAGAAACCAATATCTACAAGCTGAACAAGAAAAGAGAATACAGATAGAAGAGGTGTAGATAAGACCACCGAACCCCAATAAACGTTCGAATTGACAGCTAAGCGCCCATGCCAAAGAGAATGACGCACCGACCCAGGATAATTGCAGCACCTTGAACAGAGAAGTAAATACCTTATCACGAGAAGAGAAGAAGGAAGAAACAAAACCGCAGGGACCATATGGAAACGAAGACAGGAAAATAACAATATCGTGTTGGGACGAAATTAATTGGGAGAATACTGACGAGGAAGATGAATTACCAGAGGCATGCATAACGAATGTAGGAGGAAAGGACTAAGTAATGAGTATTGCAGAGCTATTTGAGATGGAAACCAGGGAAAGCGAATTCAATGAGGATAATGCGCAGTCGACAGAAGTTGAAAATAAGTTACTAGTGGTCACTCCACTCAACGTATATAATGAAGGGAGTTATGAAGCGATAATTAGAGCATTTAGATGCGATTATGTGGAAGTAGCGACGAAGAAGGAGAAGACAGACGAGAATGAGGAAAAAGTAGAGGATGTTGAAGAAAGCATAAATGAAGGAAGAAATAGAGAGGAGGAAATAAAAGAGAGAGAAGTAGCAGTCGAAGCTTATCCTACAGAAAGTTCGGATTCACAGGGGAAAGTCCTGAGAAGACTCATGTATGATTCAGTGGAGGATTCGTTGATGCAAGAAGAAGAAGAACAGAACCAACCCTTTCAAATTCAACCAGTTCTGAAGACCATGGTAAAGCATATCCCATTCAATATTGTAATTGATAGCGGAAGTGAATTGACCGCAATCTCAGAAAATTTATTCATGCAGTGTAATGCCAATGAGGCCAGTTCTGAAAAAACATAAGATTAAAGTAAGAGGTCCTATTAGAAACAATGCTGCGGAAGTTACGAGACAAACAAGGTTAACGCTTTCGTGCCAAGGTTAAAAGATTGAAGCCAACTTCGTGATTATACCTAAACTACTGTAGATTTGATTATAGGTGCAGATTTTTCAAATGAGACGACGAGCGATAATAGATATGGGGAAAGGTAGCGTAACATTCGGGAATGTCACACTTCTCTTTGAGCAAAAGCTAAAATTAGAAGAAATACCAGTTATAAACAAACAATTAAGAATGATGCGAAATAAAGAGGACGAAGAATTAGAATGGTATGCACAAAAGGGGGAATCGCCTCAACTCATGTCAGAAGTCCATAAAGTAATTGACGAAAAATTGCAAGAAGTTCAAGGTATTTCGGAACACAGTAAAAGTGAATTAGAGGGTATTTTACAAGATAAAGCAGAGGTATTTTTACCTAAGACTGGCAGTATTAAACACTTTCAGCACAAGTTTTAAGTAAAACAGCACAAACCATTTAGAGTTCCACCCTATACAATCCCATTAAGCTACAGGAATAAAGTTTTCCAGGAGATATCTAAAATGTTAGATGATGATATTATTGAACTAGCTACCTCCACATATAACAGCCCGCTCCATATTGTACAAAAACTAGATGGGAGCATCAGGTTAGTGCTTGATTCCAGACAGATCAACACAATCATAATCACAGAGACAGTTCGCCCAGATAAATTAGAGGAATTGATACAAAACTTCCATGGTGCTAAGATATTTTCATCAATTGATTTACGGAGTAGTTTCTGGCAAATAGAATTGGCCCCAGAATGTAGAAAATTTACAGCATTTATCGCATTCGGTAGATGTTACCAATTTAAACGACTGCCATTTGGTTTAAACATATCATCAGCAGCGTTTATTAGGGGATTTAATACTATACTCAGTCCTGAAATTTTACAATAACTACTTGTTATGTTGATGATGTGATTATAGCAGAACCCTCTTGGGAACATCACAATGATACATTAAATCAGTTTTTACAGATCATGAAAGAGCATGGGGTCACAGTAAATATAACAAAATCCAAATTTGGAAGGCGAGAGGTCAAATTTCTAGGATACATAATTTCAGAGAAAGGGGTACTGCCTGACCCAGAAAAACTAACGGCAATCAAAGAATTCTGTACTCCATATAATAAGAAAACTCACAGAGTATTTCTAGGTCTCACCGGGTTCTATAAAAAATTTATTTGGATCGACTCTCTCGCAACACCACGCCTATGTGCATTGACTGGAAAAAACACGTCATGGTTATGGGATCAACAAGCCAATGAAGAATTCTTAAAAGTGAAAAACGTATTAAAAACAGCACCGATTTTAGCACATCCTGATCTAACACAAAATTGTAGTATGGCCACTGATAGCGCGAAAACAGGTTTAGGAGTTGTTTTATTCCAATAATACGAACAGGCAGGGCTAAGATCATATAGAACAATTGCATTTGCCAGTCGTGTACTCACAAAAAGCGAGAAAACTATCCAGTCACGGAGCTGGAAGCATTGGCCATTGTATGGGGCTTGCAACGTTTTCGATACTTCCTGTTCGGAAGAAAAACAGAAGTATACACTGACCACAAAGCATTAGAATTTCTGTTATCCGCCAAACTGACACATGGGATGTTAGCCAGATGGATGTTAATACTACAAGAAGTTGACTTCACTATTACACACATACCAGGACCAGCGAATGTATTAGCAGAAGCTTTATCACAATGTCCACAGGGTGCATCAAATAGCATAGGTTTGGAAGCAGCAAAGACCAGTTTACAATGTACTATATGAAACAAGTACCTTTCGAAAACTACATTACGACAGCATTGAAAAACATAGGCAAAGAACAGGACAAGGATCCCGAAATACTAGGAATCAAACACAAGTGGAGAAGTAAGGATTTTCCAGACATTCGACAGCACTATCTCGTAAAAACAATGTTTTATTTTTTAGACGAAATGTAGCAACGAATGAATGGTTAATTTATATCCCAGATGAAATAATTAATAAGTAGATATGGTATTCACATTTAAGTAATGGCCACTTTGGACCAAAGAAATGCTTTTTAAAAATAAAACAAACAAGCCATTTTCCTAATATGGAAGGACGATTAGAACAGTATTAGTCAAATGCAAAAAAATGTATGAGGGCTAAACACGTCAATTTCCAAACCAAACCACCTATGTTTCCAATAATCCCATAAAAATTAAAACAAATAGCTGCAACAGATTTGATGGGGCCCTCCCATGCACAGAAAATGGATATATTTTCATATTTGTCGTTTTGGAACTTACTTCTAAATATGTTACCTTGACACCATTAAAACGGGCAACAGGTCTTACTATAAGTAAAGCATTTAAACAAGATTTTCTCAGACAAGTAGTTCGAGTGGAACGAATGATTTCGGATAATGGCCCACAATACAAAGCAGTGCAATGGCAGAGCACGTTAAAACAACACAAAATAAAACCCATCTACATATCTAAGTACAAACCTAGCGTAAATCCAGCAGAACGATCTATGAAGGACATAGGCACTTTATGCCGATTATATGCAGGCAAAAGACACAACACTTGGGATATATACCTTAAAGATTTTCAAGAAGTGATAAATGAAATGCCACATAGCAGTACACTACTACCTCCAGTTACTGTACTTAAAAATATTGAACCCCAAACATAACCAGGGAAAATGTTAGATTTCCTACTGTACCACATAGACAGCACAAACAAGTCATAGCAACAGCTCTCTCCAACATCAGAAAGGCAGCCATTAAAAGAAAAGAAAGAGGAGATAGAACAGCAATTAAAAGAACATTCTCAGTAGGCGAGAAAGTATTTGTAAAAACACACCATCTCTCCATCAAACAGAAACACAAAATACATAAGTTTTACGCTGCATACAATGGACCTGTCATAATTAGCCGAATTGCTCATGATAATGCTGTGGAACTAATGAACCCAAAAACAGGCAAAACCTTAGGACTTCACCATGTGAGCCATATCAAAAAGTATGAAGATGAATTTTATTACTGGTAAATAATCAGAACAATATTTCAAGATTATGTTGCAGATAAGATCGTCAGGAGAAAGAAGAATCAAGAAGAGGAAGGTGGGAAAAAGAAAGTAGTTTCAATAAAAACAAAAACAAAAATAACACCAATAGTACCATAGATTAAGGTGAAGGGATAAAGCGTAGATAGTCTAACAGCATGAAATACTAAAATGCTATACACCACGACACTACACAAAAATAAGAAACGAATTTGAGGATTCTTGTAGAACTTAAGACTCAAAATAACTTAGAATTGTAACATGGAAAGGCTTTTAAGAAAAGGAGAAATGTTGGAAAGCCAAAGGTATGTGTTATTACTGTAAACAATAAAGACGATAACCAAGTGAGTGAACCTAACCTCTCAAGTACACCTGCGCATAGCAGTCAAAGTGGGAAAGAAAATACTTCACAGCTTCGTACAAAAAACAAAAACTCAGTGATGGTAAAGGGTTGGATGGGAAGGGAAGGTTAACTGACAGTGTAATTGACAAAATACAGAACTATTATGGAATGGCTATTAGGCAAAATACACAAAGTGTCGACGAAATGAAGAAGGCTGTTTGCGCTCTTTTTTTTCATACTTCTTCAACCGATGAAAATCCCCAACATAGCTTGTGTCCCAAAGAAGAAGACAGTTGGTGTAAATATAACAAAGGATTGCTAACTGGTGAAGTGTACACTCATAAGCATAGTCTACCTCATGCAATAATGGAGGTGATAAAACCTATTTTCAGAGACTTAGCAGCACCTGAACTGTTGAAAAAGTGTATTCACGGAAAAACTCAAAACCCCAATGAAAGTGTAAATAGTGTTATATGGTCGAGAATCCCCAAGACTGTATTTGTTGGAATAGAAACACTTCACTTTGGTGTGTATCATCCTGTTGCGACTTTCAATGATGGCAACATTATAAGGTGCAAGGTATTTAGAAATATGGGAATGAAGATAGTTTCTAACATGGTACAAGCGGTGCTTGCTTTAGACAAGGAAAGTCTTCGGGCTGCAGACAGGGCTGTAAAGAGTCTAGAAATACAAGCAAGAGTAAACAGGAGGAGGAACAAGAGGAAGCTGGAGGAGGAGTTTGCAGAGGATGAAGGTAATCCATCCTATGGACCTGGAATGCACTAAAAAGTTAATCCAATCTTTGTCGCTCGATTCCCAAAACTTTTATTTTCTCATACTAATTACATGTTTTCTAAGGATCTTCCAAACATATTTGTTGCAAACTTTCATCAACTGTTACACAGTACCTTCTGCATAATTTAACAGAGCCTTTTTCCAAAAAACTGTACATTTTTGAATATATAAATAAAAAATTGCAAAAAAATGTTGTGAATTTTCATTACAATTGAAAAAAAAATCATCTTTAATAACTGAACTAAAATTTTGTAAAATCCCTGTGTTAAGTTGTAGCCCATATTCCAATAAATAATCTGTAAAAAGTTCAACTTCCTACCTCAAATACTTTGTGAGGAAAGATGTAATTTATAAGCATTATTTTAACATTGGAGGTATAGGGCGTTCCGGAGCCCCTTAAGACTCAAAATATCTTATAATTGTAACATGGAAAGGGTGCCGAAATTTGTAAAGCTTTTTAAAAAGGCGTAAAACAATGTAGGTACTAGACATATGTTAGATGAATATAAGTAAAACTTTTTGTAAGAACCATTGTATTAAACTCCAGCAAAAAACCAGATGAAACGACCCACAAGTTGCAACCAGAGAAGTATCAAGAAAGGAAAGGACGTAATATGCAAGACACGATTCCTACAAGGCAGAAGCGTCGAGAGAAGGGAAAGGACAGTGAGACCAACAAAGGGCACTTGTAAATCTACTGCTAAAGGGACAGACAAGCAAACACCAGTCTTTCACTGCTCGTAAACCCCGGGACGCCCCGACTCAGCAGAGCGAGCAAAAAACGGCCCAACGAGAAGACCGCTTGGGCAAGCCACCACTGGCAAAAAAAAAAAAAAATGTGTAAAAGTCACACTACTGCTATTAAACAGCACGCTGATGCACGAACCTGAAGAAAATTTCCACAAAGTAAAAATGACATGTCCAAACAATTTATCAAACTGTTACTAAGAGGAGAACTTCAAAGCGACTAGTTATCAATAAATATTCCCATATCCTGCCCAGAGAAGAACCAAGAGTCAAGTAATAAGCAGAGAAAAAGCAGGAAGAACAGAAGTTGAAGATTCGCAAGATTGAGACCAAGAAAGAAGATGGGTGAAGAATACACGACATACCTTCCCAAATCCCTATCCTATTGTAATCTAGTCGTCTGTGAAGTATCACAACGAAAAACGACCGCTTTCAGCGACACATAACGATGACTTTCCACGCATACAAAGCCAGTAAACAACAAGAATCTGCACTCACAGCGCCATTCCATTATGGGACCTCCACAACAGCAACACACCATTGCAAAGCCAACGAGGAACGACGAACGAAGCTGTACATCAAATACTTGCCCACATCCTTCTCAATCAAGTGCATCACCTGCGTGCAAAAACATTCGCCAACCTCATGCTTAAACATTCATAGGATTGTATGAATGTGTGAAATCAAATTAAGTGATGTAATGATTGTGCAAAAGAAATGTGTGAAAAACTAAATAAGTTAAGCACACCAGACAGCTAATAAACTACAAAATAACAGTCACTGACTATGGACTTAAGTAAAAAATAAACTATCGATAAAAATAAGTTAGTTCTGAAATGGACAGTATATAAAGTACAAAAGTAAGGCATAATAAACACTAAAACTATATGCCACTTATTTTCTCCTGATAAAAATAAAAGAATAACTATATTTTACTTATTTTCTCCTTATAAAAACAAAGAATAAAAAATTGTCTTGTTGGATGTTTTCCCTTTTTTTAACATTTGTACCATTTGTCAGGATAATATCTCAATACTTGTGTACGTATATTTCTTTGTCAAAGCAATTCTTGGAAATAATTCTTATTTGTTTGTGTAACAATGTTGAAATGAGTGTCTAGAAACAAAAACATTTTACTTATACATGATATTTAGAAAAGTGTTAGGAATAAATTTTACTTAATTACTACATTTATAAAAATATATATTTCTAAGAAAATCGATGTGAAAGACTCCGCACTTTCGATAACGAATTTCTTAAAGAACAAACTTCACACTTAACTAAAGAAAGAAAATAATTAAAAATAAATAATAATAATAATAGCATAAAAATATTCTTCTCTTGTCAATATAAACATATTTTTGAGAATAATGTGGAAGAATATAAAATATAAATTAGTAATACAAGCTAGTATAGAACCAGAATAACGTGGCTGAACAGTAGGCAACAAAATTTAGATAAAGGAATAATTTTTGACCGACACAGACAACGATTCAATCATTGCCTAACTTCAGTGCAAAAATTAAGTTCGAAGGGTGGTGATATGTAAGGTGTCAGGCAAATCCATCACCTTCCATGAAAACCCTGGCCGGCCTGAGTGGCCGAGCAGTTCTAGGCGCTACAGTCTGGAACCGCGCGACTGCTACAGTCGCAGGTTCGGATCCTGCCTCAGGCATGGATGTGTGTGATGTCCTTAGGTTGGTTAGGTTTAAGTAGTTCTGAGTTCTAGGGGACTGATGACCACAGCAGTTAAGTCCCATAGTACTCAGAGCCATTTGAAAACCCTGACATGATAAGCAAATCCAGCAGTATGTCACACAGCTCCGAATAAATCGTGACATTAAATTAACCAAAGTAATACGAGTAACGAGTGAGCAAATGGAATACCACAGGCTAACACAAGAATGCCTAAATGCATGTCATACCTTCCCACCATGAGACAGAGACGCAGTTCCGAGGGGAGAAACTGGAACAGAAGCCAAAAGAAGAACCGTGTTAAGCTAGAAGGCCCTACGATAAGGGACGTACACCCACGTTGCCAGCCAGCCGCCAGGACCACCCCCCAGCCCATGTTAAAAGGTAGAGCTCTCCAGAAGAACAGTATAGATCTTACGATAACACTAAAAGGGCAACACCAGTTGCAAGTTTTAGCGTGAGACTTTTTCGCGTCTCTGTTACGTTGCAAACGTTAAAAACATTGCCCCACCACAAAAAGTATAACCGTTCTCATTGGATAGACAGAATTTTTGTAGGCGGAGCTTAAGGTTAACACTGACACCCTGATTGGTCAGATGAAAACACAGCCGGATAGTTTTTTTTAAACCAACTTTGGTAAATTGAAGTAAGGAGAAGTTAGGAGAGAGTTGCTTCTGAGACGGCGAGCTGTATGGAGCTGCGCTGCCCGCCGCCCCCTGACATTGCCTAACCAACAACAAGGTAATGAACGTACGTGATGCCGCATCACAGTGCATAAAGCTTCACTCAGAACTGCAGAAGTCTCATCTGTTACACCCCCTTTTCGCGTAATACTAGTGTCGATCGTCAACTAAAGCTCATGGTATTCACATTTGCTACGTAAGTTAAAATCCGATACGCGATGATTTTTCTGTTGTATAATTATTGGGAAGCCACATCAGCCACTGTAATTTACAACAAGTTGGATAAGTAATTAAAGATAATTGAGGGTCACTGTAGACCAGTTTAAAAGTTTCCTCTTTTGTGAAACCTAATTTAAACCTAGATTATAGATGAGATATGGCATAGGTCATCCTTCGATCCACTGTAGAACTTGGAAACCCACTCAGGGAATATTCGTTCACATTTTTGTTGAATGCAGTTGGTTTTTATCATCCTGTATTAAAATATTTCCTTTTATCAATAGTGCAATTTATAAACAATGTTTTGTGAGTAGAATAAAATTTCCAATGGAAAAACTTAACTGCTTTTTCGACATTATTTTACCAGCTAACTAAAAATAGGAAAGCCTTGAACCCCATCCACTAAATTTAGTTAGTATTAAGATTCCAGCTAACTAAAAATATGAAAGCCTTGAACCCCTTCTACTAAATTTAGTTAGTATTAAGATTCTTTTTCAGGGAGTGCAGTGGAGCTGACGCTTAAATCCTTAAGTATTTGGTTATATCATCGCTAGTCTCACTGAACTCTTCTGAATTCTACATGTCATGTGTGGTCTGGCGCCTCCTTCCCAGCAACAGGTCCCAGGTTCAAGCTAGTCAATTCCCTAAAAAACACGCTCAGAGCGTCGTTGAGCGAAAGTGGTAGGTTGACACGACTTAGAAACAGACAGCACGCAGAATGTTAGACCATGTCATTTTTGACTGTAAATTCATGTGGGAAACTTTCTCAAATATGTATAGGACACACACACTTAATCACTTTATGGAGATCGTATGCAGCAAATGTTTGTTACCACTTCCTTTGAGATTTTCTATGAGTATTACCTATAATATTTGCTACAAAAACTCCAGTAGTGATGGGAACATCTGAAGTAACAAGAGAAATGGAAAGAAAGTAACATAATTTCTGTGCATATGAAGTATCCAGTAGTAGTAGCAGTGTGAAAATGTAAGTACAAAGCATTATATGCAAACACATTATAAATGTTACAGTGTATATGAAATAATACTTTTGTTCTCCTAATTGGTTAATGATTAAACAATTCTTGCAAGGAATAGCCAGAAATTATGTATCTGCATTTCTAATTTTTTAAATTGTTTATGTAGAGGATTAATAACGAAAACACAAGTCTCAGTCAAATCATTAACCGGGAATGAAATGTGTAACAGGGACTTTGTATTGAGACAACAGTTTGAGCTAGCAGATGCAAAAATATATGTTAAACAACACTAACTGATTTTGTGAAACTATTTATTTTGCAGTTTGTAAATTTTGGCAGAAAGAAGAACATTTTGTGCCAAATTGGGACTTAAGACCCGGATCTCTTGACAGATGTGCCTCCACTTTGCTACCCAGCTGACTCAGGATTTTCCAAAATGTATTTTACTAAAGCACTGTGGCAAAGAGCTCATTGTATAAAACCTAGCTTGAGTTGGCAATTCCTGAAGGTACCTTAAGAACTTCTGCAGGGTGCAGATGTATTTAGAGAGACACATGAAAATGTTGAAGTTATAGCGTAGACTGTGAGTCAGCCAGGTAATGTGGTGGAAGTGCACTGGTTGTGAAAACCAGAGTTGTACATCCATACTCCACAGACTAATGTTAAGTGCATGGCCATGTGTACATCCCATTGTACCACTTAGTGTTAATTTTCCCATTCCTTTCCTGTGGAGCAAGGGTAGAATATCTATTTAAATGCCTGTGTGTGTGACTCATTGATATTGTAGTCATATGACATTAAGATTTTTTCTTTTTGGGACGTGCACAACTTTCATTTCAGAACTTTTAAGAAAAAAAATCTTAATACTGCTTTATATCTTTTTTAAGAACTGACTGAATATTTATATGTTTATTTCAGACTATATTTCATTCTAGATAACTGCAACGTCTGTGATAAGTTTGAGGTTACTATTAATACTGTCTTTAAGATCATTAATATAAAACATAAATAGCAAGTGACCCAACACACTTCCCTGAGGTACACCAGAAGTTACTTCTCTACCGTCAATGACTCTTTATCCAGGATAACTTGCTCTGTCCTCCCTATCAAGAAATCCTCAACTCGACTACAATTTTCACTTCATACCCCATAAAATTTATGAAGTAAGCATAGGTATGGAACCGATACGAAAGCTATTTCGACAATGAGAAATACTGCATCTGTCTGACTACATTGATATGTTCTGTTCCCAGTTGAGCCTAAAATTGTAACCTCTTTCTAGTGTTCCAAAGCAACAAAGACTCTGCATGGAAACATTTTAGGCCTTCTAATGACAAACAGGCCTGAACTTATTGATAGTGTTGATGTAGAGACAGGTATTCATATGATATCATAGCAAATGTAGTTACTAAAGTTAACAAGTGTGTCAAAAAGGCTAGGAGCAGATAAGCAGTTGTTAACATCCCACTTGCACTATGAAAGGATGTCATTTAGTTATGGCAGTAAGGGCATAGAATTATGAGAAAAGTTCATACGGAGAAGTACCTGCTGAGTAAGTGGGTTAAGGACGGAAAAGACCCACTGTAGTTTAACAACAACAAACCTGTTGCATTGCGGTTCTAAAATAATTTAAATGGTATCCAGAAAAACCTCTTAAGCGGTTCATGTGTTCATAAATTTCCACCATCATACCTTCATGAAGGATCTTGCCAGGCACAAGGGAAAATTCTGGCCCTATGTAAAATTGCAAAGTGGGTCAAAGGCTTATATTCGGTCACTCATAGACCAATCTGGTGTGTCAATAGAAGGCAGCAAAAGGACAACTGAAGTTTTAAATTTTGTGTTTGAAAAATCATTCATGCAGAAGGATTGTACAAACATACCATAATTTGACCATTGCAGATTCGGTATCTGGGATAGAGTTTGACATGATCCGTGACTGCAGACTGTTCAGAAAGGTATGAGCATGTGGTATAGGTTCCCAGATATGTAAGTGACTGGAAGACTTCTTAAGTAACAGAATCCAGTATGTTGTCCTCAGTGGCGAATATTCATCAGATATAATGGCATTGTCTGGAATACCCCAAGGAAGAGTGATTGGGCGGCTATTCCATATATACATAAATGATATGACAAATATGGTAGACAGCAGTCTGCAGCTGTTTGCTGATGATGCTGTGGTATACAGGAAGGTGTCATTGTTGCTTGACTGTTGGAGGTTACAAAATGATTTTTGACATAATTTGTAGTTGGTGTGATGAGTGGCAGCAAGCTCTAAATGTAGAACGTAAGATATTGCAGATGAGCAGGAAAAACTGTTGTATAACATAACAGTACAGCATTAATAAGTGTGCTGGTTGGAGCAGTCACGTCGATTAAATATCTAAGTATAACATCAGAAAGCAATATGAAATGGAATGAGCCTTTAAAGATTGTAGTAGGGAAGGTGAATGGTAGACTTTGATTTATTGGGAGAGTTGTAGGAATATGTGATTTGTCTGTCAAGGAAACTGCATAGAAAACACTACTTAGACCCATTTGTGAGTGTATGGGATCCCCACCAGGATGGAAGGAAGATATTGAGGCAATTCAGATCTGAGCTGCCTGATTTGTTACTATTAGGTTTGATTATAATGTGAATGTGACAGCTATGCTTTGTGAACTTAGATGGGAAATGCTGGAGCAATGTCTGTGCTATTTTCATGGAGGAATATTGAGAAAATTTAGAGAACTGGCGTTTGAAGCTCTGGCGTACACTGTAAGAACCACAAATATAAATTAAGGCTTCTACAGAGGCATACAGTAATTTTTCTCTCGCTCAGTTTGTGAGTGGAACAGGAAAGGAAATGGCTAGCAATGGTACAGGGTAACCTCTACCAAGCACTGTACAGCGTTGTGCAGAGTATGTTTATAGATGTACAACATTTCATGAGGATTTTATCAGTATGGGTGAGGGTAATTTTCTCCTTATACCTTTATTCTTATGTTGTACTTGGCTATTAACTTATGCTAACAAAACTGTGTACAAGCAAATTTGGTATTTTGTTCAAGCATATTGTATATGAAAAGCAAGTAAGAGGATTTCAGTACAAACCTGGTGGATCAAGGTGATATTAAAATCAGTTTCTTAATGTCTAATGCATTTTAATGCTTTCCACATTATGTGGAATCTGGAGATTTGGGAGATCTGATATGTTAATTCAGCCATTATTACAAATGTGAGAGTATTCATTATAGAATCCTATACTGAAACTGTGACAAGTAAAGACTGATGGTACTGCAGTTAATGTTTTCCCATACAGCTGGATTGTTGATTACTAAAGCTTCTCCCAGAGAGCGTACTACTTGCCTTCATCAAACCTCTTTCAATGTGTCACCTAGCCTAGAATTTAAGTTTTGAAACAGTGTAAATTTTCATATGTATACCCAAAAAATAATTATGTTCAGCCCAGGGTAATATATTTCACACAAGTTCACAGTTTATTGTGTTAAAATTACCATATTTTACATCTGCTCAGCATTAAAGGGAAATAGAATAAACTTGAAACATTGTGCTGGGTTGCCATAAGCCATAAAATGGATGGTATATATGCAGCTATGCAGTTGATGTCAAAAGAATTTGCCTTTCCTCGTAATTTCATTCAACTATTGGAGCATCTGTGATGTCTGTTCTTTAAGGCATGCATGTCTGAAGGAATGTACATTGCAGAATGAAATAAGTAATTTTTTTTTCGATGTGTAAGTGTCATGGCTACGTAAGTTTATCTTCTACAACTGAGCACACACAGTAAATTTTCTCACACTTCACACCTTTTAACTTAATTTAATGTTTAACTCGTGAAACTGATTTTTACCATTTTTAGGTAACACTGATGTGTATCCAGTACGTGAAGGGCAGTTTTCAGATTTTTGTTTGTGAAAATTGGACACCACTGCCACCAGCAAGTAAAATGAATCTCTGACCCTGATGAACCCATAATGTACAATGAATTTCAATCTGTTCTGATGTTTGAAAATTTTTAGTGTTTCATGGGTTGACTTCGCAATTCCTCTCTGAACAAATGCGCTAACAAAACATTCAGCTAAAGTACAGGAACATCCCAAGAAAAGTGATTCTTCTTGAACATTCATAATTGTAGTTTATTACGGTAGTTCTGACATTTCCTTTGTTTGTGGTTAACATTTATTGGTCTTTTGGATAAAACACTATATCGATTGTTGCGTCTGAAGACTTGTCAGCTTTAACATTTATTTCTCATTTGTGTAGACTTTATGCTAATTAAAAGAAATGTGATATATAATGAATATTGAAGGTACATTTAATATTTTGCCTTGATCATTGTATGTATGGGAAAAACATAGTATAGGGTTTATGGAACAAAATTCCTCTTTAGTCTGTGGTGTTTGGTGGCAGTGTTAGAACAGAACAATAAAATTTTGTGAACATTGCAATAAATGTGATTTTTAAACACTACTGGCCATTAAAATTGCTACACCACGAAGATGACGTGCTACACACGCAAAATTTAACCGACAGGAAGAAGATGCTGTGATATGCAAAGACTAGCTTTTCAGAGCATTCACACAAGGTTGGCGCCGGTGGTGACACCTACAACATGCTGACATGAGGAAAGTTTCCAACCGATTTCTCATAGACAAACATCAGTTAATGGGCGTTGCCTGGTGAAACGTGGTTGTGATGCCCCGTGTAAGGAGGAGAAATGTGTACCATCACATTTCCGACTTTGATAAAGGTCGGATTGTAGCCTATCGCAGTTGCGGTTTGTCATGTCGCGACATTGCTGCTTGCATTGGTCGAGATCCAATGACTGTTAACAGAATATGGAATCGCTGGGTTCAGGAGGATAATACGGAACGCTGTGCTGGGTCCCAACGGCCTCGTATCACTAGCAGCCGAGATGACATGCATCTTACCCGCATGGCTGTAACAGATCGTGCAGCCACGTCTCGATCCCTGAGTCAACAGATAGGGATGTTTGCAAGGCAACAGCCATCTGCATGAATAGTTCGATGACGTCTACAGCAACATAGACTATCAGCTCGGAGACCACGGCTGCGGTTACCCTTGATGCTGCATCACAGACAGGAGTGCCTGTGATGGTATATTCAACAACGAACCTGGGTGCACGAATGGCGCCGGCCAGAGTGGCCGAGCGGTTCTGGCGCTACAGTCTGGATCCGTGCGACCGCTACGGTCGCAGGTTCGAATCCTGCCTCGGGTATGGATGTGTGTGATGTCATTAGGTTAGTTAGGTTTCATTAGTTCTAAGTTCTAGGGGACTGATGTCCTCAGAAGTTAAGTCCCATAGTGCTCAGAGCCATTTGAACCATTTTGCACGAATGGCAAAACGTCAGTTTTTCAGATGAATCCAGGTTCTGTTTACAGCATCATGATGGTCGCATCAGTGTTTGACAACATCGCGGTGAACACCCATTGGAAGCATGAATTCGTCATTGCCATACTGGCGTATCACCCTGCGTGATGGTATGGGGTGCCATTGGTTACACGTCTCGGTCACCTCTTGTTCGCATTGACGGCACTTTGAACAGTAGACGTTACATTTCAGAAGTGTTACGTCCCGTGGCTCTGCCCTTCATTCGATCCCTGCGAAACCCTACATTTCAGCAGGATAATGTACGATTGCATGTTGCAGGTCCTGTACGGGGCTTTCTGGATACAGAAAATGTTCGACTGCTGCCGTGGCCAGCACATTCTCCAGATCTCTCACTAATTCAAAAACGTCTGGTCAATGGTGGTCGAGCAACTGGCTTGTCACAATATGCCAGTCACTACTCTTGATGAACTATGGTATCGTGTTGAAGCTGCATAGGCAGCTGTACCTGTACACGCCATCCAAGCTCTGTTTGACTCAATGCCCAGGCATATAAAGTCCGTTATTACGACCAGAGGTGGTTGTTCTGGGTACTGATTTCTGACGATCTATGCACCCAAATTGCGTGAAAATGTAATCTTATATCAGTCATAGTATAATATATTTGCCCAATGAATACCTGTTTATCATCTGCGTTTCTTCTTGGTGTAGCAATTTTAATGTCCGGTAGTGTATTTGGATGCTGTTTATGTAAATTGGCAACTGTAAGTGTGTGCTTTATGGAATTAATGTAGCTGAATTTTATAAAGTTTCCTCAATACTGTGATGTTTACTGACTGAATCATGTTAGCACAAGAAAATATAACCACTCTTACTAACATGTTTACTGATATGAAAAGAAATCAGATAGTTAAAAAGATTCATAAACACTTTTGATATCCTGTGTAACTGTCCTCTGAGCAAGATAAAACTACTGTCTCTACCTTGCAGTTGAGCTTTTTGACTGGCATATTTCATATAGTTGTACTGGTACAGGTGAGTCCATAATCTTTGTGCAGATACTATGTAAAGAGTTTCGTTAACTTCATTGTCTTCCTACTTAACTTCAATTGAATGTAGTTAAAGGACCATGTGGAAACATACCTGTAGCAAGATGGAAATAATTCACAGAAAGCTGTATATGCCTTGTGGGAATAGTTGTGTAGCCAATCTTGGTACATAGGTGGTAATATCAGTTTAGTTTTATTTACAGCTTGTGCGATGTGGTGCGGTGATTTTGGCAAGGACCAACGAATGCTGGGGATTATTCTCTATTTTGTTTCTTGTAATTACTTTTTCTAAACGTTCGCTTTACAAGGGTAATTAATTTACTTAGTGGACAAGGACCTGTAAACCATAGAGCAGGAACAGCACTAATTATTTGCTTCACAGTTGGTCATCGCCACCATCAACAGACCATGCCACTTAAACCGTAAGTAAAATTTCACCGTGTTCACGTATTCTGTACCTCAAGGACCCACCACTTACAAATCCTGACTAAATATTCGTGTAATCATCATCTGGGGCGACAACACAGACTAACCCCCTTATAGAAGTGGTGTCAGCATGGGGATAATTGTGGACAATCTACAGTCCTGAAGAGGCGCAGTACAACATGAACTTCGAGTAGTAGCATCGTGATCATCTTCCGACTACGCGGGGCATCCATCCCTGGAATTCAGGTTGGTCTACTCCTGTTTGGCTAGAACACGAAAGGCAGTGATGAATTTTTATTTTGCATTTGAGTGACTCATTGGCGTTAAATTAGAGGAAATATTGCAATCCAGTCAAGAGTAACGTTGTCGATCTACAAACTGTTGTTAATGAACTACAAGAAGAGATTCGGCTGTTAAAGGCAGAAAGAAGCGATCGTAACGTTCCGAGAGACTTGTCAAACGATAGTTCATGCAGTACAAGTACAACTACAATAAATAATTTTTCATTATTCTCATTAGTACCAGTGTTTAGCGGGAAACACGAAGATGATGTGAAAGTGTTTTTTCGTAAACTTGAAGGTGCCGCCCTGTTAGGATCATGGACAGATTCCGATAAGATAGTGGTTGCCAAATTAAAAATTCAGGAAGCAGCACAAGATTTCATTAGCGCGGAGCCTACTTGCGTGAAAATAGAATATTACAATGAGTTTAGAACGATTGTTGTTCAGAGATTTAAACGTAAAAACGCGATCAGATTTTACAGAGAGCAGCTTCACAGTTTGCGAATGCGACGAGACGAATCTATCGAGCAGTTTGCAGACAGAATTTGAAACATCAACGCTCAAACGTACGAGTTAGTAGAAAACGAAAATGAAAATCGAATTCAGTTGTTCGAAGCCGACCAGAGAGCTTTGGACACATTGGTTCATGGGTTGCACGGAGAGGAAGTAAACAAAGCTGTTAGATTGGCGTGATGTAAAACGTTTCAGGAAGCAGTAGAATCAGCTGTCGGTTTCGTCGGAGCACTAATACGATCGAATGAGATGCAGAAACAAGAGCGTAGAGTTTTCAACACAACAGTACAATGCTACAGATGCAATAATCTGGGTCAGAAGCGTGAGGATTATAAAGAGAACTGAATCCGCTTTTATTGCGGGAAGCAGTGTCATGTTTCGAGAGAGTGTCGCAACAAGAAGAAAGGTAATGCGAACAACAGACAATCTGCCAGATCTTTAAGGGGGGTAGGACGTGAAACGGGCCGACTTGCAGCAGGAAAGGCCTCTCAGGACATTTTAATTTCCAGTGTCTATACTTTTACAAATAAATTCATAAAACTTTGTCAACATGATCAGAAAGGTTTCAGGATTCACACTCAATTCAGTGGAAGTTCGAAAACATAACGAAATAATTGTTTTTACGTGTCAAACTTCATCATCTTTTTCACTTGGTAATGGCAGCATTTGTTGCTATAGTACACTTTTTTTCGTAAGTTAGAGAGATTCTTCGATGAATTTTGCACAGCATACATACCATACTTACAGGTGTACGAAACTCTAGAATTTATTTAACTTATGAAAAAACAAATGGGCTGTTATATTTTAAACTTCATGTTTAGAAGAAACACAAATTTTATAGTTAATTACCTCAATTTTTACCACAGTTTTTAATAGATTTTGAAAATCCTAGAGTTTCATACACCTTTAAGTATGGTTTGTATGCTGTGCAAATTTCATCGAAGAATCTCTCTTACTTATGAAGAAAAGTGTACCTATAGCAACAAATGCAGTCATTAGGAAGTGAAAAAAACGATGAAATTTCAAATGTAAAAAAATACTTCGTTATGTTCTCGAACTCCACTGCTATGAGTGTGAATTCTAAATCCTTCCTGGTCATGCTGACAAAGTTTTATGAATTTATTTGTAAAAGTATAGACAGTGGAAATTAAAATGTCCTGTGGTGCCTCTCCTGCTCCAAGTCGGTCCGTTTGACGTCCTACCCCACTTAAACGAGTATGGGGACGTACGGGCCACCACTCCATCTGCCCCTTGCCAGAGACAGTGATTGCTGTTAGTTCCAGCGAAAATCAAACCGAAAATGACTTCGTGATAGGTGCTGTATATCATGGGAAAAACATCAAGCTACTTATTGACACAAGAGCACAGATCTCATTAATGTGGTGTTGCTTAGATAAACGGGATAAATTAAAACCGCCGCTATTAAATGTGCGAGGGGTAACGGAGGAAAGCTAAGTAACTATGGAGAAGTTGATGTATAATTAATTCTTAGCCAAGGCCAAGATAAAGGTGAAAATAAAGATAAATACACAGCAAGGGTGCAAGTAGTTTCAAATAACGAAACGCGTTCGACAGTGTACTTGGATTTGATTTCTTGTCCGTTAACGAGGCAGAGATATTTGTCGCAGAAAGAAAGATCAGACTAGGCTGTAGTAACTACAACCTAGGAAATCGTTCTTCGGATCGTACTCAAACGAGCAGCAGTACTGACGTCGTGGGAATGGACCGCCCAAACGATGGATCAGTTCAAACTGTCAGAGTCGATGTTCAAATTGATCAGCCTCAGCAAATTCCCAAGGGAGCAGGAAAGACAATCTACGTTGAAGTTAAGTCACCCCGATTGCAAGGAAGGAACTTTGTTATTAATTGAGCGATCTGAGAAAAGTGAGTTATTGGATACAATGCATTGTTATGTTGTTAGAAGTGCAGGTGTCACTATAATGGCGAGATAGAATGTCGCAAAAGTCCCGGTTGCGATAACGAATATGAGCAATGAGGATGTTGTTTTGCCACAAGGAACGAAAGTTGCTGAAGTGTCGAGTGTAAGTAAAAATGTCGTAAGACAGATTCCAGATGAGGTAACAAATGCTGCAGTTATAAACACAGATTTTTGTAACAGTACTGCAAAACTGCAACGAGGAGACGATGTTAATAATGAACTGAAGCGCATGATTTGGGAAAATATAGAGCATTTGACAGCAGATGAACAGAGGATTTTAGCGCCTGTTTGTTGGAGTATGCAGATTTATTCCGACAACGTGCAAATTTACCTGTCACTCATTTAGTTCAGCATCGTATTCATATAGGGAATGCTGCCACAATCACATTGAAACCTTACCGAATATCATTTAGTCAAAGGGAGTTGGTAGGAGACAAGGTTAAAGAATAATTAGAAGCTGGAATTATAAAACCAAGAGAACCTTCAGACTCACTGTGGTGTTCCCCTGTTGTAATTGTAAAGAAGAAATCAATTTCAGGAGAACCACAGTTCCGTTTTTGTGTTGATTACTGATCTTTGAATGCTGTGACTACACCCGATATTTACTCCTTACCAAATTTAATGGAAACCTTGGATTACTTGGCAGATGTCGAATTTTTTCAGTATGTGATTTGACAAGTGGTTATCACCAGTTAACAGTGCATCCAGATGATAAATAAAAAACTTCATTTGTAACAGCAACAGGAGTATGCAAGTAGCTTTATGTGCCATTTGGACTCCATAATGCTCCAGCTACCTTTCAACGCCTGATGGATTCAGTTTTACGAGGGCTCACCCCAACACAAGCACTTGTTTACTTTGATGATGTAATAATTTTTGGTGAAAACGTGAAGCAGCACACTGAGATACTACAAACTGTTTTCGAGTGTATAAGTAGTGCAAACCTCTCTTTATCAATAGATAAATGTCATTTTGCACAAAGTTAAGTTAACTACCTTGGTCATGTTTTAACCAGTGAAGGTGCTCCACCTGATCCAAAATTAATTGAAGATGTAAAGAATTTTCATAAACCACAGAATTTGAAAGAACTACAATCATTCTTGTGATTACCAAACATCTAAAGATGATTCATAGCCGGTTATGCGAATATAGCACGTCCAATGACGCAGCTACTGAAGAAAGGAGCCACATTTAATTGGTCAACATAATGCAAAAAGGCTATGGAAAACTTAAAACTGCTGTAACTGCGGCCCCAGTGTTAACCTCTCTGGATTTCAGTAAACCTTTTATTCTTTCAACCAATGTATCCAGCTTTGCCATAGATGCAATCTTGTCTCAAGAAGTTGATGGTCATGAACATCCAATCTCATTTGCTTCCAGACAATTAAGCAAAGCAGAATCTAATTATACTACTACTGAGAAGGAGCTTTGTGCTTTGGTTTCTGGTATAACACATAACAGATGTTTCTTAACAGGAAGAGAATTTACAGTTGTTACAGATCATGCCGCACTTAAATGGTTATTGAACTTAAAGGATCCAATGTCCAGATTAACAAGATGGCCATTAAGACTGAGTGAGTACCAGTTTAAGGTTATCCACCGACCTGGTAAACAACATGTGAATGCCGATACAATGAGTCGAAAAGTCAATGTTTGTGTTACAATAAGTCGAGAAGAAGAGTTAAAGGCAGCTCAAGAAGAAGATCCACAATGCAAATTATGGAAAAATGATCAACATTTTGTCGAACTAGATGGATTACTGTACAAAATCACTAGTAAAGGAAACTGCCTAGCTATTCCAGAAAGCATGAAAGAGCAGATCATGAGAGAACAACACGATTCTTTATTGTCAGGACATTGCAGTAAAAGAGCAACAAACATTAAAATAGCTAAAATGTTTTGGTGGCCAAGTTGCAAAGCTTAGATTAGATTAGATTAGTACTTGTTCCATAGATCATGAATACAACACTTCGTGATGATGTTGAATGTGTCAGGTTAATAAAAGGTGTCTATACAAAATATTACATTAGACAAAATATTACATGACACTCAATATTTTTTTGTGGGGGTTGGGAAATTACCCACTTACTATCTCCAAAAATTCATCTAATGAGTAGAAAGAGTTGCCATTAAGAAATTCTATTAATTTCCTTTTAAATGCTATATGGCTATCTGTCACACTTTTGATGCTATTAGGTAAATGACCAAAGACATTTGTGGCAGCATAATTTACCCCCTTCTGAGCCAAAGTTAGATTTAACCTTGAGTAGTGAAGATCATCCTTTCTCCTAGTGTTGGAGCCATGTACACTGCTATTACCTTTGAATTCGTTTGGATTGTTAATAACAAATTTCATAAGTGAATATACACTCCTGGAAATTGAAATAAGAACACCGTGAATTCATTGTCCCAGGAAGGGGAAACTTTATTGACACATTCCTGGGGTCAGATACATCACATGATCACACTGACAGAACCACAGGCACATAGACACAGGCAACAGAGCATGCACAATGTCGGCACTAGTACAGTGTATATCCACCTTTCGCAGCAATGCAGGCTGCTATTCTCCCATGGAGACGATCGTAGAGATGCTGGATGTAGTCCTGTGGAACGGCTTGCCATGCCATTTCCACCTGGCGCCTCAGTTGGACCAGCGTTCGTGCTGGACGTGCAGACCGCGTGAGACGACGCTTCATCCAGTCCCAAACATGCTCAATGGGGGACAGATCCGGAGATCTTGCTGGCCAGGGTAGTTGACTTACACCTTCTAGAGCACGTTGGGTGGCACGGGATACATGCGGACGTGCATTGTCCTGTTGGAACAGCAAGTTCGCTTGCCGGTCTAGGAATGGTAGAACGATGGGTTCGATGACGGTTTGGATGTACCGTGCACTATTCAGTGTCCCCTCGACGATCACCAGTGGTGTACGGCCACTGTAGGAGATCGCTCCCCACACCATGATGCCGGGTGTTGGCCCTGTGTGCCTCGGTCATATGCAGTCCTGATTATGGCGCTCACCTGCACGGCGCCAAACACGCATACGACCATCATTGGCACCAAGGCAGAAGCGACTCTCATCGCTGAAGACGACACGTCTCCATTCGTTCCTCCATTCACGCCTGTCGCGACACCACTGGAGGCGGGCTGCACGATGTTGGGGCGTGAGCGGAAGACGGCCTAACGGTGTGCGGGACCGTAGCCCAGCTTCATGGAGACGGTTGCGAATGGTCCTCGCCGATACCCCAGGAGCAACAGTGTCCCTAATTTGCTGGGAAGTGGCGGTGCGGTCCCTTACGGCACTGCGTAGGATCCTACGGTCTTGGCGTGCATCCGTGCGTCGCTGCGGTCCGGTCCCAGGTCGACGGGCACGTGCACCTTCCGCCGACCACTGGCGACAACATCGATGTACTGTGGAGACCTCACGCCCCACGAGTTGAGCAATTCGGCGGTACGTCCACCCGGCCTCCCGCAATCCCACTATACGCCCTCGCTCAACGTCCGTCAACTGCACATACGGTTCACGTCCACGCTGTCGCGGCATGCTACCAGTGTTAAAGACTGCGATGGAGCTCCGTATGCCACGGCAAACTGGCTGACACTGACGGCGGCGGTGCACAAATGCTGCGCAGCTAGCGCCATTCGACGGCCAACACCGCGGTTCCTGGTGTGTCCGCTGTGCCGTGCGTGTGATCATTGCTTGTACAGCCCTCTCGCAGTGTCCGGAGCAAGTATGGTGGGTCTGACACACCGGTGTCAATGTGTTCTTTTTTCCATTTCCAGGAGTGTATATATTGTGAGGCTACAGTGAAGATTTCTAGCTCTTTAAATAAGTGTCTGCAGGATGATCTTGGATGAACTCCTGCAATTATTCCGATTACACGCTTTAGTGCAATGAACACTCTTTTACTCAATGATGAGTTACCCCAGAATATGATGCCATTCGAAAGCAGAGAATGAAAATAGGCATGGTAAGCTAATTTACTCAGATGTATATCGCCAAAATTTGCAATGACCCTTAATTGCATAAGTAGCTGAACTCAAACGTTTTAGCAGATCCTCAGTGTGTTTTTTCCAGTTCAACCCCTCATCAACGCATACACCTAGAAATTTTGAATATTCTACCTTAGCTACCGATTTCTGATCGAAGTCTATATTTATTAATGGGGTCATTCTATTTACTGTGTGGAACTGTATATACTGTGTTTTGTCAAACTTTAATGAGAGCTCATTTGCAGAGAACCACTTAAAGATTTTCTGAAAAATATCATTTAAAATTTCACCAGTTAATTCTTGTCTGTCGGGTGTGATAGCTATACTTTGTACCAGCTTTGCATCTTCATGAATATAGAATGGCAAGTCATTAATATATATTAAGAACAGCAGAGAACCCAAGACCAAACCTTGCGGCACCCCACGTTTTCGAGTTTGTTTCACAGTCTCATTCCTGTAACAGACGGAACACTGTAGGAAAAAGTAGTGCGCCATTGCAAGAACTGCCAGAAACAAGTGAACCATTTGAACGAATAGGACTAGATGTCATAGTACCGTTGCCTAAGACTAAAGATTGAAACAAATACATATTGACAATATTATATCATTTCTCTAGATACCTTCTCATGATACCAATACCTGATCAGAGAGCTGAGACTATAGTTAAAGCTTTTGTAAAAGAATGGATTCTTAAGTTCAGATCACCATTAAGTATAATTAGTGATCAAGGAACGAATTTTATGAGTGAATTACTTAAACAGACTCTTAAGCTCATACAAATAACTCAGTTAAGGACTACACCCGCACACCCTGAAGGAAGTGGAAGAGTCGGGCGAGTCAACAGAACAATTATTAAAATGGTTAGCCATTATGTGAGCAGCAAACACGACAATTGGGATATCTGTTTACCGCACTTGGTAAGTTGTTATAATGCCAAAATGCACAGCTCAACTGGCCTAAGTCCATATGAGATCGTCTATGGAAGAAGAATGCATTCACCCTTGGACTTTGCACGATCGACTGTCGGAATCAGCAATGAACACGTAAGGGATCTAGCACGCAAGCTAAAGGAAGCATGGAGGGGAGAGAAACAGTGGAATCATCAATCCTTTCTTCAGAAAGCAAGACAACTCGACCGCCAAGCAGCAATGCGACAGTATTGAGTTGGAGATCTGAGCAATGTGGTGTTAGGGAACAGTCAAGTCAAAAAGTTTAAGAAGTTCTGGAAAGGACCATATCCAATCTTGGAGGTATTGTCGCCAGTCGCTCTTAAGCTCCAACTGCCGTTTCGTTCGATTGTTGTTCATGTCAATTGTGTAGAGCCATTTCTGAGTAGATTTCCTGTAGTATCACAAGAAGACCAGGACCGACCGAGCGGCAGGCCTGCTGTTCTCAAACCCAGGTCGCAGTCCTGACTTCGATGCCGAGGCATCGTCACATTCCAAGCGATCCTGTTCCAGCCACCCCTACAATCTGCATAAACCTGTGTAGTGTGTGAGAGAGCAATGCGTGTGTTTATTTCAGCCATGTCCTTATTTGAGTATGTTGTGAAAATTTAGTATTGAAGCTATTACACGAGTGCACAAGTGAAACTAAACCTTTATTCCACAGGTTACCCCAAGAAACTCATTTATTTTATGTTCATTGTTAACTGTAGTATTGAGAACTAATTAACCATGTTCATTTTTATTCTAATGCTTGCTGTGATAGCATATTCTACTAATGCTGTAGTAATAGTACCATAGAGTACAGGTGTTTTATTTGAATCTCGATCAGTCGTGGTAATTTCAACAAGTAATACAAAACTTGCCCTCAAGTACAATCTGAGTGAAATCCAGCAACTGTTCAATTCTGTAAAGAAGCAAATTCACTTAATTCGGTCTTTTAAGGGCAATGATACAATTTTGGAAATGGATACATCTTGGTATAATAACTGGATCACAGCCAAAATGCAGGTAGAGTCTACATTTGCTAATTATGAACAAGAGATTTACTGTTTTTTAAAGCTTTAGCCACATAAAACTTTAATTACGGATAAACAAGCCTGGTTTGATTTTGGAGGGAGTATCCTTCATACTGTATTTGGTACTTTAACTAGTCGAGGTCTACTGGAAGACAAAGGCGAAATATTAGCTCTTGAACAACAGTCCAGTACAGATTCAAGTAACCTCTCTAATGAAATTATCATATTAAAGAATATGCAAAGAACCATTACTAACTACACAGGTTTCATTGAACAGACTGTAAAGCAATTTATCTCACATTTCCACGTACTTCGTAATGAAACGAGCACAAATATCCAAGTACTATTCCAAGGATTAAATGCTATGACTTAGATTTAAACATTCTTTTGTTAAGGATTACTCATAGTTTATAAAATGCTAGAATTGATGCCCTTAATTTAAGAACAGCCTTAGAAAGTAGTTCAAATGACTGTCTGAGCAGCATACTACTACATCCAGAACAATTTTTACAGATCCTACTATCAATGGAACGAAAGCTAGATGCAGCATATACCATGATTTACCCTGTTAACTCTTTCAATTTACATGCTTACTATAAGTTAACCACCACACACTCCTTAATGATTGAAATGCATTAACTGTTATTGTTTTTATTCCCATTGCTAGATCGAAGCATAATTTTGAAATGTATAAGATTTATGCTTACCCTGTGAAATGGAGACAGGCAGGTATAATTGTAAAGTATGTACTGAATGATTATCTACTGATAAGCAAGGATTGAAGGTATATTGTGTCCCTAAATGAAAATGATTTTCGTATGTGTAAAGGTAGTCATAAGTTAATTTGAATCTGCAGTGTTCTTAGACAGTTGAGTGTACAGCTGTGATAAAGAATTATTTATGAATCATTAATTTCCTAAACGATGTTCTGAAGGTATGATTTTCTCATTTAACTCCACCCTTGATGTCACATTTACATGTAAAAACTATGATACACCTTAGCAACAGGCAGATTCCATATTCCCAGATTTCCAGAAAGTGTTTCACATGGTGCCCCACTGCAGACTGTTACTAAAGGTCTGAGCATACAGAATGCGTTCCTAGATATGTGAATGGGTCGATGATTTTTCAAATATTACAACCCGGTACATTGTCCTGCTTGGCGAGTGTTCATCAGAGACAAAAGCATATCCAGGAGTGCCCCAGTGAAGTGTTATAGGATTGCTCTTATTTTCTCTACTCGTAAATGATCTGATGGATGTAGTGAGCACCAATTTTTTACTGTTTACTGCTGATGCAGTAGTACATGGGAAAGTATGGTCGGTGAGTGAATGTAGAAGAATTCATGATAGCTTAGACAGAGTTTCTATTTGGTTTGATGAATGACAGCTTGCTCTAGATGTATAACGATAGAAGTAAATGCAAATCAGTAGAAAAACAATTATGTGTTGTTTGAATAAAGTATTAGTGGTGTGACACTTGACACAGTCACATAGGTTAAATGTCTAGGCATAACACTGCAAAGTTTTCTATTAAATTGAGTATTTATGTAGCTGCTTAAAGACAGGAACTGGAGATATGCCTACAATGCTTGTGACATTAATAAAAATGAAACATATTCGTTGATAAAGTCATTACCTAGTTTGAAAACTGTTTTTCTCTTAAATTAACGCAGATTAAATAGAAGTCTGTAACCAGACCATGGATTGCTCAAGGTTTAAAGCTGTGTTATAGGGCAAAAAAGGACTCTGTATGTTTTATGCAGGATCAGCTCCAATGTTGGTGACAAACCATCACACGGAATGCTACAGAATATCAAAGAAAATAACACAGACATTTAAGCAAACACACTAAGAGAAGTAGATAGCAAGATCCTAATCATACTAGACCCTTAACTGTATAAACGTCTGTATATGTGAATCACTTTATTTCTGTTGTTCTTAAATTGTAATACCAAGTGTCTTGTTACATTAGTTTTTGATGGTGGTTGTGACCTGAAAGAATAGTAAAAGAAGACTTCTGAGTTTGCTATGGTTTCACCCTTTAAATCAGTGGTCATGAAACTACTGCCTGCAGGTCACATGCAGTGTCAATCAAGTATCATGTAGCGCACAGTCCTCAGTCATTTATTATAATAACACATATTTAGCAATGAAATGCTGAAACCAAAAACATCTACTAACTTGAAAAGGTTCTTAAGAGTATAGTTTTTCTGCTTCGTTACCAAAAAACAATAATACTTACAGTAACAGTAATATTTTGACAGGTGTTAATTTAAATTGACATTGGTGAATTCGCCAGTGAGATAAGTAAAGCTGACCACTTACTTCAAGGACGGCTGGGTAAGTAGCGTAGTCACTGCGAAATTAGAGGATGTAGTAAGGGGAATGTTTCTTCGTATATCTTCCACTACTGACAACTGATGAGCATGCCCAACTCGAACTGATCAGTTACATTGGTATACATTTCAAACGGAAGTAACATGGATTCATGTATGTGCATTGTTGAGAGGGTCATCCTCAAATGTGTTACAAATTTGTAACAAGGAATATGAAATTAAATTAACACTTTTGTAATACAAAACAATAAGTAGAAGAAACATGTTATTAAAAGCATTTGTGATTGTGTCTCATATTGTAAAATGCATTTAAATATAACTACAATTACTGTGACTCTTTAAGCTTCCCCAGCAGATATGATGTAAATAGTCTTTACGAGTTTGCCACCGGATGATGTTGTGAAAATTCGACAATATAAACCTCAGAACAACAGTTTGACGTCTTCAGGAGGTTCAACCTTGCTGGTGGCTAGGTATGACTGACTGTATGCGCACATCGACGCCGCTGTGTATAGAACACGCATGCGAAGAATGTGCAAGTGCAGGAATCACACATGCACAGTGATTTACAGATAGATGACACCATACTAAAGAGCCCTCTGCCAGATATCGCAGAGTGTCCCTCCTGCTCTTGGACTGTACACTATGTTAACTAACAGTGCAGCCAAATGTTAGTCACTAAAAGATCATACTAGACCAATGTTCTGACTAGTCAGTTATCAAAAAATCGTGATTGTCTGGTAATGATTTAATAGCAAATAATGCAGGGTTCCAGGCTGTGCTCAGTTGAAATCCCTGTTGATGAGATTGTCCTTCCTTAAAGATGCAATCCAAGAAAGATAATGCTGTGGATAAAACTTTCCACGTTTCATAAATCGTGCATTGTCCTGTATTCAGACAGTGTTCTGGAACTGTCGACTTCTCTGATTGACATAGACGTCTATGATGCTGATGTGCATCACATCTATCTTGTATTGTGTGACATGTGTGGCCTTTATATGTTGCCCCACATTGACAAGGAATGGCATCGACAATGGAATGTCAGCACAGCATCACCACCCTTAGCATAGTACTGAATGCAGAAGTGAGGTAGTAACATATCGTTTGTGATTAATATAGTTTTAAGATTTTATCAGAGTTTCAAGAACAAGTAATAAGAAGTTTATTAAATGCGAAAGTTAATAGCGCAGAATCCACTACTATAAATTGTGTGAGCGCAGAAGCAACAGTTTGACTTCTGGTACTAGCAGACTAGACAGCATTCCTCGACTAGCATCATTGACAAGACTGTCTGTCCGTGAAACTGTGACCTCAGCGTCGTTTTTCGTTGTCGGTCTGCGCGACGCCTGCCATTTGAAATGCGTTGTGACTGTTCCGACGTGTTTTCTGTGTCAATCGACTTCCATCAAGCGGGCAAGATTTGTTTCGCTGTTGGCAACACTGCACCACTTTGAACCATGTTGACGATTGACCTTTATCCCGCGTTCGAAATCTGTGTTTGCGAGGTGGTACTGGTGAGATAATAAGTTGTGTGATTTTGAGTTGCAAATTATTCAATATGAGGGAAATTGTTCATATACAGGCCGGGCAATGCGGCAACCAAATTGGAGCTAAGGTATCGTATAGTTTCCATGCAAATTAGTTTCCACTGAACAGTTAATTAGTTCGTAGACGATTCCTACAATTAGAAGTTGGAACCAACGTGTGACAAGTAACTTTAGTTAATCAAAAATATAGATTTGTTCATTGTTAGGAGCATAATTGCTTTCACATGCTTACTTTTTTTGCTTGAAACAAGAATTACCAACTAGTCCATCGGTTTCATGTGATAATGTGCACAATTTTTCAGTTCTGGGAAATCATATCGGATGAACATGGCATTGACCCAACGGGTTCATACCATGGGGATTCAGATTTACAACTGGAACGAGCTGATGTATACTACAACCTTGCATCTGGTGGGAAATATGTCCCACGTGCGATTTTGGTTGACTTGGAGCCAGGGACAATGGATTCTGTACGTTCAGGACCCTTTGGCCAGCTTTTTCGACCAGACAACTTTGTTTTCGGACAAAGTGGAGCTGGAAACAACTGGGCGAAAGGCCATTACACAGAAGGTGCCGAACTTGTAGATTCAGTACTTGACGTGGTACGGAAAGAAGCCGAAAGCTGTGACTGTCTGCAAGGCTTTCAGCTTACACATTCCTTGGGTGGCGGCACCGGTTCAGGCATGGGCACACTGCTTATTTCAAAAATTCGTGAAGAATACCCCGATAGAATTATGAATACTTACTCAGTTGTGCCTTCACCGAAGGTGAGTTGATTAAAATTAATTTTTTTTGTATTTTAATGCTAATTATTAAGTCCTGTTACAGTGAATAATTGCTAAGATAATTGCACTGTTATGTAAGCATTGTATTAATATGCAGGAAACCGGTATGCAAGCAAATTTTTATCAAGTTTCAAATTGTATAAGTGTAAACAATGGCTCTTACCCTTTGTTGTGAAGGGCTATCACGTGGGTAGAGGAGATACAAATATGCTAATTACATGTGAAATACAATATTTGTTGACTTGTTTCTAATTAAATAATTTTTATTCACGAAATGTGTAAATACTTCTCGTAATCGTAAATGAGTGTCGAATACAATATATGCGTTCTGTAGAAACTCGTTTCGGCTGAGGTAATATAGAGTTGTATGTTAGCTTGGGCACCATAGAATGGTCTCTCGCAGCATATTGGGCATTGCAGGTACACTAATACTGAATAGTAATATGTGCTGAGCACTTTTTAATATTGACCCTTTTTAAATTTACTTCTGTTACAGACATTCAGTATTTCATTATCTTTGTACAGTTTTACTATATGCTAGTCTTCATGTGCTCATGCTAAATATTTTTATGACATTAGGACTGTGTCCAGCTTTATATCAGATTCTCTAATGTTTAAATAAACCATTCCTTTGTTACACATGTTGAACCTCCAAGTTAGAAAGTGTATTACTAATCACACTTTCAATGAGTGTGGGGTGCTGGGAGTGGATGTTTTCAGTAGCACATTGGCTTGAGACAAGCCCCCCTACATGTAGCCAAATTAAAGCTTATAAACTGAATCAGTGTGTAAATGGTACAGCTTTGCAGAAGTGACAAGATAATTATTAGCTTCCAGGACCAGTTCAGGCAGTCCAGGAAAAAATGTTACTGTCACAGACGTAACTGTCACATTGTATTTTAAAGTGGACTAAGTGAGGAACGTGTAATTCTTTTTCAAAAAAAAAAAAAAAATCTGCTCAGAGATACAGCCCTGAAAAGTTGACACTGCACATACCATTTGGGAGAGTTGAATTTTGGAAAAATTTTAAAATGCTTTGTCTCTGGAACAATTCCTTTATGATTACAAAGAGTTACTTCTTTTACTGTCGCCTTTCGATTTTTTTTTTATAATTTAGAGAATAAATTTTTCAAAAATGCCAGTCCAGAAAAGTTTGACACTATTTATGTTAATTAGTATATTGTAGTAGCTACCAAATTCTCAGTTAATGAGCTTCCACTATTGTTGAACAGGTTTTTATGAAAAACTGAAATTTTTGCCTTATCTAAAACCTGCTTTATTACTAAATTATTACATAAGTCTCATACAAATCATAACCTAGCCATATTTAACATAATTTTAATTTTGAAAGATGAGGAAGAGACCCATTTTTCAAGCATTTTAAATGGTTCCAAAATGTACGTGAAATGTGAAGAGTTATGGGTTTCCATTTGTACAATTTCTGTGCAATCTGTTTTGTACTGAAATTAGCCAGTCAACATTCTAAAAATATGTTCCACTGCTTCAGTATCCTCCTCTAATATAGAGTGATGACTTTGGTAAACCAATACGGACTGGAACACTTAGTGTTAAAGACATTATAAAAAGGAAGTGAGCTCTGATGGCATTGTTGCTGTCCTTCAGCTAGAAACCTATACCCAGTGGTACCATATAAAGGTTCACTACAATTTCATTTAACTTACAACTGATGTCTAATCTCTGCAATCCACTTGTCACAGTCATACATGCATATGGGTGTGTAAGATTTCACGACTCGTAAAATCCTCAGCAATCTGAATCTCATCTTTATTTGGTCTGGAAAGATGGTTTTGGAGCATGGTGCTTCAGCAGGCCGCCTACATCACAAGGCCCATTCCCATGATCAGTAGCATTGTATACCCAGTCAGTTGGCACAAGCAAGTTACTCAATTCAAACAGCTGGTAATGATTTTCAAAATGACTAAGAGCACCATCAGAAATGACTTTCTCTGCCTCTGTTTTCAGTTAAAGAATTTTATGCATTGATGACAGACCATTTGCTGAGTCATGTCCTGTGTCATCACTTACAACTGTACCAATTGCAGTTTTGTTTTGAAAATATTTCACTCCTGTAAAAATTGAAAGATGGTCATAACTCCAATGATAACCTTGTACTTGTTGTGGGAGAATTACAGACCAGTTCTCAGCAGGATTACCTAAACATTATTCTTCAGCCTGTACACACTATTTCACTTGTGTAATGTGCTGTTGCAATTTCTTCAGATGCTGGTATGTTACTGCTTTCACTGACCAGTTACAAAGTTCATCAGTGCAACTGTCAAAGCCAACAGTTTTCTGAATTAGTTTATTTTCCTCCCATGCTGCATATGTAATTTTTGCAGAGTTATCTGCTATGTATTCCAGGCCAAGTGTCTTTACAGACAGTGTTCCTTTTCCAGGGCAGTCACCACACCATACATTGAACAAACATGTATCTCGCTTTGTCACAGACTACTAATGACTTCACATGCCCTACCAAGATGTGATATGTCCCATGCTCCAGTAAGTTCTTCAGTCACCACACAAAGTTCAAAATTTGCGCAGTACACACACAAACAGACATCTCTAGGTGGGTGTGGAACTACCCACTTAGGTCGTAGTGCATAAAATTTTGATTTTCCAGTATGTGAAGTTGTATAGTTGCTCTTATAAATTGCAAAAGCTTCTTTAATACTGCAAGTCACGTACGTCTTACACAAATTTTTGACCTTCAGCTGTTATAGTGTCTCTTTGGTGGCTCTCTGGCAAAAACAGTCCCATTTATCTTCCAGATAAATTGACTGCACTATTTGAACTTGAGCTGCTTCTACAGGATGACCATAATAGGGATCTGGTGTTCCAAAGACTCCCCTTAGAGACGTCACATTTCTAAATTTGTCTACCATGTACTTCAATACTTGGTTAATGTGGTTCAAAATGGTTTTATTTGAAAAGTCTCTGGAATAATAATTAAAACTTGCACCTTTTTACTGTATGATGCACAATATTCAACAGCTGAATTGATATTTGTAAAACATTCCTAGCTAGAGGTGCAAGAATGCATTGGTTCATTTTCCTCTGAAGATGGAATTTCTACTTTGAAAAGTGTTGTCTGTTTTCATGTGTGTTCATCCATAGTAATTTCTCTGTGCCTTCTTGATGCATAGAGCTTATGACTCGACTTCAGTGACCACGGTTTCTTAACAGGCCTAACACCTAGCTCTGTAGATGACTGATTCAGGGTATTTAATTCACCCTTTATTGATCCAAAATCTGCATCATCTGGACCATGGGTGGCTTCACCTTGTTCAGATACTATCATTGTTAAATTCTGTCAAAACTTTTAGAACACAAAAAATCGTCACTGGAAACATCTTCTGTTTGGAAAGGTCTTCAAATCAAATGAGAACACTTATTCCCAACCTGAACAAAGTTTTTTTTTTTAATAAGAAAATATTCAGTACGCTTCACTCTCCTGTGGCCCCAGTCGGAAGACATTTCAAACAGTCCTTTTTCACAAAACACACTGCAATTGTCAGCTGGCAAATCCTCACAAAAACACAGAACTCACTGGATTGTCTGATTTCTTAAAGCCTCTCCAGTAAACAAATCACTAAACAATACAGAAACCTGTAGTGAACAACTACAGCAAAGTGTGTCCACAGCTTGCAGTCGCGTTTTCTCTTCCCAAGCACAGGGTTCTGGGTTCGTTTCCTGGTGGGGTCAGGGATTTTTTACCTGCCTCAAGGTGCCTGAGTGTTTGTGTTGTCCTCATCATTCATGAATGTGACGAGGTTGCAATGAGCAAAGGTTGGGAATTTGTTCGGTTGCTGATAAACGTGCAGTTGAGTGCCCCACAAAGCAATCATCATCACAACAAAGTGTAAGAAATATCTGTATCAATGAAGGTGAAAAGAAATAACTGCAACAAAGAAAGTGATAAGAAATAACTGCAACAAAGACAATAGAAATAAACATTGTAACAAGGAAATTAGTGAGAAACAACTACAGTGAAGACATACAGTACCCCTGAAAGTTAAAAAAGACAGATTTTGTAAAATAAAACCTGTCCAACTTAAAAGTGGAAGCTGTCTTTTACAGAGAAAATAGTACTACATGGTACTAATCAACAGAAAGAAAACTCAAGCAGGAAAGAGCATTAAAATTAAAGAACAAGAATGTAATTTATATTGTGACTCATGTTACAAATTTGGTACATCCTGTTGCTGATGTTCATTTTAGATCAAAAGTGTCCTCAAACTATTAAAAGTCTGGATCTAGTTTTTATCACAGAAAATGCATATTAGGTTGGCACTCAAATGACAGTTGCAGATTTTTAAAAATATTTATACCATGTAAATCACTGTAATATATTGAAAAGAGCATGTGACTAAATGTTATGTGACTTGTTACTTGCTACTTACTGCCAGAAAAACTTCATGCAAGCAGAGAAATGAAAATGTTATTTACCAAATAAGATAAACTTAACATTTCACTTTTTAACCATTATAAAAAATTATAAGGGCATGACATCTGGGGAAAATAGTGTAAATTCAATGAGAAGGACTGAAAATCACTTGCATTGACATCAGGTGGATCCATTTCCTTTATAATTTTGTCCTGTGTGAACAGATTTTCATCACATTTTGCATGCCATTTCCAATAGTGACCAGCATGCTCCATTGCACTGATCAGTAAGAATTTCAAAAAATTGCATGTACTTCTCCAGTATAGAATTTACCATCATGTTCTACTTTGTGCCTGTCTCAAATTTTCACCCTTTCTCTAGTTCCTTCAGTATGATGATCTGCAACAGGGAAATTCTTTGTAGACAGCAGATATGTTTGTAGTACTCCTTTCTTATAGAAAAAGCAGTGAATGATTTTTGTTTCGTGCTGATGATGCTAAAGAAAATATTTGTGCCAGATTAAGTTTCAGTGATTTCTTGAATTTCATCAGTAGACATATGACAAACCTGCATAGTTGTGGTACTTGCAGCTGCCTGAGCAAAAGTTAATGCATCATCAACTATGAATTTTCACTTCAGACGAGAAACTGAATGCCACAGTAACACAGTGAAATTACTAACTTGTGTTTTTGATAAACAGAAATGTAATTTTCAGCAGAGTCAATATGCAGCAATGCAGACTCCTTATCTTGGCTCAGAACCATTTCCTTTTGCTGATAATAAGATGCAGACTGAGCTCTTTTGTATAGCGATGAACAAGAAACTGGAATTATGCAAATTTTGTATTTCACTATATATGACTTCAATAATGTTAGAATTGTTTTGTTCCATCTTCCAAATATACCATGATAAATTCACAATTTCCAGCTCATCAGTTTCATAAGCTTCTTTGAAATCTCTACCATTTTGACAATTCATTCATTCAGTCAACAAAGCTCACTGGATAGGTTGCTTATGATGGCTGATAACAATATGTTGCCATAAGCTGGAATATAATCATGTTTTTCTTTTTTTTCATTCTTTTCTCTAATCACTATTGTGTCCTTACGGCTTGATCGGCAACTGACGTCAAGACTGTAGAAACTAGTTACCAAGTATCTAGTTTCAGAACTGAGGTCTCAATTTTGTGTACTACTGCCATGACTGGGTCTTTCAGACTTTCCATCTGATGAATTTCCACACAAGTCCTGAACAGATCAAGAACAACTAAGATTTTACATCGTGATGATGGCAAGCAACGATCAGCTCGAGCCATGGCTTTACCTAGAGCACTATGTGACTTACGCGGTGAAAAACGATCTTTACTATGTTGCTGATTTTGCATCTTACATTACGCTATGTTTTCTGACTTTCTCCCCAGTTTCAGCTCTTTTTTTCTTCTAATATGTCATAGTTTTAAGTTGACTCAATTGCAGAAACTTTAATGCTTCTTTTGACTTTTTCTAGTTTCTTCCAGATGCTCCAACTTTCTGTTAAAAAACAAAACAAAAATTGCGTGACTCAAGTCAAGTTAAATGTTTAATTTTCTATTTTCACAATATTGGTTCAAATTGGAAAATTTTTAAGTGATGTTAGTTACACTTACACAACACACAAACAAGTAAAACACTGAACAAGATGAAGTTAGCTCCAACATTGCTCTTAATATAAAAACTTAATTTAATGAAAGTTCATGCTGTTGTATTGTCATTTATCCTGACCTGTAATTTAACTATTTCAATTTTATACTATTTATGCAATACATTAGGGTATGTAACAGTAATAATGATATGCTAATTCTTACTTGCCAATTAGTTGAAATAAAGGTTCAAAAGATTCAATAATTCACACTGCCATCATGTGAAAAACGTATGGCCATATATAAATGGCTACAAATTATGGAGGGAACGCAATAATGAGCAACAAACATTGTTGCCATACAGGAAAAAGTCCAGCCTTTTCAAACATATGATAAGTACTAAATTTTAAACTTTTTAAATCGTGTGTCCTACTTTACGTGGCATATCCCTTAACATCAGAGAATGACTGTAACCCACCCTGCCTGAAGTTATACGGATTATGCCAGGTACAGCCTCTTCAATCACTTCTGTGAATAATGGTATGGTGCACAAGTTCATAGCATTTTTCCATAGGTTAATACACACAACAGATACATGTGACAAACTTTGGTCATCAGTAGTGTATTCTCCTTCACTATATACAGCAGTCTACCAATGCTGGGGTAATGTGTCGATTCAGTGACTAGAAATCACGTAGTTTTGTGGCAAAGAACTTGTCAAACTATGTCCAGAGAGCATTTTCATTTGGAAAGGAACTTCCTTGAATATTTGATAGTGTGGAGAGGGCGTTCCTAGAATGTTGTTTGATAGTGTGGAGAGGGCGAAATTTTCATTTGGAAAGGAACTCCCGTGATTGTTGTTTGATAGTGTGGACAGCGTGAAAATCTGAAGGCACAAGATCAGGTTAATAAGGTGCATGCAGAATGAATTCAGACTCTTCTCCTGTACAGCGTTTTTTTGTCAGCCTGGCAGAAAGCAGGTAGACATTGTCATGGAATAGCATAACTTCACACAGGAACTGTCGCTGTTCCACCAGGCCCCCATTTCTCATCACCAGTAACAGTACAGGGTAGGAATTGAAGGTGTCAACAAGCCGATTGATGACAAGCAAGCAGGGATCCCACCTACTGAATTTTGGGATTTCGGCTAAGATTATGAGAAACCCACACACAATTTTTGAATGCATTGCATGCAACTGTTGCATCCCCCTGTGGGCCTGGGGGTTAGAATAGGGTCAGTCTCCCCTTCTTTGTATGCGGATGACTTCTGCATTTCGTATTGCTCCTCCAGTACTGGTGTTCCTGAGCGGCACCTACAAGGAACCATTCACAAGACACAGTCGTGGGCTCTAGCCCGTAGCTTCCAGTTTCCAGCTGCAAAGTTGGGTGTCGCAGACGTCTGTCGGCATTGTACCGTTCGTCTGGAACCGGAACTTTATCTTGAAGACGATCCAGTCACTGTAGTGGAAACATATTGATTCTTTGGTCTGCATTTAGAAACCCGATTGACGCACCTCACCTTCGTCAGCTTAAGTGGAAGTGCTGGCAGTACCTCAATGCCCACCGCTGCCTGAGCACACCAACTGAGGTGCAGATCGCTCTACGCTGCTGCAGCTCTACAGAGCCCTTGTTCAATCCCGCATTGACTATGGGAGTCTGGTTTACAGTTCGGCGGTGCCCTCAGCGTTGCGTTTACTCTACCCAATGCACCACTGTGAAGGTATCCTAGTGATGGGAGCTTTTAGAAAGAGCCCAGTGACCAGTGTCCTGGTGGATACTGGAGTCTCCATTGCGGATATGACATGCACAACTGCTTGCCAGTTAAGTTGAACACATTTGTAGTTCTGAGCATTCAAATTACTTTCTCTCTCTTTCCCCACCCGGTGCAGTTCATCTCCCGCATCAGCGGCTCAGGTCAGGGCTCACAATTGCAGTTCGCGTGCAACCCCTTCTCTCCGAACTGGGGTCCTTCCCTTTACCACCTGTACTTGCGGTCCATTCACGTACACCTCGATGGTGTACACCTTGGCCAAAGCTTCGTCTGGACCTTTCGCGTGGCCCTAAGGACTCCGTTAATCCCGCTGCTCTCGGCTGTCAGTTCCTGTCTATTCTTGACATGTTCCGGGGCTCTGAAGTTGCTTACACAAACGGCTTGATGGCTGATGTTAATGTTGGCTTCACCTATGTCCAGAGAGGCCATATTGAACAGCATTCCTTGCATGCTGGCTGCAGTCTATTCACTGCTGAGCTTGTGACCACATCTCGTGCACTTCAGTATATATGTCCCTGTTCTGATGAGTCGTTTCTTCTCTGTTCTGACTCCCGAGCGGCTTACAAGCTATCGACCAGTGTTACCATTGCTGTCCATTTGGTAGTAAACATACAGGAGTCTATTTCTGCCCTGGAACGGTCCTGTCATTCAGTAGTGTTGTAGTGTTTTTGTGGCCCCCAGGACACGTTGGAATCCCAGGCAATGAATTGCTGACAGGCAGGCCAAACAGGCTATGCGGAAACTGCTCCTGGAGATAGGAATCTCTGAAACTGACCTGCCTCCTGTCTTACGCTGCAAGGTTTTTGGTTTTGGGAGATGGAGTGGCATAACAGTATGCACAACAAACTTCGTGTCATTAAGGAGACAGTGAATGTGTGGCAGTCTTCCCTGCGGGCTTCTTGCAGGGAATCGGTTGTCCTTTGTCGACTCCACATTAGCCATACGTGGCTCACACATGGTTACCTCCTCCATCGTGAGGACCCACCTTTGTGTCGCTGTGGCTCCCAAATAACAGTTGTCCACCTCTTGCTGGACTGCCCACTTTTAGCCACTCTGCAGTGGCCTTTTAACTTTCCCAGCACCCTACCTTCGTTGTTGGGCAGCAATGCCTCAACAGCAACTTTAGTTTTATGTTTTATTCGTGAGGGTTAGTTTTATCATTGGATCCGAGTTTTAGGACATGTCCTTTGTCCGTGTGTGTCCTCCACCCTAGGATTTTTCGAGTGGAGGTTTTAATGTGTTGCAGAGTGGCGGGCTGCTCCATTTTTTATTCTCATGGTCAGCCAGCCATGGTAATCTTTCTTGTTTTTAATCTCCTCTTCCTGTTGCTGTGGTTTTTTGTTCTGTTTTGTCCATTGTAGTGTTTGTTGTCTTTCTGTCGTTCCAGTTTTTCCTTTCTCTTGTTATTGTGCCATACCTCTTCGTTTTCTTCTTTCCCTTGGTAATGGTTCTGCTGGAACAAGGGACTGATGACCTCGCAGTTTGGTCCCCCACCCCCCCCCTCCCGCCCCCGCCCCCCTCCCCCTTTTAAATTACCCAATCAACTGCACACTGGACTCGCATTCGGGAGGACGACGGTTCAATCCCGTCTCCGGCCATCCTGATTTAGGTTTTCCGTGATTTCCGTAAATCATTTCAGGCAAATGCCGGGATGGTTCCTTTGAAAGGGCACGGCCGATTTCCTTCCCAATCCTTCTCTAACCCGAGCTTGCGCTCCGTCTCTAATGACCTCGTTGTCGACGGGACGTTAAACTCTAACCACCACCACCAATCAACTGTTGCATGGAGGTGGAATGATATGCCATATGCCAGTTATCAGGTGCACTTATGTGGATCACTGTGGATTAATGCATTTAAATTATCTACATCAAACCTTGAAGGTCTTCCTGAATTTGGAAGTTACTGATGTCAAAATGGTTCTCCTCAGAATGAGAAAACTGTTTCCTTGCTGTGCTGTCCAGTGGCATCCCCAAACACAGCACAAATGTTTCTATCTGCCTCCACTGCTGTCATTGTTAGATTGATGTCAAACAGAAGAATGTCGGAGATGTTCAGATTTCTCCACTTGGCATCCCATTTTCTAGGGTCCACAGCTCCAACACTATCTCCAAATGGCAATATGTGAATTCAAAGAGCAACGGTGAACTACAAATAAAAAATGATAATGGATAAATAAACTGATAGCAACAGGTGTACCAACTTACAAGGCAAAAATATTAGAAACTTGTGCACAACCTTATTACATTAAGTCTCTACACACACCACCACATGTGGATCAAGAATACATTCACAGAAGCTGCTTATTGTTATGGTGCACAATACTTATGTAGCCACTTCTAGTAAGGTTAGTTGTGACTAAATGTTCCAGAGCAGCACAGTCGGCTGACGCAGATGATCGTAGGGGCCAAGTAAAAATGCACTGTCAGTACTTTTTTGCATAATGGCTTTGGTTTTGTTGTTGCATAAGTTTAAATTCAGTATCATACATTGTGGTTTGTAAATCCCATTATGAAGAAAATTGATGTCAAAACTGTTGCACAGGAATGAGTCTTTGAAGTTAATTATCCTCTGATTAGTTAATATGTGAATTTAATATTTTACCATCTGCATCTGAGTTTCTTTGCGTCTTCACTGTTTCTGTGTAGATGCATTTTTTAGTCACGTTATGTGCATAAATGCCAACCTAAGATTGTGTAACAACTTCTTTCACTGACTCCTCCATCCCCATCCCTTTACATCAGAGATCCATATTAATCACTGATGATGCCACTTCTCTATACACAAACATCCCTCATGCCCATAGCCTTGCTAGCAGCAATCATAACCTTCGGACCCTAAACCCATAATCTCACCCCTCACACTTCTTCTCAACTACATTGTTTGAGGGGAAGGTTTATAAACAAATCTTTGGCACAGCCATTGGCATCTGTGTGGCAACTTTGGGCATCTAGAAGAAACCTCCCTAGCCTCCCCAAAACCCCTTGTCTGATTCAGACTACTGGATATCTTCATGATCTGGACTTAGAGCTGAGACAGTCTGTCCTTATCTCTCCACGGCCTCAGGACCTCCCTGGTTTGATTGTGCCACTTTCCTGGACATTAACCTCCACCTCTGAGGGTTACATCCACACCCCTGTCCATATTATACCCACGTACCACCAACAGTACCTGGATGCCCAGCATGCTCAACGGGGCATTCAGACAGGCACTACTACTCAAACCTAGTCTGCAAACAATTTCCTTTGTGGTATCTTCACACACACACACACACACACACACACACACACACACCTGTTATCCTCCCACCACTCCCCAGAATTGGCTACAAAGGAGTGCCTGCACATCCCTCAAAATCACTCTAACCCCCCAGGGGGGTCCACAACTCTTTTGTGGATACGTGCGTAGCGAGCACGGGACCCCGAGCTAATGTGGCCTTCCTTCCTTTCCGGGCTGCATACCTTCCCTTTCCGTATCCTTCCCCATCCCTCTCTTCGCCCCTCCTCCCCTCACCTCTGGCTCTTTCCTTCCCTTTATCCCCATCTGGGAGTATGGTTTGTGCCTACGTCCGGAGACGGACGCTCGTAAATGTACTGCATTCTTCGCCTTCCTTGCTTTTCTGTCTTCTTCCTTCCTTTGTCCTTCTCCTTTCCTTACCTCTTCTCTTTACCCTTTTCTCCGCTGTGGCGTTTCAGACCTCTCCTCTTTCCTTTCCCTTTCTCTTTCTTCCTCCCTGTGCGTTTCTGAAGGCCGACCCACGCCCTTTGTGCGTAGCCGGTGACGGGGTAACGCGTAATTCCCCACCCTGGGTAGACAGGTAGGACACGTACGTACCCCCTGGTAATGGCCAGGCCCAGGGAGGGGTGATTACCCGAGCTGATACCTTCCGAAAGTGCCGATTGGTCCCTCCGTCCGTTTGTCGGGAGGTGTGACCTGAGGTGTGAAGAATCACCTAAGGCGGGTGTGCCCTCAGTGAGGGTCCCCACAAGGGAGAAGCGCGCCATCGGAGACGCCGGTAATCATGGGGGATTGTTCCGCAATGGTTTCCTCACCTTCCACTATGTCTCCTCACAAACGTAAGTATACTGAGTCTCAGCCACAGACGGTTCTTCCATCGTTGCCACAGTTCCTTGTTGTTTCTCGGTCTGACGAAGGTCACGACTTCTCCACGGTCAACCCTTTCATTATTCAGAAAGGTGTCGACGCAATTGCAGGTCCTGTAAAGTCTTGTTCCAGATTACGGAATGGCACCCTGTTGTTATAAACACACAGTGCCCTCCAGGCACAAAAATTGCTGCGTACTTCTCTGCTCCACACCTTCCCTGTCCGGGTGGAACCGCACCGTACCTTAAATTCCTCGCGTGGAGTCGTTTATACACGCTCCCGCGATGGATTGTCTGACGAAGAAATTCAGCACTACCTGTCTGACCAGGGCGTAACGGCTGTTCATAGAGTTATGAAACGGGTTGACACGAACATCATTCCAACCCGCACTGTCTTCTTGACATTTGACAAGTTCAACTCCCATCGAATATCAAAGCAGGCTATGAGATAATTTCCGTTCGCCCTTACGTCGCCAACCCTACGCGTAGCTATCGATGTCAGCGGTTCAATCACACCAGCCAGTCCTGTTCTAATCCGGCCAAATGTGTTACGTGTGGCAAGGATGCCCATGAGGGTGGGTGACCACCCTGCTCCCTCTCGAGATTGCCCCGTTTTTAAGGACGAAAAGCTCATCCAGGAAATAAGTGAAGGAAAAGGTGTCGACCTTTGCTGCTCGAAAATTATTCGCCAGTCGACAGCCCACCGTGCCTCAGACAGGAAAATACAGCACTGTCCTTGCTTCTCCTCGGTCAACAAAGGAGGCGGCCACGCAGACTTGCGACCTCACCTTTAGTACCACGGTCGTCCGATCGGCCAGCGCCAAGATCGCCCGTTCAACCTCACCACTTTCGCCTGCCCACTCTATGGCTCACCCTTCGTCGGGTTCTGCCAAATCTCGAGCCCAAAAGTCAGACGCCAAGTCTTCGAAAAAAGAGCATACTCGTGAAGAGTTTTTACGTACCGCAACTTCACAACCATCGGTTCCTCTATCTAAACATCATACTTCCAAGAAGGCTACAAAGAAACCCAGTTCCTCTTTCTCCGCCAAGGCGTGTCCCATCTACAGCACCACCTGGCGGAAATCGCCCTCGGCCGTCTTCTGTGTCGCCGAGGCGCACTGCTGGTGGCCGGTCAATCGGCCGATCGCTGGTGGCAGGAGCTGCTCCTGACCAACCTATGGATCAGGATCTTCTGCCTTCGGCTGAATGCCATTCCATGCTGTCGGTCGCTAGCTCCGAGCAGTCTTTGAGTTGACAGCAACTTTGGTCACATTCCTCCATTTTCTGTTCACCCCATGTCCATTATCCACTGGAATATCCGCGGCATTCGAGCCAATATGGATGAATTGTCGATCCTCTTACGATCCTACTCGCCAGTCATCTTTTGACTTCAGGAAACAAAGCTGCGTCCCCATGACCGCTTTGTTCTCCCTCATTTTCAGTCGGTCCGATATGATCTCCCCTCTGTTGAAGGCTCTCCAGCCCATGGAGGACTCATGATTCTTCTCCATCATACTCTCCATTATCACCCAATCCACTTAAACACGTCCTTCCAAGCTGTCGCCGTCCGTCTTTCCCTTTCTGGTTACACGTTCTCTCTTTGTACTGTATACATTCCATCGTCCACACCAATGGCACGAGCTGATCTCCTTCATCTTCTTGGTCAGCTTCCACCCCCCTATTTGCTGGTTGGGGACTTCAATGCCCACCACCCGCTTTGGGGATCTCCACATCCTTGTCCACGTGGCTCTCTATTGCTAGACGTCTTCCACCAAGTGGATCTAGTTTGCCTCAACACTGGGGTCCCTACATTTTTGTCTGCCTCCACGACAAATTTATCTCATTTGGACCTTGCGGTCGGTACTGTTCCGCTAGCTCGGCGCTTCGAATGGTTCGCCCTTGATAATACACACTCGAGTGACCACTTTCCATGTGTCCTTAGACTGCAGCCTCCACTGCCATTTATGCGCCCGAGACGCTTGAGGTTTGCCCAGGCCGACTGGACACTTTTTTCGTCTGTAGCGACATTCGATGACCGTCTCTTTCCCAGCGTCGACGATGAGGTCACACATATTACCGACGTTATTCTTCAGCTGCGGAACGTTCAATACCACGCACCTCCGAATTGCCCCGGCGCCCCCCAGTTCCTTGGTGGAACGAAGCATGCCGTGACGCAATACGTGAGCGGCGACGTGCTCTTCGCATTTTCCGTCACCATCCTACTTTGGCCAACTGTATCCGCTATAAGCAGCTCCGTGCGCGATGCCGTCGTGTCATCCGCGATAGCAAGAAGGCAAGCTGGAAATTCTTTATTAGCTCATTTAACACCTTCACTCCCTCCTCGGAAGTTTGGAGTCGGCTTCGACGGTTCTCAGGCGCGCCAAGTTTCTCCCCAGTCTCTGGGCTTACTGTCGCGCATAATACCTTAGTGGACCCCGTCGCAATTTCTAACTCGTTGGGTCAGCACTTTGCTGAGATTTCGAGCTCTTCAAATTACCCGCCAGCGTATCTCCCGAAGAAATGTATAGCGGAAGAGCGACATCTTGTTTTCTCCTCTCAAAATCACGAAAGCTACAATACTGTTTTCTCCATGCGGGAACTCCAACATGCCCTCTCTTCTTCTCGCTCCTCCGCCCCAGGACCGGATGGTATCCATGTCCAAATGTTGATGCATTTATCAACCCATAGTCTGCGTTACCTCTGTCTTTATAATCAAATTTGGACCGACAGTACCTTTCCCCGACGGTGGCGGGAAGCTGTTGTCGTTCCCGTTCCGAAACCTGGAAAGGACAAACATCTCCCCTCTAGCTATCGCCCCATTTCTCTCACGAGTAGTGTCTGTAAGGTTTTGGATCGTATGGTGAATTACCGTTTAGCTTGGTGGCTGGAATCCCGCAGTCTTTTTAACACCTGCCCAATGTGGATTCCGAAAGCATTGTTCTGCAGTTGACGATCTTGTTGCTCTCTCCACTTATATCATGAACAATTTTCTCCAGAAACGCCAAACAGTAGCAATATTTTTTGACCTAGAGAGAGCATACGATACCTGTTGGAGGACAGGCATCCTCCGCACACTGTTCTCTTGGTGCTTTCGTAATCGGCTGTCCCTTTTTCTTCGCGAATTTATGGCAGAGCGCACATTTAGGTTGCCGGTGAACACTACTCTCTCCCGTACTTTCTCCCAAGAAAATGGGATACCCCAGGGCTCCGTGCTGAGTGTTGTACTGTTCGCCATTGCCATAAATCAAATTATGGATTGTCTCCTTCCTGATGTCTCGGGTTCCCTCTTTGTGGACGATTTTGCGATCTACTACAGCTCTCAACGGACCAGCCTTCGTGAACGACGTCTTCAAGGATGTCTCGATCGCCTCCACTCTTGGAGCATCGAAACCGGCTTCCGTTTTTTCTCCCAGTAAGACCGTTCGTGTTAATTTTTAGAGGCGTAAGGAGTTTCTTCCACCCTCCTTACATCTAGGACCTGTCAACCTTCTGTTTCCAGACATCGCTAAATTCTTGCGTCTTATGTTCGACAGAAAACTGTGCTGGTCCTCCCACGTTTCCTATCTTTCGGCTCGCTGTCTGTGATTCCTCAACACACTCCGTGTCCTGAATGGTACCTCCTGGGGAGCAGACCGAGTGGTCCTCCTCCGCCTCTATCGCGCCTTAGTGCGCTCGAAATTGGACTATGGAAGCATAGTCCACTCCTCTGCTCGGCCGTCCATTCTTTGGCCTCTCGACTCTATCCACCACCGTGGATTACGTTTAGTGTCTGGAGCTTTTTACACTAGCCCTGTGGAAAGCCTTTATGCTGAGACTGCTGAACCTCCGCTGTCCAATCGGCGAGCAGTCCTCCTGAGTCGTTATGCTAGCCATCTGTCTTCCATGCCTGCTAATCCAGCCCATGACATATTTTTCGACGCCTCCTTTGATGTAGGGTATGCAGGCCGCTCCTCCTCCCTACTACCCCCGGGAGTCCGCTTCCGTCAACTACTCCATTCTCTTTCCTTCCGCTTTCCTAAAACCTTTTTGACAACTTGGGGTACAGCACTGCCTTGGCTCCGTCCCCGGATCTGCCTGCTCCGTGACCTTTGTCAATTTACCAAGGATGGTACCCCTACACTTGTTTATCATTGGGCATTTGCTGCTCTATGTGCACAAATGACGGACGCCACATTTATTTACACCGACGGCTCGAAAACATGGTTAGGTGTAGGGAGTGCCTATATTGTTGGCGACACCCAAATCGCTTTCGGCTTCCCGACCAGTGTTCGGTTTATACTGCGGAGCTTTACGCTGTTCTCCAGGCTGTCCACTACATCCACTGCCATCAGCAGATACAGTACATTATCTGCTCAGATTCTCTCAGCTCTCTCCTCAGTCTCCAAGCTCTTTACCCTGTGCACCCTCTGGTCCACCTGATTCAGGAATGTCTGCGCTTGCTCCACCTGGGGGGCATCTCGGTGGCGTTCCTCTGGCTTCCAGGACACGCTGGTATCTGTGGGAATGAGGCGGCCGATATAGCGGCCAAGGCTGCAGTCTCTCTTCCTCGGCCAGTTATTCAGTCGCTTCCCTTCACCGATCTACGGAGCGGTTTATGTCACAAAGTTGCTCATTTATGGCATGCGCATTGGTCGGCACTTCCCCATAATAAATTGCGGTAAGTGAAAGCCCTTCCTCGCGCTTGGACCTCTTCCTCCCGAACGCGTCGTCGGGAGGAGGTAATTTTAGCTAGACTCCGGATAGGGCACTGTCCTTTTAGCCATCGACATCTTTTAAGCGGCGATCCTCCCCCACTCTGTCCGCACTGCTCTCAGCTGTGGACGGTAAGACACCTTTTAATTGATTGCCCCTATTTTATTCAGGTACGCTCCCGTCTACAGCTCTCGCCTGATCTATCGTCGATTTTAGCAGATGACACGCGCTCAGCCGTTTATTAGTTTATTAGTGACGGTGAAATGACGTCAGTCATTTGAAGCTTTTTTGGGGACAACCACCCCCTTTCTGTAGTGGATTTTTAAGCATTCCTTTTATTTTTAGTTTCTCCAATTTTATAACTTTGTTCCCATTGCTGCTGATGTTCAATTTCGGTTTTTTACTGTCTTAAGTCACGGGCTGGGCGCTAATGACCATAGAAGTTGTGTGCCCTAAAACCACAAACAAACAAAAAAAAATCACTCTAAATTGGAATTACTGAACAATATCCTTTGCATGGGTTTTAATTATGTCATACTTCAGAATGACATACATTCTATCCATGATCCTTCCCACAATTTCTAAAGTGGTATTCAGTTGCAACCTAGGGTACACATCATCCGGGTCCATCCATACACCTTTCTAAAGCCATTGGCACACGGACCGTGCTGTCGAGCGTTGAGTGTGCCAAGTTCAAAGTGCTGCTGAACGCTGAGGAACAATGAGACTTGTGCATACGGTACGTGGACCCCAACGTGGTATATACGATAGCAATGCACTCCAGCGACAGTTCAGGGATGTTTCCAGTTAATAAATCACACTGTTTACTCAACAGGCGAGCGTAAAATTCCCATGTTAGCTCTATTAAAACGCACATTTCTTCCATCGTCCACGAAGAGGTAAGTACCATGTCCAGTCAGTAAGGATACAGGCTTATAAAAGTTCCATTACAAAAAGTGCGGTACAAATTTGGAATACTTCTCTGCATAAGATAAACATTATTTAATCATTCCCACATTTTAGTAAAACCCCAAGGTCAGTCTTACTTGATCACTGTTCCTACCGAGTAGCAGAATCTTTGCAACATGTGAATTACGAAGCATAAAAGGAGCAAAATATCTTTATACAAGTAGTGCAAGCTGTCCTTTAGATTAAGCCAATCGAACACTCACACCTCAACAAAAGGTGAACTTGTCTTCACATAACATCAAATATTATAGTCTATACTTATATTAAACTAATAATAAAATATGAGAACCTAATAAAAATGCAAATGTTAGGGGGGAAATAAAATTGGTTGTCAGGACGCGAACCACTGCCCCAACAAAAATACTTATTATTGGACAGTGATGCTATTCATTATGCTAAACCAACATCACGCCTTTCGTAACTAATTATGGTATCTTAGTGCTTGCTAAAAACCTTAATTGTAGATATGTTAATAACTGAAATTAAATTATAACAAATTGTGCCAAGAACAATGCGTTTTGGGTGGATCTTCAGTGTGTTGCTGCCTTCAAGGCCTTCAAATAGCCTACTCTCATTATACGCAAGTTACAATAATTCTTTTGCCACAGATATGTTGTTTCTCATTATTTTATTGGAACGAATCACACAGTTAACAACGGGTTTTGCAGTGATTCTCAATTTGCTGGTGCTTGGAACAGCATATGTACATACAGGCTTGAAATGAATGCCAATATGGTGCCTCACAGCTCTGTACTGAAAGGAGACGGTGTGCTTGTGATGTAGGTGGTGTTGTGCCATTTCATTGGTCAACACTCAGGCGCACGCTCAGAATATGACATGCCAGATATTGCTCTGCACGTTTGGAAAGACTCCCGAGCGTGCTGTTCCACGCTGTGACGTCAGAAACTCTGCGCACTTAGCGTTCGGATGCACGGGCCATGTGCCGACGGCTTAAGCCCCTTGTCAGAGGGAACATACCCATGTGGAAGATGCAGATGCATGACCTGCCTGGCTCACACAGTTAGCATTACTTCAGTCTTGTCACAGACTTATCCTAGCCCATCAGAGACAGTGCCACCTGTGGAAATGGCTGGGTCATTTATTGACTTTTCTGAAATCACTGCACAGCTTTTATGTTAGTATAACAACCAGCCACCTGTCAACCAGAATGAATGACAACTGCCAAACTGTGGCTAATAAGAGTTAACCAGCCCGTGTGAACTAAACAGAGGGGAGTTGCCCTCCTGGTCTCAATCTTGCTTAAACCACTGTTCTTCCATACCCATCACACAACAATTTTCCTTTCTTCTGCCCTGTCAGAGCCTCTTGGTCCACATTCGTGTCACCACTGTGCTCCTTACACCAATGGCTCTAGTACCTGTCACATGCCTAGCCTGTGCACCCTCCAGCCTTCTGTCCCCACACTCTTAGCTAGCAAATTTGCTGCCGCCCTTTGAACTGCTAGTTTTCCCCCAACTGCCCCCCCCCCCCCTCTCTCTCTCTCTCTCTCTCTCTCTCTCTCTCTCTCTCTCCCTCTCTCCCCCTCCCTCCCCTTACCCTTCCTTCCTCTACCCCATCCCAACCTAGTTCATCAGCTGTATTATGTAATACAATTTTCTTTACTCCTGAATTGTTTACATTCTACCACAACTTTCCTACAACATTTATACCTCTTTTCCTGGTTCAGTTGCACGGTTGCCACAAGTTCTGGAAATCAGGGAATATTAAAGGGAGTTAGAATGGATTTTTTTTTTCACATTTTGAGATTTTTATGTCGTTATATAATTTGCAATTTTCTGAATAAAATGATATATTTCACACGTGAAGTATTTTATTTTTAAAAATATACTTCACGCCGGTTGAAAATGTTAAAATTTTTGTATGCATTGCTGCAAGATTTAATAAACTTGGTAATTTTGTATACAAAGGCTGTGCATAGCTGTGTTATCAAGGTCATGTCCATAATAGGATGGGCACCATGTTGAAGTTAAAACAAAGTTTGAGAGACAAGAAATTTTCTTGTGGTGTAACCATAAGAGGTAGGCTGACAGACAAAATGATTGAACTACAGCAATTTTATGGGATGACCATTAGAAATAATACTGGGCATTTGTTGAAAATGAAACAGGCAGTATGTGCTACCTTCTTCCACATGCTGTCAACTGATGTAAAACCAGTACATCACCTTTGCCCTCCTGGACCTGTTTCATGGTGCAAATACCACAATGCCCAGTACTCACAGTTCATACAGCCATAAACATTCCATCCCAGCAGCAGTCATGGATATCACAAAGCTATTTACAGAGAGCTGGCAAATCCTGAATTACTGAAGTGTGTGCATGGTCAGACTAAAAATTCCAATGAGTTGTTCAATAATCTTTGGTGGACTCGCTTACCAAAAAATCTTCTTGTTTGAAAGAAGACACTAAAGTGGGGGTCAGTGATGCTGTTATTGCTTTCATTGATAGCAATACTGGTAGGGTGAAAGTGCTGCAGCATATGGGAATTAATACTGGAGCAAACTTCAGAACAGATGGACAAGGTTTGCATTGATAAAGCTGAGTATGCAGCACAGTTGGCCACTAAGAAGTCCATAAAGAAGAAACTTCTAAAAAGATAGAGGATGATGTACAGTATGGTGCAGGGTGCTTCTGAGTGACCAAAAAGTAATAAAAATTAAGCATATATTGAGTGAGTTAAATCTTTTAAAACTTTAGAAGCCATTCCTAAAAATTTATATTTTCTGTTGCATTTTCCCCTAAATCCCAGAAATCACTTTGAGTAGAGTCTTAACATTCTCAGGGAGTAATAACATACATATTCTGAGTCTACTGAACTAAAAGAACATCATGTTATGTATAATTAAAATTATTTAGGATAATGTACAAAAAAGTACACAAAATGTAACTAATTAAAAAATTGTATTTCCAAAAGCAGTGGCTAAAATGCAATAATTGTGATCAGTGGACTCAGAACATACAGTTTAATGTCGTGTAAAAGTTTCATGTCGAAGGCTACAGTGGTTCCTGAAATACTGGGAAGCCAAGTCACTAAATTTAACATTGTTGGGATAGGGCTTTCAAACTCCCTTTACCCCCCAGGGCGTCCACAACTCATTTGTGGATACGTGCGTAGCGAGCACGGGACCCCGAGCTAATGTGGCCCTCCTTCCTTTCCGGGCTGCATACCTTCCTTTTCCGCATCCTTCCCTCTCCCCCATCTTCGCCCCTCCTCCCCTCACCTCTGGCTCTTTCCTTCCCTTTCTCCCCCTCTGGGAGTATGGTTTGTGCCTACGTCCGGAGACGGACGCTCGTAAATGTACTGCATTCTTCGCCTTCCTTGCTTTTATGTCTTCTTCCTTCCTTTGTCCTTCTCTTTTCCTTACCTCTTCTCTTTCCCTTTTCTCCGCTGCGGCATTTGAGACCTCTCTTCTTTCCTTTCCCTTTCTCTTTCTTCCTCCCTGTGCGTGTCTGAAGGCCGACCCACGCCTTTTGTGTGTAGCCGGTGACAGGGTAACGTGTAATTCCCCGCCCCGGGTAGACAGGTAGGACACGTATGTACCCTCTGGTAACGGCCAGTCCCAGGGAGGGGTGATAACCCGAGCTGATACCTTCCGAAAGTGCCGATTGATCGCTCCGTCCGTTTGTCGGGAGGTGTGACCTGAGGTGTGAACAATCACCTAAGGCGGGAGTGCCGTCAGAGAGGGCCCCCACAAGGGAGGAGCGCGCCATCGGAGACGCTGGTAATCCTGGGGGATTCTTTCGCAATGGTTTCCTCACCTTCCACTATGTCTCACAAGCGTAAGTTCACCGAGTCTCAGCCACAGACAGTTGTTCCCTCATTGCCACAGTTCCTTGTTGTTTCTCAGTCTGACGAAGGTCACGACTTCTCCACGGTCAACCCTTTCATTATTCAGAAAGGTGTCGACGCAATTGCAGGTCCTGTAAAGTCTTGTTCCAGATTACAGAATGGCACCTTGTTGTTAGAAACAGTCAGTGCCCTCCAGGCACAAACATTGCTGCGTACTTCACTGCTCCACACCTTCCCTGTCCGGGTTGAAGCGCACTGCACTTTAAATTCCTCGCATGGAGTCGTTTATATACGCTCCCTCGATGGATTGTCTGACGCAGAAATCCAGCACTAACTGTCTGACCAGGGCGTAACGGCTGTTCATAGTTATGAAAAGGGCTGACACGAACATCATTCCAACCCGCACTGTCTTCTTGACATTTGACAAGTTCAACTCCCATCGAAAATCAAAGCGGGCTACGAGATAATTTTCGTTCGCCCTTACGTCCCAAACCCTACTCGTTGTTATCGGTGTCAGCGGTTCAATCACACCAGCCAGTCCTGTTCCAATCCGGCCAAATGTGTTACGTGTGGCAAGGATGCCCATGAGGGTGCTTGTCCACCTCCATCCCTTTGCTGCATCAACTGTATGGCTGACCACGCTGCTTCCTCTCGAGATTGCCCCGTTTTTAAGGACGAAAAGCTCATCCAGGAAATAAGTGAAGGAAAAGGTGTCGACCTTTGCTGCTCGAAAATTATTCGCCAGTCGACAGCCCACCGTGCCTCAGACAGGAAAATACAGCACTGTCCTTGCTTCTCCTCGGCCAACAAAGGAGGCGGCCACGCAGACTTGCGACCTCACTTTTACTGCCACGGTCGTCAGATCGGCCAGCGCAAAGATCGCCCGTTCAACCTCACCACTTTCGCCTGCCCACTCTATGGCTCACCCTTCATCGGGTTCTGCTAAATCTCGAGCCCAAAAGTCAGACACCAAGACTTTGAAAAAAGAGCATACTCGTGAATATTTTTTACGTACCCCAACTTCACAACCATTGGTTCCTCCTTCTTCTAAACATCATATTTCCAAGAAGGCTACAAAGAAACCCAGTTAATCTCCTCCATCAAGGCGTGTCCTATCTACAGCACCACCTGGCGGAAATCGCCCTCGGCCGTCTTCTGTGTAGTCGAGGCGCACTGCTGGCGGCTGATCACTGGTAGCAGGAGCTGCTCCTGAGCAACCTATGGATCAGGATCTTCTGCCTTCGGCTGAATGCCATTCCATGCTGTCGGTCGCTAGCTCCGAGCAGTCTTTGAGTTGACAGCAACTTTGGTCACATGCCTCCATTTTCTGTTCACCCCATGTCCATTATCCACTGGAATATCTGTGGCATTCGAGCCAATCGGGATGAATTGTCGATCCTCTTACGATCCTACTCGCCGGTCATCTTCCGTCTTCAGGAAACAAAGCTGCGTCCCCATGACCGCTTTGTTCTCCCTCATTTTCAGTCCGTCCGATATGATCTCCCCTCTGTTGAAGGCACTCCAGCCCATGGAGGACTCACGATTCTTCTCCATCATACTCTCCATTATCACCCAATCCACTTAAACACGTCCTTCCAAGCTGTCGCCGTCCGTCTTTCCCTTTCTGGATACACGTTCTCTGTACTGTCTACATTCCATCGTCCACACCAATGGCACGAGCTGATCTCCTTCATCTTCTTGGTCAGCTTCCACCCCCCCTATTTGCTGGTTGGGGACTTCAATGCCCACCACCCGCTTTGGGGATCTCCACATCCTTGTCCACGTAGCTCACTATTGCTAGACGTCTTCCACCAAGCGGATCTAGTTTGCCTCAACACTGGGGTCCCCACAATTTTGTCTGCCTTCACGACAAATTTATCTCATTTGGACCTTGCGGTCGGTACTGTTCTGCTAGCTCGGTGCTTCGAATGGTTTGCCCTTGATGATACACACTCTAGTGACCACTTTCCATGTGTCATTAGACTGTAGCCTCAACTGCCATATATGCGCCCGCGACGCTGGAAGTTTGCCCAAGCTGATTGGACACTTTTTTCGTCTGTAGCGACATTCGATGACCATCACTTTCCCAGTGTCGACGACGAGGTCACACATATTACCGACGTTATTCTTACAGCTGCGGAGTGTTCAATACCACGCACCTCCGAATTGCCCCGGCGCCCCCCAGTTCCTTGGTGGAACGAGGCATGCCGTGACGCAATGCGTGAGCGGCGACGTGCTCTTCGCGTTTTCCGCCACCATCCTACTTTGGCCAACTGTATCTGCTATAAGCAGCTCCGTGCGCAATGCTGTCGTGTCATCCGCAATAGCAAGAAGGCAAGCTGGAAATTCTTTATTAGCTTATTTAACACCTTCACTCCCTCCTCGGAAGTTTGGAATCTGATTCGACGGTTCTCAGGCGCGCCTAGTTTCTCTCTGGTCTCACTGTTGCACATGATACATTAGTGGGCCCCGTCGCAATTTCTAAGTCATTGGGTCAGCACTTTGCGGAGATTTCGAGCTCCTCAAATTACCCGCCAGCGTTTCTCCTGAAGAAACGTGCAGTGGAAGTGCGACATCTTGCTTCCTCCTCTCAAAATCGCGAAAGCTACAATACTGTTTTCTCCATGCGGGAACTCCAAAATGCACTCTCTTCTTCTCGCTCCTCTGCCCCAGGACCGGATGGTATCCATGTCCAAATGTTGCTGTATTTATCAACCCATAGTCTGCGTTACCTCCGCCTTTATAATCGAATTTGGACTGACAGTACTTCTATCAGACGATGGCGGGAAGCTGTCGTTGTTCCTGTTCCGAAACCTGGAAAGGACAAACATCTCACCTCTAGCTATCGCCCCATTTCTCTCACGAGTATGTCTGTAAGGTTTTGGAGCATATGGTGAATTACCGTTTAGCTTGGTGGCTGGAATCCCGCAGTCTTTTAACACCTGTCCAATGCGGATTCCGAAAGCATCGTTCTGCAGTTGACGATCTTGTTGCTCTCTCCACTTATATCATGAACAATTTTCTCCGGAAACGCCAAACAGTAGCAATATATTTTGACCTGGAGAGAGCATACGATACCTGTTGGAGGACAGGCATCCTCCGCACACTGTTCTCTTGGGGCTTTCGAGGTCGGCTGCCCATTTTTCTTCGCGAATTTATGGCAGAGAACACATTTAGGGTGCGGGTGAACACTACTCTCTTCCCGTACTTTCTCCCAAGAAAACGGGGTACCCCAGGGCTCAGTGCTGAGTGTTGTACTGTTTACCATTGCCATAAATCCAATTATGGATTGTCTCCTTCCTGATGTCCTGGGCTCCCTTTTTGTGGACGATTTTACGATCTTCTACAGCTCTGAACGGACCAGCCTTCTTGAACGACGTCTTCAAGGATGTCTCGATCGCCTCCACTCTTGGAGCGTCGAAACCGGCTTCCGTTTTTTCTCCCAGTAAGACCGTTTGTGTTCATTTTTGGCGACGTAAGGAGTTTCTTCCACCCTCCTTACATCTAGGACCTGTCAACCTTCTGTTTCCAGACATCGCTAAATTCTTGCGTCTTATGTTTGACAGAAAACTGTGCTGGCCCTCCCACATTTCCTGTGTTTTGGCTCGCTGTCGGTGATCCCTTGACACCCACCGTGTCCTGAATGGTACCTCCTGGGGAGCGGACAGAGTGGTCCTTCTCCACCTCTATCGCGCCTTAGTGTGCTCGAAATTGGACTATGGAAGCATAGTCTACTCCTCTGCTCGGCCGTCTGTTCTTTGGCGTCTCGGCTCTATCCACCACCGTGGATTACGTTTAGTGTCTGGAGCTTTTTACACCAGCCCTGTGGAAAGCCTTTATGCTAGGTCTGCTGAATCTCCGCTGTCCAATTGGCGAGCAGTCCTTCTGAGTCGTTATGCTAGCCATCTGTCTTCCGTGCCTGCTAATCCAGCCCATGACATTTTTTTCGACGCCTCCTTTGATGTAGGGTATGCAGGCCGCCCCTCCTCCCTACTACCACCGGGAGTCCGCTTCTGTCAACTGCTCCATTTTCTTTCCTTCTGCTTTCCTAAAACCTTCTTGACAACTTGGGGTACAGCACTGCCTTGGCTCCGTCCCCGGATCTGCCTGCTCCATGACCTTTGTCGATTTCCCAAGGATGGTACCCCTTCACTTGTTTATCGTCGGGCATTTGCTGCTCTATGTGCACAAATGACAGAAGCCACATTTATTTACACCGATGGCTCGAAAACATCGTTAGGTGTAGGGAGTGCCTATATTGTTGGCGACACACCAAATTACTTTCGGCTTCCCGACCAGTGTTCGGTTTATACTGCGGAGCTTTACGCTGTTCTCCAGGCTGTCCACTACATCCGCCGCCATCAGCGGATACAGTACGTTATCTGCTCAGATTCTCTCAGCTCTCTCCTCAGTCTCCAAGCTCTTCACCCTGTGCACCCTCTGGTCCACCGGATTCAGGACTGTCTGCGCTTGCTCCACCTGGGGGGCGACTCGGTGGCGTTCCTCTGGCTCCCGGGACACATTGGTATCTGTGGAAATGAGGCGGCCGATATAGCAGCCAAGGCTGCAGTCTCTCTTCTTCGGCCAGCTATTCAATCGATTCCCTTCGCCGATCTACGGAGCGTATGTCGTCGTGTTGTTTTTTTATGGCACGCGCATTGGTCGACACTTCCCCATAATAAATTGCGGGACGTGAAAGCTCTTCCTTGTGCTTGGACCTCTTCCTCCAGAACGCGTCGTCGGGAGGAGCTAATTTTAACTAGACTCCGGATAGGGCACTGTCTTTTTAGCCATCGACATCTTTTAAGCGGCGATCCTCCCCCACTCTGTCCCCACTGCTCTCAGCTGTGGACGGTAAGACACCTTTTGAGTGCCCCTATTTTAATCCGTTACGCTCGTCTACAGCTGTCGCCTGATATATCGTCGATTTTTAGCAGATGACACGCGCTCAGCCGATCGCGTTCTCGAGTTTATTAGTGCCAGTGAAATGTCAGTCATTTGAAGCTTTTTTTTGGGGACAACCAGCCCCTTTCTGTAGTGGATTTTTAAGCCTTCCTTCTGCTTTTAGTTTCTCCAATTTTATGACTTTCGTTCCCATTGCTGCTGGTTTCCATTTTCGGTTTTTTACTGTTTCCTAAGTCACGGACTGGGTGCTAATGACCATAGCAGTTTTGTGCCCTAAAACCAAAACAAACAAAAAATTTAAAAAAATGTATCGGGGTAATTTGAAGAAAAAAACACTGGAAAAATCTCGTTTTTGTCTCAAAAGCATGAAATTGTTTTATTGAGATGTCCAGCTTTGTTGCTGGCTGGGTGCAGCAGAGTATGTGCACCACTTCCCTACTCACTCATTCTTACTGCTTCTCCCCTTTCCACCCCTCCCTTCAGCATGCAGGCAGTGCTGCCACCAGTACTTACTGTTAGCCTAGCAGCTGCCAGTGAGAGGCAGGGAGGTGTGAGGAGTGATTTGTTTTGATCTGATTCTCGGAGCATGTTGAGGCAGCTGCCAGAGACAATGGTCAAGTGTGCATGATTGTCTGAGTAATTGCGTGAATGTGTGCATGCTCTCATTTTCTTACAAAGGCCATGGCCAAGGATTTAATTGAGTGTGATTGTCTGTGGCTTAGTGATTATCTTTATGGTGAGTTGCTATCTATCCTCATTGATTCTTAGGGTATTTGCACAAGTTATCTGTTGCATGGGTGATCACTGCAGTCTCATTTCAACATGGTGCCTGTGACATGAGTGGACTTCCGTGACAGGCCAAAACTGCAGGCCATTTCTGTGGGTGTGTCTAATGGATTGGGCCTGCCTGTCTGAAGGCTGTAGTTTCCCACTAATGTGCAAGCCCATTCTATCGGATCTAGTGTCAGTGATCTGCCTGCAGGCCAGGTCTGCCTGTGCGTGGCGTAATTTGGCAGATTTTCATGTTTATCCATCGGCCCAGGACTGCGGTGTTTCTCAGCAGGCCAGAGGCCACGGGTGATGAATTTAAGGAATTGTGACTGTCTCATCACAAGTATATTGTACAGTGCAGCATTTTATGTATTCTAGGATTTTTTGGCAATTCGAAAGTAGTTTATGTATTACCAAGTATGGACAATAAGAAGATAATTGTGGCAGTCACTGTCAGTTTGTATACTGTGTACTCGTCTATTTCTTGAAAGCAAAATCACAATACTTGCAGAATAATAGACATAACACAGTGGGTAATAAGACAAATATACTTGAACATTCATTCAACACTTAGATCACACATAATCTTTCAACAAATGACTTAATAAATTGTCCAGTATGGAGGTCCACAGCAAAATTTTGCTTGCCAGCAACCACTCATTTTTAACTTTTTATATTAATGTACTAGACAGTGTGTTTCTGACTTTCCAGCTAAGTTTTTCTCTCATATCAAAGAACATGAAAATTGGTCTTTACATAAAGTGTTTTTCTTATGAACATCCGGAGGTGGCCACACATGACTGTAGTTTCTGGCTGCTGAGGGCACATGTAAATAGATTTGATATAGATTGATCCAGTCCTAAAAATCCACTGAAAGTGGTGTTAAACAACCAGTGGCACAAGCTGCCCCCTGTACAAGCAAGGCAAGAAGTCATCACGTGTGATACTAAAAAGTGACCTTCATTTCCATTTTTAGTAACTTTCAGCATTGTGGACAACAACCAGTGCGAATTTTTGGGACAATGAAAAGTGTTAAAGCATGGATCCCAATTTTTGCAGTTATCTGTATCTTTTTACTTCTTTGCAAGTGTGGCTTTGATTTGATGGCTTGCTTCAACATATCGACCACCATTAGATGAATGGTGATGAAATAATCATTATTTCAAGATACTGTGTAAAGTCTTGTCCTTTTATACAGACATTTATACTAATCACTTGGTGATGCTAAGGGCCTTAAACTATCACTAATTGACCTTCTAACCCTCTTACTTCCAGGATGTCTTTTCTCCCTGAGTACCACTGGGTTACTTTAAACAACTACAATGTTTATATTATGTTCATTCATTAAAATGCAGCTAGTATATCTGGTGTAAATTACTTAATGTCTGTACGCAGATGTACTAGCTGCATTTTAATGAACAAACATAAAAGGCAGGCAGACACAAAGTAATTTACACCAGATATACGAATTGCATTTTAATGAAGTAACATACAAAATACATTGTAGTTCAATGTAACAATGATGATTCTATTTCCATAAGTGTTACTTTCAAGAAACAAATGAATGTAAGTTGGGGTCATATTGGCCCCAGTGGTACGTAGTACAAAATATCATGAATAAATTTTAATGTGCTGTAAATATAAAATTGTAATAAATAACATTGGATATATATTTTGAAGAAAAATTGCCTTTGATAACAAGGTAGGCACTCTTTCATTGTACTTACAGGGTTACATTGACCCCAGTTGTAATATGAGGGTTAAGAACTGTGCTTCATTGGGTGACAAGACACGTAGTTGATGTACTTTCTACTTATAGCATATTGTGAATTTTTTGTGTAGAAAAAACTTATGCCTTACACTGTTTTGCATTGATGTAGATGTATTAATTGGCATTTAATATAGTTACATCTATTGTTGGTAAATGTTTCAGGTTTCTGATACAGTTGTGGAACCATACAATGCCACGTTGTCGGTACATCAGTTAGTGGAAAATACTGATGAAACATACTGTATTGACAACGAAGCCCTGTATGACATCTGCTTTCGAACACTGAAGCTGGCAGAACCAACTTATGGTGATCTGAATCACCTTGTCTCCTTAACGATGTCTGGTGTTACGACGTGTCTCAGGTTTCCAGGACAGTTGAATGCGGACTTGCGCAAATTAGCAGTTAATATGGTTCCTTTCCCACGCCTGCATTTTTTCATGCCTGGGTTTGCCCCACTGACTGCTCGTGGCAGTCAGCAGTATAGAGCCCTCACTGTTCCAGAGCTTACGCAACAGATGTTCGATGCTAAGAACATGATGGCAGCTTGTGATCCTCGCCATGGTCGATACTTGACTGTTGCTGCTATCTTCAGAGGTAGAATGTCCATGAAGGAAGTGGATGAGCAGATGCTCAACATTCAAAATAAGAACACCAGTTACTTTGTTGAATGGATCCCAAATAATGTTAAAACTGCAGTGTGTGACATTCCACCCCGTGGGCTGAAAATGTCTGCTACATTCATTGGAAATTCTACTGCTATTCAGGAGCTCTTCAAGCGCATATCTGAGCAGTTTACTGCTATGTTCCGCCGTAAAGCTTTCCTTCATTGGTACACTGGAGAGGGGATGGATGAAATGGAGTTTACTGAAGCAGAGTCGAATATGAATGACTTGGTGTCGGAGTACCAACAATATCAGGAAGCTACTGCAGATGAAGATGTTGAATTTGATGAGGAACAAGAGGAAGAAATGGAAGATGAAAAGTAGTGGGACAGGTTTCTGCTATTTTTGGCTGTACATAATGTAATTAAAGCAGCTGGTGAATTTGACATTCCAGCTTTTTGTAAAGATCTCTACAGAACCTTTTTATAATCTGTAGTTATTTTACGACTTTTGTATCAATTTATAAACTCATCTTGTAATACAAATAAATATTTCTGTAAGAAGCTATCTTTCTCATGGGCCTTGTGGTTTGAAATAACTTTTATTAATCTACTTGTGAAATGTTTAATACAGTTTAATTAAACATTCTCTATTAACAGATGATGTGTTTTAAGGCCATTAGCGGAAATGAAACAATTATGCAGTAGGTTGAAAGAATAGAAAGTAAGTTCCTGTTACAATGTGCTGTCTGATAGAGGACGAGACGAAGAGCTGCAATTTTAGCATGTGACCTACAGATGTATATAGTCCAGTGAATTGTTGAAGTGATACAGCTTATATGTTTTGTATAGATACTCTGTAACTTCAGAAAATAGTTTAACATACGTTCTCCAAAGTTCAGGCAAAAAATATAATTATTTGAGAAAGATGGATTTAGGGAAATTGAGATATGCATAGCAGTTTGTTGTTTGGACCTCGACTCTTGTCTGTCTGTTTCCTGACTTTATGCAAAAGATTAAGAGATTCATTATCCTTTCTGCTACTGCAGTTATGGTTTTTAGGTTTGAATTCACAGAACTTGCTTCAGAAACTGACTGAACATGTTACTTATATGAAGAGTGGCACTGTGGTAAGATTCTCATGGTACTTAAATTTCTTTTGGTTGCAGAAGCTGTAGCACTTCCAATAATCAAATTTCACTTTGTTGTATGCTGATTATATAATCATACTTACAGGTTTTGGACCCTGAGCTTCCCATAAAAATGTGCAAATAATGACAACATTGGAAGAGCTGGAAGAATAGGGCCTAGTAAGGCAATGTCACACTTTAGTGTTCACGATTAGAAATTTTGCCTCTTATTCATATAATTATGCTGTGTATTAATTACTATTGTTCTTTCTTAAGGAAGTGTGAAAGTTCGGTGTTCACTCTCTTTAAATTTTCTGGAAAAGCTTCATACATAACATTCATTTTTATGGGTAAAACTAATGAACGTTTTTAAGGAACTGTTCCCGTATGTTTTGAGATTTGCGAATGAAATTATAGTTGACAGACAGAAAGATTTGGAAGATGAATAAAGTTTAAGAAGTCTTGAAAAGCAGGTCTAAGTGAATATTAAAAAAGCATGAGTGAGTGTATACTTGGACTAAATTATTCTGTGATAGATTGCAGTGGCAGCAGCTGGGGGATGGGGTGAACATTGTTGCCATTGTGCAGGCAGCCATGTATCACAAGAAGTGCATGTAATAAACAAAACACAGCTATTACCTCCAGAGGTGTAAAAGGAAATATCTGCGAGTGGGGAGGGGAGATAGAACAGAAAGGGTTCAATCAGGATTGTTATGAAAGCAAATTGTTTTAAAAAGTCAACTTCCTTACACTAATAATTTCTGGGAAGGTTACTTAATAATTCCAAAATTTTCAACTATGGGCTTTCATGTATGAAGCGAAGTGGCAGAGACACAGTGAGTGTTAACATTATTATATGAAATTTGCTATTATATGAAATTTGCCTGCTGTCAGCAATTAAAACTAGCTGCAGCCAGGCACTTGTTTTGTGGGGTGTGTCATTGACTTGGCTACTCTTTGTTCTCCCTTTGGTAGCCAGCAGTTGCTTTGCCAACCAAGTCGACAGACATAGGAAGTGAATGCATTGTTGCTGCCTAAGATTTCAATGCCTTGTCAACTTAGGATTGAGACACAAGAAACATAGCAGGTGAATGAAATTTTGGTTTTAAAGTGGCAACTATTAGGTAAGATGTCACTAATTTACAGCCCAGCCTTTCATTTAGTATTGCACAAGTGGAATTGATCAAGTATAAGTGGGTAAGATTATTTTTTCCACTGAGCAGTAATCATAAAACAGTCATCTGACACAGTCACAATTTACAAAGTAAAGATAGAACTGTATTCAGCATATACTTTATCTGGCTTTTTCACTGCAGAATAAAAGTTGGACACAAAGGTCTAAGTTTTCAAATAGGGCCATAATCGTAGTTGTAGTCTTGAGAGGTAGTGGTGATACAATGGAGAAAAGCCTGTAAAAATCAGAACTTTTGTACAGTATGGTCATTAACATAAAAAGAAAAGATATTGAGAATCATTACAGTGCAGTTAGTGACTTTGCTTGCAATTGAATGTACAACAAATATAAATCTTGTCATGCTTCAAAAGGTGGTGCACATTTTGTGCCAAATAGCACTGCCATCTCCTTTATCATGGTAGGAGGTCTCGTCAAGTTACCTCCGGGACACACCTGATCGAGATGTATAGCTTGTGACAGCACTTCTCTTGTAAAGCTTAACATGCACTACTCATTATTCATATTTATTGCCACAATTCTTTGTAGTAAACATTTTTGCCCTGCCATGCAAAGAATGCCTGCATCGAGAGTTGATTCAAAGGAAGGAGAAACCTGGAAGTTTAATTATCTGCTTTGCTATTTAAGAGGTTCTTTGTGAATGAAATGATTCCACATCATTTGCTGAAGTAGTTTGTTGGAAAAAGTTTAACTTGCTCCATAAATACAAAATACTCATATTTTGTATTCTCACAACTTTTTGCCAAGCAGTGCTCTGCAATAATTGCTGGGAAACCATTTGTTAAAAAATATTAATACTTTTCCATTCTATAGTCACATCTCAGCATGTTAATGAATTGGCATTTTTTGTTCATTTTTATTACAATATTTAAAAATTCAGTGACGCTGCCTGTTTGAGGAATTTGCTGTGAATTATGAATGCCAAGTGTGATTGCTACTCTTAGAGATGCATAAATTTTATGTGTGTGTGTGTGTGTGTGTGTGTGTGTGTGTGTGTGTGTGAGAGAGAGAGATTTTCCCCCCAAAATGCATACCTCATCCATCTCTAAAAAGTACTTCCAAAGCTTGTGTAATAATTCTCAAGGAAATCCTGACTCCTGATTCACGAGGGAGGAGGTAGGCACTGCATTTATTCCATACACAGGCGCACTTTCGGGGAAAATCGCCCGCATTCTAAAGAAACACCAGGTCGGAACTGTGATTTGTCCTCCAAATAAAAGTCGTGCACTGGTGGGGAGCGCCAAAGATGACGTCGGTTTGAGGAAGGCTGGCGTGTACCAGATCCCGTGTCAATTGGGCAAGTCGTATATTGGTCAGACGATGCGTACCGTCGAGGATCGATGCCGTGAACACCGGAGGCACACTCGACTGATGTATCCGAGCAAGTCGGCGGTCGCTGAGCATTGTTTGTCGGAAAATCACGCCATGGAGTATGACCGCACGAGGATTCTGGTACAGACGTCGAGATACTGGGACAGCGTTGTTAGAGAGGACATCGAAATTCGCACCAATGACGACCTCATAAACCGTGACAGTGGCTATAATCTTAGCAAGGCTTGGGAACCAGCGATTGGGTTAATCAAGAGTAAATCGAGCAAACGTATAGTTGTGACGACCACGGCGGACAGAGCCATCACACCGACGTCATCTCAGACGCCGTCGCAATCTTTTCCACCGCGCGACCGTGGCGCGGACGGCGGAGGGAGCGCGCCGCGGACAGAGGGAAATTAAATCGGCCGCCGCCGCAACCGAACCCAGTTCCCTCTGAGCAGTCATAGCGTACGGATCTCCGTGCCGGCACGTTCACAGGAGCTCAGTCCGTCAGTTCACCTGATGATGGCGACATGTATGATCGCCGAAATATTGTGCCCGTTGGACACTACAGACCGGCAGCACACCCGTGGATATTCTGATTATAAAACTGTTGAATCTTAACTACGCACAATGGACACAAAGTGCACAGCTGCAATAACATTGCACTTCTTGACACTAGAGATTGCTTTGATTTTGCAGTACCTATTCAGGATATCCAAAATACAGCACAGATAGTCATCAGTTTACCAAGCCAAAATCAGGTAGGTCCCTTTGTCAATTATTTCGTTTTTGTGATAATTATTGGCCTTAGGGTCTCACACCTGCTTTTACCTGTAGAGGTCTAAAAGTTCGGTTTCCTTGCAGTTCCACTTCGGACTTAACATCACACTAGCAATGGCGGCAATAGTCACCAGGATCTTTGAAGAGGTAGCTGTTTATGGGATGTTGTCATTTATCATTCTGCATAGCAGCTTAGTGTGATAGTCGCTTGTCACTGGCTCACATCGCACTAGCAATACTCCACATCATCCAGTCGGAGAATCCTGTTGGATGTAAATGCAATACTGATATCCTTTCCTTTGCCAGGTAGTACTTAGTGAAATGTCAACATCTGTGCTAAACTTATGATGAACATGACTTTCAGATTATAGCCATGTGCAATTAAATGACAGCAGCACATAAATCTATATAACAGTATAATGATGCTTGACACAAACAGTGAAAATTCACATTCACACATGAAATCAAACGGCATTTAATTGTACTTCTATCATTAAACTGTATTCTTGAACCTGAGAAATGAGAAGTAAATGCCAGTTTTAAGAACATTTTCAGGCAATGAAATTCAACCCACAGGAGAAATTTTTGGACTGCGTGATGGAAACACTCAAATAAATTTCCCTTCGATCCACTGTAGAACTTGGAAGCCCACTCAGGGAATATTCGTTCACATTTTTGTTGAACACAGTTGGTTTTTATCATCTTGTATTAAAATATTTCCTTTTATCAATAGTGCAATTGATAAACAATGTTTTGTGAGTAGAATAAAATTTCCAATGGTAAACTTAACTGCTTTTTCGACATTATTTTACCAGCTAACTAAAAATAGGAAAGCCTTTAATCCCTTCCACTAAATTTAGTTACTATTAAGATTCTTTTACAGGGAGTGCAGTGGAGCTGACGCTGAAATCATTAACTATTTGGTTATATCATCGCTAGTCTTTCTGAACTCTACATGTCGTGTAGTCTGGTGTCTCCTTACCAGCAACAGGTCCCAGGTTCAAAGTAGTCAATTCCCTAAAAGACATGCTCAGAGCGTTGTTGCGCGAAAGTGGTAGGGAGACTCGACTTGGACAGACAGGCACCACGCAGAATGTTAGAGAATGGCGACCCTGCCAGGATGGTAAAATACCATGATGGAAGGTCGACCATATGCCTAACTAGGTCAGAAAAATATCCAGTTGAAAAATTTTCGTAATAAAAAATTTTTTTTGGAAGTTACAGTCGAAAACAGTAGCTACAGCGATAGATAATATTCAATAAAACGTGAGACATTCTAGCAGAGACAATAGCATAATTAAGTTATGAATTTTAATATTGTTAGAATTAAGTTTTCTCTCCAATGTACATGCACAGGTGGCGGATACATCGTTGACAAGTTGGTTCTGACCCAACAAGTAAGTGAATGGAATATCAGTCTTGGGTATAATAAGTGTCAAGTCGTGTGAACAAAAAGTTTATGAAACCGTGAGATCGTATGAGCGCATGCTGACGGAAGTAGGGCGCGTGAATTGTTTTTAAAACAGAAAATAAGGGATTCGGAAATATTAGCAATGGCAGATAGAGACCTTGATCGAATTGAGGTAGAGACCCAACATGAAGATGGACAAAGAATAGAGGACAGTACAACAGACGATGCAGTATCGCGAGAAATAAGACAGATAATGCACCATAACGAGGATAATGTACGCCATGGCACAGAAATCCTAGGTCAGCATACGACAGAGGAGCAGGAAAGTAGAGAGAAAGCCGATGACGATTCTACCTTGCGTCTTGAATACGTAGAACCCACAGTACAAGTAATCAGAGCTCCCTCACCACAGAGTGCAAGGAATTCGAGCAGAAACGTGTCATCGCTCAGTTTAATGCAATCGGTTTCAAACCAACACTTGGACGAAAACACAGAGCGTAGGACGTCGGAAGAAAACGCAATAGGACCCACCAATCTGGCAGAATTATTACAATTAATGACGGAAACCATGAGTCACCATCAATTGAGAACAGACATTGACAAGGTACAAGCGGACGTACAAACATTGCGTAATGACACTCAGGATGAGATCAAAACCTTACGTAACAACACCCAGGGAGAAGTCAAGACACTAGAGAAACAGATAAACGTAATTACAAGACAAGCAGCAGGTACAGCGCGTGAAATTGAAAACAGTGTGCTACACAAACGTATCACGAAAGCAGCGCTGAAAAGACATGATAGCCGCATAGTCAAAATAGAAGAGCATACGAAGCAACAATTTCAGAAATTGCGAACAGAGTTGTTGCAAACCATTGAAGAGTGTAGTGAACAGCATCGAACAAGCAGAGTCTGCAACCACATCCGTATCTGTAACAGCACCGGAAAAACAAGCAATTAACGAAGATATGCATTTTCGATTCCAATCACAGGCGGAAAATAACATTCGTGAAATCAGACAGCCTGCACCGCAACAAACAAGTTTAGAAATTCTTGATGAACAAACGGCATCACAAACACATGCAGAACTACAAATGTATGTTTCAAGACAGTTTGGATCGTGCAATGAAGCGGCGAGGTTAGCCAGACAAGATACCAAACCAATACGTGACAATGGAAAGCCAATACAGTGCAATGCATTCAGCTACACGCTCACAACCGATGGAAGAAAATTATTGCGTACCACTCCAACGTTATTACGCAAAGGTAGGCGAAAGTTACAGTGGACAATATGCAATGGATCTACCACAACCGGAAAGAACGACGCGAGAAATGATCAGAAACAAAAGTGGCGAAGAATCGCGAATTTCATATGGAACAACGATCATTTCCTCAGTCAGAAAATTTCGACACTTTCGAGAAGGAAACTCATTACATCCACGAACTTTTATTGATCAATTCCGAGTAGGATTACCAGAACACTGGACGCTAGCACACAAATTAGACTTTATATGTGCACACATGTCAGGAACAGTCGCAGAAACCATGCAGAATGTTGCAGCGACATGCCGATCGTACGAAGATTTCAGAGAGAAGTTTCTCACGATATTGGTCCAGCGAAGCACAGAACAGAGTGAAGTACGAATTATTACAGAAACCTTTTGAAAATTCAGGAGAGAAGAATCCCGTGAAATTTTTCGAAGTAATGGCAAAGAAAAATCAATGCTTAGATGTACCATACAGTGACTGAGAGTTGATTAAATTATGCGCGATGAAGTTACCATTGAAATACCAGCAATCATTAGTAGTTCGCGGAGGCAATGACGTCGAAGCATTTAAAGGTATTCTAAGGGAACTAGAGTTCATATTTTTGGAAGATGACGCAAGAAAAAGACGAAGCGCACGTGAAAACAAGAGCAAAAAGCAGTGGAATCCACAAGAGACAGTACGAAGAAACAATAATTACGAACCACGTGATAACTTCGCACCAAGAAACGACAATAGATTTCAACAAAGAACCGGTTATGGATTTAGAAGAGAATATGGCAATAACTATAATTCACCCAGGAGCGGCAACAACTATTACAGAGGGAATAACGACAGCCGGAACGGTTATTGGAAAACAAATAGACCGACAAATTATCAACACAGAAACCAATATCAACAAGCTGAACAAGAAAAGAGAATACAGATAGAAGAGGTCGAGATAAGACCACCGAACCCCGATAAACGTTCGAATTGACAGCTAAGCGCCCATGCCAAAGAGAATGACGCACCGACCCAGGATAATTGCAGCACCTTGAACAGAGAAGTAATACCTTATCACGAGAAGAGAAGAAGGAAGAAACAAAACCGCAGGGACTATATGGAAACGAAGACAGGAAAATAACAATATCGTGTTGGGACGAAATTAATTGGGAGAATACTGACGAGGAAGATGAATTACCAGAGGCATGCATAACGAATGTAGGAGGAAAGGACTAAGTAATGAGTATTGCAGAGCTATTTGAGATGGAAACCAGGGAAAGCGAATTCAATGAGGATAATGCACAGTCGACAGAAGTTGAAAATAAGTTACTAGTGGTCACACCACTCAACGTATATAATGAAGGAAGTTATGAAGCGATAATTAGAGCATTTAGATGCGATTATGTGAAAGTAGCGACGAAGAAGGAGAAGATGGACGAGGATGAGGAAAAAGTAGAGGATGTTAAAGAAAGCATAAATGAAGGAAGAAATAGAGAGGAGGAAATAAAAGAGATTGAAGTAGCAGTCGAAGCTTTTCCTACAGAAAGTTCGGATTCACAGGGGAAAGTCCTGAGAAGACTTGTGTATGATTCAGTAGAGGATTCGTTGATGCAAGAAGAAGAAGAAGAAGAAGAACAGAACCAACCCTTTCAAATTCAACCAATTGTGAAGGCCATGGTAAAGCATATCCCAGTCAATATTGTAATTGATAGCGGAAGTGAACTGACCGCAATCTCAGAAAATTTATTCATGCAGTGTAATGCCAATGAGGCCAGTTCTGAAAAAACATAAGATTAAAGTAAGAGGTCCTATTAGAAACAATGCTGCGGAAGTTAAGAGACAAACAAGGTTAACTCTTTCGTGCCAAGGTTAAAAGATCGAAGCCAACTTCGTGATTATACCTAAACTAACTGTAGATTTGATTATAGGTGCAGATTTTTTAAATGAGACGACGAGCGATAATAGATATGGGGAAAGGTAGCGTAACATTCGGGAATGTCACACTTCTCTTTGAGCAAAAGCTAAAATTTGAAAAAATACCAGTTATAAACAAACAATTAAGAATGATGCGAGATAGAGGATGAAGAATTAGAATGGTATGCACAAAAGGGGGAATCGCCTCAACTCGTTAGAAGTCCATAAAGAAATCGACGAAAAATTGCAAGAAGTTCAAGGTATTTCGGAACACAGTAAAAGAGAATTACAGGGTATTTTACAAGATAAAGCAGAGGTATTTTTACCTAAGACTGGCAGTATTAAACACTTTCAGCACAAGTTTTAAGTAAAACAGCACAAACCATTTAGAGTTCCACCCTATCCAATCCCATTAAGCTACAGGAATAAAGTTTTCCAGGAGATATCTAAAATGTTAGATGATGATATTATTGAACCAGCTACCTCCACATATAACAGCCCGCTCCATATTGTACAAAAATGAGACGGGAGCATCAGGTTAGTGCTTGATTCCAGACAGATCAACACAATCATAATCACAGAGACAGATCGCCCAGAAAAATTAGAGGAATTGATACAAAACTTCCACGGTGCTAAGATATTTTCATCAATTGATTTACAGAGTAGTTTCTGGCAAATAGAATTGGCCCCAGAATGTAGAAAATTTACAGCATTTATCGCATTCGGAAGGTGTTACCAATTTAAACGACTGCCATTTGGTTTAAACATATCATCAGCAGCGTTTATTAGGGGATTATTTTTGAAATTTTACAAAAACTACTTGTTATGTTGATGATGTGATTATAGCAGAACCCTCTTGGGAACATCACAATGACACATTATATCAGTTTTTACAGATCATGAAAGAGCATGGGGTCACAGTAAATATAATAAAATCCAAATTTGGAAGGCGAGAGGTCAAATTTCTAGGATACATAATTTCAGAGAAAGGGGTACTGCCCGACCCAGAAAAACTAACGGCAATCAAAGAATTCTGTACTCCATATAATAAGAAAACTCAGAGTATTTCTAGGTCTCACCGGGTTCTATAAAAAATTTATTCAGATCGACTCTCTCACAACACCACGCCTATGTGCATTGACTGGAAAAAAACACGCCATGGGTATGGGATCAACATTTGCCAGTCTTGTACTCACAAAAAGCGAGAAAAACTATCCAGTCACGGAGCTGGAAGCATTGGCCATTGTATGGGGCTTGCAACGTTTTCGATACTTCCTGTTCGGAAGAAAAACAGAAGTATACACTGACCACAAACCATTAGAATTTCTGTTATCCGCCAAACTAGCACATGGGATGTTAGCCAGATGGATGTTAATACTACAAGAAGTTGACTTCACCATTACACACATACCAGGACCAGAGAATGTATTAGCAGAAGCTTTATCACGATGTCCACAGTGTGCATGCAATAACATAGGTTTGGAAGCAGCAAAGACCAGTTTACAATGTAGTATATGAAACAAGTACCTTTCGAAAACTACATTATGACAGCATTGAAAAACATAGGCAATGAACAGGACAAGGATCCCGAAATACTAGGAATCAAACACAAGTGGAGAAGTAAGGATTTTCCAGACATTCGACAGCACTATCTCGTAAAAACAATGTTTTATTTTTTAGACGAAATGTAGCAACGAATGAATGGTTAATTTATATCCCAGATGAAATAATTAATAAGTAGATATGGTATTCACATTTAAGTAATGGCCACTTTGGACCAAAGAAATGCTTTTTAAAAATAAAACAAACAAGCCATTTTCCTAATATGGAAGGACGATTAGAACAGTATTAGTCAAATGCAAAAAATTTATGAGGGCTAAACACGTCACTTTCCAAACCAAACCACCTATGTTTCCAATAATCCCAAAAAATTAAAACAAATAGCTGCAACAGATTTGATGGGGCCCCTCCCATGCACAAAAAATGGATATATTTTCATATTTGTCGTTTTGGAACTTACTTCTAAATATGTTACCTTGACACCATTAAAATGGGCAACAGGTCTTACTATAAGTAAAGCATTTAGACAAGATTTTCTCAGACAAGTAGTTCGAGTGGAACGAATGATTTCGGATAATGGCCCACAATACAAATCAGTGCAATGGCAGAACATGTTAAAACAACACAAAATAAAACCCATCTACATATCTAAGTACAAACCTAGCGTAAATCCAGCAGAACGATCTATGAAGGACATAGGCACTTTATGCCGATTATATGCAGGCAAAAGACACAACACTTGGGATATATACCTTAAAGATTTTCAAGAAGTGATAAATGAAATGCCACATAGCAGTACACTACTACCACCAGTTACTGTACTTAAAAATATTGAACCCCCAAACATAACCAGGGAAAATGTTAGATTTCCTACTGTACCACATAGACAGCACAAACAAGTCATAGCAACAGCTCTCTCCAACATCAGAAAGGCAGCCATTAAAAGAAAAGAAAGAGGAGATAGAACAGCAATTAAAAGAACATTCTCAGTAGGTGAGAAAGTATTTGTAAAAACACACCATCTCTCCATCAAACAGAAACACAAAATACATAAGTTTTACGCTGCATACAGTGGACCTGTCGTAATTAGCCGAATTGCTCATGATAATGCTGTGGAACTAATGAACCCAAAAACCGGCAAAACCTTAGGACTTCACCATGTGAGCCATATCAAAAAGTTTGAAGATGAATTGTATTACTGGTAAATAATCAGCACAATATTTCAAGATTATGTTGCAGATAAGATCGTCAGGAGAAAGAAGAATCAAGAAGAGGAAGGTGGGAAAAAGAAAGTAGTTTCAATAAAAACAAAAACAAAAATAACACCAATAGTACCATAGATTAAGGTGAAGGGATAAAGCGTAGATAGTCTAACAGCATGAAATACTAAAATGCTATACACCACGACACTACACAAAAATAAGAAACGAATTTGAGGATTCTTGTAGAACTTAAGACTCAAAATATCTTAGAATTGTAACATGGAAAGGGCGCCGAAATTTTTGAAGCTTTTTAAAAAGGCGTAAAACAATGTAGGTACTAGACATATGTTAGATGAATATAAGTAAAACTTTTTGTAAGAACCATTGTAAAAAACTCCAGCAAAAAACCAGATGCAACGACCCACAAGTTGCAACCAGAGAAGTATCAAGAAAGGAAAGGACGTAATTAGCAAGACACGATTCCTACAAGGCAGAAGCGTCGAGAGAAGGGAAAGGACAGTGAGACCAACAAAGGGCACTTGTAAATCTATTGCTGAAGGGACAGACAAGCAAACACCAGTCTTTCACCGCTCGTAAACCCCGGGACGCCCCGACTCAGAAGAGCGAGCAAAAAACGGCCCGACGAGAAGACCGCTTCGGCAAGCCACCACTGGCAAAAAAAAAAAAAAAAATGTGTAAAAGTCACACTACTGCTATTAAACAGCACGCTGATGCACGAACCTGAAGAAAACTTCCATAAAGTAAAAATGACATGTCCAAACAATTTATCAAACTGTTACTAAGAGGAGAACTTCAAAGCGACTTGTTATCAATAAATATTCCCATATCCTGCCCAGAGAAGAACCAAGAATCAAGTAAGAAGCAGAGAAAAAGCAGGAAGAACAGAAGTTGAAGATTTGCAAGATTGAGGCCAAGAAAGAAGATGGGTGAAGAATAGACGACATACCTTCCCAAATCCCTATCCTATTGTAATCTAGTCGTCTGCGAAGTATCACAACGAAAAACGACCGCTTTCAACGACACATAGCGATGACTTTCACGCATACAAATCCAGTAAACAACAAGATTCTTCACTCACAGTGCCATTCCATTAAGGGACCTCCACAACAGCAACACACCAATGCAAAGCCAACAAGGAACGACAAACGAAGCTGTACATCAAATACTTGCCCACATCCATCTCGCTCAAGTCCATCACCTTCGTGGAAAAACATTCACCAACCTCATGTTCAAACATTCATAGGATTGTATGAATGTGTGAAATCAAATTAAGTGATGTAATGATTGTGCAAAAGAAATGTGTGAAAAACTAAATAAGTTAAGCACACCAGACAGCTAATAAACTACAAAATAACAGTCACTGACTACTATGAACTTAAGTAAAAAATAAACTATCGATAAAAATAAGTTAGTTCTGAAATAGACAGTATATAAAGAACAAAAGTAAGGCATAATAAACACTAAAACTATATGCCACTTATTTTCTCCTGATAAAAATAAAAGAATAACTATATTTTACTTATTTTCTCCTTATAAAAACAAAGAATAAAAAATTGTCTTGTTGGATGTTTTCCCTTTTTTTAACATTTGTACCATTTGTCAGGATAATATCTCAATACTTGTGTACGTATATTTCTTTGTCAAAGCAATTCTTGGAAATAATTCTTATTTGTTAGTGTAACAATGTTGAAATGTGTCTAGAAACAAAAACAATTTTCTTGTACATGATATTTAGAAAAGTGTTAGGAATAAATTTTATTTAATTACTACATTTATAAAAAAAAATATTTCTAAGAAAATCGATGTGAAAGATTCCTCACTTTCGATAACGTACTTCTTAAAGAACAAACTTCACACTTAACTAAAGAAAGAAAATAATTAAAAATAAATAATAATAATAATAGCATAAAAATATTCTTCTCTTGTCAATATAAACATATTTTTGAGAATAATGTGGAAGAATATAAAATATAAATTAGTAATACAAGCTAGTATAGAACCAGAATAACGTGGCTGAACAGTAGGCAACAAAATTTAGATAAAGGAATAATTTTTGACCGACACAGACAACGATTCAATCATTGCCTAACTTCAGTGCAAAAATTAAGTTCGAAGGGTGGTGATATGTAAGGTGTCAGGCAAATCCATCACCTTCCATGAAAACCCTGGCCGGCCTGAGTGGCCGAGCGGTTCTAGGCGCTACAGTCTGGAACCGCGCGACTGCTACAGTCGCAGGTTCGGATCCTGCCTCAGGCATGGATGTGTGTGATGTCCTTAGGTTGGTTAGGTTTAAGTAGTTCTGAGTTCTAGGGGACTGATGACCACAGCAGTTAAGTCCCTTAGTACTCAGAGCCATTTGAAAACCCTGACATGATAAGCAAATCCAGCAGTATGTCACATAGCTCCGAATAAATCGTGACATTAAATTAACCAAAGTAATACGAGTAACGAGTGAGCAAATGGAATACCACAGACTAACACAAGAATGCCTAAATGCATGTCATACCTTCCCACCATGAGACAGACGCAGTTCCGAGGGGAGAAACGAGAACAGAAGCCAAAAGCAGAACCGTGTTAAGCTAGAAGGCCCTACAATAAGGGACGGACACCCACGATGCCAGCCAACCGCCAGGACCATCCCCCAGCCCATGTTAAAAGATAGAGCCCTCCAGAAGAACAGTATAGATCTTACGATAACACTAAAAGGGCAACACCAGTTGCAAGTTTTAGCGTGAGACTTTTTCGCGTCTCTGTTACGTTGCAAACGTTAAAAACATTGCCCCACCACGAAAAGTATAACGTTTCTCATTGGATAGACAGAATTTTTGTAGGCGGAGCTTAAGGTTAACACTGACACCCTGATTGGTCAGATGAAAACACAGCCGGATAGTTTTTTTTAAACCAACTTTGGTAAATTGAAGTAAGGAGAAGTTAGGAGAGAGTTGCTTCTGAGACGGCGAGCTGTATGGAGCTGCGCTGCCCGCTGCCCCCTGACATTGCCTAACCAACGACAAGGTAATGAATGTACATGATGCCGCATAACAGTGCATAAAGCTTCACTCAGAACTGCAGAAGTCTCATCTGTTACACCCCCTTTTCGCGTAATACTAGTGTCGATCGTCAATTAAAGCTCATGGTACTCACATTTGCTACGTAAGTTAAAATCTGAAATGCGATGATTTTTCTGTTGTATAATTATTGGGAAGCCACATCAGCCACTGTAATTTACGACAAGTTAGATAAGTAATCAAAGATAATTGAGGGTCACTGTAGACCAGGTTGATAGTTTTCTCTTTGGTGAAACTTAATTTAAACCTAGATTATAGATGTGATATGGCATAGGTCATCCTTCGATCCACTGTGGAACTTGGAAACCCACTCAGGGAATATTCGTTCACATTTTTGTTGAACGCAGTTGGTTTTTATCATCCTGTATTAAAATATTTCCTTTTATCAATAGTGCAATTTATAAACAATGTTTTGTGAGTAGAATAAAATTTCCAGTGGTAAACTTAACTGCTTTTTCGACATTATTTTACCAGCTAACTAAAAATAGGAAAGCCTTGAACCCCATCCACTAAATTTAGTTAGTATTAAGATTCTAGCTAACTAAAAATATGAAAGCCTTGAACCCCTTCTACTAAATTTAGTTAGTATTAAGATTCTTTTTCAGGGAGTGCAGTGGAGCTGACGCTTAAATCATTAAGTATTTGGTTATATCATCGCTAGTCTCACTGAACTCTTCTGAATTCTACATGTCATGTGTGGTCTGGCGTCTCTTTCCCAGCAACAGGTCCCAGGTTCAAATTAGTCAATTCCCTAAAAAACACGCTCAGAGCGTCGTTGCGCGAAAGTGGTAGGGAGACACGACTTAGAACAAACAGACAGCACGCAGAATGTTAGACCATGTCATTTTTGACTGTAAATTCATGTGGGAAACTTTCTCAAATATGTATAGGACACACACACTTAATCACTTTATGGAGATCGTATGCAGCAAATGTTTGTTACCACGTCCTATGAGATTTTCTATGAGTATTACCTGTAGTATTTGCTACAAAAACAAGAGAAATGGAAAGAAAGTAACATAATTTCTGTGCATATGAAGTATCCAGTAGTAGTAGCAGCGTGAAAATGTAAGTACAAAGCATTATATGCAAACATATTATAAATTTTACAGTGTATATGAAATAATACTTTTGTTCTCCTAATTGGTTAATGATTAAACAATTCTTGCAAGGAATAGCCAGAAATTATGTATCTGCATTTCTAATTTTTTAAATTGTTTATGTAGAGGATTAATAACGAAAACACAAGTCTCAGTCAAACCATTAACCGGGAATGAAATGTGTAACAGGGACTTTGTATTGAGACAACAGTTTGAGCTAGCAGATGCAAAAATATTTGTTAAACAACACTAACTGATTTTGTGAAATTATTTATTTTGCAGTTTGTAAATTTTGGCAGAAAGAGGAACATTTTGTGCCAAATTGGGACTTAAGATCCGGATCTCTTGACAGATGTGCTTCCACTTTGCTACCCAGCTGACTCAGGATTTTCCAAAATGTATTTTACTAAAGCACTGTGGCAAAGAGCTCATTGTATAAAACCTAGCTTGAGTTGGCAATTCCTGAAGGTACCTTGAGAACTTCTGCAGGGTGCAGATGTATTTAGAGAGACACATGAAAATGTTGAAGTTATAGCATAGACTGTGAGTCAGCCAGGTAATGTGGTGGAAGTGCACTGGTTGTGAAAACCAGAGTTGTACATCCATACTCCACAGACTAATGTTAAGTGCATGGCAGTGTGTACATCCCATTGTACCACTTAGTGTTAATTTTTCCATTCCTTTCCTGTGGAGCAAGGGTAGAATATCTATTTAAATGCCTGTGTGTGTGACTCATTGATATTGTAGTCATATGACATTAAGATTTTTTCATTTTGGGACATGCACAACTTGCATTTCAGAACATTTAAGAAAAAAATCTTAATACTGCTTTATATCTTTTTTAAGAACTGACTGAATATTTATATGTTTATTCCAGACTATATTTCATTATAGATAACTGCAACATCTGTGATAAGTTTGAGGTTACTATTAATATTGTCTGCAAGATCATTAATATAAAACATAAATAGCAAGTGACCCAACACACTTCCCTGAGGTACACCAGAAGTTACTTCTCTACTGTCAATGACTCTTTATCCAGGATAACTTGTTCTGTCCTCCCTATCAAAAAATCCTCAACTCGGCCACAATTTTCACTTCATACCCCATAAAATTTATCTATTAAGCATAGGTATGGAACTGATACTAAAGCTATTTCGACATTGAGAAATACTGCATCTGTCTGACTACATTGATATGTTCTGTTCCCAGTTGAACCCAAAATTGTAACCTCTTTCTAGTGTTCCAAAGCAACAAAGACTCTGCATGGAAACATTTTAGGCCTTCTAATGACAAACAGGCCTGAACTTATTGATAGTGTTGATGTAGAGACAGGTATTAATATGATATCATAGCAAATGTAGTTACTAAAGTTAACACGTGTGTCAAAAAGGCTAGGAGCAGATAACCGTTGTCAACATCCCACTTGCACTATGAAAGGATGTCATTTAGTTCTGGCACTATGGGCATAGAATTATGAGGAAAGTTCATACGGATTTTAAATCATGCTCTGGAGAAGTATCTGCTAAGTAAATGGGTTAAGGACGGAAAAGACCCACTGTAGTTTAATAACAAGATTTGGATAATGCTGAGGAAACAAACCTGTTGCATTGCGGTTCTAAAATAATTTAAATGGTATCCAGAAAAACCTCTTAAGTGGTTCACGTGTTCACAAATTTCCACCATGATACCTTCATGAAAGATCTTGCCAGGCACAAGGGAAAATTCTGGCCCTATGTAAAATTGCAAAGTGGGTCAAAGGCTTATATTTGGTCACTTATAGACCAATCTGGTGTGTCAATAGAAGGCAGCAAAAGGACTACTGAAGTTTTAAATTTTGTGTTTGAAAAATCATTCATGCAGGAGGATTGTACAAACATACGATGATTTGACCATTGCGGATTCAGTATCTGGGATAGAGTTTGACATGATCTGTGACTGCAGACTGTTCAGAAAGGTACGAGCATGTGGTATAGGTTCCTAGATATGTAAGTGACTGGAAGACTTCTTAAGTAACAGAATCCAGTATGTTGTCCTCAGTGGCGAATATTCATCAGATATAATGGCATTGTCTGGAATACCCCAAGGAAGAGTGATTGGGTGGCTATTCCATATATACATAAATGATATGACAGATATGGTAGACAGCAGTCTGCAGCTGTTTGCTGATGATGCTGTGGTATACAGGAAGGTGTCATTGTTGCTTGACTGTTGGAGGTTACAAAATGATTTTTGACATAATTTGTAGTTGGTGTGATGAGTGGCAGCAAGCTCTAAATGTAGAACGTAAGATATTGCAGATGAGCAGGAAAAACTGTTGTATAACGTAACAGTACAGCATTAATAAGTGTGCAGGTTGGGGCAGTCACGTCAATTAAATATCTAAGTATAACATCACAAAGCAATATGAAATGGAATGAGCCTTTAAAGATTGTAGTAGGGAAGGTGAATGGTAGACTTTAATTTATTGGGAGTGTAACCTCCCCGCAAAACTATTAAAAGGTCAATGTTAATGAAAATGCGCCAAATGTTGTCTTCCCACAAAATTATGGAATGAAGATTGCTCATTAAACCCACAATAAAATTAATTAAATAATAAAGCAGGAACTGAATGTAACATCTGAACAGCAATAATTAAACCTGATAAATTTTATCGGCACAGCAGCGCTGACCTACGGCCCTGTGAAATAATCAAAACTGATAAATTCTTACCTCAGTAAAACTGTATGTCTATCTGCTCTTATTTTTGGCACAGCTTCGTGCAATGCTGGCGTATATTTAATTCTGATTCTTGGAGGAAATGCATAGGAAATATTCTTTGAATTGAAATGAATCTTTTTCTTCAAAAGGGTGGAAAAATTCTTTAAATTGAAATGATTACTTTTCTTTAAAAGATTTACTTTATAAAAAATTATTATTGGGGCAATTCTTGAACAAATTAATTACAATTAACATATGTTATTAGCTGAGCGCAATGCTACTTCATTACCTTCTATAACAAAATACCTTGTCCCGAATCGTGACCAGAGATGGAGGGAGAGCACGGCGCCGACGCATGCCGACGCCCGCTCAGTACAACCGTCCATTCGCTACAACTACTGCCGACAGAGTGCGCCTCGCAACTGCTCTTGCCGACTCGCAAAACGCTACTACTGTCGTCTCGCGCGGTACTACTCTCGAACTGCAGTCTCACGCGGTCAAGCGCAGACTAGCAACGATAAATAACTCTCTGGTCAGAGATTCTGTCATGCCTCGCCATCACTGGTAATGAATACATATGAAACGTGCATGTTTCAGGAGAGTTGTAGGAATATGTGATTTGTCTGTCAAGGAAACTGCATAGAAAACACTACTTAGACCCATTTGTGAGTGTATGGGATCCCCACCAGGATGGAAGGAAGATATTGAGGCAATTCAGATCTGAGCTGCTAGATTTGTTACTGGCAGGTTTGATGATAATGTGAATGTGACAGCTATGCTTTGTGAACTTAGATGGGAAATGCTGGAGCAATGTCTGTGCTCTTTTCATGGAGCACTATTGAGAAAATTTAGAGAACTGGCGTTTGAAGCTCAGGTGTACATTTTATGTAAGAACCACAAATACAAATTAAGGCTTCTACAGAGGCATACAGTAGTTTTTCTCTCGCTCAGTTTGTGAGTGGAACAGGAAAGGAAATGGCTAGCAATGGTACAGGGTAACCCCTACCAAGCACAATACAGTGTCGTGCAGAGTATGTTTATAGATGTAGAACATTTCATGAGGATTTTCTCGGTATGGGTGAGGGTAATGTTCTCCTTATACCTTTATTCTTATGTTGTACTTGGCTATTAACTTTTGCTAACAAAACTGTGTACAAACAAATTTGGTATTTTGTTCAAGCATATTGTATATGAAAAGCAAGTAAGAGGATTTCAGTACAAACCTGGTGGATCAAGGTGATTTGGGAGATCTGATATGTTAATTCAGCCATTATTACAAATGTGAGAGTATTAATTATAGAATCCTATACAGAAACTGTGACAAGTAAAGACTGATGGGACTGCAGTTAAAGTTTTCCCATACAGCTGGATTGTTGATTACTAAAGCTTCTGCCAGAGAGCATATTACTTGCCTTCATCAAACCTCTTTCAGTGTGTTGCCTAGCATAGAATTTAAGTTTTGAAACAGTGTAAATTTTCATATGTATACCCAAAAAATAATTATGTTCAGCCCAGGTTAATATATTTCACACAAGTTCACAGTTTATTGTGTTAAAATTACCATATTTTACATCTGCTCAGCATGAAAGGGAAATAGAATAAATTTGAAACATTGTGCTGGGTTGCCGTAAGCCATAAAATGGATGGCATATATGCAGCTATGCAGCTGATGTCAAAAGAATTTGCCTTTCCTCGTAATTTCATTCAACTATTGGAGCATCTGTGATGTCTGTTCCTTAAGGCATGCATGTCTGAAGGAATGTACATTGCAGAATGAAATAAGTAATTTTTTTTCTCTGTGTAAGTGTCATGGCTACGTAAGTTTATCTTCTACAACTGAGCACACAGTGTAAATTTTCTCACACTTTACACCTTTTAACATAATTTAATGTCAAACTCGTGAAACTGATTTTTACCATTTTGAGGTAACACTGATGTGTATCCAGTACGTGAAGGGCAGTTTTCAGATTTTTGTTTATGAAAATTGGACACCACTGCCACCAGCAAGTAAAATGAATCTCTGACCCTGATGAACCCATAATGTACAATGAATTTCAATCTGTTCTGTTGTTTGAAAATTTTTAGTGTTTCATGGGTTGACTTCGCAATTCCTCTCTGAACAAATGCGCTAACAAAACATTCAGCTAAAGTACAGGAACATCCCAAGAAAAGTGATTCTTCTTGAACATTCATAATTGTAGTTTACTACGGTAGTTCTGACATTTCCTTTGTTTGTGGTTAACATTTATTGGTCTTTTGGATAAAACACTATATCGATTGTTGCATCTGAAGACTTGTCAGCTTTAACATTTATTTCTCATTTGTGTAGACTTTATGCTAATTAAAAGAAATGTGATATATAATGAATATTGAAGGTACATTTAATATTTTGCCTTGATCATTGTATGTATGTAAAAACATAGTATAAGGTTTATGGAACAAAATTCCTCTTTAGTCTGTGGTGTTTGGTGGCAGTGTTAGAACAGAACAATAAAATTTTGTGAACATTGCAATAACTGTGATTTTTATACACAACTGGCCATTAAAATTGCTACACCACGAAGATGACGTGCTACACACGCAAAATTTAACCGACAGGAAGAAGATGCTGTGATATGCAAATGACTAGCTTTTCAGAGCATTCACACAAGGTTGGCGCCGGTGGTGACACCTACAACGTGCTGACATGAGGAAAGTTTCCAACCGATTTTTCATACACAAACAGCAATTAATGGGCGTTGCCTGGTGAAACGTGGTTGTAATGCCTCGTATAAGGAGGAGAAATGTGTACCATCACATTTCCGACTTTGATAAAGGTCGGATTGTAACCTATTGCAGTTGCGGTTTGTCATGTCGCGACATCGCTGCTTGCATTGGTCGAGATCCAATGACTGTTAACAGAATATGGAATCGGTGGGTTCAGGAGGATAATACAGAACGCTGTGCTGGATCCCAACGGCCTCGTATCACTAGCAGTCGAGATGACATGCATCTTACTCGCATGGCTGTAACAGATCGTGCAACCACGTCTCGATCCCTGAGTCAACAGATGGGGATGTTTGCAAGACAACAGCCATCTGCACGAACAGTTCGATGATGTCTGCAGCAACATGGACTATCAGCTCAGAGACCACGGCTGTGGTTACCCTTGACGCTGCATCACAGACAGGAGTGCCTGTGATGGTATATTCAACAACGAACCTGGGTGCACGAATGGCGCCGGCCAGAGTGGCCGAGCGGTTGTAGGCGCTACAGTCTGGAACCGTGCGACCGCTACGGTCGCAGGTTCGAATCCTGCCTCGGGTATGGATGTGTGTGATGTCATTAGGTTAGTTAGGTTTCATTAGTTCTAAGTTCTAGGGGACTGATGACCTTAGAAGTTAAGTCCCATAGTGCTCAGAGCCATTTGAACCATTTTGCACGAATGGCAAAACGTCAGTTTTTTGGATGAATCCAGGTTCTGTTTACAGCATCATGATGGTCGCATCAGTGTTTGGCAACATCGCGGTGAACACCCATTGGAAGCATGTATTCGTCATTGCCATACTGGTGTATCACCCTGCGTGATGGCATGGGGTGCCATTGGTTACACGTCTCGGTCACCTCTTGTTCGCATTGACGGCACTTTGAACAGTGGACGTTACATTTCAGAAGTGTTACGTCCCATGGCTCTGCCCTTCATTCGATCCCTGCAAAACCCTACATTTCAGCAAGATAATGTACGACCGCATGTTGCAGGTCCTGTACGGGGCTTTCTGGATACAGAAAATGTTCGACTGCTGCCCTGGCCAGCACATTCTCCAGATATCTCGCTAATTGAAAAACGTCTGGTCAATGGTGGTCGAGCAACTGGCTTGTCACAATATGCCAGTCACTACTCTTGATGAACTATGGTATCGTGTTGAAGCTGCATAGGCAGCTGTACCTGTACACGCCATCCAAGCTCTGTTTGACTCTATGCCCAGGCATATAAAGTCCGTTATTACGACCAGAGGTGGTTGTTCTGGGTACTGATTTCTCACGATCTATGCACCCAAATTGCGTGAAAATGTAATCTTATGTCAGTCATAGTATAATATATTTGTCCAATGAATACCCGTTTATCATCTGCGTTTCTTCTTTGTGTAGCAATTGTAATGTCCAGTGTTGTATTTGGATGCTGTTTATGTATATTGGCAACTGTAAGTGTATGCTTTATGGAATTAAAGCAGCTGAATTTTATAAAGTTTCCTCAATACTGTGATGTTTAATGACTGAATCATGTTAGCACAAGAAAATATAACCACTCTTACTAACATGTTTACTGATATGAAAAGAAATCAGATAGTTAAAAAGATTCCTAAACACTTTTGATATCCTGTGTAACTGTCCTCTGAGCAAGATAAAACTATTGTCTCTACCTTGCAGTTGAGCTTTTTGACTGGCATATTTCATATAGTTGTGCTGGTACAGGTGAGTCCATAATCTTTGTGCAGATACTATGTAAAGAGTTTCGTTAACTTTATTATCTTCCTACTTGACTTCAATTGAATGTTGTTAAAGGACCATGTGGAAACATACCTGTACCAAGCTGGAAATAATTCACAGAAAGGTGTATTTGCCTTGATGATGATGATGATGTTTGGTTTGTGAGGCGGTCAACTGCGTGGTTATCAGCGCCCGCTGTGTGTATTTGCCTTGTGGGAATAGTTGTGTAGCCAATCTTGGTACATAGGTGGTAATATCAGTTTAATTTTATTTACAGCTTGTGCGATGTGGTGTGATGATTTTGGCAAGGACCAACGAATGCTGGGGATTATTCTCTATTTTGTTTCTTGTAATTACTTTTTCTAAATTTTCGCTTTACAAGGATAATTAATTTACTTAGTGGACAAGGACCTGTAAACCATAGAGCAGAAACAGCACTAATTATTTGCTTCACAGTTGGTCATTGCCACCATAAACAGACCATGCCACTTAAACCGTAAGTAAAATTTCACTGTGTTCGCGTATTCTGTACCTCAAGGACCCTCCACTTACAAATCCTGACTAAATATTCGTGTAATCATCATCTGGGGCGACAACACAGACTAACCCCCTTATAGAAGTGGTGTCAGTATGGGGATAATTGTGGACAATCTACAGTCCTGAAGAGGCGTAGTACAACATGAACTTCGAGCAGTAGCAGTGTGAACATCTTCCGACTACGCGGGGCATCCATCCCTGGAATTCAGGTTGGTCTACTCCAATTTGGCTAGAACACGAAAGGCAGTGATGAATTTTTATATTACATTTGAGTGACTCATTGGCGTTAAATTAGACGAAATATTGCAATCCAGTCAAGAGTAACGTTGTCGATCTACAAACTGTTGTTAATGAACTGCAAGAAGAGGTTCGGCTGTTAAAGGCAGAAAGAAGCGATCGTAACGTTCCGAGAGACTTGTCAACCGCGATAGTTCATGCAGTACAAGTACAACTACAATAAATAATTTTTCATTATTGTCATTAGTACCAGTGTTTATCGGGAAACCCGAAAATGATGTGAGAGTGTTTTTTCGTAAACTTGAAGGTGCCGCCCTGTTAAGATCATGGACAGATTCCGATAAGATAGTGGTTGCCAAATTAAAAATTCAGGAAGCAGCACAAGATTTCATTAGCGCGGAGCCTACTTGCGTGAAAACAGAATATTACAATGAGTTTAGAACGATTGTTGTTCAGAGATTTAATCGTAAAAACGCGATCAGATTTTAGAGAGAGCAGCTTCACAGTTTGCGAATGCGACGAGACGAATCTATCGAGCAGTTTGCAGACAGAACTTGAAACATCAACGCTCAAACGTACGAGTTACTAGAAAATGAAAATGAAAATTGAATTCAGTTGTTCGAAGCCGACCAGAGAGCCTTGGGCACATTGGTTCATGGGTTGCACGGAGAGGAAGTAAGCAAAGCTGTTAGATTGGCGTGATGTAAAACGTTTCAGGAAGCAATAGAATCAGCTGTCGGTTTCGTTGAAGCACTAAGACGATCGAATGAGATGCAGAAACAAGAGCGTAGAGTTTTCAACACAACAGTACAATGCTACAGATGCAATAATCTGGGTCACAAGCGTAAGGATTATAAAGAGAATTGAATCTGCTTTTATTGCGGGAAGCAGTGTCATGTTTCGAGAGAGTGTCGCAACAAGAAGAGAGGTAATGCGAACAACAGACAATCTGCCAGATCTTTAAGGGGGGTAGGACGTGAAACGGGCCGACTTGCAGCAGGAAAGGCCTCTCAGGACATTTTAATTTCCAGTGTCTATACTTTTACAAATAAATTCACAAAACTTTGTCAGCATGACCAGAAAGGATTCAGGATTCACACTCATTGCAGTGGAAGTTCGAAAACATAACGAAATATTTTTTTTTACGTGTCAAAGTTCATCATCTTTTTCACTTGGTAATGGCAGCATTTGTTGCTATAGTACACTTTTCTTCGTAAGTTAGAGAGATTCTTCGATGAATTTTGCACAGCATACATACCATACTTACAGGTGTATGAAACTCTAGAATTTATTTAATTTATGAAAAAACGAATGGGCTGTTATATTTTAAACTTCATGTTTAGAAAAAACACAAATTTTATAGTTAATTACCTCAATTTTTACCACAGTTTTTTAATAGATTTTGAAAATCCTAGAGTTTCATACACCTTTAAGTATGGTTTGTATGCTGTGCAAATTTCATCGAAGAATCTCTCTTACTTATGAAGAAAAGTGTACCTATAACAACAAACGCAGTCATTAGGAAGTGAAAAAAATGATGAAATTTCACATGTAAAAAAATATTTCGTTATGTTTTCGAACTCCACTGCTATGAGTGTGAATTCTAAATCCTTCCTGGTCATGCTGACAAAGTTTTATGAATTTATTTGTAAAAGTATAGACAGTGGAAATTAAAATGTCCTGTGGTGCCTCTCCTGCTCCAAGTCGGTCCGTTTGACGTCCTACCCCACTTAAACGAGTATGGGGACGTACGGGCCACCACTCCATCTGCCCCTTGCCAAGGACAGTGATTGCTGTTAGTTCCAGCGAAAATCAGACCGAAAATGACTTCGTGATAGGTGCTGTATATCATGGGAAAAACATCAAGCTACTTATTGACACAAGAGCAAAGATCTCATTAATGTGGTGTTGCATAGATAAACGGGATAAACTAAAACCGTCACTATTAAATGTGCGAGGATTAAACGGAGGAAAGCTAAGTAACTATGCAGAAGTTGATTTATAATTAATTCTTGGCCAAGGCCAAGATAAAGGTGAAAATAAAGATAAATACACAGCAAGGGTGCAAGTAGTTTCAAATAACGAAACGCGTTCGACAGTGTACTTGGATTTGATTTCTTGTCCGTTAACGAGGCAGAGATATTTGTCGCAGAAAGAAAGATCAGACTAGGCTGTAGTAACTACAACCTAGGAAATCGTTCTTCGGGTCGTACTGAAATGAGCAGCAGCACTGACGTCGTGGGAATGGACCGCCCAAACGATGCATCAGTTCAAACTGTCAGAGTCGATGTTCAAATTGATCAGCCTCAGCAAATTCCCAAGGGAGCAGGAAAGACAACCTACGTTGAAGTTAAGTCACCCCGATTGCAAGGAAGGAACTTTGTTATTAATTGAGCGATCTGAGAAAAGTGAGTTATTGGATACAATGCATTGTTATGTTGTTAGAAGTGCAGGTGTCACTATAATGGCGAGATAGAATGTCGCAAAAGTCCCGGTTGCGATAACGAATATGAGCAATGAGGATGTTGTTTTGCCACAAGGAACGAAAGTTGCTGAAGTGTCGAGTGTAAGTAAAAATGTCGTAAGACAGATTCCAGATGAGGTAACAAATGCTGCAGTTATAAACACAGATTTTTGTAACAGTACTGCAAAACTGCAACGAGGAGACGATGTTAATAATGAACTGAAGCGCATGATTTGGGAAAATATAGAGCATTTGACAGCAGATGAACAGAGGATTTTAGCGCCTGTTTGTTGGAGTATGCAGATTTATTCCGACAACGTGCAAATTTACCTGTCACTCATTTAGTTCAGCATCGTATTCATATAGGGAATGCTGCCACAATCACATTGAAACCTTACCGAATATCATTTAGTCAAAGGGAGTTGGTAGGAGACAAGGTTAAAGAATAATTAGAAGCTGGAATTATAAAACCAAGAGAACCTTCAGACTCACTGTGGTGTTCCCCTGTTGTAATTGTAAAGAAGAAATCAATTTCAGGAGAACCACAGTTCCGTTTTTGTGTTGATTACTGATCTTTGAATGCTGTGACTACACCCGATATTTACTCCTTACCAAATTTAATGGAAACCTTGGATTACTTGGCAGATGTCGAATTTTTTCAGTATGTGATTTGACAAGTGGTTATCACCAGTTAACAGTGCATCCAGATGATAAATAAAAAACTTCATTTGTAACAGCAACAGGAGTATGCAAGTAGCTTTATGTGCCATTTGGACTCCATAATGCTCCAGCTACCTTTCAACGCCTGATGGATTCAGTTTTACGAGGGCTCACCCCAACACAAGCACTTGTTTACTTTGATGATGTAATAATTTTTGGTGAAAACGTGAAGCAGCACACTGAGATACTACAAACTGTTTTCGAGTGTATAAGTAGTGCAAACCTCTCTTTATCAATAGATAAATGTCATTTTGCACAAAGTTAAGTTAACTACCTTGGTCATGTTTTAACCAGTGAAGGTGCTCCACCTGATCCAAAATTAATTGAAGATGTAAAGAATTTTCATAAACCACAGAATTTGAAAGAACTACAATCATTCTTGTGATTACCAAACATCTAAAGATGATTCATAGCCGGTTATGCGAATATAGCACGTCCAATGACGCAGCTACTGAAGAAAGGAGCCACATTTAATTGGTCAACAGAATGCAAAAAGGCTATGGAAAACTTAAAACTGCTGTAACTGCGGCCCCAGTGTTAACCTCTCTGGATTTCAGTAAACCTTTTATTCTTTCAACCAATGTATCCAGCTTTGCCATAGATGCAATCTTGTCTCAAGAAGTTGATGGTCATGAACATCCAATCTCATTTGCTTCCAGACAATTAAGCAAAGCAGAATCTAATTATACTACTACTGAGAAGGAGCTTTGTGCTTTGGTTTCTGGTATAACACATAACAGATGTTTCTTAACAGGAAGAGAATTTACAGTTGTTACAGATCATGCCGCACTTAAATGGTTATTGAACTTAAAGGATCCAATGTCCAGATTAACAAGATGGCCATTAAGACTGAGTGAGTACCAGTTTAAGGTTATCCACCGACCTGGTAAACAACATGTGAATGCCGATACAATGAGTCGAAAAGTCAATGTTTGTGTTACAATAAGTCGAGAAGAAGAGTTAAAGGCAGCTCAAGAAGAAGATCCACAATGCAAATTATGGAAAAATGATCAACATTTTGTCGAACTAGATGGATTACTGTACAAAATCACTAGTAAAGGAAACTGCCTAGCTATTCCAGAAAGCATGAAAGAGCAGATCATGAGAGAACAACACGATTCTTTATTGTCAGGACATTGCAGTAAAAAAGCAACAAACATTAAAATAGCTAAAATGTTTTGGTGGCCAAGTTGCAAAGCTTAGATTAGATTAGATTAGTACTTGTTCCATAGATCATGAATACAACACTTCGTGATGATGTTGAATGTGTCAGGTTAATAAAAGGTGTCTATACAAAATATTACATTAGACAAAATATTACATGACACTCAATATTTTTTTGTGGGGGTTGGGAAATTACCCACTTACTATCTCCAAAAATTCATCTAATGAGTAGAAAGAGTTGCCATTAAGAAATTCTATTAATTTCCTTTTAAATGCTATATGGCTATCTGTCACACTTTTGATGCTATTAGGTAAATGACCAAAGACATTTGTGGCAGCATAATTTACCCCCTTCTGAGCCAAAGTTAGATTTAACCTTGAGTAGTGAAGATCATCCTTTCTCCTAGTGTTGGAGCCATGTACACTGCTATTACCTTTGAATTCGTTTGGATTGTTAATAACAAATTTCATAAGTGAATATACACTCCTGGAAATTGAAATAAGAACACCGTGAATTCATTGTCCCAGGAAGGGGAAACTTTATTGACACATTCCTGGGGTCAGATACATCACATGATCACACTGACAGAACCACAGGCACATAGACACAGGCAACAGAGCATGCACAATGTCGGCACTAGTACAGTGTATATCCACCTTTCGCAGCAATGCAGGCTGCTATTCTCCCATGGAGACGATCGTAGAGATGCTGGATGTAGTCCTGTGGAACGGCTTGCCATGCCATTTCCACCTGGCGCCTCAGTTGGACCAGCGTTCGTGCTGGACGTGCAGACCGCGTGAGACGACGCTTCATCCAGTCCCAAACATGCTCAATGGGGGACAGATCCGGAGATCTTGCTGGCCAGGGTAGTTGACTTACACCTTCTAGAGCACGTTGGGTGGCACGGGATACATGCGGACGTGCATTGTCCTGTTGGAACAGCAAGTTCGCTTGCCGGTCTAGGAATGGTAGAACGATGGGTTCGATGACGGTTTGGATGTACCGTGCACTATTCAGTGTCCCCTCGACGATCACCAGTGGTGTACGGCCACTGTAGGAGATCGCTCCCCACACCATGATGCCGGGTGTTGGCCCTGTGTGCCTCGGTCATATGCAGTCCTGATTATGGCGCTCACCTGCACGGCGCCAAACACGCATACGACCATCATTGGCACCAAGGCAGAAGCGACTCTCATCGCTGAAGACGACACGTCTCCATTCGTTCCTCCATTCACGCCTGTCGCGACACCACTGGAGGCGGGCTGCACGATGTTGGGGCGTGAGCGGAAGACGGCCTAACGGTGTGCGGGACCGTAGCCCAGCTTCATGGAGACGGTTGCGAATGGTCCTCGCCGATACCCCAGGAGCAACAGTGTCCCTAATTTGCTGGGAAGTGGCGGTGCGGTCCCTTACGGCACTGCGTAGGATCCTACGGTCTTGGCGTGCATCCGTGCGTCGCTGCGGTCCGGTCCCAGGTCGACGGGCACGTGCACCTTCCGCCGACCACTGGCGACAACATCGATGTACTGTGGAGACCTCACGCCCCACGAGTTGAGCAATTCGGCGGTACGTCCACCCGGCCTCCCGCAATCCCACTATACGCCCTCGCTCAACGTCCGTCAACTGCACATACGGTTCACGTCCACGCTGTCGCGGCATGCTACCAGTGTTAAAGACTGCGATGGAGCTCCGTATGCCACGGCAAACTGGCTGACACTGACGGCGGCGGTGCACAAATGCTGCGCAGCTAGCGCCATTCGACGGCCAACACCGCGGTTCCTGGTGTGTCCGCTGTGCCGTGCGTGTGATCATTGCTTGTACAGCCCTCTCGCAGTGTCCGGAGCAAGTATGGTGGGTCTGACACACCGGTGTCAATGTGTTCTTTTTTCCATTTCCAGGAGTGTATATATTGTGAGGCTACAGTGAAGATTTCTAGCTCTTTAAATAAGTGTCTGCAGGATGATCTTGGATGAACTCCTGCAATTATTCCGATTACACGCTTTAGTGCAATGAACACTCTTTTACTCAATGATGAGTTACCCCAGAATATGATGCCATTCGAAAGCAGAGAATGAAAATAGGCATGGTAAGCTAATTTACTCAGATGTATATCGCCAAAATTTGCAATGACCCTTAATTGCATAAGTAGCTGAACTCAAACGTTTTAGCAGATCCTCAGTGTGTTTTTTCCAGTTCAACCCCTCATCAACGCATACACCTAGAAATTTTGAATATTCTACCTTAGCTACCGATTTCTGATCGAAGTCTATATTTATTAATGGGGTCATTCTATTTACTGTGTGGAACTGTATATACTGTGTTTTGTCAAACTTTAATGAGAGCTCATTTGCAGAGAACCACTTAAAGATTTTCTGAAAAATATCATTTACAATTTCACCAGTTAATTCTTGTCTGTCGGGTGTGATAGCTATACTTTGTACCAGCTTTGCATCTTCATGAATATAGAATGGCAAGTCATTAATATATATTAAGAACAGCAGAGAACCCAAGACCAAACCTTGCGGCAACCCACGTTTTCGAGTTTGTTTCACAGTCTCATTCCTGTAACAGACGGAACACTGTAGGAAAAAGTAGTGCGCCATTGCAAGAACTGCCAGAAACAAGTGAACCATTTGAACGAATAGGACTAGATGTCATAGTACCGTTGCCTAAGACTAAAGATTGAAACAAATACATATTGACAATATTATATCATTTCTCTAGATACCTTCTCATGATACCAATACCTGATCAGAGAGCTGAGACTATAGTTAAAGCTTTTGTAAAAGAATGGATTCTTAAGTTCAGATCACCATTAAGTATAATTAGTGATCAAGGAACGAATTTTATGAGTGAATTACTTAAACAGACTCTTAAGCTCATACAAATAACTCAGTTAAGGACTACACCCGCACACCCTGAAGGAAGTGGAAGAGTCGGGCGAGTCAACAGAACAATTGTTAAAATGGTTAGCCATTATGTGAGCAGCAAACACGACAATTGGGATATCTGTTTACCGCACTTGGTAAGTTGTTATAATGCCAAAATGCACAGCTCAACTGGCCTAAGTCCATATGAGATCGTCTATGGAAGAAGAATGCATTCACCCTTGGACTTTGCACGATCGACTGTCGGAATCAGCAATGAACACGTAAGGGATCTAGCACGCAAGCTAAAGGAAGCATGGAGGGGAGAGAAACAGTGGAATCATCAATCCTTTCTTCAGAAAGCAAGACAACTCGACCGCCAAGCAGCAATGCGACAGTATTGAGTTGGAGATCTGAGCAATGTGGTGTTAGGGAACAGTCAAGTCAAAAAGTTTAAGAAGTTCTGGAAAGGACCATATCCAATCTTGGAGGTATTGTCGCCAGTCGCTCTTAAGCTCCAACTGCCGTTTCGTTCGATTGTTGTTCATGTCAATTGTGTAGAGCCATTTCTGAGTAGATTTCCTGTAGTATCGCAAGAAGACCAGGACCGACCGAGCGGCAGGCCTGCTGTTCTCAAACCCAGGTCGCAGTCCTGACTTCGATGCCGAGGCATCGTCACATTCCAAGCGATCCTGTTCCAGCCACCCCTACAATCTGCATAAACCTGTGTAGTGTGTGAGAGAGCAATGCGTGTGTTTATTTCAGCCATGTCCTTATTTGAGTATGTTGTGAAAATTTAGTATTGAAGCTATTACACGAGTGCACAAGTGAAACTAAACCTTTATTCCACAGGTTACCCCAAGAAACTCATTTATTTTATGTTCATTGTTAACTGTAGTATTGAGAACTAATTAACCATGTTCATTTTTATTCTAATGCTTGCTGTGATAGCATATTCTACTAATGCTGTAGTAATAGTACCATAGAGTACAGGTGTTTTATTTGAATCTCGATCAGTCGTGGTAATTTCAACAAGTAATACAAAACTTGCCCTCAAGTACAATCTGAGTGAAATCCAGCAACTGTTCAATTCTGTAAAGAAGCAAATTCACTTAATTCGGTCTTTTAAGGGCAATGATACAATTTTGGAAATGGATACATCTTGGTATAATAACTGGATCACAGCCAAAATGCAGGTAGAGTCTACATTTGCTAATTATGAACAAGAGATTTACTGTTTTTTAAAGCTTTAGCCACATAAAACTTTAATTACGGATAAACAAGCCTGGTTTGATTTTGGAGGGAGTATCCTTCATACTGTATTTGGTACTTTAACTAGTCGAGGTCTACTGGAAGACAAAGGCGAAATATTAGCTCTTGAACAACAGTCCAGTACAGATTCAAGTAACCTCTCTAATGAAATTATCATATTAAAGAATATGCAAAGAACCATTACTAACTACACAGGTTTCATTGAACAGACTGTAAAGCAATTTATCTCACATTTCCACGTACTTCGTAATGAAACGAGCACAAATATCCAAGTACTATTCCAAGGATTAAATGCTATGACTTAGATTTAAACATTCTTTTGTTAAGGATTACTCATAGTTTATAAAATGCTAGAATTGATGCCCTTAATTTAAGAACAGCCTTAGAAAGTAGTTCAAATGACTGTCTGAGCAGCGTACTACTACATCCAGAACAATTTTTACAGATCCTACTATCAATTGAACGAAAGCTAGATGCTGCTTAGACCATGATTTACCCTGTTAACTCTTTCAATTTACATGCTTACTGTAAGTTAACCACCACACACTCCTTAATGATTGAAATGCATTAACTGTTATTGTTTCTATTCCCATTGCTAGATCGAAGCATAATTTTGAAATGTATAAGATTTATACATACCCTGTGAAATGGAGACAGGCAGGTATAATTGTAAAGTATGTACTGAATGATTATCTACTGATAAGCAAGGATTGAAGGTATATTGTGTCCCTAAACGAAAATGATTTTCATATGTGTAAAGGTAGTCATAAGTTAATTTGAATCTGCAGTGTTCTTAGACAGTTGAGTGTACAGCTGTGATAAAGAATTGTTTATGAATCATCCATTTCTTAAACGATGTTCTGAAGGTATAATTTTCTCATTTAACTCCACCCTTGATGTCACATTTACATGTAAAAACTATGACACACCTTAGCAACAGGCAGATTCCATATACCCAGATTTCCAGAAAGTGTTTCACATGGTGCCCCACTGCAGACTGTTACTAAAGGTCTGAGCATACAGAATGCGTTCCTAGATATGTGAATGGCTTGATGATTTTTCAAATATTACAACCCGGTACAGTGTCCTGCTTGGCGAGTGTTCATCAGAGACAAAAGCATATCCAGGAGTGCCTCAGTGAAGTGTTATAGGACTGCTCTTATTTTCTCTACTCGTAAATGATCTGATGGATGTAGTGAGCACCAATTTTTTACTGTTTACTGCTGATGCAGTAGTACATGGGAAAGTATGGTCGGTGAGTGAATGTAGAAGAATTCATGATAGCTTAGACAGAGTTTCTATTTGGTTTGATGAATGACAGCTTGCTCTAGATGTATAACGATAGAAGTAAATGCAAATCAGTAGAAAAACAATTATGTGTTGTTTGAATAAAGTATTAGTGGTGTGCCACTTGACACAGTCACATAAGTTAAATGTCTAGGCATAACACTGCAAAGTTTTCTATTAAATTGAGTATTTATGTAGCTGCTTAAAGACAGGAACTGGAGATATGCCTACAATGCTTGTGACATTAATAAAAATGAAACATATTCGTTGATAAAGTCATTACCTAGTTTGAAAACTGTTTTTCTCTTAAATTAATGCAGATTAAATAGAAGTCTGTAACCAGACCATGGATTGCTCAAGGATTAAAACTGTGTTGTAGGGCAAAAAAGGACTCTGTATGTTTTATGCAGGATCAGCTCCAATGTTGGTGACAAACCATCACACGGAATGCTACAGAATATCAAAGAAAATAACACAGACATTTAAGCAAACACACTAAGAGAAGTAGATAGCAAGATCCTAATCATACTAGACCCTTAACTGTATAAACGTCTGTATATGTGAATCACTTTATTTCTGTTGTTCTTAAATTGTAATACCAAGTGTCTTGTTACATTAGTTTTTGATGGTGGTTGTGACCTGAAAGAATAGTAAAAGAAGACTTCTGAGTTCGCTATGGTTTCACCCTTTAAGTCAGTGGTCATGAAACTACTGCCTGCAGGTCACATGCAGTGTCAATCAAGTATCATGTAGCGCACAGTCCTCAGTCATTTATTATAATAACACATATTTAGCAATTAAATGCTTCAACCGAAAACATCAACTAACTTGAAAAGGTTCTTAAGAGTATAGTTTTTCTGCTTCGTAACCAAAAAAACAAAAATACTTACAGTAACAGTAATATTTTGACAGGTGTTAATTTAAATTGACATTGGTGAATTCGCCAATGAGATAAGTAAAGCTGAACACTTATTTCAATGTCGGCTGGGTAAGTAGTGTAGTCACTGCGAAATTAGAGGATGTAATAAGGGGAATGTTTCTTCGTATATCTTCCACCACTGACAACTGATGAGCATGCCCAACTCGAACTGATCAGTTACATTGGTATACATTTCAAACGGAAGTAACATGGATTCATGTATGTGCATTGTTGAGAGGGTCATCCTCAAATGTGTTACAAATTTGTAACAAGGAATATGAAATTAAATTAACACTTTTGTAATACAAAACAATAAGTAGAAGAAACATGTTATTAAAAGCATTTGTGATTGTGTCTCATATTGTAAAATGCATTTAAATATAACTACAATTACTGTGACTCTTTAAGCTTCCCCAGCAGATATGATGTAAATAGTCTTTACGAGTTTGCCACCAGATGATGTTGTGCAAATTCGACAATATAAACCTCAGAACAACAGTTTGACGTCTTCAGGAGGCTCAACGTTGCTGGTGGCTAGGTATGACTGACTGTATGCGCACATCGACGCCGCTGTGTATAGAACACGCATGCGAAGAATGTGCAAGTGCAGGAATCACACATGCACAGTGATTTACAGATAGATGACACCATACTAAAGAGCCCTCTAACTAACAGTGCAGCCAAATGTTAGGCACTACTAGACCAATGTTATGACTAGTCAGTTATCGAAAAATCTTGATTGTCTCGTAATGATTTAATAGCAAATAATGCAGGGTTCCAGGCTGTGCTCAGTTGAAATCCCTGTTGGTGAGATTATCCTTCCTTAAAGATGCAATCCAAGAAAGATAATGCTGTGGATAAAACTTTCCTCTTTACATAAATCGTGCATTGTCCTGTATTCAGACAGTGTTCTGGAACTGTCGACTTCTCTGATTGACATAGACGTCTATGATGCTGATGTGCATCACATCTATCTTGTATTGTGTGACATGTGTGGCCTTTATATGTTGCCCCACATCGACAAGGAATGACATCGACAATGGAATGTCAGCACAGCATCACCATCCTTAGCATAGTACTGAATGCAGAAGTGAGGTAGTAACATATCGTTTGTGATTAATATAGTTTTAAGATTTTATCAGAGTTTCAGGAACAAGAAATAAGAAGTTTATTAAATGCGAAAGTTAATAGCGCAGAATCTACTACTATAAATTGTGTGAGCGAAGAAGCAACAGTTTGACTTCTGGTACTAGCAGACTAGACAGCATTCCTCGACTAGCATCAGTGACAAGACTATCTGTCCGTGAAACTGTGACCTCAGCGTCGTTTTTCGTTGTCGGTCTGCGCGACGCCTGCCATTTGAAATGCGTTGTGACTGTTCCGACGTGTTTTCCGTATCAATCGACTTCCATCAAGCGGGCAAGATTTGTTTCGCTGTTGGCGACACTGCACCACTTTGAAATATGTTGACGGTTGACCTTTATCCCGCGTTCGAAATTGTGTTTGCGAGGTGGTATTGGTGAGATAATACGTTGTGTGATTTTGAGTTGCAAATTATTCAATATGAGGGAAATTGTTCATATACAGGCCGGGCAATGCGGCAACCAAATTGGAGCTAAGGTATCGTATAGTTTCCTTGCAAATTAGTTTCCACTGAACAGTTAATTAGTTCGTAGACGATTCCTACAATTAGAAGTTGGAACCAACGTGTGACAAGTAACTTTAGTTAATCAAAAATATAGATTTGTTCATTGTTAAGAGCATAATTGCTTTCACATGCTTACTTTTTTTGCTTGAAACAAGAATTACCAACTAGTCCATCGGTTACATGTGATAATGTGCACAATTTTTCAGTTCTGGGAAATCATATCGGATGAACATGGCATTGACCCAACGGGTTCATACCATGGGGATTCAGATTTACAACTGGAACGAGCTGATGTATACTACAACCTTGCATCTGGTGGGAAATATGTCCCACGTGCGATTTTGGTTGACTTGGAGCCAGGGACAATGGATTCTGTACGTTCAGGACCCTTTGGCCAGCTTTTTCGACCAGACAACTTTGTTTTCGGACAAAGTGGAGCTGGAAACAACTGGGCGAAAGGCCATTACACAGAAGGTGCCGAACTTGTAGATTCAGTACTTGACGTGGTACGGAAAGAAGCCGAAAGCTGTGACTGTCTGCAAGGCTTTCAGCTTACACATTCCTTGGGTGGCGGCACCGGTTCAGGCATGGGCACACTGCTTATTTCAAAAATTCGTGAAGAATACCCCGATAGAATTATGAATACTTACTCAGTTGTGCCTTCACCGAAGGTGAGTTGATTAAAATTAATTTTTTTGTATTTTAATGCTAATTATTAAGTCCTGTTACAGTGAATAATTGCTAAGATAATTGCACTGTTATGTAAGCATTGTATTAATATGCAGGAAACCGGTATGCAAGCAAATTTTTATCAAGTTTCAAATTGTATAAGTATAAACAATGGCTCTTACCCTTTGTTGTGAAGGGCTATCACGTGGGTAGAGGAGATACAAATATGCTAATTACATGTGAAATACAATATTTGTTGACTTGTTTCTAATTAAATAATTTTTATTCACGAAATGTGTAAATACTTCTCGTAATCGTAAATGAGTGTCGAATACAATATATGCGTTCTGTAGAAACTCGTTTCGGCTGAGGTAATATAGAGTTGTATGTTAGCTTGGGCACCATAGAATGGTCTCTCGCAGCATATTGGGCATTGCAGGTACACTAATACTGAATAGTAATATGTGCTGAGCACTTTTTAATATTGACCCTTTTTAAATTTACTTCTCTTACAGACATTCAGTATTTCATTATCTTTGTACAGTTTTACTATATGCTAGTCTTCATGTGCTCATGCTAAATATTTTTATGACATTAGGACTGTGTCCAGCTTTATATCAGATTCTCTAATGTTTAAATAAACCATTCCTTTGTTACACATGTTGAACCTCCAAGTTAGAAAGTGTATTACTAATCACACTTTCAATGAGTGTGGGGTGCTGGGAGTGGAGGTTTTCAGTAGCACATTGGCTTGAGACAAGCCCCCCTACATGTAGCCAAATTAAAGCTTATAAACTGAATCAGTGTGTAAATGGTACAGCTTTGCAGAAGTGACAAGATAATTATTTGCTTCCAGGACCAGTTCAGGCAGTCCAGGAAAAAATGTTACTGTCACAGACGTAACTGTCACATTGTATTTTAAAGTGGACTAAGTGAGGAACGTGTAATTCTTTTTCAAAAAAAAAAAAAAAAATCTGCTCAGAGATACAGCCCTGAAAAGTTGACACTGCACATACCATTTGGGAGAGTTGAATTTTGGAAAAATTTTAAAATGCTTTGTCTCTGGAACAATTCCTTTATGATTACAAAGAGTTACTTCTTTTACTGTCGCCTTTCGATTTTTTTTTTATAATTTAGAGAATAAATTTTTCAAAAATGCCAGTCCAGAAAAGTTTGACACTATTTATGTTAATTAGTATATTGTAGTAGCTACCAAATTCTCAGTTAATGAGCTTCCACTATTGTTGAACAGGTTTTTATGAAAAACTGAAATTTTTGCCTTATCTAAAACCTGCTTTATTACTAAATTATTACATAAGTCTCATACAAATCATAACCTAGCCATATTTAACATAATTTTAATTTTGAAAGATGAGGAAGAGACCCATTTTTCAAGCATTTTAAATGGTTCCAAAATGTACGTGAAATGTGAAGAGTTATGGGTTTCCATTTGTACAATTTCTGTGCAATCTGTTTTGTACTGAAATTAGCCAGTCAACATTCTAAAAATATGTTCCACTGCTTCAGTATCCTCCTCTAATATAGAGTGATGACTTTGGTAAACCAATACGGACTGGAACACTTAGTGTTAAAGACATTATAAAAAGGAAGTGAGCTCTGATGGCATTGTTGCTGTCCTTCAGCTAGAAACCTATACCCAGTGGTACCATATAAAGGTTCACTACAATTTCATTTAACTTACAACTGATGTCTAATCTCTGCAATCCACTTGTCACAGTCATACATGCATATGGGTGTGTAAGATTTCACGACTCGTAAAATCCTCAGCAATCTGAATCTCATCTTTATTTGGTCTGGAAAGATGGTTTTGGAGCATGGTGCTTCAGCAGGCCGCCTACATCACAAGGCCCATTCCCATGATCAGTAGCATTGTATACCCAGTCAGTTGGCACAAGCAAGTTACTCAATTCAAACAGCTGGTAATGATTTTCAAAATGACTAAGAGCACCATCAGAAATGACTTTCTCTGCCTCTGTTTTCAGTTAAAGAATTTTATGCATTGATGACAGACCATTTGCTGAGTCATGTCCTGTGTCATCACTTACAACTGTACCAATTGCAGTTTTGTTTTGAAAATATTTCACTCCTGCAAAAATTGAAAGATGGTCATAACTCCAATGATAACCTTGTACTTGTTGTGGGAGAATTACAGACCAGTTCTCAGCAGGATTACCTAAACATTATTCTTCAGCCTGTACACACTATTTCACTTGTGTAATGTGCTGTTGCAATTTCTTCAGATGCTGGTATGTTACTGCTTTCACTGACCAGTTACAAAGTTCATCAGTGCAACTGTCAAAGCCAACAGTTTTCTGAATTAGTTTATTTTCCTCCCATGCTGCATATGTAATTTTTGCAGAGTTATCTGCTATGTATTCCAGGCCAAGTGTCTTTACAGACAGTGTTCCTTTTCCAGGGCAGTCACCACACCATACATTGAACAAACATGTATCTCGCTTTGTCACAGACTACTAATGACTTCACATGCCCTACCAAGATGTGATATGTCCCATGCTCCAGTAAGTTCTTCAGTCACCACACAAAGTTCAAAATTTGCGCAGTACACACACAAACAGACATCTCTAGGTGGGTGTGGAACTACCCACTTAGGTCGTAGTGCATAAAATTTTGATTTTCCAGTATGTGAAGTTGTATAGTTGCTCTTATAAATTGCAAAAGCTTCTTTAATACTGCAAGTCACGTACGTCTTACACAAATTTTTGACCTTCAGCTGTTATAGTGTCTCTTTGGTGGCTCTCTGGCAAAAACAGTCCCATTTATCTTCCAGATAAATTGACTGCACTATTTGAACTTGAGCTGCTTCTACAGGATGACCATAATAGGGATCTGGTGTTCCAAAGACTCCCCTTAGAGACGTCACATTTCTAAATTTGTCTACCATGTACTTCAATACTTGGTTAATGTGGTTCAAAATGGTTTTATTTGAAAAGTCTCTGGAATAATAATTAAAACTTGCACCTTTTTACTGTATGATGCACAATATTCAACAGCTGAATTGATATTTGTAAAACATTCCTAGCTAGAGGTGCAAGAATGCATTGGTTCATTTTCCTCTGAAGATGGAATTTCTACTTTGAAAAGTGTTGTCTGTTTTCATGTGTGTTCATCCATAGTAATTTCTCTGTGCCTTCTTGATGCATAGAGCTTATGACTCGACTTCAGTGACCACGGTTTCTTAACAGGCCTAACACCTAGCTCTGTAGATGACTGATTCAGGGTATTTAATTCACCCTTTATTGATCCAAAATCTGCATCATCTGGACCATGGGTGGCTTCACCTTGTTCAGATACTATCATTGTTAAATTCTGTCAAAACTTTTAGAACACAAAAAATCGTCACTGGAAACATCTTCTGTTTGGAAAGGTCTTCAAATCAAATGAGAACACTTATTCCCAACCTGAACAAAGTTTTTTTTTTAATAAGAAAATATTCAGTACGCTTCACTCTCCTGTGGCCCCAGTCGGAAGACATTTCAAACAGTCCTTTTTCACAAAACACACTGCAATTGTCAGCTGGCAAATCCTCACAAAAACACAGAACTCACTGGATTGTCTGATTTCTTAAAGCCTCTCCAGTAAACAAATCACTAAACAACAATACAGAAACCTGTAGTGAACAACTACAGCAAAGTGTGTCCACAGCTTGCAGTCGCGTTTTCTCTTCCCAAGCACAGGGTTCTGGGTTCGTTTCCTGGTGGGGTCAGGGATTTTTTACCTGCCTCAAGGTGCCTGAGTGTTTGTGTTGTCCTCATCATTCATGAATGTGACGAGGTTGCAATGAGCAAAGGTTGGGAATTTGTTCGGTTGCTGATAAACGTGCAGTTGAGTGCCCCACAAAGCAATCATCATCACAACAAAGTGCAAGAAATATCTGTATCAATGAAGGTGAAAAGAAATAACTGCAACAAAGAAAGTGATAAGAAATAACTGCAACAAAGACAATAGAAATAAACATTGTAACAAGGAAATTAGTGAGAAACAACTACAGTGAAGACATACAGTACCCCTGAAAGTTAAAAAAGACAGATTTTGTAAAATAAAACCGGTCCAACTTAAAAGTGGAAGCTGTCTTTTACAGAGAAAATAGTACTACATGGTACTAATCAACAGAAAGAAAACTCAAGCAGGAAAGAGCATTAAAATTAAAGAACAAGAATGTAATTTATATTGTGACTCATGTTACAAATTTGGTACATCCTGTTGCTGATGTTCATTTTAGATCAAAAGTGTCCTCAAACTATTAAAAGTCTGGATCTAGTTTTTATCACAGAAAATGCATATTAGGTTGGCACTCAAATGACAGTTGCAGATTTTTAAAAATATTTATACCATGTAAATCACTAATATATTGAAAAGAGCATGTGACTAAATGTTATGTGACTTGTTACTTGCTACTTACTGTCAGAAAAACTTCATGCAAGCAGAGAAATGAAAATGTTATTTACCAAAGAAGATAAACTTAACATTTCACTTTTTAACCATTATGAAAAATTATAAGAGCATGACATCTGGGAAAATAGTGTAAATTCAATGAGAAGGACTGAAAATCACTTGCATTGACATCAGGTGGTTCAATTTCCTTTATAATTTTGTCCTGTGTGACCAGATTTTCATCACATTTTGCATGCCATTTCCAGTAGTGACCAGCATGCTCCATTTCAATGATTAGTAAGAATTTCCAAAAATTGCATGTACTTCTCCAGCATAGAATTTACCATCATGTTCTACTTTGTACCTGTCTCAAATTTTCACCCTTTCTCTAGTTCCTTCAGTATGATGATCTGCAGCAGGGAAATTCTTTGTAGACAGCAGATATGTTTGTAGTACTCCTTTCTTATAGAAAAAGCAGTGAATGATTTTTGTTTCGTGCTGATAATGCTAAAGAAAATATTTGTGCCAGATTAAGTTTCAGTGATTTCTTGAATTTCATCAGTAGACATATGACAAACCTGCATAGTTGTGGTACTTGCAGCTGCCTGAGCAAAAGTTAATGCATCATCAACTATGAATTTTCACTTCAGTCGAGAAACTGAATGCCACAGTAACACAGTGAAATTACTAACTTGTGTTTGTGCTCAATATGCACTTGATAAACAGAAATGTAATTTTCAGCAGAGTCAATATGCAGCAATGCAAGACTCCTTATCTTGGCTCAGAACCATTTCCTTTTGCTGATAATAAGATGCAGACTGAGCTCTTTTGTATAGCGATGAACAAGAAACTGGAATTATGCAAATTTTGTATTTCACTATATGAGCTGTAGAGTCTTCTTCTTTGACTTCAATAATGTTAGAATTGTTTTGTTCCATCTTCCAAATATACCATGATAAATTCACAATTTCCAGCTCATCAGTTTCATAAGCTTCTTTGAAATCTCTACCATTTTGACAATTTACATTCATTCAGTCAACAAAGCTCACTGGATAGGTTGCTTATGATGGCTGATAACAATATGTTGCCATAAGCTGGAATATTATGTTTTCTATGAAGGCTACTGATATTTATGAAATTTTTGTGATACTTGCACAAACATACATTATGAGATAGTTTGCTGCTTACTTGAACATGTTGTGGCCGTACCTCTGCAATCTGATTTCCCAATTTCAGGGCATTTCTGTTTGAATACCTCATATGTTTCCTTCATGGACATAACTAAGTGATGAATGTGAACACTTTTTTTTTATTATTTTCTCTAATCACTATTGTGTCCTTACGGCTTGGTGATCGGCAACTGACGTCACGACTGTAGAAACTAGTTACCAAGTATCTAGTTTCAGAACTGAGGTCTCAATTTTGTGTACTACTGCCATGACTGGGTCTTTCAGACTTCCCATCTGATAAATTTCCACACAAGTCCTGAACAGATAAAGAACTAAGATTTTACATCGTGATGATGGCAAGCAATGATCAGCTCGAGCCATGGCTTTACCTAGAGCACTATGTGACTTACATGGTGAAAAACGATCTTTACTATGTTGCTGATTTTGCATCTTACATTACGCTATGTTTTCTAACTTTCTCCCCAGTTTCAGCTCTTTTTTTCTTCTAATATATCATAGTTTTAAGTTGACTCAATTGCAGAAACTTTAATGCTTCTTTTGACTTTTTCTAGTTTCTTCCAGATGCTCCAACTTTCTGTTAAAAAACAAAACAAAAATTGCGTGACTCAAGTCAAGTTAAATGTTTAATTTTCTATTTTCACAATATTGGTTCAAATTGGAAAATTTTTAAGTGATGTTAGTTACACTTACACAACACACAAACAAGTAAAACACTGAACAAGATGAAGTTAGCTCCAACATTGCTCTTAATATAAAAACTTAATTTAATGAAAGTTCATGCTGTTGTATTGTCATTTATCCTGACCTGTAATTTAACTATTTCAATTTTATACTATTTATGCAATACATTAGGGTATGTGACAGTAATAATGATATGCTAATTCTTACTTGCCAATTAGTTGAAATAAAGGTTCAAAAGATTCAATAATTCACACTGCCATCATGTGAAAAACGTATGGCCATATATAAATGGCTACAAATTATGGAGGGAACGCAATAATGAGCAACAAACATTGTTGCCATACAGGAAAAAGTCCAGCCTTTTCAAACATATGATAAGTACTAAATTTTAAACTTTTTAAATCGTGTGTCCTACTTTACGTGGCATATCCCTTAACATCAGAGAATGACTGTAACCCACCCTGCCTGAAGTTATACGGATTATGCCAGGTACAGCCTCTTCAATCACTTCTGTGAATAATGGTATGGTGCACAAGTTCATAGCATTTTTCCATAGGTTAATACACACAACAGATACATGTGACAAACTTTGGTCATCAGTAGTGTATTCTCCTTCACTATATACAGCAGTCTACCAATGCTGGGGTAATGTGTCGATTCAGTGACTAGAAATCACGTAGTTTTGTGGCAAAGAACTTGTCAAACTATGTCCAGAGAGCATTTTCATTTGGAAAGGAACTTCCTTGAATATTTGATAGTGTGGAGAGGGCGTTCCTAGAATGTTGTTTGATAGTGTGGAGAGGGCGAAATTTTCATTTGGAAAGGAACTCCCGTGATTGTTGTTTGATAGTGTGGACAGCGTGAAAATCTGAAGGCACAAGATCAGGTTAATAAGGTGCATGCAGAATGAATTCAGACTCTTCTCCTGTACAGCGTTTTTTTGTCAGCCTGGCAGAAAGCAGGTAGACATTGTCATGGAATAGCATAACTTCACACAGGAACTGTCGCTGTTCCACCAGGCCCCCATTTCTCATCACCAGTAACAGTACAGGGTAGGAATTGAAGGTGTCAACAAGCCGATTGATGACAAGCAAGCAGGGATCCCACCTACTGAATTTTGGGATTTCGGCTAAGATTATGAGAAACCCACACACAATTTTTGAATGCATTGCATGCAACTGTTGCATCCCCCTGTGGGCCTGGGGGTTAGAATAGGGTCAGTCTCCCCTTCTTTGTATGCGGATGACTTCTGCATTTCGTATTGCTCCTCCAGTACTGGTGTTCCTGAGCGGCACCTACAAGGAACCATTCACAAGACACAGTCGTGGGCTCTAGCCCGTAGCTTCCAGTTTCCAGCTGCAAAGTTGGGTGTCGCAGACGTCTGTCGGCATTGTACCGTTCGTCTGGAACCGGAACTTTATCTTGAAGACGATCCAGTCACTGTAGTGGAAACATATTGATTCTTTGGTCTGCATTTAGAAACCCGATTGACGCACCTCACCTTCGTCAGCTTAAGTGGAAGTGCTGGCAGTACCTCAATGCCCACCGCTGCCTGAGCACACCAACTGAGGTGCAGATCGCTCTACGCTGCTGCAGCTCTACAGAGCCCTTGTTCAATCCCGCATTGACTATGGGAGTCTGGTTTACAGTTCGGCGGTGCCCTCAGCGTTGCGTTTACTCTACCCAATGCACCACTGTGAAGGTATCCTAGTGATGGGAGCTTTTAGAAAGAGTCCAGTGACCAGTGTCCTGGTGGATACTGGAGTCTCCATTGCGGATATGACATGCACAACTGCTTGCCAGTTAAGTTGAACACATTTGTAGTTCTGAGCATTCAAATTACTTTCTCTCTCTTTCCCCACCCGGTGCAGTTCATCTCCCGCATCAGCGGCTCAGGTCAGGGCTCACAATTGCAGTTCGCGTGCAACCCCTTCTCTCCGAACTGGGGTCCTTCCCTTTACCACCTGTACTTGCGGTCCATTCACGTACACCTCGATGGTGTACACCTTGGCCAAAGCTTCGTCTGGACCTTTCGCGTGGCCCTAAGGACTCCGTTAATCCCGCTGCTCTCGGCTGTCAGTTCCTGTCTATTCTTGACATGTTCCGGGGCTCTGAAGTTGCTTACACAAACGGCTCGATGGCTGATGTTAATGTTGGCATCACCTATGTCCAGAGAGGCCATATTGAACAGCATTCCTTGCATGCTGGCTGCAGTCTATTCACTGCTGAGCTTGTGACCACATCTCGTGCACTTCAGTATATATGTCCCTGTTCTGATGAGTCGTTTCTTCTCTGTTCTGACTCCCGAGCGGCTTACAAGCTATCGACCAGTGTTACCATTGCTGTCCATTTGGTAGTAAACATACAGGAGTCTATTTCTGCCCTGGAACGGTCCTGTCATTCAGTAGTGTTGTAGTGTTTTTGTGGCCCCCAGGACACGTTGGATTCCCAGGCAATGAATTGCTGACAGGCAGGCCAAACAGGCTATGCGGAAACTGCTCCTGGAGATAGGAATCTCTGAAACTGACCTGCCTTCTGTCTTACGCTGCAAGGTTTTTGGTTTTGGGAGATGGAGTGGCATAACAGTATGGACAACAAACTTCGTGTCATTAAGGAGACAGTGAATGTGTGGCAGTCTTCCCTGCGGGCTTCTTGCAGGGAATCGGTTGTCCTTTGTCGACTCCACATTAGCCATACGTGGCTCACACATGGTTACCTCCTCCATCGTGAGGACCCACCTTTTTGGAGCCGAGACATTTATGTCATAATTTTAAATTTTTCTGGCACATTTGTGTGAGGTGTCTTAAAGTTTAACACACGCTAAAAAAAGATCAATATTACATGTGAAAGCTTAGGTTCTGTTGTAGCGTGTTAATCTTAGAGACTAACATTATATGTGAAAGCTTAGCTTTTCTTGTAGATATACGGTACTGTGTACATTAATGCAAACCGTTAACTTTTCCTCTTGCGTGTTCGCGCTATGTAACCAGTGATTTTGCTATTGGCTGACTATAACATGTGTTATATGCTCTGAATAGCTGCTGTCATCGGCTGACGAGATCTCGTGGCTTGAGATACGACTCGCTTACAAAAGAACATCGCAACCTCGGTTTCAACGCTCCGGAAACTAGCGCCCTGTGTTTGGTGCAATTCGCATTTATACTTTCGTAATACGAAAATATGAAACGTATATTTTGCTGCAAATCAAAGGTCTTTCCAAAACTTCTCTCCTTTTTTTAATTTTTTTTTTTTTTTTATTTTTATTATTAAAAGTCTCTCCAAAACTTCTTTGCCCCGTCTTTTCGTTCTTTTCCGGGAAGTTCTATGCGATTGTATACAACATTAACCATTCTTAGGATTGATAAGTTTTACAGTTCCGAGGGAAAATCTACGGAAAAAATACTGTCACTTAGAACAGAAAAAGTGTATTTTCGCCCGGGAAAAAGCATATTTTTTAAACGGGATATCTGGGAATAATCCGGGAATTTTTTTTCCTTGTCCCCGTATACACCCTGGTTTTGGGTGGATCTTCAGTGTGTCGCTGTCTTCAAGGCCTTCAAATAGCCTTCTCTCATTATACGCAAGTTACAATAATTCTTTTGCCACACATATGTTGTTTCTCATTATTTTATTGGAACGAATCACACAGTTAACGGGTTTTGCAGTGATTCTCAATTTGCTGGTGGTTGGAACGGCATATATACATACATGGTTGAAATGAATGCCAATATGGTGCCTCACAGCTCTGTACTGAAAGGAGACGGTGTGCTTGTGACGTAGGTGGTGTTGTGCCATCTCATTGGTCAACGCTCAGACGCACGCTCAGAATATGACATGCCAGATATTGCTCTGCACGTTTGGAAAGACTCCCGAGCGTGCTGTTCCCCGCTGTGACGTCAGAAACTCTGCACACTCAACGTTCGGATGCACGGGCCGTGTGCCGACGGCTTAAGCCCCTTGTCAGAGGGAACATACCCATGTGGAAGATGCAGATGCATGACCTGCCTGGCTCACACAGTTAGCATTACTTCAGTCTTGTCACAGATTTATCCTAGGCCATCAGAGACAGTGCCACCTGTGGAAATGGCTGGGTCATTTATTGACTTTTCTGAAATCACTGCACAGCTTTTATGTTAGTATAACAACCAGCCACCTGTCAACCAGAATGAATGACAACTGCCAAACTGTGGCTAATAAGAGTTAACCAGCCCGTGTGAACTAAACAGAGGGGAGTTGCCCTCCTGGTCTCAATCTTGCTTAAACCACTGTTCTTCCATACCCATCACACAACAATTTTCCTTTCTTCTGCCCTGTCAGAGCCTCTTGGTCCACATTCGTGTCACCACTGTGCTCCTTACACCAATGGCTCTAGTACCTGTCACCTGTGCACCCTCCAGCCTTCTGTCCCCACACTCTTAGCTAGCAAATTTGCTGCCGCTCTTTGAACTGCTAGTTTTCCCCAACTGCCCCCCCCCCCTATCTCTCTCTCTCTCTCTCTCTCTCTCTCTCTCTCTCTCTCTCTCTCTCTCTCTCTCTCTCCCCCTCCCCCCCTCCCTCCCCCCTCCCTCCCCTTACCCTTCCTTCCTCTACCCCATCCCAACCTAGTTCATCAGCTGTATTATGTAATACAATTTTCTTTACTCCTGAATTGTTTACATTCTACCACAACTTTCCTACAACATTTATACCTCATTTCCTGGTTCAGTTGCACGGTTGCCACAAGTTCTGGAAATCAGGGAATATTAAAGGGAGTTAGAATGGATTTTTTTCACATTTTGAGATTTTTATCTCGTTAATATAATTTGCAATTTTCTGAATAAAATGATATATTTCACACGTGAAGTATTTTATTTTTACAAATATACTTCACGCTGGTTGAAAATGTTAAAATTTTTGTAAGCATTGCTGCAAGATTTAATAAACTTGGTAATTTTGTATACAAAGGCTGTGCATAGCTGTGTTATCAAGGTCATGTCCATAATAGGATGGGCACCATGTTGAAGTTAAAACAAAGTTTGAGAGACAAGAAATTTTCTTGTGGTGTAACCATAAGAGGCAGGCTGACAGACAAAATGATTGAACTACAGCAATTTTATGGGATGACCATTAGAAATAATACTGGGCATTTGTTGAAAATGAAGCAGGCAGTATGTGCTACCTTCTTCCACATGCTGTCAACTGATGTAAAACCAGTACATCACCTTTGCCCTCCTGGACCTGTTTCATGGTGCAAATACCACAATGCCCAGTACTCACAGTTCATACAGCCATAAACATTCCATCCCAGCAGCAGTCATGGATATCACAAAGCTATTTACAGAGAGCTGGCAAATCCTGAATTACTGAAGTGTGTGCATGGTCAGACTAAAAATTCCAATGAGTTGTTCAATAATCTTTGGTGGACTCGCTTACCAAAAAATCTTCTTGTTTGAAAGAAGACACTAAAGTGGGGGTCAGTGATGCTGTTATTGCTTTCATTGATAGCAATACTGGTAGGGTGAAAGTGCTGCAGCATAGGGAATTAATCCTGGAGCAAACTTCAGAACAGATGAACAAGGTTTGCATTGATAAAGCTGAGTATGCAGCACAGTTGGCCCCCCCCAGGGGTCCACAACTCTTTTGTGGATACGTGCGTAGCGAGCATGGGACCCCAAGCTAATGTGGCCTTCCTTCCTTTCCGGGCTGCATACCTTCCCTTTCTGCATCCTTCCCCATCCCTATCTTCGCCCCTCCTCCCCTCACCTCTGGCTCTTTCCTTCCCTTTCTCCCAATCTGGGAGTATGGTTTGTGCCTACGTCCGGAGACGGACGCTCGTAAATGTACTGCATTCTTCGCCTTCCTTGCTTTTATGTCTTCTTCCTTCCTTTGTCCTTCTCTTTTCCTTACCTCTTCTCTTTCCCTTTTCTCCGCTGCGGCATTTGAGACCTCTCTTCTTTCCTTTCCCTTTCTCTTTCTTCCTCCCTGTGCGTGTCTGAAGGCCGACCCACGCCTTTTGTGTGTAGCCGGTGACAGGGTAACGTGTAATTCCCCGCCCCAGGTAGACAGGTAGGACACGTATGTACCCTCTGGTAACGGCCAGGCCCAGGGAGGGGTGATAACCCGAGCTGATACCTTCCGAAAGTGCCGATTGATCGCTCCGTCCGTTTGTCGGGAGGTGTGACCTGAGGTGTGAACAATCACCTAAGGCGGGAGTGCCGTCAGAGAGGGCCCCCACAAGGGAGGAGCGCGCCATCGGAGACGCTGGTAATCCTGGGGGATTCTTCCGCAATGGTTTCCTCACCTTCCACTATGTCTCACAAGCGTAAGTTCACCGAGTCTCAGCCACAGACAGTTGTTCCCTCATTGCCACAGTTCCTTGTTGTTTCTCAGTCTGACGAAGGTCACGACTTCTCCACGGTCAACCCTTTCATTATTCAGAAAGGTGTCGACGCAATTGCAGGTCCTGTAAAGTCTTGTTCCAGATTACAGAATGGCACCTTGTTGTTAGAAACAGTCAGTGCCCTCCAGGCACAAACATTGCTGCGTACTTCACTGCTCCACACCTTCCCTGTCCGGGTTGAAGCGCACTGCACTTTAAATTCCTCGCATGGAGTCGTTTATATACGCTCCCTCGATGGATTGTCTGACGCAGAAATCCAGCACTAACTGTCTGACCAGGGCGTAACGGCTGTTCATAGTTATGAAAAGGGTTGACACGAACATCATTCCAACCCGCACTGTCTTCTTGACATTTGACAAGTTCAACTCCCATCGAAAATCAAGGCGGGCTATGAGATAATTTTCGTTTGCCCTTACGTCCCAAACCCTACTCGTTGTTATCGGTGTCAGCGGTTCAATCACACCAGCCAGTCCTGTTCCAATACGGCCAAATGTGTTACGTGTGGCAATGATGCCCATGAGGGTGCTTGTCCACCTCCATCCCTTTGCTGCATCAACTGTATGGGTGACCACGCTGCTTCCTCTCGAGATTGCCCCGTTTTTAAGGACGAAAAGCTCATCCAGGAAATAAGTGAAGGAAAAGGTGTCGACCTTTGCTGCTCGAAAATTATTCGCCAGTCGACAGCCCACCGTGCCTCAGACAGGAAAATACAGCACTGTCCTTGCTTCTCCTCGGCCAACAAAGGAGGCGGCCACGCAGACTTGCGACCTCACTTTTAGTGCCACGGTCGTCAGATCGGCCAGCGCAAAGATCGCCCGTTCAACCTCACCACTTTGGCCTGCCCACTCTATGGCTCACCCTTCATCGGGTTCTGCTAAATCTCGAGCCCAAAAGTCAGACACAAAGACTTCGAAAAAAGAGCATACTCGTGAATATTTTTTACGTACCCCAACTTCACAACCATCGGTTCCTCCTTCTTCTAAACATCATATTTCCAAGAAGGCTACAAAGAAACCCAGTTAATCTCCTCCATCAAGGCGTGTCCTATCTACAGCACCACCTGGCGGAAATCGCCCTCGGCCGTCTTCTGTGTCGCCGAGGCGCACTGCTGGCGGCCAATCACTGGTGGCAGGAGCTGTTCCTGAGCAACCTATGGATCAGGATCTTCTGCCTTCGGCTGAATGCCATTCCATGCTGTCGGTTGCAAGCTCTGAGCAGTCGTTGAGTTGACAGCAATCTTGGTCACACTCCTCCATTTTCTGTTCACCCTATGTCCCTTATCCACTGGAATATCCGTGGCATTCGAGCCAATCGAGATGAATTGTCGATCCTCTTACGATCCTACTTGCCGGTCATGTTCCGTCTTCAGGAAACAAAGCTGCGTCCCCATGACCGCTTTGTTCTCCCTCATTTTCAGTCTGTCCGATATGATCTCCCCTCTGTTGAAGGCTCTCCAGCCCATGGAGGACTCATGATTCTTCTCCGTGATACTCTCCATTATCACCCAATCCCCTTAAACACTTCCTTCCAAGCTGTCGCCGTCCGTCATTTCCTTTCTGGATACACATTCTCTGTACTGTCTACATTCCATTGTCCACACCAATGGTACGAGCTGATCTCCTTCATCTTCTTGGTCAGCTTCCACCCCCCTATTTGCTGGTTGGGGACTTCAATGCCCACCACCCGCTTTGGGGATCTCCACATCCTTGTCCACGTGGCTCACTATTGCTAGAAGTCTTCCACCAAGCGGATCTAGTTTGCCTCAACACTGGGGTCCCTACATTTTTGTCTGCCTTCACGACAAATTTATCTCATTTGGACCTTGCGGTTGGTACTGTTCCGCTAGCTCGGCGCTTTGAATGGTTCGCCCTTGATAATACACACTCGAGTGACCACTTTCCATGTGTCCTTAGACTGTAGCCTCAACTGCCATATATGCGCCCGCGACGCTGGAAGTTTGCCCAAGCCGATTGGACACTTTTTTCGTCTGTAGCGACATTCGATGACCATCACTTTCCCAGTGTCGACGACGAGGTCACACATATTACCGACGTTATTCTTACAGCTGCGGAACGTTCAATACCACGCACCTCTGAATTGCCCCGGCGCCCCCCAGTTCCTTGGTGGAACAAGGCATGCCATGACGCAATGCGTGAGTGGCGATGTGTTCTTGGCGTTTTCCGCCACCATCCTACTTTGACCAACTATATCCGCTATAAGCAGTTCCGTGTGCGATGCCGTCGTGTCATCCGCAATAGCAAGAAGGCAAGCTGGAAATTCTTTATTAGCTCATTTAACACCTTCACTCCCTCCTCGGAAGTTTGGAGTCGGCTTCAACGGTTCTCAGGCGCGCCTAGTTTCTCCCCGGTCTCTGGGCTCACTGTCGCGCATGATACATTAGTGGACCCCGTCGCAATTTCTAACTCATTGGGTCAGCACTTTGCTGAGATTTCGAGCTCCTCAAATTACGCGCAAGCGTTTCTCCCGAAGAAACGTGCAGCGGAAGTGAGACATCTTGCTTTCTCCTCTCAAAATCGCGAAAGCTACAATACTGTTTTCTCCATGCGGGAACTCCAACATGCACTCTCTTCTTCTCACTCCTCCGCCCCAGGACCGGATGGTATCCACGTCCAAATGTTGCTGCATTTATCAACCCATAGTCTGCGTTACCTCCTCCGCCTTTATAATCGAATTTGGACTGACAGTACTTTTATCAGACGATGGCGGGAAGCTGTCGTTGTTCCTGTTCCGAAACCTGGAAAGGACAAACATCTCCCCTCTAGCTATAGCCCCATTTCTCTCACGAGTAGTGTCTGTAAGGTTTTGGTGCGTATGGTGAATTACCGTTTAGCTTGGTGGCTGGAATCCCACAGTCTTTTAACACCTGTCCAATGCGGATTCCGAAAGCATCGTTCTGCAGTTGACGATCTTGTTGCTCTCTCCACTTATATCATGAACAATTTTCTCCGGAAACGCCAAACAGTAGCAATATTTTTTGACCTGGAGAGAGCATACGATACCTGTTGGACAGGCATCCTCCGCACACTGTTCTTGGGGCTTTCGAGGTCGGCTGCCCCTTTTTCTTCGCGAATTTATGGCAGAGCGCACACTTAGGTTGCGGGTGAACACTACTCTCTTCCCGTACTTTCTCCCAAGAAAACGGGGTACCCCAGGGCTCCGTGCTGAGTGTTGTACTGTTTGCCATTGCCATAAATCAAATTATGGATTGTCTCCTTCCTGATGTCTCTGGCTCCCTGTTTGTGGACGATTTTGCGATCTACTACAGCTCTCAACGGACCGGCTTTCTTGAACGACGTCTTCAAGGATGTCTCGATCGCCTCCACTCTTGGAGCATCGAAACCGGCTTCCGTTTTTTCTCCCAGTAAGACCGTTCGTGTTAATTTTTAGAGGCGTAAGGAGTTTCTTCCACCCTCCTTACATCTAGCATCTAGGACCTGTCAACCTTCTGTTTCCAGACATCGCTAAATTCTTGCGTCTTATGTTCGACAGAAAACTGTGCTGGTCCTCCCACGTTTCCTATCTTTCGGCTCGCTGTCTGTGATTCCTCAACACACTCCGTGTCCTGAATGGTACCTCCTGGGGAGCAGACAGAGTGGTCCTCCTCCGCCTCTATCGCGCCTTAGTGCGCTCGAAATTGGACTATGGAAGCATAGTCCACTCCTCTGCTCGGCCGTCCATTCTTTGGCCTCTCGACTCTATCCACCAACGTGGATTACGTTTAGTGTCTGGAGCTTTTTACACTAGCCCTGTGGAAAGCTTTTATGCTGGGACTGCTGAACCTCCGCTGTCCAATTGGCGAGCAGTCCTTCTGAGTCGTTATGCAAGCCATCTGTCTTCCATGCCTGCTAATCCAGCCCATGACATTTTTTTCGACGCCCCCCTTTGATGTAGGATATGCAGGCCGCCCCTCCTCCCTACTACCACCGGGAGTCCGCTTCCGTCAACTGCTCCATTCTTTCCTAAAACCTTCTTGACAACTTTGGGTACAGCACCGCCTTGGCTCCGTCCCTGGATCTGCCTGCTCCATGACCTTTGTTGATTTCCCAAGGATGGTACCCCTTCACTTGTTTGTCGGGCATTTGCTGCTCTGTGCACAAATGACAGAAGCCACATTTATTTACACCGATGGCTCGAAAACATCGTTAGGTGTAGGGAGTGCCTATATTGTTGGCAACACACCAAATCGCTTTCGGCTGTCCACTACATCCGCCGCCATCAGTGGATACAGTACGTTATCTGCTCAGATTCTCTCAGCTCTCTCCTCAGTCTCCAAGCTCTTCACCCTGTGCACCCTCTGGTCCACCGGATTCAGTACTGTCTGCGCTTGCTCCACTTGGGGGGCGTCTCGGTGGCGTTACTCTGGCTCCCGGGACACGTTGGTATCTGTGGAAATGAGGCGGCCGATATAGCAGCCAAGGCTGCAGTCTCTCTTCTTCGGCCAGCTATTCAATCGATTCCCTTCGCCGATCTACGGAGCGTATGTCGTCGTGTTGTTTTTTTATGGCACGCGCATTGGTCGACACTTCCCCATAATAAATTGCGGGACGTGAAAGCTCTTCCTTGTGCTTGGACCTCTTCCTCCAGAACGCGTCGTCGGGAGGAGCTAATTTTAACTAGACTCCGGATAGGGCACTGTCTTTTTAGCCATAGACATCTTTTAAGCGGCGATCCTCCCCCACTCTGTCCCCACTGCTCTCAGCTGTGGACGGTAAGACACCTTTTGAGTGCCCCTATTTTAATCCGTTACGCTCGTCTACAGCTGTCGCCTGATATATCGTCGATTTTTAGCAGATGACACGCGCTCAGCCGATCGCGTTCTCGAGTTTATTAGTGCCAGTAAAATGACGTCAGTCATTTGAAGCTTTTTTTTTTGGGGACAACCAACCCCTTTCTGTAGTGGATTTTTAAGCCTTCCTTCTGCTTTTAGTTTCTCCAATTTTATGACTTTCGTTCTCATTGCTGCTGGTTTCCATTTTCGGTTTTTTACTGTTTCCTAAGTCACGGACTGGGCACTAATGACCATAGCAGTTTTGCGCCCGAAAACCAAAACAAAAAAAATTAAAAAAATTTATCGGGGTAATTTGAAGAAAAAAACACTGGAAAAATCTCGTTTTTGTCCAAAAGCATGAAATTGTTTTATTGAGATGTCCAGCTTTGTTGCTGGCTGGGTGCAGCAGAGTATGTGCACCATTTCCCTACTCACTCTTTCTTAGTGCTTCTCCCCTTTCCACCCCTCCCTTCAGCATGCAGGCAGTGCTGCCACCAGTACTTACTGTTAGCCTAGCAGCTGCCAATGAGGCAGAGAGGTGTGAGGAGTGATTTGTTTTGATCTGATTCTCGGAGCATGTTGAGGCAGCTGCCAGAGACAATGGTCAAGTGTGCATGATTGTCTGAGTAATTGCGTGAATGTGTGCATGCTCTCATTTTCTTACAAAGGCCATGGCCAAGGATGTAATTGAGTGTGATTGTCTGTGGCGTAGCGATTATCTTTATGGTGAGTTGCTACCTATCCTCATTGATTCTTAGGGTATTTGCACAATTTATCTGTTGCATGGGTGATCACTGCAGTCTCATTTCAACATGGTGCCTGTGACATGAGTGGACTTCCATGACAGGCCAAAACTGCAGGCCATTTCTGTGGATGTGTCTAATGGATCGGGCCTGCCTGTCTGAAGGCTGTAGTTTCCCACTAATGTGTGGGCCCATTCTATCGGATCTAGTGTCAGTGATCTGCCTGCAGGCCGGGTCTGTCTGTGTGTGGCGTAATTTGGCAGATGGGCCCAGGACTGCGGTGCTTCTCAGCAGGCCAGAGGCCACGGGTGATGAATTTAAGGAATTGTGACTGTCTCATCACAAGTATATTGTACAGTGCAGCATTTTATGTATTCTAGGATTTTTGGCACTTCGAAAGTAGTTTATGTATTACCAAGTATGGACGATAAGAAGAAAATTGTGGCAGTCATTGTCAGTTTGTATACTGTGTACTTGTCTATTTCTTGAAAGAAAAATCACACAATACTTGCAGAATAATAGACATAACACAGTGGGTAATAAGACAAATATACTTGAACATTCATTCAACACTGAGATCACACATAATTTTCAACAAATGACTTAATAAATTGTCCAGTATGGAGGTCCACAGTAAAATTTTGCTTGCCAGCAACCACTCATTTTTAACTTTTTATATTAATCTACTAGACAGTGTGTTTCTGACTTTCCAGCTAAGTTTTTTCTCTCATATCAAAGAACATGAAAATTAGTCTTTATGTAAAGTGTTTTTCTTATGAACATCCGGAGGTGGCCACACATGACTGCAGTTTCTGGCTGCTTAGAGGCCACATGTAAATAGATTTGATATAGATTGATCCAGTCCTAAAAATCCACTGAAAGTGGTGTTAAACAACCAGTGGCACAAGCTGCCCCCTGTACAAGCAAGCCAAGAAGTCATCACGTGTGATATTAAAAAGTAACCTTCATTTCCATTTTTAGTAACTTTCAGCATTGTGGACAACAACCAGTGCGAATTTTTGGGACAATGAAAAGTGTTAAAGCATGGATCCCAATTTTTGCAGTTATCTGTATCTTTTTACTTCTTTGCAAGTGTGGCTTTGATTTGATGGCTTGCTTCAACATATCGACCACCAGTAGATGAGTGGTGATGAAATAATCATTATTTCAAAATACTGTGTAAAGTCTTGTCCTTTTATACACACATTTATACTAATCACTTGGTGATGTTTCTTACACTTCTGCTCTAAATTGAACTTTTGGGAAAGGGCGCTGATAACCTCGCTGTTGTGTGCCCTAAAACACTAATAATCATTATCATCATCATTGGTGATGTTAAGGGCCTTAAACTATCAGTAATTGACCTTTTAACCCTCCTACTTGCAGGATTTTTTCTCGCTGAGTACCACTGTGTTACATTAAACAACTACAATGTTTATATTATGTTCATTCATTAAAATGTAGCTAGTATATCTGGTGTAAATTACTTGATGATGTCTGTAAGCAGATATACTAGCTGCATTTTAATGAACAAACATGAGAAAAGGCAGGCAGACACAAAGTAATTTACACCAGATATACGAATAGCATTTTATGAAGTAACATAAAACATACATTGTAGTTCAATGTAACAATGATGATTCTATTTCCATAAGTGTTACTTTCAAGAAACGAATGTAAGTTGCGGTCATATTGGCCCCAGTGGTCCATAGTACAAAATATCATGATTAAATTTTAATGTGTGGAAAATATAAAATTGTAATAAATAATATTGGATGTATATTTTGAAGAGAAATTGCCTTTGATAACAAGGTAGGCACTCTTTCATTGTACTTACAGGGTTACATTGACCCCAGTTGTAATATGAGGGTTAAGAACTGTGCTTCATTGGGTGACAAGACACATAGTTGATCTACTTTCTACTTATAGCATATTGTGAATTTTTTGTGTTGAAAAAACTTTTGCCTTACACTGTTTTGCATTGATGTAGATGTATTAATTGGCATTTAATATAGTTACATCTATTGTTGGTAAATGTTTCAGGTTTCTGATACAGTTGTGGAACCATACAATGCCACGTTGTCGGTACATCAGTTAGTGGAAAATACTGATGAAACATACTGTATTGACAACGAAGCCCTGTATGACATCTGCTTTCGAACACTGAAGCTGGCAGAACCAACTTATGGTGATCTGAATCACCTTGTCTCCTTAACGATGTCTGGTGTTACGACGTGTCTCAGGTTTCCAGGACAGTTGAATGCGGACTTGCGCAAATTAGCAGTTAATATGGTTCCTTTCCCACGCCTGCATTTTTTCATGCCTGGGTTTGCCCCACTGACTGCTCGTGGCAGTCAGCAGTATAGAGCCCTCACTGTTCCAGAGCTTACGCAACAGATGTTCGATGCTAAGAACATGATGGCAGCTTGTGATCCTCGCCATGGTCGATACTTGACTGTTGCTGCTATCTTCAGAGGTAGAATGTCCATGAAGGAAGTGGATGAGCAGATGCTCAACATTCAAAATAAGAACACCAGTTACTTTGTTGAATGGATCCCAAATAATGTTAAAACTGCAGTGTGTGACATTCCACCCCGTGGGCTGAAAATGTCTGCTACATTCATTGGAAATTCTACTGCTATTCAGGAGCTCTTCAAGCGCATATCTGAGCAGTTTACTGCTATGTTCCGCCGTAAAGCTTTCCTTCATTGGTACACTGGAGAGGGGATGGATGAAATGGAGTTTACTGAAGCAGAGTCGAATATGAATGACTTGGTGTCGGAGTACCAACAATATCAGGAAGCTACTCCAGATGATGATGTTGAATTTGATGATGAACAAGAGGAAGAAATGGAAGATGAAAAGTAGTGGGACATGGTTCTGCAATTTTTGGCTGTACATAATGTAATTAAAGCAGCTGGTGAATTTGACATTCCAGCTTTTTGTAAAGATCTCTACAGAACCTTTTTATAATCTGTAGTTATTTTACGACTTTTGTATCAATTTATAAACTCATCTTGTAATACAAATAAATATATCTGTAAGAAGCTATCTTTCTCATGGGCCTTGTGGTTTGAAATAACCTTTATTAATCTACTTGTGAAATGTTTAATACGGTTTAATTAAACATTCTCTATTAACAGATGAAATGTTTTAAGGCCATTAGCGGAAATGAAACAATTGTGCAGTAGGTTGAAAGAATAGAAAGTAAGTTCCTGTTACAATGTGCTGTCTGATAGAGGACGAGACGAAGAGCTGCAATTTTAGCATGTGACCTACAGATGTATATAGTCCAGTGAATTGTTGAAGTGATACAGCTTATATGTTTTGTATAGATACTCTGTAACTTCAGAAAATAGTTTAACATACGTTCTCCAAAGTTCAGGCAAAAAATATAATTATTTGAGAAAGATGGATTTAGGGAAATTGAGATATGCATAGCAGTTTGTTGTTTGGACCTCGACTCTTGTCTGTCTGTTTCCTGACTTTATGCAAAAGATTAAGAGATTCATTATCCTTTCTGCTACTGCAGTTATGGTTTTTAGGTTTGAATTCACAGAACTTGCTTCAGAAACTGACTGAACATGTTACTTCTATGAAGAGTGGCACTGTGGTAAGATTCTCATGGTACTTAAATTTCTTTTGGTTGCAGAAGCTGTAGCACTTCCAATAATCAAATTTCACTTTGTTGTATGCTGAGTATATAATCATACTTACAGGTTTTGGACCCTGAGCTTCCCATAAAAATGTGCAAATAATGACAACATTGGAAGAGCTGGAAGAATAGGGCCTAGTAAGGCAATGTCACACTTTAGTGTTCACGATTAGAAATTTTGCCTCTTATTCATATAATTATGCTGTGTATTAATTACTATTGTTCTTTCTTAAGGAAGTGTGAAAGTTCGGTGTTCACTCTCTTTAAATTTTCTGGAAAAGCTTCATACATAACATTCATTTTTATGGGTAAAACTAATGAACGTTTTTAAGGAACTGTTCCCGTATGTTTTGAGATTTGCGAATGAAATTATAGTTGACAGACAGAAAGATTTGGAAGATGAATAAAGTTTAAGAAGTCTTGAAAAGCAGGTCTAAGTGAATATTAAAAAAGCATGAGTGAGTGTATACTTGGACTAAATTATTCTGTGATAGATTGCAGTGGCAGCAGCTGGGGGATGGGGTGAACATTGTTGCCATTGTGCAGGCAGCCATGTATCACAAGAAGTGCATGTAATAAACAAAACACAGCTATTACCTCCAGAGGGGAGATAGAACAGAAAGGGTTCAATCAGGATTGTTATGAAAGCAAATTGTTTTAAAAAGTCAACTTCCTTACACTAATAATTTCTGGGAAGGTTACTTAATAATTCCAAAATTTTCAACTATGGGCTTTCATGTATGAAGCGAAGTGGCAGAGACACAGTGAGTGTTAACATTATTATATGAAATTTGCTATTATATGAAATTTGCCTGCTGTCAGCAATTAAAACTAGCTGCAGCCAGGCACTTGTTTTGTGGGGTGCGTCATTGACTCGGCTACTCTTTGTTCTTCCTTTGGTAGCCAGCAGTTGCTTTGCCAACCAAGTCGACAGACATACGAAGTGAATGCATTGTTGCTGCCTAAGATTTCAATGCCTTGTCAACTTACTCAGGATTGAGACATGAGAAACATAGCAGGTGAATGAAATTTTGGTTTTAAAGTGGCAACTATTAGATAAGATGTCACTAATTTACAGCCCAGCCTTTCATTTAGTATTGCACAAGTGGAATTGATCAAGTATAAGTGGGTAAGATTATTTTTTCCACTGAGCAGTAATCATAAAACAGTCATCTGACACAGTCACAATTTACAAAGTAAAGATAGAACTGTATTCAGCATATACTTTATCTGGCTTTTTCACTGCAGAATAAAAGTTGGACACAAAGGTCTAAGTTTTCAAATAGGGCCATAATCGTAGTTGTAGTCTTGAGAGGTAGTGGTGATACAATGGAGAAAAGCCTGTAAAAATCAGAACTTTTGTACAGTATGGTCATTAACATAAAAAGAAAAGATATTGAGAATCATTACAGTGCAGTTAGTGACTTTGCTTGCAATTGAATGTACAACAAATATAAATCTTGTCATGCTTCAAAAGGTGGTGCACATTTTGTGCCAAATAGCACTGCCATCTCCTTTATCATGGTAGGAGGTCTCGTCAAGTTACCTCCGGGACACACCTGATCGAGATGTATAGCTTGTGACAGCACTTCTCTTGTAAAGCTTAACATGCACTACTCATTATTCATATTTATTGCCACAATTCTTTGTAGTAAACATTTTTGCCCTGCCATGCAAAGAATGCCTGCATCGAGAGTTGATTCAAAGGAAGGAGAAAACTGGAAGTTTAGTTATCTGCTTTGCTATTTAAGAGGTTCTTTGTGAATGAAATGATTCCACATCATTTGCTGAAGTAGTTTGTTGGAAAAAGTTTAACTTGCTCCATAAATACAAAATACTCATATTTTGTATTCTCACAACTTTTTGCCAAGCAGTGCTCTTCAATAATTGCTGGGAAACCATTTGGTGAAAAATATTAATACTTTTCCATTCTATAGTCACATCTCAGCTTGTCAATGAATTGGCATTCTTTTTGTTCATTTTTATTACAATATTTAAAAATTCAGTGACGCTGCCTGTTTGAGGAATTGGCTGTGAATTATGAATGCAAAGTGTGATTGCTACTCTTAGAGATGCATAAATTTTGTGTGTGTGTGTGTGTGTGTGTGTGTGTGTGTGTGTGTGTGTGTGTGTGTGTGTGTGTGTGTGATTTTCCCCCCCAAAATGCATACCTCATCCATCTCTAAAAAGTACTTCCAAAGCTTCTGTAGTAATTCTCAAGGAATTCCTGACTCCTTTTCCACCGTCAGTTTTTAAAGATGTAATGATGATGACATTCGTGTCTGTTTCTTTAAGCAGCTCATGAATCGATCAATGTATATTAGGAATGCTGCTACTTTTCAGTTGGTGCACTTTACATTATACGTTGCTGTGTACGAAATGTAACTAACATATCGAAATTACTTTTTATGATCATGTAGGAACTATATTTCTCTCACACCAGAGGTGGTAAATTTGCCAGCCTTACATATAATTTCAAAGGATGCAAACAAATAACAGAATATGTTAAATTGCATCCATGCTACGCCATGCACATTACTCCCATTATTGGAGCTTCAGAAGTAGTGGGGTGTTTTTGTGCTCCCAGTTTTGTCACTGCCGCACCACTGAGAGGTGCGAAGGTCCGTGAATCGTGTCAATATTGGAAGTGCCACATTTATTATGCTTTAGTCATTTAAAAGAGAAGAAGCTGTTGTCAGTGGGTAACACCAGTGTTAAAAATAGAATGTACAGCAGAAATATTTTCATAGGACTGTTTGGTGGCAAGAATGGATAGTTTGAAAATATGTATTGAATGTTGTTTGAAGACTATAAAACTGTTGAATCTTAACTATGCACAATGAACACAAAGTGCACAGCTGCAATAACATTGCACTTCGTGACACTGGAGATTGCTTAGGGTCTCTCACCTGCTTTTATCTGTAGAGGTCTAAAAGTTCGGTTTCCTTGCAGTTCCACTTCAGACTTAACATCAGACTAGCAATAGCGGCAATAGTCACCAGGATCTTTGGAGAGGTAGCTGTTTATGGGATGTTGTGATTTATCATTCTGCATAGCAGTTTAGTGTGATAGTTGCTTGTCACTGGCTCACATCACACTAGGAATACTCCACATCATCCAGTCGGAGAATCCTGCTGGATGTAAATGCAATACTGATATCCTTTCCTTTGCCAGGTAATACTTAGTGAAATGTCAACATCTGTGCTAAACTTATGATGAACATGACTTTCAGATTATAGCCATGTGCAATTAAATGACAGCAGCACATAAATTTATATAACAGTATAATGATGCTTGACACAAACGGTGAAAATGCACATTCACACATGAAATCAAACGGCATTTAATTGTACTTCTATCATTAAACTGTATTCTTGATTAAGATTGTTAGAAATAAGCAGTACCAACCATCTCATTGGCCTTCATAATTTCTTAATTGAGTATAACACCTGCAGAAATGAGCGTTCTATTAAATGTTAATGGTATATTGTGTATTGTCTTGCAATTTAAAAATAGGATTGTTCAATCCCCCCCCCCCCCCCCCCCACTAAACTTCAGTTGGTTACTAGACTCTGTTGTGGATACTGGTTGCTGTATGATTGTGGTAAGGGTAATTGGGTCAGAAGGTTGAGAACCACCGATATAGAGGATAAATCTGATAAATAATTCCCCCCTCCCCAAACAGTTATGTAATCTTTAATGTGTTCTCTACACTATATATATTACATTTCATTAGAGGGATTGTACACTGAGGTGACAAGTCATGGGATACCTCTTTTTATCTGGCGTAATGCAGTAATTCAACATGGCATGGACTCAGCAAGTCGTTTGAAGTCGCCTCTGGAACTGAGCTCTCTATTATGTCCCATAAATGTTTGTGTAGGGTGGCCAAATCATTCAAAAACTTTTTCAAATCAATCGTGAAGAACTGTAGTCCAGTGACATTGCAAATTGTCAGCCATAAAAGTCCCATCGTTTGGGAACAAGAAATCCATGGAAGGGTGAAAATGGTCTCTCAAGTAGCTGTACATAAAGATTTCCAGTAATTATTGGTTCAGTTGGACCAGAGGACCATTTCCATTCCATGTAAATACAGCCACCATCAGCTTGCACTGTGCCTTGTACAACGGGGATCCATGGCAAACTCTACCATCAGCTCTTACTTATTGAAATCAGGACTCATTTGACTAGGACATGATTTTCCATTCATCTGGGGTGAAGCTTATAGGGTCAAGAGCACAGAAGTGCTGCAGCAGGGTGTATACGATCCGGGAAAAACCTGGGAATTTTTTTGGAATTCCGGGAACTTTTCCTTGTTTTAGTTACCAGTTAAATTTTTGTTATTTTGACTGGTAAGAACCAATACTCCAACAAAAGATATTACTGTATTCCACGTCTGCAGGATAATATTGCAGCAACAAAACATTAACAAGAGGAAGAAAAACGAAAATAAAACTTAAGCGGCAAAGGAATTACGCCATATCCAACAAAACACAGTGCTCATACAAGCGTCTGCCAACCAGTGTGTCAAAGGCTTTAGGAAGAATATGCAGTGCTTCCTAAGAACAAATTGCCTCCGATGAGTGTGGCATTACAGCTGTTTACATTTGATTCATTTGAGCAGTTGTGGGCGGGCTCTTGCGCATGCGCAGTTGAGTAGCCTTCTCCCGCTTCTGGCACGCAAGATGAACTATGTGCGAGAATGTACGATGAATTTCATAAACCAGAGTGTTTGACTCTTATGTAAAAATCAACACCTTGAGGACGACCATCTAGAATAATTTAGAGCCCAGAAGATCAGACATTTACGTCGTTATTAAAAATTTTACTGGCACATTTGTGTCGTGTATCTTAAAGTGTAACGCGCGCAAAATGAGCAGCATTATATGTGGAAGCTTAGCTTCTCTTGCAGCTTATTAATCTTGGAGACCAATATTATTTGTGAAAGCTTTTTTTCTTTTATCAAAACTGTGTACTAATTTAAACCATTAACTTTTCTTTTTGTGTGTTTGCGCTACTTAAGAGTGATCTTGCTATTGGTTGACTACACTACGTGTCTTGTACTGTCATCAGCTGTCGAGATCACGTGACATGAGCTATGACTGGCTTACAAAAGCGCGCGCAATCTAGATTTCGTTGCTTCGGAAAGTAACATGCAGTGTTTGGTGGAATTCGAATTTATACCTCCGTAAAACGAAGAAATGCAGCGTACATGTTGCTGCACATCTAAGATCTTTCCAAAACGTGTTTTTTTTCCCCCCCTGGGTTTTGTTTTCTAAAGTGCCAGTAAATTCTACGTCTGTTTAGAAAACCATGAACATTCTAAGGATTGATAAGTTTTACAGTGCCAAGGAAAAGTATACTGTCATTTAACACGGAAAAAGTGTATTTTCAACACGGGGAAAATGCGGGAATTTTTTTTTCCTTGTCCACGTATACACCCTGTGCAGGCGAAGTGCTGTTAGCAAAGGCACTTGTCGGTTGTCTGCAGCGATAGACCATTAACACCAAATTTTGCTGCACTGTCGTAACAGATATGTTTGTTGCTGCAGGTCCCACATTGATTTCTGCGGTTATAGCTTGTCTGTTAACACTGACAATTCTAAGCAAATGCTGCTGCATTGTCCGTGGTGAGAGCTAATGCCTGAAATTTTGTATTCTTGGCACCCTCCTGACACTGCGGTCCTTGGAATATTGAATTCCCTAATGATTTCCAAAATGGAATGTCTCGTGCATGAAGCTCCAACTACCATTCCACATTCAAGGTTCTTAATTCCCATCATGTGACCATAATTATGTCAGAAACCTGAGTGCAAATGATAGCTCAGGCAATGCAGTGCCCATTTATACCTTGTGTACACGATACTACCACTGTCTGTATATGTGCATGTGCATATCAGTATCCCATGACTTTTGTCACCTCAGTGTATTTATACTATGCTGGTGACTGGATAGCCTACATTGATTATACAGCTATTAAGTTAGAGAATGTGACAGGCCGATAGCTGTTTTCCTTCAAATATTTCCAGGTTTACAAGTGTCAGTTATTGAGTTTTGTTTACTGATAATTGGATATTCCAATTCTGTCATAATAAGCAGACAAAGGTAATAATCCAGAGGGTAGGCATAGGAAAAGAATTCTCTTAACTTGATGACTGCTTGAACATCCAGTTTAAATTAATCAAGTCTGCAAAGGACACCTGTTCTGAGGACATTAGAGAGGTGAGGGAGGTCATTCTACTAATTGCTTTTCAATCTGCTCAAGATGTTCAATACAAAAAATAAGCCAGAGCAATTTGATTAACCTTTCCTGTCAAATAAATTGTTCACTATCTTTGGAGTGTGTGCTTGGTAAATTTCTTCGCCCAGTATTTTTTACTGGGAAGCAGTGAAATATTTTGCCTAGGTATTCTTAGGACACCATTAAACAATTCGTGTATACTGTTCCTCTCCCCCAAGGAGTAAACAGGCACAGTATCGTATTCAAGTCAACCAAACTCATTTGACAATGGTTATAGGGTTTGCATGCTTCTAATTTGATAAGTTCCACTATGTGGATTGGTTGTGTTTATGCCATTTGAACATGTTTTAACACTATACATTAACTGCTATGTTTTCATTTCATTGCTAGCATCCAGTTACAAAATAAAAAAGTTTGATATTTTCAGCAGTTGTTGCAAAGAACTCCTATTATTACCCAGTATCACCTTGGACTGGTACTGCTTAACCCATCCTCCTTGAGGGCACTGTGTGCATGTTACCATGCACATAAATGAACATCTTTGCAACTTCTCACATAGTTGTATTCATCTGCCTACCTAAGGTTTGAGAGAGTCCTTGGTCATCCCTTATGTCTCACCCTCACCAACTCTCTGCTATGTGCTGTGGAAGAATCAAGGGCAGTATCTGTCCTATGTAGCCACCCAGCAAATTCTGTTGGATCTCTCTCTCTCTCTCTCTCTCTCTCTCTCTCTCTCTCTCTCTCGCTCTCTCTCTCTCTCGCTCTCTCTCTCTCTCGCTCTGTCTCGCTTTTCACAGGTTTTACTTCCATAAATAACAGACCCCAGACTGCCTCACTGAAGTAGTACTAGGTGTGCACATACTGCACCTTCTATTCATACCAGTCATGCACATACTGCACCTTCTATTCATACCAGTCATTCTACATTATAACCTATCCAATCTACAACAGTCTCACTTTGATGAACAATACCAGTGGCACTTTTATATTTTAGTTAACCAGCAGTCTTTGTTAATTGTCAGTCATTTTATCCACAACACACCATTGCACTATTACATTATTGCTGTTTAGACTGACATGGGTTCCACATTTGAAATCTCAGATTAGACTGACTTCCAAAATGACCCAGTGTTTATATAGCTTTGCAAAAATGGCTACCGAGTGAGATGGTGCAGTGCTTCTTAACACACTGGACTCTCATTTGGCCAGATGATGGTTCAAACCCACAACTGGCCATCCAGATATAGATTGTCTGTGGTTTCCATAAATCGCTCCAGGCACATGCTGGGATGGTTTCTTCGAAATGGTATGGCCGATCTACTTTCCCATCCTTAACACAATCTGAGCTTGTGCAATAAGGGTTTTGACTGTAATAAGTGTTCTTCATGATGGAAAACTGGAAAAATAGTTAAATAAACAGTAGTTACCCAGAAAGTGAATATGTTCCTACCATGTTTTGTAAACTTTAAGAATTTCTATGGGTTATTTTCCTAACTATAGTAAATACATCTCTTTACATGTCAACAATATGACTGGAATGGGAAATAATTACTGTTAGTCGAACTGAATTTTAGCAAAACTAGTTACTTGAAATGATTCAGATTACTTAGGAAATTATTCTGACTAATGTCATTTAGCAAAGGGAATCGGTCCCAGCTTGCTTTTTTAGAAACTGATTAAACAGTGTCTCTGTAAAACTCCAACACATGTAGGGAAAATGTGACAGGATAATTTTTTGTTAGGCAGAGAAATGGCAAGTGCAGCAATAGATAAACTGAAGTATTTCATCATGTTTTGGTTTCTTTAGACAAATCGTGTGTGTTGCTGCTATTTTTAAAATCTCACAAGGACTAAACCGAATGGGGAATTGTCTCAAAAAATTGGGAATGCTCACAGAAATTGTTTTTCAGAAGTCAAGGAATTCAGAATGGCTGTAGGTGGAATTGAGCTGAGTATTTATGAAATGAAATGTTTGAAGGTTTTATTCAAATCACTGATTTTGATTCAGAAGCAATTAGCTGCGAAGTTGTGCAATGAAAGATGAAAAAGGGCGTTACATTGCTATATTATTTTGTTGCTTAATGGTGGCTCCCTGTGGCATGTTTGCTGACCTTACAAAGTCGTTATCTGTGAATAGTTTGAAGTGTAATGTGTCCATGAGAAATTATCACCTAGCTGAGAATTCATTACTTGAACAAAAAGAAATGTGAGGTTTTCAGTTATATACTAGTAAGAGATACAAATATGGATCAGTATTGAAAACTTATTTTGCAGCTGAACATTAAAATTCAGGCTTTGGTTTTTTAATCATTTCAGTACTCTGCCAAGTGCAGTCATGCCAGTGCTATGCCTAAAATCAATAATGACCAGTGGTTGATTTGAAATGTGATGATCATTGTGCCAAGTTCCACAATTATTAAATGGGACTGACAGTGGTTTGAAGCCATGTTCTTGAGAGAATCTTTCATATACAGGGCTATTCTGAAAGAAGGAACAGATTTCAAACATTCATTGCTTCCAAATTATGAAAGATAGAAACACAGTTCAAACATTCCTGGAAAGAGAAAAGTTCAAATTTTTATGCATTCAGTGCGAGCAGCATGTGTTACACGTCAATGTAAAACAAAGGTTCATTTCCTGCCTCACACAAAGCAACTGGTCTCTTGTTACTGAATTCACAGCTTCAACAGTGAGATGTTGCAGACTTCCAAGAGTGTCAGGCATAGTGGAGGTAAAAATGTAGTTTTTTTGCATAACCCACAGATCAAAAGTCACAGGGTGTGAGGTCAGGAGACATGGGAGATCACTGGTGGTGATCATCTTGCAGATGACTTTCTTTTGTTGCTCCACAGTGTAGGTTTATGGCTTCGGCACCAAGTTTACCTGTTATGGGTGCTTGCATTAGTGATGAGTAGTTTTGGAATCGTAGCTGGCCCTGCAATTCCCTGCTTATGGAGCCCCCTTCGTATTTTCATGCTGACAGAGTTTGTGAATGTAACATTCAGCTCTACAGTAACTTTTGCAGCTGTCATCCTCCTATTTTTCATCAGTCTCTTAAATACCGTTCCATCAACATCACTTACCAAATGGTTTCGTCTGCATTGTCACTTAGTGGTTGATGTTTTTCCCAAATGTGGTTTAATTTTCAATACATTGCCTCTGGAATAACTGACCACTTCCATTACCTAGGTGATGGAAGCACCCACCATACAAATACCAACAATTTGCCTGCTTCTGAATTCACCTTCTCTGTCATAACGCACTCACAACTGTACAGAACAGTGCTCTGATCACGACTGGCTTTGCCATGTTTAAGAGACCTTGAGCAGGTGCCGTTCAGTCAAATGCAACAGCAGAACCTGCAGACTTGGGTAGCATGTGTATGTATGTTGAAATATGCATTACTCGCAATGTCCAAACAGTACATCAACAGCTGCTTTGGATATCTTTTGTATTCTTAGATGCTCCATCTGATAAGTTAGGCTGGAGTCCGATTTAGTGATGTACGTATGGAATCCTAGGGTACAACGTACAGAAGCTTCTATGCATTATCCAGTGTCATCATGCCGTAGTTACTTGTTGTGCAACAATGAGAGATCGTGAACTATTTACATACTACTTAGATGGTTACGACGACGGAACTTCATTCCACCTTCCGTGTATACAGCCATTCAACCTTTTCACGCGTTATGTCTACAGTAACGTGATAATGACTTGCATCTATCTAGGTGCAGCTGTTAAATTTGCCTCTCTTCCCAACTGTCTATTGACCATCGCAAATTTGTAGAGACATATTTTGATTTTTAAAATTCCTGTAGTGATATTCGAAACAGCTGCCTCTCTACTAACTGGATTTCCATGACAATTTCAACAGACAATACAATACTGAAGGTATGTCTGTGAACAATAGTTTGTAAATGTTACCAAAAATTTTGTATTCATTACAGATATTGATTTTTATGTACAATTTCCTCCTTTTCTTTGCCCAATTCAACATTATCATCGTATAGTTCCAGCTTCCTGGGTACTGTTAAGGGACCGCTTTCCCTTCCTTCTGCCCACGTATAATCAGCCACAGTGAACATAATTCATTGTATTTCCTCTGGAAGTAAAGTAATCCTTTATCATGTCCCTCCAATGGGTTCTGAGTCTTCCTACAGGACATATTCCTTCCAAATGTTTTCTGGCTGTTCTTGTATTCTCCAACCTTATTACATGCATGTACCACTGTTATTAGGAAGTGTTGATTCAGTCTAAGAGGGATGTCTTGATTCTGGCTTTCTGCCTCACTTTATTCCTTAATTTATCCACCTTGGTATTCCGGGTAATGAATCCAAGGAATTTCATTTCTGATTACTGGAGTCTCCATGATCCTCTTTGTGAGAGTGCATGTTTCGATACCATATGTCAGCAATGGTGTGAAGTGGCAGTTGAACATCTCTGATTTGCTTTTTATGAACTCGCGTCATCGCATAAAAAGGTACTCGAGTGTTGTTAGAATCAGAATCCTATTGCACACTATTGGTAATCTCCTTTTTAATCAAACTGTCCCTGGAGACTATACTTCTGAGGTATAGAAAACTGCCCACACACTCTACCTTGTGGTCTCCTAGTTTCACACTTGGGGGTGCATATCTCTGTTGACTGCCATCACCACTGTTTTGGCCTTGTTGATGTTGAGATTGTATTTCTGGAATTAGGATTTCCACATGTTGAGCCTGGTCTGAACTACTACTGTTTCGTCCCAGATCATGGTGTCATCAGCAAAGGCAACTGCATTAAGTTCACCAAAACTTTTCTTGGTGTTTTATATTAATCATCCATAGCAGTGATGAATTCTAGTGGGAGCACTGCACTGGCCTACTGAACTCCATTCTTGGTCTCACACCATGAAGATTGCCACTCTTCAACTTGTACAAATCTAGTACATTTGCTTTACAAATTTCTTGAGTATCAGTTTTTTTTTTTTTTTTTTTTTTTGTGTCTGTTGGCTTCAATGATGGCGTACCCCCCCCCCCCCCCCCCTGAAAGTTACTGCTGGCAGGGTTTCACAGTTGTTATATTCACAATACATTAAGAAAATTTATTTTGTATGTAACATTCTGCAATCCTAAAATCCAGTTACACTGACATATTTAGTACAAGGTAAGGAAAAATGTTCTGATCTTTTGAATGGGTTAACGAAGACAACAGTTTTTAAAGTTTGTTATGGTTCATGAGACAGATTTATGTATACGATCCTGAAGGCAAATCATAATCCACACATTGGGATTCTCTATATTTCACACAAGTAAAGAAAGCACATGTAGATGTTCAAGGCAGTCATCATTATCATCCAACATGATCATCTCCAATATTCAGAGCATTGTTATGGGAAAATTTTTGTAAAGGAAGTTTTGGAAAATGTGTGTGAACATTTCAGAGGAAAAGTGGTCAGTTCTGAAGAAATGGGTGGATCTTGCATTAAGACACACAATAGTTTATTAGTGAAGCATATTTTTGACTGTTAAAAATGGTATGGCCATTCAAGATTATAGAAAACATTTTTGCAAAAATAATCTGAAGAATTGAATAGATGTTACACTTCCAATTGAAGTGCATTTGACCTGCTAGCAAGAAATATGCCTATGTCTTTTGAATGCAGGTGTAGAAATAAGTTACCACTGGACAGTTGTGTTTTACCAGAACTATTGTTCATTGGTTTTGGTATAGTACATAAAGGACATAATAAATGGCAAGATTAACAGTAGTATTGGTAAGAGAAGAAACATAAATGAATGCATGACAGAAACTGGGAGCAGCCAACAACTTCTTTGTTTTTTAATTTGTTTGTTTTTGCTGGCATAGTCCATATCAATTCAGGCAGGCTAGGAAAAATCTTGCCTTCATAGTCTCAGATGTTAATAAATTTAACATTGTTAAAGTGAAGGACTAAGTATGGAACACACATTTTTTTTTTTTCTCCAAAAAAATTTCTGCTCAGACACAGCTCTCCAAAGATAACACTGCACATACCATTTTCAAGATGCGAACTTTGGAAAAATTTTAAAATCTCTGGAACAGTTGTCGATTTATTTATTTTTTTTTAATTTGGAAGATAATTGCTTTATGATTACAAAGAAATCCTCCATTTGGAGTTACCTGTCAAAATTCTTTTGCTGTTGATTTTTGAATTTTTTTATAATTCAGAGAATTTTTTTTTTCTTTTCAGAAATGCCAATCCAGAAAAGTTAGATATTTAGTTGTTGATCAGTACTTTGTTGTACTAAATTCTCTGTTAGGGAGAGCTTCCACGTATAAGTTAGACAGGTTCTATGAAAAATTGGAATTTTTGCCATGCACGAAGGGTGGATTCACCTTGTTCACATATTATCGTTGTTATTGTCAAAACTTTTAGGACACAAAAAATCGTCACTGGAAACATCTTCACTTTGAAACCGAGTCTTCAAATGAGAACACTTATTCCCAAACTGCACAAAGTGTTTCTTGTTTGTCTTATACATCACTTTTTTATGGGTAAGGAAATAGTCAGCACACTTCACTCTCGTGTAGCCCCAGTCAGAAGACATTTCCAACAGTCCTTTTCACAAAACACACTGCAAATGTGTCAACTGGCAAATTCCTCACGAAAACACAGAAATCACTGGATGGTCTCTGATTTCTTAGAAGCCTCTTCAGTAAACAAATTAGCACTGAACAACTAAAATACAGAAACTTTGCAGTGAACAACCACGATAAAGAAACTGACAAGAAACTACAATGAAGTGTAAGAAATATCTGTAATAATGAAAATGAAAAGAAATAACTGCAGCGAAGACAATAGAAATAAACATTGTAACAAAAAGTTAGTAAGAAACTACTACAGTGAAGGCATGTTAGCCTTGAAAGTTATAAAAAATGATTAAAAAAACTGTCCAACTTAAAAGTGGAAGGTACTAATCAACAGAAAAAAAGTATAACTTTTCTGGATTGGCATTTAGATGCTGTAACTTACCAAACAAAAGCATTGGTATGTTGATAGAGACAATAACGAACACAAAACACAAGCAGACGTGTAAAGGCAACCTTTACGTGTGTGTGTGTGTGTGTGTGTGTGTGTGTGTGTGTGTGTGGGCGTCTGTCCCGTCCGTCCGTCCCTTTTCCTCCCTAAGGTAAGTCTTTCCGCTCCCGGGATTGGAATGACTCCTTACACCCTCTCCCTTAAAACCCACATAATTTCGTCTTTCCTGATGAAGCAACCATGGGTTGCGAAAGCTTGAAATTTGTGTGTGTTTGTCTCTATGAACATACCAATGCTTTCGTTTGGTAAGTTACAGCATATTTATATATATAGAACTGACAGATATGTCCAAATGGAGGATACCATTGTAATCGTAAAGCAATTACCTTAAAAAAAAAAAAGCTAATGAAATATCTAGAACTGTTATGGAGATACAGCATTTCAAAATTTTTCTGAAATTCGTATCTTCAAAATAGTGCTCAGTGTCGTCTTTGGAGGCCTGTATCTTGAGGTGGGAAATTTTTTTTGGGAGAAAAGAAAGAAATGCTTGTAACTGGAACCCCGCATTGTCCAGTGTTAGTACATTGTGTGGTTTATATTATTACAAAATACAAATTGTATTTTATAAGTAATAAAAATTAATTGATTGCATAACTCCCGCACTTCTGTGCAACCGAAGCAACTACTTTCGATGTAAGTGCAGTTTCATGCACAAACATAAAAACCTGTATAATTATTGTTGTTATTTTGTACTCAACAGAAGTCTTCAGTGATCAAGGGCAAGAGCTTCCTGTTATTACTGATAAATGTGAAGGTTGTTTATGAATAACAGAAATACGTTTTGTATTAGTTTGATGATTTTTGAGGAAATTGAAAATGTATTTTCTAGTTCTATACCCGATTTTTTTAAAATTTTTGTTATAACTTCTCCCTGTTTCACCTTACAAATCAATGATTTTAAATAAAAACTGAATTAAACACTGACAATTTCAATTTTGGTATAAATACTGTTTGTTTTTAAGTAACAGACGGGAGGATAACTATGTAGGACCAAAATGTTCCGTAGGTTACGCAGCTCTTCATATATCCTCTCTCAGTTTCTAGGGAAATCTATTGCGACGCCAACTGCAGTGCAAACAAAGTGATCGGAATGAGGTAATCCTGGGGGTTTTCTCGAACGCCTGGAATCTTTACCCAATCTGTTACCCCCGGAAACCAGCCTTGTAACCATTGATGCCACTTCCTTATACACAAATATTCCACACGTCCAGGGCCTCGCTGCGATGGAGCACTTCCTTTCACGCCGATCACCTGCCACCCTACCTAAAACATCTTTCCTCATTACCTTAGCCAGCTTCATCCTGACTCACAACTTCTTCACTTTCGAAGGCCAGACATACCAACAATTAAAGGGAACAGCCGTGGGTACCAGGATGGCCCCCTCATACGCCGGGTACCAGGATGGCCCCCTCATACGCCAACCTATTTATGGGTCGCTTAGAGGAAGCCTTCTTGGTTACCCAGGCGTGCCAACCCTAAGTTTGGTACAGATTTATTGATAACATCTTCATGATCTGGACTCACAGTGAAGAAGAACTCCAGAATTTCCTCTCCAAGCTCAACTCCTTTGGTTCCATCAGATTCACCTGGTCCTACTCCAAATCCCATGCCACTTTCCTTGACGTTGACCTCCATCTGTCCAATAGCCAGCTTCACACATCTGTCCACATCAAACCCACCAACAAGCAACAGTACCTCCATTACGACAGCTGCCACCCATTCCATATCAAACAGTCCCTTCCCTACAGCCTAGGTCTTTGTGGCAAACGAATCTGCTTCAGTCCGGAATCCCTGAACCATTACACCAACAACCTGAAAACAGCTTTCACATCCTGCAACTACCCACCTGACCTGGTACAGAAGCAAATAACCAGAGCCACTTCCTCATCCCCTCAAACCCAGAACCTCCCACAGAAGAACCCCAAAAGTGCCCCACTTGTGACTGGATCAGACTCTGAATGTGGCTCTCCAGCAGGGATACGACTTCAACTCCTGCCGTGAAATGAGATCCATCCTTCACGAAATCCTCCCCACTCCACCAAGAGTGTCTTTCCGCCGTCCACCTAACCTGCATAACCTCTTGGTTCATCCCTATGAAATCCCCAAACCACCTTCCCTACCCTCTGGCTCCTACACTTGTAACCGCCCCCGGTGTAAAACCTGTCCCACATCTTGGCACAGTGTTACAGCATCCGGGTTATCTGGATACTTCCCACTAACACCAACCTATCAGAACTCCGGAGATGGGAACTTGCCCTTCAGTATACCCTCTCTTCCCGTTACCCACCAGGCCTCAAACTCTGCTAATTTCAAGTTACCGCCGCTCATACCTCTCCTGTCATTCAACAACATCTTTGCCTGTGTACTTCCGCCTCGACTGACATCACTGCCCAAACTCTTTGCCTTTACAAATGTCTGCTTGTGTCTGTATATGTGTGGATGGATATGTGAGTGTGTGCGCGAGTTTATACCTGTCCTTTTTCCCCCCTAAGGTAAGTCTTTCCGCTCCCAGGATTGGAATGACTCCTTACCCTCTCCCTTAAAACCCACATCCTTTCGTCCTTCCCTCTTTCCTGACGAAGCAACCGTGGGTTGCGAAAGCTTGAATTTTGTGTGTGTGGTTGTGTTTGTTTCTGTGTCTATCAACATACCAACGCTTGGTAAGTTACATCATCTTAGTTTTTAGATATATTTTTCCCACGTGGAATGTTTCCCTCTATTTTATATATATATATATATATATATATATATATAATTTTTGTAAATTTTTCAAAGTGTTTTAATCAACTCTGACATGCATCATATCTTTTACATGAGTCTCATCATTTGGTTCATTCAAGTTCCATGGCTAGCTTTGGATGATTACTTGTCTCCTTATGTATCTGCAGAATTCTGTCATTTATTTGGTCTCAGATTATTGTACTTTTTAACAGCACACAAGGCCAACCCCATTTGTTTACACCACAGTAAATACAATATTGTCTTTTTCAGGGCCTGTACCTTTTTTCTTAGCTTCATTTGGCCAAATTGTATCAACATTGATCTGTGTCTCTCTGGTCAAGTAATTAAAGAGCAATTTCTTAAATAACAACAACATGGAATATAAAAAATCTAGTCACCAAGCAGTGGGAGGACAACAAACACACACACAAAAAGGTTTAACTTTTACTAAGTTAAACCCTTCCGTGTGTGTGTGTGTGTGTGTGTGTGTGTGTGTGTGTGTGTGTGTGTGTGTGTTTTGTCCTACTGCCACAGAATTGTTCCATCAACTTACCATGTATTGTTACATTGTTGTTGCCCTTCACATGCAGAAAACAGATCCCAATCATTCAGCACTTAACGAGCTGTGAAATTGAGTCTCTCCTACAGTGAGTTATCTGCTCTCTCGAACAATGCCATTCAGATTCTTTTGTCCACTGTGAGACACTTTGTCTGCTTCCTCTGCCAAGTCTGTCTCATTTGGAAGACCCTTGAATAATTATGGTAAGTGACTGACAAAATGAGAACTCCAATTTTTTGGTCCCATAGACTGGCTTCTTCTATTGTTGAGCAAAAACAGAGCAAAGGTTTCAGATTTGTATTCATTTCCATTTTGTGTCTGCTGCTCATTACTGTAAGAATTCATACAGTTTCACTGATTTCTTCACTTATCACACAATACAGAACATTACATTGAAATATGTACTAATATTTAAAAAACTTAAAATACATTGTATTTGCAATAGCAACCACAAAGCATTGCACTAAGAAATGTTCAATTAACTTTAAAAATGATTGTGTAAACCTGGGAGGGTAATTTTTTGGAAACATGTTCTAATAAAAATGTTGAAATTAAGGATGCAGCTATCTTTTTGGACACACTGAAAATACGGACAAATGCCTCCAGGGAATGTCGCCACAGTTGGTGTTCCGCATGCCTCAACTCAGGCTTGGTAAGCTGTCTGGGGAGCTTCCATCCACAGTCTCAGTCATCATGATTTACAAGTCTGGCTTCTCATCTCTTAACTTCTAAAGAGGCCCTCGTCAAAATTCTCAGCACAATGAAAGCACCATTGATGCTTCTGAGCTCACAAACTGACAGAATCTGTAGTTGGCTATAGATCTTTCCCACCCAACAGCCTCCCAGGAGTCTGGGTTACACATGTGTAGTGGCATGGTGCCTTTGACTAGTATAGTGGAAGATGCATGGTGAAGTTGTCTGTGGATTAGAATTTAGTACCAGCCAATGTCAGATTTCATTTTGATGTATTGCTTATATGTGAAAACAAGTTCTGATCAGAATAGAGCATGGTATGTGAAATTTTTTTCCAGTGATGTGCAGATACAAATGAATGTATATGTACATATTTCTGCATGTCTCTGGAAGGAACAGAGCAATATCAGTCAGTGTTGTTTCACAAACCACTTACTTAGTGGATAAACATGATGTGAAGATAAGACTTTCCTATCACGTTTGTGAGTGAGGGTATCAGGAAGACAGTTAAATGTATAGCAAATGGCCGACATTGTCAAATCCAGTTTTTGGATTCACTAGGTCACTCGTAACACGTCTGCACTCTTATTTCTAATCTAGCAGCATTTCACTCTTGTTCCACATCTATATTTATATCTATACTGCGCAAGCCACTGCATGGTGTGTTGCGGAGGATATTTTGTGTACCAGTGTCATTTCCACCTTTTCATGTTCCAGTCACATTTGGTTCACGGGAGGAACGATTTCTGGTAAGCCTCCATGTCGGCTTATTATCTTGATGGTCTTTTCGTGAGATGTATGTAAGAGAAAGCAGTATATTGCTTGACTCTTCTAGGAACGTACACACTCGCAACTTTTAACAGCAGACCATACTGTGGTGCAGAACGCCTCTCTTGCATTGTCTGCCACTAGAGTTGGCTGAGCATCTCTATGAAACTTTCGTGCTTTCTAAATGAACGTATAACATGCTGTTCTTGTTTGGCTCTTCTCTGTTTCTTCTACTAATCCTATCTGGTACGGATCCCATACTAATGAGCAAAATGCAAGTAATGATCGAATGAGTGTCTCATACAGCTACTTTCTTTGTTGATCGACTACATTTCCTGAGAATTCTTCCAATTAATCCATCTGGCATCTGCCGTACTCACGATTAATTTTATGTGGTCGTTCCACATCAAATGAGTTTGCACACACATTCCTGGATGTTTTACGGAAGTATCTGCTTCCAAAGAATGTTGGTTGGTTGATTGATTCGGAATAGGGGACCAGACAGCGAGGTCATCATTCCCTCCAAAGATTGTTCTGCAGTTGTGTAATCATATAATAAAGGGTCTTTATGTATTTGCAATGTAAAATATGCATCCTGTAACACTCACCAGTCCAGTCACACGGAAGGTCTTATGTTCCGTACGCTTCTACTTTGTTCATTAGGCGGCAGTGCAGAGCCGTGTTAAACGTCTTGGGGAAAGTCAAGGAACACAGCATCTACCCTGTTTTCTGGGTCTCGTGGACGAACAGAGCGAACTGGGTTTCACGCGATTCAGAACCTATGTTTGTTCCTACAAAGGAGATTTTACCACTTTTAGCACCTGCAAGGTATTACTATTTGCAGTTTCCGTTCTCAGGTGTGTATCGGGTTCCTTTTGGTTACAGAGAATAGAGTTCTCGATTTTGGATACACTCGTTCTTGCCCACCTCTGACAACAGTACTCTGCCCTCACTGGGTATTTCCCCGGCGAAAGAGTTTCAATGATGCGTTGGTCCTCTAAGTGAAACGTCATTCCAACTAAGTTACATCGTGTTTCTAAATTCATTTCACTTTCAAGTACAACGTCATCTCTAAGTTTTATGCTGAATTGTTTTATGTTGTATCGTTAAGTTGCAGTTCAATATGATGGAATCACAAATCATCTCTTTTGCGGAAATACATGTGTTTGAAACGACATTTTTATTTCTCATTTTGTAAAATATTTTATTCGTTCCATATCTCAATAACTGTTTTGCTGTCTGAATCAGTGAAATGCGAATATAAATAAATATAATTTTTGAAGTATCATACATACTGGATGTATAGCATATTCTCCGTGAAAGACGAAAATTGTAGTCCGGTCTTCGTTGGCAGCATTATAAACAAATATTCTCCATAAATAAATGTATCAGTAGAAAAAAAGTACATTTTACGCCTGTGAAGTAGATACTATAGGGAACTTTTACATAAATGTCGCTGGCAATCAATACATCTTAATACGTGTATCTTAGTTGGTTGCACTGCGTTTACTTTGCGCTGCGCTGTACGGAGCGCTGGCGGAAAGTGTGCTGCTGCGTCGGCACCGAATCGATTGCAGTCTGCGAGAGTACGAGCGAGAGTGAGTACGTGTGCGGCAAGCAGTCCAGCCGTCGCAATATGAGAGAGATAGTTCATATACAGGCTGGTCAATGCGGTAACCAGATCGGCGCAAAGGTATGAATGTTGAACATATTTCGTCATCATATTTATTCATCATTGTAAATGTGCTGTACACAAATGTTAATTTCACTGTCAACCACATCTCCGCCCCCCCTTGGTGTAGGCAGTGCACTCTACTGCGGAGCACTTTTCATGGTGTTTAACTAGTTTCAATACTTTCATGTACCAGCTTGTAACTGTTAGAAATATCATAGTCACAGATTTATCTCATAAAGAGTCTGACCTGTTCAAAATGTGAAAAAAATGAACCAAAAAAATCTTTGATCACGTGTCATTTGCTGAATAATTGTGTTTGACACTGTAGCCTAGTAAGGTATTTGTTGAAGTGGTTTTGCGCTCTGGGTAGAATTAAATTCTTAACTTACCGAACATTCATCTCCTGAAATTTGCAAATATGTTTAGATATAAAATGAATAAAGATATTTGTTGCATGATATAAAGTAATTCTTTCTTTCAGTTCTGGGAAATTATATCGGACGAGCATGGCATTGATCCAACTGGTGCCTACCACGGAGACTCCGATTTGCAACTAGAACGCATTGAAGTATACTACAATCAGGCATCAGGGGGCAAATATGTGCCTCGTGCTATCTTGGTGGATCTCGAACCCGGTACGATGGATTCTGTTCGGTCGGGGCCTTTTGGGCAGATATTCAGGCCAGATAATTTCGTTTTTGGTCAGAGTGGAGCCGGCAACAACTGGGCAAAAGGCCACTACACGGAGGGAGCTGAACTGGTAGATTCCGTGCTGGACGTTGTACGCAAGGAGGCAGAAGGCTGCGATTGCTTACAGGGATTTCAGCTAACCCACTCCCTGGGTGGTGGCACAGGTTCTGGCATGGGCACCTTGCTTATTTCAAAGATTCGTGAAGAATATCCCGACAGAATTATGAATACTTATTCCGTTGTGCCCTCGCCCAAGGTAAGTACGCCAAAGAGAGATCACATTCTTGTAACCGAATTAAGTAATTTCCTTTACGCAGCTAATGTAGCGCTGTTGAGCGTTTTGTATCGATCAAGTTGTTCATACCAGTACCTCATCTTGAACTTTTAAATTACAAGAGAAATATTTGTATTACATTAAAAAGCACTTTTTGCAGTTGGATGATAAAATACAAAATTACTGTTGTCGTTCATATCGATAACAATGTATTGCAGCACTAGTAAAAATGTGCTACTGTTTTGCGCAAGTACAAAGGTAGAGTTTGAATGTAAAGTTACGACTAGAATATGAAAGTGATGTGGTAGCAATTGATTTGAACTCAAACTTCGACTTGTAGAACTTTGTCTGGAGACCTTTCAAAATGTGGAAGGAGCCAGCGCAGTGAAGAGCTGCTTGAACAGCGGCCCGGTAAGCTGGGCGTTGAGTAGGTTGTTTGTAACGCTGACGCGATCAGGATATTTAAAGCGATGAGTAGAAATGCGCTTGTATTGATGACAGCGCTGGAGACGACAGCGGATTTTTCCAAGTGCTCGTTACGGAAACGCGGAGTATATCGATCATATTTGGCATTAATGAGATATGGAAGCGTTTACGTATTCAGGAATCTAGTGTATGCGCATTTTTTGCTTGCAGTATGTTGCAGAGAAATGCATGCCTAGTCTGGTTACCGTCAGAACGACTTAGCTTACCAGAAGCGCAGATCCTCGCTAGTAAAGGAAGCATAGAGCGTTATTGGCGTGAAAACAATAAATACTGTATATTTTAATGAACTTTACGTCATTATTTCATTCGTGTAGCGGGGAACATTATCGTTTTACTATGGCAATGTGAAACGGCTTTTGTACAGATGTGCCAAATGTTTGTTCATTGCAGTGTGCTAACTTTGTGAGTTCAATAATTTGATACGGTTTCATATGCTGTGCCATTTGCCATAAGGGGCTAGTTATAATAATTTTCATATAGCTGGTCTTATGCCAGCACAACTTCTTGTGGAACTCTAATTGTCTACATACTATCTTACAGACTTTTTAATTCAGTAAGTGTGTGGCAGAGAGTACTTCTGTGATACCATAGGGGAAGGTGGGAAATTGTCACCCTCTGCAAGACATAATATTTATTTGAACTACTTTTCTTACAGAAAAACAGCTCTTGCCATTTTTATGTCCATGAAATGTGACTGTTCTTTAAAAACATCTGCAAGTTCCCAGCTTTGTCTATCTTTTGTCAGAATATGCTGTCTAAAATTTTTTTCTATACTTGACATAAGTGCCACTCAAACCATCAAGATAAGAGAACTGTTTGACAGTTGCTGTGTCATCTGCCATCACTGTTGCAACCACCATACTGTTTGCTATGTGAGCATATCAACCAATCACATGTACTCCTCAATGAATGCCCTTCACAAAGTGGCTCATCCATACTGAATAGAGCTGTAGAGATGCATTAAGACTGTTTTGAAAAGTGAAACAGGTCACCGATTCAGAGAATGCTGGTCATAACAAAATATGTGACTTTCTATTTCAAGTCCTGTACAAATTCCAAATTCCTTTGAACAGAACAGACAGGAACTGTTGCTCCAACAAACTTTATGGTCCTTCAATATTTCGAGTCTGACCTCCCTTAAGGCATAGGCAGAAGTGTGACAGGTTTAATTTCTCTGATTCTTCTCACGATGTTCGTCACGTCATGTCGCTTATTGGAAAATACTGTGTTCAATAGTAAAGCTCTCAGTGATACACAACACTTGTCTTGCAGCATCTGTAAGGGGAGTTCGTAGATCACTTCGGTAATGCTCTCACACCTAATAAATCATCCCATGTCACAGCATGCTGGATTCTTCAAGTAAATCACAGCCTGACATCTACTTCTCCTACAGTTAGTTTTATGTGGTCATTTCACTCTGTTGTTCTGGATTGCTCCTAAATATTTTACAGCCCATGTTTCTTGTGATTTATCACTAACATCATAATCACACATTAATGGATCTGTTTGCATATTTGTGTAATATGCTTCATTTATTTACGTGTAATGTCAACTTCCATAAACTATATCAAATCACTGATGCTCCATAGATCTTCATGCAGTTAACTAGGCAACAACATTGTTTAGAAACAACCTCATGGAGCTATTTACATCTATATTCTGCAAACTACCATGAAGTGAGTTGCAGAGGGTACATCTGATGTACCAGCTATTATGGTTTCTTTCCATTTCATTCGTGTATGGAGTGTAGGAAGAATGATTGTTTGAATGCCTCTGCACATGCTGTAATTACTCTAACCTTATTTTCACGATCCCCATGTGAGCAATACATAGGGGTTATTGTAGGTTCTTGAAAATTTGTTAATAGACTTTCTCAGGATGGTTTACATCTGTATTAAAGAGTCTGCGAGTTCAGGTTCCTCAGTATCTGACACGCTCCCATGGATCACAGAAACCTGTGACCACTTTGGTGCCCTTCTCTGTATACATTCAATATCCTCTGCTAGTCCTATTTTATATGGGTCCTACACACTTGAGCAATTATCTAGAATGAGTCATATGAGTGATTGATTACAAATCTTCTTTGTGGATTGATTGCACTTCCCTACTGTTCTACCAATAAACTGAAGTCTACCACCTGCTTTACCCACAACTGAGTCTATGTGATCATTCCATTTCATATCCCTACAAAGTGTTAGACCGAGGTATTTGTATGAGTTGGCAGATTCCAGCAGTGTCTCACTGATATTATGGTTTTAGGATATTACATTTTTTGTTTTGTGACGTGCTCGATTTTACATTTTTGAACATTTACGGCAAGTTGCCAGTCTTTACACCACTCTGAAATCTTATCAATATCTGACTTATGCAGCTTCTTTCAGACAGTACTTTATTACAAATGACTGCTTTATCTGCAAAAAGTCTGAGGTTACTATTAATATTGTCTGCAAGATATTAATGTACATGAACAGCAAGGGTCCAAACAAATGCCCCTGGCACACACCTGAAGTTAGCTCTGATGGTGACTGTCCATCCAAGATAACATGCAGCGCCCTCATGACTTTATCCACTAGATCATTTAGATATATTGTAAACGGTAATGGTCCTGTAATATTCTCTTGGAATACTGCCAAAATTACCTTTACGTATGTCAATTTCTCCAGTTAAGATCAATATATCCATTTTCATCTTCAAGGAAATTTTGAATCCAGTCACAAATCTTGTCCAATACTTAGCAAATTCATATTTTGTTCACTAACAGATAGTGTGGAACTGTTTCTAATGCCTTCTGGTGGGAGACAAGAGGTGCATCATTGACCCAGTCACTTTTGTGTACAGCTCAGGATATTGTGGATTCCATGCTGATTTTTATAGAGCAGATTTTTGTTTTCCATAAATATCATAATGTGTGAGCATAAAATACATCCTGTAATTCAAGAGAGTGTCAGAAATATGTCTTACTAATGACCATTCTTGTGAAGTTGGTAACCTGTACTTTTTCCAGTTGCTAGAGACCCTTTACTGCTCTAGTGACCTAAAATAAAACAGTGCTAGAAAGGGAACAAGCTATTTAGCTTAATCTCAGTAGTATCTGAGAGATTTTAGTTGATTTTCTGTTCTGTGATAATGTTTCTCAATATTCACCATTTCAAAGTTTGTGCAATAACTGAAAGAAAGAACAATATTGTGAACTTTTGTGGTGAAACATTTTTGGAAGACTGAAATAGGTATTTCAGGCTTCTCCCTCTCATTTTCTGTTTTGGTGCCAGTATGGTGACTAGTTATTCCAGGCTGCTTAGTAACATTACATGAGACCAAAATACTCTCAGAATATGGCAGAATTTTACTTTAGAAGTCACTGAACGTTTCTCACATTGCTCACCGTACACTTATTTTATCTTTTTTCAGCTTAGGGTGTCAAAAAAGCTTTTGCTATGATTCAGTCTGTGATGAAGGTCTCTTTGCTTATATAGCAAATTTCTGATATGCCTACTGAACCACACTGAGTCATTCCTATCCAATAAAACCTTGTTTGGCACATACATACTGCATAATGCTTCTTAAATTTATACATCTGTGTTCCACATCTTTGTGCCCAGTGCTGAATATTTGGTGTTGAATGCTCTCATACTCTGTAATTTATTTCCTGATATTCTTGTTAAGCAAAAATATTTTCCTTCCTTTCTTACCCTCCTTTCAGTTGACATATTCAAAAAGCACGTCTCTGTTAGGTATGTGGAGGTCTAAGAAATTGCTCTCAGCACCTAGTTCTGTGTCTGCTTGAGGTAATTTTCAGTGAAACATTAAGAAAAATCTTGCAATAATGCTGAACTCTGGCACTAATTTTAATCACGTGACTCTTCCTTTCTTTGGTCATTGCTATGACCAAGAAACAGTTAAGATTGTCAAAGTTTTCATTGAAGCACTTTGCCAGTATGGCTCCTGATGGAGGATCTCTAAAAAAGTATGTTTGACCCATCATTGATGCTTTCCTTCACCGAAATTCTTTTTATAACTTCATTGGATGTTATTGGGTTCTTTAGGGAAATAAATATGTCATCATTATTAGTGTCCATATCCTTGTGATAAATTATCCTATTGCTCTCTTCACTTTTACAGATCTTCATTTCTCATTTTCTTTTATGTTAATTTACTCTCCTTAGTCCTTTTCCTTCAAGCCCCTTGCCCCCCGTCCCCACTCTCCCCACTGCTTGGTTATGAAAAACAAAGGTGCATAGTTATCAGAAACCCTGTCATCATAATATCTCTTTTGTTGTTACCCCATCCTGTTTAATGGGTGGAACAAGTCTTCTGCCTTAGGAGTCACCATGTTCGTATCCCTCCTGCTGATAATTGTCCCACCCTTTGTCCCTTTACTAATTTCCATGTGACAAAACACACTTGCCCCTTATGTGTACAAGTAGGTTTTTATTTATTTATTTTATTTTAGTCCCTCTCCTATAAACTACATTAACTCATGGGATGAGTAGTCCCAAATATTCTTGTGGCTGATCTAATCCATTGAGCACCCATAAACCCCAACACGCGCACACACACACACACACACACACACACACACACACACACACACACACACACACTGATCTAATCCAGGTTTTCTGTATTTCCTCTTAATCATTCAGGTGCTGCGGTGGTTGATTAAACAGGGCCATGGTCATATTACTTTCCTATCTTTTACTAATTCAGGATTCTGCTCTGCTTTTTGCTTGCCCATAACCTCATTTCCTTACTTGGTGGCAGTTAGTGGAAAGATGTTTACTTGTCTTGAACTATTCAAAAATCTTTGTATAAATGTAAATCTTAGATCTGCCATTCTACCACTGATGTTATGTCTTTGTTCCATTTCATATCACTTTTGCCAGTGATACTGTAATCTGATACTACTGCATTATTTTGCTGTTTATTATTGGCATTATGTCGCATTTATCTGCATTTGAGGAGAGCTGCTGTCCACTGCCTTAAGATGGAAACATCTGTCATTCTGCATTTCCTTGCAGTCACACAGGGACCTCTACTTTTTTTTAATACAGCACAAGAAAATATTCTAAGAATGCTACTGATCCAATCTATATAAAGAATTTGTTAATTTGTTTAGTTTGAGTTGTAGAGGTCCTGTTGTCCTTCAGTGGGTTGCACCTAATGTGCTGACTGTTTTGAAAAGCTTTAGTAATTCTTTGAGACTGGGCGTGATTATTTAAATATAACCTATATTTTAGTTTATGTGGTGGTCAGACTGTGGTATTATAGTAGGATCGTTAAAGATGGTGCATTTTATGTTTGAGCTTTTGTTTAGTTATTGTTTATTTTGATAACATAAAGATCTGTGAGAGACTGAAAGTAGGTACCATAATTTTGTAGATATTTTGTGAAGGTCTTGATTGTGGAGATGGTTATAATTTTTTCATAGCCCTTTTTATAATTTGAGAAATTGCAACATAGCTTACTCGTCAGATACCGTATGTTCTTGCTCAGACAGGTATAACACACTATGTAGTCTACATATTTCCTGAATTGTAACAATGATACAAAATGATTCTTGCTTCATACATATTGATCTAGAGAGATTTGCAATATGCTAAAGATCTGACAAAACCTCTTTTACATTTGCCACATTAGATCTAAATATTGTCAGTCATATTTCAGGTAGGATTTCAGTGATAGTCTGCATTACCAAGCACAAATACTCTTGCAACATTCATGACAGACCTTCTGCCTTTGGTGAATGATGGCTAGATTAAAACGAAAATACTTAAATGTAAATTGTCAACAATATTGTGAAGAAGTGTGTGGTGTATGTTTTTTATCTAGGAAGAATAGTTGACAATTTACAAGGAGACTTATGGCATGTTGTGTGAAGTTGTATTGTAACTTTTTTGTTGAACTCAGATTATTAGGAATTATTGTTTATTTTTGTGTCCTAAGATGGCCGTGCCCATAAACATATCTAGATTGTTATTTTTATGACCTACTTCCAATAATTGATAGGCATGTAATATGATGCAGAAAATCAGTATGCAAGAATTTCAGTTTTATAAATGAGTCTTTTTTTTTTTTTAAATTAGGATAAGTTTTACAGTAGAGGACAGTATACTGTGTGCTCTGTTCACCAAAAACAGACTATAAAACTTCTTTGTTTAGTACAAATTGTTAAAGTTGCCTCATGTTTGTTATAGATGCATAATTGTTTATTATTTTGTTTTAGGTTTCTGACACAGTTGTGGAGCCATACAATGCCACACTATCGGTACACCAACTAGTAGAAAATACTGATGAAACTTATTGTATTGACAATGAAGCCCTGTACGACATTTGTTTTCGCACACTGAAACTTGCAATGCCAACATATGGAGATCTGAACCATTTGGTTTCCTTAACAATGTCTGGTGTAACAACATGTCTAAGGTTTCCAGGACAGTTAAATGCTGACTTGCGCAAATTAGCAGTTAACATGGTTCCTTTCCCACGCCTACATTTCTTCATGCCTGGGTTTGCCCCACTGACAGCTCGTGGCAGTCAGCAGTATAGAGCCCTTACTGTTCCAGAGCTTACACAACAGATGTTTGATGCTAAGAACATGATGGCAGCTTGTGATCCTCGTCATGGTCGATACTTGACTGTTGCAGCTATCTTCAGAGGTAGAATGTCCATGAAAGAAGTGGATGAGCAGATGCTAAACATCCAAAACAAAAACAGCAGCTACTTTGTAGAATGGATCCCAAATAATGTTAAAACTGCAGTGTGTGACATTCCACCCCGTGGGCTCAAAATGTCTGCTACGTTCATTGGAAATTCTACTGCTATTCAGGAGCTCTTCAAGCGCATATCTGAGCAGTTTACTGCTATGTTCCGCCGTAAAGCTTTCCTTCATTGGTATACTGGAGAGGGGATGGATGAAATGGAGTTTACTGAGGCGGAGTCAAACATGAATGACCTGGTGTCAGAGTATCAGCAGTACCAGGAAGCTACTGCAGATGAAGATGCAGAGTTTGAAGAAGAACAGGAGGGGGAAGTCGAGGAAAATTGAGATATGCCCTTTAATGTATTCTAGAGAGTATAATTTCTGTTCCATTTGCCGTGAATTTTTAGGACGACACAATTAATGCGTACTTCGGTTAGTATGTTTAATGTGTATGCTATTGTATGTTGTAGATATGACAGCAACAATATCATGAACTCCTCATTTCAAATATCAGCAGAGAACTTGTTAGCAATCTCAGTTTTTAAATTTTATATCAGTTTCCTAATTTTTATATTATAAATTTTATTATTTATACTATAAATAAAATGTCATTCTTGTCTGAATTTTCATTTAATTTTTTTCTGATGGCATTCTATGAAACTGGACGTACACACTATATACAACATGCATTACATATTTAATGAAATGATAGCAATAGTGAAATTAAACTACTGACCTATCATTTTCAGATATCAGAATATCTTAGATGATGAACTTTATAAAGCTATGTGTAGTATCTGATGCACCAGCTGTTTAATGTTTCATAAATTGTTGCAGATTAGAATAAGCACTCTTTTCAGCCATTTAAACCACATGTACTTTTGTTTAGTTTAGTAAAGCTTCATAGTTTTTAAGAAAGAATGCAGTTTTCGCATAATATAGACTTGCAGGCAAGCACAAGTGGTAACTTTACCTTTTACGAACTAGCACTTTTGTATAGCCACAGATTTTGTTCTCATTTTCTTCATTTCCATTAAGTGAAGTCAATACTCAATTTTCAAATACATACAAATTTTTTAGCAGCAGTTCAGAGCACATTTTATGTTGGCACCGTATTGTTTGCATTTTATATTCTGCTATTCTGTGGGTAATATTGGTGCTGCTCAAAAGGACTAGTGACGTCTGTAAAAATGTGCATGGATGACATGGTACAAAAAGGGCTTCATTAAACAGAGAAACTGCTGTTCCAACAACCACATAATTAAGACACCACTGAGTTGTCCTTTACAACAATAGATTAATAGTTACTGACACTATACTTTTTTTTTGCACAGAGAGATTATTGTAAAGGATAAGCACCCTGGAAGCAAGACACTACTGGCAGTAGTTTACTACTACCTCGAATTCGAGTCTCGTCCCTTATTTGCATGATCACTCAACTAACGGTTTTGTCCAGTGTACTAATCCAGTTCAACATTGTTATATTCTTATGCTATATGTGCTGACATCTAAGTGCCACAGTAACACTCATTTTCAAATTTTAGAGTGTCAAATTTTATTGTGATTCATTGTTAACCATCAGTTACTATCACGCCATTTGTATGTCATAGATGGCATCAGTGCAGTTAAGCAGAAGAGGAGTATCAACTCATTGCTTTTGTATTTTGCTGAGGGATGTGCCCAAGAAGATAGTGTGTCATTCAGATATTAGTGTCATTATTCTTGCAAAAATGTAATTGAAACCATTATTGCCATAATCATGGCAGTGATACACAAAAATTGGTAGCTTTTGGTTCAAATGGAGTGCAGCACAAAATAGAGATTAATTAGCTGTAAAGAGTTTCATGCATTCACAACTTTCTTTGGTATGAACAAGGTAATAATCCAATTCCATCTGGCCCATGGATCTTTCTCGAAGCATTAGAACAGAGGACTATCTGTTGACAATGCCACCTCTGATCTTGCATTGAACAATATGATGTGGAAAAATTGTTGTGGTTTTATATTGTGTGTACATAAGTACTTAGGCATTATTGTTTATTGGTAATTGAACAGCCACATTAGCTGCTGTAACAATAAATGTTAGTCAGAGGCCTTCCAGACAGTTTGAATAGTTGAATGGTGGGTGTAGAAAAGTTTCAAGTAATAGTTATATTGTTGTGCCTCCACCCCTCCCCCCCCCCCTCCCCCCTCCCTTGCATTTTTCCAAACTCAGTGTATCTTATATGTGCATGATATACACCTAAATATTGAAGATTAGTCTACGTTTTATAATAAATTTTTACTGAAAAGTGCACTAATATGGAGTGAATGTTGTCCGTGGACTACACCGCAGGTAAGTTTGTCACCACAACCAGGATTTAAAGGGGGACAATATTACACTATAAAAGGTTATGTATAAATTAATGTGCCTGTGACATTCTACTTAACCTCATCGGTGTTGGGAGTTCAGATCATGACTCTGAACATGTTAATACAGGAAATGCAATTAACTAGCTTGGAACTACATTATTCTTGGAACACAAGCATTACCAATGGTACATAGATCAATTTGCAAAATGTAACCATTGTCTTCTATGGGAAGCATATTTCCATGAATACCTGCTTGATTTACTATCTCATCTTCCTGTAAAATCTTCCTCCAGATCAGTGATGGCAATAACTGGGTTGCTCTAACTGCAGTCATTATTGTGTTCCATGGCTCCTTTCCAAAAGCACAACCATGTAAAGCAAGGCCTATTGTTTTTCAAGTCATTGGCCTCTGTATCTGAGTAACAACACAAGTGGTCTGCAACGGACGTCTAGTGTCTGGTAATTATAATATACTTCAACTTTAAGGCTTTCCTATCAGTTAATTTTATAGGCATACTTAAGTGCATGCACTAAAGAAAAGTCAACCTGAAGGTTGGTTTGAAAACCATTATGCATTACTAGGTATGGACTTATTGGAGGTGGTACCCCCTTGCCTTCCTCCAGCCAGTTATCATGGGCCTACAGTTTATAATGGACACTAAACCATGGTGTAACTCAGCTTTTTCCACATTAGCAAACTTTGGCAGAAGTGGAAGAAGTACCAACATAAAAATCCCAGGAGTGAGTGGGACTGAACTGCTGACCTTTGTATTTACTGTATGGCTTTTAGCCTCTGCACTAACACAAGTTCAGTAGAATATCTTGAAGAACAGATGAAGGTGATACAGTGAAAAGCACCATTTTTTTAGACTAGTAAGATGCCCTCTGTAGGAGCATTCCAAGCAGTAGCATGAATTGCAATAATGGAATTGAAAGTAAACAATTGTAGAGCAGTACAAGAAATTAAAGTCCATGATGAGGGTGTGATAAACTGATGAAATGAGAAGGTAATTACATTCATGGCAATGATGGAACTGTTTAGAGGCTGTAGAAATGACCCCATTATTTGCAGATGGCAGCCAGTGGGGTCACCAGTAATGCAAGAAGGACCGCTGCTGATGAGGGCTTCTGTGGTAATGTCTCAACCAGCCTGTGGGCAGCTTGCCAAGGAGGATCAAAGCAAGTTGCAATGCATAAGATGGAGCAACATGGGTTTAAAGCTGCCTAATAGCAGATCACTGATGTGCACTTTTGCTCAGATTGCTACTAATTTTGGTTATGTTTTTATTTCACTGTAAAGTCAATAATTCAAGAACAGTCTTAATCACATTTATTATTATTATTATTATTATTATTGTTATACCGCCAACCGGTTTCAACCCGATGTAAGGGTCATCTTCTGGGTGTTTACACCATTAGTTTACACCATTACACAATTAGTTTCCTGCCGTTATGTAGACAGGAGTGACACCACCAGTGACCAGTGGTGTAAACGCCCAGATGATGATCCCTACGTCGGGTTGAAACTGGTTGGCGGTATAATAATAATAATAATAATAATAAATGTGATTAAGACTGCTCTTGAATTATTGATTAATCATACTAATCACTGGTTCTCTCCACAACCATGTTGTCCAAAAATCACTGTAAAGTGCTTTTTTTTTAAGTTTGAGTTTTCTTCTTTTATTACCTGTTTCACTTGAATCTAATTCCACACACATTTTCAGATGTGCAGGTGGTGCATAACCTTCTTTTAGTAGCAAATATATAAAATGTATATATTTAAACTTCCCATTGTTGGACAATATCATAGAAATCCAGTTGTGTAAGTTGAGAGTAAGAACAAATTTGCCTCAAATTACAAATAAATGATAATTTTTTTACTGTAATATGATCAGGACAGGGGGGAGGACAAGAGAGAGGACTTGACACCCTCCTGATGTCTAAGGTGTGTGAGAAAAGTAATGAGACTGACAATATTGCACACATTCTTCTACTTGTGTAGACCAGTGTGTTCATTCCTTTGATGCTCAATCCAAGTTTCAGCTCCATACAGCCATCATGTGATTTTTGAGTGCCGTCAATGAAGTTGTGTTTTTGTTGTGTGTTACGAAAATGTAACAGTGGAATTTAGAGCAACGTAATGCCATTAAGTTCTGTGATAAACTTGGGGAATCTGCAAGTGTGACCTTTCAGAATTTGAAATAGTCCTATGGGGAATATCCCTTATCAAGAGCACAAGTATTTTGCTGGCACAAATAATTTTTTGCAAGGCTGAGAACACAATGAGGATGAATCTCGCTCAGGAGACCTTCAACTTCAAAAGTGGCAGAAAAGTAGAATGCATGCATGCTCTTGTGAGACCAGAATGACGTTTAACAGTAAGGAAAAACTGTCACTATATTTCCAGAATGAAATTTTCACTCTGCAGTAGAGTATGCACTAATATGAAACTTTCTGGTGGATTAAAACTGTGTGCCAGACTGAGACTTGAACTTAAAACCTTTGCCTTTTTCTGGCAATTGCCATATCGATTGAGCTACCAAGCACAACTTTCAACGTGTCCTCACAGCTTTATTTCCGCCAGTATCTTGTCTCCTATATGGCCGAGATGGCCACCTGCCTCCCACCATAGTGAAGATACAATTTTGGTGCACAAAACGTATGCACGCTATGTTGCGCACAGATGCTGACTGGGCTCCTCCACAGCCCCCTTACACTGAGTCTTGCGAAGTACTACTAGACATCTTGCAAAATGGAAAAAGCATCTGTGTGTCTACTGAAAGAGTGAAGCCAACGTAGATCATACCATCGCCAACACTCAACAGCACTCCTTCGGCTGAGGTGGCGGAGGCTCAAATGAGTCTAAAAACAGTTGGACTAGAGAGTCAATGCTAAGATGCCAAAAGTCCGTGGAACAGCTGGTTACACAGGTGCTTGCACTGACGCAACTGGTCATCTTACAAGAGCCAGATGACAAATCAAATCCAAGTATCCCTACATCCTTGGTGCTCCACACTTTTAGGGGGGAAGGGTGAGAAAACTACCAGTGAAGTGCATTGTTTATTCCTTGCAAGCGTAGCGGATTTTGAAGAAAGGCATTTATTCTTTGCCGATTAAGAACTGTTCTGATTGTGATCGAGCAAAAGATATGCTGTGGTCTACAGAGCAGATACATCAGACCAAAAGAAAGAATATCGTTTTAATGCGCTAGAATAAAACGGAAAAAGTGTGAAGTTTCTAGGTCGAAAAGATGTCCACTCTATAAAATGGGACCTTGCCAAGCACTATGGTGTGCAACAAAGCGATACAGATGTTATGGGTGTACAAAAATGTGGAAAACTGAAGATGCGTGGACTCCCCAGTTTGAGGGTGATTTTGAGAAATTTTCCTGCGTTCACCTACTCAGAATTTCGAAATAATGTGTATGTGACTTGGTCAAATAGTATCAAGATAACAGCACCGCAAACCACTGTCACACAGTCAGGAGAAGAGGTTCCAAAAACATCTGTCGTATTATACCAAATGTACGCAAGCACGTAACTCGTGTACAATTCATGTGTGTGTTATCACGGCTGTTATATCAAGTGCTCAAATTGTTGACCTTGAGTATTGCTACACACTATAAAGTGTGTCTGGAGAAACAATACCACATGTTGAATTTCACCTGGAATTAACAACTGCAAAGTCTCGTGTTAAGAAGTATTTCATGCTTTCGGGAGTAGAAAAATCCGGATACTCATCAGCATAAAACACCGCTGCTGCTCTTAATAGTTTGGTGACATTCATCACAAACGACATTCACTTTCTTGACTGTCGTATACGTTGTGAATGTTCAAAAAATGTTCAAATGTGTGTGAAATCTTAAGGGACTTAACTGATAATGTCATCAGTCCCTAAGCTCACATACTACTTAACCTAAATTATCCTAAGGACAAACACACTCACCCATGCCCGAGGGAGGACTCGAACCTACCGCCGTGACCAGCCGCACAGTCCATGACTGCAGCGCTCGGCTAATCCCGCGCGGCGTTGTGAATGTCTCAGTAGCTTTACGAAGAAATTATTTTATTGCTACAGTTGCAGAACTTGGACTGATTGACTTCAAGCACAGAAGGGTAAACACAAGAACCATACCTGAGTTACCTGTTTGCTTAAATTTGGTATAACAGGGCAGACGTTTGAGAAATCACTTCTGAGAGCGGGACGGTAGTTTTCGGCGCTTTTGTCTTCATACTGTTTGACTGAGTTCCTCTTGATACTATCTGATCAACTCGTGTACATGTTATGTCGTTGGAGTTTTGTTAGGAGGTACTTTCAAATTCACAGATAAAAGTATGTAGTTGCATTAGAAAAAAAAAAAAAAAAACAAAGACGGTGTCCTAATTGGGCGGCTATGAACGATAAAAATTACTTGCAGCCGTCAGGAAATTCGCCATATTGTCTGCTATAACGTAGCGAAACATGTCATGACAGGGTTGAGCCGTACGACGCTTACGCACAAACGTTCACTGTTTGCAGCTGTCAGACTTAAGTTACGTTGTGCAAGACGCGACAGTTGGCTGCGACTGCGACGCTGCCCCCTCCTCTTTTCCCACCCTGGCAGACGGCGACACGGCCGCAAGACGACTGGAGTCGTCGCCGTTTCCCTAGCTGCGGCCGGCGGTGGCGGATTCAAATACATAGGAAAAATAAGAATTCCGATTTTCTTGCTGTAAAAAATACTGTATGTTAATGCAACAAAGTTACATCGGCTCCCAGAGTTAGTTTTTCGATACAGATTCTCCTTTTACTTTAAAAAATTGAAAAGTATCTCTTCCGGTTTTGCGTGTTTTTTTCGCTGTATATTACTTCTCTATCAATTGTGAGGAAAGTAAAAGGCACAAAAAATTGATGTTTGCGTATCTTACAGTTTCACATCACAGCTTGATAATGAGGTGTCTATTTTTCCGATATTCGTCACAGTTATCCCGATACTTAATTTACAAGTAACCTACTGCATAAAATTTGAATTGTGTACAGTGAAAAATGTGGTCGCTGGCTACTTTACGTATGGTTTACGTTAGGTCATACATCGTTGCCGATGAAAAGAAGCTAACATATTGAAATTATTTTTAAAGTTGGGATCAGAATGATATAGAACTCCGTTACCGAGATTTGGGCTCATATATCTCCGGGAGCGTCGCGAGTAGCCGCCAGTTCTATCGACGGGCAACGAGAATCGTGTGGTCATCACACGATAGAGAATGCATTTGTTTTGTTTCGCTGACACATTTGGACCTAATGAAACCATTTTATGTCATATTTCTCCGGTATGAGTTACTAATATTTCTCCATATGCTCTTGACAATTTCATTTAAAATGCCACGAAATGTAGGTTTCTTAAACCCAAGTGATCAAGCAGAACCCATTTTCGTGGTTTTGCTGAGGCATCTGAACCTGTTCCAAGCTTTCTTTCTCGTTTATTTCTCTGATACGAGTCCCGAATGTTCCTCCATCTGTTTTTGCACATTTCACCTAAAACTCCAATGAAAGATAAGTTTATTAACAATAACCGCACGCTTGCGTCATTGCATTGTTTCAAGTTCCTGACAACAAGATAGGGTTACACCTTAAACATCTCTAGAATTTTCATTCTGAACGTCTACAGTATACACTGGCAGAAATGTGGACGAAATAATGTCCGTGCTTGTTCACAAAATTTCCCCAAATTATACTTGTCAGTTTCTCCCATGCAGAAACTTTTGGAACAAGCCAAGGCAACTTTCATAGCCGACTGAGTCTTTATTCCCATCCAAATGAACTTCCATATTCTTATATTCTGACAGCATACATCGTTATGGATGACATGAACATTTAATCTTGCCAAGCTGCACTCAAAAGATGACTCCAGGATTTACAAAAGACGAATTTCAATTGTGAACTGTGTCAGACCAGAAGGGCCTTGTAAAACAGTAGTGCACTTTTGGCACAATTTTTTTGAGCACCATCTTCTACCAATGAATTGAAGCGAATGTGACAAATTACTTATTGCAGCATACTGTTTGCGCAATCTGTTGAGAAACGCCTTCCTCAAAAACGAGCATCTATTGATTACAGAAAGCTGTACAACAATCTGGTGGTGGTTTTTCACAACTAGAAGGTATCATCAAGACACCAATCTACCGTTTACTTTCAGAGTGAAGGTATTGTAAAATGTAACTTTCTCGTTGTTCTTTAGATTGTTCATTTTATAATGTACTTGACGTTTTCAATTTTTATCGTCACAAAAAAGAGTAATGCGAAAATTGACCTTCAAGTTCATTTTCATCATTCTAATTCTACATCTGCATGGATTATACTGATTTTCATAACAGGCCTGAAAAATTTGCATTAATGGGAAAATATTCTATATTTCACTCACCTGCCAGTTTCAACTGTGCACCAATTTCTTCGCAAATTCTGTCTCTGAACATAGTGTCTCTATATTTAGGGTTCTTCAAATCGTAAAGGCAAGGATGTCGCGAGACCAGCTCACAGAGCATCACATCCTGTGGGTGGCTCATTTCAGTTTTCCTTGACTGGCTCGACATCTTTCTGGCAGCCGTACGTCTTTGTGTCGTGCGACTCCCGTCGCAACACTGCTCACTGGTGCAGTGCTGCGGCAGCTGTCGCAACAGCCGCGCGTCGCATCCCAAACTCGAACTGCGCATGCGCCAGCAAGCAACTTCTGACGTCACGTAGCGACCCGTCGCAGTCGCTAGTGTGCGTCGCGTCTTGGACAACGTACCTTTACTCCTGACAGTCACCAGCTGGACGCCACACCGAAAGGCGTAGTGTGTGCTGTGCTTAGCAGAGTTAAAATATATAATACGTGTTCAGTGGCGTGCAAGAACAGAATGGAACTTGGGTCCTCCAACACGTAAATCCATTTATCAATGGGTCGGAACTCTTCCGTCAGACAAGCTCGTAAGGAACTAGCGGTCCCCCGTTTGACAGTGTGCGACATAGTTGCGTGCCTACAAACTCCAACTTTTGCATCACATTAAGCCTGAAGATCCCCGCAGACGATGTGATTTTGCTACTGAAAAGTTACATTGTATAGATGAAAAGAGAACTACCTCAATGTAGTGCTGTTCAGTGATGAAACTACTGCCTTCCAAATCTGTGGCAACGTTAACCGACATAACTGTCGGATATGGGTAACTGTGACTCCACAGAAGCGACTGAGTACGAAAGTGCGGTAGCGTTCTCGCTTCCCACGCCCGGGTTCGATTCCCGGTGGGGTCAGGGATTTTCTCTGCCTCGTGATGGCTCGGTGTTGTGTGCTGTCCTTAGGTTAGTTAGGTTTAAGTATTCTAAGTTCTAGGGGACTGATGACCATAGATGTTAAGTCCCATAGTGCTCAGAGCCATTTTTAGACTGAGTACGAAAGGGAGACACAAAAACTTAATATGTGCCACAGATGCCTCCCGTCGTTATTTTCGAGCAGTATGTGCCCAACACCACTATCGTGAGGAAGTTACCACATTTTTCCATGAGACATTTCCAGAGCGCTGGATCAGAAGGGGAGGGGGTCCCCAATTTGCCTGGTTCCGTTCTATCTTCCGATCTGACTCCTCTGGATTTCAGTTTTTTTTTATCAAGGAGATTATTTGCAGAACAGATAACGGATCTATGCTGCAGTAGAGCCCCAATACCTGTTATGCTTATGAACATCTCGTGAGAAGTGGAGTACCGTTTCTATATCTGTCTAGCTACAAACGGTGTCCACATTGAACAGTACCAACATGCATAAAAATGTTTGAGCTCTTGTGTACAATGTTGGACAAATAAAGTTATAAACCTTAATAGGCACTGAAATATAAGCATAACTCATTCTGGATATATTGGGGAGTGGTCTGTCTTCGCTGCCTCACCCTGTATATAATGTTGGGTTTCTCAGCAGAGTAGAGTCTACTGCAGTGCCAAGTTAGAAAGAGTGCATAGTGCATGAGAGGTACAGCGCTACAATTACACATGCAGCAGGCAGGTCTTGGCGTAGGGTGCCGAGGTGTAATGCCAACTTTCAACTTCAATAATTACGTTTTCACACTGAAATACATAAACTTCTTTTCTTTCTGTAAATAAACCGCATCGGTTTGATTTGTTTCATTGTTATTCCAAGTGAAAGTTGTTACGTATCCCTCTTTCTCAAATGAAACACAATACATGAAAGTCTAAATTGTTTGTTCATAGAGGAAAGGTGACTGTTAAAAGTGAAGAGCACGATATGCTTCTTTTAATTCTATTATTGATAACATTTTTTGTAATATGGAATCAAAATTTTATAAAGCAACATAGAAAATATAATTGTGTCATCAACCCGAAGATTGACTTGAACACTACAGTGCTTTATAGGCATGGTCCTATTGGGGATGACATATCGTTGCCATTTTGCGACCTTTGAACTGACTTGTCCAACCATTTATTGGCGGACATAGAGTTTAATGTGGATTCCAAGGCACGGCGCAACTCGGCATTTCTTGCATCAACGAACGTTTCCCGAGATAAAGGGAGTGAAAAGTGAAAGATAAAAATACCAACCGGGGATCGAACCCAATACCTTTGATTGCGTAATTTGAGACTTTAGAGGTCTTGTAAAATAACTTGGTCCATGCGCAGAAACGCATTTGCTCTGAAGGGGCTGCCGCCTGCTGACCTACACACTTCGAGCGTTCTTGTTGCTACCTCTTTACAACGTAGTGTTGCGCATTATAGATGCAGGGAAGTATCATAATCAAGCTTGTTTAATTATTTGGGATCACTACACATTCTAATCGCATAATAAAGAGAATAAAGGAGGAGGGGGTAGAACACAGGTACAAGCAATTACAATGGTTTCAGTACTTTAGAAAAGAACTGGAAGAAGATGCAGAAAATTCTGTAGTTGGACTAAGGATGTACAAAGCGCACTGAAAAAGATAAAGACCATTTTGTCAGCTGGTATGGTGATGCCTGCCGCTTTTAGTGATTCTCAAGAAATAATCCTCATAGATTACTTGGTAAAAGGCAGCACCATAACTGGATCCTATCACGCCTAATCGTTGCATTGTTTGAAACTTGCGCTGGCTGAAGAAAGACCAAGGTTGCCATGCAAAAAAGCGCTCTTTCACTAGGATAATGCAACATCCCACACATCAGGCGTAAGATGGTTCAAATGGCTCTGAGCGCTATGGGACTTAACTTCTGAGGTCAACAGTCCCCTAGAACTTACAACTACTTAAACCTAACTAACCTAAGGACATCACACACATCCATGCCCGAGGCAGGATTCGAATCTGCGACCGTAGCGGTCGCGCGGTTCCAGACTGTAGCGCCTAGAACCGCTCGGCCACTCAGGCCGGCCAGCCGTAAGAATGGCTAAATGCATGAACCGCGCATTAAATCGGTTCGCCATCCACCCTACTTGCCAGACTTAGCACCAAGCGACTTCTTTCTGTTCCCTAACGTGGAACTGGTTGGCTGAGAAGAAATTTTTGTGACATGAGGAAGTGATAGTTGCAGAATTTTGCGTAATTTGACAGAACGTATTTTTCCGATTGAATGAAAAAGCTGGGGCGTCGCTCAGAGGAGACTTTAGTAAAGAAGTAAGGTGAGTTGTTTATGAAACAAACTTTTTTTTTTGCATTTTTACCAGGCTTATCAAATCACTCTCGTATTTGTCAAATTGTTAGTCGTACTGACATAAATATCTAATGCGGTGGTTTGCAGGCTTGCTAGCTCTAGCTTGCAGGTTACTTGTTTCTGAGAAAGTTTCTGCCGTGGAACTGCACTCCCGCTACTGCGCAGTGGCTCTCACAACGGCACCCTTTTCCCAGTATCGTTGCCGCCTTCTCTACCACGCCATCTGCCCAGGTACGGGCAAGTCATTTTATGCGGACTCTACCACTGAACCGGCAAGGAACATAAAGAAAAACTACAAAGGAAGGCATGGGAGGAAGAATCTGCCACTCGCAGCAGCCAGGGTATTAGGTCTTCTGATTGGCTAACGTTTTTCGCGTTTCAAGAAAGGCAGCTAGGTAATTTGGCACGAACCAATAGATGTGTCGGCAATCTTTGCAGTATGCTCACGCTTATGTGTCCCTTTGTAGCGGTGATATTCAAAATGGATTTTGTAGCGAAGTGCTGAAAGATTTCTTCAAGTTTTCAAACACTTTCTTTGCACAAATTAAACGAATCCAGCAAACTTTTCGCTGCCACGAGAGCATTATTCGTCACACATCCGTGAAGCTTGGGATTTCAAGCGTCTTATTTACCAGTGATCATCAAACGGAACGGGTGTGAAATAATTGATGCGGTCAGTTTGCGGAGCAAATTATATATCAAAAGCACTCTGCCACAGAATGATGTACTTCTGGCAAGTGAGAGACTATTTGTTGCGCTGTGTGGCAAATCGCTGCAGTAAGCCCCCCTGTAGTATTGCCGCGTGACGTACGTCCGGAATTCGTGGTTCACAACGGAAATCGTGGAAACTGTCTTCCGGGTTTCGGCACCAAATTCTTATGTCGTGAATCACAGTAGAGTAGCGATTAGCAGTCTAACACTTTATTTCATAGTCACAGAACATAAAATACAACATGTCAAAGATACACTGTCCTAAGAGTAAACAAACAGTCTCTCACTTGCCAGAAGTGCATCACTCTGTGACGCACTCAATGTCGGTGGCAATAGCATGGGATAGCCGGCCGCGGTGGTCTAGCGGTTCTGGCGCTGCAGTCCGGAACCGCGGGACTGCTACGGTCGCAGGTTCGAATCCTGCCTCGGGCATGGGTGTGTGTGATGTCCTTAGGTTAGTTAGGTTTAAGTAGTTCTAAGTTCTAGGGGACTTATGACCTAAGATGTTGAGTCCCATAGTGCTCAGAGCCATTTCAACCATTTGAACCAATAGCATGGGATAACTATGGAGACTGAAATTTTGATTTCAGATAGTGCAACCTACCATAAAATGAAAGAGCCCAATTGAAAAGGAAACTACTCGAGTTTTGTAAAGTGGTATGCTCCAAGTATAATTAAAGAGCGCGCCTGAAAAGAGGAGTGCTTACAAAATAATCATGTATCTCATTTTCTAAAATTCCTCATGCACGTGGGACCACACCAAACAGCAGTAACAGGGGTACTAACCTGACCTTAGAGCTGGCTTTTCCAGTGGACACCATGTTCCGGTGCAACTCTGCATATTTCACATTAGTAAGTCGTTGCTAGAGGTGAAAAAAACGATGAATGAAAAAATAATAATAATAAAAACTATAGCACTCAAATGGGATTGAATCCCATTCCTTCTGAAGAGTAGTAGATTATTTCTGACGACGACCACCTATAGCCTGACTGCAGCATTTGAGACATATGTTCAGAGAAAATAGTTATAGCAAGGGAGACATTAAAAGCGATTTCAGGGGTCACCGAAGAAGAACACCTTGTGAATCGGCAGAAGAGGCGAAGCCGGCTGCTTTTCTGCCGTACTGTGGGGCAACCAGCTGCAAGTCAGGGCGTTTTCTGCAGGTATATGGAGTGAGGTATGCTGCGCCCTGTTAGAGTCGACATAGCCTGGTTTGTATGATGTCCCTTGCGAATGCGGCAGCATCTATGTAAATCAAACTATTCGCACAGTTGCAGAGCGTTGTACCGAGCACATTCGACGTATTAAACAAACGGGATTGCCTACAAAACGGACGCAAAACGCAGTTTGAAAGAACGAGAGTCTTGGCTCATGCTTCAATATATTGGGATTCCGTTTTAAAAGAGGCACTTGAGATTAGAATAAACGGCAACAGTTTTAACAGGGACCAATGGTGCGTACTTAGTAGACAGTGGGGGCAGGCATTGGATATCGAAAGGAAGCAAAGACGGATGCTTGACGCTTTTAGGGAGGCGGAAACGGCAGTTTCGAACATGGCGCCGCCACGTGGAGCCACCTGACGTCACTCGGTCCAACGACGCGCCGTTGCTGCTATGAGCTGTCCATTTCGCCTTCCGTGCACGCGTTGTTTCGCCCCTCTCTGATTGGTACCAGAGGCTGCAATCATGCCTCTATAAGCGGAAAACCGTACCAGCCCTCGTAGTCAGCGGTTTTTACTCCTGAAGACGATGGTGGAGATAGCCATCTAAGTCTCGAGTAGTTTATTTGAACTGACGCGGCTTGATTTTTTTTTTCCTTTATTGTATTTCGATTCCCCCCGAAGGGCGCGGGCTGGCAGCAGCTTATTACGCTGCTCTGCAGCCTAGACTTTTGAAAACGTAAGAGAGAAGAGAAGAATCAAATAAGAGAAGAAACAATAAAAGCAGGCGATAAAACGGTGACTGAAATTGTAGAACGGCGGAAGATTTATATATGCAGCCACAAAAGACTCCGAGAACACAGTAGTAGAGCAATTTGTGAATGAGCTACCGTATTTGCTAAGGAGTATTATATGCACATACTTACACAATCCCCCCCCCCCTCCCCATGAACCATGGACCTTGCCGTTGGTGGGGAGGCTTGTGTGCCTCAGCGATACAGATAGCCGTACCGTAGGTACAACCACAACGGAGGGGTATCTGTTGAGAGGCCAGACAAACGTGTGGTTCCTGAAGAGGGGCAGCAGCCTTTTCAGTAGTTGCAAGGGCAACAGTCTGGATGACTGACTGATCTGGCCTTGTAACAATAACCAAAACGGCCTTGCTGTGCTGGTACTGCGAACGGCTGAAACCTGGGAAAACTACGGCCGTAATTTTTCCCGACGGCATGCAGCTTTACTGTATGATTAAATGATGATGGCGTCCTCTTGGGTAAAATATTCCGGAGGTAAAATAATCCCCCATTCGGATCTCCGGGCGGGGACTACTCAAGAGGATGTCATTATCAGGAGAAAGAAACCTGGCGTTCTACGGATCGGAGCGTGGAATGTCAGATCCCTTAATCGGGCAGGTAGGTTAGAAAATTTAAAAACGGAAATGGATAGGTTAAAGTTAGATATAGTGGGAATTAGTGAAGTTCGGTGGCAGGAGGAACAAGACTTCTGGTCAGGTGTCTACAGGGTTATAAACACAAAATCAAATAGGGGTAATGCAGGAGTAGGTTTAATAATGAATAGGAAAATAGGAATGCGGGTAAGCTACTACAAACAGCATAGTGAACGCATTATTGTGGCCAAGATAGATACGAAGCCCACACCTACTACAGTAGTACAAGTTTATATGCCAACTAGCTCTGCAGATGACGAAGAAATTGAAGAAATGTATGATGAAATAAAATAAATTATTCAGATAGTGAAGGGAGATGAAAATTTAATAGTCATGGGTAACTGGAATTCGAGTGTAGGAAAAGGGAGAGAAGGAAACGTAGCAGGTGAATATGGATTAGGGCTAAGAAATGAAAGAGGAAGCCGCCTGGTAGAATTTTGCACAGAGCATAACTTAATCATAGCTAACACTTGGTTTAAGAATCATGATAGAAGGTTGTATACATGGAAGAACCCTGGAGATACTAAAAGGTATCAGATAGATTATATAATGGTAAGACAGAGATTTAGGAACCAGGTTTTAAATTGTAAGACATTTCCAGGGGCAGATGTGGACTCTGACCACAATCTATTGGTTATGACCTGTAGATTAAAACTGAAGAAACTGCAAAAAGGTGGGAATTTAAGGAGATGGGACCTGGATAAACTGAAAGAACCAGAGGTTGTACAGAGTTTCAGGGAGAGCATAAGGGAACAATTGACAGGAATGGGGGAAAGAAATACGGTAGAAGATGAATGGGTAGCTTTGAGGGATGAAGTAGTGAAGGCAGCAGAGGATCAAGTAGGTAAAAAGACGAGAGCTAGTAGAAATATTGAATTTAATTGATGAAAGGAGAAAATATAAAAATGCAGTAAATGAAGCAGGCAAAAAGGAATACAAACGTCTCAAAAATGAATCGACAGGAAGTGCAAAATGGCTAAGCAGGGATGGCTAGAGGACAAATGTAAGGATGTAGAGGCATATCTCACTAGGGGTAAGATAGATACTGCCTACAGGAAAATTAAAGAGACCTTTGGAGATAAGAGAACCACTTGTATGAACATCAAGAGCTCAGATGGAAACCCAGTTCTAAGCAAAGAAGGGAAAGCAGAAAGGTGGAAGGAGTATATAGAGGGTCTATACAAGGGCGATGTACTTGAGGACAATATTATGGAAATGGAAGAGGATGTAGATGAAGATGAAATAGGAGATACGATACTGCGTGAAGAGTTTGACAGAGCACTGAAAGACTTGAGTCGAAACAAGGCCCCCGGAGTAGACAACATTCCATTGGATCTACTGACGGCCTTGGGAGAGCCAGTCCTGACAAAACTCTACCATCTGGTGAGCAAGATGTATGAAACAGGCGAAATACCCTCAGACTTCAAGAAGAATATAATAATTCCAATCCCAAAGAAAGCAGGTGTTGACAGATGTGAAAATTACCGAACAATCAGTTTAATAAGCCACAGCTACAAAATACTAACACGAATTCTTTATAGACGAATGGAGAAACTAGTAGAAGCCGACCTCGGGGAAGATCAGTTTGGATTCCGTAGAAATACTGGAACACATGAGGCAATACTGACCTTACGACTTATCTTAGAAGAAAGATTAAGGAAAGGCAAACCTACGTTTCTAGCATTTGTAGACTTAGAGAAAGCTTTTGACAATGTTGACTGGAATACTCTCTTTCAAATTCTAAAGGTGGCAGGGGTAAAATACAGGGAGCGAAAGGCTATTTACAATTTGTACAGAAATCAGATGGCAGTTATAAGAGTCGAGGGACATGAAAGGGAAGCAGTGGTTGGGAAGGGATTAAGACAGGGTTGTAGCCTCTTCCCGATGTTATTCAATCTGTATATTGAGCAAGCAGTAAAGGAAACAAAAGAAAAATTCGGAGTAGGTATTAAAATCCATGGAGAAGAAATAAAAACTTTGAGGTTCGCCGATGACATTGTAATTCTGTCAGAGACTTGGAAGAGCAGTTGAACGAAATGGATGGTGTCTTGAAGGGAGGTTATAAGATGAACATCAACAAAAGCAAAACGAGGATAATGGAATGTAGTCGAATTAAGTCGGGTGATGTTGAGGGTATTAGATTAGGAAATGAGACACTTAAAGTAGTAAAGTAGTTTTGCTATTTGGGGAGCAAAATAACTGATGATGGTCGAAGTAGAGAGGATATAAAATGTGACTGGCAATGGCAAGGAAAGCGTTTCTGAAGAAGAGAAATTTGTTAACATCGAGTATAGATTTAAGTGTCAGGAAGTCATTTCTGAAAGTGTTTGCATGGAGTGTAGCCATGTATAGAAGTGAAACATGGACGGTAAATAGTTTGGACAAGAAGAGAATAGAAGCTTTCGAAATGTGGTGCTACAGAAGAATGCTGAAGATTAGATGGGTAGACCACATAACTAATGAGGAAGTATTGAATAGGATTGGGGAGAAGAGAAGTTTGTGGCACAACTTGACCAGAAGAAGGGATCTGTTGGTAGGACATGCCCTGAGGCATCAAGGGATCAGCAGTTTAGTATTGGAGGGCAGCGTGGAGGGTAAAAATCGTAGGGGGAGACCAAGAGATGAATACACTAAGCAGATTCAGAAGGATGTAGATTGCAGTAGGTACTGGGCGGAGATGAAGAAGCTTGCACAGGATTGAGTAGCATGGAGAGCTGCATCAAACCAGTCTCAGGACTGAAGACCACAACAACAACAACAACAACTTACACAATCAGCCTTGTATAGTGGAGAAAGTGAGGATGGACCTAAGAAATTCCGAATGAAGGAGGCACGACCTCGGCTACGATGTAAGAAAAGCCAGCAATAGTTTCGAAAATTGCAGTGAAAGTTCCACCTGAAGATATCGCGAGTTGCTGCACGGTTACGATAACCAGACCGCAGAGACATCTATCAGTTCGTGCACGACTAAGCTGCGTTTTTTACGACGTCAGGAACGCCACGCTGGCTGTCTCGAGCTTCACCTGGGGAACAAGGGGAGGCGCACACTAGCACGTGACCCAGGACGCCACCGGTCTCGGAGAGGCGGGTGTGCCGCAGGCAGCTGTCAGTAGCCGGCCAGGGCGGTGTTGGAGGGGTAGTCGGCGCGCAGGCCGCGGCAGCGGCGGTCCAGGGCGAGCGCACGCTGCTTGCAGGCGATCTCGTGCTCGAGGCCGGCCCGGCGAGCCACCAGCGCCGCCAGCGCAGCCTCCGCCCGGCGCAGCTCCACCTGCTGCGCCCCCACGTTCTCCTGCACCTGCCGCGCCTCCTCCAGCAGCCTGCACACACACGACTCCTCACTTCTTCCGGGAACGCGCACACCCGTAGCCTACGGGATACACAGCTGGCGACAACTGACAGCCTGCGTCACGTCACGAGTGAGTGCCGAGCTGCCGAGGCAATTCGGTAGGCTTCCACTGCACGATTCGCGCGTTCGGTAAGCTTTAGGCGACAGTGTGAGGACCGTCCCCTGTATTTGAGCTTTACTGGAGTTGAATTTGTCTCTTCGTATTAGGGAACAGTTCTCAAACTGACAGGGATACTAGCTAAGTATAAACAGTGTTTCCTTAATCGTGAGTAGCACTTTTTCTATCGAAAACGATAGATCTGGCACTTGGTGTATGTGTTCCAAATGGGGCGTACTTGCTGTGTACCAGGTCGTAATGTACACTACTGGCCATTAAAATTGCTACACCACGAAGATGACGTGCTACAGACGCGAAATTTAACCGACAGGAAGAAGATGCTGTGAGATGCAAATGATTAGCTTTTCAGAGCATTCACACAAGGTTGGCGCCGGTGGCGACACCTACAACCTGCTGACATCAGGAAAGTTTCCAACCGATTTCTCATACACAAACACCAGTTGACCGGCGTTGCCTGGTGAAACGTTGTTGTGATGCCTCGTGTAAGGAGGAGAAATGCGTACCGTCACGTTTCCGACTTTGATGAAGGTCGGATTGAAGCCTATCGCGATTGCGGTTTATCGTATCGCGACATTGCTGCTCGCGATGGTCAAGATCCAATGACTGTTAGCAGAATATGGAATCGGTGGGTTCAGGAGGATAATACGGAACGCCGTGTTGGATCCCAACGGCCTTGTGTCACTAGCAGTCGAGATGACAGGCATCTTATGCGCATGGCTGTAACGGATCGTGCAACCACGTCTCGATCCCCGAGTCAACAGATGGGGATGTTAGCGAGACAACAACCATCTGCACGAACAGTTCGACGACGTTTGCAGTAGCATCGACTATCAGCTCGGAGACCATGGCTGCGGTTCCCCTTGACGCTGCACCACAGACAGGAGCGCCCGCGATTGTGTACTCCACGACGAACCTGGGTGCACAAATGGTAAGACGTGATTTTTTCGGATGAATCCAGGTTCTGTTTACAGCATCATGATGGTCGCATCCGTGTTTGGCGACATCGCGGTGAACGCACATTGGAAGCGTGTATTCGTCATTGCCATGCTGGCGTTTCACCCGGCGTGATGGTACTGGGTGCCATTGGTTACACGTCTCGGTCACCTCTTGTTCGCATTGACGGCACTTTGAACAGTGGACGTTACGTTTCAGATGTGTTACGACCCGTGGCTCTACCCTTCATTCTATCCCTGCGAAACCCTACATTTCAGCAGGATAATGCACGACCGCATGTTGCAGGTCCTGTACGGGGCTGTTTGGATACAGAAAATGTCGACTGCTGATTGGCCAGCACATTCTCCAGATCTCTCACCAATTGAAAACGTCTGGTCAATGGTGGCCGAGCAACTGGCTCGTCACAATACGCCAGTCACTACTCTTGATGAACTGTGGTATTGCGTTGAAGCTGCATGGACAGCTGTACCTGTACACGCCATCCAAGCTCTGTTTGATGCCGAGGCGTATCAAGGCCGTTATTACGGTCGGAAGTGGTTGTTCTTGGTACTGATTTATCGGGATCTATACATCCAAATTGCGTGAAAATGTAATCAGTTATAGTATAATATATTTGTCCAATGAATACCCGTTTATCATCTGAATTTCTTCTTGGTGTCGCAATTTTAATGGCCAGTAGTGTAATTTATACCTTCCAAGAATTATAATTATATTGCCTTGTTGTATGTCTTTTACAAAAGCTACGGATTTTGATGACTGCAGGACTAAAATTTAGATACATAAATAAGTAAACAGAAGGAAAGGGAACGCACGCGGCCTGCGGCGCGTCACGGCAGTTCTCGGCGCCGGGCCTGGTGAGGCGTGCATGCAGGCGCGTCTGCACCTTCCTCAGCGCCACCTCGTGGTTGCGCAGCGCCTGCTTCACGTCTGCGATCTGCTGCTCCGTGGCCGCCGTCCGCTCCAGCACCTGCACACACCAACAGCACCTATGAGTGATGCGAAAAGACTCAGAAACGACATGTGGAGAGCGACTCATCGCTCTTATGGGGACTTTTTAATGAAACTGCTCAGGCCGGCCGAAGTGGCCGTGCGGTTAAAGGCGCTGCAGTCTGGAACCGCAAGACCGCTACGGTCGCAGGTTCGAATCCTGTCTCGGGCATGGATGTTTGTGATGTCCTTAGGTTAGTTAGGTTTAAGTAGTTCTAAGTTCTAGGGGACTAATGACCTCAGCAGTTGAGTCCCATAGTGCTCAGAGCCATTTGAACCATTTTTTGAACTGCTCAGTGGCACACGTTTATTTTTAGTTTCCAGTTCCATACATTCAGTATAGCAACTACTCGATCCAATAACCTTTTTTGACGAAATACAAAGTTTTCATTTCTGTTTACGGTAAGCAGATAGTTAAGTATAAATTATTCATATTCAAATATGAAACTTTGTAATGAAAAAGTTATTTTAGACTGGAGACTGAAATACTAAAAACGTGTTAATCACATTTTACAATTTTGAAAAACATTCGTAATTATTATTTTCATTATTATTTCTACAATTTTTATGATCATTTATAGCATCTATAATGCCAACTCAGCCAAGTATTAATTATATACACATTTATGTTTGATTGTATAGAGTGTTAGACATAATGGAATGTAGTCGAATTAAGTCGGGTGATGCTGAGGGAATTAGATTAGGAAATGAGACACTTAAAGTAGTAAAAGAGTTTTGCTATTTGGGGAGCAAAATAATTGATGATGGTCAAAGTAGAGAGGATACTAAATGTAGACTGGCAATGGCAAGGAAAGTGTTTCTGAAGAAGAGAAATTTGTTACTTTATGACTTTATTACTAGATCTGTGTCGTTTACCAGTCATGACTGGACAGACTGCGTCAAGATTAATTACATATACACATTTAAAAAATATTCACAAAATTAAGACATTTATACTTAATAGAAACAATATTTGTTTGTCAATTCACTTTGGTCACTATTAAAGAATTCGCCAATGGAGTACAATGGGCGTTCTTTCAGGTCCTGTGCTACTCTCTTTCCGAATGTTCCTAGCGGCAGGGATTGCACTTCTTGAGGCAGTGAGTTGAACATCTTTAGGGCAACCACTGGAAAGCTGTCTTGCATTCTCGTGCAGGCCGCGGTGGCTGAGCGGTTCTATGCGCTTCAGTCCGGAACCGAGAGACTGCTACGGTCGCAGGTTCGAATCCTGTCTTGGGCATGGATTTGTGTGATGTCCTTAGGTTAGTTATGTTTAAGTAGTTCTAAGTTCTAGGGGACTGATGAACTCAGATATTAAGTCCCATAGTGCTCAGAGCCATTTTGCATTCCCGGGTACTGTGGTTGTGCATATCTTGCCTCATGCTGAAGACTCCTTGGTTTTCTTTCACGCTGATGAGACATAAAAACACATACTGGCTGAAGACTGTCATAATTCCTAACTGCTTGAATATAGGCCTGCAGTGCTCCTGTCTTTTGCTTGATGTGATTATTCTGAGAGCTTTTTTCTGTAGAATTAGCACATCCTTACAACCTGCAGAAATCCCCATAATAGTAGGCCGTAATTGATGTGGCTATGGAATAGGGCATAATATACTGTTATGAGATATTGGGCCGGCCGAAGTGGCCGTGCGGTTAAAGGCGCTGCAGTCTGGAACCGCGAGACCGCTACGGTCGCAGGTTCGAATCCTGCCTCGGGCATGGATGTTTGTGATGTCCTTAGGTTAGATAGGTTTAACTAGTTCTAAGTTCTAGGGGACTAATGACCTCAGCAGTTGAGTCCCATAGTGCTCAGAGCCATTTGACCCATTTGAGATATTGGTCACTCAATACACCTTTTAACCTCCTCAGAAGGTATATTACACGGGAGAGCTTGGAGCACACGTACACTTTGTGTTCTTTCATTGTTAGTTTCCTGTCTATCATGAAGCCCAACAGTTTGACAGCCTCCATATTATTATGGCATCCGATGGTGTTAAGGGTGCATATCAGATGTTGTGTTTTTTTCTTCATTCATTTTCATTTTATTTTTGATGAACCATTCTCTAATGTTTTGGAAGAGTACATCTGTTTCTTGGAGTGATTCTGCAGCGGTTCTTCCTTTGGCAAAAAGGGTGGTGTCATCAGCAAACTGTAACATATTGTTGTTATAACCCATATCATTGACATAAATAAGGAACAGGAGAGGCCCTATGACGGACCCTTGGGATACTCCATATTCCAGCTTTTGTTCTTGTGATGTTGCTCCATGAATTGATACCGCTTGTCTCCGGTTTTCCAGATAAGACTGAAAAGTTGCAAGAACAACACCTCCGACACTGTAACACTTCAATTTATTGTGCAGTATCTTGTGGGGAAATGCAGTCAAATGCCTTGCTATATCAGTGCCACACTTTATCTGTCTTCGAATCTTTGCCTTATTTTTCTGGTTATGTCCAGTTCTGCCGTAAACGTTGACTTTCCCTTGCGAAAACCATGCTGCGTGTCCTGGAAGAGCTTATTTACTTCAAAGTAATTCTGTAACTGGAGTTTCATAACAGACTCCATAACTTTAGCTAGAATAGGAATGATAGAAATTGGTCTGTAGTTGGACAGTTCACACAGGTCACCTTTTTTGTAGATTGGTACTGTCCGTGCTAGTTTAAGAAATTTTGGGGATACACCAGAGGATAAGCATGTGTTAATTGCTATAGATAATAGTTGAGCAAGCTCTATAATAATTTTCTTCAGCATTTTGCAAGACATACCATAGATATCTTCGCTCTCTGAGTTCTTGTATGACTTAACTATTTTTAAGATATCCTTAGGGTGCACTTCCTTCCAGTTTTCAAAAGTGCTACTGAATACAGAGGAATAGCCTTGGAAAACAACCCTTTTAAGGTATTCACAAAACTAATCACAGGAAGAATAAGACACACTTTGGAAGACCACCTCCCAGAATCTCAATTCGGGTTCAGGGAAAAAAGATCCACTATCACAGCAGTGGAGCTGCTTTTAGAAAACATGTGGGAAACCGTCGATAAGAAGCAAAAATATTATGCTGTATTCATAGACTTCACAAAGGCCTTCGACCTCCTCGATCGATTATTAGTAAAAAGGATGCTCGACGAAACCCTGGGAAGAGACAGCGTCTGGACGAGGATTATAAACTCCATAAATGAATGGAATGAGATAAGGATCTCGGACAACGTCGACCTGTCTGAACCAATAAGGCAAACAAACGGAGAACTCCAAGGAGACCCACTAAGCCCGCTCCTGTTCATTCTGGCAGCAAAGGACATCATGGAAATCGCTCACGACGAAGATGTCGAAGCATATGCCTACGCGGACGACATTGTGATAGGCTCAAAAAACTTAAAGAAACTACAGGAGACTATGGAAGACGTGGAAAAATGGTGCACAAAACACAAGTTTGTAATCAACACCGACAAGACGGAAATGATGGTATTCAGACCAGGAGGGCAAATCCCAAAAACGACAAGAATTGCACTACAAGGAAAGCAAATATATATCATAAAAGATTACAAATATCTAGGGATAACACTCCAGCCGTCCGCAAAGTGCTTCACTAAACACACAACAGAGAAAGCGACACAGGCCATCGGAGCGATAAACGAAATAAGTTCCATCAGAACACTAGATCTAGACACAGCTATGGCACTCTTCAAATAAAAAATAATACCGATACTGGCTTATGGGATAGAAATCATATGGATACACCTAAATGAAAAGAACTTAGAAACATTGGAAAGAGTAAAAGCAACCTATATCAAAAGAGCATTAGGGGTAGCAAAAACCACAAGATCAAGATTAGTCTACCTTCTCGCCCGAGAATCTTTCCTCATAGAGGATCTAAGGATAAGGTTCTTACTTCCCAACACATCAGCATCGGAGAACCTACTAAGATCACTACTCAAGAAAAGAGAGGAAGTACCAACGGAATTCTATGGATCCGGGGCCATGATCGACCGCACTTGGACAGCAGCAAATTTTGAGATGAGACATGTACTTACAAGACTCGCAGTACACGGATTCCACCATGAAATTTGTACAAATACAACATATCACGAACCGTCAAACCTTTGCAAGTGTACACTATGTGGACAGTCTTGTGAGAGATACCATATAGAAATATGCAACAAGAGGACCAGATCAATTAGAGACTATGCAATAAATGGTTCAAATGATAATCTGTTATAATACCTGCACTGAATGTAACCTACTAAGAATTATGTAGACACTCAATACATCCTTGTAATTCACTCTCAAATGATTGTAATCTAATGTATAACTATAATGGCTATTTTGCTGCAATAAATCGTTTAAAAGTGCTACTGGTTATGTTTCTCATGTGACTTGTGGGGACTAAGCCTGAGTCAGGTATTTCATTAACAGTATCTTTCACTATTCTAACAAAGTACTGATTGAAGGCGTCAGGGCTACCAAACTTTAGGGCTGAGGTGGGCTTTTATCTGCACTCGTTTACCGGATTCCAAGCTGCTTTGCATGGATTGTGAGCCTCTTTAATGAACCTGTCATTGTATCTCTTTTTTGCTTCCTCCACTTGCTTTCTGTAAATTCGTTTGGCTCTTACATTGTTACAATGAAGCAGGTCTCTAGATGGGAGATTTCTAGCTGCTTTTATACGGTCCCTGAAAATTAGCACAATTCATTTTAATTTGTTTAGCTCAGGGGTATACCACATCTTCCCTGTAGTAGGTTTGACCCTTCCTTTAGCTTTGCCTGTAGGATACGTCTTGTGGATTTCTGGAAATAAATCATCAAATTTAGCTTTTAAAGATTGGAACAGACATTCAAATGAGGCACTGGCCCCCATGCCTGCAATTTTTTGCTGCCAGTTTACACTTGACAGGGCTATTTTAAGTTCATTTAGTCTTTCTTCTTTTATGATTCTTTTACTAAATGTGTAACTGGAGTGCCATGAGCTTGGTTGCAGTTGACTCGAACATTTTAATACTTATTTCCATTACTAATGCACTATGGTCGGCAATCATTGGTTCAACTACACCGATATTATAGTCCCAGATATTGAGGTTAGTGATAACTGTGTCTAGGCAGGCACCACCTCTCGTTGGCAGTCGGTTTGCAACAAACAGCCCATAGCTATTTATCAAAGTCATGAAGACTCTCTCTTTATTGCTTCCATCACCTATATGTGTGTTGAAATCTCCACACAGTGCAATTTTAGATTTAAGACGTGTTAGGTAGGACAAACAGGTTTCCATTTGTGCAATAAAGTTACACCAAAATTACCATCTGGTGAGTGGTACAGAGAGACAATAATAAGGTCAATATCTATTAACACTAGTGAAGATAATTCTAGATTTAGGTCTGTGGAAAAGTTTTTTAAGTCTATTTCCTTTACACTAAGAGTCTTGCTTGCATATACAGATACACCATCATGAATTGTAGTAGTTCGATACCATGAATTTACCATGTCCAAATATTCAAAGGCTCTGTAATAGTCACCTTCTGCTTCATCTAACCAGTGTTCAAAGATACATAAAACATCTGGTTTGACTTCGTCTACATCGAGTATAGATTTAAGTGTCATGAAGTCGTTTCTGAAAGTATTTGTGTAGAGTGTAGCCATGTATGGAAGTGAAACATTGACGATAAATAGTTTGGACAAGAAGAGAATAGAAGCTTTCGAAATGGAGTGCTACAGAAGAATGCTGAAGATTAGATGGGTAGACCGCATAACTAATGAGGAAGTATTGAATAGGATTGGGGAGAAGAGAAGTTTGTGGCACAACTTGACCAGAAGAAGGGATCGGTTGGTAGGACATGCTCTGAGGAATCAAGGGATCACCAATTTAGTATTGGAGGGCAGCGTGGAGGGTAAAAATCGTAGGGGGAGACCAAGAGATGAATACGCTAAGCAGATTCAGAAGGATGTAGGTTGCAGTGGGTACTGGGAGATGAAGAAGCTTGCACAGGATAGAGTAGCATGGAGAGCTGCTTCAAACCAGTCTCAGGACTGAAGACCACAACAACAACAACAAACAATACCTTCACATAGCGGTATACACCGCTGCGCTCTTTGTCTTTTTGGTGCGTTTTACGTACTTCCTGCTGAGAAGGCTGTCGTGCTCGTTGCCAATGTGTGTCAAGGCAGGCATATTTACAGAACAGTTTTGTAATTCCATACCTCAAGAGAAAAAGCATGTAACACCCTCTGCTTCAGCACGACAATGCCAGAACACACAAGCGCTGCGACATCTTCAGCAATCTAACACTTTGTGTTCCCTTGTCATCGATCATCCTCCATTCGGTCCCGAACTGGCCCCATCTGATTTTCATCCTTCGACGATTTCACTTTGATAGTGCCTCAGAGAGCAGGAGATTTTCAGCGGTTTTATCAGTAATAACTCTGATTAAAGGTAGTGAACTGATCGGAAACTCTCGTACCGTGGTGGAATGTAAATGAACAAGTGTGACGAATTTCCCATTAGTGAGAAGTGGGATAATAACTTCTTGAGAATTAAAGTTATCTCTGTTTGGAATCATCGCTTCTTTAGATTAAGTTCTGTTTATCTGTCTGAGGTGTATCTACGTGTGGCGCCGAGTTCAGTCGAGCTACGCCTGACGTCACCGCAAGTGCAGCAAAGAGACCTCAGAGCCGTACGCTGCTCCAAGAAATACAGACGACCCGAACGTCCACGGACAGTAACGTCAACGGTATTGGTGTTTTTGTTATGATGTTCATTTCGCTTACTAAAATGTTACACTGAGTACAAGTCAGTCAGCGGTGTGATAAGAGAAGACAAAATTCTGCATTTATCTTCAATTTATTTGTTTTGTAAACAAAAACCGTCTTTTCTTGCTTCGCTGTATCTTATTTCTGACAGACGCGTTTCGCCTTTGGCACTGTAAGATGTCATCAGTAGGATCTAGAATGGTAGTTTTGTTTTGAAATGTGTTATTAGTAAATGTTAAAACAGCTCATGCTAAGTTTTTGCACGTGAATAAAAGAAGTCGTGAATTGTTTTTAGATCTACAAACAACACATATCAAAACAAAACTCTATCAGTCTAGATCCCACTGATGATGTCTTACAATGAAAAAAGGCGAAACGCGGCTGGTACAAATGAAATACAGTGCAGCAAGAAAAGGCGATTTTTATTTAGAAAACAAATGTCTCTGAGCTTGCTGCGGAAGATGTCCACGCGGACTAACTCGTTTTATCTTTAATGTGTTGTACTATTTGTTGTGGCGTATCAAGACAGCCACGTCACTCAGAAGTAGCCGAAATGCACGCGTTACACACGCCGGCGGGCGTGAGGTCTGAAACAGGATACGTAATGAATGCTATAAAGAAAAGTACGTAGCTGCTGTAATACTTAACTTTAATCCATCATTGTGGTACATCGCTCTTGACGATACAAATGAGACTCTTTAAATACAAGCACTGTAAGGCTAATGGCGCCTTGCTAGGTCGTAGCCATGGACTTAGCTGAAGGCTATTCTAACTGTCTCTCGGCAAATGAGAGAAAGGCTTCGTCAGTGTAGTCGCTAGTAAAGTCGTCGTACAACTGGGCGAGTGCTAGTACGTCTCTCTAGACCTGCCGTGTGGTGGCGCTCGGTCTGCAATTACTGACAGTGGCGACACGCGGGTCCGACATGTACTAATGGACCGCGGCCGATTTAAAGCTACCACCTAGCAAGTGTGGTGTCTGGCGGTGACACCACACTATTCCTTTAGTATTGTTGCTAACTTATGAATAACTAAGAAGTATCTAATGGGAGTCTGTCGACTTTTACTGAATGCATAAGTGTTTGACAGTCGCGGACTCTCACACGACGAGTTGAGGTTGTGGCTCCATCAACAAAGCAACAGTTATGGTGTCAAAAAGTAGTCTCTCAATCGGAGAAATATGTTCGTCGTCAGGGTGGTTATGTTGAGAAATAAATATGTAAACCCGAAAAATAAAGATGTAGTATTTAACACCGTTTGTTTTATTTAAAAAGCATTCAGAGTCTTCACATAAAAATTCGGAGGCATTACTTTTCAGCAAGCCCTCGTAATTTCGAATTTCAGCAAAAGGCGTGTCAAATGTTTCTCTAATCTGTTTTATTTCTTTCGTTTAGATAAATAATTCAACAAAATATTGACCATTCTTACTTCAATTTTTTTGTTTCGTTCAGAAAGCATGAAATATACAGGGTGTAAACGGTATAAGGCGCCAAAATTATACAGATAGCACATCTCGCAATGCTTGACAAAAAAGTCTAGTAACATGTTTGCATATTTCCTACGGTTGTCCCAGAAAAAAACAGTTCGTCTCAGGATAATGGTTTTGGAAAAGTAGATACTCGTACTTGGCCGTGCACGTACGTAAGCAATCGGTTCCTGTTATTGCCGGCTGGGCGTATTGACATCGCGAGCGTAAATCGTAAACACATAGGCAACTGCGGCCTGAATGGTTGCGTCATTGTAATACACCGAGCGACGACGGTAGGCGAGTAACCTGTGCAGATGTTATTGCAACTCTGTTACTGTTAGGATGGAAAGGATATTTACTATAGCTGAACTATGAGATATGCATTTAATTTATGGCGAGGCAAAAGGTGTTGCGAGGACAGCTGTGCGAATTTATCGAGAACGCTTCCCACAACGACGACTTCCTGCACGAAAGACATTTGCTGCTATGCACCAAAGGTTTGTGTCATTATAATTCTCTGCTTGTATGCGATTATTAAGCATTTACATCTTAATAAAGCACAGTAGTTATCTGCATCTTTGTAAATTTTCGTCCGTATGCGAAACGTATCTTCTGTTCTGATATGCTTTCCGTTTTTGTTACATCATGACAGAATACAACTGACGAGTACATATTTAATTTCCTTAGATTGAGAGATACTGGCTCTTTACTGCTCCGCGCAGAAGGCAGAGGCCCACAACGGGCCGATCGTACATTGGAATGAGGAAAGAATTGTGGACTGCATCCAGGAGGATCCTTTTCAGAGTACTAGAAGCATCGCCCGCCACGTGGGTATATCGCACACTGGCGTTCATCGCATTTTGCAAGAGGAGCGTCTGCGACCTTACCACATTCAACGCGTACAAGCATCGGAAGAACAAGATTTCCCTACACGACGTGAATTCTCAGAGTGGTTTTTGTTACACAGTGCGCAGCATGATTTTGTCAACAAAACACTCGTCACATATGAAGCGTGTTTCACTCGCGACGGAATAACTAATTTCCATAACATGCACACGTGGAGTGTACACAATCCTCGCCGTGGCAACACATTTTCAGCGACGATTTTCCGTAAATATGTGGGCGGATATGCTCGATAATTACATTATTGGGCCCTATGTTTTACCTGCACGTTTGACTGGTAACTATTACCGAACGTTTCTAGAGGAAACATTGTTACCAACGTTGTTAGAAGACATTCCGTTAGGCATACGTCATAACATGTGGTTCCTCCACGATGGTGCTCCACCCCACATCGATACTTCAGTTTCATAACTAAGTTAGCGATAGGTGTTTGTGAGACACTGCAATCCCCTGTGTATACGTCTGCTTGATAGATGTGATGTTTACAGAGTTATTGGCGGCGTGACTTGTAATTTCACATGTCAAACGCAGCTGCTATGCGTTTTTCTGTTTCCTTTTAAGAGGTATTCTCCATTATAATCAATCGTTTTCTATAGGAGTGGTGCTAGAATAGTATAATTTCTGAACCATGATCGGATCTGAACAGTGGATGCTATACATCTCTGGAAAGCTATATTGTGCATGTATCACACAGAATCGATGTTTTAAGAAAGTAGTTTTTTCATTTTACAGTTTGTGTATCGATTTTACACTTAAGATGCGACATGGGAATGGAGTACAGTGCATAAATCTTCGTTCGTTTAGAGGAATGTGTGACGTTTCATCACACATGAGATGGAATTTCTCTGATCACCGTGAGGTTTACTGTTACGATCACAAGTAGACACTGCTCTAAGACCCACACAGAACAAGCGGTTGTATACGAGTCGAACATAGGCTATGTCACACGACTGATGCAGTCTGATGGAACATCAGGAAAAAAATCGTCAAATGGCTTGTAGCAAATTCTCCCTCCCTCTCTCTCTAAAACGCATCATCAGTCTGCCATTAAATCATAAATCATCATGTTGGAAAAAATAAATGTATGTCAGTGCACAAAGAGTGTTGCAGCAGAAAAAAAACAATGCTTCAAACAATGACACAGGGTCAGAGAGAGCCTGTCTTGCAACTGATGGTCTGTGGGATATTGTCTGCCTCCTTCTACAGTATTGGCGTTGACACTTTACACTGGTCTGTGCAGTGGATCAATACCTGTATATTTAATAGGATCGCTGCGTAAGCTCGATGCTGACATACATACGGTATTTGTTTCCGATACATTGGCAGAGAGAGGGACGCGATAAAAGTCTTATCGAGTTCTCTATCAGATGAAGTTAGCGGAGATTTTATAGTTCATAAATTTTCACTGTTGATTAGTACAGAATAACGAAGACAGAATGTTGAGGTGATAGACGTAAATGGGCCCTGAGGGACGTGGATCTGCTTTGGACTGCAGTACCTGTATGACTTCGAGTCTTCCCAATTTTCCCAATAAGAAACACCACCGTAACTGTTCGTACTGTCTTTTATACTGCCTCGTGTTGCAGGAGCGGGCGTTGTGTGGGGCTGCCCTTCCACATCATACACGGTTGGTAGAGCTACGACAACATATTCCTATTTCCATTGAGTGGTCAAAACATGATCCTGTCGCACTAGTTCAGCTTAGCCCATTCCTACAAAGGTTCCAGAAAGTGATAAATATAACTCTCTCTGACTACCGCTCTGTTCCGACTTAAATTCGAACGATCACATGCGCAAAGCTGCAGGGATAGCAGGACATAGTCTGAGGAGCAGTTGCAAGATGCATAGGTACTATTTAAAACCATGTTGGAATTATACTGTTGCAAATAGGTTAGAAAAGGTGGTTCTTTTCGACATATGAGAGTGCCAGATACATGATTCACTAGTGGCAGTAATCATTAAAAGACTTCTCCATAGGATTCAAGGCAGGTATGTGGTTGAATGGAAAGACCTGATTCCAAATCGCAGACAGCATTTCTACCAGTGGATAAATGGCAGAACCTCTGATGTGGTATTGAGACTGAATGCATTACAAATACTGGAGAAATATCTAGTGGTGGCATGAGGGAGTTGCAAATACCGGCTTCATACCACGTTTCTTAGCCGAATCACCTCCTAAATTCGATGATTTTATTATGAGCTTACACTGCCGGCGGCATGTAATGGCACTTTTGGTCTGTTTAATAACACTCCGGCGATCACCGTCTATATTCAGTGTCGTGGTATTTGTATGAAAAAACCACATCATCCGGAGGTAATGTCATACCTCGATGTAAAAGGCTCGTATAGTTTATAACATGTATATCTTTAGTGATACTTGTGAGCACCTGTGGAACCAAGATCAATTGTGACAGGTTAGTGGTGGTAGCCCAAGTGACCTTTTTCCTGGCAAAATTTTCCCGCCATTTTCTTTGGGCTCAAGGTAGAAGGTGAGAAAATTAAAAATCTCGCATTTATTGATGACGTGTCTTGCTGTCTACATCCAAGAAAGAACTAATGCAGATAAGTGACACCGTGCAGGAGAGAGCAAGACTGGTCTCCTTGTGAATGAATCGAAGGCCGAATATCTTATGATGAGCACAACTCATGCCTATTCAAGAGGCCCGACACAACCACTGGTAATTAGAACCTAGTTGTAGAAAAGACTTTGTAATTTTAAATATCTGGGTGTGATGCTTACTGACGACGCGTCATATAGACAGAAATAAAGTGAGAATCGAAGCCACAAGTCGATCATAATTCAGTCGCAGTTAGAGTTTTAAGTAACTCCAAACTCTAGCTGTACAAAGCACTGATCCAAACCGTAGATCAGTCTGTTTGTGAAACTTGAAGTGCCCAGAAAATAAGATTTCAGTGATGTTCTCATTTTCGAGCGGAAGAAGATGTATGGTCCAGTTCAAGATCAGATGACTCGAAAATGGAGGATCCACCATTAACGTAAGCTGGACGAGATGTACAACACATTAGATATTGCATGCCTGATGAGAACCAAACGGCTTGTATGGGCAGGCCATGTCACACAGATGGATAAACATCGATGGCCTTTGAATCCATGGATATTACTCGCTGTTGAAGAAGACCGCTGAGTAGACCAAAGAAAAGATGAGGAGACGGAATGCATGAGAACTTACTGCATTCGGCACAGAGGATGACTGGCGGCAGGAAACAGGAAACAGAACCCAGTAGAAGAAGAGCCTTGTAGCTGCGTGTGGTTTTCTGGGCCCGATCGCGTAAAGTACAGTAAGTAAGTAGAGAGTTAAGGACGTCAATAAGTCTCTCTTTAACTGCATAGATGGCGTCGTACAAGTCAGCCCAACGCATTAGGTTTAATACGATTATCGTTACCTTGTAAGAACAACGAATTTTTAAATACTTCCACTGTACCATGCTGAGGCCAAAAGATGTTCTCGACTATTTCGAAATACAGGGCTCTTTCTTTATTAGCCTCTACAGCATGTTTAAGTATTAAATGTAAACTATGATTTTATTCTTGTTCGCACGCCAGTGTATATGCCGCTCATGACGCATGGTCATAGCCTTGGCCGCAGTATTTTCCCATATCTAGTCCATTTTCATTCTATCGAGTCAATTAATTTTTGTTTGAGTCAATGTAGATTGGTCGTTGACTTGGAAGGATTTCCAGAGCCATCTCTGATTACTTTAACATAGCAAAACTCATCACTTAACTGATCAGTTTTATTAATTTCTCCACTTTTTCTTTCTATTTTTAGTTTTCGTTATTATTTTTTCCTTTCTTTCCTTAGGGTGCCAGAGCCCCCTGTTCTCGGAAGCCCTCGGGCATTACCCATTGCCACAGGCTAGCTGCACCCCTGATTTCTATACCAAAAACAAGAGTTATGGCATTTAGAGGATGTCAACCAGCTAGAACCAAAATAATCATTAATAATGAACAACAGAGCATGCTAACAGCTTCCTTTATCTTGGGAGTGGTATTACTTACATATCAAAGGACGTGGTCAGTGGAAAGCCATGTAAATCCCCGTTAACATTTGGCACAATCGAACATTTTAAAAGTAGCATAAGAAATACATTGCTCAAATTATATAAAGTAATGACAGTACCAACGTTGATGCATGGGTGTGAGTACTGGATACGTCCTAAGTGGCATATAAAAAGTGCTGAGATTAAATTTATGAGAATGGTAGTTACCTATATAACTTGTTAAGAAGTGAAATGAGTATATTAGGAAAGAATTAAATATAATTAATCTGACTGAAGAAATAGTGGAGCACAGGAAGAAAGGAAGTAGCATGTAACAAGACTACAACAAAGCGGAACGGTAAAGTCACTGGCGAACACACGTCGAAATGTCGTAGTATCGGTACCTCAATACTTGACTGGAAACCCAAGAGCTTTTCAACAGCAGTACATGCCGAGAAAGTCAACATTCACACAATCCAGAGTTATTTTGATCCTTGTTATTGTTGTTGATGATGATGATTATGATGATGACGAAATGAAATAATTGTAAGTAATGAAAAGGAAACTGATGAGAGGTTTTAATTTCTCATAGTATATTCATTACATTGCTTTACTGTTTATTGTGATACTGTGTGTACACTGTACAACTTCCTTAACACTGAGCTTTGCTTTTTCCGGTTTGACATGAATTCATGTGTACTATGGTACTAATAAAAGCAGGTTATCTGACACATTCATACAATTTCAGTTAACATTATTACCATCATTTTACTAAAATTGAATTCTCTACAACTTCTGTTGAAAACTTTGTGCAATTGTCTGGAATTTAAAAAGCAAATTGGGCCTAGTGGTTAATGAATTAAAAATTTTACGAAATTACCTACTTCGTTGCTTCTCTGGATGTTCTGGAAAACTACTGCAGACTGTGTCAAAAAATGTGCTTTGGTAGCTTTAGCCACGGTTGCCAGTCACAGAAAACGTCCGTCGTAGGCCCTTATAAGTTCGTCGGTGAGAAACTACTCCATAACAGGTTCGACATCTCACGTAATAACTTCACGACGAAATGCATCAACATCTGCGATACGATTTTCTGCTGAGCTCAGAGAGGCGTACGAAATAGGAGTTATATGACAAACTGCGAGTGGCAAGTTCAGTCAGTGCAGCTGATCTGTGTGAAAGTTCTACACTGAAGCGCCAAAGAAACTGGCATAGAAATGCGTATTCAAATATAGAGATACGTAAACAGGCAGAATACGGTGCTGCGTTCGTCAGCGCCTATGTAAGACAACAAGTGTCTGGCGCAGTTGTTAAATCGGTTACTGCTGCTACAATGGCAGGTTATCAAGATTTAAGTGAGTTTGAACGTCGGCACATGAGCGATGGGACACAGCATCTCCGAGGTAGCGATGAAGCGGGGATTTTCCTGTACGACCATTTCAAGAGTGTACCGTGAATATCAAGTATCCGGTAAAACATCAAATCTCTGACGTCGCTGCGGCCGGAAAAAGATCCTGCAAGAACGGGACCAATGACGACTGAAGAGAATCGTGCAACGTGACAGAAGTGCTAGCCTTCCGCAAATGCTGGGCCATCAACAAGTGTCAGCGTGCGAACCATTCAACTAAACATCATCGCTATGGGCTTTCTCGTATACCCTTGATGACTGCACGACACAAAGCTTCACACCTCGCCTGGGCCCGTCAACTCTGACATTGGACTGTCGATGACTGGTAACATGTTCCCTGGTCGGAAGGGTCTCGTTTCAAATTGTATCGAGCGGGTGGACGTGTAGGGGTATGGAGACAACCTCATGAACCCACGGACCCTGCATGTCAGCAGGGGAGTGTTCAAGTTGGAGGTTCTGTAATGGTGTGGGGCATGTATAGTTGGAGTGATATGAGACCCCAGATACGTCTAGATACGACTGTGACAGGTGACACGTACGTAATTATCCTGTCTGATCAAGTGCAACAATTTATGTCCATTATGTATTCCGACAGACTTGGGCAATTCCAGCAGGACAATGCAACAACCCACACGTCTAGAATTGCTACAGAATGGTTCCAGGGACACTCTTCTGAGTTTAAACTCTTGCACTGGTCACCAAACTCCTCAGACATGAACATTATTGAGCTGAGGTCATCAGTTCCATAGAACTTAGAACTACTTAAACCTAACTATCCTAAGGACGTCACACACATCCATACCCGAGGCAGGATTCGAACCTGCGACCGTAGCGGTGGCGCGGTTCCAGACTGTAGCCCCTAGAACCGCTCGGCCACCACAGCTGGCTTCGATTTCTCATTTGTAGTAAATTCCTGAAGGTTTGTTCTTCAGCACCCAATATAATTCATACATACCTCGTTACATAAAATTGTACATATAGCTGTATTACTCGAAGTTAAATGGGAGTTTTCCGAGTGCCAAGCCGGCCGTGGTGGCCGAGTGGTTCTAGGCGCTTCAGTCCGGAACCGCGCGACTGCTACGGTCGCAGGTTGGAATCCTGCCTCGGTCATGGATGTGTGTGATGTCCTTAGGTTAGTTAGGCTTAAGTAGTTCAAAGTTCTAGGGGACTGATGACCTCAGATGTTAAGTCCCATAGTGCTCAGAGCCATTTGAACCATTTGAACCGAGTACCAAAACGATTACTTTCAAACAGAACTTCTTTGTTCTCTATGTTAATTAATCTATGCTATGAAACAACTTTCCCTGATTCTGTGAATTGTGGATATTCTGGTAAATTTCTTCTGTGGATGCGTCAAAATACTGAAACCATTTCAGTCACCAAACTTTGCTTCTTATCTCAGCTGCTGTCGTCCAGTAACCTCACACTCTACAACGACGGCCTTTCCTCGTGCAGACTAATTAATTGCACAACTTCGTCCTAAGTCTACTTTCTGGCAGCTTTCTTCATTATTTCTTTTGCCGACACATCGCTGAAATTCACTCACAGTGCGTATCCACCGCGACCGTAGCCTCAACTGTCCCGAAAATGCCGGTAGAAGTTGACAGAGCGTATTGTCACTGTGTTAAAGGGGCTCAGTGGGTAGTGCGCTAGTTTGATAATTTTTATATTCCTATTAACGTAGTATCGAGTCTCTTCAGAGACAACTTTTTTATTTTCGTTTGTTAATTCTACATAATATGTCTACGATTTTTTATTACTTATTTGCTTGGTAGCACTGTTTAGTCTAGAACTTTCGAAATAGGCTAACTGCTCCTGCTGTTCGTTTACCGGGTGAAACGTGTAATTTCTTTGCTCAGAAACATGCGACAACCACATATTACGGCTCAAAACACGTAGTTAGTTAATGTGTGCAGAAGTACGGCAAAACATATTACCAAGGTGTATTAGGGTGCTAGAGACCTTGCCGCACTGCTAACATCGGTTCCCGTCATACCATCGAAGTTACACACTGTCGGGCTGACTAGCAATTGGATGGGTGACCATCTTGTCCGCCGAGCGCTGTTGGCAAGCAAGGTGCACTCAGCCCTTGTGAGGCGAACTGAGTAGCTACTTGACTGAGAAGTAGCGACTCCGTTCTCACAAACTGACATACGGCCGGGAGAGCTGTGTGCTGACTACATGCCTCTCCGTAACCGCATCCAGTGACGCCTGTGGTCTGAGGATGACACGGCGGCCGGTCGGTACCGTTGCGCCTTCATGGCCTGTTTGGGTGGAGCTTAATTAAGTTCTAGCGTATAAACTGAGAAATATAGCACAAATCTGGGGCGCAATATGACCGCTCAGCTATCTCGGAGTATCTCAGCTCTCCCGACAATGCCGGTATAGTTTTTTTCGTCTGAGACCTTCTGCGATCAGCTGCCGAGAGATGGGGGCAGAGCACGACTATCTGAGATTTTTCCCCACTCTCGTACATTGCGATGTCTTAATAAATTGAGTGCCGAATCACAAACCTTGTTTAAACTGAAAGTTCTGTCGCTTTTTACTAGGTTTTCCGACATCTTCATTTCGAAATTCTTATTTGCGCTGTTCCAGGAACTTGACGTTTGCACCACGATACTTGTCTCATCGTATTCCATTTTATGTTTATTTTCAAGGCAGTGCTTGGTTATTTTTGTCGAGTGTTTCGTTGATGTTCTTTGTACACCTGCTCGACTGTTCTACTGTCTGCCTCACATAGAACATGCCACTTTCCCAGGAAATGAGGTACACATCCGGGTTTCGGCGACCTAGATTGTCTTTAACATTACGAGGCAAATAATACTTTTTTATCTTTGTTGACGGGGGCGAAATACATGTAATCATGAAAAGAAATGCGAGGAGACCAGAATCACTGAGCAGATGTCAAGTTTATGGGGCAGCATTTAAGGAGTTAAACGAAATAATGATGTTGGAATACCCAGTAAACAAGGATGGAAGTGTCAGTTTAAACAAGGCTTGAGGTCCGGCACTTAGTTACGAGTATTAAGCTCTCACCGGCCATCACGTCCGCCACAGTTGGTAAACACTGAGAGAATGTGGGTTTCGTGGAATATCAGCGCGGGCTCTGAGAAACGAAAGAGCATCAAAAGGCCCAGGGTGTCGGGAGTCAAACTCAGCTATAAATAGCTACGCGAGGCCAACAATAGTTCACAGTCTGGTTCGAGGCCAGGCAGCGAGTACACGTAGCAGTACAACTCACAACACCTGAAGAAAACAACTGAGTCAGTCGTCGACATAGTGGGTATGAAATAGAAACAACTCGGCTGAACATCTGGAAACACACTATCGATTGTTTCATTTTAGAGTGCCCTTGAAAACTTAAATCAATAATGATTTAATTAATTTTTGCGTATATGGTTCCGTATTAGCGGTTTTTCTTTGGTGTAATCATGTTACCATTCTACACACATCAAAAAAACTTTTGCATCACCCTGGTTCCCAGAAATTCTGAAGATAGACGTTGACTGTGGATATTGTATCGCAGACACTGTCCCTCTGACTGTTCAGAGATGTCACTAAACCTGCCCAAAATGAGTAGTGTCTATTAAACGGAGGGGGTCCTACAACCGATCAGTTTCAGTCATTCCACCAGGAAGGGGGTACACGGCTCACGTTGTCTGTAGTTCAGACATGCCTAGACGGTCAGTACCGTGCTTGTTACTTTGTACCAGGAAGGGCTCTCAATAAGGGAAGTGTCCAGGCATCTCGGACTGAACCAAAGTGATATTGTTCGGACATGGAGAAGATACAGAGAGACAGGAACTGTCGGTGACATGCCTCGCTCAGGCCACCCAAGGGCTACTACTGCAGTGGATGACCACTGCCTGCGGATTATGGCTCGGAGGAGCTCTGACAGCAACGCCACCATGTTGAATAATGCATTTCCTGCAGCCACAGGACGTCGTGTTAAGACTCAAAACTGTGCGCAAAGGCTGCATGATGCGCAACTTCACTCCCGACGCCCATGGCAAAGTCCATCTTTGCAATTACGACACTATGCAGCGCGGTACAGAAGGGCCCAACAAGATCCCGAATGAACCGCAAAGGATTGGCATCACTTTCTCTTCACCGATGAGTGTCGCTTATGCCTTCAACCAGACAATCGTCGGAGACGTATTTGGAGGCAACGCGGTCAGGCTGAACGACTTAGACACACTGTCCAGCGCGTGCAGCAAGGTGGAGGTTCCCCGCTAATTTGGGGTGGCATTATGTGGGGCCGACGTACGCAGCTGGTGGTCATGGAAGGCGCCGTAACGGCTGTATGATACGTGAATGTCATCCTCCGACCGATAGTGCAACCATATCGGCAGCATATTGGCGAGGCATTCGTCTTCATGGACGACAATTCGCGCCCCCATCGTGCACATCTTGTGAATGAGTTCCTTCAGGATAACGACATCGCTCGACTAGAGTTCTCCAGACATGAATCCTATCGAACATGCCTGGGATCGATTGAAAAGAGCTGTTTATGGACGACGTGACCCACCTACCACTCTGAGGGATCTACGCCGATCCGCAGTTGAGGAGTGGGACAATCTGGACCAACAGTGCCTTGATGAACTTGTGGATAATATGCTACGATGAATACAGGCATGCATCAATGCAAAAGGACGTGCTACTGGGTGTTAGAGGTACTTGTGTGTACAGCAATCTGGACCTACATCTCTGAAGGTCTCGCTGTATGGTGGTACAACATGCAATGTGTGGTTTTCATGAGCAATAAAAAGGCCAGAAAAGAAAAGTACTGCAACAGTCAGTTAGACTGAAATTGGACCATGAATGAATATAGGACTGTGTTTTTCACCGATGGATCCCGTCTTACTTTGCACAGTGATTGTTGTGTAGAGCTTCACAGCTGTGTTAATAGACGGATGTGTACTGTTAACGCCCATAATAATAGAGATCAGGTAACACAAGCACATGTGAATCTTTTAATCATATAGTTGGTGTAGACTATTTTTTGGTGGACGACAATGTCCTTCGGCACCGACCTGCTATGGAGGATGAATTGCTCGCAGGTGAAGGTATCCACCATGTGGACTGCTCTCGATGCGAATTCTGTGAGGCATGTGCAGTATGCACTAGCGAAAAGAAATGTACTTTACTTTCATGAGAGTAGGATCGATTACCAAGAAGGCTCACTCGCCAACCTATGGAGAACAAACCATATTGCCGCGAAGCATGTATGATAGCTGGAGGTAATCACAACCCCTGGTGCCTGTTTTCTGGTTATGTTAAACTTCCTTTTACAATTTTTTTCTCTTTAGGATTTTTTTGTACACTTTAGTATGGCTGAAGTATTTTCGTTATTATTTGACTTTGTGAAATCGGGAGATATTCGATCCGTTATGTTAAAATATGTGGAAAATAAATCCTAGACCAATGTCTCTAAAGCTCCTGTACTTGGTAGCTAGTTCAGCTTCTTGACGAGCCATCTTCAGATCAATAATGGCAAGTGATACGCATGGCTAGTGCTAGACTGTATGTAACCATGAAAAAAAGTGCGATTTAGCTGAACAGATTATGACGATGTTTAATGCCTGGTGGCTGCTATACACGGAATCAAATAATAAAATTTTTGTTGATCTGAAAATGGCTCGTCAATGAGCCGATACTAGTTATCAAATAAAGGAGTTCTAGCCATCTTGACATAGGATTTTTTATCCAAATATTTTAAAAGTATTGTCATTATTAAGCTTTGCCTTGTTCTGCAACACTTTCGACGTTCACTTTAGGAAATTTTCGCCACTATTGAGCTTCTTACTATAAACACAAAGTGGAACCTCCCGTCTGAAAACAATAACGTTGTTACAACTACATTCTTCTTTCCCGAAAATGTGGTACGTAGAAGCCAATGCTACATAAATAATAATGTTCTTTTATAATTTTTATTCATGTGTAGTTTACTTAATAAACTGCTACATCTTTAACTGCTGCAGGTTCTCGATGTACTATACTTACAAACTGTTATACATAATCGTATCACCAAGTAATTTAAACTTGATAGATATTCCACGACTCCTAATACATTCTGATACAGTTTCATCCTTAGAAACCTTACACATGTGACAAATGCGTACACAAATAGGTATGTCAATAAAGAAATTCCCTGAAATATCAATTCTTGTCGCAACTTCAGATTGGGTAATCATAAAGACTCGGTATACAATCAAATCAGAACGCTGAAAGGTTTCCAGACTTGTAAACAAAGTTGTGTGTCTTACGGAATGGCTCCACTGTGATATTAATGAGAACTAAACTGGTCTCACTAATTAGTGAATCAGTCAAAATGTCATAATTAGGACGTTGTGTCCGGTATAGCTTATAGAACAATCATTTAGTATTACTTCATGAAATGGAAAACAGATTTTCGATCGTGTATACACTATGTGATCAGAAGTATCCGGACACCTGGCTAAAAATGACTTACAAGTTCGTAGCGCCGTCCACCGGTAATGCTTGAATTCAGTATGGTGTTGGCCCAACCTTAGCCTTGATGACAGCTTCTACTCTCGTAGGCATACGTTCAATCAGGTACTGGAAGGTTTCTTGGGGAATGGCAGCCCATTGTTCACGGAATGCTGCACTGAGGAGAGGTATCTATGTCGGTCGGTGAGGCCTGGCACGGAGTCGGCGTTCCAAAACATCCCAAAGGTGTTCTATAGGATTCAGGTCAGGGCTCTGTGTAGGACAGTTCATTACTGGGATGTTATAGTCGTGTAACCACTCCGCCACAGGCCGTGCATTATGAACACGTGCTCGAGCGTGTTGAAAGATGCAATCACTATCCCCGAATTGCTCTTCAACAGTGGGAAGCAAGACGGTGCTTAAAACATTAGTGTAGGCCTGTGCTGTGATAGTGACACGCAAAACAACAAGGAGTGCAAACCCTCTCCATGAAAAACACGACCACACCATAACACCACCGCCTTTGAATTTCACTGTTGGCACTACACACGCTGACAGATGACGTTCACCGGGCATTCGCCATACCCACAACCCGCCATCGGATCGCCACATTGTGTGCCGTGATTCGTCACTCTCAAAAACGTTTTTCCACTGTTCAATCGTCCAATGTTTACGCTCCTTACACCAAGCGAGCCGTCGTTTGGCATTTACTGGCGTGATGTGTGGCTTATGAGCAGCCGCTCGGCCGTGAAATCAAAGTTTTCTCACCTCCCGGCTAACTGTCATAGTACTTGCAGTGGATCCTGATGCAGTTTGGAATTCACGTGTGATGGTCTGGATAGATGTCTGCCTATTACACATTACGACCCTCTTCTACTGTCGGCGGTCTCTGTCAGTCAACAGACGAGGTCGACCTGTACGCTTTTGTGTCGTACGTGTCCCTTCACGTTTCCACTTCACTATCACATCGGAAACAATGGACCTATGGATGTTTAGGAGTGTGGAAATCTCGCGTACAGACGTATGACACAAGTGACACCCAATCACCTGACCACGTTCGAAGTCCGTGAGCTCCGCGGAGCGCCCCATTCTGCTCTCTCACGATGTCTAATGACTACTGAGGTCGCTGATATGGAGTACCTTGCAGTAGGTGGCAGCACAATGCACGTAATATGGACAACGTATGTTTTTGGAGGTGTCCGGACATTTTTGATCACATAGTGTACATGGGAGTGGCGAAGTGGGTGAAACGAATGCACTATGTGAAATAGCCAGCACGGTGAACTGCGCTCATAGTTCCAGAAAACAATATAGTATCATCAAGGACGAGGGTGTCAACATGAAGCTGAGAGCAGAGACAATACGTCACTGATTTCTTCAAATAATTAGCAATTTATTTGCAATACGACTTCTGTAGAACAACAACGTCCGAATTTTCCATATCTGGGAGAAGCGGTAAACGACAAAGATAGAAATCGACTTCAGCTGATTCAGTAAAGGTGAAAAGCGGCCATCGGCAGTTAACAAGGAATGGAAGAGTATGACAGAAAGTCTGTCTGGCTCTTCAGGCTATAATTAAAACAGCTACACAACCGGCTACTACACGGAACCGTACAACAAAACAATCACAAACAAAACCCACGCTATAATTTAACTGAGCGACTGATTCGACACTCAGAGTGACCATTCTGATGACGATGTTGGCATGTTACAGGATCTCGACCAGTGCGGTTGCTCAGTGATAACGGTCAGTCCCGTATTATTACTAGTCCTTGCACTCGAGCGTGAACTGTCTCACTATAAATCCGCCAACAGCCTTACAACCCGTCCAGACTGCAGGGGGGTTTCGCATGGCTAGCCATAATACTTTTTTCCTCTGTTCTATACCGATACACTTCGTAACTGTCGATACACTATGTACCAAACGGTGCGACATTAATGAATTATTGCACTTCAGTAACCCAGTGTTTTATCTAATGACTGATCGCACTGTAGTGACCTGCTGTTTTAGCTGTTGTGAATCACTATGTTACGTTGCGCCTTAAAAATAATTAAGGTTGGGCAGAAATATTCTGAAGGGCGGTCTTTCAGTAAATTCTTCAAAGTGAGAAATCTCACTGAAATAGTTGCTTCCAGTATGTCAATTAATTAGAGGAAGTTCTAGGGTGAAAAGGCTTCTACAGACCTTGGTCATCACATTTTATTAAAGTAAGCAATTTGCATAGATATATAACTCTTGTACCTTCATACTAACTACAATATATCTTCAGAAGAGGTGTAATATCTTTTCCCTAGTTTATATCCTCGACTACTCAGAGCAGTGAATCTTTATTACTGAAGTGTAAGTAGACGATTACTGTGGGTTCTGGGCAGAGTAAACGTCGGGCGATGAACCACTTCCGCTGTTGTCAGCATCAGTTTAACAGCCAGTTGTGCCTGTTATATTTCGCTGACATCAACGTCAGCATTTCCGGAATCGCCGCCATCAGCATCGAGTGCTCAGGCAACTGTGCTTGTGTCAACAGCATCAGCATTCCTGGAATTCGCCGCCTGCCACGATCTCTGCACCGTTACCCCTGTAACCTCCGCCTCACTTATCGACCAAAATGACAGTGAAAAATTAAACCGCGTGTACCTAATGGAAATTTGGGAAAAGCAATCGTCACCGAAGTTAATCTGTCGGTAAAGCGGGAGGAAAGGGTTACATCTAAATGAAAGGAAAAATGCAAATGAAACTGGTGGAAATTAATTTTGGGAAAAGGGTAAAATTAATAAAGGAAGTAAATGTGCGGCCGTTATGTTAACAATTAACTAGCAGTAATTAGATATTTGAGATTTGGGGGAAATTATGGTCGCCAGTCCTAAGGACAATTACTATAGTAACTGAAAAAGAAAGATTATTGCACATATAACTAGCATTAGAAGCGTGGCAACTGAAGGTTGACACGTGTAGTGTGAAAACTGAAAGTTTGTCAGAAGTAATAAATTTCGCTACACGCTGACTTAATTTAGCAAAAGAATTAATAAAACCGGAAAATTGAAAGTTAATTTAGTGACTGAAATTAATAGTGAGCTTTGTTTCTGAAGCACATCGAAATTTAGTAAAATACGGTTAGTCTTGGGCTACCTCAACAATCATTTCAAAAGCTACTTGAATCTACGCAGTTTAGAAATAAGAGATTTAACTTTGAACTTGAACTAAATGATTCTGAACAATTAACAATAGTAAAATTTAGTGCGTACCAAGCTGAGCTGCAGTCACAGGTAAGCTAAAATATGCTAACAAAACTCACATTCTTAATTTGTGCTTGTGTAATCTAAATATTGTAGCCAGCTATGAATACCTTAACTGAACTTTGAAATTAAAGCAGTGAAATGGAATGATATTACTTTAATGCTGGCGTCTGAATTTCAACGACACTCGGGTTCATTTCGGAAAAGGAAGGGACCCTGCTTCGTAATGCAATTGGGACATTGAGCAACAAAGGTTCACACTAAGTTGCTGTAATTTTGTGCTGCAACAATTTTAAAAGCTGAGGTCTGCCATACAGTTCTAAAACTTTACGTGCTTCCAGTCTTCCTTGTTGGTTGAGTGAAGGTTTGAAGCTGTCGATCGAGGAGGTGGCGACAGTCACTCATTGTCGGCCGTCGCTGTTGCAGAAGCTGGATGTTGGCGCGCCTTCTTCTCGACACGGTCTCCAGCCGAAACGGGCTCTTGATGTGTGCCAGCTAACGCTTCCCGTCCGCGACAACATGTCCGAAACTATCATAGCAAGTCGAGCGCAATTACATACTGCCAAACCCCGAAAGCGCGGCAACTCGCGGGAGTATCACACAACACACCTGCACCACTGCACTACCCCAGCCAGACTCCCTCTGCCCGCACTCCACGCGGCAGAGTTAACACTACCAAAGATCGTAAACACTTTGGTTCTCCACACGACCTATCGATGTAATCGTTCGATAGCATAGTTTTCCCTAGGCAAGACCCAGCGTAAAAATACAAATAATATTTACAAAACAACCAATTATACATCGACATAAATGCATAAATACACTCCTGGAAATTGAAATAAGAACACCGTGAATTCATTGTCCCAGGAAGGGGAAACTTTATTGACACATTCCTGGGGTCAGATACATCACACTGACAGAACCACAGGCACATAGACACAGGCAACAGAGCATGCACAATGTCGGCACTAGTACAGTGTATATCCACCTTTCGCAGCAATGCAGGCTGCTATTATCCCATGGAGACGATCGTAGAGATGCTGGATGTAGTCCTGTGGAACGGCTTGCCATGCCATTTCCACCTGGCGCCTCAGTTGGACCAGCGTTCGTGCTGGACGTGCAGACCGCGTGAGACGACGCTTCATCCAGTCCCAAACATGCTCAATGGGGGACAGATCCGGAGATCTTGCTGGCCAGGGTAGTTGACTTACACCTTCTAGAGCACGTTGGGTGGCACGGGATACATGCGGACGTGCATTGTCCTGTTGGAACAGCAAGTTCCCTTGCCGGTCTAGGAATGGTAGAACGATGGGTTCGATGACGGTTTGGATGTACCGTGCACTATTCAGTGTCCCCTCGACGATCACCAGTGGTGTACGGCCAGTGTAGGAGATCGCTCCCCACACCATGATGCCGGGTGTTGGCCCTGTGTGCCTCGGTTGTATGCAGTCCTGATTGTGGCGCTCACCTGCACGGCGCCAAACACGCATACGACCATCATTGGCACCAAGGCAGAAGCGACTCTCATCGCTGAAGACGACACGTCTCCATTCGTCCCTCCATTCACGCCTGTCGCGACACCACTGGAGGCGGGCTGCACGATGTTGGGGCGTGAGCGGAAGACGGCCTAACGGTGTGCGGGACCGTAGCCCAGCTTCATGGAGACGGTTGCGAATGGTCCTCGCTGATACCCCAGGAGCAACAGTGTCCCTAATTTGCTGGGAAGTGGCGGTGCGGTCCCCTGCGGCACTGCGTAGGATCCTACGGTCTTGGCGTGCATCCGTGCGTCGCTGCGGTCCGGTCCCAGGTCGACGGGCACGTGCACCTTCCGCCGACCACTGGCGACAACATCGATGTACTGTGGAGACCTCACGCCCCACGTGTTGAGCAATTCGGCGGTACGTCCACCCGGCCTCCCGCATGCCCACTATACGCCCTCGCTCAAAGTCCGTCAACTGCACATACGGTTCACGTCCACGCTGTCGCTGCATGCTACCAGTGTTAAAGACTGCGATGGAGCTCCGTATGCCACGGCAAACTGGCTGACACTGACGGCGGCGGTGCACAAATGCTGCGCAGCTAGCGACATTCGACGGCCAACACCGCGGTTCCTGGTGTGTCCCCTGTGCCGTGCGTGTGATCATTGCTTGTACAGCCCTCTCGCAGTGTCCGGAGCAAGTATGGTGGGTCTGACACACCGGTGTCAATGTGTTCTTTTTTCCATTTCCAGGAGTGTATATATATATATACAAATAGTAAAACAATTACAACATATAAAGACACAGAAATGTCATATTTTGAGGTAACAAAACAAGGAAAAAAATTATAGTACAATAGATGGAAATAGGAGGAATAGCATTTCCGGCGTTACACCCCCTTGCCACCCATGTGCCAAGGCCCCCCTGCACTCCCCACCGCCTGCGCCGCGTATGGAGGAATTAATTATTATGTGGTGTTGTTTAACTCACAATTGTGAAGACTTTATTTATTGTAAACATAAATGTGGTCGGAAGTATATGAACGCTCATATGGTTTCATACAACTGTTCCACATGTGTCACAATTGCTTCTTCAGACATGTGTAGCGTCGGCATGTCACACACAAAACACCTGTGTAACACCACGTCATTGTCCATAAATAATGAAATGCTCACCATTTGGTACTTGTACTTCATGATGACAATAGCATGCTCAAAAATATTCGAATAATCTGCAGTTTTGTTTTCCAAATTATTAACGTAAGACAGTTTGAAATTAGAGTGTTTGTATGACATATTTTGCGCTGTGCTCCAAAGTATTCAGACGACATGTACACCAAAGTAGCGCCAAAGTGTAATTGGTATAATTCGATTGCATGCGCATCACAAGTCATCATGTTCTTGGGCAGTCGTTGGGGGACTCCAATGCTTTTGGACAGTTTGTAGTAACAAAGTAATTTTATTATTATTCGAATTATATGAGTGTCATCCCACTGCTCTCGATGTCACATTAACATCATGATGTTTTACGCCCCACTGACCTCCAGTTATTAACGTAAGTCACTTTGACATCAGAGAGTGTGTATGATGTATTCTGTGCTGTGCTCAAAAAGTTATCCAAACTTTATAAAAAAATACACGACCTCTCTGTCCACTCCTTCAATCAGAGCTCCACTATTTTTGACTAATTCGATTTCCATTCTAGGCTTCTACTCTGTAGTGAGAGGATCAGGATGCGGGTGTTTGTTACAAAATTTGTTTTAATAATATTCCAATAATGCATCAAGGTCTGTACGCTGTAGAGAGAAGACCATTATCGGCAGACTTAAAGAATGATGGTAAATATTAACGTAAGACATGTTGATATTAGAGTGCGTTGGCGTATTCTGTAAATGGTGGGAAATATTAATGTAAGGTACGAGGGCGAGCTGAAAAGTAACGCCTTCGAATTTTTAATATGAAAATTCTTAAAGGTTTTAAATAAAAACAAACATTATTAACATTCTACATCATACATGAATGAGAAAGTGCAGTCGGTACACTTCACTCCTCAAGCCTGCATACGCTACAGACAGCAACACATAGGTGCCATTAGCCCATATATCACATAACAGAAGGAATAGCCAAGACGAACAAAAAAGAAACACTGTCATAGCCTATATGTGATTACGATATTAATATGAGATCAGTCAACAGAAAGCACCTCACATTAACATGAAAACTATATATACTGAGTGAAACGGAAAGCTACCTCTTGAAGAAGAAAAAAAAATAAAATAAAACAAAAAGAAAGACAGTTCCACACCTTTGAATTCACTTAGGTCCAGCATAATGCGACGTATTAACAACAAAATACAACTGTGCAACACATCCTAAACACGATTAGTGGTACATTAAACTTCTAGGGAGTTTGCAGCTAAGACCTTATAAGTAGGATTGACAGTCTATGGAAATTCCAAGTTCGACACAGAGAGACTGAGTAATAGGAGAGCTGTAACTGCCAGCTGCAATGGCCACCAAGCACAAACATGTCATGCCTGTTCACGCCTTCCAGGTATGCCATACAGAATGTCGATCGAAGTAAGAGCACACCCATCGCCCAGTGTAATCAGTTTTTATCACGGGTTTGTAAAACCCCTAAGAAGCAGGAGAGACAATTGTTGCAACACGTTTGAATCCAATAATAATAAAAATAACTTTATATAAGATACAGAACTGCTATTATACATCACATCCTCTCTCGGCTTTAGATGTGACACACACATAATGTAGTGACCTCTCCATGCGGCTGAATGGTGCTGCACTCAGCGCTTGGTCTTCCTGCTTCAGGTCGTTACACACACACACACACACACACACACACACACACACACACACACACACATGGGACGTGTGCCCTATCAGCCGAAATGTTGGCCGTCGGCAGTCAGCCAGCCAGCTCCAGCAAAATGCAGTCACAACGTACTGAGATATGCCAAGGCACTTTTTTAATTTTTTTCTGCAGTACGGATCGTTGTGGGGAAAGTAGCCAGACATCAGAATTCATGTTACCAAAGCGAGAACGTGATGTTTTTGGAATTGCTTTGATATGTGCTGCTTTTTCTCGAAAATTAATCAAGCACGTACAGTTTGTGGAAGGGACAGAGCTGTCACATTTTTCACGGTAGTGCAGAATCCAGCTGCCAACAGCCATCAAGCACAAACATGTCATGCCCGCCCACACCTGCCATGTACACCAGAGAGACAGTCTATTAAATTAGGAACACACTCACCACCCTTTGTAGTGTCAGTCGAACACAATACTAACTGCCAAAGCCAAAACTTACCACATAACGTTAATATGTGGTTTAATTGTAGCATTGCAAAATGGTGTTTTTGCTAAGCATAGTTGTGAGTGCATAACTGCTAATAATAATAATAATAATAATAATAATAATAATACACATAGTCTTGATTGTACGGCAGCATCCAAGGTGACGAATCGTATTTCACTCCTTCTACCCGTTAATAAATGCTCCATTAAAAAATATTTCAAATACTTCGCGTGTTGATTTCTAAATCACAGATAGGGGACCATCTATTTCAGTATCACTGTTTGATAGTTTACGTAACAAAGGCTCTGAGCACTATGGGAGTTTACGTAACAATTATCAGTCTTATCAGATAGGGGGCCATCTATTTCAGTATAACGGTTTGATAGTTTACGTAACAGTTATCAGTCTTAATTTCCTGGAAAGTGCTGGTTTCAGACCCACATCAATCTGTTTTGGTACTTGTATAACTGAAAGTCTCAACTATGTTATCTCGTTGCCTAGTAAAGCAAAACGTAATCTATTTGCAGCGTTTTTGATGTCTGTGGCCTTCAATTACAGATTGGTAAGCATATGTTGTAAGTAGGCTGTTTATGTTTTCTTTATGTAAGTAGGCTGTTTATGTTTTCTTTATGTAAGTAGGCTGTTTTTGTTTTCTTATTGGTAACGTTACGTAGCGCTCTATATGAAAATCACTGGCTGTGCTGTGTGCAGTCTGTGGCTAGTTTGCATTGTTGTCTGCCATTGTAGTGTTGGGCAGCGGCAGCTGGATGTGGACAGCGCGTAGCGTTGCGCAGTTGGAGGTGAGCCGCCAGCAGTGGTGGATGTGGGGAGAGAGATGGCGGAGTTTTGTAATTTGTCATGAACTGCTATATATATTATGACTGTTAAGGTAAATACATTGTTTGTTCTCTATTAACATCTTTCAATTGTTAACTGTCCATATCAGTAGTTAGTGCCTTCTGTAGTTTGAATCTTTTATTTAGCTGGCAATAGTGGCGCTCGCTGTATTGCAGTAGTTCGAGTAATGCAGATTTTTGTGAGGTAAGTTATTTGTGAAAGGTATAGGTTGATGTTAGTCAGGGCCATTCCTTTGTAGGGATTTTTGATAGTCAGATTGCGTTGCGATAAAAATATTGTGTCAGTTTAACCACAGTCCTGTATAATTGTTCTAAGGGGACGTTTCATATGTCGACTCTTAGCCTAGGATACCTCACTGGAATCTTCTGATTTTTTTCTTGTTGTTTGTGTAATTAGTGTAGATTTTGTTTATTGCTATTGCGTAATTGTAGAGAGAATCTCTTTTGTAGTTGCAGTCTTTCATTGTTGTACATTAAAACAGTTGTGGCATGCATGTAGATTTGCACCAAGTATTTCGCACAGCTGCGCTTGCAATTAACTAGATATTATTTTCAATGTGTCCAACACTTGGTTTAAGAATAACAAAAGAAGTTGTATAGGTGGCAGAGACCTGGAGACGCCGGAAGGTTTCAGATTAATTATATAACGGGAAGACAGAGATTTAGGAACCACGTTTTAAATTGTAAGACATTTCCAGGGGCAGATGTGAACTCTAAACACAATTTATTGGTTATGAACTGTAGATTAAAACTGAAGAAACTCCAAGAAGGTGGGAATTTAAGGATATGGAACTTGGATAAACTGCTAGAACTAGAGGTTGTAGAGAGTTTCAGAGCGAGCATTAGGGAACGATTGACAAGAACAAGGGAAAGGAATACAGTAGAAGAAGAATGGGCAACTTTGAGAGATGAAATCGTGAAGGAAGCAGAGGATAAAGAAAGTAAAAAGACGAGGTTCTATTAGAAATCCTTGGGTGACAAGAGATACTGAATTTAATTGATGAAAGGAGAAAATATAAAAATACAGTAAATGAAGCAGGCGCAAAGGAACACAAACGTCTCAAAAATGAGATCGACAGGAAGTGCAAAATGGATTAGCAGGAATGGCTAGAGGACAAATGTAAGGATGTAGAAGCATGTGTCACTAGGGGTAAGATAAAAGGCGCTTACAGGAAAATTAAAGAGAACTTTGAAGGAAAGAGAACCATATGTATGAATATCAAGAGCTCAAATGGAAAACCAGTCCTAAACAAAGAAGGAAAAGCAGAAAGGGGGAAGGAGTATGCAGAGGGTCTAGACAAGGGCGATGTACTTGTGGACAATATTATGGAAATGGAAGAGGACGTAGATGAAAATGAGATGGGAGATATGATACTGCGTAAAGAATTTGACATAGCACTGAGAAACCTAAGTCGAAATAAGGCTTCGGGAGGTAGACAACATTCCGTTAGAACTAACTACTGAGAGCCATTGGAGAGCCAGCCATGACAAAACTCTTCCATCTGGCGAGCAAGATGCATGACACACGCGAAATACCCTCACACTTCAAGAAGAATACAATAATTTCAATTCCAAAAAAAAGCAGGTGCCGATATGTGTGAAAATTTCCGAACTATCAGTTTAATAAGTCACGGCTGCAAAATACTAACAAGAATTCTTTACAGACGATGGAAAAACTGGTAGAATCCGACCTCGGGGAAGATCAGTTTGCATTTCTGAGAAATGTAGGAGCACGCGAGGCAATACTGACCCTATGACTTCTCTTAGAAGATAGGTTAAGGAAAGGCAAACCTACGTTTATAGCATTTTTAGACTTAAAGAAAACTTTTGACATTGTTGGCTGGAATTCTCTCTTTCAAATTCTGAAGGTGACAGGGATAAAATACAGGGAGCAAAAGGCTATTTACAATTTGTACAGAAGCCAGACGCCAGTTACGAGTTGAGGAGCACGAAAGGGAAGCAGTGGTTGAGAAGGGAGTGAGACAGCGTTGTAGCCTATCCCTGACGTTATTCAATCTGCATATTGAGCAAGCAGCAAAGGAAAGTAAAGAAAAATTTGGAATAGGAATTAAAATCCAGGGAAAAGAAATAAAAACGTCGTGGTTTGCCGATGACATTGTAATTCTGTCAGAGACGGCGCAGGACTTGGGAGAGCAGATGAAAGGAATGGACAGCGTCTTGAATGGAGGAGATAAGATGAACATAAAAAAAGCAAAACGAGGATAATGGAATGTAGTCGAATTAAATCAGCTGATGCTGAGGGAATTAGATTAGGAAATGAGACACTTAAAGTAGTAGATGAGTTTTGCTATTTGCGCAGGAAAACAACTGATGATGGTCGACGTAGAGAGGATATAAAATGTAGACTGGCGATGCAAGGTAAGATTTTCAGGAAGTCTTTTGTAAAAGTTTTTGTGTGGAGTGCAGCCATGTATGGAAGTGAAACATGGATGATAAACATTTTAGACAAGAAGAGAACAGAGGCTTTCGAAATGTGGTGCTACAGACGAATGCTGAAGATTAGATGGGTAGATCACGTAACTAACGAGGAGGCACTGAACAGTAATGGGCAGAAGAGGAATTTGTGGCACACCTTGACTAGAACAATGGATCGGTTGTAGGAAACTTACAGAGGCATCAAGGGATCACTAATTTATTATTGGAGGAAAGCGTAGAGGGAGACCAAGTGATGAATATACTAAGCAGATTCAGAAGGATGTAGATTGGAGTAGTTACTCGGAGATGAGGAGGGTTGCACAGGATAGAGTAGTATGGGAAGCTGCATTGAACCAGTCTTTGGACTGAAGACCGCAAGAACAATATGTGTCTAACATCTGTTTGTATGCACACTGCTGTTCTATGACACTAAACATTTATACAGGGAGGCAATTTAGCTGGATGCTTGACCTCTGGTAATTGGTTCTTCCAGTGAGTTAATCTGACATGGAGTCTTCCTCCAAATACCGCCCCTGAAGACTGACCACAAAGTCTTTTATCATAGGCTCATATGACTGCTGCTTGCCGACGAAGAACCATAGAGAGCTTGTCAAATCTGTTAATATACATTTATTATATAGTATTGTGAGACAACGTTGTATGCGAATTCCACGTTTGGTGGGATTCAAGTGGAACCAATAAGACGCTGACAGAAGTTTGTTTTTGTACGTGCGCAGCTACTCTATATCACTAAATATCTACTTAGGAAGCAGAGTTCGAGTAATATGTACACTGATCAGCTAGAACATAAGGACTACCAACCTAATAGCCAATATGTCCACCTTCGGTACAAATATCAGCGGCGACACGCCGTGGTACGGAAGCAAAGAGGCCTTGGTAGGTTGCTGGAGGGAGTTGGCACCGCATCTGCACACACGAGGCACCTTATTCCGGGGAGGAGGGTGATGAGCTCCGACGCTACGTTCAATCACATCCCAGATGTGTTCGACTGGGTTCAGATCTGGCGAGTTGGGGACCAGTACATCAATTGGAACTCGCCACTGTGTTTCTCGAACCATCCCGTCACACTCCTGGCCTTGTGACACGGCGTATTATCTTGTTGAAAAATGCCACTGTCGTCAGGAAACGTGATCGTCATGAAGGGATGTACATGGTCTGCAACCAGTGTATGGTACTCTTTGGCCTTCATGGTGCCTTGCATGAGCACCGTTCCATGAGCATCCAATGGATGCCGATGTGAATATTCCCCAGAGTGGATTTATGGCGATAGTATGACAGTGGTGCTAATGTTCTGGCTGATCAATGTCTGTCCCAAGCGTCGTCAGGCGCATTTTCTCTGGTGTTTCGACAGATATTTGAAGTTTCGTTTTTGCAGTGAGTAGCTGGAGTGAGCCTAGACAAATGCTGCTCACTCCATCTTTCATGCAATGCTCTGTGTCGACGGAAAGTGTCAGTCTATTTCCCATTACGGGCAAAATGATTTTTTAAGTGATATTTTACGTACCCTTTCGACAGGGTTTTCGCATATTAGTCTAGCACGAATTTCGCTTTTATATGTATTAGCAGGGACAATAAAACTGGAAGAATAGCCAGTACTCCAACAGCGAATGAGCAGCACTGCTGTATGGCAATAGCGGTCAGAGCAGGCCAGGATGGCGTATATAGTAATATGCTGATGCTGATGACAGCAAAATATAACAAGCACAAGTGCCTGAATAGTGGACGATCAGGTCATTGGTTCCTGGAACACTTATACAGAGAACAGCGAAAGTGGTCCATTGCCCGATGTTTAGTCTGGCCAGAATCCACAGCGATCCTCCACTAGTGTGTATCATAGAGATACATAGTAGAACTTTTTCTGTTCTATCTGCATTAAACTCTAACAGGGACATCGTTCTAGGAACAGGGGTTGATTGCCAACTCGTTCTGAATACGACACAGATATTCTCAATGACTGAAAGTTAAAATCATTAACTTCGGTCTTCTGGAGAAGGCTAACTACTACTGAAAGGCATTCAAGTTTCAAACACGGCATTGGGGACTTTGTATTTATCCTCTGTCTGTAGATTTAGATCCCATCACTTCTTACGAATTCAGTATCAGCTCATTCCGGTCGTCTTCTTTCGGTGGCGACGCTGGTACAGAGAGGGTTCCCTTAAGCCACTCAAAACTGTCTCCATCGCTTGCGTGAGAATCGTTTCTTTTATAGGCGATTTGGGTGCAGTTTTCAATGGTTCTGAGCAGTATTCTTGAGTTCCGTGTGATACTGCTATCTGGGAATAGTCCAATGTTTGTGGTGACAGTACCTTCCACTAATTAAGCCAGTATCTACTGTGGTACTGAGTGACAAACCTCGTGCCACTAGCGTCAGAGAAATTTCCTACTTGGAGGGTGGCGAATTCTGGCTTTACTTAGGACGCTCTTGTCTGGTGTTTAAGTTCACATGGCGCTCCTAGTGCTTCCTGTTTTTCTTGCCGACTCCAGTTTCATGTAGCTCTTCTGGCCAATAAAGCTGGGATGAGTACTTGTAAACTGATCTAAAAATAATGTTTTGACTCTTAACGGTCATTACAGGTATCAGACGTACACTGATCAGCCAGAACATTATGACCACAGATCTTCTATGGATATACGCCCGCCCAGGCGACAGCAGCGTCACCTGACGAGGAATGGCTGCTAGTCAGACTCGCGCACGGTGCACATAGCATCAGTGAGCGAGCTGTCTGTATATAGAATGGGAAAGGTGCGCGACCTGTATTTGACCGAGGGCAGACTGCAATGACCCGGAGGCTTGGCACGAACATTTCGGAAACTACACCACTGTATGGTGTTCGAGGAGTGCTATGGTGAGTCTGTTCAACACAAGGTGAAACCATGTCCAAACGTCGTGGGGTTGGGCAACCATCCCTCGTGACAGATGTCAGACGTTGTACGCTGGGCATACTGGTAAAACACGACAGGCGGCGATCGATGGCGGAACTAACATTAGACTTTAATGCTGGGAAGAGTACAAATGTGTCGTGTCTGAACACACAGTGCACCGATCATTCATAAAGATAGGCCTCCGCAGCGGACGACCCGTGCTTATGCCAATGTTAATACCACGACATTACCAACTACGACTGAAATGGGCATGTGACCATTGGCAGTGGACGTTGGCACAATGGCTGAACATTGCTTGGTTTGATGGATCCCAATATCTTCTTCATCATTGAACGGTGAATTTACTTTCAAAACGTTTTCTTAAGAATTTACTTTATTTACTAGCGATTCATCAAGAACATTAACACATTTAATCACACTACGTGAGCTTGGAAGTAGTTGCCAGGGAGTAACTGATGAAATCAAAATGAAATTGCTTTTCCCAAAAGCCTTTTTTTTTTTAAGAAACAGATTGAAAATTATAAGCAGAAATCACCCTCTAAATATCAAGTTACAATTTATTCAGAGGCAGAAAGAAACAAATTTTTGAGTGTATGAGCTTTCGGGCTGAGAACCTTGCCGCTCCGTTTTGACACGTCCGTAGTCACGACTACTCACAACAACCTCTGAAAGACTACACAGGTGCAAATCAGCAACACACCAGATTACCTTAAGTAAAAGTTTTAACAATTCATACAAGCACACAAACTATGCACCCCGTAGGAGTGATGGAAATGGTACAAAACACTTAAATTAAAAGAGTAACTTGCCACCAACGGTGCAACTTGATTTTAACTTCTAAGAAAAGTTTTACGGTGGAGGGATGGCAACTTTATATACTAAAATGACAATTTAAATAAAAGCCCATGAAATGCAATCTTACATAAAATTATACAAGGTTCGCCAACATGCTCTACAGTACAAATACACCGCCTCTCTAGATGATAGGCAAGATAAAAACGTATTTCAGAAATTAGGCCGTTACACTTCAAGCAATAAATTCGTTAACACCCCGAATCCGACAAACATGACAGACAGGCACTAACTGCCGCACAAATGCGGACGAGAGACAGACCAGCAACTGGTGACGAGTGACTGGCCCAAACTCACTCCGACTAACCAACTGGCGAGCTCATAGTGTCCCTTAAATGCACGTGAACAGGCAACCTTTCCCCTTTCCCACCAGAGGCGCCACCGCCAGAAACGGAGGGCGATTGCTTCACACAATGCGCTGTGGCGCGCTCTTCAAAACAGCAATTCTTACCATGGCTCAATCATGCCGATGGGAGGGCGCGAATTCTTCGTCATCCACGGTAACAGCTCCTCGACACCTGTACTGCGGGATGGAGACAAGCTGGCGGCGCCTCCATTATTCTCTGGGGAACATTCACGAGGGCATCCGTGGATCCAATGGAGCTCTTGCAAGGCAAGGAATATCCTACACTGGTTGCAGACCACGTACACCCCTTCATGGAAATCATGCTTCCTGATGACAGTGGCATTTTTCAACAAGATAATGGGCCATGTCACAAGGCCAGGAGTACGAAGGAGTAGTTCGAGGAAGACAGTGATGTGCTCGCCCCCCAATCGGCCAGATGTGAACACATCTGTGACATGATTGAACTTGGCGTCAGGGGTCATCGCCTCCTCCCCGGAATTTATGAGAATTTGGCGACTTGTGTGTGCAGATGTTGTGCCATCTCCCTCCAGCGACACACCGAGGCCTCATTGCTTCCATTCCACGACATGTCACACATGTTATCAACGCCAAAGGTGGACCTACGAGCTATTTGGCAGACGGTCATAATGTTCTGGCTGATCAGTGTATACGGACAACACAGAGGTTACAGTAGAAGGAAAAACAAGCAAGGGATAAGAATATTGGAGCAGAGAGGTGGCGAGAAGACTGGAGAAAATGATGGCCACGCTCGTGTTGCCGGCAGACTCTCCCAGCGGCCGTACAAGATGCTGCTAGCGCCGGTACCTGCAGCAGGTCGGCCTGCATGTCCCTGGCGCACTGGTCGGTGTGCGCGGCGCGCTCGGCCAGCGCGGCGTCGGCGGCGTCCGCCTGCGAGCGCAGCGCGCGGCTGACGGCGGCCAGCGTCGCGTCGACGCGCCCCCGCAGCTCCTCGGAGCGGCGCACCTCGGCTGCCGCCGCCGACACGTTCTCCCGCGTCATCGCCGCCCACGACGCCTCGTCCGTCTGCCTGCCGGCAAAGGAGCGCCGTCTCACTCACTCGACCAGCGGTGCAGAATACCTGGACATCTGACACCAGCGAAAGTAGGCTCACCGAACAAAATACTGTCGCCAGCTGTGCAGCATCCCTTGTGGAGTAGCGGTTAGAGTCGCTTGCTGTCGGCCTGAGGATCGTCAATTTAAACACCATCACCAGCAAATATGTATTATGTAACATTTACCATTTGTGGGAGGTTCCAGTAATTTCTTATGTTCATAATGTTTTGTACATTACTGGCCATTAAAATTGCTACACCACGAAGATGACGTGCTACAGACGCGAAATTTAACCGACAGGAAGACGTTGCTGTGATATGCAAATGATTAGCTTTTCAGAGCATTTACACAAAATTGGCACCGGTGGCGACACCTACAACGTGTTGACATGAGGAAAGTTTCCAACCGATTTCTCATACACAAACAGCAATTGACCGGCGTTGCCTGGTGAAACGTTGTTGTGATGCCTCGTGTAAGGAGGAGAAATGCGTACCGTCACGTTTCCGACTTTGATGAAGGTCGGATTGTAGCCTATCGCGATTGCGGTTTATCGTATCGCGACACTGCTGCTCGCTTTGATCGGATCCAATGACTGTTAGCAGAATATGGAATCGGTGGGTTCAGGAGGGTAATACGGAACGCCGTGCAGGATCCGAACGGCCTCGTAACACTAGCAGTCGAGATGACAGGTATTTATCCGCATGGCTGTAACGGATCGTGCAGCCACGTCTCGATCCCTGAGTCAACAGATGGGGACGTTTGCAAGACAACAACCATCTACACGAACAGTTCGACGACGTTTGCAGCAGCATGGACTATCAGCTCCGAGACGATGGCTGCGGTTACCCTTGACGCTTCATCACAGACAGGAGCGCCTGTGATGGTGTACAGAACGACGAACCTGGGGGCACGAATGGCAAAACGTCATTTTTTCGGATGAATCCAGGTTCTGTTTATAGCATAATGACGGTTGCATCCGTGTTTGGTGACATCGCGGTGACCGAACATTGGAAGCGTGTATTCGTCATCGCCATACTGTCGTATCACCCGGCGTGATTGTATGGGGTGCCATTGGTTACACGTCTCGGTCACCTCTTGTTCGCATTGACGGCACTTTGAACAGTGGACGTTACATTTCAGATGTGTTACGACCTGTGGCTCTACCCTTCATTCGATCCCAGCGAAACCCTACATTTCGGCAGGATAACGCATGACCGAATGTTGCAGGTCCTGTATGGGCCTTTCTGGATACAGAAAATGTTCGACTGCTGCCCTGGCCAGCACATTCTCCAGATCTCTCACCAATTGAAAACGTCTGGTCAATAGTGGCCGAGCAACTAGCTCGTCATAATAAGTCAGTCACTACTGTTGATGAACTGTGGTATCGTGTTGAAGCTGCATGGGCAGCTGTACCTGTACACGCCATCCAAGCTCTGTTTGACTCAATGTCCAGGCGTATCAACGCCGTTGTTACCGCCAGAGGCGGTTGTTCTGGGTACTGATTTCTCAGGATCTATGCACCCAAATTGCGTGAAAACGTAATCACATGTCAGTTCTAGTATAATATATTTGTCCACTGAATACCCGTTTATTATCTGGATTTCTTCTTGGTGTAGTAATTTTAATGTCCAGTAGTGTATATTCTTGAACAAACACGTTCCAAAGCGCCGGGCATAAAACGGGATTTTTCTGGGGCTCGTACCTCGGGTTCTGTTACTGATATAAAGATAGGGTCAAGATCAAATAATGGAAAATCCAGGATGGAAATTAACAATCCCTGTTAAGTTTCCAGAATTTCTTAACTACAAACCTTGTCATACCATCATTCCCCAAATCCCTCAACATGCAAACTAACCTTCCATCCACGGAAAGAACTGCAGTCCACCATCTAGAAACTGATACCGTCCTTATAATCCTATTAGCAGACTATGGCTCCACCACTTTTGTGTTGAACCGCAAGGGTTACCTGGCAGAAGGACTCCGGCAGCTGTCAAATACATCCACCTACAAACCTTGCCCAGGAGACCCCATTCCAGAAATCCAGCAGGATCTCCAGTCTCTCCTCAAAACCTTAGGCCCATCCCAGAACATATTCCAGGAGTCCATCTCTCTGCTCACCCCTCTGTACTCCTACCTTCTCTATGCTTCCTAAAACCCATAAACCAAATCACCCAGGATGCCCCATCGTGGCTAGTTATAGTAACTGGCCCCCACTGAGAGAATCTCTGCTCACGTAGACCAACATCTTCAGCCTTTTACCCAGAACCTACCCTCCTATATAAAACATACAAACCATTTCCTCCATCGACTCTCCACAGTTCCTGTCTCTTTACCACCACACACACATACCACCTCCCTTTATACTAATATCCCTAATGCCCTTTAGCCTTACTACTATGGAACACTACCTTTCCCAAGGCCCAACAGATTCCAGACCAACACCCTCCTTCCTGGTTGCCATGACCAACTATATCCTCACCCACAATTACTTCTCCTTTGAAGGCATTACCTACAAACAAATCCGGGATACAGCTTTCGTCACCTGCATGACACTATCCTATGCCAACCTATTCTAGTGCCATATAGAGGAATACTTCGTAAACACCCAGAATCCTGGTTCGGATTCACTGATGACATATTTGTGATATGGATCGAGGGTGAGGACACCCTATCCACATTCCCTCTTCACCTGGTCCTACTCAACCCATCAAGCCACCTCCTAGATGTTGATCTCCCCCTCAAAGAAGGCTACATGAGTACCTCTGTCCATGTAAAACCTACTAACCACCAGCAATACTTCCACTTCGACAGATACCACCTGTTCCATACCAAAAAGTCCCTTTCATACAGCCTAGCCACCAAGGTCATCGCATCTGCAGTGACATCTGGTCCCTCTCAGAGGCCTTCACAGACTATAATTACCCTCTCAACCTTGTACAAAAACAAATCTCCCACACCTTATCTTTCCAGTCTCCCACCATCTCCCAATGTCTCACCATCCAGCCACAGAGTACCATTCCCCTTGTAACCCACTACCACCTACAACTAGAGCAACTATGTGATCAAAAGTATCCGGACAAACCCAAAATCGTAAGTTTTTCATATCAGGTGCATTGTGGTGCCATCTACTGCCAGGTACTCCATATCATCGACCTCAGTAGTCATTAGACATCGTGAGAGAGCAGAACGGGGTGCTCCGAAGAACTCACAGAGCTCTAATGTGGTCAGGTGATTGGGTGTCACTTGTGTCATACGTCTGTATGCGAGATTTCCACACTCCTAAACATCCCTAGGTCCACTGTTTCTGATGTGATAGTGAAGTGGAAACGTGAAGGGACACGTACAGCACAAAAGCATACAGGCTGACCTCGTCAGTTGACTAACAGGGACTGCCAACAGTTGAAGAGGGTCACAATATGTAATAGGCAGACATCTATCCAGACCATCATATAGGAATTCCAAACTGCATCAGGATCCATTGCAAGTACTATGACAGTTAGGCAGGAGGTGAGGATACTTGGAATTCATGGTCGAGCGGCTGCTCAGAAGCCACACATCACGCCAGTAAATGCCAAACGACGCCTAGCTTGGTGTAAGGAGCGTAAACATTGGACGATTGAACAGTGGAAGAACGTTTTTGAGAGTGACGAATCACGGTACACAATGTGGCGATCCGATGGCGGGTTGTGGGTATGGCGAATGCCCAGTCAATGTCGTCTACCAGCGTGTGTAGTGCCAACAGTAAAATTCGGAGGTGGTTGTGTTACGAAGTAGTCGTGCTTTTCGTGGAAGGGACTTGCACCATTTGTTGTTTTGGGTGGCACCATCACAGCACAGGCCTACATTGATGTTTTAAGAACCTTCTTCAGTCCCACTGTTGAAGAGCAATTTGGGGATGTTGATTTCATCTTTCAACACTAACGAACAGTTGTTCATAATGCATGGCCTGTGACAGAGTGGTTACACGACAATAACATCCCTGTAATGGAGTGGCCTGCACAGAGTCCTGACCTAAATCCTATAGAATACCTTTGGGAAGTTTTGGAATGCTAACTCCGTGCCAGGCCTCACCGACAGACATCGATATCTCTCCTCAGTGCAGCACTCCGTGAAGAATGGGCTGCCATTCCCCAAGAAACCTTTCAGCACCTAATTGAACGTATGCCTGCGAGAGTGGAAGCTGTCATCAAGGCTAAGGGTGGACCAACACCATACTGAATTCCAGCATTACCGATGAAGGGCGGCACGAAGTGTAAGTCATTTTCAGCCTGGTGTCCACATACTTTTGATCACATTGTGTACATTCTCCACCAGGGTTTCTACTATCTCTCGTTGTGTCCTGAAATGAGAAATGTCCTGCCTACTATCGTTCCCACCCCTCCCACAGCGGTATTTCACCATCCACCGAACCTACACAATATACTCGTCCATACCTACACAACCCATGTTCCCAAACTCTTAATTCATGACTTATATCCCTGTAATAGACCTAGGTGGAAGAACTGTCTCATACATCCTCCCACCACCACCTACTCCAGTCCGGTCACAAACATCACCTAACATATCAAAGGCAGGGCTATCTGTGAAACTAGTCATGTGATCTATAAGCTAAGATGTGACAACTGTGCTGCATTCTATGTGGGCATGGCAACCAACAAGCTGTCTGTATACATGAATGGCCAACGACAAATTGTGGCCAAGAAACAAATGGACCACTCTGTTGCTGAGCACACTGCGCAAGATGACATTCTTCATTTGAATGACTGCTTCATAGCCTGTGCCATATGGATTCTTAGCACCAACACCAGATTTTCTGAACTGCACGGGTGGGAACTCTAGCCTGCAATATATCCTACGTTCCTGTAATCCTCCTGGGCTCAACCTTCACTAGTGATTGTCCTCGCCCATCCAGTCCCTTCCCTGTTCTCATTCTGGCACTACACAGCCCTCTATTCCACCAATACATCCAGTCTTTTTAGTTCTCTCCTTTTCTGCTACCCCACCCCTCCCATGTGTCGCCTGCCCTCCATCTCATCTCCCAAATGCACCTGGCTCCACCTTGTCCTTGCACACTCCCTAGCAGCACTTCACCATCCCCCACCCCTACCCTATTATCCCTCCCCCTCGCCGCCCAAGTCTCCTCCTGCCACAACCCGGTTGCCTCTCCCATCATGCACTGCTACTGCTGCTCGCAGTGTGACTTCAGCTGGCAGAGACTGCAGTCATGAGTGTGTGAGTTGCGTTTGCGAGCGCGCGCGTTTCTGTGTGTGTTGTGTGTGATTGTGTGTTTGTCGTCTATTTTTGACAAAGGTCTTGTTGGCGGAAAGCTTATTCTGTGACAGTGTTTTTGTTGTACCTATCTGCAACGCAGCATTTCCACTATGTGGTGAATAGCAACTATCCTTTTCATAATATTGTAAAGACAGGGTCAAATGTTTTTCGATAGCCCTTGGGCTATCGAGCGTTTGTGTACCCAACAGAAGGAACGTCTTACTGTAACTATACTGCAGTTGGCTCTGAGCACTATGGGACTTAACTACTGAGGTCATCAGTCCCCTAGAACTTAGAACTACTTAAACCTAACTAACCTAAGGACATCACACACATCCATGCCCGAGGCAGGATTCGAACCTGCGACCGTAGCGGTCACGCGGTTCCAAACTGAAGCGCTTAGAACCGCACGGCCACACCGGCCGGCCTATACTGCAGTGCAGGGTCAAAGTGGATATTACACACTTCCTCCAGCTTACACAGATAATATTACATACTTCCTCCAGCTTACGGAGAAGGAGCAAATCGGCTCATTCTTTTTGAATTGTATGTGGTTTATGGAGGTACCATTTAGTTCAGGCTGTTCCAAACGGCCCATGGAGGATGGGCGCCCGCAGGGACGCACTGGCTCGCCCGGCAAGCAGGCGCTAAGGGGTAGGCCGCTGGCAACGGTCCACTTCACCGCGCATGGGCACTGCTGCATTACGTGAATGTCGCTTAGTTAGTTCTTGTGCCTCTTAGTGGTGGCAATGAATTCTAGAAGCAGCCCCTTGCAATTTTTGCCAAGTTGGGATTAACAGTTTTTGTTTTTTGAGATAGATGGATTGACTCAGTGTCTTGTGTGCCAAAAGTTCTGAATACAACGAAGAAGTATAATATACAGCGTCACTACGCGTCTCTTCACGCGACGCAGTACGATGAACTGGACGGTAATGCAAAAATGGTTCAAATGGCTCTGAGCACTACGGGACTTAACTACTGAGGTCATCAGTCCCCTAGAACTTAGAACTACTTAAACCTAACTAACCTAAGGACATCACGCACATCCATGGCCGAGGCAGAATTCGAACCTGCGACCGTAGCGGTCGCGCGGTTCCAGACAGAAGCGCCTAGAGTCTCTCGGCTACACCGGGCGGCATATTGATTTCATTTATGACATATGTGTTATGCAACTACTGTAGAATGCTCACGCCGACGAAGATTCAAACTGATGCGGCGCTTCGATCAAGCTTCGAAATTCACACTTGATTCCAACAATTGGAACTCCGTTCTCAATGGCCTCTCGGCGAAAGCGCGCCTGTTCACCGGCGCCGAGTGCTTAACGCCAGCAGACATTAAGCAATTTGAAGAAGTTTGCCTCTCCAAGCGGACGGTACCTCGTCGGTTCCGTGATGTGCGCACGAATTTGAAAAATCAACTGAAGCAGAAGTGCCAGACATTTATAGCTTTTTCCTTAGCACTTGACGTAACCACAGATTTCTTAGCTCCCAATAGTTGTTAGGGGCGTTAATCGGATATAAAAGTTTTGTAGGAGCTGCAAGACGTTATACCGATGGAGTACACAACCACAGGTCTCGATGTACACTACTGGCCATTAAAACTGCTACACCAGGAAGAAATGCAGATGATAAACGCGTATTCATTGGACAAATATAATAGAACTGACATGTGATTACATTTTCACGCAATTCGAGTGCATAGATCCTGAGAAATCAGTACCCAGGACAGCCACCTCTGGCCGTAATAACGGCCTTGATACGCCTGGGCATTGAGTCAAACAGAGCTTGGATGGCGTGTACAGGTACACCTGCCCATGCAGCTTCAACACGATACCACAGTTCATCAAGAGTAGTGACTGGCGCATTGTGACGAGCTAATTGCTCGGCCACGATTGACCAGACGTTTTCAGTTGGTGAGAGATCTGGAGAATGTGATGGCCAGGGCAGCAGTCGAACATTTTCTGTATCCAGAGAGACCCGTACAGGACCTGCAACATGCGGTCGTCCATTATCGTGCTGAAATGAAGGGTTTCGCAGGGCTCAAATGAAGAGTAGACCCACGGGTCGTAACACATCTGAAATGTAACGTCCACTGTTCAAAGTGCCGTCATTGCGAAAAAGAGGTGACCGAGACATGTAACCAATGGCACCCCATATCATCAAGCCGGGTGATACGCCAGTATGGCGATGACGAATGCACGCTTCCAATGTGCGTTCAAAATGGTTCAAATGGCTCTGAGCACTATGGGACTTAACATCTATGGTCATCAGTCCCCTAGAACTTAGAACTACTTAAACCTAACTAACCGAAGGACAGCACACAACACCCAGTCATCACGAGGCAGAGAAAATCCCTGACCCCAATGTGCGTTCACCGCGATATCGCCAAACACGGGTGCGACCAACATGATGCTATAAACAGAACCTGGATTCATCCGAAAAAATGACGTTTTGCCATTCGTGCACCCAGGTTCGTCGTTCAGTACACCATCACAGGCGCTCCTGTCTGTGATGAAGCGTCAAGGGTAACCGCAGCCATCGTCTCGGAGCTGATAGTCCATGATGCTGCAAACGTCGTCGAACTGTTCGTGTAGATGGTTCTTGTCTTGCAAACGTCCCCATCTGTTGACTCGGAGATCGAGACGTGGCTGCACGATCCGTTACAGCCATGCGGTTAAATACCTGACATCTCGACTGCTAGTGTTACGAGGCCGTTCGGATCCAGCACGGCGTTCCGTATTATCCTCCTGAACCCACCGATTCCATATTCTGCTAATAGTCATTGGATCACGACCAACGCGAGCAGCAATGTCGCGATACGATAAACCGCAATCGCGAGAGGCTACAATCCGACCTTTATCGAAGTCGGAAACGTGATGGTACGCATTTCTCCTCCTTACTCGAGGCACCACAACAACGTTTCACCAGGCAACGCCGGTCAACTGCTGTTTGTGTATGAGAAATCGGTTGGAAACTTTCCTCATGTCAGCACGTTATAGGTGTCGCCACCGGTGCCAGCTTTGTGTGAATGCTCTTAAAATGCTAATCATTTGCATATCAAAGCATCTTCTTCCTGTCGGTTAAATGTCGCGTCTATAGCACGTCATCTTCGTGGTGTAGCAATTTTAATGGCCAGTAGTGTATTTCAGGTTACCTGTGAGTGTGCTTGCAATGGGGCAGGCTTTGTTCTGTGGCAACAAACGGTGCACCGCAAAGGAAAAAAATTATGGTGGAATTTCGGAAAGAAATGTCAGATATACACTGGTTTGTGTACCAGGAAGCCCTTTGTGCTGAAAGTGTGAAATGCGGCGACATCGTAACGATCGTGGTGAAGTGTGTACATTTTGTAAGGCGTCACGGTGTCAACCACCGCCAGTTCAAAGGCTTTTTGCACGACGTGGAACCAGCCTGTAGTGATATTCCTTATCACTGCACGTTACAGTGGCTTTGCAGAGACAAAGTTCTTAATGTACACTCCTGGAAATTGAAATAAGAACACCGTGAATTCATTGTCCCAGGAAGGGGAAACTTTATTGACACATTCCTGGGGTCAGATACATCACATGATCACACTGACAGAACCACAGGCACATAGACACAGGCAACAGAGCATGCACAATGTCGGCACTAGTACAGTGTATATCCACCTTTCGCAGCAATGCAGGCTGCTATTCTCCCATGGAGACGATCGTAGAGATGCTGGATGTAGTCCTGTGGAACGGCTTGCCATGCCATTTCCACCTGGCGCCTCAGTTGGACCAGCGTTCGTGCTGGACGTGCAGACCGCGTGAGACGACGCTTCATCCAGTCCCAAACATGCTCAATGGGGGAGATCTTGCTGGCCAGGGTAGTTGACTTACACCTTCTGGAGCACGTTGGGTGGCATGGGATACATGCGGACGTGCATTGTCCTGTTGGAACAGCAAGTTCCCTTGCCGGTCTAGGAATGGTAGAACGATGGGTTCGATGACGGTTTGGATGTACCGTGCACTGTTCAGTGTCCCCTCGACGATCACCAGTGGTGTACGGCCAGTGTAGGAGATCGCTCCCCACACCATGATGCCGGGTGTTGGCCCTGTGTGCCTCGGTCGTATGCAGTCCTGATTATGGCGCTCACCTGCACGGCGCGAAACACTCATACGACCATCATTGGCACCAAGGCAGAAGCGACTCTCATCGCTGATGACGACACGTCTCCATTCGTCCCTCCATTCACGCCTGTCGCGACACCACTGGAGGCGGGCTGCTCGATGTTGGGGCGTGAGCGGAAGACGGCCTAACGGTGTGCGGGACCGTAGCCCAGCTTCATGGAGACGGTTGCGAATGGTCCTCGCCGATACCCCAGGAGCAACAGTGTCCCTAATTTGCTGGGAAGTGGCGGTGCGGTCCCCTACGACACTGCGTAGGATCCTACGGTCTTGGCGTGCATCCGTGCGTCGCTGCGGTCTGGTCCCAGGTCGACGGGCATGTGCACCTTCCGCCGACCACTGGCGACAACATCGATGTACTGTGGAGACCTCACGCCCCACGTGTTGAGCAATTCGGCGGTACGTCCACCCGGCCTCCCGCATGCCCACTATACGCCCTCGCTCAAAGTCCGTCAACTGCACATACGGTTCACGTCCACGCTGTCGCGGCATGCTACGAGTGTTGAAGACTGCGATGGAGCTCCGTATGCCACGGCAAACTGGCTGACACTGACGGCGGCGGTGCACAAATGCTGCGCAGCTAGCGCCATTCGACGGCCAACACCGCGGTTCCTGGTGTATCCGCTGTGCCGTGCGTGTGATCATTGCTTGTACAGCCCTCTCGCAGTGTCCGGAGCAAGTATGGTGGGTCTGACACACCGGTGTCAATGTGTTCTTTTTTCCATTTCCAGGAGTGTATTTTTCACAATTATGGAAGAAATTGCGTTGTTTATGGAACTTCACCATCACTGAGTGACTAGAAGCGGGTAGCCGGGCTGGCCTTCCCAACTGACATTACAAGACATTTAAACCGGTTAGATACGTCACTTCAAGGAAAGGATCTGTTAACTGCTGATATGTGCGATAAAATTAAAGCATTCGTGGACAAGCTTCATCGTATGAAAGGCGACTTCTTAGTGGAAACAACTTCTTTCGAGTATTTTTTACCCGTTCAATTGCCTGAAGAAATGAGTTTTGGTGATAACCAAAAATTATCGAACAACTTTAACAAAGTTTTGAGGCGACGTTTCAGTACACGACATGCCCACAAAACGAGTTAAAACTGTTTAGCACTCCATTTTCAGTTGTACCAGATATTGTTCCTTCAGAAAGGCAACTAGAACTAAGAGATATGCAAAACAGCACACTGTTCAAGGACAGATATTACAACACGACGAATTTGGTAAGATGGTATCGCGATCTTAATGCAAAAGACTTTCCCAAAATGACACAGGAAAGCAGCTGACATCATATGTATGTTACCTATAACGTGGTTATGAACAACTGTTTTCTATAATGAAATGACTGTAGACTGCATGACCCAACACTTTAGAGTATTCTTCGCCTTGCCCCAGCTCGAGGACTGACGCCCAATGTTTCATTAATCGTGAATAAACAGAAATGTATTTCTCACACTAAATAAAATGATCGTACAGTTGGATTATATTAATGTTTTTTGTTAATTAAAATCGGTCACCCTTTATTGCCTTCTACATGGTCTCCTCCCTAGCCAGTGTTTTATGTACAGTGCTGCATGTTAGCTGCTTGCTCAGCCCTGCTCACCTGTGACATTGCGTGCACGTGCGCAAGCTGTTTACTCCCTCCTGCCCGGCAGTGCCCGCGGAACAGCCTGATTTAGTTCACAGGTACTTTCTGAGAAAACCCGAAAAACGTGTCTTTTGGGTACCAAAACCGAGCCGTGGATTCCAAGATGACTATGGGTGGCACATAGCTGAGATTTTTACCATATACCCCTAAGGTTCCGATCTCTAACAACCTTGAAAATTTGGTTGATTTCTTTATCCATTTCCGATATATGGAAGTTCCAATTTACTACTTGTACACGTAAGATAAGCGGTCAAATCGGGTGTGAGATGAAAACGTAGTTTATAAAGAGACTTAGTACGAAGAAATATGCTGTAAAGTGTCTCCGTTATCATCAGATGTGTCCTGGGATCCCCATGTTGTAGTACTCAAGCGCATTCAAAATTTTTGTGCACACAAAATTGGACTGACGTGTAATATTAGTTTCGCGTTATTTCAATTTCATGTAAGTGAACTCTCAAAATTTTACTGACCCATATCAGTGACATGACTTGCTGTAGGGGGAAAAGAAGGGAGCCAGCGGAAAAATGCTCCTATCTAAGCACAGAAAAAGTGAGAGTTCTGTTTCAGAGAGTGACTGAAAAGTGAGGTACCAGCTGCCTCCTTATACTTCCCTTAGCATCGTTAAATACGTTCACAAAAATTTTGGCATGTGAAAGTAATAGCGCTCTCTTATGTTGAGAGAGAAGGAGACAGTGGCAGTGGGAAAGAGACGGAAAAGTAACAAATGCTGGAAGATAGTGGTTGTGGTATAGAAAGAGCGAAGGAGTTAACGGCATTGTGGGAGAAAGAAAGGGACGTAGTGGCAGTGGAACGTAGATGAAAATGACAGATCAGCGCTAGGAAAAGAGTGGAGAAGACAGCGCCAATGAGAGAGGAATAAAGAGAAGAATACAGTGACAGTGGGTGAGAGCCAGTGATACTGAGAGAAAGAGTGTATGAGAATGACAACGAGGAATAGCCAGATAATGACTGTGAGAGGGGACTGTAGTGGTGGGATGGAACGAAGGAGAGTGTGGCTGTGAGACACGAGACAGTGATAGCTATAGAGACACAAAGACAGAATGACAGTGAGATGGGCTGAATGAGTGAGTTAGTGAGAATGGGCGTTTGGGAGTGGATGGGTAGGAGCGACTTACAGCGATGGACTAGTGGGTGTGGGGGAGTAATAGTAAATTATGGGAGTGAGAGGTGAGCTGCATGTTAAAATGAGCACGAATAGATTCGGATGCCAAAATTTTCGGCAAAATTTTGAAAGTTGTTGAGGAAGGTAGAATGAGGCAGCAATTTACAGTCAGAGTCTTATAAACAGGGGCTCCGATGGCAGCATTTTTGCACTGATATTATATGTTTGTATAAATAGCTGCATTCGTCGTCCAGGAATTCTATTCTGCTCTGGTTGTACACTGGTGTCTATGATAAGCGTGCCCCGTTTTGTTACCGTTCACGGGAAGCCATCCGGGGCTTACATTTCAGAAAAATAGTGGCCGCACGCACCCGGCGATACTTTCTAATGGTTGTCTTCATGCTTGGCAAACCCTACCTCGGCCAACAATGTCGACGGACCTCTCCCCAACCGAGTACGTTTAGAATATTATGGGCAGGGCCTTTCAACCAGCTTGGGATTTTGACGATCTAACGCGCCAGTTGGACAGAATCTGGCACGATATCCCATTGACTGACATCCAACATCTCTGTCAATCTATTTCGAGCGGAATAACTGCTTGCTTAGGGGCCAGAGGCGCACAAATGCGTTATTCACTCGCTCAATTTGTGGAGGTCTTTCTCCTGAATAAATAATCAAAATTTTCTGAAATTGTAATCAGTTGTTTATCTGTACATGTAAATCACATCTACCGACTTCAGTCCCATTGGGATAATTGCTTCGTGGTGCGTTTTTTTTTTTCTCTTTTTGTCTTAGAGTGTATAAGATTGCTTAGTATGGGGCTAATGTTTTGGCGTGCTCTGAAAGGAACCTAATTCGTATGCCATCTGCACCATAAGAATTGTCTTTATTAAGAGTTTTAAGCTGTTTCGCTACACGTAGGATATCTGCTTCTAAGTTACTTATTTTGTCAGTTGGTCTTCATTCGAATTTTGGAATATTTACTTCTTCTGTGGTGAAGGAAATTCGAAAAACTGTGTTTAATAACTTCGCTTTGAGGGTGATGCCATCGGTAATATTACCATTCGTGTCGTACAGTGAAGGAATTGGGTGAGTCTTGCCACAGGTGTACTTTACATGCGACCAGAATCTCTTTGGGTTTTCTGCCAGGTTTCGAGACCAAGTTTCGTTTGTTTGGAAACAGGTTGAGATGGACCTGCACACACTAACAGCGGCAGTTCCTGTCGGGTTTGAAACACATTTGCCATTGACGAGATGTGACACTCGTCTCTGAACCCTGTCAAATGGTTAAAATGGCTCTGAGCACTATGGGACTTTACTTCTGAGGTCATCAGTCCTTAGAACTTAGAACTACTTAAACCTAACTAACCTAAGGACATCACACATATCCATGCCCGATGCAGGATTCGAACCTGCGACCGTAGCAGTCGCGCGGTTCGAGACTGTAGCGCCTAGAACCGCTCGGCCACTCCGGCCGGCCTGAACCCTGTCATTTAGACCCTTTTTATGACCACTGTTCTTATGACCTGTTACATAGCTGAGAGTGAAACACAATGCCTGACTGACTCGTTGCACAGTCGGCGTTGATACACCAACATATAGGGCAACTTCATTCACAGAGTGGTCATGTTCAAGTTCGAACTAGAGATGGATCGTTCGCGAACTAATGGGTCCAAAAGAACAGTTCACCAAGATGAACGAAACGAGAGAGGAACGAATTCTAAGGAACGGTCTTTCATAGTTCACTTCGGTCGCGGCGTTCTACTTATAGTTCCCGGAAACGGGAAACGATCGGTCTCGTTCCCGCAACGGCACGTCAGCCGGTCTCGTTCCACCCTCGGTCCCGTTCCCGTCTGTCTCGGTCTCGGTCTCGCCCGGCCGGACTCGTCCTTCTTCGTGTGGCCACTCGTCGCAGTTCCACTGCCGACTGCTCATATTTCAGTATCGAGTTGTTGTTCGTCTCGTTGGCTTCGCACGCCCATTCTAGATATTTTTTTTTATTTATTTTTTTTAACTCTGAACTTCTGGTTCTTTTCGTATTGTATTCAGCCTCCACGGACGGTAATTAAAATTTATTTTATAATTACGTAAACAACATAAAAATTACGTGGTATGTAATACATACATCTTTTCAAGTAACAAAACAGCGTACCAGCTTACTTCACTATTTCGGGCGGGATTAGCCGAGCGGTCTAGGGCGCTGCAGTCATGGACTGTGCGGCTGGTCCCGGCGGAGGTTCGAGTCCTCCCTCTGGCATGGGTGTGTGTGTGTTTGCCCTTAGGATGATTTAGCTTAAGTAGTGTGTAAACGTAGGGACTGATGACCTTAGCAGTTAAGTCCCATAAGATTTCACACACATTTGAACATTTTACTTCACTATTTCGATAAACTGCAGAAGAAATACTTGCAAAAAGGCAAGATTTTTTGTTATTACACATGCGAAGGACTTCGGCTCGGCACAAACGAGTGGCCATTTTCCGTCTTTTTTTGATCCAAGGTAAAAGAGTATGTTCGTTGTTATGGAAGACAGACCGACTTACAACCGAATGCAGTCCGCGCTTCGTAATCGAGTGTATGGTGTCACATTTTGTAAAGAGAATACGATAACTCCCACAATATTATTTCAGTGGCACAGGATGGCGCACGAAAAATCTCTCCCGAGTACTAGACTGCTCATTGTCGCTTACCAGTCGTCATGTACTGTTTCGAGGTTGTTTGCATTAGCTTATTTGTTATTTATTCACTGCATAATTATTACATGTTTATCTATTCTGCTCGTAGCGGTCAACAAATCGTGCGTAACTGGCGAGCAGTCTGTACTCGGGGCCGGTTTTCCGTGCGCCACCTTATATTATTTCACTGTGATCAGCCACATGACGCTACCGTTGGCTAAACGAGATATTTTGCAGAATCACGAAAATTACAAGTGTGTGAGAATTCTGTTATGAATAAAAACCCTGTACTCCAGCGGAGAGGCAAGTCCCCCTCTTGGTACCTTCCATCTTCAGTCACCTATGCTATTAATGTTTAATATTTCGTAAGAACCATGTACCAGGCACAATGAACAGTGAACGGGTAAAAATGAACGATTCCCAAAAAAGAGCGATCACCAGTGAACTAGTTCCCAAAGATGAATGACTTTGCCCATCTCTAGTCCGAACTCGATAGTTCCTCTCTGCACTGATGCCATGCAACCGACTGGCACGTGCGCATCGCTATACTGTCACACCTTACGTCAGCAGTGAAGTCTAGCAAGACTGCGTGGTATCAGTTCTGCACGCAACATCAGCGCTACAAACCGACGTGTGTGCTGTTTTAACGGATGGCTAATACTGTCACGTGGTAACCACAATGAAGCTCACGTCCGAAAACTGGGTCGTCAATGAAGTGCAACACTTAGCACAGAAAACACGTTTATTGCGGACACCAACATAGAATCAGAACAAAACAGGTCTGGACTAATACTGCTGCTATTTATAGAAACACAGAATATTCCAGAATATAACATCGTTGTGAACATAAGAGGTTTGAGTTTTTCGGTACTTTCCAGAAATAATGAATATTAAATAACAAACAACTGCTGGTGATGGGATTTGAACTGACGACCCGCAATACACTAGCACTAACAGCTACTGCAAAAGGCTTGCAGCACAGCTCTCTGCATTGCCCCATGTCCTGTAGAAACAACGACCTGCTATCTCAGGGGTTCCCATCGGACCCAACTACAGCATCTTGGATCTGTATCTTGTCAGGGGTCGTCTGTATGACGCCGCTGGATGATCCTAGCGTTCTGATCGCGTTGTTCACTTACGTGAGCGTCGATGGTAGCCCCTTGCGTCATAGATTCGCAATCATCGAGCAGGTCTTCAGTTTCCTCGAACGAGAAGCCCCAGTCATCGATCTGCACCACAGTAGTGGTTATGGACGACATCTGCGCTTTTGTCTTCTTGACGAAGAGTCTCAATCCTCGACTTCGTACGTGACATCCGACAAACAACGAAGGGTACGATCCTGCTCAAAGCAGCGCTTTAATAACTTTTCTGACAGTCTCACTAACCGTACAAGCTTTTCGATGGTTGTATCTCAGTGGCCGTTGCTTGTGCTATAACGCTCTCGATTATTTTCCTGGGCGTCCAGGATCATTATGTGACTAACGGTTTCGCTTCTTCGCTTCTGCTGACGAGGTTTTGCACATAGTCATCATGAGTGTCGTTCCGCTGAAATGGGAACAGTGCTTCCAGTATCGTTTCAGCGCTGTGACAATAAAACAGAAAAAAAACACTGATGTAGATACAGGGTGTTTCAAAAATGACCGGTATATTTGAAACGGCAATAAAAACTAAACGAGCAGCGATAGAAATACACCGTTTGTTGCAATATGCTTGGGACAACAGTACATTTTCAGGCGGACAAACTTTCGAAATTACAGTAGTTACAATTTTCAACAACAGATGGCGCTGCAAGTGATGTGAAAGATATAGAAGACAACGCAGTCTGTGGGTGCGCCATTCTGTACGTCGTCTTTCTGCTGTAAGCGTGTGCTGTTCACAACGTGCAAGTGTGCTGTAGACAACATGGTTTATTCCTTAGAACAGAGGATTTTTCTGGTGTTGGAATTCCACCGCCTAGAACACAGTGTTGTTGCAACAAGACGAAGTTTTCAACGGAGGTTTAATGTAACCAAAGGACCGAAAAGCGATACAATAAAGGATCTGTTTGAAAAATTTCAACGGACTGGGAACGTGACGGATGAACGTGCTGGAAAAGTAGGGCGACCACGTACGGCAACCACAGAGGGCAACGCGCAGCTAGTGCAGCAGGTGATCCACCAGCGGCCTCGGGTTTCTGTTCGCCGTGTTGCAGCTGCGGTCCAAATGACGCCAACGTCCACGTATCGTCTCATGCGCCAGAGTTTACACCTCTATCCATACAAAATTCAAACGCGGCAACCCCTCAGCGCCGCTACCATTGCTGCACGAGAGACATTCGCTAACGATATAGTGCACAGGATTGATGATGGCGATATGCATGTGGGCAGCATTTGGTTTACTGACGAAGCTTATTTTTACCTGGACGGCTTCGTCAATAAACAGAACTGGCGCATATGGGGAACCGAAAAGCCCCATGTTGCAGTCCCATCGTCCCTGCATCCTCAAAAAGTACTGGTCTGGGCCGCCATTTCTTCCAAAGGAATCATTGGCCCATTTTTCAGATCCGAAACGATTACTGCATCACGCTATCTGGACATTCTTCGTGAATTTGTGGCGGTATAAACTGCCTTAGACGACACTGCGAACACCTCGTGGTTTATGCAAGATGGTGCCCGGCCACATCGCACGGCCGACGTCTTTAATTTCCTGAATGAATATTTCGATGATCGTGTGATTGCTTTGGGCTATCCGAAACATACAGGAGGCGGCGTGGATTGGCCTCCCTATTCGCCAGACATGAACCCCTGTGACTTCTTTCTGTGGGGACACTTGAAAGACCAGGTGTACCGCCAGAATCCAGAAACAATTGAACAGCTGAAGCAGTACATCTCATCTGCATGTGAAGCCATTCCGCCAGACACGTTGTCAAAGGTTTCGGGTAATTTCATTCAGAGACTACGCCATATTATTGCTACGCATGGTGGATATGTGGAAAATATCGTACTATAGAGTTTCCCAGACCGCAGCGCCATCTGTTGTTGAAAATTGTAACTACTGTAATTTCGAAAGTTTGTCTGCCTGAAAATGTACTGTTGTCCCAAGCATATTGCAACAAACGGTGTATTTCTATCGCTGCTCGTTTAGTTTTTATTGCCGTTTCAAATATACCGGTCATTTTTGAAACACCCTGTATTTGCAAGTTCCTGGCGTCTCCGACAAAAAAAGTAACGTCGTAACCTCCACTGAAAGCACGTTTATCGTAGGCACCAGTGTACAGCCAGAGCAATCATTAAAACAAAGGCGGTTTTTGTTGATGCGACATCTTTTCATGAAATTTCAATCAACAACTTTCTCCACTGAATGTGAAAATATTTTACTGTCGCCAACCTATATATGGAGAAACGACTTTTGTAATAAAGTAAGAGAAATTAGAGTTCACATTTAAATGTTCCACGCTCTGTAGAGAATGGAACGGTAGAGTAATAGTCTTAACGTGATTCGAAGAGCCCTCTCCCAGGCACTTAAGTGTGAACTGCACAGTAGTGATACATATGCAAATGTAGATGAATCACTGCGAAGGGAAATGCGTCAGTGAAAATTTAAAGTCTGATAAGCGCACAACGGGGCAAACAACACAGAAAGTGGACAGCAGCCGACTGTAGGTGTGTACCTGTGGGCCCTACAGTCGGAGTCAGCCACTTTTCAAATTATGCCAGGGATCAAAGGACCGAATGCCCTGTGAGATGTATAACCCGCAGCGCGTGAAGAGTGTAGACCAGGACGGGGGTTCTGTCATGATTTGCTGGTGTTTTCGTACCATGACTTGGCTCCATTCATTCATGCTGCCTTAAACATGAACCAGGATGTTTTTCCAACATTGTTAGTGACATAGTGTAGGCTATTCTCCTACATGCTCACGATTAGTATGAGATGCACACTCTCGTCTTCCAAGACGACAGCAGCCGTTTTGACGTGGTTTGTGCGTACGTTTCTGGTGTGGTAAACACTCAGACAACCTATGGCACCTCGACTGCCCCACTGCGTCATTCGGTCCTAATCCAATAGCAAATGCCTGGGACTGTTTATAACAGTGGGAGAAACTTAGAAATTAATATACACGCAGTTCTGTGTCTCTACAATATCTATTCAACAATGACTGCTTCAGTTGGTTACGTCGGACTTGAAGAAACTTGTGGGCTCTCTCTCTAGCCAAACTGAGGCAGTTAATAAGGTTAGAGGCCGTGTTACACAGTGTTAGCGTCGTATCACCTGGGGTGACTAATAGTTTGTCGGACATTCTCCAAATCTCTGTCTTCTCTGGAATACTGAGTCAGCGTTTTCTGATTACTGGACAGAAATACAGGATCTCTCCGCCAGCCATGAGTACTACTGCAAAATTCTCGTCACCTCTCTCTCTCTCCCTATCCTCTCTCCCTTCCTCTCTCTCTTTCTCTCCCTGCCCCCTCCCCCTCTCTCTTTCTCTTCCTACCCTATCTCTGACCTACCTCTATCTATCCCCTCCTCTCCACTCTCTCTCTCTCTCTCTCTCTCTTCATTTCTCCTTCTTCTCTCTTTGTCTATTTCCTCCAAACCCCCTCTCTCTGATCACATCTTCCTGTCTCCCTCCCTCTGGCCATATTCCCTTCCCCTCTCTCTTTCCATCTCCACCTTCACCTCCCCCTCTTCCTTTTCCAAATGCCGACTGCACCTTCCACCTGCCTCATACATCTCTCTCTCATTCCCTCTCTCTGCCCATTTTCCTCTTTCCCCTCACTCCGTCCAGTCCCTCCTCTCTCTGTCTCAACCTGTCCCCAGCCATGCTAAGTGGAGCTTGTAGTCGATGCATACAATTCAGTAAAGCAGGCCGATACTACTTCAACACAACATCACTGTCATGCAGGGCAGCCTACATACTGGCGCTTTCAAAATCGTTTCTTGCTCATGACATACAGGCTGCCCTGCAAGGCAGTTTGTTTTGGCAGACCAATATTGTTCCCACATGACATGCCTGTCATCCAGGACAGCCTATACACCAGAGGCTGGGAAATATACGTTTTTGCCTGTATCTCTGCTTCTATTGGACATTATCAGTCGCCAGCGACTTTAGTTTCATATCCAGCTGGGTTAGAGCCACTTTCATCACCAGAGGTGGTAGCTCTGTGTACTAAATTTCGCGCCCTGCATCCAAAAATAACCAACAAATTTAATCATGTATTCTCCTTGTAAAGTAGAAACACAACAAGTAAAATATAATTATAATACTGTCCTTCCTGGTGTTCCAAATTTAATGGCCAGAATGTATTTTGTGAGCCATATGTGTGTATGCTAATTGTTTCACAGATGATGACGAGATTGAAAAGTGTATGATGATATAAAAGATAACATTCAGTATGTTAATGGATACGAAAATTTAAATGTGATGGAAGATGGAATTCGGTAGTAGGAAAAGTAAGAGAAGGAAACATGAAAGAAGTTCATGGACTACAACAAGAAGTGAAAGGGGAAGCCGCTTGGTAGAATTTAGTACCGATCACAGCTTAATTATTGTGAATGCTAGATTTAAGAATCATGAAGGAAAATTGTGTTCGTGATAGACTCCTTGAGACACCAAAAGATTTCAGGTAGGTTATATGATGGGTAAACAGAGATTTAAAAACCAGATTTTAAACTGCGAAACGTTTCCAGAAGAAGCTGTGGACTGTGAGCGCAAATTATTAGTTATGAAATGTACACTGAAAATGAGGAAATTGCAAAAGGTAAGAAATTAGCGATTTAGAACCTGGATAGGTGGAAAGAGCCAGCGATTGTTGAGGAGAATTAAGCAACGAATAACTGAAGTAAGTTAAAGAAATGCAATGGAAGAAGAATGGGTACCTTTGAGAGGTGAAAAAGTGGACGCAGCAACTTTGCAAGAGACAAAATCATGTAACAATTCTTGGATAACGCACGAGATAATAAAAATTAATTGACGAAAGAAGAAATTGTAATAACGTAGCCAATTAAGCAGCGAAAAGAGAATGCAGGCGTCTAAAAAAGATTTTGACGAAACGTGTAAAATGACAAAGCAAAAATAGCTAGAGGAGAAATGAAATGCAAAACTGTAGAACCATGACTACGAGACAGACAGACGCTGTGTATGGGAAAATTTAATAAACCTTTGCAGGAAAGGGCTGTAAGTGCACAAAGACCCCAGACAGCAAACAGGTTTTAAGGAAAGAGGGAAGGCTGTGAGTGGGCGGGAACGATCAAAAGCGCAACATAAAGTAATAGTTTCTCCTTTCATTAATTAGTATGTAGTGTCCTATGTGTTACACAACGGTTTATACTGGGGCTTATCTTTTGTTTAATTTTTCCACAGTTGTTGACAATGTTATGGAAAAGAAACAAGAAGTGGATGAGGATGTGTTTGCGGATGCGAGCCTGTGGAAAGCATTTGACAGCACTGAAAGAATGAAACAAAAATCAATATCTGGAGTACTATTATTCCTTCAGAATAATTAATAATCTCTCGGAGAGTTAACTATGACAAAACTATTATAGCTGATATGCAGGATATATGAGAGATGTGAAATACTCTCTGGCCTCAAGAAACATGTAACAACTGCAATACAAAAGAAACAAGTGCTCGCAGGAGTGAGTATGCTTAGTAAGTTATGGTTGTAAAATACTAACAAGACTTATCTACATAATGGACAGATTAGCAGAAGCCGACCTTTGGGTAGATCAGTTTGGGTTCCAGAGGAAAGTAGGAGAACGAGAGGTAATATTCACCCTGCGACATAGAAGATAGACTGAGGAAAGACAAACCTGCTTTTACAGAATTTATTGAAAACTTTTTACAATGTTTACTGGAACAGACTCTTTGAAACTATTAAGATAGCTAGGATAAAATATAGGTAGCAAAAGGTTATCTTTATTTTACAGGCCTGTCTCAATCACACGAACTTTTACACTTCACTATTACCGGTTTCGGCTACTGCCATCTTCAGATCTGTTACAAACAAAAATAGTGTGTAACTAGCTACGTTCAGTTTGCTGACGCTGGCCAGCCGCTGTGGCCGAGCGGTTCTAGGCGCTTCAGTCCGGAACCGCGCTGCTGCTACGGTCGCAGGTTCGAATCCTGCCTCGGGCATGGATATGTGTGAAGTGCTTAGGATAGGTAGGTTTAAGTAGTTCTAAGTCTAGGGGACTGACGACTTCAGATGTTAAGTCCCACAGTGCTTAGAGCCATTTAAACCATTTTTTTGCTGACGCTAAATCTATAAAAGGCCTGGTGTTACGTAAGATAGAAAAAAAATATTGACATGATTAAGAGCTGTGTATACCAGCCATACATACCATTAAGATATTCTGATGTAGTATCAACGTGAAACTAAACATGTAGGTATATAGTAAGTGCTGGTGATGATCAGAATGCGTCTAGTATTTATACAAAGGAACTGAAGCCAGCAAAGGGCACTATAGCCAGAGTACATCATTAACTAGTATTGCAAATACAATGGTTAAAATGTGGTATTCGTAGTCATTAACTGAAATTACTTCACATAGCAAAACGAGCGTCTGACAGTAAAACGTATACTGACATACTATACGTGGAATTAGATCCTTACTTAAAACCAACATAAAAAGTGCAAATATTAATAAGTGAAGCTCCTAGACTGGCAAAGTAAAACATACAATTGTGTAAAAGACAGAATAAAAAATGTAAGATTAAAATCACATCCATAAAATGGAATCTTCCAACATAACAAAATCAATTACTGTAACCGTAATTGTAAGGAAATTAACGGAACAGTGATTATTAATTAAAAATTGTAAAATCGACAGTCGATGATAAATCCCGAGTGGTATGTCAATGGCGGCACATGGTGGCCTCTCTGTATGATGTTCTTGTTTTGCGGAGGTAGGCCCAGTCTCCTCGTTGCCGGCTGCCGGCGCACACGACCGCACGCCAGTCCGCTGGGGCGCCCGCAGCCGCTCTAACCAGTACATCAAAGTAGGCGTTCGGGTTTAACTCATAATATTCATTCAACGGTAATTCCGGTTGCCGTTTTCTGTGTACATAAATCTCCATTTCCTCGAGTAGACTCAGTAACTGCCCCTTTGGCGCCCTATGCAACACTTTCATACTATTCTCTATATTTCCTACCGAATGTTTTTCTCTGTCCAAATGTATACCGAAAGCGCTCTTATTTCGGTTATACGCATGCTCTTTAAAACGAGTCTTGAAATTGCTTCCTGTCTGACCGATATAAAACTTGACACAACCTTAGCAGATGTTCTTATAGACTCCAGATTCCAAATATTTGTTGCTGTTGTTGCCAACTTTGTGGCATGGCCTACAACCAGTTATACTTTTCGTTTTAAATACAATTTTTATTTTCGTTTTTCCGAAAGCCTGCGCAGTTCTGTCGGAAAATACACCACTGTACGACATAGCAACAAACTTCTTGCCTTCTGGTTCTATTGTCTTCTTCTTGTCACATTTTTTAAAATTATTTTAGTTTATTGTAAAGTTTCATTACACCGCGATCGTTATATCCGTTTACCTTGGCTACTTGTCTAATCACACTTAATTCTTCTACCTCGTCATTAGGGGAGAGTGGCAGTTTTAGCATCCTGTTGATCATGGCCCTGAAAGTATGCCCTTTGTGCTTCTTTGGGTGACAGAATTTCACATTTATAAACTTATCAGTAGCCGTCGCCTTCCTAAATGCGCTAATTTATGCCTTCCATCCCTTTTAGTTAACCTAAGATCCAAAAAACTTATATTTCCTTCTTCTTTCAGTTCCACTGCGAACTTCATTTTTTCGTGCATCCCACCCATTCTTTCTGCTACCTCGCGTATATCACTTTCGTTACCTTTGTAGAGCAGTATGACGTCGTCTACATAACGTCTGTAATAGACAATTTTTTTCGCAGACGTCAGGATTTTGTTCAAAAAACTTATTTTCGAATTCATTTACAAATATCTCAGCTAAAGTACCACACAAACTGTCGTCCATTGCGAGCCCGTTCTTTTGATAAAAAATCTTATCGTTAAACTTAAAATAATTAAATGACAACACAAGTTCTAAAATTTCCAATAGTTCTACCATTTAGCCTAGACTAATCTTCTTATACGTTAGTAAGTTCTTCCTTATAATCTCCAACGTATCGTTTACTGGGACGTTGGCATACAGGTTAACAATGTCGGAAGAAGCCAATGTAGCTCCAGCTGGTATTGGTACATCCTTAATCTCATTCGCAAATTCCTAACTATTCTTGACATTGGATGACTTTTTATAAGTTTGCGCTGCTCTCAGTTTTTTGTTGCAATTTGTAGTTGGGACGTGACATATTATTAATAATCGAAATGGTTCAAATGGGCCGCGCGGAATTAGCCAAGCGGTCTAGGGCGCTGCAGTCATGGGCTGTGCGGCTGGTCCCGGCGGAGGTTCGAGTCCTCCCTCGGGCATGGGTGTGTGTGTTTGTCCTTAGGATAATTTAGGTTAAGTAGTGTGTAAGCTTAGGGACTGATGACCTTAGCAGTTAAGTCCCATAAGATTTCACACACATTTGAACATTTTTTGGTTCAAATGGCTCTGAGCACTATGGTCATTAGTCCCCTAGAACTTAGAACTACTTACACCTAACTAACCTAAGGACATCACACACATCCATGACCGAGGCAGGATTCGAACCTGCAACCGTAGCGGTCGCGCGGTTCCAGACTGAAGGCCTAGAAGCGCTCGGCCACAGCGGCCGGCCATATTATTGACAATCGGCCGAATCGTTTCACCCCTCTTGTGTAATTCAATTTGCGAACGAAGCACAGGAATGGACGGATTCATCATTTTTAATCTACGTTTCTCTTTCTCATCTGCAAACAAAAAGGTATTGCTCTCAATAGCTTTCCTTACATCGAACTCAAATTTCTTCACAGCATTACTCTTGACTTCAACTATGTTATTATCTCCAAGAAATTTTTCAGTTTTTTTTTTTTTGTAATCGCGATCATAAATAACGACAACCGAAAATACAGAGAATCCACGATGTGCCGCCATTGAGATACCACTCGGGGTGTATCATCGACTGTCGATTTTTCAATTTTTAGTTAATAATCACTGTTCCGCTAATTTCCTTACAGTTACGGTTACAGTAATTCATTTTGTTATGCTGGAAGATTTCATTTTATAGATGTGATTTTAATCTTACACTTTTTATACTGGCTTTTACACAATTGTATGTTTTACTTTGCTAAGCTAGGACCTTCACGTTATTAAAATTTACACTTTTTATGTTGATTTTAAGTAAGGATCTAATTCCACGTATAGTATGTCAGTATATGTTTTACTGTCAGACGCTAGGTTTGCTATGTGAAGTGATTTCACTTAATGACTAGGCATACCGCATTTTAACCATTATATTTGCGATACTGGTTAATCATGTACTCTGGCTATAGTGCCCTCTGGTGGCCTCAGTTGCTCTGTATAAGTACTAGACGCATTCTGATCGTCACCAGCACTTACTATATACCTACCTTAGTTTCACGTTGATACTACATCAGAATATCTTAATGGTATATATGGCTGGTGTATACGGCTGTTAATCATGTAAATATTTTTTATCTTTCTTACGTAACACCAGGACTTTTATAGATTTAGCGTAAACAAACTGAACGTCGTTAGTTACACACTATTTTTGTTTGTCACAGATCTGAAGATGGCAGTAGCCGAAGCCGGTAATACTGAAGTGTTGAAGCTTGTGTGATCAAGACGAAGCTGTAAAATAAAGTGCCGAAATATGATCACGGACTCATTTTCAGACTTTATGTCTTCAATTGATACGAAAGGTTATCTGCAATTTGTACAGAAACAAGACTTCAGTTATAAGAGTTGAAGAACATGAAAGTGCAAAAGTAATTGAGAAGGGGCGAGGCAAGATTATAGTCTATCGTCGACGTCATTCAGTCTGTTCACTGAGAAAGCAGTAGAGGACGCTAAGGAGAAATTTGGAATGAGAGTTAAAGTTCAGAGAGAAGTACGAAAGAAGCTTAGAGATTTACCGATCGGATTGCAGTTCTGTCAGAGACGGAAAATGGTTTGGAAGAGCAGTTGAAACTAATGAATAGTGTTTCGAAAAGAGGTCATAACATGAACATGAACAAATGTAAAAAAAAAGTTATGGAATGTAGTCGAAGAAAATCAGGCGATACTGGAGAAATTACATTAGAAAATGAGAAACGGAGCAGCAAAATAACTAATGATCGCCTAAGTAGAGACAATATAAAATGTTAACTGGCAATGGAAGGCAACAGTTCCTGAAAAAAAAAAGGTTACTACGCATCGAATGTAAATTAGGAAGATTTTTCTAAAGGTAAATGTCCGGAGTGTAGCCTTGTTAAGAAAGTGAAACGTGGTTGCGAAAGAGTTCGAACGAGGAGAGAACATAAGGCTTTCAAATGTGGTACCTAAGAATAATGCTGAAGATCAAGTGGGAAACAAGTAACTTATGAAGAAGACGAAAAGCGCTACGTAAACAAAGAGCACTTCATCTTAGATTCAGGAGAAGTAAAAACCTAGCTGACAAACAAAAGCTGAACGACGCGAAAATGAGCTTAAGGAGAGCAATGAGAGAGGCGTTCAATAAATTTGAAAGTTAGACGTTGTTAACCGACCTGAGTAAAAGCCCTAAGAGATTTTGGTCGTATGTGAAATCAGTACGTTGATCAAAATCATCTATTCATTCTCCCAGTGACCATACTGGCACCGAAATGGAAGATAACAGAGAGAAGGCCGTAATACTGAATTCGGTCTTCCGATGTTGTTTCACCGCTGAAGATCGTAATACTGTCCCTCCTTTCAATCGTCGTACGAACGTCGAAATGGCAGATATTGAGAGAACCGATCGTGGAACTGAAAAGCAGCTACAATCGCTTAGTAGGCGTCAGGTCCAGATGACATACCTATAAGATTCTATAAAGATTATGCTAAAGAACTTGCTCCCCTTCTAGCAGCAATTTATCGTAGATCGCCTGAGCAACGAAACATACCTAACCACGGGAAAAAAGTGCAGATCATTCCCCTTTTTAAGAAACGCCGTAAGACAGATCCACAAAATTATAGACCTCTATCGTTGACGCCAATCTGTTGTAGAAACCTGCAACATGTTTTATGCTCCAGAATTATGACATTTATGTAAAGTGGACATCTTCACTATAAAATGGATTCCGCAAACAGAGACCCTGCGAAACTCAACTCGCTCTTTTCCTCCATGAGATCCACAGCGCAGTGGTCAACGGCGCTCAGGCTGATGCCGTGTTCCTTGACTTCAGTAAGGCATTTAACACCGTCCCGCATTGCTGTTTAATGAAAAAAGTACGAGCTTACGGAGTATCGGAGCAGACTTGCGATTGGATTCAAGACTTTCTTGCAGATAGAGCTCAACACGTCGCTCTTAACGGAACAAAATCGGCAGATGTAAAGGTAATAAACGAAGTACCACAGGAAAGCGTGATAGGACCGTTGCTGTTTACAGTATACATAAATGATCTAGTAGAAAGCATCGGATACTCTTTAAGGCTATTCGCAGATGATGCAACGCCAGAAGATAGTAAGAATTTGCGGAACGACCTGCAGAGAATTGATGAACGGTGGAGGCTCTGGCAGTTGGTCCTGAACGTAAATAAATGTAACATATTTCGCATACATAGGAAAAGAAATCCACTACTGTACAGCTACACTATTGATGATAAACGCCGGCCGGGGTGGCCGTGCGGTTCTAGGCGCTACAGTCTGGAACCACGCGACCACTACGGTCGCAGGTTCGAATCCTGCCTCGGGAATGGATGTGTGTGATGTCTTCAGGTTAGTTAGGTTTAAGTAGTTCTAAGTTCTATGGGACTGATGACCTTAGAAGTTAAGTCCCATAGTGCTCAGAGCCATTTGAACCATTTTTTGATGATAAACAGCTGGAGACAGCGTCTGCCGTAAAATATCTAGGCGTAACTATCCAGAGCGACCGCAAGTACAATGACTACATACAATAGATAGTGGGAAAAGCAGACACCACACTCAGATTCATCAGAAGAATCTTAAAGAAATGTAACTCATCCACGATGAACTGGCTTTAAAGGCGCCTGTTTGCCCGATTCTGGAGTATTGTTTATCAACCTGGGATCCCTATCAGGTAGTACTGATAGAGGAGATAGAGAAGATCCAACGAAGAGCGGCGCGTTTCGTCACGGGATCGTTTAACTGGTGAGAGAGCGTTACGGGGATGCTAAACAAACTCCACTGGCAGACGTCACAAGAGAGGTGTTGTGTATCAAGGAGAGATTTACTATTGAAATTTCGGCACAGCACTTTTCAGGAGGAGTCGGACAATATATTACTTCCCCCCACATACATAACGAGGAGAAAATTCGAGAAATTAGAGCCAATACATACAATCATTCTTTCCACGCATTACTCGCGAGTGGAACAGGATTGGAGGGATCAGATAGTGGTACCGAAAGTACCCTCCGCCACACACCATTAGGTGGCTTGCGGAGTATGATGTTGATGTACTGAATCGAACTGCGGAGAAAAGAGATTTATGAGACAAACTAACAAAAAGAAGAAATAGGTGACACGACACATTCTAAGGCATCAATGAATGGGTAATTCGGTGATGGAGGGAAGTGTAGGGGATTAAAATTGTACAGAGAGACCACGTCTTGACTGCAGCAATCAGGTTCAAGTCGGTGTACTCTGCGGAAATTAAGCAGATACGAAAAAAATTGCACAGGCTAGACTAGCGTGGAGAACGGCATCAAACCAGTCTTTGGACTGAAAACGAAGCCAACAGTTAACCAGCGGAAAAAAGCTCCTATCGGAGCACAAAACAATGCGAATATGTTCCCATTTCTTTCAAAGTCTCTGAGTGAAAAGTGGGGCACTTGCTGCCTCATTCTATCTACTTTAGCACTTTCAAAAATTTTCCCAAGAATTTTGGCATACTAACATATTCGCTCACATCAAACTCCCACGATCTCCACTAAATGGAACTCACTCAAACCCAATAGCGCATCGCTGTAAGTCGCTCACATCCATCCAATCCCAGCTGCCTACGCTCACTTACTCTTTCAGCACAACTCACTGTCATTATCTCTTTGTACCTCTCTGTTACAGTCTTCTGTCTCAAAGCCACTGTTCCATCCGTTCTGTCCCACTACTACAGCCTCCTCTCACTTTCGCTGTCTCCCTCTTCCTCTCTCTTATTGCTAATATCTCATTCCTTCCTTCCTTCTGCTGCTGTCTCTTCTCGCTGCCACCAACACTCTCTTCCTAGTTGTCATTGTAATATATACTCTGTCTCTCATTATCACTGGCTCTCACCCACTTCCATTTCTCTTTATTTTTACTCCTCCCCCCTTCCCCTCCCCCCCCCCCCCCCCCCGGCACTGTCTTCTCCACTCTTTCCCTAGCATTTTTCTGTCATTTTCAACTATGTTCCACTGCCATTGTGTTCCTCTCTGTCTCTCACACTGTCAATGCCTCCTTCACTCTTTCTGTAACACAACCAATGTCTACTGTCTTTCTTCCGTCTCTTTGCCGTTGCCACTGTCTTCTCTTCTCTCAACATAAAAATGCGTGAGTATGTTCACATTCCAAAATTTTTGGGGAAGCTTTTAAAGGTGCTGAGGAAGGTGGAATGAGTCAGGTGGCCTCCCACGTTTCAATCAGAGTCTTTTTAATAAAAAGGAACATATTGACATTTTTCCGCTGATTCTCTTATTTTCCGTGCTGCAGCAGGGCATGTAACTCATTGAAACGAAAAGTATTGGTCAGTAAAATTCAGATAACTTACTTATGCGAAACTAAAATAACACAAAACTAATTTTACGCCTCAGGCCGGATTTTACGTGCAAAAAAAAAGTTGCATCTGCTTCAGTGCTACAACATGGGGCTCCTATATGGTAGCGGACACGCTTCACCGCATATTTCTGTGTTCTAAGTGACTTTATAAACTATGTTTTCGCCTGTCACCGGATTTTACATGTACAAATAGGATACATTTGAATCTCTGTATCTCGAAAACGGATAAATAAATGAAGAACATTTTCAGGGTGGTTCGAGATCGTGATTTTAGGAATACATCGTAAAAATTACAACCATTTGCCATTTTCTTCGCATAGCTGTCTTGAAATCCTCGGCTGCGTTTGGGTTCGCTGATAACGGCGAAAATATAGTAAAAAGACCATTTTTTTGGAGTTATCCGAGGAACCGCCCATGAACTATTGCCTCCATAAGTCCCATCAAACCCATCGTAGAACCACGTCAAATGCAAACAGAACCAACTAATTTGCTGCCTAAACTGGGGGAAGTGTGTTATATTCACACTTTGACCTTATACTATAGAGCAGTGACACTAATACTTGCCTTCTGTTGGGTATACAAATGATGTCTAGCCCAAGGGCTATCCAAGAAACTTGACACTATCTTTAAGTCACCAATAGAATCCGAGGTATGAGCACTGGAAAATCTTGTTTTTATACGCGGCCTTTTGGAACTCATTAGGAACGGATGCTGTCGCATGCATACCGATAAATTGCTGGTCATCGTCCAAGTGGTGGTTGGCTATAGCGACGGCGTTTACTTTATTTTATTTATTTTGTCGTGCAAAATAGGACCATGCGCGCCAGAACTATTTGATCACGGGACGAGCCCGTACACAGTTACAGTATACTGAATAGAAAATTTACATACAAAAGAATTAACGTAACACAGAGAATTGTGACAGAAGTTTGAATAAATAACACATTACAGAGAAAAGTTCTCAACTATTCCTGTACAGAATAGGAGGAGTGTTCCACAAGAGAACATTTTAACTTGGCTTTAAATACTTCTGGTTTATCACTGACATTTTTTCAGAAATTTAAACCTACTGAACAGTGTAGCTGAAGGATATATTGCTCAAGTGCATTTAATTTTTCAGTCCAGTGTTCACTCACGGCTGACAGAATGTTGCAACTTGCTCTGATTGAGTCAAAACTGTCAAAAACAAATCTCATGACGGAATATATGTAAAAATATGGCAGAGCGAGAATTTCGAGACACTTGAAAAACGATCTACATGAAGTTCGCGAACAGATCAATCTGATGACACGCAAATTAGTGTAGCCTCTATGGCCGGCATCTATTTCGTGTCGTTTTGGCTATGTCAACAGCATTGTGACGCCTCTTTGTACCGTTGAAGTTACACTTGCTTTACGTTACATATTTCTTTGAACGAAATAGTTTGTGGTGGCCAGACATACATGACAGCTGCAGTGATAGAATTCATGCAGGCCTGGAAAAGTCTCATCTATCGCTTGAATGTTGAATGTGCTATCATCTATCTGGCTGGACTGCGGATGAAGCAGAAAACTATTCTGCGTCTGTGATCAGAATTTGTGAAAGCGCTGAACACCCCTCATGATGACGGACGACGAGACCGCAACGTGTGGACGAATGTCCTTACAGCTCCGAGTCATCGACGCTTCTGGACGGCCTAGAAGACGCGGCGGCTACACTCGATGTGGTGATGCAATGGCTTGGGCGCCGAGTAGATCTGCAGTAGGTACAGGCGCTTGAAGACGAAAGAGCGGGCCGATAGTGTAGCATAAAGTGAGAAATTACGTCCTCAGCCCGAGTCGCAATGGTTTCCTTTGGTCAAACTGCAGGCAACAAACCAGTCGTGTGAAAAGGTCTGTCGCTCTGCGCATTTTCATTCTTCCGGCATTTAAAACATTCCCGCAGTACAGACTACGAGGCTAACCCGGAAGTAAGGTTACAAGAATTTTTTGAATAAAAAAAATGAAACTGTAGTAAAATTTACTTGCATTTTATACTTGACCTCTTTTAGCAACAAATAATCCGAAGTTAATAACGAGCATCAAAACCGATTCAGGGATTAGTGAACGCAGGGCTGATTGAATATTGTAATCCCCAAATCCTCGAAAAATAAGCGAAAAATATACCTATTCAAAAAAGCAGATAAAAATTCACTTGCTGCCTTCCTAAGAGACAATCTCCACTCATTCCAAATTAATAATATAAGTGAAGACCAGATGTGGCTTAAATTCAAAGAAACAGTATCGGCAGCAATTGAGAGATTTATACCAAATAAATTAACAAACGGCGGAGCTGATCCTCCTTGGTACAAAAAACGGGTTAGAACACTGTTGCAGAAATAACGACACAATTATGCCAAATTTAAACAGACGCAAAATCCCCAAGATTGGCGATCTTTTATAGAAGCTCGAAATTTAACGTGGACTTCAATGCGAGATGCTTGTAACAGTTTCCACAACGAAACTTTGTCTCGAAACCTGGCAGAAAATCCAAAGCGATTCTGGTCGTATGTGAAGTATGTTAGCGGCAAGAAACAATGAATGCCTTCTCTGCACGATAGCAATGGAGATACCATCGAAGACAGTGCTGCCAAAGCAGAATTACTAAACACAGCCTTCCGAAATGCTTTCACAAAAGAAGACGAAGTAAATATTTCAGAATTCGAATCGAGAACAGCTGCCAACCCGAGTAACGTAGAAGTAAATATCCTCGGAGTAGTGAAGCAACTTAAATCACTTAATAAAAGCAAGTCTTCTGGTCCAGACTGTATACCAATCAGGTTGTTTTCGGAGTTTGCTGATGCATTAGCTCCATAGTTAACAATCATATACAACCGTTCGCTCGACGAAAGATCCGTACCCAAAGACTGGAAAATTGCACAGCTCACACCAATATTCAAGAAAGGTGGTAGGAGTAATCCACTAAATTACAGGCCCATATCGTTAACGTCGATATGCAGCAGGATTTTAGAACATATATTGTGTTCAAACATAATAAATTATCTCGAAGAAAACGGTCTACTGACACACAGTCAACATGGGTTTAGAAAACATCGTTCTTGTGAAACACAACTAGCTCTTTATTCACATGAAGTGGTGAGTGCTATTGACAAGGGATTTCAGATCGATTCCGTATTTCTGGATTTCCGGAAGGCTTTTGACACTGTGCCACACAAGCGGCTCGTAGTGAAATTGCGTGCTTATGGAATATCGTCTCAGCTATGTGATTGGATCTGTGCTTTCCTGTCAGAGAGGTCACCGTTCGTTGTAATTGACGGAAAGTCCTCGAGTAAAACAGAAAAATTTCTGGAGTTCCACAAGGTAGTGTTATAGGCCCTTTGCTGTTCCTTACCTATATAAACGATTTGGGAGACAATCTAAGCAGCTGTCTTCGGTTGTTTGCAGATGACGCTGTCGTTTATCGACTAATAAAGTCATCAGAAGATCAAAACAAACTGCAAAACGATTTAGAAGAAAAATCGGAATGGTGCGAAAAGTGGCAGTTGACCTTAAATAACGAAAAGTGTGAGGTCATCCACATGAGTGCTAAAAGGAACGCGTTAAACTTCGGTTACACGATAAATCAGTCTAATCTAAAGGCCGTAAATTCAGCGAAATACCTAGGTATTACAATTACGAACAATTTAAATTGGAAGGAACACACAGAAAATGTTGTGGGGAAGGTTAACCAAAGACTGCGTGTTATTGGCAGGACACTTAGAAAATGTAACAGACCTACTAAGGAGACTGCTTACACTACGCTTGTCCGTCCTCTTTTAGAATATTGTTGCGCGGTGTGGGATCCTTACCAGATAGGACTGACTGAGTACATCGAAAAAGTTCAAAGAAAGGCAGCACGTTTTGTATTAGCGCGAAATATGGGAGAGAGTGTCGCAGAAATGATACAGGATTTGGGATGGACATCATTAAAAGAAAGGCGTTTTCCGTTGCGAACGAATCTTCTCGCGAAATTCCAATCACCAACTTTCTCCTCCGAATGCGAAAGTATTTTGTTGACACCGACTTACATAGGGAGGAACGATCACCACGATAAAATAAGGGATATTAGAGCTCGTACGGAAAGATATAGATGTTCATTCTTCCCGCGAGCTATACGAGATTGGAATAACAGAGAATTGTGAAGGTGGTTCGATGAACCCTCTGCCAGGCACTTAAATGTGATTTGCAGACTATCCATGTAGATGTAGATGTAGATAGGTCTTGCAATATTTTTCTGCATAATCACCATTTATCTCAATCATTTTGTGATCCGTGGGACGAGCTTCCTGATTCCTGTGTCGCAGACGTCTCCCGCCGCCTTTTTCAGCCAACTCTTCACTTCGATTTGCACCTCGTCGTCGTCGGAAAAGTGTTTTGCACGAAGGTGGTCCTTAAATTTAATGAACAGATGATAGTCACTTGGTGCGAGATCCGGGTTGTGAGAGGGGTGGCTTAAGGGATTCCAACTAGCCGAAATCAAACAACTCCGTGTTGCATGAGCGGTGTGCGGACGCGCGTTCTCATGAAGCAGACAGACTCCCGTTGTCAGCATCTCGCAACGTTTGCTTTGTGTGGCTCTGCGAAGTTTCTTCACGGTCTCAATGTCTTGCAGCATTTATTGTTTCACCTCTTTCCAAAAAATCAACGAGTAGAACCCCTTTTCTGTCTCAAAACGCCGACACCGTGATTTTCTTCGCTGTTTGCTGAATTTTGAATTTTTTGGCTGAAGGAGAGTGAGTGTGGTGCCACTATATTGATAGTCGTTTGCTCTTTGGAGTATGCTGATGAGCACAAGTTTCAACTTCTGTCACTATAGAGTTGAGAAAAGCCTCGCCTTCCATCTCAAAACGGTCAAGAAACTGGCGAGTGGCACTGACTCTGTTCATTTTGTGTGCTTCAGTAAGCATCTTGAGCACACATCGCGCACACGACTTGCGATAATTTAATTGATCAGTTACGATTTCATGGACAACAGTTCGTGAAATGTTTGCACAAACTGCTTGTAGTTCGTCAAGTATCGAACGGCGATCAGAGAGCAAATGTGCTTCAATTTTCTGCACCACATCATCAGTCAAAACAGCCGGCCTTCTGCCTCTGTCCTCATCGTGAATTTGTCCTTCCAGAATTCAAATTTCGGAGCCATTTCGTCACATGCTGCCTTGACATTACGTCCTCTCCATAAACTGAAACAATTTCGCGATGAATCGCAGCCGCGTTCACGCCGTTTAGCACTTAGGTAGCGAATTATAGCGCGCACTTCGCACTTGGCGATAGCTGGAAAGAGGACGCTCATTTCTAACAGTCGCCACAACACTAATCTACGAGCTACTGATTGTTGAGAATGCTCGTCCCTTCGGCTGGCTTCCCGCTACAGGTCAGTGGAACCAACTTCGCCCACGGACATTCCGTGCTAAAGCTGCATACCTTGTAACCTTAGTTTCCCGATAAACCTCGTATTTCGTGAAATCTCGGGAGCACAGTGGGACTTGCTGATTCGACAGAGTAGCTCACTGTACAGGGTGCCCATAAAGTAAGTATACATTTTCCTTTTTCAGATGTGCTGCAACAAAATAAACATTACGTTTGGAGAGAGTAGGTAATACTGTTCAGCATGTCCACCTTCATTGGCGACGCACTGTTCCACTCGCCTTGTGGTTGCGTGGAACACACGCTGTAATATTTAGGGGTTATTGGGAAGCATGCCACTCTCATTCGACGTTTCAGTTCATTCAAATGTGGCACCCTGGTAGCATAAACTCGGCTCTTGATGAAACACCACGCAAAAAAGTCCAGGGGAGTGAGGTCGGGGGAGCGAGCATCCCACATGCGACCTGCAGCTCTTCCTGTCCACCTGTTAGGAAAGGTCTCGTTCAGGTAGTTCCGGACAATGTTTGCATAGTGGGGTGGTGCCCCATCTTGTTGATACATGACAGAGGCAAGGATACCATCCTGTTGCAACTGTGGCTTCAAGAACAACTGCAGCGTGTCCAGGTAGGTTGCCCCGGTAATTGTCTTTTCAGCAAACATAAACGGCCCATAGATCCTATCTTTCATGAGACCAAGCCAGGCATTGACTTTGGGAGAGTCCCTTTGCCATTTATTGCATTCATGAGGTTGCTCCTCTGCCCAGATCCGGCAACTGTGTGAGTTGACGACACCGCAGACATGAAATAACGTCTCGTCGCTGAACATAACATGATTCATCAGGTCCTCCTCGGGTACAGCCTCCAACAGATCATGACACATGGCTGCTCGTGCCTCATAGTCTTCATCCTCTAGCTGGTGAAGCACCCGGATATGATATACCATCTTTTTAAGGGTGTAGTGAAGCACTTTCCAAATTGTGGATTTCGGCATAGATAGTTCACGACGCAGTCGGCAGGTAGATGCCGTTGGACTTCTTTCGATAGCTTCCTTCACACGCTGTACAGATTGTGGGCTGACCGGTGGCCGGCCGGGACGTCTCTCATCAGCTACAGATACTGTACGCCGGAATTTGTTGACGAGCTTTCGAATGGCAAGTCTTGTCGGGGCATCAGTGTGATACTTTCTCTCAAACAGCCTCTGGACCTCAGCATATATTTCACCACGTAAACGATGTTCCAGAATTGTGATTCTTTCGGCAATTGTTAACATTGTGATGTCTCTTCACGGTACCTGTAACAGAAATAATCCACGTGCACGTTTTCCGCAAAATGGACACTTACTTTATGGGCACCCTGTATTTGCCAACGTACACCTGAAGTTGACAACAGAACGTGATCGAACTAAGCTTCAATGCATTAGAAATAACACCCAACCAGTTGCAAAATACGAGTGTATTAAGCCTTGACCATGGTTTGTACGGTTTTAAAATTGTCTTCTACAGAAGACGTTGGACGTAAAATCACATTATCTATAGTCAAAATGGGAGTCGTTGACTCTGTCTGGTGCATGTCAAACACTTAGTCATCATGTAAATACATTGTGTAAAAGTAGTTGGCATCTGCTGGTGCTTTGTCTTAGAACTTTTTAATTAAAAAAAATATATATCACATACACGATCTGAGCCACGTTTTACATATCAGTTTTACACAATCTTTCAAGTGGCTACTACTTTTCTATAATGTATTTACATGGTGGCTAAGTGGATGACATGTACTAGGCAGAGTCAACGACCGAATATTTTGGTTATTTTTTAAATGTAATTATTAATATTAAGTAACTTTTTCACTAATAATAATGAAAAAATACATATTTATTGAAACACAAATGTTGCACATACTTTGTGGAGATCCTTTCCAACGCTTTTAAAAGCATGTGAAGAAATAAGTATTAAATAAATAAACGAATAAATATGGCACGACGCACACATGATTAACTCGTACGCAGGTATGAATGAAATCGAGATTTTTCATTTATTAGTGTATTATTATAATTATAATTATTATTATTATTCAGCTTTATATTAGTTAGATTATTCTTTTTCTATGGTCGGTGAAATGCTAGCGTAAAGCCCCCGAAGGACGTCAACCTCTTTCACCATCTCAGAGAGCACTGCTTTTTTATGGGGGAAGAGAAGAGGCTCACACAGGCTTAGACCTCATAGATCTTCAGTGCAGAAAAACCTCCTATACTGTCACTTTAAACTTTTTAACTGTATGAACAGGCTTTCTTTTCTATTCTGGAAAGTTATGTTACAACTTTTTACATTTTTACAGTTTTTAGGTTTCAGTGCCTCAATCCGTAAAAAACGGAAACCTTATGCGATCGCTTTGTTGTCCGTCAGTCTATCTGTCTGTGCAACTGTCAAGAATCCTTCTTCTCAGGAACGGGTAGACGTATCAAGTACAAGTTTATGCCACATATTAAGGTCTATAGTCCCTTGGAGGTGTAAGACTTTTGAACTGCTAAGTCACTTCAGTCAAAAGATGCGGCCATTTATGTCAGATATTTTGAAACTCGAAAAATCACTCATCAAAACCTATGGAGTGTTTCCCATTGACTTCGAATCATGAAATTTCACAAGAAGCAAGGTTTCACTTTACAAGTAAGGGTAAAAATCCGAAAATTGCTAATTTGTAATTATATCACTGGTAAGATATATATTTTTTTCCATTTTTTTATCCGTCTGTCTGTCTGTTCGCCTAATAAGACCCTTCTGCTCCGGAAGAGTTAAGCTTCTAAGTCAAAAGCCAACAAACGATTTGGTCATTTATGTCACAAATTTTGATACTCGCAAACTCAGTCATATAAACCTTCACCTAGAATCATGAAATTCGGTAAGAAGTAATGTTTCACAGCACAAGAAAGAGAAAAATCTGAATCTTATTAAATTGTAATTACAACACATAAAAAAACTATTGTGCTGTTTGAATATACATTGCATTCATCACACATCAAAAGCATAATAGGCGAACATTACTTCAGGCAAACATAAATGTAAGTTGTAGTCACGTTTCAGTAAGTAAATAAAAATGTTTTATTAACTCTTCTTTCTCTACATCCATAAACCGAACCCCTCTGCTCGATTCTTTTTCTATGCCAGAACTAGTCCGAGGAATTACTGTAGAGATTTTGACACAGTCTTGAAATTCCCGGGACCAATATCTTGCCAGTACCGATATCAATAACAGGCAAAAATAGTTGAGATTCTCGTGTTCCAGGACGGATGAACTATTTATATATATTACGTAATTAAGTCTGTGTGGAACCCTCAGTGTACGAGCCCCTCTCGCACTTGACAAATCTTTTTTGTCTTGGTTGACTCTCAGTTCATCTATCATCTTTGCATTTTCTTCCTTGTTAATAGCTTATATTCTGATGAAAGTGCTTGTCCTTGCGAAATACATTACAGCAAAGTCCTCAATTTCTGGATACTTCTCATTTATAATATCCTTAGACCTTACAAAACTTTTGGGTAACGATCATTGCAGCTGAAATTCTCTTTCCATTTTCAAAGCGAATTTCATAAAAGATTCAGCTGGTTTTATTAAAGATCTCCTCGAGATGTTTGAAGCCAGTTCTTTCCTGACACATTTACGTGATCAGTTAGTTTACCGTACAAATGCGCTAATTCGGTGAGTTTGCGTTTAATTCTAAGATCAACATAACGTGCAATCATCTCTAACAGCTCAACATTTTCCTTCAAGTCTGGAATGTTTTCCCCTTCGTATTCGGTGAAGTGCTCAAAAATTTCTCCCACTTCTGAAACAATCTCTTCAAATTCCTCGTTATCGCAATCACGTTGCTGTAGACAATAAGTCTCTTGCTGCTTAGAAGATGACGATTGTACACTCGTATCTCGGGTTTCCGTCAGTATATTACTACTTAAAGTATAAAATTCTTTCTCCGGTTTCGTTCGCATTAGGTTCAAATGGCTCTAAGCACTATGGGACTTAACATCTTAGGTCATCAATCCCCTAGACTTGGAACTACTTAAACCTAACTAACCTAATCACATCACACACACACACGCCCGAGGTAGGGTTCGAACCTGCGACCCTAGCAGCAGCGCGGTTCCGGACTGAAGCGTCTAGAACCGCTCGGTCACAGCGGCCGGCCGATCGCATTAGGCTCAAAATCAAAGACATAATTCCTTGGGAGATGGTAGTGGGCAAAGGGTAGCCATAGAATCTCCCCAGCCCTCTTACTTTGGAGAAGTAGCTCTCAAGAATATCTTAATTGCATTTTGAAGACATGACGTACTTGTAGCATTCCAGAGTTAATTCCTTAAACAATGAACGCAGACTGCCTGCAGACATCAAAAAACCTTTCTGAAAAGGAAGCAAATCATCACTAGGTTCCTTTTATTTTATTTTTTGGGTTTACTCCTGTTTGCTTCCTCATTTCCTTCTGGTATAAGAGAAATTCGCTGATCAATTTTTTCTTGTCCTTTTTATCTCTCCCTCTTCTCTTCTTTTTATAAATCGCATTGTGAGAATGGTATCATACAGTTGTTCTAAAGCGTTATCTTGTCCTGGTGAATAATTTCTATGTGCACTTTTTAATTTGTATCCACATAGATGAGTTCTGGAACTCAGTACGTCAGATCCGTTGTTTATGACTTTTACAGCCTCACCAATATAACTGAACGACGAAGGTTGTGACAAATGGCGTGCCCTACAGCGACAGAAGCCAACGGCCGTGCCGCAGTGGTAACATCGGTTCCCGTCAGATCACAGAAGTTAAGTGCTGTCGGGTTGGGCTAGCACTTGGATGGGTGACCATCCGGTCTGCCGAGACCTGTTGGCAAGCAGGGTGCACTCAGCCCTTGTGAGGCAAACTGAGAAGCTACGTGATTGAGAAGTAGCGGCTCCGGTCTCGTAAACTGACATACGGCCGGGAGAGCGGTGTGCTGACCACATGCCCCTCCATATCCGCATCCAGTGACGCCTGCGGGCTGAGGATGACACGGCGGCCGTTGGGCCTTCCAAGGCCTGTTCGGACGGAGTTTACAGAGAAAGAAAAAACGCTCAGTTGCTTTCCTTAACTTTTGCCTTTCCGGACCAGCAACAAGCAAGTGGTTGATGGTTACTTTATGGTCGTATTGTAAATCTACAGCAATGTTTTGAAGTTCATCTAACTTAATGAACGGTCCTTTCGTGAGCAAACTACTAGATTTTGGACGATAACCATCGTCAGGCAGATGACTCCGTAACAATTTTATGCACGAGTCACGTCACAAAAAAACCCACACTTTCCTATTTTGATTTTGTGGGTTTTCGAATCGCGAGTTATCAGAGGTAACCCTCAGATTCCCTACAAGTTTTCTATTTCATGGCCGCATATCATACACAAATGCTTTCACTTTCAATTCAAAGTTTTCAGCTACTTGAGTCGTTTCCGGCAACAAGTCCTGAGAAACTGCTGTGGGAAAGTTATAATGAACAAGCTGCATCCATTTTCCTAACAAACTTCTGATGACCACAACTTGAGCATTGTTGTGTGGTCGTCTTATAATCTCCTCTGCTTGGTCTAAACATAAATTACTCTTTACTTTCATTTCATTAAAGGCTACGAACTACGTCTTTTTCAAATTTTGTTGCCGGCCGCGGTGGTCTAGCGGTTCTGGCGCTGCAGTCCGGAACCGCGGGACTGCTACGGTCGCAGGTTCGACTCCTGCCTCGGGCATGGGTGTGTGTGATGTCCTTAGGTTAGTTAGGTTTAAGTAGTTCTAAGTTCTAGGGGACTTATGACCTAAGATGTTGAGTCCCATAGTGCTCAGAGCCATTTTTGAAATTTTGTTAACAGCTCTGACTGAGATTTCATAAGACTAAAGCTTAAATCAGTAACACCTGGTGGGACGCTAAATTGCCTGAATGTTCTTTTTATAGAGACTTCACTAGGTGGAGAATATTTCAATATGTCCCTGACAAAGGAAAACTATTTTTAAGATAGGCAACGTGAAGTCGTAGCCTTTGCAATATCTTTAGATGACACCGTTTTTCATAATCGCCTGTTGTTGACAGAAAAAGAACCCTGAATCACTTTTTGAACATGTTTTAATTTGAGTATCTCTGCGTTACATCGTGAGAGACGAAAATGTAAATCTGGTTTATTTTCCCTCGGGTGTTTTATTTGTGTTTTCATAATTTCTAGTTATTGATGGAAGAACGCACTGATGCATTCACAGCCGTGTTTGTCTTCACGGTTAATGTCTCGTCTGTTATTAATTTCTTCCTTGTTTTGTAATGTATTTACCTGTAAAACATCTTCTACTTATTTAAGGCAATTTCGTTTTTGTGCCAAATATTTCTCTCATTATTAGGCTCATTATTACGCGCTAAATCCCTATCAGCCGCCTTTAGTGAATTAGCAGTCTAGTTAAAAGTTGATTAACTCTCTACAGTAAATTGATTTCTTAGGATGGATAAGATGTGTGACTGCTGTGTACGGACGCAGGAGGAGCTGGTCACTGTTCGCGAACAGCTGAACGTGTTGATGGCCGCGGTCAGCCGTCTTCAGGCTGCTGCCTCGGGGTGTAGCGGCAGTGGGGAGTCCGGTGTGTCGCATGTTACACCCCAGGTGTTACATGCTTCACCCACTGTCCCTGCTTTCGAGACATCTTCGCGGGTACCGGGCGCGGATGGGCCACCCTCTCCCCAAGGGGAGTGGCGGGTTCAGCGGCGTTGGCGGCGCACGAGGCGGAGGGTCAATGTGGAGGCTGGCCGTGTGGCATCGCCCGCTCTGCCTGTGAGTGGACATGTGGCCGCTCCTTCAGCAAGGTCCGATCAGGCACACGGGGGGAGGGGTTTATTAGTTATTGGGAGCTCCAACGTTAGGCGGGTGATGGAGCCCCTTAGGGAAATAGCGGAAAGGTCGGGGAAGAAGGCCAGTGTTCACTCTGTCTGCTTGCCGGGGGGTCTCATCCGAGATGTGGAGGAGGCCCTGCCGGCGGCGATAGAGAGCACTGGGTGCACCCGACTGCAAATTGTTGCTCATGTCGGCACCAATGACCCCTGCCGTCTGGGTTCAGAGGTCATCCTCAGAACGTACAGGCGGTTGGCGGAGTTGGTGAAGGCGGAAAGCCTCGCTCGCGGGGTGGAATCTGAGCTAATTATTTGTAGTATCGTTCCCAGAACCGATCGCGGTCCTCTGGTTTGGAGCCGAGTAGAAGGCTTAAACCAGAGGCTCAGACAATTCTGCGGAGATCTGGGGTGCAAATTTCTCGACCTCCGCTGTCGGGTGGAGAAATGTAGGGTCCCCCTGAATAGGTCAGGCGTGCATTACACTCAGGAAGCGGCTACAAGGATAGCGGAGTACGTGTGGAGTGCACATGGGGGTTTTTGAGGTTAGAGAATTCCCTCTCTAAGCCCGATAAGATGCCTCCTGAGACGCGGTAAGGTAGGAGTAGGCATAATGCTACAGGGAATAACAATATTAACGTGCTAATAGTAAACTGCAGGAGCGTCTATAGAAAGGTCCCAGAACTTCTCTTATTAATAAACGGTCACAACGCCCATATAGTACTAGGGACAGAAAGTTGGCTGAAACCAGATGTAAACAGTAATGAAATTCTAAACTCAGATTGGAATGTATACCGCAGAGACAGGCTGGACAGTGAAGGGGGAGGCGTGTTTATAGCGATAAGAAGTGCAATAGTATCGAAGGAAATTGACGGAGATCCGATATGTGAAATAATTTGGGTGAAGATCACGGTGAAAGCAGGCTCAGACATGGTAATTGGATGTCTCTATAGGCCCCCTGGCTCAGCAGCTGTTGTGGCTGAGCACCTGAAGGATAATTTGGAAAATATTTCGAGTAGATTTCCCCACCATGTTATAGTCCTGGGTGGAGATTTTAATTTGCCGGATATAGACTGGGAGACTCAAACGTTCGTAACGGGTGGCAAGGACAAAGAATCCAGTGAAACTTTTTTAAGTGCTTTATCTGAAAACTGACTTGAACAGTTAAACAGAGAACCGACTCGTGGCGATAACATATTAGACCTTCTGGTGACAAACAGACCCGAACTATTTGAAACAGTTAGCGCAGAACAGTGAATCAGCGATCATAAAGCGGTTACGGCATCGATGATTTCAGCCGTAAGTAGAAATTTTAAAAAAAGGTAGGAAGATTTTTCTGTTTAGAAAAAGTGACAAAAAGCAGATTTCAGAGTACCTGATGACTCAACACAAACGTTTTGTTTTAAGTACAGATAGTGTTGAAGATCAGTGGACAAAGTTCAAAACCATCGTACAATATGCGTTAGATGAGTATGTGCCAAGCAAGATCGTAAGAGATGGAAAAGAGCCACCGTGGTACAACAACAGAGTTAGAAAACTGCTGCGGAAGCAAAGGGAACTTCACAGCAAACATAAACATAGCCAACGCCTTGCAGACAAACAAAAATTACGCGAAGCGAAATGTAATGTGAGGAGGGCCATGTGAGAGGCGTTCGATGAATTCGAAAGTAAAGTTCTATGTACTGACTTGGCAGAAAATACTAAGAAATTTTGGCCTTATGTCAAAGCGGTAGGTGGTTCAAAACAAAATGTCCAGACACTCTGTGACCAAAATAGTACTGAAGCAGAGGATGACAGACTAAAGGCCGAAAAACTAAATGTCTTTTTTCAAAGTTGCTTCACAGAGGACGACTGCACTGTAGTTCCTTCTCTAGATTGTCGCACAGATGACAAAATGGTAGATATCGAAATAGACGACAGAGGGATAGAGAAAAAATTAAAATCGCTCAAAAGAGGAAATGCCGCTGGACCTGATGGGATACCAGTTCGATTTTACACAGAGTACGCGAAGGAACTTGCCCCCCTTCTTGCAGCGGTGTACCGTAGGTCTCTAGAAGAGCGTAGCGTTCCAAAGGATTGGAAAAGTGCACAGGTCATCCCTGTTTTCAAGAAGGGACGTCGAACAGATGTGCAGAACTATAGACCTATATCTCTAACGTCGATCAGTTGTAGAATTTTGGAACACTTATTATGTTAGAATATAATGACTTTTCTGGAAACTAGAAATCTACTCTGTAGGAATCAGCACGGGTTTCGAAAAAGACGATCGTGTGAAACCCAGCTCGCGCTATTCGTCCACGAGACTCAGAGGGTCATAGACACGGGTTCCCAGGTAGATGCCGTGTTTCTTGTCTTCCGCAAGGCGTTCGATACAGTTCCCCACAGTCGTTTAATGAACAAAGTAAGAGCATATGGACTATCAGACCAATTGTGTGATTGGATTGAAGAGTTCCTAGATAACAGAACGCAGCATGCCATTCTCAATGGAGAGAAGTCTTCCGAAGTAAGAGTGATTTCAGGTGTGCCGCAGGGGAGTGTCATAGGACCGTTGCTATTCACAATATACATAAATGACCTTGTGGATGACATCGGAAGTTCACTGAGGCTTTTTTCGGATGATGCTGTGGTATATCGAGAGGTTGTAACAATGGAAAATTGTACTGAAATGCAGGAGTATCTGCAGCGAATTGACGCATGGTGCAGGGAATGGCAATTGAATCTCAATGTAGACAAGTGTAATGTGATGCGAATACATAGAAAGTAAGATCCCATATCATTTAGCTACAATATAGCAGGTCAGCAACTGGAAGCAGTTAATTCCATAAATTATCTGGGAGTACGCATTAGAAGTGATTTAAAATGGAATGATCATATAAAGTTGATCGTCGGTAAAGCAGATGCCAGACTTAGATTCATTGGAAGAATCCTAAGGATGTGCTGTCCGAAAACAAAGGAAGTAGGTTACAGTACGCTTGTTCACCCACTGCTTGAATACTGCTCAGCAGTGTGGGATCCGTACCAGATAGGGTTGATAGAGGAGATAGAGAAGATCCAACGGAGAGCAGCGCGCTTCGTTACAGGATCATTTAGTAATCGCGAAAGCGTTACGGAGGTGATAGAGAAACTCCAGTGGAAGACTCTGCAGGAGAGACGTTCAGTAGCTCGGTATGGGCTTTTGTTGAAGTTTCGAGAACATACCTTCACCGAGGAGTCAAGCAGTATATTGCTCCCTCCTTCGTACATCTCGCGAAGAGACCATGAGGATAAAATCAGAGAGATTAGAGCCCACACAGAGGCATACCGACAATCCTTCTTTCCACGAACAATACGAGACTGCAATAGAAGGGAAAACCGATAGAGGTACTCAAGGTACCCTCCGCCACACACCGTCAGGTGGCTTGCGGAGTATGGATGTAGATGTAGATGTAGATGTAGAAATCAGGACCGTAGAATGGTAGATTTAGAGATGGAACAGCATCAGTCAACAAATTGCGTTTCGAAGGAATATTCAATTGTTCACTTTTAAAATCCCTTGCATAACCTGAATCGGCAAAATGTACTGAGCAAACACGCGCATTTTTAACTGAAAACAAATCTGCACGTTTACAAGCATTTATCCATCCTCGTTTCGTCTCATTGTTTTTAGGAAATACATGAAACTTAATTCTAACTTACGTACTTGTCTGCTGTGATTAGTGCAACTGGCGACTGCGCAGTAAACCATTATTTTTCACTTAAAAATTACTCTAAAAAATCCTGCAATACACTGATAATTACGGCATAATTCTGTACTCAATCTCCAGCCACTAATAAAAATTCACACTGCAGTAAACAACCTTGTTTTCGATCGTAAACGCAAGTACAGCACAGTACGTTATGGCAATTGCTATTTACTGAGCACTGGTTGGGTTCACTCTGACGTCAGCGGCACGGCTTATTACTGCGCAGACACCTAGTGATTCCCGTATCACGTATTTTAGTATCCGTGATTTGTATTTCCGCCCTGACATTTTTATGGCAAGTATGAGATATGGGAAATTTAATATTGCCGCCAACGGTCGATAACGATAGTGGGTCAGAGGCGGTGCAGTTTCGGTGCAGGCGATCGCCAGAGGGGCATGCGAGGCACGTCACTTGGGCCGAGCCGCCAGCGGTAATAGGCTCAGCCGGAGAGCCGTGAATCAGGGTAGTAGCCACAGTTCGTTGCAATCAATCACGTCGTTCTGTTTGTTGGATTTCGACCCCGCGCTGCGCCTGGACTTCTCTGCCCTCATTATTGGCTTTCATTCGGTGCTCTGCTCTCGACGAACTTGGCTTTGTTTCCAGATTTCGTGTTCGTATCGGGAGCGGGCAAAAAAGAAAATTCTATCGCCTGCTTACGACGCCTGTAGAAAAGACAGAATCACTATTCTTTGTGTAGCGTATTTCACGTTGTCCCAGGCATTGTGAGAAAGCCTGTACTCCTGTGGACAGGCCGCGATCACAATACGATCTACAGTGCGTCAGGTGGTGTATTGATTTTAGCCTGGAATAACCTGGACGACTTAAGCACGGCCTTGGAAAGAAGTTCGAGAAAATCGTTGCAGCATTTACCGTTTCACGTCGCGTGTCAGGAGCGTCTGCTCACAGAGCTGTACTGAAACAGAAGCTTAAACTTTTTCAAGTCAGCGTAGTTAATCGTCTGTCCCGTTCAGATAATGCTGCCCAACGCCAGTGCTGCGACTGGCTATTACAGCCTGTACGTGATGGACAGGCAAATCCTGAAATGGTCTTTTTTCTGCTGAATCATGGCTGCGTTTATCGGGGTACGTGGATGCCCAGAACAATCGACATTCGAGATTTGAAAATTCTCATCAATTCCATCAAGAGCCTCTGCACAATGTGAAAGCAGGAGTGTGGCGTGCAGTAAATTCAACTCGAATTACTGGATCGAACTTTTCCCACCTAACCGTTACTTCTGATAGGTATGCGTATAATATAATGCAATCTTCTCTCAGAGAACCAACACGAAAAGATATTATCAACGGATAATGGAACTATGAAAGTATGACGAGGTCTTTTTGATAATAAAATTTTCAGAAGTCAAACAGCGATTGTTCTGCGAGGTTAAGTATCCTGATAAATGTAGTCATACCTCATAAAAAATGGTGCATACGCTCATCGTCCTGGTTCCAGATGACAGCTGCATGGGGTGAGCAACTGGGTTTGTTCGTACGGCAGCCGCAGTACCAATTTGGACCAATGTCGAGTCCAGAGCAAAAAATAGAACCATTTTCTTTTTTTATTGATGCTTTATTTCGGTATGCGCTGACCCGTAATCCAGGGGCTAAAGTGCGTCGTATGCGGCACTCACAGTTATTCTATTCACATAAAAACACACGGGTGTTGAAGAACACAGGAAACACGACAACAAAATACACTCAGGCCTTAAAAGAATTCCACCACCAATATAGTTTGCCACCTAAATAGCAAAAATTCATCTGCTTTCACTTTCTCCTTTCCTAAACAAACTGTTGTGTCTAGACAAGACAGCCTAGACACAATGAGAGGAAGCCGAAAGGCACGCGCTTAAACTCACGCAGGCTGGCGTAAGGTCTGAAACAGGATACGTAATGAATGCTATAAAGAAAAGTACGTAGCTTCTGGAATACTTAACTTTAATCCACATTTGTAGAACATCGCTCTTGATGATACATTAATAGAATCTCAATATCACTTGAATACGGCGCCTTGCTAGGTCGTAGCAAATGTAGCTGAAGGCTATGCTAACTATCGTCTCGGCAAATGAGAGCGTAATTCTCAGTGAACCATGGCTAGCAACGTCGGCTGTACAACTGGGGCGAGTGCTTGTACGTCTCACTAGACCTGCCATGTGGCGGCGCTCGGTCTGCAATCCTGACAGTGGCGACACGCGGGTCCGTCGTATACTAGCGGACCGCGGCCGATTTAAAAGCTACCACCTAGCAAGTGTGGTGTCTGGCGGTGACACCACACTAACTGCCTCAGCAGCACCTACGGTGATTCGAATACATTTCATTATCCTCTTCTCACTTCACTTAATATTTCTCGTATAATCTCTTCCCACGGCACCATCCATCCCATTCAACTGTTCTTCCAAGTCCTTCGCCTCCTACAGAATTACGGTGTTGTCAGCAAACCACAGTGTTTTTATTCCTCGCTGCGCGGGATTAGCCGAGAGGTCAACGGCACTGCAGTCATGGACTGTGCGGCTGGTCCCGGTGGAGGTTCGAGTCCTCCCTCGGACATGGGTGTGCGTGTTTGTCCTTAAGTAGTGTGTAAGCTTAGGGACTGATGACCTTAGCAGTTAAGTCCCATAAGATTTCACACACATTTGAACATTTTTTATTCCTTCCTCCTGAACTCAGTTTTCCTAATTTTTCCTTGGTCTCATTTACACATGTACAGATTCAACAACAGGGTGGATAGGCACAACTCTTTCCCATTTTCATCTCAATTATTACTTGTCTTTTTTGTTCAACTCACATAAATGCAGCCTAAGTTCTGTGCGTATTGTAGATAGCATTTCGCTCCCTGTATTTTATCCTGACACGATCAGAATTTCAAAGAGTCTGTCCCAGTCAACATTTTCCTGCAGTATAGTGTAAACCTCTGCTGAATTTCGCAATTTATTTTTCTTTTGTTGGTCATTACATCCTCCTGTCACGGGGATGGACTAACTGCCGCTATATCACTCTTCAGCCTACACTAATTTGTACCGTACATTAATTTTTAAAACTTTCAGGATTATTTTAAAATGGTGGATAAGTATAAAATGAAATAAATAAATTCTGTTAATGAATCAAGTAAGGACTATGGTATGAAGATTAGCATCTCCAAAAGGAAAGTAATGTCAGTGGGAAAGAAATATAAACGGATTGAGTGCCAAATAGGAGGAACAAAGTTAGAACAGGTGGACGGTTTCAAGTACTTAGGATGCATATTCTCACAGGATGGCAATATAGTGAAAGAACTGGAAGCGAGGTGTAGCAAAGCTAATGCAGTGAGCGCTCAGCTACGATCTACTCTCTTCTGCAAGAAGGAAGTCAGTACCAAGACTAAGTTATCTGTGCACCGTTCAATCTTTCGACCAACTTTGTTGTATGGGAGCGAAAGCTGGGTGGATTCAGGTTACCTTATCAACAAGGTTGAGGTTACGGATATGAAAGTAGCTAGGATGATTGCAGGTACTAGTAGCTGGGAACAATGGCAGGAGGGTGTCCACAATGAGGAAATCAAAGAAAAACTGGGAATGAACTCTATAGATGTAGCAGTCAGGGCGAACAGGCTTAGATGGTGGGGTCATGTTACACGCATGGGAGAAGCAAGGTTACCCAAGAGACTCATGGATTCAGCAGTAGAGGGTAGGAGGAGTCGGGGCAGACCGAGGAGAAGGTACCTGGATTCGGTTAAGAATGATTTTGAAGTAATAGGTTTAACATCAGAAGAGGCACCAATGTTAGCACTGAATAGGGGATAATGGAGGAACTGTATAAGGGGGGCTATGCTCCAGACTGAACGCTGAGAGGCATAATCAGTCTTAAATGATTGTGGTGATGATGATGACGATGAATCAAGTTCGATGGTTGTTCACTGCAGGTGAATGATTAGCTGTTCCTGTAAAATGGGCGGAAGAATTGGTACGTGGGCAATCAAGTAACAAGGGTAGTAGGAACTTGCTGCGAGTATAACGGGTGGGTTGGAAAGGAATCTGCCAATGTGTGTTATATATGGAGAGGAGATGGATATCTGAAGTGGGAGCTGGAGGGGAACAGCAGGGCCTTCATTTATGGAGTGAGAGGAAAGGGAGAACCATAGCTGCTAGGATGGATAGGCTTCTGTGCGGATTTGTGGACCAGGAAGCAGGAGTTGGCTGAAGCCGTGATAGCGATTCACATTGAGTAAGGAGCATGATGAGATAGTGCGAAAGTTTTCCAGGAATTCGAGGAAGTGGGAAGTTTAATAGCAAGCAATGAAAGCTTGCAAGAAAGAGTAGTCGGATGTGGAATTCGCGATGGGAAGCATGACATTCAAGGACTTTTATTCAGTGATGAAATTTAGGAGGAACAGTAATTCAAGCAACGGTTGGAAAGGTAAGGACGAATAGGCTCATTCTTTCGTGGGCATGAATGATGGAGGAGAGGTGTAGTTCCCATGGTCGGCACGAAGTCTCACGCTATTGTAGGCTTTACGTTCGGCACTAAGTAAGAGGGTTTCCCAGGATGGCTTCCTGTCGAAACTTAGTCACACTGTGACACTACAACGCAGTATGTAAGATTATAAACAACATTGCTATTGAGATATGTACTTGCTTTCCTTCTCACTACTGCGATTGTTTAAAACTTCTCTTTATATGTGATTAGTTTGAATATTGCATAAACGTAATAAACTAAAAATTAGAAATGAATTTGTTGTAAATGGAATATTCCCTGAAACCATTAAAAACAATTTTATAACATCTGTACAGTATCGGCACTCAGATTATCTGTGGCTTTATATTACAATAAAACACTGAAAATGTCTCAGTCATTAAGAAAAATGGTCTCTGGCAACAGCAGTGCGCCATTAAGAAAAGGTGGGTGAAGAAAGACGCAAGTGTGAGTCGCTGTGACGTATCAAATGTGTGTACAGTAATTTCTTGTGCTTGCGAGAGCCACTGCAAGTTCCAAGGGTCACAGTCATTGCTGACTTATAATGACGCTTCGAGAGGAATAAGGAAGAGGCCGGCCGCGGTGGTCTAGCGGTTCTGGCGCTGCTGTCCGGAACCGCGGGACTGCTACGGTCGCAGGTTCGAATCCTGCCTCGGGCATGGGTGTGTGTGATGTCCTTAGGTTAGTTAGGTTTACGTAGTTCTAAGTTCTAGGGGACTTATGACCTAAGATGTTGAGCCCATAGTGCTCAGAGCCATTTGAACCATTTTTTGAATAAGGAAGAGTACTGCTTGGTTACAGCAAGTATAATGAATATTAGTAATTGCTAACGAGAGATATTAATATAGTAATTGTTGCCTGCAGAGTAGTATAAGACAGAGCCACTTCAGAAATTGCCGGCCGCGGTGGCCGTGCGGTTCTAGGCGCTCCAGTCCGGAGCCGCGCTGCTGCTACGGTCGCAGGTTCGAATCCTGCCTCGGGCATGGGTGTGTATGATATCCTTAGGTTAGTTAGGTTTAAGTAGTTCTAAGTTCTAGGGGACTGATGACCACAGCAGTTGAGTCCCATAGTGCTCAGAGCCATTTGAACTTCAGAAATTAAATTTTGTAAAAGGCTAGTGAGTGTTTGGTGTGAGTGGACGAAATAAACTTTGCGTGAACTTTAATTATAACTTCGTAGTCGTCATTCCACCACGTCATTAGGATCCGTGTCCTACTGGTGTACATTCCGAGTGTCACGTTATGAATGAAAAATGTTATTAGCGTCAAGGACAACAGTTTTGCCAGAAAGTAAAACTAAAGTTTTCCTTGAGATGAAAGATAGTCGTTGCTCAATAATTAAAATTGTGGGAGATGATGTTTGTGTAATTTTTTTCTTGGTGGGGTGGTTTTCTTTCCCTTTTTGTCTCGGCTTACTCAACTTACTGCGGGCTGCCTGTTCTATCTGTGCCGGCAGCAAGTCGGTCCGGCTGTGAATGGACGCTTTTACCTGGCTCGAATGTTCTCCGCAGGTGGACAGGACGCAGGCCCATCCACATGGGCAAGAAATTTAAAGGTAGCTTGCAATTCAATAGAAATCCCTACCATTTTTGAGACTCATAGTTTTAAGGTACTGCAGCCTCCAAAAGTTAACTAAGGTATTAGGAAATTCATATACACTGCATGACAGAAAAGTGAAGCACCCAGAAGACACGATCCGATGTCAGCGTGACTTAGTACACGCACCTGCCATCGGCGTATACAGGGTGTTTCTGTAAGAGCGTGCAAAAATTTAACAGGAAATGGAGGATGCTCCAGTGAACAATTTGAGGTAGGGAATCTGGGTTTCGGAGGTTAAGGAGATAATAGGAATACAGTAATCACATTACTGTGTACTTTTTTTATTTGCGTTAGTTAGAGTTAAGTGCAAATACCATCAATGACACAATGAACTTAGCATTTGTACCGTATCTTACAAAATGTGCTGAAACTGAGGGCTATCAACATCAATGCAAGCATGACATCGGCGAACAAGATTCTGACGCACCTTGGCAATTATCCGTGGTGTGTTTCGAATCACATCCCAGGCAGCTACAATTCTGGAAACTAATTCCATGTCCGTATCCACTGTCACACAAGTGACTTTAGATATACCCATTCGAAATAATCAAAGGGATTCAGGTCAGGTGATCTCGCAGGCCATGGAATAGGACCTATCCTACCAAACCAGCGACCAGGAAATACAGCATTGAGATGGTTGCGGACATCCACACTGAAGTGAGGCGGTGCACCGTCATGTTGTATCCACACCCTCTCACGAACAGTCAAGGGTACGTTCTCCTACAACTCTTTGCACAAACTCTTTGCACGAACCTCAAAGTATAGGTGGCCATTCAGACGTCTAGGTAGAAGATATGGCCCAATATCATTGTCGCCTTGCACCAAATACAGAATGTACATGTCAATAAACAGCACATACGTGTAAACTTGTACGCATGTCAGGTGTAAATAAGCTGGAAAACAAAATGCTACACAAAGCGGTAGACAAGTTAACCATACCTCAAATTGTTCAGTGGACCATTCTCTATGCCCTGTTACATTTTAGCACGCTCTTAGGGAGAAATCCTGTATGTAAGTGATTAGAGTCAGAATTCTCTGTGACGGGCAGACTGGTTAGCAGAGTGCATTAGTGTTGTTAGTGTTAAATGTTGCTACCGGAACTGACAGAATGTATTAGGAGTGTGAAAAACGTCAGATGTTGAGTGGCCACTTTGAAGGAAAGAGATGCTATGACTTGTGTGAGACAGCATTATCAGCACCAGGTACTGTCTGAAAGGAGCCTCACTGTGGGTCTCTACTTGATCAGCTGGTCGGATCATGTAATATCCAGCATGTTGATGCATTCGGATGTGGCATTGCCCGATGTTGGACTTTTCACGGTATAACTGTATATGTATGTGTATGGATGGTGCCATCTATCACGGGATAATTATATATTTTTATTTTTATGATTATATATTATATGATTTTGGCTGAGGTGCCTTTAAATATTGCGGGCTAGCGTGAGAGTATCAATTAACTTATACCGCGATAACACTCGTACGGACATCGGCTGCCCCGAAGTACGTACGATATAATATTTTATAAACACAACGCGCGGCTCACCGCCTTCTAATAAATACACTCCTGGAAATTGAAATAAGAACACCGTGAATTCATTGTCCCAGGAAGGGGAAACTTTATTGACACATTCCTGGGGTCAGATACATCACATGATCACACTGACAGAACCACAGGCACATAGACAACAGGCAACAGGCAACAGAGCATGCACAATGTCGGCACTAGTACAGTGTATATCCACCTTTCGCAGCAATGCAGGCTGCTATTCTCCCATGGAGACGATCGTAGAGATGCTGGATGTAGTCCTGTGGAACGGCTTGCCATGCCATTTCCACCTGGCGCCTCAGTTGGACCAGCGTTCGTGCTGGACGTGCAGACCGCGTGAGACGACGCTTCATCCAGTCCCAAACATGCTCAATGGGGGACAGATCCGGAGATCTTGCTGGCTAGGGTAGTTGACTTACACCTTCTAGAGCACGTTGGGTGGCACGGGATACATGCGGACGTGCATTGTCCTGTTGGAACAGCAAGTTCCCTTGCCGGTCTAGGAATGGTAGAACGATGGGTTCGAAGACGGTTTGGATGTACCGTGCACTATTCAGTGTCCCCTCGACGATCACCAGTGGTGTACGGCCAGTGTAGGAGATCGCTCCCCACACCATGATGCCGGGTGTTGGCCCTGTGTGCCTCGGTCGTATGCAGTCCTGATTGTGGAGCTCACCTGCTCGGCGCCAAACATGCATACGACCATCATTGGCACCAAGGCAGAAGCGACTCTCATCGCTGAAGACGACACGTCTCCATTCGTCCCTCCATTCACGCCTGTCGCGACACCACTGGAGGCGGGCTGCACGATGTTGGGGCGTGAGCGGAAGACGGCCTAACGGTGTGCGGGACCGTAGCCCAGCTTCATGGAGACGGTTGCGAATGGTCCTCGCCGATACCCCAGGAGCAACAGTGTCCCTAATTTGCTGGGAAGTGGCGGTGCGGTCCCCTACGGCACTGCGTAGGATCCTACGGTCTTGGCGTGCATCCGTGCGTCGCTGCGGTCCGGTCCCAGGTCGACGGGCAGGTGCACCTTCCGCCGACCACTGGCGACAACATCGATGTACTGTGGAGACCTCACGCCCCACGTGTTGAGCAATTCGGCGGTACGTCCACCCGGCCTCCCGCATGCCCACTATACGCCCTCGCTCAAAGTCCGTCAACTGCACATACGGTTCACGTCCACGCTGTCGCGGCATGTTACCAGTGTTAAAGACTGCGATGGAGCTCCGCATGCCACGGCAAACTGGCTGACACTGACGGCGGCGGTGCACAAATGCTGCGCAGCTAGCGCCATTCGACGACCAACACCGCGGTTCCTGGTGTGTCCGCTGTGCCGTGCGTGTGATCATTGCTTGTACAGCCCTCTCGCAGTGTCCGGAGCAAGTATGGTGGGTCTGACACACCGGTGTCAATGTGTTCTTTTTTCCATTTCCAGGAGTGTAGTTTGCGTGAGCGCTGCTATTTAGAAAAGAAAATATACGTATTCTTACGCAAACTGTAATTATTAATATGGATCTCAGGGGATACTGGTTATTTCAAATGGTTTAAATGTCTCTGAGCACTATGGGACTTAACTTGTGAGGTCATCAGTCCCTTAGAACTACTTAAATCTAACTAACCTAAGGACATCACAGACATCCATGCCCGAGGCAGGATTCGAACCTGCGACCGTACCGGTCGCGTGGCTCCAGACTGTAGCGCCTAGAACCGCTCGGCTACTCCGGCCGGCTACTGGTTATTTATGTACCAAATGTCACAAAGATTAACTGAGATATTGCGGAGCTTATTGACTGTAATGATTTTCAATATTTCTTGTTCATTATTTGCAAGGCAAAACTGGAGAGAATCTCATCTGCCGTTAGGCGGCCAAAATGAAACATACTGAACTCATTCAGTGCTGTGAATTTTGGTAAATGAAATCCATCACTACTCTTTTTGTTAACTTTGAAATTGATGGAATATTAAAATTGAGAAGTCTCTCACATTTACGTTTAATTTAATATTATGACATGAAATTTTAATTAAATAATACTGTCAGCGTAATGGACGACTAAATCCCGCTAGAGGAGATGAGGTCCCTGCACTACGAAAGCACTGTAAAAGCTTTGTTAATTATAATTAATGGTTGCGATCATGAGAGGTGACAACTAAGTCAATAATACTCAATTTCTAATAAAAATTATAAGTATATTTTACTAAATTACAACCAAAGTTACATTAAATATTATCCAGCGCTACAATGGCGGCCTACCTCTAGACGAAACAAAAACAGGAGAGCTGGTTCAATCAAAGTATTGTCTCTGATCTTCTTGGCCTATGTTACACAGAGATTATACCAAAAAACTGTGTTTTGTTAATTACATAGATATTTGTGTTTTGATAATAATAACTTACGTTTTTTACTATTTGTTATACATCGCGCAGACGTACATAATCTTAAGATAATTTATGTTTCACACGTGTCACAGCAAAAACTTCTATTCCCTTTCTCCAAATGTACATTTGTGTGACGTACCGTCACAGACTGCATAGGAAGGTGAGAGAAGACACACTCATCAGCAAGGTTCTAGTCGACACGACTGACCACCATCGCAGTATTGTGCACCAATCACATCGTAACCCCTTCACATCTCAGCCTGCCACCCGAGAACAAGTAATGGGCTACTTGAAACATTTACTGTCATCCTGCACCATTAGTCGGAGACTAGTAGCAGCCGGACTAGGAAATTACCGTCCCATGAGTAGGCTTCCGTCAACGATACCACACAAACAGCTGCATTTGGAGTGCTGCCATGGCAGGGAAGCATAGCTCGCTGATGAGTATCTTCACATTGTGTTCAACAATGAATTATAATTCTGCACTACCCAAGATGACGATCGTCGGCGAGTATAATGGTGATCTGGGGAGAGGTCTCATTCTTCCAATGGTTTGGACAGGCACAACAGTGTTACTCCTACGTCATCAGCTACTACTTCAGGTCCCAGTTGGTAGTGACTGAGGGAACTCTGTCGAGACAACGCTTCATCAAAGACAATCTGCGTCTTCATGTAGTGCCTCTCATGTAACAGTATCATGATTCCATTTCTCAACAGCAGAAGGCTCGTCCACACGTGGCACATACCTCTATGAACTGCCTGCGTGACGTTGGGCTATTCTCGTGGCCAGCTAGATCCCCAAATCTGCCCCGACAGGACGTGTGAGGGACCAGCTCGGACGTCAGCTCCATGTCAGTGTCAGTATCCAGCATATGAAGGGCCAGTTGCCACAGTTGTGGACCAGCGTGCCTCAAGAGACGATAGAACGACTTTATGCCACCCTTCCCTACGGAATCGGTGGATGTATCCAGGCTAGAGGAAATGTCTACTGATAAGTGGCTCATACTGACAAGTTCTTTATAAATCTGACTCGATAACATCACATAGTCTCTCAGCATATGAAGTTTCATTTCGTTTCCCGTTCCGGGTGCTTCACTTTTTTGTCAGACAGTGTATGAAAAAATATAAACACTTTTAGTGAGGAGTTTTTTTTTTTTTTTTTTTTTTTTTTTGGGTGGTAGTGGGCACGAGCCCCAGACTCCTTCCCCCTTTGCAGCCGCGCGTCGCGCCAGCGCACTGACCCCATAGGCTCGCGCACGGCGCCCGGCCGCCAGAAGAGGTCCCGCGAGGCGTTGCGCAGCGCCACGTTGGCCGCCTCGATGTGGTGCGCCTGCCGCTTGTCGCTCCAGTCCGCTTCCAGGCGCGCCTTGGCCGCCATCACGGACGCCTTCTGGCTCTCCAGCTGCTCCAGCAGGCGCTGCTCCTCGGCTGCTGCCTCCGACAGCATCGCCTGCTCCTGCCAAAGCACACCAGACGAGTATTAATGTTTGCAAATCGTCTTCACATCGTGTCTCTGGTCTTTCCTAGGAGGGGCGTAATGCACCCATTTTTTTCTCGACCAATTTCGGTTGAAAAAATGGGAAAGTTGTTGTGCGACATCGTGGAATATTTCTACTTCAGCCCCTATAGTTTCATGAAGTTCCAATAGGTGGCGACGCTAACTTAGCCTTCAAAATGGTGTCTATAACGGGGGTGCATTCCAAGCAGAGAGGTCTTATTGAGTTTATTTTGGCGAAAACTGGGGCATCACAAATATTGGTAGGCGCTTGCAGAATTTCTACGGATGCCTGGCAGTGAACAAAAGCTCGGTGAGTCGTCGGGGGGGGGGGGGGGGGCGTCTGTCATTATCGCAACAAGGTCGCGCAAACCTGTTCGGTCACCCGCGTACCGGCCGGCCGCACACAGTTGTGCTACCCTCAGCAAATTGGAGAAACGACTTCAGCGTGCTCGTCGCCACAGAAATGTAAACGAACTTTTCATTTTCGATGACAACGCGAAGGTCTCACACGGGTGTCCGCACCCGAGAGGAGCTCACAAAACTTAATTGGACTGTTCTTCCTCATCCCCCTAGAGTCTGGATCTCACACCTTCCGATTTCTATCGTTCTATCAATGAAGAATGCGCTTCTCTGGAAGCGCTGCGTAGATGACGGGGAGGTTACTGACGCAGCCAGACGTTGATTTCGACGTCGATTAGTATAGTAGTACCGTACGGACATAGACGGAGACCCACTAAGGTGGCATAATGCCGTCGTATTGAACGGATACTACGTCGAAAAATAGGATTTTGTAGCCAGAAGGACCATGAAGATAAAATACGAGAAATTAGGGCTCATACGGAAAGTTTTGGAAATTTGTGTTAAGTTCTTATGGAACCAAACTCCTGAGGTCATCGGTCCCTAAGCATAGACACTACTTAATCTAACGTAAACTAACTTACGCTAAGGACAAGACACACACACCCATGCCCGAGGGAGGACTCGAACCTCTGCTGGGGGGAGCCACGCGAACCCTGACAATGCGCCCTAGATCGCGCGGATACGCTGTGCGGCGGGCTCATATGGAGACATACAGACAGTCAATTTCTTCCTCATCAATGAGATATACAGACAGTCAATTTCTTCCTCAACATATTTGCGAGTGGAAAAGGAAAGGGAATCACTAGTAGTGAGTGAAAAAGGGAAGGAAATGACAAGTAGTGGTGCACCGTACGGTGTCTTGCGGACTGTCTATGTAGATGTAGTGCAGACTACTTAAGCACAATTATCATTTCCAACACATCCTTTTCTATTCGCAGATGGTCCGTGGAAACAACTCCAGTCAAGCCTCCGATATTGTTGTTGAGGTCCAAAGACTGGTTTGCTGTAGTTCGCCGCACGGGTATAGCCTGTGCAAGCCTCTTCAGTTTTGCATAAATACTGCAACCTACATCCACTTGAAACTGTTTACTTTAACCAGGCATTGGTCTCCATTTACCGCCAACAGTTCTCTCCATTACTAAACTGACAATTACTTGAATTCTCGGGATGGGTCCTATAACCTGATCCCCTTCTTGTAGTCAAGTTGTACCATCAGTTTCTTTTTTCTCCAATTCATTTACGTACCTCTCCATTTGTTATTCGATCTGCCCATCTAATCTTCAAAATATTTCTGTAGCAAAATGTTTCACCACAAGGTTCTGTTCTCTTCTTCTCTGTACTGTTATCGTCTGCGTTTCACTCCCCTACAACGCTGCACTCCACACTAATACCTTCATAAAAAAAGTGTTTCTCAGACTAAAATTTATGTTATATGCCAACAAAATCTTCTTTTTCATAAATGCATTTCTTGCTATTGCCAGTCTATATTTTATATGGTCTCTACTTCAGACACTGGCAATTACTTTGCTGCCCAAAAAGCAAAACTTGATGCCTCATTTTCTGATCTAATTCCCTCATTGCCACCTGATTTACTTCGACTAAATTGAATTACTTTTGTTTACTTTCTTGTCTGCATAGGTGTCTGCCAATTCCGCTGCTCTAGGCTTTAAGTCCTCTACTTCCATTTATGAATTAGGACACCAATCATCCATTTTTACATACTCTACATTTAGATATGATTAGATACGTTTATGTACGTATGTATATCTTAAAACAAAAACTATTCGATACTTTGTGTTGTCAAATCTTTCACGTACAGAAACACAATGCAGACTCGCGGACTGAACGGACTCGAACAACCATAAACAAAATTAAAATAAAGCCTTGCGACCTAAGTTTTTGTTTTTATTTGTCTTTCTCTTTCTGGCGCGTAGAATCCATTTTGATCACTTGAACTTGTCAAAAAGAGTAGTACAGTATTTGATAGTGTTTAAATTAGGGAAATTAACATTATTATATAGAAGTAGAATAATAGTTTGGAGTGGAATGGAACACTTAACTAAGGTGATAAGTTTAGCATTAAGTACTGTAGATGCACTCTAAAATGGTGTGGGTGCTGTTGCAGGAGTGAAAGGTATCGGTCAGACATGTACATGTAGGCCAAGGGTTTGGAGAGCCAGAGTACATCTTTGTAGATGGCCCAGTGGAATGCTTTCCAGGGTGAGGACAGCGTACGTTAACAGCAGAATTATACCACTTCCCCTTAGGGCCAGACACCATTATTCACTCAGAAGTGACGTCAGAGTGATATGTCACTCGATGCGGCAGACGCCGTATTGGTCTAGGTGTATTTACGTGTTTTTTGTCCGACCCCGGTAGCCGAATGGCCAGCGTGACGGATTGTCATACCTCTGGGCCCGGGTTCGATTCGCGGCTGGGTCGGGGAATTTTCCCTGCCCAGGGACTGGGTGTTGCGCTGTACTCATCATCATCCTATCATCCTCATCAACTGCAGGTCGCGCCGTGGCGTCAAATTGAAAGATCGGCACCCGGCGAACGGCCTGCCCGACGGGGGTCCCTAGCCATACGATTAAATTAAATAAAAACCTGTTTTGTGCGAGAGAAGATCGGAAAGTAACGCACATTAATTTTATTACCAAAAAGTTTAATAGGTAACAAAACAAAAAAATCGCAAATGAACTTACATCTTTTACCTGCTTTTCTACATGGTCGTCAATTATTTCTCCTGTCATGGTATCAGTTTCAATGTGCCATGTACGTAAAAGTCCGTTTGCTTGGAGTACAGCCATCTGCAGGTTGCTGATTTCACTACCGCATGTAGCAAAGTGTTGGCTAGCCAGGAATTTCTTCATGGGACCGAACGGATGAAAGTCCGATGGTGCAAGGTATGAGCTGTCTGGCGGATGCTGGAGCATCTCCCACTCAAATTTGGCAATTTCCTCACGAACGGGGGCAGCAATATAGGAGTGAAGATTGTCTTGAAGAAGTTTGACGTCATTATTAATGTTGTGGCGTTTGTCATAAGGGCCATGACGCAACTTAACCAAAGTTATATTGCACGCTGCAGCATTCGTAGTGGTCCTGAGTCCAGCAAAGTCCACCAATAACACACCACGCATATCTCAGAACACTGTCACGAGCACTTTCCCAGCAGATTGTGTCACTTTCAATTTTTTTCGCGCTTGGGAAACAGCATATTTGCAGTTCATAGAGGCCTGTCTGATTTACAGCATGTAGTGGTATGCTCACGACTCATCACCAGTAACGATTTCTTTCAGAAAGTCATGCCATTCTGCGGCGTAACGCGTTAAGTGATCGAAGCTGACCCTTCTGGTTGTCTGTCAGGTCCTTAGGAACCCAGCGAGCACAAATTTTACGAAATTTCAACGTGTCATGAACAATATTGTACATTATACCACAGGAAACGTTGAACTGCTGCGACAAGGTTCGCAGCCGCACACGCCGGTCGTTCGGAATTGCTGCCTCAATGGCTCCGACATTCCGCAGGGTTGCAGCTGTTACCAACCGCCCGAAGCGTGGCGAATCACTAAGGTTCACAGGGCTCTCCTGGAAGAACGCACACCCACCGCCTGGAGACACTGCTACGGTCCATACAGTCGTCCCCCCACACGCCAGGTATGTCCCTGTGAATTTCGCTCGTTTTATGCCATTTGGCTCACAAAAATTGAACTACACTTCGTGCGACAGTAACATGCACTGCATGTTTGTTTCTTAGTTCAGGCTTCTCTCGTTGGAGCTGCACATGGAAACAAAATACCCTGTATAGCTCAAATTTCAGACTATATCGTCGTGAAATTTCAATATTCCAGTTGCTGCACCAGGACAGAAAAAAGTGTTGAGTGTTACTTTCCAATGCACCCTCATATTATAACTTGCTGTATGCTGTTGCAAGGCAATGACGCACTGAGGATTTGTCAGAAACACGCCAGCTTTGTAATTAAATGTCTGTTAACGACGCATAAACAATATAAGCCTTCACGAAACACCACGATAACCGACACAAAAGACGAAAATAGCATGTCTTCGGAACAGCGTAGTCGTTTAGGATGTGGATTACAAAGTCAAAGGAAGTAGGTTTGCGCCATGCTATACGCTAATTTCCTTTTTCATCTTAGCATTTTCAACACACTCTCGGACTTTTGCAATGTTCGATGCTTTCTTTACATATAAACGCGCGTTTGAGGAATGAGTTTCTTCGAGTTTGTGACTGCTGTCTGATTAGAGTACGAGGGTGAAACAAATATTTGGCGATTTCGAGTGTGTGGTTAGGCAGGAACCTAAGAGCATAGATTAAACTGCTACAAGTGCCACGAGCAATGCTTAGCGTGTGCAAAGAGACAGATGCTTGCTTTACATGTTGCAAATAATTACAGGCGCTTACGGCTGGTGTAATCCTGCCACAAACGACATATGGCGTAATCCATAGGCTGGCGCCAGGCAAAATTGTTGTTCATCCTGGGGTAGGAGTAGAGTTGTAAAACTACCATAGGTTTCTGTGGAGTACCATAAGTAAGCGTAGCTTTGGTCAATTGATGCCGTACCTGTGTTACCTGAATGTTGGATGTGTTGCATACAAATTAGGCGTTACCTCACAACAATCGCTTTCCTTACGCATGCGATCGGTGTCTTACTAGAGTCCTCTAAAAATCAGAAGTGGTTAACCGTCTAGAAACTGAGTGAAGATATACACTCCTGGAAATTGAAATAAGAACACCGTGAATTCATTGTCCCAGGAAGGGGAAACTTTATTGACACATTCCTGGGGTCAGATACATCACATGATCACACTGACAGAACCACAGGCACATAGACACAGGCAACAGAGCATGCACAATGTCGGCACTAGTACAGTGTGTATCCACCTTTCGCAGCAATGCAGGCTGCTATTCTCCCATGGAGACGATCGTAGAGATGTTGGATGTAGTCCTGTGGAACGGCTTGCTGTTCCATTTCCACCTGGCGCCTCAGTTGGACCAGCGTTCGTGCTGGACGTGCAGACCGCGTGAGACGACGCTTCATCCAGTCCCAAACATGCTCAATGGGGGGCAGATCCGGAGATCTTGCTGGCCAGGGTAGTTGACTTACACCTTCTAGAGCACGTTGATGGCACGGGATACATGCGGACGTGCAGTGTCCTGTTGGAACAGCAAGTTCCCTTGCCGGTCTAGGAATGGTAGAACGATGGGTTCGAAGACGGTTTGGATGTACCGTGCACTATTCAGTGTCCCCTCGACGATCACCAGTGGTGTACGGCCAGTGTAGGAGATCGCTCCCCACACCATGATGCCGGGTGTTGGCCCTGTGTGCCTCGGTCGTATGCAGTCCTGATTGTGGCGCTCACCTGCACGGCGCCAAACACGCATACGACCATCATTGGCACCAAGGCAGAAGCGACTCTCATCGCTGAAGACGACACGTCTCCATTCGTCCCTCCATTCACGCCTGTCGCGACACCACTGGAGGCGGGCTGCACGATGTTGGGGCGTGAGCGGAAGACGGCCTAACGGTGTGCGGGACCGTAGCCCAGCTTCATGGAGACGGTTGCGAATGGTCCTCGCCGATACCCCAGGAGCAACAGTGTCCCTAATTTGCTGGGAAGTGGCGGTGCGGTCCCCTACGGCACTGCGTAGGATCCTACGGTCTTGGCGTGCATCCGTGCGTCGCTGCGGTCCGGTCCCAGGTCGACGGGCACGTGCACCTTCCGCCGACCACTGGCGACAACATCGATGTACTGTGGAGACCTCACGCCCCACGTGTTGAGCAATTCGGCGGTACGTCCACCCGGCCTCCCGCATGCCCACTATACGCTCTCGCTCAAAGTCCGTCAACTGCACATACGGTTCACGTCCACGCTGTCGCGGCATGCTACCAGTGTTAAAGACTGCGATGGAGCTCCGTATGCCACGGCAAACTGGCTGACACTGACGGCGGCGGTGCACAAATGCTGCGCAGCTAGCGCCATTCGACGGCCAACACCGCGGTTCCTGGTGTGTCCGCTGTGCCGTGCGTGTTATCATTGCTTGTACAGCCCTCTCGCAGTGTCCGGAGCAAGTATGGTGGGTCTGACACACCGGTGTCAATGTGTTCTTTTTTCCATTTCCAGGAGTGTACAAAGGGCTGGGTAACCCACGGAAAATTTTTGACGTAGTATCTTCCTGTCTGATATATTTAAGAATAAACAGTATTTATAGCGAAACTGAAACTGTCAATATTTAATTCAGGTTTTATTCGAAAATTGTTGATTTATAACGTGGAGCAGAAGAATGCTGTAGTAAAAATAAAGAAGGCAATATAGATTTATCATATAGCGCTAGAAAACACAATTTCCTTGCCAAAGAAATAAGATGATAAAAAAAACGAAAAATAAGAATACATCAAACATTGATTTAATACTTTGTCTTAATTACATAAAACATTTTTCTCTTATTAATTAACAGCTTTTGCATTTGTCAATAATAGCAGGAAACTCTTGCCTTTGATCACGATGGAGAACGATCTATTGAATACACAATAACAACAACAATTATAAATTTTTTATGTATTTGCGCATGGAAACAGTAGTTTCATCGAAAGTAATTGCTTTTGTTGCATAAAAGCGCAGACGTTGCGCGATCAACTAATTTTTATCTCTTATAAAACGCAATGTAGATTCTGTAAGGATATAAAATACGCAAGGGACTACCACTGAAAGATCTGCGGTTTTAATTATGCGCAAAACAAACAAAAAAAACGAAGGGAAGTTGTCGGCTTCCATTTTCTCTCTTACACGCTATTGAACCGTAGTTTTGGTACAGCACAAGTCTAGGTACAAGCCAATGGTCCAGCCGACGTTACATGCCTAAAAAAAAACAGAGTCCGACAAAAACTGAGCAAGCCAACCACAGCTCTGCTAAGAGGGTACGTCTCAAAGCAAGTCACCTGGAAATATTAATAAGTTCTTTTTTTAAGTTGCAGAAATTATAAAATAAATTTAACCAAAATTAGGTTGGACGCTGGGATCGGTCCCTGTTTGGCTGGCACATACGTTTATTGTGCGAGCTATACAGGAGAAGAGACCACTCATGCAAGACGCTTTTCCCAATTAAGGAACAATTCGTAACCTAGTCGTTTTGTAGTAAATAATAGCATTTTGAAACAGTAGTGCAGCAACAAAGTTCACTGAGGAAGTCTGTTTTGGATTATTGGTGACAGCTTTAATAGATAGCTTGACAAATCTTCGTTTGTTCTGAATTGGACCCACTAGCGCTCTTTGCCCTTTATTAATTCCTGCTGATGTTTCATACAGTGTGTTGTGTGGCAGAGCACAGAGGTAAAGGTACAGGTGAGGATCAATTGTGTGTGGGCAGATTCCTGTCAGATTTTGTGCAGAACTTCCATTTTAACAAAAATTCACTGTACATCCCCTGAAGAAAAACCAGTTCCCAGCGACTGGAAGAGAGCACAAGTCAAACCTGGCTACAAGAGGGGCGTAACAGAAGTAATCCACAAAACTAACGCCCAGTCTCATTGAAATCCATCTATAGTAGAATCTTAAGAGTATATTCTGAGCTCAACATTATAAGATATCCGGACACATTGTCCTCGTTCAGGATGAATTCCGATGATATCGATCATGAGAAAACCGACTTGAGCTTCTCTTACATGATATTACGAAAGCCATGCATCAAGCCTTTCAGACGAAAGCAGCAATTTTTGTCTTCCGAACAGAATTTTACTCAGTGCTATACCAACGTTTAATAACGAGAGTATAATTATGTAATAGAATGTGTATGAATAACTGACATGCAATTAATTACAGAGTACTGTGCGCCATTGGTTGTATTATGCTGGGAGCAGCTAAATCAAGAAGCCTGTAGTGAGCAAATGTGCAAGATTGTTTGCGAGCACTTCTGCCCTCTCGCTGGTTACACGAAATATTAAAACTAAGTAACTTATGTTGTCTTCTTCTCTTGATTATAATAGCCCTTTGTTATTTTTCGCACCGGCCAGAGTGGCCGAGCGGTTCTAGGCGCTACTGTCTGGAACAGCGCGACCACTACGGTTGCAGGTTTGAATCCTGCCTCGGGCATGGATGTGTGTGATGTCCTTAGGTTAGTTAGGTTTAAGTAGTTCTAAGTTCTAGGGGACTGATGACCTCAGGCCGGCCGGAGTGGCCGAGCGGTTAACGGCGCTACAGTCTGGAACGGCACGACTGCTACGGTCGCAGGTTCGAATCCTGCCTCGTGGCATGGATGTGTGTGATGTCCTTAGGTTAGTTAGGTTTAAGTAGTTCTAGTTCTAGGGGACTTATGACCACAGCAGTTGAGTCCCATAGTGCTCAGAGCCATTTCAACCATTTTGAACTGATGACCTCAGCAGTTAAGTCCCATAGTGCTCAGAGCCATTTGAACCATTTTGTTATTTTTCTTTGCATTAAGCGAACCAACGAAGTGTGATGGTTAAACTGATCCGTTCTATCTGGTGCAGTTAGTAACTAATATGTATGGATTTGTAAATAATGACCAGATAAACAGGACACAGGATTCATTACCAAAGGCTGTGGGCTCTATCTTTACTTGCGTCAGAGCTTCTAGAGCAGAAAATTTATTGACTTTACTAAAAAGAGCACCGGTTAGAACTTCAGTGCAAAACCCTACTATAGTTTACTTCACTCTTTTAATCTTAAAGATTATTCAACAATGAAGGCATACTATTTACGATAAACTACTGATACTTCCACGGATATTTGGTTAAAGTTGGTTTATTTTTAATAAATGATTTACGAGTGGTTCATGGTGTGGGTTCCTGTAGTCATGTCCTAGCTCATGAACCACGGGCAACGTATGAGTGGCCAAGTAAGTGGTCCCGACAGTCGGGATACCAGTTACTTTGGAATAAGGCTGGGCATCTCGGACATATTCTGAGTCGTGGTCACCTTTGTGCTCATACGGCAAAGACTACCAAATCCACCGGTTAGTCCCTCAGCCGTTAGGGGTAAAACCCAATGGGACTCGGGGCAAGTAAGGCTAGCAACCTGCTTCCCTGGTACTTTAAATATGATGCTGGCAACAATCAGAGCAAAATGCCTCGGACTTTTGGAGGTGACGGAGTCCCACCTCTAACTGACAAACCAGGGACTCCTAAGATACGACTTGGCAAACAAATGGTAATGAGATGGGGAGCTATTAATATCAATGGGGGCTACTCTGGGAAGAAGGTAGAGCTGGCAGAGGCTGCAAGTAAGATGGGGCTGGACGTTTTAGCTGTTAGTGACATTCGGGTAAGGGGTGAGAAAGAAGAGGAAGTGGGAGAATACAAGGTCTACCTGTCAGGAGTCAAAGCAGGAATAGCACAATGGGGTGTAGGGCTTTACATCAGGAAAGAAATGGAACCCAGCGTAGATGCAATAAGGTATGTAAACGAACGACTGATGTGGATAGATTTGACAGTGTGTAGCAAGAAAATTAGGATTGTGTCAGTATATTCGCATTGTGAAGGAACAGATCAAGATAAGATGGATAGTTTTTATGAGGCACTCAGTGATGTAGTTGTTAGAGTAAAGGACAAGGACAGTGTTCTGCTCATGGGTGATTTTAACGCCAGGATTGGATCGAACAGAAGGGTATGAAGAGGTTATGGGTAAATTTGGAGAGGACATAGAGGCCAACAGGAACGAGAAACAACTCTTGGAGTTCTGTGCCAGTATGGGCTTAGTAATCACAAACTCCTTTTTTAAACATAAGAACATTCACCGGTATACTTGGGAAGGCAGGGGAACCAGATCTGTCATTGACTACATAATAACAGATCAGAAATTCAGGAAGACTGTGAGGGACACACGTGCATTCAGGGGATTCTTTGATGACACTGATCATTATTTGATCTGCAGTGAAATTGGGATTGTGAGGCCTAAAGTGCAGGAGGTCAGGTACATATGTAGCAGGATAAGAGTGGAGAAACTTCAGGATAAGGAAATCAGGCACAAGTACATAACAGTGATCTCAGAAAGGTACCAGTTAGTTGAATGTAGTCAACTACAGTCATTGGAAAAGGAATGGACAAGGTACAGGGACGCAGTACTAGAAGTGGCTAAAGAATGTCTTGGAACAGTAGTGTGCAAAAGTAGGATGAAGCAAACAGCTTGGTGGAATGACACAGTTAAGGCAGTCTGTAAAAGAAAAAGAAGGCGTATAAAAATGGCTACATACTAGAACTCAGGTAGACAGAGAAAGTTATGTTGAAGAAAGAAACAAAGCCAAACAGATAATTGCAGCATCCAAGAAGAAATCTTGGGAAGACTTTGGAAACAGGTTGGAGACTATGGGTCAAGCTGCTGGAAAACCATTCTGGAGTGTAATTAGCAGTCTTCGAAAGGGAGGTAAGAAGGAAATGACAAGTATTTTGGACAGGTCAGGAAAACTGCTGGTGAATCCTGTGGATGACTTGGGCAGATGGAGGGAATATTTTGAAGAGTTGCTCAATGTAGGTGAAAATACGATCAGTAATGTTTCAGATTTCGAGGTAGAATGGGATAGGAATGATGATGGAAGTAGGATCACATTTGAGGAAGTGGAGAAAATAGTCAATACATTGCAGTGCAATAAAGCGGCTGGGGTGGATGAAATTAAGTCGGAACTCATCAAATACAGTGGAATGTCAGGTCTTAAATGGCTACACAGGATAATTGAAATGGCCTGGGAGTCGGGACAGGTTCCATCAGACTGGACAAAAGCAGTAATCACACCAATCTTTAAACATAGAAACAGAAAAGATTGTAAGAACTACAGAGGTATCTCTTTAATCAGCGTTGTGGGTAAAATCTTCTCAGGCATTGTTGAAAGGAAAGTGCGAGTATTAGTTGAGGACCAATTGGATGAAAATCAGTGTGGATTTAGGCCTCTTAGAGGTTGTCAGGACCAGATCTTTAGCTTACGGCAAATAATGGAGAAGTGTTATGAGTCGAACAGGGAATTGTATCTATGCTTTATAGATCTAGAAAAGGCATATGACCGGGTTCCTAGGAGGAAGTTATTGTCTGTTCTACGAGATTATGGAATAGGAGGCAAACTTTTACAAGCAATTAAAAAGGTCTTAACATGGACAGTCAGGCAGCAGTTAGAGTTGACGGTAAATTGAGTTCATGGTTCAGAGTAGTTTCAGGGGTAAGACAAGGCTGCAACCTGTCTCCGCTGTTGTTCATATTATTTATGGATCATATGTTGAAAACAATAGATTGTCTGGGTGAGATTAAGATATGTGAACACAAAATAAGCAGTCTTGCATATGCGGATGACTTAGTTGTGATGGCAGATTCGATTGAAAGTTTGCAAAGTAATATTTCAGAGCTAGATCAGAAATGTAAGGACTACGGTATGAAGATTAGCATCTCCAAAACGAAAGTAATGTCAGTGGGAAAGAAATATAAATGGATTGAGTGCCAAATAGGAGGAACAAAGTTAGAACAGGTGGACGGTTTCAAGTACTTAGGATGCATATTCTCACAGGATGGCAACATAGTGAAAGAACTGGAAGCGAGGAGTAGCAAAGCTAATGCAGTGAGCGCTCAGCTACGATCTACTCTCTTCTGCAAGAAGGAAGTCAGTACCAAGACTAAGTTATCTGTGCACCGTTCAATCTTTCGACCAACTTTGTTGTATGGGAGCGAAAGCTGGGTGGGTTCAGGTTACCTTATCAACAAGGTTGAGGTTACGGATATGAAAGTAGCTAGGATGATTGCAGGTACTAGTAGATGGGAACAATGGCAGGAGGGTGTCCACAATGAGGAAATCAAAGAAAAAATAAGAATGAACTCTATAGATGTAGCAGTCAGGGTGAACAGACTTAGATGGTGGCGTCACGCATGGGAAAAGCAAGGTTACCCAAGAGACTCATGGGTTCAGCAGTAGAGGGTAGGAGAAGTCGGGGCAGACCAAGGAGAAGGTACCTGGATTCGGTTAAGAATGATTTTGAAGTAATAGGTTTAACATCAGAAGAGGCACCAATGTTAGCACTGAATAGGGGATCATGGAGGAATATTATAAGGGGGGCTATGCTCCAGACTGAACACTGAAAGGCGTAATCAGTCTGAAATGATGATGATGATGATGATGAATGATTTACTAAGGATCTAAAGACAACAGATTTATTTCATGGGAGCACCGTACCATACCTTCAGGCATAAATCGTGAAGTACACCAGACATCGGAATTGACTACGCAATGTCGAAATTTCGAAAAGAGAAGATGAAGCTAAAAGCTGCTTCGTTTTAATATTTCCTGAAGCCAGCGAGTGCGTAGAAGTGAACGCACGGAAACTTGCACATTCGTTCAGTGTAGTTTCATTGACTTAGCAGTTCCCAGCATAATACAATCGCTGGCGTGCACAGTACCCGGTAATATCGAGTAATGACATTTAAGTTATTTATACACTTTCTGTTACAATTAAATGGGGTATCAAACAAAATTTGTGATTGGGTTGCGGATCTTTTCATAGAGAGGACGTAGTATGTTACCTTGGATGAAAGAATCATCATGCCCAATAGAAATGTGTTAGGACTCTTATTGTTCATGTTTCATATTAGTGCAAAGATTTGCAATTTGCTTTAAATGAGTACAGACCAGTCCAGTTGTCGGGAAGACGAAAAAAGCATATACAGCATCGAAGCCTGCACCTTGAAAAAGGCGGGGTAGAAGATTTTATTTTTTTAACTCGTTCTTATAGTTGGAAGGATTGGAAAACCGCGTTTTGCCAATGAAATTTATCTTGGCTAAATTTTCTGCAGTCAAAAAACTGAAAATTTCTTACTTTCGGTTTTTCCAAAAAATTTCATTTTCTTGCGCTCGTGTCTTTTCTTCTGAAAAGAGCACATAATTTTCTACAAATTGTATTACTACAACTTTTTTCTGCATTTCAGTACCAAGGGCGCTGGAGTCCGTCAAAAAATATCAGTTTTTCAAATTTTGTGCAGAATGACAAAATACCTGGGTTTTTGCACTTTTATTTCAGTTTCTGTTTATATACTCGTAGTAGTAATATACACTACTGGCCATTAAAATTGCGACACCAAGAAGAAATACAGATGATAAATGGGTATTCATTGGACAAATATACACTCCTGGAAATGGAAAAAAGAACACATTGACACCGGTGTGTCAGACCCACCATACTTGCTCCGGACACTGCGAGAGGGCTGTACAAGCAATGATCACACGCACGGCACAGCGGACACACCAGGAACCGCGGTGTTGGCCGTCGAATGGCGCTAGCTGCGCAGCATTTGTGCACCGCCGCCGTCAGTGTCAGCCAGTTTGCCGTGGCATACGGAGCTCCATCGCAGTCTTTAACACTGGTAGCATGCCGCGACAGCGTGGACGTGAACCGTATGTGCAGTTGACGGACTTTGAGCGAGGGCGTATAGTGGGCATGCGGGAGGCCGGGTGGACGTACCGCCGAATTGCTCAACACGTGGGGCGTGAGGTCTCCACAGTACATCGATGTTGTCGCCAGTGGTCGGCGGAAGGTGCACGTGCCCGTCGACCTGGGACCGGACCGCAGCGACGCACGGATGCACGCCAAGACCGTAGGATCCTACGCAGTGCCGTAGGGGACCGCACCGCCACTTCCCAGCAAATTAGGGACACTGTTGCTCCTGGGGTATCGGCGAGGACCATTCGCAACCGTCTCCATGAAGCTGGGCTACGGTCCCGCACACCGTTAGGCCGTCTTCCGCTCACGCCCCAACATCGTGCAGCCCGCCTCCAGTGGTGTCGCGACAGGCGTGAATGGAGGAACGAATGGAGACGTGTCGTCTTCAGCGATGAGAGTCGCTTCTGCCTTGGTGCCAATGATGGTCGTATGCGTGTTTGGCGCCGTGCAGGTGAGCGCCACAATCAGGACTGCATACGACCGAGGCACACAGGGCCAACACCCGGCATCATGGTGTGGGGAGCGATCTCCTACACTGGCCGTACACCACTGGTGATCGTCGAGGGGACACTGAATAGTGCACGGTACATCCAAACCGTCATCGAACCCATCGTTCTACCATTCCTAGACCGGCAAGGGAACTTGCTGTTCCAACAGGACACTGCACGTCCGCATGTATCCCGTGCCATCAACGTGCTCTAGAAGGTGTAAGTCAACTACCCTGGCCAGCAAGATCTCCGGATCTGCCCCCCATTGAGCATGTTTGGGACTGGATGAAGCGTCGTCTCACGCGGTCTGCACGTCCAGCACGAACGCTGGTCCAACTGAGGCGCCAGGTGGAAATGGAACAGCAAGCCGTTCCACAGGACTACATCCAGCATCTCTACGATCGTCTCCATGGGAGAATAGCAGCCTGCATTGCTGCGAAAGGTGGATACACACTGTACTAGTGCCGACATTGTGCATGCTCTGTTGCCTGTGTCTATGTGCCTGTGGTTCTGTCAGTGTGATCATGTGATGTATCTGACCCCAGGAATGTGTCAATAAAGTTTCCCCTTCCTGGGACAATGAATTCACGGTGTTCTTATTTCAATTTCCAGGAGTGTATTATACTAGAACTGACATGTGATTACATTTTCACGCATTTCGGGTGCATAGATCCTGAGAAAACAACCACCTCTGGCCGTAATAACGGCCTTGATACGCCTCGGCATTGAGTCAAACAGAGCTTGGATGGCGTGTTCACCTACAGCTGCCGATGCAGCTTCAACACGGTACCACAGTTCATCAACAGTAGTGACTGGCGTATTGTGACGAGACAGTTGCTCGGCCACCATTGACCAGACGTTTTCAGTTGGTGAGAGACCTGGAGAATGTGCTGGCCAGGGCAGCAGTCGAACATTTTCTGTATCCAGAAAGGCCCGTACAGGACCTGCAACATGCGGTCGTGCGTTATCCTGCTGAAATGTAGGGTTTCGTAGGGATCGAATGAAGGGTAGAGCCACGGGTAGTAACACATCTGAAATGTAACGTCCACTGTTCAAAGTGCCGTCAATGCGAACAAGAGGTGACCGAGACGTGTAACCGATGGCACCCCCCCATACCATCACGCCGGGTGATACGCCGGTATAGCGATGACGGATAAACGCTTCCAATGTGCGTTCACCGCGATGTGGCCAAACACAGATGCGACCATCATGATGCTGTAAACATAACCTGGATTCATCCGAAAAAAAAAGACGTTTGGCCAATCGTGCACCAAGGTTCGTCGTTGAGTACACCATCGCAGGCGCTCCTGTCTGTGATGCAGCGTCAAGGGTAACCGCAGCCATGGTCTCCGAGCTGATAGTCCATGCTGCTGTAAACGTCGTCGAACTGTTCGTGCAGATAGTTGTTGTCTTGCAAACGTCCCCATCTGTTGACTCAGGGATCGAGATGTGGCTGCACGATCCGTTACAGCCATGCGGATAAGATGCCTGTCATCTGGACTGCTAGTGATACGAGGCCGTTGGGATCCAGCACGGCGTTCCGTATTACCCTCCTGAACCGACCGATTCCATATTCTGTTAACAGTTATTGGATCTCGACCAACGCGAGCAGCAATTCGCCATACGATAAACCGCAGTCGCGATAAGCTACAATCCGACCTTTATCAAAGTCGGAAACGTGATGGTACGCATTTCTCCTCTTTACACGAGGCATCACAACAACGTTTGACCAGGCAACGCCGGTCAACTGCTGTTTGTGTATGAGAAATCGGTTGGAAACTTTCCTCATGTCAGCACTTGTAGGTGTCACCACCGGCGCCAACCTTGTGTGAATGCTCTGAAAAGCTAATCATTTGCATCTCACAGTATCTTCTTCCTGTCGGTTAAATATCGCGTTTTTAGCACGTCATCTTCGTGATGTATCAATTTTAATGGCCAGTAGTGTATTATAATTAGCTACCTGCGTAAGTTTGCGTATTTCAGCTAATAATAGTTCAGTTTTCTGTCGCTGGTTATTTAATACAATGAACAGGGCGAATCCGCTACTCCTACCAATCTGTTTTATGTAACCCGCGGTGTGGATGAATCAGGAACGGTATCCAGACAAGCGACAGCCACACAATCGATATAATTTCCCTCTCAGAGATTTGGGTGACTATTAGCAAACAGAATCATACTGTAAAAAGTACAAGGGAGCACTGGCCAAGAAATACAGGGTATTTTTGGGCCAAGATACACCTTACTTCTGCCATACTTATCCAAGAGTCTCCAGTCTTTCTTTGTGTAATTAGCGGTGTAGTCAATTGGGTTTTGGATGTCTCTCTAAGTTTATTTCGTTAAGATATCAAAATGGGAAGCGTGGAAGTAGCAACCTTTCGGGATATAACCCAACGAAAAGATTAATATATGACTCGACGGATTAATGTGTTAAAACAGTTTTGTAACAAAATTTGTACAATAGGTCTTAGAAGATTTCGAATACTTGACCAATTATTCTACGATATTTTGAAAATGTGCTTCACATCTCCAGAGGGAACTGGTCAACAACATTGTTCTGTAATGTGGGGTTGCATAAAACGACATTGGTAGGGGCAGCTGAATCAGCCTGTATATTAACTTTTCATTGCTGTATACGCCACAAAGTTATTACTTCCACATTGGGGATTTTGACATCTCCTGTTAATTTCGTTTTTTCCGGTGGTTAAACACCGTTTCTGAACCATTTACGAAAGATTAAGTACTATAAATGAAATAAACTTACATAGACATTAAAAACCTATATCGCTACATCACTAAGTGCACAAAGGAAGACTGGAGACACTTGGATACGTATGGCAGAGGTAAGGTATATCTTTGTACAAAAATACTGTGTAACTCATAAGCAATCCTCAATTGTATTTTTTACCGTCCGATTCCGTTTGCTAACAGTCGTCCGAAGTTCTAAGAGGGAGCCTACATTGATTACATGGTTGTCACCTGTCTGGGTACCATTTCTGATACAGACATAATCCAGGTTGTATAAAACAGATTGGTAGTGGCAGCTGAATCACCCTTTATAACATAATGAACAAAAAATGTAGTTTTGTAGTTTTATAGTTGTGCATGAGCCAGGGTTGAAATGCCCTCCCCCCCCCCCCCCCACCGGCTGGCCGTTGTGGCCGAGCGGTTCTAGGCGCTTCAGGGCGCTTCAGTCTGGAACCGCGTGACCGCTACGGTCGCAGGTTCGAATCCTGCTTCGGGCATGGATGTGTGTAATGTCCTTAGGTTAGTTAGGTTTAAGTAGTTCTTAGTTTTAGGGGACTGATGACCTCAGATGTTAAGTCCATTAGCGCTCAGAGTCATTTCTACCATTTTTTGAAATGCCCTGGAGCTTAACTTCGACTAGTAATGTATGAATCACAGTAGATGGACGTCCAAAAATCAACCAATTGCCCATGGAGTAACTGAACGCCGAAAAGTGAGATGTGCAATACCAATATATAACATATATTTCTACTACATAAACAGAAAGTAAAAGACCTCAAAAACTAGGTGTTCTACCATTTTGCACAAAATTTGAGAAATTGATATTTTTTGACGAACTGTAGGCCCCTTGGTATTGAGGTGCAGAAAAAGGTTAAGGAAGTAGACATTAAAGTGCTAGGAGCATGAAAAACTGAGATTTTTTTGAAAAACTGAAAAATGTCCGAAATTTACAGTTTTTTGACTACAGAAAGTTGGAAATAGGCCTTCAGAAATTAGCGTTGCTACTACTCCAGCGCCTGAGCTTCAGTCAACCCTTCTGACACCCAATGAGTGAAATTTCCCTAGTTTCAAGCGCTAAAGCCAGTTTGAATTGGTATCGAAGTTTCCGACACGTGCATTTGTAACACGCTCAACAAAGCTGCGTGTGTGGCACCGAGGGTATTGCCGAACTGGTGGGTCTTAGAAGAAACCTTAGCTGTTTTATTGACGCACATGCTAATGTTGAACTCCCACGTAATCATACTACAGGAGGTCGGAAAACAGGGGGGTTGAAAAAGCAAAAGCACCCTTTGGTGCTTCAGATCACGGTTCAAATTTCGTCAAATGGTTTTGAACAATCCTTACTTGTTCCAACCTGTACACGAGCAGTCGTGCTCCATTTCCAAGAGTTGCGATCACATTCAATGGGGATGCAGCCGTACGCTGTCCATAGAGAAGGGTTGAAGCTCCCAAGGATGTCAGCAGTGTCAAACGTTGTCAAGAATATCTTCATACTGGTCATTGCGTTGCAACCACGAAATGTGTGGCCATCAACGCCCCAGGGAAAGGCTTTCCCGCGTCAATTCTGAGCGGCGGTGAGTCTGAAATGTTTTCCTCGCCCACTCGTAAGAATACCGCGTGGTCTCAACGCCGAGTGTCGTGGTCCTGACCTCCATCGCAAAGACGTCAAAAGAAAGGGTGAAATGTGGGTAAGAGGAGTTGTAACGACGTTCTCATCGTGTGACATGTCCACGTTGGCACTGGGCAGAATTGTGATGAAATTTCGTGACATCATTAACCACCTTTCAGCTTACATCAACTTCTTAGCTGTGGCCTTTTTTTCGCATATGTCGACACCTTCGTGTTTGAAACTTCGCGGAGCCCGAGGGTGAAGCCGCACGGTGCCACACTTTTGCTCCATTACAGAGGAAGGCTGTACGTGCTTTTGAGCCAAACTTCAAACTTAAGCGTCACAATGGGAGACATTTACAGGGTTTCGAAAAAGTGATCCTTTAATGATGCTGCACAGTGTAGAAAGAAAACAAGATACAAACAATGAAGTAAAATCATTAATGCCTTCTAAATATTGGTGGATGTTTTTGAAGGTATGTACTTTATCGAGCAGCTAAACGGAGTTATTTTGGAATGTTTAGACGACACTTTTGCTATTCTTTTAGTTCTGAGGAGTGTGGAGAATTTACTGTATAACTTTTTGTCAAGACCAACCATCCTGAATCTTGCTTTTGTCATTCATAAATTCTACAGAAGGGTCCAAAAAATGTATCCACTGTTTAAAAGTCCTTAACTGGCAAACTAATTGACGGAATTGTCTCATCTTTGGAAGTGTAATATAGTTTGTAGTTCCGGCAATCGCCACACAAGCGTTGTATTGCGTTGTTTTGTTTTGTCAGATGACAGTTGCCAGATAGTCAATGTTTTGTTCTTAGTTGCACTAATTACTCGAGTAAACATGGCTGGCGCAAGGCCATGAAAGAAAGTGTTTTGAAGTGGTATTTTAAATACGAAAACATTAACGAGGTTCAACCGCAATGGTGAAATGAGTATCAAACAGAGCCACCGACACTTTTAACGATTCGTCGCATTCGAGAGAAATTTGAAGCCGAAGGCTGTGTTAAAGGTGTACACAAACAACGATCTGGACGACCTGTAACAGTAACAAGTCCAGCTAACTCCCGTCGTGTGTTACAACAATTCGCTCGCTCACCACGGAAGTCTGTGAGACAGTGTGCCCGTGAAACTGGAGTGAGTCGCTCAAGTGTTCGACGAATTTTGAAGACAGCAAAGTGAAAGTGCTACATCCCACGATTGCTACACGCAATGAACGAGGACGACCCAGATCGTAGAATGGAGTACTGCGAGTGGTTTACTAACATGGTGCGCAACGATGAAGAGTTTGCAGAGATGATTGTGTGGTCTGATGAGGCACAGTTCAAACTTAATGGTTCAGTAAATCGCCACAATTGCATCTACTGGGCCGCCGAAAATCCGAACGTCCATTTAGACAAAGCCATGAATTTGCCAGCAGTAAATGTGTGGTGTGGGTTGTCTTACCGGGCTTGATTGGGCCATTCTTCTTTGACGGCACAGTCACCGGTGAGGTGTACCTTCAGAAGCTTCAGACATCCATTTTACCTGCCATCCGAGACTTGTATGGAAGCGGAAGAGTTTACTTTCAACAAGATCGTGCCCTAGCCCACTACCAAAATCGTGTTAGGGCGTATCTCGACGAAAATCTACCAGGAAGATGGATAGGCCGTAGAGATGCTGTGGAGTATTCACCACGTTCCCCAGACATAGCTCCTCTGGACTTTTACCTGTGGGAAACACTAAAGGACGTCGTTTATTGACAAAAGCCACGCACTTGGATGAACTTCGAGAGTCCATCGTACATTCATGTGCAAATATCGAACTGAACACGCTGCAGTCAGTAAATCGTGCTGCAGTTCGGCGGCATCGTTTGTGTGTGGATGTTAATGGTGACCATTTCGAACACCTACAGTGATATCTTTAAGTTGGACTTTAAGCTACACTTTCACAAAACATGAGACAACTCCGTCAATTAGTTTGCAAGTTATGGACTTTTAAACAGTGGATACATTTTTTTGGACCCCTCTGTATTTCTTCTTCCTACATTCTTGTAATATACACTCCTGGAAATGGAAAAAAGAACACATTGACACCGGTGTGTCAGACCCACCATACTTGCTCCGGACACTGCGAGAGGGCTGTACAAGCAATGATCACACGCACGGCACAGCGGACACACCAGGAACCGCGGTGTTGGCCGTCGAATGGCGCTAGCTGCGCAGCATTTGTGCACCGCCGCCGTCAGTGTCAGCCAGTTTGCCGTGGCATACGGAGCTCCATCGCAGTCTTTAACACTGGTAGCATGCCGCGACAGCGTGGACGTGAACCGTATGTGCAGTTGACGGACTTTGAGCGAGGGCGTATAGTGGGCATGCGGGAGGCCGGGTGGACGTACCGCCGAATTGCTCAACACGTGGGGCGTGAGGTCTCCACAGTACATCGATGTTGTCGCCAGTGGTCGGCGGAAGGTGCACGTGCCCGTCGACCTGGGACCGGACCGCAGCAACGCACGGATGCACGCCAAGACCGTAGGATCCTACGCAGTGCCGTAGGGGACAGCACCGCCACTTCCCAGCAAATTAGGGACACTGTTGCTCCTGGGGTATCGGCGAGGACCATTCGCAACCGTCTCCATGAAGCTGGGCTACGGTCCCGCACACCTTTAGGCCGTCTTCCGCTCACGCCCCAACATCGTGCAGCCCGCCTCCAGTGGTGTCGCGACAGGCGTGAATGGAGGGACGAATGGAGACGTGTCGTCTTCAGCGATGAGAGTCGCTTCTGCCTTGGTGCCAATGATGGTCGTATGCGTGTTTGGCGCCGTGCAGGTGAGCGCCACAATCGGGACTGCATGCGACCGAGGCACACAGGGCCAACACCCGGCATCATGGTGTGGGGAGCGATCTCCTACACTGGCCGTACACCACTGGTGATTGTCGAGGGGACACTGAATAGTGCACGGTACATCCAAACCGTCATCGAACCCATCGTTCTACCATTCCTAGACCGGCAAGGGAACTTGCTGTTCCAACAGGACAATGCACGTCCGCATGTATCCCGTGCCACCCAACGTGCTCTAGAAGGTGTAAGTCAACTACCCTGGCCAGCAAGATCTCCGGATCTGTCCCCCATTGAGCATGTTTGGGACTGGATGAAGCGTCGTCTCACGCGGTCTGCACGTCCAGCACGAACGGTGGTCCAACTGAGGCGCTAGGTGGTAATGGCATGGCAAGCCGTTCCACAGAACTACATCCAGCATCTCTACGATCGTCTCCATGGGAGAATAGCAGCCTGCATTGCTGCGAAAGGTGGATATACACTGTACTAGTGCCGACATTGTGCATGCTCTGTTGCCTGTGTCTATGTGCCTGTGGTTCTGTCAGTGTGATCATGTGATGTATCTGACCCCAGGAATGTGTCAATAAAGTTTCCCCTTCCTGGGACAATGAATTCACGGTGTTCTTATTTCAATTTCCAGGAGTGTATTTAGACTTTTTCATGAAGAGGATGGTTCCTCAGTATCTCACTTTCGTCGTTCAGACGTGAAACTGCACAGCAGACAGCTCTCACAAAACATGTAGTTTTGGTGCTGAGTTGTAAACAAAAACAATCACCTGGAACAGTCAAGAATTGGTACAAAAACAAAACAAAAGGGCGGTGCAGTAGACTCAAAAATGGTTCAAATGGTTCTGAGCACTATGGGACTCAACATCTTAGGTCATAAGTCCCCTAGAACTTAGAACTATTTAAACCTAACTAACCTAAGGACATCACACACACCCATGCCCGAGGCAGGATTCGAACCTGCGACCGTAGCAGTCCCGCGGTTCCGGACTGCAGCGCCAGAACCGCACGGCCACCGCGGCCGGCGCAGTAGACTCACTTGGCACGAGTTTGGTATCAAATATCGATGCTGCCCTACTGGTGTCTTTGGGTTAGCAACGGAACTGCATGTTTCTGTGAGATGCCAATAGTGGTCGTGCAGGATCCGGCAGACCCAATGGAGCACACGTGCTGAGCCACGCCCACAGCCGCTCTGGACTACGAGCGCCCTCTGCAGCCGCAGTAAAGGATGGCTGACAGCAGCCACCCAGCCCCACTTGCACTTGGAGCCTCTTCGCTATGACACTGTCGTTCGGGATTTAGTACAGAGAGCTTCATCCTTGTTGACACTAAATATAAATGTCGTGTGACTAGGACCTCCCGTTGGGTAGACCGTTCGCCGGGTGCAAGTCTTTCGATTGGAAGCCACTTCGGCGACTTGCGCGTCGATGGTGATGAAATGATGATGATTAGGACAACGCAACACCCAGTCCCTGAGCGAAGAAAATCTGTGACCGAGCCGGGAATCGAACCTGGGCCCTTAGGGCTGACATTCTGTCACGCTGACCACTCAGCTACCGGAGGCGGACCTTGTTGACACTGAGAGCTGCATTTTTTTTTTTTTTGTAATGAGCCTTCATAGACTTAGAGGAAGACAATTTAAGTTAATCTTCTGTGTGTTGCGTTAACTTGTTCACTAATCATTTCTGCTCCTATCCAGCTTTCCCACGACAGCTGCGGCATCACTCCGTAGCCCACCTCTCCTTACAATTGTGTACCAAGTCGTACACAACAGGAATAGCCAAATGGGACGAGAAAGTCGCTCCTGTATAGCTGGCGCAGGAAACGGTTGCCAATGTGCAGTGACCTGTTTTCGTTCAAAGCGCCAGCCAAGTTCATTAATTTGTTTGGAAGGGGAAGCCGATAAGTGTTTTCCACCTTTTGGCCGGTCAGCAATGACACAATCGAGGTGCGCGCCCTGCAATCTTTCTCAAACTATTTTACACAAGCTATTTGGTAAAAAAATTTCATTTTTGTTTTACTTATAACTTTGTATGTCACGTTCATTTTGATCGCCCATCATTTCATTCACGATCATCGGTATTGTGGTATTTACGCGAAAGTAAGTCACTGGGCGAAATTCGGAAAAGTGTGCAATGAAAAATAAAGGTCGGTATGATTTTGCGTTTGGTGCATATTACATAATATGTTGTTGCGTATGAAATTTAGCTAACATACTGAGTTTTTCTTTAGACTTGGTCAGCGATATCTATCTCTCACCAATTTTAAGACAATTGATCTGACGTAGCGCACTCGCTTGCGATCACTCCACGCCAGTGATAAAGCCAAAGTGAAATACCCAAAACATTCCTCATATTTCATAAACGTTTTGAGATATCGAAATGAGATTTTGGAAAATGATTGCACACATTCACTGTATGGTTATTACGCAAAACTTCATTATTTGCCGTGTTATTCCACTAAATACAGACTTTTCCTGTGTAAGAACGTAATTTTTAAGTGTCATCAATAGCTGGTGAAACGAGAAATGCTACGGGTTTTGGAACAACATAAGTCAAGTCATTACACGTTTATTTTTGTACTGAGGATGTGCTTTTTCATAAGATGCTGACCTTACTTTTTCTCAGTAGCTCACTTGACAAACCGTTGTTTCATAGTTCTCTTGCTACTGTATCTGCACAATGTGTTAGTGAGGTGAAACAGTGTGGACTCCTCTGTGTTTTGGCAAAAGAAGCAAATTTTGACTTGGCAACGAGAGAGATATGTAGGCTTTACTCAAAATTGGCCACTCATGGCGCTTCTCTGAAAGTTACAAGTGTATAACAAGCCATGGGAAAAGAAATCGCTGAGTTTTCGGCGGAATTCTTTTTTGATACTAACGAAAGCAGAGGTGACAGTATATCTTTCTGAATGGCCACCATACATGTGTCGGCATGGAGGTGCCCCACTTAATATTTACAAAAAATGTGAGCGTAAGCGTAGGCTTCAGTTTACAACGGCACTTCCCCTCCAGCGCTGTGACCCCCCCCCCCCCCCCCCCGCAAGACACACTCGCCATTATTCTCCCCCCGCAAGACACACTCGCCATTATTCTCCGGCCAACTGCGCACATCTATAGTTTTATAGTTGGAGTCACGAACGATGGCGGTCGAGTTTAGGCATGTTCTGCGCACCTACGTCACACATACGCCGACAGCCAATGAGCGTTCAGTACTGTTCTGAGCGCTCTGCTCAGTAAGCCGCAGCTAATGCGAGCATTAAACGTGACCTTAGCAAGTTCTTCAGTGAATTTCTGTTTAATTTGTCGAGAGCTGTCATCGCTGGTTGTGGTGGCAGCAGACAAATCTACATAAGCAAGTGAGAAATATAATTTGCAGGATGTACGCGTCCTTCAAGCGAAAAGCACGCGCATGCGCATGCCGCAACTGGCGCTTGGAATCGTCAACAATGTCAAATGTCGTCCGTGCCTCGACATGCGCGATGCACCATCGTTCGTGGATCGGATTATAGCGAAGGCATTTTGCAGGCGCTATGGGAAGCAATGGCAAGGAAAGCGTTTCTGAAGAAGAGAAATTTGTTAACATCAAGTATAGATTTAAGTGTCAGGAAGTCGTTTCTGAAAGTATTTGTATGGAGCGTATCCATGTATGGAAATGAAACGTGGATGATAAATTGTTTGCCCAAGAAGAGAATAGAAGCTTTCGAAATGCGGTGCTACAGAAGAATGCTGAAGATTAGATGGGTATTGTATTGTATGTTAATCGGGGACCTAGAAACGAAGGAGGGGCTCTGTCTCCACCACAGACACAGTGGTCCACAACCCCACGACGACTACCGCAGCCCATTTCACCCCTCTGCCGCCCCACACCGAGCCCAGGGTTATTGTGCGGTTCGGTTCAAAACTGGTTCAAATGGCTCTGAGCACTATGGGACTTAACTTCTGAGGTCATCAGTCCCCTAGAACTTAGAACTACTTAAACCTAACTAACCTAAGGACATCACACACATCCATGCCCGAGGCAGGATTCGAACCTGCGACTGTAGCCGTCGCGTGGTTCCAGACCGTAGCGCCTAGAACCGCTCGGCCACCCCGGCTGGCTGCGGTTCGGCCCCCAGTGGACCCCTCCCCCCCCCCCCCCCCCCCAGGGAATGTCTCACACCAAACGAGTGTAACCCCTATGTTTGCGTGGTAGAGTAAAGGTGGTGTACGCGTACGTGGAGTACTTATTTGTGCAGCAATCGCCGACATAGTGTAGCTGAGGCAGAATAAGGGGAACCAGCCCGCATTCGCCGAGGCAGATGAAAAACCGCCTAAAAACCGTCCACAGACTGGCCGGTTCACCGGACCTCGACACAAATCCACCAGGCGGATTCGTGCCGGGGACCAGGCACACCTTCCTGCCCAGAAAGCCGTGCGTTAGACCGCACGGCCAACTGAGCGGGCTTAGATGGGTAGATCACATAACTAATGAGGAGGTATTGAATAGAATTGGGGACAAGAGAAATTTGTGGCACAACTTGACTAGAAGAAGGGATCGGTTGGAAGGACATGTTCTGAGGCATCCAGGGATCACCAAGTTAGTATCGGAGGGCAGCGCGGAGGGTAAAAATCGTATAGGGAGACCAAGAGATGAATACACTAAACAGATTCAGAAGGATGTACAGGGTGTTTCAAAAATGACCGGTATATTTGAAAAGGTAATAAAAACTAAACGAGCAGCGATAGAAATACACCGTTTGTTGCAATATGCTTGGGACAACAGTACATTTTCAGGCAGACAAACTTTCGAAATTACAGTAGTTACAATTGTCAACAACAGATGACGCTGCAGTCTGGGAAACTCTATAGTACGATATTTTCCACATATCCACCATGCGTAGCAATAATATGGCGTAGTCTCTGAATGAAATTACCCGAAACCTTTGACAACGTGTCTGGCGGAATGGCTTCACATGCAGATGAGATGTACTGCTTCAGCTGTTCAATTGTTTCTGGATTCTGGCGGTACACCTGGTCTTTCAAGTGTCCCCACAGAAAGAAGTCACAGGGGTTCATGTCTGGCGAATAGGGAGGCCAATCAACGCCGCCTCCTGTATGTTTCGGATAGCCCAAAGCAATCACACGATAATCGAAATATTCATTCAGGAAATTAAAGACGTCGGCCGTGCGATGTGGCCGGGCACCATCTTGCATAAACCACGAGGTGTTTGCAGTGTCGTCTAAGGCAGTTTGTACCGCCACAAATTCACGAAGAATGTCCAGATAGCGTGATGCAGTAATCGTTTCGGATCTGAAAAATGGGCCAATGATTCCTTTGGAAGAAATGGCGGCCCAGACCAGTACTTTTTGAGGATGCAGGGATGATGGGACTGCAACATGGGGCTTTTCAGTTCCCCATATGCGCCAGTTCTGTTCATTGACGAAGCCGTCCAGGTAAAAATAAGCTTCGTCAGTAAACCAAATGCTGCCCACATGCATATCGCCGTCATCAATCCTGTGCACTATATCGTTAGCGAATGTCTCTCGTGCAGCAATGGTAGCGGCGCTGAGGGGTTGCCGCGTTTGTATTTTGTATGGATAGAGGTGTAAACTCTGGCGCATGAGACGATACGTGGACGTTGGCGTCATTTGGACCGCAGCTGCAACACGGCAAACGGAAACCCTAGGCCGCTGTTGGATCACCTGCTGCACTAGCTGCACGTTGCCCTCTGTGGTTGCCGTACCCGGTCGCCCTACCTTTCCAGCACGTTCATCCGTCACGTTCCCAGTCCGTTGAAATTTTTCAAACAGATCCTTTATTGTATCGCTTTTCGGTCCTTTGGTTACATTAAACCTCCGTTGAAAACTTCGTCTTGTTGCAACAACACTGTGTTCTAGGCGGTGGAATTCCAACACCAGAAAAATCCTCTGTTCTAAGGAATAAACCATGTTGTCCACAGCACACTTGCACGTTGTGAACAGCACACGCTTACAGCAGAAAGACGACGTACAGAATGGCGCACCCACAGACTGCGTTGTCTTCTATATCTTTCACATCACTTGCAGCGCCATCTGTTGTTGAAAATTGTAACTACTGTAATTTCGAAAGTTTGTCCGCCTGAAAATGTACTGTTGTCCCAAGCATATTGCAACAAACGGTGTATTTCTATCGCTGCTCGTTTAGTTTTTATTGCCGTTTCAAATATACCGGTCATTTTTGAAACACCCTGTAGGTTGCAGTAGGTACTGGGAGATGAAGAAGCTTGCACAGGACAGAGTAGCATGGAGAGCTGCATCAAACCAGTCTCTGGACAACAACAACAACAGTAGGAAGAGGTGTAAGACCTTGCGCAGCTCGCGGTCGGCGCAGTCGGCGACGAGCTCGGCGCCGGGCCGGTCCCTGCGGCGGTCGAGGCACTCGGCGACGATGCAGGCGGGCAGCCGCAGGGCGTCGAGGGCGGCGCGCAGGCGGCGGCGCGTCGCCAGCAGCTGCGACAGCTCGCCGGCCGCCGCCTCGGCCGCGCGCGACAGCTCGCCCAGCGCGCAGTGCAGCGAGTGCGCGCGCGCCCGCAGCTGCTCCGTGGACGCCCGCTGCGACGCGTCCGTCGTCGCCGCCGACCGCTCCATGCACTGGCGCGTCGCCGTGTCCGACCTGCCGGCCAGTCACCACCGGCGCGCGTACAGCAACTGACATCGCTATACTGTCTCTTAGATTACGCGTCTGACATGCCGACGTGGCTGTAACTAGAGTGTAGCGTCGTATGGCCCCGCCGAGGCTGCAGACGTACAGGCGGCACAATTACTGGGAGATGAAGCGGAGATGGAAGCAAGAAACATAGATAGTTTAAGAATTAACCTGGAAACATACGTTAGTGGCAACTGACCCTTAACATAGACAAATGTAATGTATTGCGAATACACAGAAAGAAGGATCCTTTATTGTATGATTATATGATAGCGGAACAAACACTGGTAGCAGTTACTTCTGTCAAATATCTGGGAGTATGCGTACGGAACGATTTGAAGTGGAATGATCATATAAAATTAGTTGTTGGTAAGGCGGGTGCCAGGTTAAGATTCATTGGGAGAGTCCTTAGAAAATGTACTCCATCAACAAAGGAGGTGGCTTACAAAACACTCATTCGACCTATACTTGAGTACTGCTCATCAATGTGCGATCCGTACCAGGTCGGGTTGACAGAGGAGATAAAGAAGATCCAAAGAAGAGCGGCGCGTTTCGTCACAGGGTTATTTGGTAAGCGTGATAGCGTTACGGAGATGTTTAGCAAACTCAAAAAGTGGCAGAGTCTGCAATCGAGGCGCTCTGCATCGCGGTGTGGCTTGCTGTCCAGCTTTCGAGAGGGTGCGTTTCTGGATGAGGTATCGAATATATTGCTTCCCCCTACTTATACCTCCCGAGAAGACCACGAATGTAAAATTAGAGAGATTTGAGCGCGCACGGAGGCTTTCCGGCAGTCGTTCTTCCCGCGAACCATACGCGACTCGAACAGTAAAGGGAGGTAATGACAGCGGCACGTAAAGTACCCTCCGCCACACACCGTTGGGTGGCTTGCGGAGTGTAAATGTAGATGTAGATGCAGTTCTCCTATGCCTCGTCTTCCTACACTGTCCAGGCACATTAATGTGACCACCTGTCAAAAAAGCCTGAATAACCAACTTCAGCAGCGCGGACTGCCACGAGACGTGCAGGAAAAGTCCATAGAGTTTTGGAAGGTACCGACAGGGATGTGGAGCCATGACAACCCTAGCGCCATGGTTAGCTGCACTTGCTTTCTCGGTTCAGGATCCAAACCGCGAACAGCCCAGTTGAGGCGGTCCCACAAATTCTCGACTCGGTTTACATCTTGGGAGTCTGGTGGCCAGAGGAGAACAGTAAAATCATCTCGGCGCTCTTCGAACCTTGCACGTACACTGTGAGCTATGACACGTTGCATTATCCTGCTGATAGATGCCATTTGTAGACTTAGAGAAAGCCTTTGACAATGTTGACTGGAATACTCTCTTTCAAATTCTGAAGGTGGCAGGGGTAAAATACAGGGAGCGAAAGGCTATTTACAATTTGTACAGAAACCAGATGGCGGTTATAAGAGTCGAGGGACATGAAAGGGAAGCAGTGGTTGGGAAGGGAGTGAGATAGGGTTGTAGCCTATCCCCGATGTTATTCAATCTGTATATTGAGCAAGCAGTGAAGGAAACAAAAGAAAAATTCGGAGTAGGAATTAAAATCCATGGAGGATAAATAAAAATTTTTAGGTTCGCCGATGACATAATTCTGTCAGAGACAGCAAAGGACTTGGAAGAGCAGTTTAACGGAATGGACAGTGTCTTGAAAGGAGGATACAAGATGAACATCAACAAAAGCAAAACGAGGATAATGGAATGTAGTCGAATTAAATCGGGTGACGCTGAGGGTTTTAAATTAGGAAATGAGGCACTTAAAATAGTAAAGGAGTTTTGATATTTGGGGAGCAAAATAACTGATGATGGTCGAAGTAGAGAGGATATAAAATGTAGACGCAATGGCAAGGAAAGCGTTTCTGAAGAAGAGAAATTTGTTAACATCGAGTATAGATTCAAGTGTCAGGAAGTCGTTTCTGAAAGTATTTGTATGGAGTGTAGCCATGTATGGAAGTGAAACGTGGACGATAAATAGTTTGGATAAGAAGAGAATAGAAGCTTTCGAAATATGGTGCTACAGAAGAATGCTGAAGATTAGATGGGTAGATCATATAACTAATTAGGAGCTATTGAATGGGATTGGCGAGAAGAGACGTTTGTGGCACAACTTGACTAGAAGAAGGGATCGGTTGGCATGACATGTTCTGAGGCATTAAGGGATCACCAATTTAGTATTGAATGGCAGTGTGGAGGGTAAAAATCGTAGAGGCAGACCAAGAGATGAATACAATGAGTAGATTCAGAAGGATGTAGGTTGCAGTAGGTACTGGGAGATGAAGAAGCTTGCACAGGATAGAGTAGCATGGAGAGCTGCATCAAACCAGTCTCAGGACTGAAGACCACAACAACAACAACAACAACAACAACAGATGCCATTGTGTCGATGAAAAACAATCTGCATGTAAGGGTGGATATTGTCCTCAAGGATAAACGCATATTTGTTTGCTCCATTGCGCCTTCCACAATGACGAGATCACCGAGGGAATACTCTCTGACCTGGACCTTTCCGACAGTTGTTGCAGGGCGTCTGCTTTCAGATGTTTCACCCACGTACGCCAACAACCATCTGTCCAATGGAGCATAAAACGTGATTCACCTCAAAAGGCCACCTGTCAGCAGTCGGTGGACGTCCAAATTGGCGTGCAATTCCAGTCTTCGTCGCCCATGAATGGCAGTTAACCTGGGTACATCAGATCTGCATCTACATGGGTAGTCTGCAAATTACACTTAAGTGCCTGGCAGAGGGCTCATCATCCTACTTTCACAATAATTTTCTATTATTCCAATCTACAACAGCGCGCCGAAAAAAACGAACGCCTACATCTTTCCGTGCGAGCTCTTATTTCCCTTATTTTATTACGGTGATCGTTTCTCCCCACGTAGGTCGGCGTCAACAAAATATTTTCACATTCGGAGGAGAAGGTTCGTGATTCAAATTTCGTCAGAATATCCCGTCACAACGATAAACGCCTTTGTTTTAATGTTGTCCACCCCAAATCCTGTATCATGTCAGATGTAGTGTAGTTGACACAGCGCTGGTTTTGGATAGCGCCATTCTGCCATGTTCAGCATATTATAAGAACAGAGACACGCAAACAGTTTAAAAACTTAGCCGTTTCGGAAGTGCTTCCACCCTTGGTCCGGAAGCCAATGATCATGCCCTTTTGGATATCAGATAAGTCTCTCAGTTTCCACATTACGATCACTTCTGCACTGTTTTCCGTGTCCCCCGACTCACTTTATGTACCCTTCACTGCTAGCGCTGCCACCGGCTGCCTGTGAGTGATTATTGCTCGTTGACATCGAACACAGGCGGTGGTCACATTAATGTGACTGGACCGTGTATATTCTGCCTATTAGGATTAGCCTTTCCTTTGACCTGCAACTGTAAATGCATGCTGTTATTGCAATATTATTTCGTTTATGTAGCATAGTAAAGGAACCACTACTGCTGAACAAATGGTTATTCATAACACGGTTTACGTGGAAACGATGCACTTAGCTCTGTAGTGCCGGTACCATTTTATGGGCATATCTGCAGGAATGTGTGCTGCTGTGCAGCTGCTGCAGGTAGCTGGTGAGCGCAATATATTGTCATTTTGGTTGTAACAACAGAACTGTTTTATTACTGTGGGACAGGGCAGTCTTGCTTGGTGAACCTGCCATCAGCCCTGTAATGCACTGTTCTTGCAGTACAAGCAAGGGGATTTCTCCAACAACAAACCCCAGTGGTGTCACTGAGAACGTGACCTGAAGCAGCCCATTGGTGTAACAGGTTTGCATAAGTAGCCACATTTTGGCAGCAATATCATTTGCAGCCCAGCAGTTCTACAGGATGTGGGGGTTATATCATAAGAGGAAATCGACACGGAGCAGCCAGCAGCAGTCATAGGTTGTTTCTTGTCATGGTACCTACTTCCTATACTTATCCCATTCCCAGACTTAGTGCTGTGGTGCAGCAGGCCATCCCCACAAAGCAGACTCCTGCCCAGGGGACGGTGGGTCATATCCCGTGCACAGCAGTCGTTGTTGCTAGGGTGGACCCATTCATTGCAGAGCTACAGTAGCAAGGTCAGCATTAAGTACTGACAATGTAAGGTGCTTGTGGTGCGACTCACACAACGGGGTCATGGGTCTCATTCTGAGCACAGGCGTAAGCAAAGCTGGGCACGTGTGTTGCAACCAGCTGGCTGGACACTGGCTGTCATCTACTAGGTCACACAGCCTTCTCCGTGTGCAGTGGGGTTTGTGGTATCACCCTGCTGTGAAAAAACATGATGTATTAGTAAAATAAATCGTTAATTTTGACAGCTGAGTCTCTCTGGGCCATCACCAGCCTGCAATCCCGCACCAGCCATTCTCCACCATCCTGAACTGGAACTGCCCACCACCCCTTGGGTTAGCTACATTTCATGCCTGACATAGGAGGACCATCTTCAGTGGGCAGCAGATGGTTCATCATTCATGCAGATTTATATGTGGATAATGGCCTGCAGTGTCAACACAGTGATGTGGGTGAAAGTATTGTTGGTTAGTTTTGGTATGTGTGACAGACGTGGGGTCTAGGTGAGAGTCACCATAACTTAAAGGTTACTTTGTTAAGGGCAGAGTAACTGGCTAATCGTCTGAATGTCAGGGTAACTGCAAGGAGCAGTACTTGGTGCCTCTTACATGCGCACAGTGTAGTCTCATTGGGCTTACTGCACTGTGCACAGAGTCAGTGTCAATAACTTGTTTAATGTGCCACTGTTATAGTCACATTATGGAGCAATGCAGGGAGTCTAGATGGTTAATAAGGTGTAAAGTGTAATTTATTAGTAATTTTCAGTCTGAATTTTTGTGTATTTTTGATGTGTGTACTGTGGGTAACTGAGGGCAAAAGGTGTCACAGTAGCAGAGTCAAGAGATGGAGGGCAGTATGTCTGTTTATGGAAAATGTAACACAGCTGTCACAGATAACATGAAGTTATGGGGGCAAAATGCAGCTCAAGATGACAAACAGTGTCACTCCACTCAAAAGACTGAAGTAGATCCAGCTGCCGCTAGCCTAATCATTCCCTTTTCCAGAAGCTTGTCTGTGGATGTAGTTTTATTGGTGGAGAACCTGATGACATCAGCTGTTATTACAGGTGGAAAAATTAAGTTTATTTGAAGAGGTGAAAACCTCTGTAAGACGAAGAGAGGCGCTGAGGAATGCAATAACACATGAACAAGTGAAGAGGGACCTTCTGTAGAGGTATAAGAAACAAAACTGTGCTATGTTCCCTTGGAATGATTGATTACTACTGCAAAGAGGCATTGGAAAACATTAAAGGATTTTGCTGATAGAATGAGGGAAGTGGATGTTGGTAAACACGAGCTGGGGAAGAATAATGAATGAAATAAAATTTTGCTGCAGGAAGCCGAACAAAGAGCAATCAACACTTTCCTAAGAGGCTTATCACTTGATACGTCAAGAAGGGTACACCCAGGTGCTCCAAATGGTTCAATTCTGCTAGGTTATCAATGGAATTTCATGAGATTGCTATGTCAACAGGTGTATGTGATAGGCGTGACATGTTCTCCACAAATGTAAGAAGTTACAAATGTGAATGGGGAATGCATGTGCAGAGGCAGTGCGGCTAGTCTCAGTGGGAGAGAGTTCATATGTTTCAGCAATGGAATTTTGATAACTGTGATAGATGTGGACAGGGAAGAAATAAGCAGCTATTAAACACAAGGGGGAACCCAAAGCCTGCCAAAAGATATTCACATTAGACTTACAAGGAACCCCTTCAGTGCAAGGTAGCAAAAGGCCAACAATGTTTACAGCATTCGATGCCACACTATTGTCCACAATGCAACCAAAATATTGGCTGCTAATGACAACAAGGGTCAGGACTGGAGGTATCCAATGGTGAGCACAGCGTGGGGCTACAGAGCATAGTTCAACTGCTTAGTTGACAAGTGACTTACAAGAGTGCTACAGTGCTAGTTGTGGTGTTGATACAAAGCAGAGCAATGGCAATGATAAACAAAGCAAACATTGCATTATATCTACAACAATAGTTGTTTCACCAGAAAGGAGCCCAACTTGCTTTTTCTTGATTCCTGGTCTGCTTATAAAAATTATACACCTTTAGAGCTAACTATCCCTCCTGAAAAGTGTGTGACATTGCAGTTCACACCACCTGGAACAACTAGACAAATTCAGCCTCTGGATGTCGAGTTTTTCCATGCCTATGAAACACTTGTTATTGCACTACCTGCAGTTATGCCTTGAGGGATAGCCAGTTTCTTGATAAGCTCCGCAACAGACTGTTTCACATTTGGATGCATGCCATCACATTCCACCAGTTCTCATCACCCCATTACACCAGTATGATTCTATATGCATTCTGTAAAAGTGGATACCTAGCTGAATATCCTACACAGTTTACAGCTTCCGAGAAGTTCATCTCCTATCTTGATGTTGTGAAACTTTTTGAACACTGTGGCGCACCATTTTTCATTCAGTGCTCATGTTGCCTGTTAATGGTTTGTTTTGAATATTTCTTGAATGTCAGTTATGTCCATATTGTGATATACATACATCCCACAGAAGGTTGATCCCCTCATCTCCCACACACTCAATTTCTTTCGCCCTCCTGATGAACATGGTGAGTCATTAGCAGCTAATAGTTTTCCTTTTGAAATTGTTAACACAATACCTTCAAATGAGCCTTCCTAAAGGCTGAAGTTGCGACATAGCACTCAAGGGGTTCCTTGTTAGAAGCAACGAGTATGTACGCAGTGGTGGAATGTGCAATAATAGATGTTATAAGGGACAAGAAGTACAAGAAGTATAAGTTTTTGTAGAATGTAGGGGCGCATGTACCTATCCCTGTACACAGCGAGTGGGTCAGAGGTGATAGAAACCATCACACTATAGGTTGCATGGGGTGGGAGGTAATGATGCAAGGCCATTGGGGTCACTGGAGAGTAGGTATTCAGTTGGAGTCAGTGCAGTTTAAGCAGTATGAGTAAATAGAGCCTCATGTAAGTGAGCGTTACAGCATGATCCTAGGGTTAGACTTTTTGTATCAACGTCATGGCAAAATTGACCTTTGGCAATGTGTGGCAGAACTTAATGAAAAAACATTTTAGTTAAGGGAAGGCTGTTGCCAGTGTAGAGCTGCTGTTAAGCGTGTCTATCATACTGGGCTATCTGATAAAATTGTGTACAGATACACTGAGGTTTGATTCACATGATTGTGTGCTAGAGAGATGGCAGGAAGGGACAAATCTGCATAATTTTGGTGCCAAAGAAGTGAAGTTGATGAAGGGGATGTTAGGAGCAAGTTTAGATGTTCTGAAGGAGAAGGATTGGTGTACGGAGGCTGTATACCGTGAGCACCCACTGGATGCTGCTAAGACTGCATTATGTAAGAAGGTGGAGCATCTACATGGGGTAGAGAGAGTGCAAACAGGGGAATTATAGTTGGAGTTTGAAGACTTGTTTTTTCATTGGGATCCATTGCCAGCAATGTCCATTGCACAGCACCTAATTCCCACAAATGAAACACCAGTGTACTGAAAACTCTATCAGATACCTTGATATCTACAACTGGTTATGGAGTTCATTAACCAGCAGTTGGCTGATGGAATAATAGAAGAGGGCAATAGTCCTTGGAGAAGCAAATATTGCTTCTGTAGGACAGACTGCAGAGAGCATTGCCAGGACCCTGGGGTCATTATCAGTACTGGAGAATGCCATGCAGGTTGAAGAATGCTCCTGCAACATTTTGGAGCTTGTTGGACAAAGTATTGAGGCGATCAATCCCTCACCACTGTCTACTACCTGGATAATATAACTGTATTCTCAAAAGACATGGAGAAAAATAGGCAACTACTGAAAGAGATATCTCAGAGGTTGTGGGCTACATATCTGGTGTTATGTACAGAGAAGTGTCATTTTTCTTTGGAAGAAGTAGGTTATTTGGGCATGTGACTGGCAAAGATGGGATGAGAACAGATGCAGGACTGGTACAAGTGGAACAACATTCCTCAGTTGTAAGTTTTTGAGGCTCTTAAACTATTGTAGTGACTAACTGAGTACCCAGCATTGGCAAGTTCGTATATACTCGAATCTACTACTAGTTCATCTCCTCATCCCCCATCTCTGTCCATATCGTCCTGCCCCTCTCTCTGTCCATCTGATCCTCCCCTTCTTTACAGTCTTGCTCCTCCTCCCTCTCTTTGCCCATCTGCTCCTTCCCTTCTGTCCATCTTCTCCAGCCTCTTCTCTCCGTCCAACTCCTCCTTCCCACTCTCTCTGTCCATCTCATATTCTCCCTCTCTCACTCTCCATCTCCAACTCTGCCCTCTCACTGTTCATCTCCTCCTCCCCCCACTCTCTGTCCATCTCCTCCTCTTTATTTTCTCTGTCCATCTCCTCCTCTTTCCATTCTATGTCCATTCTTTCTCCATCCTGTCTCTGTACACCTCCTTCTCCACCCTCTCTCTGCCCATATCCTCCTCTTTCCTTTCTTTGTCCATCTCCTCCCTCCACCCTCTCTCTGTCCATCTCCTCCTCCACCCTGTCCATCTCCTCCTCCAACCTCTTTCTGTCAATCTCCTCCACCACCTTGTCTCTGTCCATATCTTCCTCCACCATGTCTCTGTCCATCAGCTTTACCATCCTCTCTCTGCCAAACTCCTCCTCCCCCTTTCTCCCCATCTCCTCTTTCCCTTCTCTGTCCATCTCCTCCTCGCCCTTCTCTCTGTCCATTTCCTTCTCCCCCACCCCAAGTTGTGTCTGTCCCCTCCTTTGCCCTCTCTGTCTGCCCTTCTCCTCCTCCCCCCCCCCCCTCATTCTCTCTCCATGTTGTCACCCCAACCCAAATAGGAGGTTGCTGGTTCTTCCCACCACAGTATTTTTTTCGAAATAGTAAGTAATTAGTATATAACATGTGTACAAAGATTGGTTGAAATCCATCCAGTGGTTTAGGACATACCTACACTGAGGTGGTAAAAGTCATGGGATACTGCCTAATATTGTGCTGGACCTCCTTTTGCCTGGCATATTGAAACAGCTTGATGTGGCATGAACTCAACAAATCAATGGAAGTCCCCTGCAGAAACACTGAGCCATGCTGCCTCTATAGCTGTCCATAATTGCAAAGTGTTGCCAGTGCAGGATGTTTTGCATGAACTGAACTCTTGATTATGTCCCATAAATATTTGATAGGATTCATCTCACGTGATCTGAGTGGCAAAATCATTCACAAAAATGGTACAGAATATTCTTCAAACCAATTGTGAACAAATATCACCCAGTAACATGACATCTTTGTTTAGGAACATGAAGTCTATGAATGGCTGCAGCTAGTCTCCAAGTAGCCAAAGATAACCATTTCCAGTCAATGATTGGTTCAGTTGGACCAGAGGACCCCATCCATTGAATGTAAACACAGCGGACACCATTACAGAGCCACTACCAGCTTGCACAGTGCCTTGTTGACAACTTGGGTCATGGCTTTGTGGGATCTGTGCCACACTTCAACCCTACCGTCATCACTTACCAATTGAAATCAGGACTCATCTGACCAGGCCATTAATTAATGCCTATAATTTTTATTGTGAAAATGCTTAAAGCTTTTTTTTTAAATGTTATTAACGTTCTATATCAATATTCTGAGAAGGGAAGTCATTACTCACCATATAGCCAAGATGCTGAGTTGCAGATAGGCACAACAAAAAGATTTTCACACTTAAAGCTTTCGGCCAATGGCCTTTGTCAACAACAGACACACACACACACACACACACACACACACACACACACACACATGCAAATGCAACTCACATACATGACTGCAGTCTCAGGCAGCTGAAACCACACTGTCTGCATGTGTTCTATGCATGTGTGGCCACCGTGGTCTCCTGCATACCTGTGTGAATTACTTTGCATGTGCCATCCTCCTGTAGCATTGTCACTGCTGCTGGCAGCCAGGATGCCAGAAGCCTATACCTGTCCTCTCTATTCACGTTGGCAAGTCACTTGGTTATTTCTGTCACCTCTCTAATCTTCCTCCACAATGTAAATGGCTGTGTCTCTAGTACCCGGGCTTCACAGAATACTATCTCTTTATTGCACTCACCCTGTGTTCCACCAATGCTGACCTGATGCATTGTCCCAGACAGATATATCTTCGATGGTCTGCAATTAGTGAGCTGATTGGCCATCCTGTCTTGCCTACATACACCAGTCCACATTCACAACCGATTTCATCACCAGTGTTTAGCTTGTCAACCACATTTTTCGTTGATCCTAGAACATCTTTTATTTTGTTATTGTTCCGTTTTGTAGTTACCTGATTTCTGTATTCACTTCAACCCGACATTTGTTAGAAAATATTGAGAAATCTTGCATTTTGACAAAGGTGTTTAGTAGAACTGTAGTTTATTATTTTTTTTCTAAACATGATTTTTCTATTATTATTTGGCAGAAATGACCTGAAAGTCTAAAATCTGTTACAGCTGCATCACACTTTTCCCATCCATATTTATTTAGAAGTGTGTGTTACAACGAACCACTTACATGGCATGACCTAGATCACAGAATGAAGCAATGAATATAAATTATCACTTTATCTGGTACTTATATAGTTTGAAATTTTTTTGATTCAGTTTCAACAAAATCTGTATTCACAGCCTTCAACAACAAGACAATTGTATGATGGAGAATATTTATGTCAGTATCACAGTTTTTGTTACATTTCATTGGGATAGTGGAAAAGTCAGAATGGAAAGAGGAATCGTTCAAGGAGCTTGCATATCACAAAAGCTATTCTTGGCAGCTCTAAAGTAAATCTTCACAACCCTAATCTGGAAGAAAAAGAAAGAATCTATAATAATGGAACATACCTAAACCACATTTGTATTGCTGAATACTCTGTACTGTTCACTGAAATGCCCAGGTTGGAATACAAACAATTATAAAAAAGGTGGATTGCTACTTACCATAAAGATGACATGTTGAGTTGCAGACAGGGACAGCAAACAGATTGTTACACATTGAGCTTTTAATCAAATCCTCCTTCAGAAAAGAAATAAAAACACATGCACAGTCACACCTTATGCACTCATGACCACTATCTCTGGCTGCTCTGGCCAGAGCGGCTGGAAACAGCAGTATCACCTTGGAAGCCACCAAGAGGTGGCTATTAACAACAGTGTTGCCAGACACTGAAATCATCAATTAGGTGATTATTGTTCTAGTAACTTGTGAAACAATCAGAAAGGTATCTCAAATCAGTAATGTTGTAGGGTATTGTTGGGTGACAACGTGGGGCTTACCTATGAAGCACAAATGTGAAAATATATAAATGAGAAATATCACTTCTTACTTTGTCTCTTGAAATTGTGATTGCGTACCTTAGACAACACAAAATTTGAATTTATGGTCCTAGTGGAAGCAGCCTACTGTTACTTTGATGGTACAATTGCTGTTATGGTGGAATACTCACAGGTTGGCAGTGTGCACGGCAGCAGCAGCAGCTGACATGATCCGTGAGTTGTGTGCACGCCATTCAGGCTCTGAGCGCCATGCAGTGGCTGGTACCAGCTGTGGTTCTGGCAGGTCCTCTGGCTGTGGCAGGTAAGGTGGTGGCACAGGCAGTGCCGAAGGTACAGTATCCTCAGCCAGTTGCTGACCCACACCCCCAGCTGGCACAGAGCCACCATCTGAGAACAGACACATGAAACAGTATCCTGTAGCCTCAAGGTCCACTGATGTTCTGTATACAGTATTAAAAAGTATACTTGCCCTATGCTGATTTAACAATACAATGCTGTAATAGGCATGGTCCTGTTAATGATAGTATGCCCTTCATTTCTGTGTACTGACTTTCTCAGTAGTTTATACAGGAACCTGTGGTTTAACTTGGGCTCTAAGCCACACTGAAACTTCACATTTTTCAGATACACAAATCATAGCTATAGATGAAAGAAGCAATAATGAACAGAAATAGGTCCTAAGAACATGGGAGACTGAACTTTGACCCTTTGGATTTATAGTTTGACACTTATCCATAAAACTGCACCTACATCTGCAACTGTACTCTATGCCTCGAAATACAAATTACTCCGCCAGGGATATGACTTTCTCAAGTCAAGCCCTGAAATGAAATCATCCCTTGACAATATTCTCCCCACACCACCCAGAGTTGCCTTTTGTTGCCCCCCTAAACTCCGTAACATCCTTGTCAAACCCTACAATATTCCCAGACCACCTTCTCTACCCAGCAGTTCCTACCCCTGTAACTGACCCTGCTGCACAACCTGCCCCATGCATCCCCCCACAACCACCTACTCCTGCCTCGCTACTGGTAAAACATACACAATTCAAGGAAGGGCCACATGTGAAACAACACATGCCATTTATCAGCTGACATGCCTGCACTGCACAGCCTTTTACGTTGGTATGACGACAACTAAACTGGCAGAGCGCACGAACAGGCACAGACAAACTGTCTGCCTAGGAGATGTCCAATACCCAGTAGCAGAGCATGCCCTCTAGCATAATTGTAGAGACCTAGGAACCTGCTACACTGTACGTGCCATTTGGCTTCTCCCACCCAACACCAGTCCCTCTGAACTGTGGAGATGGGAACTTGCACTCCAACACATCCTTTCAACCCGCCATCCCCCTGGACTGAACCTACGTTAACCAACCTCACTCCCATTTACTCTTCAGTCTTCTCCTCTTTCCCTTTCCTCTTTAGCCATTCACACATGTTTTTATCCTACAAGTTGTGTATATCTTTATACTATATACCTCTTTACTTCTGCATGCATCCTCTTTGGTTTGAAGCTGGTACAGTACTTACAGTAGAATATCTTTGGCTTCCCTCTGACACCTATGCCTCCACCTTTGCTACCCTCCCTGTTTACCTTTCCCTGTTGCTTCATAACCTTGGTTGTGAGTAACTGAATCCACTTTCCCTTCTTCCCCTTTTTCCCCTTCTCTCCTCCCTGACGAAGGAACAAATTTCTGAAAGCTAGGATAAAAATTTTCTGTTCTGTTTTGTGTATCTATCGGCTGTACTGAGCTGAGGTAAGTACTGGCCAGCTCCTCTATCTCTTTGTTAGTATTTGTTTCACATCTTTATATGAGATTTTCCATTAATCATTTGGTCATAGTTTGTTTAGTAAGAGGATTACTACTGTGTTTTATGCATTGCCTTTGTAAGTCACATTCCCTTGATGTCCTTCCATCAACTGTGGCTGTACAAAGCCTGATGCTGGACACCTGGTTCATCGACCCTGTATCAACACCTGGAATACTGCATGCAGTCTGGTGTAAATAGAGCAGTGAAGTGCAGTGTGAACCAGGAGTACAAGGCAGGTTTATTATCACACCATCCCTGACCATTTTGGCACCCCTTTACCGTCAAGCATGCCACCGAACCAAGTTTTCCTGGCCACCAGATGACACTGAACAAAGGCTGTAAGCTATTCCAGTCTGCCCTGTTCAAAGACTCTACCATGAACAAGGGCCCACCTAAATTGAGAAACAGTAACTCATTAAACACGAGATTCAGTGTACTACAGTTCCCGTTTCTCCTAATAGGTTTTTGGGTGTTGATGCTGTTCAATGGTCCACTTGAACTGCTGAGATTGTTTAAAGGTTTGAGCAATTGGTTTATTTTTTGTCATGCAAAGAGCTATGAAAACACCAAGTCTACTAAGGCTCTATGTATCTAGATATGTGAATGCAACTAAGGAAATTCCCTAGAAGTTGTCCAGTGATGACTGTTCTACTTAAAAAGCCATCCACCTAGTTAGCACACAGCATACATTGAAGTTCTTTTCTACAGAGATTTTTGCCATTCTCAAAACATAGGTGGTGAAGTCATGCCAAACAATGAGTCATTCCTAGAGATTACAGCTACAAAAGAATGGTAGTTTTGAAAAGCCTGCAATTGTGGAAGTTTAGGTTTGCCAAACATAAACTCCATCAGTGTTCATTAAACTGCATGAGATGGTTTCAGTTTGGTATGACCCACGAGCCACATGTAACTTACTAAGAGAAGTGAGAATTAGCCTGCACGCTTCTGTCATCAAATGATTTTTGTGTCATCACTTGCATCTAAAAATGTTCTCTTTTACAATTTTACTTGTATTGTCATTGGAATGAAATTACAACTAAATATAACAGAAAAATATATACTTTCCAAGCAGCAGCAGAGATAGAAAGATAATGACAAAAACAGAATTATTAGCTTTCCTTCATTTGCAAGAAATGACTAGCAGAAGTGAGAAGAATGCAGATCAGGGGAGAGGGGAAATTAGGACAAATGAGAACTCAGTTTATTCTTGCTTCTTTGAACCCTTTCTCTTTTGGCTTTGGAAATTTTATGAGCATCTGTTTATTCCTGCCCTTACTGTTACTTAGTCAGTAACTATTTTGAGTTTTAGCAGCTATTCTATAAATTTTATTACCTGAACTATTTTAAAAATTTAATTCACATAAAATTATCATCTTTCAGTTTCTTTTTAAATCCCAAAAAACTAGGAATGTGCAATACGAAAGTCCATGAACAATTTCCCAGCATTATGGGTTTCACATAAATGAATGTTTGTTTTGTTTTGTTTTTTCACCCTTGATGCTTTCTTAGGAATACAGAATAAATATCACAGCTAAATATCTCTCACCTGGAGGCAAGCGGTATGATCTTGGAACAGCAGGCTGTGAGGGATATGGATCATCTTGGGACAGCACATAGCCTGGAGCCTCAGCAGGCTGCAACATAGACAATGTGTTAGTAAGGAAGTCTCTCCATCCTGAGACCCTTTCCCCCTTCTGTGCCACATACACTGTCACTCTATCTTTCACATTCTCTCTCTCTCTCTCTCACACACACACAGTGTATACACCACAAATCTTTTCAAAACCATGCAGTAAATTTTACAAACACACACAAGTTATCATGATATTAGGTTTCTGGAAAAAAAATTGTTGTGCCATCTTAATTATAAACAAGAATAAGCAAACTGTATGCTTTTAGATTATCTTTGTGAAAGTACCCTACCAGTATACTGTAAAGATATTAAAATTGACCGTGTTCCAACTCTTTCTGTTTTGTGTATAATGTAATACAATAATTAAAATAAAGTAGCAACAGTATTATTGTCTCTCAACACCTCTCTTGATTTCACATTCACACACTTTCTGCCTTCGGTTATGAGATTTGTGAAGTTCTCAACAATGCCATCTGTGATGTAAGCTCTCTGAGGATGGCCTTAACAAATAAGACTGTTACATTTATAAAGAATTATGGCAAGTGACCATTTCTCTAAGCATGTATTGTGGACAGTGCATAGATACACATGAGAAAAAGAGGGGGGGGGGAATTGTGTGTGTGTGTGTGTGTGTGTGTGTGTGTGTGTGTGTGTGTGTGAGAGAGAGAGAGAGAGAGAGAGAGAGAGAGAGAGAGAGAGAGAGAGAGAGAGACAGAGAGATTGAGCACTTTTAAATGCAAGTATCAAATCTTTCTGTGTACTTGTGTACCACCCAGGATTCATCTGTCGGTGAGTGGCAGCCTGTTTTTAATTTTATTAGTTGCTCCCATCTGTGGTGATGCCAACAGTCAAACATTAAGAACAAGACAGAAAGTATAGAAAATATTTGCCTTATTATTGACTGATGAGTTCTTTGGTGTGGTTCCTCTTGCTAGCAGAACAAGTTAGGGCATTACTGCATGACTTCAGTGCCCTCCATTGGTAATTCTAGCAGCCCCCAGCCTGCCAAACAATACACCAATCACTGTGACATCAGCAAGCACCCCAGAAAGTGTTGCCACCATTCCGACTTTGGACAACTGACTATAAAATGCACCCCTCCAGGCAACTACTTAAATGAGTGCAGCAGTCAGGAATAGGTGTGACTGACTGTTCTGATGTAAAGTGCCTACAAACCACCTATACAAGAATTTTCACTTCATAATGGGTAGACATCAGCTCAATCATAAAATGTAGGATTTCTCCCTTGAATTAGTTATGTGACTGTGCCAGGCATGTCAGACTGACATCCTGCTTTCCACAGTTTTCCTACAATACACTACTTGTACATTCAAGACACTAGCAATGCACAGATTTATTTAATTAACTTATAATTTGATGCCAGTATTCTAATAGTAAATCTTGAAGACCAATCTTCTGTCACCTCCTGACCAACTGTTGTGATTAACTCTAGGATACCTGCTTTCAGACAGTGCAGCAATGTGGTGACTTCAGGTTTCATGAAGAAATTGCACAGGACCTTCCTAATTGTTAAAGTCACCAAACCTGTTACTGGGGTGGATTTTCTACATAATTTTCAGACTAAAAAGTTCATATGGGATTATCAATTCCAAATGAATGGTGAGGCAGTTTACAAACATATTAGCTGTTCACATAAACAAAAAAATGTGGTTTCATGCACAGCAGTACTTGAAGGGACAACCATGTGTTCATCTGTCAACAGAAAATCATCATTATTAAAAGAACTTCTTACAATAATAGGCACTGTTAGTAAACTAATTGAAAAAGAAATGATATTTGAGGAAGAGAAAACATGGATTATTGCAGACAATTATGTGTTATGAGCTCAAATTACTGATCACACTGTTGCCCTCAAGTATGTTACATGATGACCTTACTCCCCAGGTGACCTAGGATGATGTGAAACAGCTGTCTGCTGGCTGCTCTCATTTATTACTTTCCCCTCTTTGGGGAAGTGTGAGGGGGAGTTTGTAGCCTTTCAGCTTTTACTCCCCTGTGTACATGTGTGTGTGATTTTTCTATATATTTTTGGTGTCTGTGATATGTGATGAATTGTTGTGAATGTGTCTGGTACTTGCCTGAGCTAGGCGAGATGATTGGTGTTATATGGGAAGGAACTGGATTAGGGATTGGGTATTGGGATTTTCTCTTCGACTTAATCGTCGAAGATCGTCATAACAGCTGTCTGCACCACTCACAGGAATACTGCACAACACTAGACATCACATTCCAGCTATGCTGGCACCACCGGTTACTTTTAAAGCCCACTGTTTGGCACCTGCTTAATTTTTAAAGTCTTAGGTACATCTGCCACCTCCACCCAGCCATAAAAATAGCAACTTTTAAAAACTGTGATAAAACTTACAATAAAAAATCATTTTTCTTTTTACAAAACATGATTTCTTATTATCACAACAATAAAACTATGAGGTTAAAAATAAACAACAGGTGCAACCATCTGTCCCCATAGCAGTGTTACTTTGATCCCTATTTCACACACACAAACACACACACACACTTACCAGCACAGTACCTTGCTGCTGCAATTTAATACATATGTATGATTTTTAATCTCTGGTGCCACCTTGAATTCCAGTGCGTTAAAAAAAATCGATGGGAGGTGACAGGATGCTGTTCCAGCTGAAATTAAGTCCTGCTGAGAAGTATGTGAGAGCAAAGAAAGAATCTGAAGACTTAATGGCTGCAAGGATTATTTGACGTTCAGATAGTTTGTGGGTGTCTGCCCTCCATTTAGTAAAGAAGAAAGGTGGTTCTTGGCATCCTTATGAGGACTATCATAATTTAAAGATGCAGACAACTCCTGATGGTTATCATGTTCCACATTTCCAGGACTTTACAGCCCCATTAGCAGGCACTCAGCTGTTCAGTTTTATCAATTCACAAAACCCATATCACCAGGTTCCAGCAGCACTGACATATTTACAGAAGATGGCAGTGACTACACTTTTTGGCCACTTTGATTACATCAGAATGTCATCTGGCCTGAAGAATGCAGCTCAAACATGGTGGCATGTTATTGACAAAGTGTTTGGGCGTGCCCTTCTGCTTTGGTTATCTGAATGGTATGTTAGTTTTCTCCAGTTCTGTCACAGAACACAATAAACATCTCCAGATTATTTTTGATAACTTTCCCATTACAGATTGCACATCAGCAAAGATAAATGTATGCTTAGGCAGAAAGAGGTGAAGTTTTGGGGACATTTGGTGACCTTCTGTGATGTTTGGCCTTTTCAAACTAAGGATGAGAGAATTTCCAACAGTTACTCTGTTTTTATGGTATGATGAACTTCTGCAGGTGCCATCTGCCTCATGCTGTGGCCACACAAGCACCCCTCTTTGCTTTGTCTTGAAGCCCAACATCATGAGGATTCTAGTGACGTTATCAGCTTTCGGCAAGGTCAAATCCAGTTTAAAGTGCTTGTAGCACATCCAGTGGCAATAATGTATAAGCTTTCACAACTCTTCATTTTTCATTTCTGTTTAAGTGGGAGTTATTGTGGTTTTACATTTTTTCAGACAAATCTGCAAGATTCCTAAGAGATGTAGTAGTTCACGAATTTACTTCAGGGCTGAAAAATCAAATATTCTTATGCTGCACCCTCACATCAACTTGTGCTAATTGTACACTTCCTTGTTAAATATTTACTTGTAATCACGCTTATTTATTTCGCCACTCTCTCAATCAAAGGATCTGTTCTCAGAGGCCCTAGTTCTTTTGTGGCTTAGTTTTCCTGGTAATTTATTTTTCTGTTCCCAGATTGAGAGTTTCACTCAGCAACAGAGTGTGCGCTGATATGCGACTTGCTGGCAGATTAAAGCTGTGTGCCAGACTGAGACTTGAACTTGGACCCTTTGCCTTTTGTAGCCAAGTGCTCTATTGATCGAGCTACCCCAAGTATGACTCACAACCCCTCCTCACAGCTTTACTTTTCTGTTAGCGTTTAAAAAAATAGATTCAGCATAGTTCATGTTTACAATGTGCATGAAAGCCAATTCCCACCCAGTAAACAACCAACTTCAAACACAAAGTTCCATTTGTGATAATGATTAAACTCAAGTGTAAAGTCTACCAACATGGTCACTCTATTACAATAAAAATGAGGTGCAGATATCCATAAGGACCTAAAGCATACTGCCATCAGTTCCACATTCTAGTGAATATCAGAGGAACCAACGTTACTGCTTTTGTGAATTTTCATATACTCAATGTGGGCCTACAGCAAAGATAAACCTAACTCACCATTATATAAACAGATTTCAGAAGTCTGAATAAATCCTACAAGCTCACAATAGACAGTGGTGTGCTTTAGGCTCTTATGATTCTTACAAGGGAAACTCCCCATTGTCTCCCCTTTAGATTTGGAAGTAATATGGCCCACTGGACAGCCCATCAAAAAGTGAATGCAGGAGGAGGAGGAGATTAGTGTTTAATGTCCCGTCGACAAAGAGGTCATTAGAGACGGAGCGCAAGCTCGGGTGAGGGAAGGATGGGGAAGGAAATCGGCCGTGCCCTTGCAAAGGAACCATCCCGGCATGTGCCTGAAGCGATTTAGGGAAATCACGGAAAACCTAAATCAGGATGGCCGGAGACGGGATTGAACCGTCGTCCTCCCGAATGTGAGTCCAATGTGCTAACCACTGCGCCATGTCACTCGGTAGTGAATGCAGATCAAGCATCACAACAGGGAGTACTGTACATTGGTTACAGAATATGAGTGTGGTAAGAATATGTTACTGACACAAGTAAACATGATGAATAGTAATAGCAGGCAAGATACCACAAAGGCATCTCACAGAAATGAAAAAAAAAAAACAAATAAACAGGTGTGACCTATATTACAACAAAGGAATGCAAGAGCCGAAACTTCCAAAACAGAACGGAGCTTCAAAAATAAACAGAACGGAGCTTCAAAAATAAACAGAACGGAGCTTCAAAAATGTTAAAAACATATGTTTTGACAGAGCACAGAGCAACTGTTTGATTGTGAAACAGTTGCATTCATTTTTTGCTGTTTATGTGACAAACTATTATGTTTTCATCATTTCCTTGGGAGTGATCACATTCACATTCATACGAACACCTAAATTGGGCAAGGGGGCATATCTCACTCACTTACCAGGCATACAAATTAGTTGTGTTGATGAGAGATTCGTATCATATGACACACGTACTGTCACTAATGTTGTGTATGACAAAGCAGATGTGTTTACTGGTCAAGGATTCAGTTGACTTGTCACCTTGTCATCAAACGTTTGCAGTTCCCATGTGAAAGTCACTTCCTTTCAATTGCTAATACAGCAGTTGTGCAGAATGAACAGTCATTGTAGGTCCCTTCCTTACATCATGCTTTTGCAAATGGGTGTTACACCATGACACAGACACAAATTTGAATACAGGGAACAGTAGAAAGAAATGACACCTGGGGGTTTGATCACAAGCCGCCTGCTTAGTAGTCCAACACCATGACCACTTAACCATGACACCATTGCTGTTTTAGCTTGCTCTACATTGCACTTCTTTTACTTGGACCATTTCTATTTCCTTTTTTACAGTTCAGTACACCTTATTCCTGTTTTTCTGTTTGGTCTGTGTTCAGGTTTCGATGGCCTGTCCACTGAGCCCTCTTACAAGAAAATCAGAGGGAGGTGAGATGGGGAGTTTCCCTTGTCAGCACCTCAAATGGATTTCTGTATGACAAAATTCATAACTTAATATAGTATAATTCATTCAGAGAACCAAAAAATAGGATTACTGTCAGTACAACTTTAACATATACTGATGACCGATCTCATTTCAATGCAGAATGTGGTGAATGAATTAGCATATCTGAGGAGTGTGCTATCATCTAGCAGGATTTATGCCAGGTGAATGGTTAAAAAAGTCTGGCATAGTGTGCTACCACCTGGTGCCACTGATGTAAACTTCTAGCTGAGTGGCAAGGGCTGTGCACATCATGACTCGTGCACATTGACAATCAAAGCTGGATGTATTTGGCCCATAAGGTAATTACGCCATGCGAGTTACGCGTGCACAAAACCACCTTTAAATGTGTGCAACTGGAGGTATGATCACAACCCTGTTGCCAAGTTTCACTGAGTCTTGAGAAGCAGTAGTGTGGTAGACATGAGAACCATATGTTTCAGAGGCAGTATCTATGTCACATTTAACATCATTCAAAGAAAAATAACCAATAAATATGTTGGGTGTTAAAAGTTAGGATGTTCATGTGCTCTTATGCAGCAGATGCCTTTGAGCACATCCTATTTCTTCTGCATCTCTGGCTATCATTGTTGATGTTAGACAGACTGTAATAGGAGCAGCCACACAACAGCACATAAGTGGTATGTGGCAGCCGCTTGGGTTCCTTTCCCACAAAATGACAGAGCCGCAACCCAAATGGAGCACCTGTGACAGAGAACTTTTAATAGTCTATGAAACCATTATGGGTGTTAGACCAAACATAGAAGCACACCACTTCGCAATTTTTGTCCATCACAAATCAGTTTCCTTGGTTTTCAACATACCTCATATCTCTTTCTCACCATGACAATTCCATTATTTTGAATTTATCAGCCAGGTTACTACTGATGTTTTTCATCTGAGAAGTGCTGATAATGTTGTGCACAGATATTTTTCTAGAATAAATGTGGTTACTGTGGGCATCAACTTCTTGCAACTGGCTATGGTACATAATGCTGGCATGCAGGTAAAGGCCTTTATCAAGCAGACAAATACAGGACTGCATCTCCACAAGTTTTCAGTGGCCAGCTTCCTTATGTGATGCAACATTTCTCCAAGCTTTACATGCCCTTTCATTTCATTGTCTTTTAGGAAACAGGTTTTCAATTCCACAAATGGGCTCACTCATTCTGGAGCCAGAGGCACTATACAGATCTACATGGACAGATGTGAGATGTGATTGCAGGCTGTGGGTAAAAACTGGTTTGGTTTATCAAGCTGCTAAAGTAGGATGTCGCATCCACTAACCAATTTGTTCATTCAAGGAGCTTACACAACACTTTTCTCATGTCCATATCAGCCTGATAGAAAGTCTCATCCCTGTGAAAGTCTTAAGTATATTTTTTTAGGAATTGGTAGGTCTAGCCACTGGGTGGAAGCAGTGCCCCTGATGGACATCTTGGTAAAAATGGTCACACAAACATTTCTAACCACATGGATCTCATGATCTGGCTGCCCAATGAATGTAAATGGACGAGGGTTGTCAATCTGTGACCACATTTTTTGTGAGGTGGTAGAATTATGTGGTTTTATACATCATCATACCATCAGCTACCAGCAGTAACAGCATGGTGGAATGTTGGCGCCAAACCTTCAAGTAGGTCCTGATATGTCATGATTCTTCTTGGTTGGTGGCCTTGTTCCTCCTGCTGCTTGGTTTTCATGTGGCATTCAAATCTGATCTTGGTGCACCAGTGGTAGAGTTGGCATACATCACGACCATCAGGTTTCCATTGCAATTCTTTAGCCAACAACAAATCTACCCACTCAATAGCCTCCATTCTTAATCCAGAAAGTCAATATCTGCTTTTCTAGTTTCCATCCGTCCACAGCATTCCAGCAGACAGATCCAGCTACTTTCATTCACAAAGACCTCAATACATGCTCTCACATTATGCATCACATGGACACTGTCAAAGTCCCTTTAGAACTGCCTTATATGGTTGTGAACCACAGTGCTGACACAGTGACAATATTAGTTAACAATAAATGTACCAAACATGACAAATCAGCCTACTTGTTCCAGAGAAATTACACTTCGTGTGGGCCCCACTATTGTCACCTGACAGCTATACTGCAGTGGCTGATCTGCCTACTCTGTTGCCAAAAAGTGCCTTCAGCCACTGCCAAAATCAACATATGAAGCTGCTAATGAGGCTACTTCATCACTGGGGCTACTCCATCACTGGACCAGCCCTCACAGGACACTCACCCCATTTCTTTGGCATTATGTCCAGTACACATGAGAGCTGGCATAACAGTCTGGCATAAATATCCATTCATCATGACCTCCAGTCAGTCTCAAAATGGAAACCACAATAAAAATCAAAAATGTTTTATTTTCAACATTTAGCTACACCTTCCAGCTACATCTCTACATATTTGCTGACCCAAATTAGACATTTATCATAGGGTGGTGCCGACTTTCCAATACCTCCATTATAAGAGGCAGGCATTTATGATTTCTGCCAATTCCTTACATTGGTCTGGGTGAAAATGCTGTCCTCGTAGTCAGCAGGTCATGTGAGAGAAGAGATGAAAATCAGAGTGAGCCAAGTATGGGCTGTATGGTGGGCTATCATCCCCACTGAAAACACTGCATGAATGTTCACATTACACTTGCAGTGCAGCTGAGAAATAACATGATGGAGGAAACTCATGAGAGTTATGTTACATGGGCTGCAAGAAGTCAGGTGAAACCTCTCAAGAGATGCATCATACTTGGTAGGAGACACTATTTTCTAGGCATCTTTACATGGTCACTGTGCACTCAGTACTGAAAAGTGTGACATGATGTGGCAGATGGGCATACTAGAAACACTGTGTAACACATCTGTGCAAAGCTTTACTGGATTTGTGCTGTGACCAACTGGGAGTTAAAAGGAAAAAGCCCTCACAGTAAAATATACTGCTTTTCTTCCCTATCAATAACACCTCAGGAGTACAAAAATCAAATCACAATTTATCTACCAGTGGTGTTAAGGTGTTTTCAGAGTCAGAGATTGCTTCAATAGACCTCACAGTTGTGGAAAGAATAAGACATTATTTTGATAATATGACAAGCCTGGATGAAATATTTGATTGAATGCACTGTTTGGAGTATCAGCTAGGTGAGTGGGAGAATTGAGACATGATTGTGTGTGATGTTTCACACATTACAAGTTCAGCTGATGCTTGGAGTAGTCATTTAGTTTTAATTAACACTTTAAAAAATCAGATTGTGAGTATGGAACTTGGTGATGGTGTTAATCCTTCTTCACATGTTCACTCTTCAGTGCAACACATTTTTCCGAATGATAAATGACCTGGGGAGATCTTGTTTGTCAAAGTCTTTATTTTCAATGTTCAGGAAATGTTCAACTTCATACATCTTCATGTTGTCATTCTGGAAATGCCTGTTATGCAATGGTTTCTTCAAGCAAGGGGAGAGGAAGAAGTCACTGGATGGCCTGCCTGGAGGATACAAGGTGTGAGGCAAAATTTAACAGCCCAGAGGAGCATGTGTATCACTGTTTCCTGTGCAGAAAGAACTGTGGTATCATCATGAAACAAAAACTCCATTTTGGGCAGCTGCCCATGACACTTTGTCTTGAGAGTCTCCCATAATGTACCACAAGATTTCTGTAGTATGCTCCAGTGATAGTTTGTCCCTTATGAGCAAGATCTGTTAACATCCCAAAAATTTCTCAGCCTCACCTTTCTCAGTGAAGATTAGGTCTTTTCCTTTTTCAGTAGCAGTGAATCCACATTTTTACAGCTTGCTTTGCTCGTTTGTTTTGGTGTCATAGCGATACAACCAGTGCTCATTCACAGTGACTAGATGGCTAAAGAAGTCATATGGATTGCCTTAACATTGCTGCATTGTTTCCACTGTTGCCATCAGCATGGATTCCAAAAACATCAATCATGTGAAACACAACTTGTGCTTTTCTCATATGACATACTGAAACCTTTGGGTCAAGGCAATCAGGTAGATGCAGTATTTCTTGATTTCCAAAAAGCATTTTAACTCAGTAGCACACCTGTGCTTATTGTCAAAAGTATGATCATATGAGGTAACAAGTGAAATTTGTGACTGGTTTGAGAACTTTTTGGTAGGAAGGACACAGCATGTTATCTTGGATGGAGAGTCATCATCAGATGTAGAAGTAATTTCATATGTGCCCTACTGAGGTTCGTTGGGACCCTTGCTGTTCATTTGCGTATTAATGATCTAGCAGACAATATTAATACTAACCTCACACTTTTTGCAGATGATGCAGTTATCCATAGTGAAGCACTACCTTTAAGAAGCTGCATAAATATTCAATAAGATCTTGATAAAATTTCAATGCTGAAAGACTGGCAACTTGCTTAAAAATGTAAAATTGTAAGAAATGTAAAATTGTGCATTTCACAAAATGAAAAAACACGCATTCCTATGACTATGATATCAATGAGTCACAGTTGGAATCAGCCAACTCATACAAATATTTGGGCATAACACTTTGTAGGTTATATGGAATGGAATTCTAAAAGTGGCAGGGGTAAAATACAGGGAGCAAAAGGCTATTTACAAATTGTACAGAAACCAGATGGCAGTTATGAGAGTCAAGGGGCATGAAAGGGAAGCAGTGGTTGGGAAGTGAGTGAGACAGGGTTGTAGCCTCTCCCCGATGTTATTCAATCTGTATATTGAGCAAGCAGTAAAGGAAACAAAAGAAAAATTCAGAGTAGGTATTAAAGTCCATGGAGAAGAAATAAAAACGTTGAGGTTCGCTGATGACATTGTAATTCTGTCAGAGACAGCAAAGGACTTGGAAGAGCAGTTGAATGGAATGGACAGTGTCTTGAAAGGAGGATATAAGATGAACATCAACAAAAGCAAACTGAGGATAATGGAATGTAGTCGAATTAAGTCGGGTGATGCTGAGGGAATTAGATTAGGAAATGAGACACTTAAAGTAGTGAAGGAGTTTTGCTATTTGGGGAGCAAAATAACTGAGAATGGTCGAAGTAGAGAGGATATAAAATGTAGACTGGCAATGGCAAGGAAAGTGTTTCTGAAGAAGAGAAATTTGTTAACATCGAGTATAGATTTAAGTGTCAGGAAGTCGTTTCTGAAAGTATTTATATGGAGTGTAGCCATGTATGGAAGTGAAACATGGATGATAAATAGTTTGGACAAAAAGAGAATAGAAGCTTTCGAAATGTGGTGCTACAGAAGAATGCTGAAGATTAGATGGGTAGACCACATAACTAATGAGGAGGTATTGAATAGAATTGGGGAGAAGAGGAGTTTGTGGCACAACTTGACAAGTTGAAGGGACCGGTTGGTAGGACATGTTCTGAGGCATCAAGGGTTCACAAATTTAGCATTGGAGGGCAGCGTGGAAGGTAAAAATCGTAGAGGGAGACCAAGAGATGAATACACTAAGCAGATTCAGAAGGATATAGGTTGCAGTAAGTACTGGGAGATGAAGAAGCTTGCACAGGATAGAGTAGCATAGTGAGCTGCATCAAACCAGTCTCAGGACTGAAGACAACAACAACAACAACAGGCATCTAAACTGCAAACTAAGTCAACGGATCAAGCTACAAAAACTAATTTCATATAACAAGTACAACTAGGGGGTAACTCAAAACAATTTTCCTTAAATATATCAAATTTGTCTTACTTTTGGCAAGTAAGAATAATCTACAAGCATGGAAATTGTAAAACTAACAATATGTCAAAGAACAAAATTAAAGCAACAGAAGATTGTCATCTTACACTGCCTAAAGTATTACAGTAGAAATATTGATACTACTCCACTGACTGCCCTGTTAAGAATACTTGAGACGCAACATTATAATGAGGCTTGATAAAAAGCATTAAATCACATTATTTACTGCCATATTCCCCATAGGTAATGTTATTGAATTTTTTTTAACAGCTCTTGTTAAAGACACACTCTATGTAATTATTCAGAAGTTTGTGATATATCTGTGCCAAAAGTGCACTAAATATTACTAATATAATCAGAAAATTTCATATTAATCAGCAATAGCATTCAAAAAGCAGTCATAACTTTGAACATGGTTACCATTTACTTTATTTTTAAATAATCTTCATATTTGCATTTATCAAGATTTACATATGTAAATAGTTTTGACTTTGATAAATTTTCGGTGGTAATAAAAACTTTGGCTAAGCAGATTATGATGTGAAACACCATGTTGAGCACAGCAGAGTGGACATAAACTGGCTATCACAGTTTTGTACATTCCACTTGTCATTGAGGCAGGGATGGTTGGAGCTAGAATGACAAAGAAACCAGGCAGACTAAGCTGATAAACAAAAGACCATGTGGTTGAGCAGAAAATTTTGGTACAAACAGATAATCACACTCACAAAATCTTTATGCACAGTTATAGTCATAAAATACATAATTATATTAACAAATAATGGAAGGAGTAAATGACATTTAACTGAGACATTGAGTAGTTAAGAGGCACATAAACAAGATTTAAAACATTGTTAACCTATTGGACAATATCCATCTTCTGAATTAGCACACAGACACAAGGAGAAAAGCAGTGAGCTTGCCCTGGAATAGGCAGAGGGAGATGCATGTGGCACACATGATGAGGGGGAGAAATGGGTTGAGAGGAAGAAGATAAAATAGAGGAAGAGGAAGATAAGGTGAGGGGACTGTAAGTGTAGATTAACAGAGTAAGAAGGAGGTACAGGGACAGAAAAGAAGGCGGAAGAGGGACAGGAGCTTATGGAGACTGAGGAATGCGGCCAGGATTGAGGGAGTGTAAGGACAATTCCCATCTATGTAATATGTAATTCAGAGCAACTCATGTTGGGGGCCAGGAGTGTCCAGGCTGCAGGGCTTGAAAAGCAGCCAATGAAGTTGAGTTTGTTGAGCTAAGAGAAATATTCTGCCACTGGGTTGTCAGTTTTGCTCTTGGAGACAGTTTGGAGTGGAGATAATTTGGGTGGATAGTTGGTTGAAGGTTATGTTACAATAAAAGACTGTGTGGGCTTACAGCACAGTTGGAATATGACATGACTGCTTCCACAGCACTGGAATGGCATTTACTGTGTAACTGCATTGGGCAGTTCTTGCACCTTTGTCTTACACAGGAATATGACCCATATGACAAAGGGTCAGGAGTAAGGCTAGCATTTGGATGGTCGAGGATATTTCATGGACTGGGCTGGTGGCAAATATCATTTTGGAAGAGGTGGGATGTATTTTTTTGATGCACAATCATAGGTAGTTGAAGTCCTAGCAAAAGATGTTATTAACTTGTTCTACTCCAAAGTGATGTAGTGTAATGTGGGGGAGGGAACTTCACTGCAGTTGGTTTATGTGGATAGTTGAAGAATTAGAGGCATGAGTGGAAATGACAAGATATGTGTTTGTGGTCTTGGTCTGGAGGCAATGCTCGTCACTGCAGGTACCTATCAGGCTTCAGTTGCCACCTCTGACACACCAGGGGGGCGGGGGTAGCATGTTACTTGTTTAACTTTCTCTGTTTGCTTCTGTAGTTAATTCTTAAGTTGGTACTATTAATATGGATAGGATGTGTGCATGCTGTGTGTTGACACAGGAGGAGTTGGCCAGTTCATGAACAGTTGAAGACACTTTTGGTCACAGCCAGCTGTCTTCAGGCTTCTGTCTCCATGTGTAACAATGGCAGAAAACAGGTGCACAGGTGTTGCTTCTTTCAGTCATGGGCTCTGCTCCTGTGGCATTGGAGGGGGGGGGGGGCAGAGGGGGGCAGGGATGAGTGGGGGTGAAGCGAGCTTCATACGAGATGTGGAGGAGGCCATGCTTGTGGCTATCGAGGATGTAGTAATACACAAGTTGTGCATTTGTGGATTGCTTTGGCAGCAATGACATCTGTTGTTCGGGTTCTGAGGCCACCGTCATTTCATGTGGGCAACTGGAGGAAGCTGTGGAGAGTGCTGGCTTTGCTCATGGAATACAACAGAGCTCTCAGTCTGTAACTTTGTTCCCAGAGTTGATTGGGGTCCTTTGGTATGAAACCAAGTGCAGAGTCTGAACCACAGGCTCCATCAATCCTGCGACAGCCTTACCTGCAGATTTTTGAACCTGTGTGATAGGGTGGAGAACTTGTAATCTTGTCTCAGTGTTGTTGGCTCGAAGCCTTGTGTCTAGGGTACGCACTTGGGGCTGTAATTTTTATAATGTTGTTCATTCTTGTTGAACTGAATAACTGATGAAGATTTGCCTGTTGCTATGAATATATTTTTTTGTCCCATTCTTTTATATCACACTGACTTTACAATCTCCATTTTAGAACACTAATAAACAATTGTTGTTGATAAGATTAGCAAAATATATGCGCATTTCCATCAGAGGCATGCCCACTACTACCACATTCTGCAGTACTCACAATTTCCAAAGAGTTTACAAAGCAAAAGAGTTTACAAACTTTCTTGACAAAAGAAGAATCATCACCAAGATATAACTTTATTTTATAAATAAGTCCAGAAATAAATTTAATAATTTGTGTTAGGTTGTGCAATTAATAATATGAATTTCAAGTATACCAGAAATTTCATTATTTCAAATATTTTTGAAAGAAGAGTAATTTTAACTGTACATACAGAGTACTAACAAATTGATTTCTTTTTACATATTTTAGAAAAATTTTAGACCGTGTAGTTACAAACAGGTCTGACCTTATTGACAGTATCACTATAGAGGCAGGGATGATATCATCATGCTGAGTTAATAAATCCATCAGGAAGGCAAGGTGAGAATTTTCCTGGAAAGAGAAGCTAAGCAGTTTTAACATCCCACTGAGACAATGAATGCTCATCATTTAGTTCCAGTACAATGGATGTAGGGAAATTATGGGCAAAATTTAAACTGATTGTGAAGTGTGCTCTAGAGAAGCATGTGCCAAGTAAGTGGATTAAGGACAGAAAAGAACCTGCACTATTTAATAGCAAAACTTGGAAAAGGCTGTGAAAGCAGAGACTATTGCTACTCTTGTTTCAAAAAAGAGCATGCAACTGATAATAAGCAATAGTTATTAGAAATTGGTGTGTGTGTAAAAAGATTGATACATGAATGATACAATAACTTCCATTGGCATACGTTAGCAAAAGAGAATATTCTGATCCTATATAAAATCACTAAGCAGTTCATAGCTTTCTATCCAGTCACTCATTGACCAATCCGGCGTGACAATAGAAGTCAGTGAAAGGAATGCTGAAGATTTAAATCTCATGTTTAAGTAAAAATTCAAGCAAGTGGATCATACCAGTCCTTTGAGTCCTTTGACTGTCATACAGATTGCCATACAGAGGATGAAGTAATAGGCATTTCTGGCACAGAGACACAACTGAAAGAAATGAAAATCAAAAAGTTGCCAAGTCAAAATGGAATTCCAATTTGATTTTAGAGATAGTATTCTACAGCACTGGCCCCTTACTTATCTTGCAGTTATTATGAATCTCTCACTCAGTGCAAAGTCCCAATTGACTGGGAAAAAAGCACAGGTGGTTCTGTATATAAGAAGGGTAAAAGAATGGACCCACAAAATTACAGACCAATATCATTGACATCAGTTTGCTGCAGATTCTTGAACATATTCTGAGTCTGGCTATAATAAATTTACTTGAAAACAACTGTCAACAAAAACAGCATTGATTTAGAAACCATCACTCATGAAAACCTCAGTTTCCCCTCTTCTCGCAGAGTATCATGTGCACTATGGATGAAGGGCAACAGGTTCCATATCCCTAGATTTCTGGAAAGTATTTGATATGGTCCCCCACAACAGTCAGTTAACAGAGGTCCAAGTATGTGAATTAGATTCCCAGTGAGTCATTTAAAGACTTCTTAAGTAGTAGAACCAAGTATGTTGTTCTCAGTGGCTAGTGATCATCAAAGACAATGCTATCATCAGGAGTACCCCAGGAATGTGTGATAGGACTATTCTTATTCTCTGTATAAATAATCTGACAGACAGGGTGAATAGAAATCTCCAGCTATCATCAGGAATACCCCACGAATGTGTGATAGGACTGTTCTTATTCTCTGTATAAATAATCTGACAGACAGAGTGAATAGGAATCTGTTCCATGTCATCCCACCATGTCAGATTAAAGGAAAATATCAAAGCAATTCAGACACATGCTGCAAAATTTGTTGCCAGTAGGTTTGCTCAACATGTATTACATTGATGCTTTGTGACTCCAATGGGAATCCCTGATGGGCAGGAATCTGTCCTACTCCTTCAAAGGGATGCTGTCCGCCCCAGTAGCTGAGTGGTCAGCGTGACGGATTGCCGTCCTCCGGGCCCGGGTTCGATTCCCGGCTGGGTCGGAGATTTTCTCCGCTCAGGGACTGGGTGTTGTGTTGTGTTCATCATCATTTCATCCCCATCTGGCGTGCAGGTCGCCCAATGTGGCGCCGAATGTAATAAGACCTGCGCCAAGGCGGCCGGACCTGCCCCGCGAGGGGCCTCCCGGCCAATGACGCCAAACGCTCATTTCCATTCAAAGGGATGCTGAGGTATATGTGAAACTGTCATCACTGATTTACTGTAGGAGGATACAAGTTGACTTAGACAAAATTTCTGATTGGTGTGATATATGACAGTTTTCTCTAAATGTACAAGAAGTGGATGAATAGGAAAAATAACCCATAATGTTCAAATACAAAATTAGCAGTGTTCTTTTTGACACAGTCACATCAATGAGATATCTAGACGTAGCATTAGAAAGTGATATGAAATGGAAGGAACATCTATGGACAGTAGGAAGGAAGGCAAATGATCGACTTGAGTTTATTGGGAGAATTTTAGGAAAGCGCAGCTCATCTATGAAAGAGACAGCATGTAGGACACTGTGTGATCCATTCTTGAGTATTGCTCATAATCCCACGAGGTCAGATTAAACAAAGATATCAAAGCAGTTCAGACATGTGCTTCAAGATTTGTTGCCAGTAGCTTTGATCAACATGTATTACGATGATGCTTTGTGACTCCAATGGGAATCCCTGAAGGGAAGATGACATTGTTTTAGGAAAAATGTAGAGAACCCTCCATCCTTGCACCCACCTGCCTGTCGTCCACTTTCACTCCCCAATGTCACTCTGAATTGGAACAACCTTCCAGTTGGGTTTTGACCAGCATTGTGAACAGAAATTAGGAGTATCCATCATAAAATCCTTCACCCTCTTTCAAAGTGATGTTCCACTGACCAACCAATCCATAAAATATACTGCTTCATCATTCTGCCGCACCTGGTCCCACCTCCTGCCACATGGGTCACATCCCAGTGGAAGACATGTCCTATGCAACCAGTTGGCACATCCTATTACAGTGCCATTGCTGGGATATCCTCCTCCTTCAGAAGGATGGCCATTGGTGAAAAAAATCTTGCATATACAAAGTCCACTGTAGTTTCTGCACAGCTTTTTATGTGGATGTGACCACCAATCAGTAGCCCATCCTAACAAATAAGCACTGCTGAACTGTGGCCATTAGTAAAGCTGATCACGCAGTTGCAGAACATGCTGAAATCGAGTGGCTCCTTCAGAACCTGTTCCATCTGCACCCATCCCACCCTGAAATATCTGGTTCTCTAAATTCCATAGATGAACTACCTCCTTGGACACCCTTCCCCCATGCACCATTTTCCTTCAATTTGGGTGCGCCCCCTCCTGCCCTTTTCTGTGAAAAGACAAGATGAGCTCACTGGTGCTATTATCTTTCCTGTTTCCTTGAGGACTCTCCTTCCCATCTGTCAGTCACCCTTCCCTTTACCTGATAAGTTCTCAGCTCACCTGAAGTACAACACCAGGGCAATATTATGGGTGCAGATGGTGTATTAGTTAGCTCGTAAGGATGACATTGTCTGAGCTAACAAAATCTTCAGAAGGACATTGTCTGAGATAGCAAAATTTTCAGTTGAACATTGTCTGTAAGCTAATATTTTCAATTTTGTTTATGTGTCTGTCAACCATTCAATGCATCAATTAGACTCTGAATTGTTACCTTTACTCCTTCCATTTGTATTGAACCCTACACTTCGCAGTATCATATTGTGAAATACAGTGTGGAATCAAATACCTCTTATGATAGCAGGGTCATCAACAAGAACTAACAATTCACAATGAAAATACAGATGGAGCTGAACTATCTGCCTCATAAGAGAGAGCTCCTGTTATTTTTACAAAGACTGTTCTAGTAACTTTCAATGTTTCATAAATAAGCCCCTGAAAATTGCTTCTGTGGGTGTGTGCACATATCCTGTTCATTCATTCCCCAGGTGCTATGCACTGCTTGGGTTATTGATGGTCTACAAGTGCGCTGAGCTGCCAACCTCTCACTACTGTGGACGAGTTACTTCCATACATTAGAGACCTGGCCTATAATACATGCTATCAATCAATAGTCTCTGTAAATTAAAGGTTATTTTACATCAGAGCATCATGGAAATACTTCAGTATGGCTAGCTGTAAATTGGCTGAGATGGCAAGTTACCATTTCTGCCCATATGTTTGAAATTGCTTTTATAAAATGTTCCATGCATTAGTCTGAATTCTTCCTTGAAAGAGCCGTTCTTTCTTCTGTAAGGCCTCTTGATCTTCAGTAATGCTGGATCTTCCCTTTTTGCAGCTGCAATGTTTTTTTTTTTGTGTAACGATGACTAGGATATCACAAACACTGTACTGTACTTATAATGTAGTCTGCAATAGGCAGTCACCATCTCTATGTTTGCATTCAGATACATACACTACTTTGATGTCATATTCCTGAAACTGCAATGACTATCTTGCCAATTATACTGAACAATTTTTCAGGCTTGTCATTTAGTATAAATGATGGTCAATTACAAAAACAAATGATTTGCCATCTAAACAGGATCAGAACTTACTTATTGTTTAAAAGCTGCAAGGAACTCAGTCTCAGTATGATGGTAATTCTTCTCACAGTTGGAGTACTATGTAGGTGTTAACAATCAGTGTTTCAGTAATTTCCTAGGTGTTATTGTTGTTGTGGTCTTCAGTCCTGAGACTGGTTTGATGCAGCTCTCCATGCTACCCTATCCAGTGCAAGCTTCTTCATCTCCCAGTATCTACTGCAACCTACATCCTTCTGAATCTGCTTAGTGTATTCATCTCTTGGTCTCCCTCTACGATTTTTACCCTCCACACTGCCCTCCAATGCCAAATTTGTGATCCCTTGATGCCTCAAAACATGTCCTACCAACCGATCCCTTCTTCTAGTCAAGTTGTGCCACAAACTTCTCTTCTCCACAATCCTATTCAATACCTCCTCATTAGTTACTTGATCTACCCACCTTATCTTCAGCATTCTTCTGTAGCACCACATTTCGAAAGCTTCTATTCTCTTCTTGTCCAAACTAGTTATCGTCCGTGTTTCACTTCCATACATGGCTACACTCCATACAAATACTTTCAGAAACGACTTTCTGACACTTAAATCTATACTCGATGTTAACAAATTCCTCTTCTTGAGAAACGCTTTCCTTGCCATTGCCAGTCTACATTTGATATCTTCTCTACTTCGACCATCACCGGTTATTTTGCTCCCCAAATAGCAAAACTCCTTCACTACTTTAAGTGTCTCATTTCCTAATCTAATTCCCTCAGCATCACCCGACTTAATTTGACTACATTCCATAATCTTCGTTTTGCTTTTGTTGATGTTCATCTTATATCCTCCTTTCAAGACACTGTCCATTCCGTTCAACTGCTCTTCCAAGTCCTTTGCTGTCTCTGACAGAATTACAATGTCATCGGCGAACCTCAAAGTTTTTACTTCTTCTCCATGAATTTTAATACCTACTCCGAATTTTTCTTTTGTTTCCTTTACTGCTTGCTCAATATACAGATTGAATAACATCGGGGAGAGGCTACAACCCTGTCTTACTCCTTTCCCAACCACTGCTTCCCTTTCATGCCCCTCGACTCTTATAACTGCCATCTGGTTTCTGTACAAACTGTAAATAGCCTTTCGCTCCCTGTATTTTACCCCTGCCACCTTCAGAATTTGAAAGAGAGTATTCCAGTTAACATTGTCAAATGCTTTCTCTAAGTCTACAAATGCTAGAAACGTAGGTTTGCCTTTTCTTAATCTTTCTTCTAAGATAAGTCGTAAGGTCAGTATTGCCTCACGTGTTCCAACATTTCTACGGAATCCAAACTGATCTTCCCCGAGGTCGGCTTCTACCAGTTTTTCCATTCGTCTGTAAAGAATTCGCGTTAGTATTTTGCAGCTGTGACTTATTAAACTGAGACTTCGGTAATTTTCACATCTGTCAACACCTGCTTTCTTTGGGATTGGAATTATTATATTCTTCTTGAAGTCTGAGGGTATTTCGCCTGTCTCATACATCGTGCTCACCAGATGGTAGAGTTTTGTCATGACTGGCTCTCCCGAGGCCATCAGTAGTTCAAATGGAATGTTGTCTACTCCCGGGGCCTTGTTTCGACTCAGGTCTTTCAGTGCTCTGTCAAACTCTTCACGCAGCATCTTATCTCCCATTTCGTCTTCATCTACATCCTCTTCCATTTCCATAATATTGTCCTCAAGTACATCGCCCTTGTATAAACCCTCTATATACTCCTTCCACCTTTCTGCCTTCCCTTCTTTGCTTAGAACTGGGTTGCCATCTGAGCTCTTGATATTCATACAAGTGGTTCTCTTCTCTCCAAAGGTCTCTTTAATTTTCCTGTAGGCAGTATCTATCTTACCCCTAGTGAGACAAGCCTCTACATCCTTACATTTGTCCTCTAGCCATCCCTGCTTAGCCATTTTGCACTTCCTGTCGATAACATTTTTGAGACGTTTGCATTCCTTTTTGCCTGCTTCATTTACTGCATTTTTATATTTTCTCCTTTCATCAATTAAATTCAATATTTCTTCTGTTACCCAAGGATTTCTATTAGCCCTCGTCTTTTTACCTACTTGATCCTCTGCTGCCTTCACTACTTCATCCCTCAGAGCTACCCATTCTTCTTCTACTGTATTTCTTTCCCCCATTCCTGTCAATTGTTCCCTTATGCTCTCCCTGAAACTCTCTACAACCGCTGGTTCTTTCAGTTTATCCAGGTCCCATCTCCTTAAATTCCCACCTTTTTGCAGTTTCTTCAGTTTCAATCTGCAGTTCATAACCAATAGATTGTGGTCAGAATCCACATCTGCCCCAGGAAATGTCTTACAGTTTAAAACCTGGTTCCTAAATCTCTGTCTTACCATTATATAATCTATCTGATACCTTTTAGTATCTCCAGGATTCTTCCAGGTATACAACCTTCTTTTATGATTCTTGAACCAAGTGTTGGCTATGATTAAGTTATGCTCTGTGCAAAATTCTACAAGGCGGCTTCCTCTCTCATTCCTTCCCCCCAATCCATATTCACCTACTATGTTTCCTTCTCTCCCTTTTCCTACTGACGAATTCCAGTCACCCATGACTATTAAATTTTCGTCTCCCTTCACTACCTGAGTAATTTCTTTTATCTCGTCATACATTTCATCTATTTCTTCATCATCTGCAGAGGTAGTTGGCATATAAACTTGTACTACTGTAGTAGGCATGGGTTTGTGTCTATCTTGGCCACAATAATGCGTTCACTATGCTGTTTGTAGTAGCTAACCCGCACTCCTATTTTTTTATTCATTATTAAACCTACTCCTGCATTACCCCTATTTGATTTTATATTTATAACCCTGTAATCACCTGACCAAAAGTCTTGTTCCTCCTGCCACCGAACTTCACTAATTCCCACTATATCTAACTTTAACCTATCCATTTCCGTTTTTAAATTTTCTAACCTACCTGCCCGATTAAGGGATCTGACATTCCACGCTCCGATCCGTAGAACGCCAGTTTTCTTTCTCCTGATAACGACGTCCTCCTGAGTAGTCCCCGCCCGGAGATCCGAATGGGGGACTATTTTACCTCCGGAATATTTTACCCAAGAGGACGCCATCATCATTTAATCATACAGTAGAGCTGCATGTCCTCGGGAAAAATTACGGCTGTAGTTTTCCCTTGCTTTCAGCCGTTCGCAGTACCAGCACAGCAAGGCCGTTTTGGTTAATGTTACAAGGCCAGATCAGTCTATCATCCAGACTGTTGCCCCTGCAACTACTGAAAAGGCTGCTGCCCCTCTTCAGGAACCACATGTTTGTCTGGCCTCTCAACAGATACCCCTCCGTTGTGGTTGCACCTACGGTACGGCCATCTGTATCGCTGAGGCACACAAGCCTCCCCACCAACGGCAAGGTCCATGGTTCATGGGGGGAATTCTAGGTATGTGCTAGTATTACAGCTATCCTTTAGCCACTAGCCACTAGCATCAGTGTGTAGTTCTGTGTCAGAATTCTCATCAAAATTAGCCATATGCCAATACCTCCCTAACAAAAGTCTTTCTTGTTCGTCTAGTGACTGTGTCTTGCAACTGTAAGCCATTATGAAATGTATGTAGTAGGAACACATAGCAAGGAAGCCTGCTACATCATAAATGTGCTGAGAAACTGCAGAACCTGTTATGGATCTTACTTATTCTAGAATAGTATAGAGTCTGTACCCATTAATTAGGTGCCCCAATATTTTATGAGAGGCGTTCAATAAGTAATGCAAGACATTTTTTTCTGAAAGCAGGTTGGTTATACTCAAGACTCCAAACACCACATTAACCCCTACTCTTTTGGGTAAAAACCATGTGTCAGTTCAATATGATGGTCTTTTGCCACCTTAGTGGGACGGCCTGTATGCCTGTGTGGTGCCACTCTACTGGTCAATGTCGAAGTCTGAGTCTTGCTGCATCATTAACCTCCCCGTTATCCACAAACTGCTTCTCACATAGTACATGCTGCATTGATCCAAACAGATTGGAGTCAGAAGGTGTGGGACATGGGCTGTAGGGTGGATGAGGAAGAACAGTCCAAAGAAGTTATGTGATCCCCTCTCAGGTGTGCAGACTTGTGTTGAGGCCTTGTATCGTCATAGAGAAGGAGAAGTTTGTCTGCATTTTTGTGGTGACGAACACACTGAAATAGTTTGTTCAGTTTACTGAGGGTAGCACAATACACTTCAGAATTGACCATTGCACAATGACAGAGGACATCAAACAGAATAACTCTTTCAGAGTCTCAGAAGACTATTGCCGTAATTTTACTGGCTGAGGGTGCAGCTCTGAATTTTTTCTTCAGAGGATAGGTGGTGTGGCACCATTCCATGGATTGCTGTTTTTCTTCTAGTTTGAAGTGATGAACTCATGTTTCATCACCTGTGATGATGTTCAACAAAAAATTTGTCATGGTTAGCCTTATGATGCACAAGTGACTCCACACAGATGGTCTTCTGTTAAGTGGAAAGAAACCCAATGGGCACATACCTTTAAAAGTATCTCAACTGGTGGATGAGTGTGTCAGCACTACCAATAGAGATGTCCAGCTGAGCAGCAAAGTGTTGGATTTTGATCCATTGATGACTTTGAACGAATGTGTCTGTACATTCCAAGGAGTCACAACTGTGTGCAGGTGGATAGCACTTGGGACATCGGACAGGTCTGTGCAACCCTGTTGTGATGATGACAAAAGCTTCATCCAATGACTCACCATGCTTCTGTTCACTGCCAGGGCTCCGTAGACATTCTGAAAGTACCTATCAGTATCTGTGATGCTCTGGTTTTCCACCAAAAGAAATGCAATAACAGCTCTCTGCTTGGAACATATCTCCGTTAGGGACACCATTTTGAAGGCAACATATAGCTGTGCCACCTATTGCAACTTCTTGAAACTGTAGGGGCTGAAGCAGGAATATTCCATGATTTCCCACAACAAAATCTCACTGTTTCAACCAAAATTGCCTAAAAAATGTGTTGCATTACTTATTAAACATCTCTCGTATTTCTTGTGTGAAAAAGACACTTTCTTGAATTCAAGCTAAGACTGCATGTGTCCCAAATTGTTAAGTAACTTAGTGCTCTTCAAATGCTTCAAGAAAAGAATAGTGTAATTTAGATTCCAAATACACACCATCCACTAAGAAGTCAAAGCAGGCAGTCCATCATGTGTCCAAATGTGGGTGGAGCACTTCACGTACCAAACTACACAACTTTGTACTCAGAGACCATCAGGTGTTATGAATGCAGTCATTTCCTACTCAGCTTTGATCTGCCAGCAGTCAGTCTCGATAACCACAGTGGAGAAATACTTCACTCCTTTCAGAGAGAATCGACAACTTCCCGACACTGAACTGCGTCATCTTGCAGCATCTTCCCCAGTTCCTTCTGAATTATCCATCTTTTAACTGAAGCCACCTTGCTTGACCAATGACTGTGGGATGATTGCCAATGTTGATGTGGCATTTCACATAAGTTTAATTTGGTTTGCCTCATCTTCTCTCTACACTTGAATGTACCCAAAAACTGACACTGAATGGTCAACACTTGCCAGTATTGCACTAAGATCAAGCTGGGGCTCATTGGTGGCAGGGTAGCAGTTTCATCCAGTGTGCTGTCAGTAGTTTTAACAAAGAATCATCGTCAATTAAAGGCACTGAGCAGGCCTTCCTTGAATGGTTCAACTATATCTATGCACGTACACTTGGGGATTAGTTGGTGATTGGTGACCCAAGAGCTCTCCCTGTCCAATCTTTCTTTTGTGTGGCAAAGTACCCCCTTTTTTTTCCAGGCAACAAGAGCTACACAGTTTTACTAAGCGTCCAGACTCATCTTGTGAATGACAGTGGGATAAGTAAGACTTCACTTGTGCCCACCCTTTATGACTGCTTGTGATGCCTGCAAGAAATCCCAAACCCTTCTAGAAATTACAAATCCTAAATAATGAAATAATTGACAGAGACAGGAATCAAACCACTGATCTGAATATCACAACAAATGGCAGTAGCTGCTACATCATAGCAGACAACATACTGTATGTGATAGTATTAATTAGTTATGGAGTAACTTGGCACTTGGTGAATTTGAGTTTGGAAACTGTTCTAATGCATTTCCACAGAATCAGACTTGTAATTGTGGCCACAGCAACTAATAATTCAGTACTTAACTGTAGCAGGCTATGGTTTTAATTTGTGCTGACTGAATAAACTGGTGTTTACGATTCACAATATGCCACCTAAAGTGATATAATTCACAATCCAATATTTACAAATGGCTCTGAGCACTATGGGACTTAACAGCTGAGGTCATCAGTCAATTTTACATAATTTTAAATTATAGCTTAGATAATTGCATATAACCATCTTCAGTTATATACTGCGGCATTTATGGTCACCTCTTTACTGTCAGTGAGGTGCAGTTAAACACAGTGACCATATCTTCTCCACTGACCTCTCGGCAAATTTTCAAGCTTAAAATTTCATGATGCAAGATGTGGCAGCAGTATAAAAACTCGACAATAAACAACTAGGTGAATCAACAATAGCATTTTTATGGACATCTCAAACAAGATCTGTTAATTACACAAAAAAAATATTTGATGCTCGTTAAATAGTTGAAAAGAAGAAAGTGAAATTTATATGTAATGGATTTATTTCTCAAGCAACACAAATAACTATTATTGTTGCACACTACAAATCAACATCATTGGCCTGCAATGTAAAGAACACCCTATTTCAGTAACATTCATATAGATGGTGACATAGTAAAAGAAAAAGCTGTCAAATGATCAAAAAAGAAACAAAAAAGATTTAGTTTTTAAGGAACAGCACATCTATAAATTCAAACTACCCTACTCATGATCAAATTATCAAAAACTGTATAAAGATTATAGGTGCTTTGAAATTTCAGAACTTTGACAACACATCTCACTCTCTTTGTAGCTTATTCTATGTAACTCCGTACATACATAACAGAGGCAACTAAAGTCTCAAGTCTTCACAATAAAGAACGCAGTATGAGGCAGCTCATACTACTACCACCACTACTACTAATACAACTACTACACATTGCTTCAGACTACATGGCCTTCACAAAAATAAAAGTAGACATTTTGTTTGTCATCAGTCAAAGAGCTTTACATAATAAAATTAAACTCCATAAAATGAAGATTACTGTATCTAACATGCCAAGTTCAGGAGATTTTTAGAAATCTGTATTTATTTCTCAATATATTTATCCAGGCTTCGTAGTCTTAGTATATAAATGATAATCTGACACCACTCAGTTTTTACAAAATCCAACTCAACATTTTACCACAAAAACGCATCACACATCATGTCTCATTTCCACAGCACAAATAATTATGAAAATTGCCACTTGAAAAGGAGGGAACAATGAAATGCAATAGGTTTACCCATCTAGTATATCTCGCAGCCAAGTCCAAAAGTATATATTTTGTATACTTATGTAAAGTTCATTTTATATTGAACGACTGTCATCTTAGACAGCAGAACTAATGAACTAAAATCGTGGACATTAAATACTACAAGAAATAGTATTTTAATCACTACAGCCCCGAGTTATGTTTTGTGTGAAATGTGAGACCTTTTTCTATAAATCTAGTTTAAATTCAGTCACACTGGAGAAAAATTTCCAAGCTTGCTCATAAGAACAAAGCACCCATGTCTAGATTTCAGGCAGGATCCCCATTTTGTTCGATGCTGAGGCGCTATCCTAACACAGTTGGAATGCCTCTGCAATGCTGTTCAAGTTTGGGGGAATAGCAAGAGGACTAAGGTGTCCAAGAGAATTTGGACTTGGAGGGAGGCATGCTAGATTAGTCTGTGCAGTTGTGCAAAGCCTCTGTGCCGTAGTGGTTGATGCATCTGCCTAGTGAGTGGGGGACATGGGTTCAAATCCCGAACTGGGTACAAAATTTCATTTGTCACTTCATTCTGCATATAAACATAATAAAAACACGATGGAAAAAGTAACTAATTCTAGGGTCACCTTATGTATTTCCTTGGTTTGACACAATAATTTTGTGTGCGTCTGAATTCACACTACGGCAAATTATGTGCTGTTGTGATTAAAGTGTCACTCATTAACTTCATTATTAAAAATTCCACAGCACCTTCTTTGTTCCTTCGAACAATTGTATTTAAAAACACATTATCATATTGTATATTAAATCATTCACGCATATGGCTCAATAAAACATACCACACATAGAGTTAACTCTGCATCTTAAACTTTTCCCCTTCCCTGAACACCAATGGTACCACTGGAAAGTTAACCTTTTACTTTGGCATCAACACTTGCAGTGACCCATTATTTATTTGTACACATGCATTCAGAAGTGCAGAGTAATTGTGAAATATAAATTCTAGACTCAGATAACACTCTTCTGCTTTTCTGTTTGCCATTTCTGATACTGACTTTGGACGTTTATGAAAACAATATATTACTAAAAATGAAATTTGAGTGTGCAACTATGACACAGATTAAATGTACAGTTTTTGTTATGAAATCTGCCCACCACAGAGACAAAGTCCGAATCGTTCACTTTAGTTGCTGATAAAACTGACTGCCCCTCAAAATTTTAAGTCTAGTCTTCTGCACAATCTAGCAACACTGTAGGAAATGCAAGTCTCTAGAGGAAATGTTGTTCCTGCTCATGGTCTAGTGATAAACGTCACACAATGTAAATGCAAAGTCTCAAGATTCAGTCCACTCATTTCTTTATTTTATAAACTGCATTTTTTATGTCTGTTACAAGTATCAGTCGGATGGAAACCCGAAGATAAATTGCTTCACCTGTGTCAAGATCAAAATAGTTTATGCTCGAGTTTTTCTTCACCATACAACCATCATGAGCTACATGTCATCTGATGCAGGCTAGCATCCACTTAGGTGATTGCAACAAATCATGCCTTTGGGATGTTTCTGATCTTGCATTGGCAAGCCAATAATTGTTTATTATTGCAATTTGATTTTACACATGAAATAACTTTGAGCAAGTTAACACCATGCAGGTTGCTGTGAGTGATTTACTCAATTTTCATTTTTTTGTTTGAAGTCCTAGTATTTCTCTTGCAGATATGTATTAGATTTTTCATACTTCAAGCTCATGAATCTTGTTTAATCATTATAAAGTAGTCACAAGAAGAGAAAGCCTAACATCTGCAATATATTGTTAGCATTGGGATTAATGGTGGTTGAAGTAGCTTGAAATATTTGTATCTTATGTGGGGAGAGTGCTATTGGATAAATTTAGTCAGAAAAGACTTTGCTTGTTTCAAGAAAGGTCATTCTGGCATGAGCTATTTCCACATTCAGTTAGTCTTGATAGCTGGCATACATGATGAACTACGACTGTTTACCCTTCATGCAACATTTGCATTCACTAGCAACAAAAATCAATGGGGTCCTATTACTGAATTTTGGCTTGAACATCATTAGTTCATTCATTGAGCATTCCTACGAAATATTGTCACTGGTGACAAGTTATAATGTCTTTGTGTCAACTTCTTAAGAAAAGCCAGTAAGTTTCTACAGATATTGGATTGCTAAATTATCTGAGCACTGTCAGATTGTTTAGGCGATGTGAGAGAATAGATTGCTGATAGTTAATTTAAATCTTCTGCTTACTGCTGTGTTCAATAAACTAATGGAAAAACGCTATTAAAATATAAACTTCACAAATACAAGTAAATTACAACTTACCACAGTAACCTTACCGTAGAAGTATATTTTTAATAAAAGGAAGTGCATGCAATACAAGTGTGTCCAAATCAACATGAATTAGTACGATATTACGCCCTCTGGTATTCAAAACAACCAGTGTTAAATGCTGTCCTGTGCCATGCTCAAGTAGTGGGGAAATGTAGTAGTAGTTGCTGTAGATGCATAAAGAAATTCATGAATTATTCAGCTCCACTATTTCATACATAATATTGTGCATACCCAAAAACCAAAAATTATGTTGGCTGAAGCAGAAAACAGTATTAACAAATGTGCAGTATTATAAGTTTTTTGCCCTTACACACTGAGGTACTGAAAGTAGGGAAAAGACTTACAATGGTGAAGTTTTCTCAAGATTACCTTACCAACTTTTGATTTGGCTGTTTGTAGCTCTATCACAGAATAGGTAAAAAGCTGGCCTCTGAAGGTATTGGAACCAAGAACCAACACAGCCTTTACTTAACAGCATGATCCAGTTACCTCAGTGCCAGCAAACAGCTTTAGTAACTAACTCTCTCTTATTGCCTCACTGGTGGCTAAGACATATAAATCGTAAAGTAAAAGATGAAATTAGCTGCAAATTCCATATCAAACTACACTCCTGAACTCAGTATCAAAAACTGATAACCCTGAGTCACACTGTTTGAAAATCAATTATGTTATTCATTGAATATGTCAAGGAAATATCAAGTGAATTTTACTGGATAATTCTGTGCCAAAGAAGTAACTGGATGATTACAAAGTTGCCAAAGATATATTGTGTTGTTGCTGTGTTTCCTTTATGGTGCCAGCAGGAAGAATCAGATTCCAAAGGCAATATGTTGCTGAGCAGACAAGGAAGTGAGTACAGCTTGCATCTGAAAGATTTGGCCACTGGGAGCAAGAACACCAAAGATATGAATCAGCAATCTTCATTCCCATATCTGTAACTAGGTTACAGAATAGAGCACAGTAACTCATAATACTCAGATGGACCAACTGCAAAATAAACACCACGAATCCGTAACACTATTACTATAAACTGAAAAGCTCATTCACCAGATGCAATTCACAGAGAAGGCAACACCTCTTTTGATCATTACAAGCTCAGAACACATTTTTACTAAGACTGCTGTCATTGTCACAATCTCAAAACAGAGGAACACGAATCGAATGGAAAAACCATTGATCTGATTGAAAAATGTAAACTCCACAGAGTCTTGGTAACCTACGCACTACATACAGTTCCAAATCAAAAAATGCAAAAGGCCGAGAGTGATGCCTTAAGCAAAACTACCATTCAGAGTATAAATACCAAAAGAACAAAAAGTATCATTTATTTGTAATGGTTGCAATACAATAGCTGCTAATGCCTTTGCAATTAAAGTGAAAAGTGCCTATGTCACAGAGCTTTTATATTAGTACACTGAAAACAGAGAGAACCCCAAGAAACAATGGGTTGACCAAGCTGTTACAGAAATGGGAATAAAATTCACTGGCTTACACTTTTGGTATTCTGGTCCTTGGCAGCTGCTTCTTTAAAATGCAAGCTGTACTCGCTTCCGAGCCCACTCAACCAAGCACTGACTGGGGAAACATTCTACCTGCTGGCAGTATAATTGAACCTGGGAAGCAATGCAAAATCTTTGCATTCTGATTGAATTGGTAAAGAAGTATCCTGTCAAATTAACTTGATATTTTCTTGTCATTACTGCTGAAGGATTTTCACTTAAGGTGTGGCACATCATTATCAATTCATTGTTTTGAGTCCAGGAAGGTCATTCCAAACAGAGACTGCAACTTATCTCATCTCTTACTTGCAATTTATCTGTCCTGGCCATCAATGGAGCATAAGGGAGAGATGAATGCTGAAACTGTTGGTTAACTCTGAGGTAACAGGATCCCGCTTCACTGGTTCTCAGTAATAATTTTGATGGAAGGCAGCTTTTTACCTATTCTGTGACACAGCTACAAAGCAGCCAGATCAAAAGTTGGTATGGAAGTCTTAAGAAAATTTCTGCATCACGTCTCCTCGTTTTTTCAGCACCCCACAGAGTAAGGGCAAAACATGTTTCAGTACTGTACCTGTTTTGTTTGACATTGTGGCAATGAATAATTTATGAACAGTTTCTTTATGCATCTACACAAACATCCACTATTTCATACTACTTCAGTATGACACAGACCAATACTTACATTCTGATCATTTTGAAGTCCAAAGTGCGTAATATCTTAGTCTATGCATAAATAAACCTACTGGTTCAAAGTTAAAGATGTAAAGTCAGGTTTCAAGCTGGCTGCTATAGATACACCCCTGTGGAGCAGATGGTGGTGCACAATATCCTTTCTGTGCCACCAGATGGAAAAAAATCTGTTCACATTGCCCTTCTTAAGAGACTAATGACATTTGAGCAAAAAGTCACCCCAATGGTTTTTGTTACTATGCATTAAAGCATACATTACTGTTACACCTGACTTCTGAACCTTGGTATGGAATGCAAAACTAGCATGAAGGTTTAATTATAGTAATTCGTGACATATGACAAGTATCAAGACTTCCACGAATATCCTTTTATAATGTGATTTATCGGATAACACTCACCTACACACACAATTTAAATGCTTTGAGCTGACTTCACTCTATTAAACTCAAAGCTAACAATATGTTGCAAGTATCAGACCTTTTTCCAGTTTCAACTTTTTGTACAAACCTTGAACGAAGTTCATAAGTTTCAATTATGCAAAATCCAATACATAACAGCAAGACAAGTATTAGAACTTCAAATAAGAAAGGGACAACTGATAAATTTACTCGTAGCAACCTACGTACGTTGTGTTACTGCATGGTGTTCACTTGCTTTATTGAAGTTATTTTGCACAGAAAAACAACACCTAAACATGTTTGTCCTTTTCAATACCAGTTCAAAATGTGCCCAAGGTGCACCATGTATCAATGGTCAAGCAGACACCCACTGCCACCAATTGGTGGCTGGCTGAAAGGTGCCATTATTATGAGCAGACACTCAAGCAACCACAAGTTCTTTCGAAGAAATGTTTCTGGGAGGTTTTTGCTATTACTGGTTATCTTTGAGGTGCCATCAAACTGATACTTTTAGCAGACAGACGAAATGTGGTTTAAAAATAAAGAAATAAGTGGATGAAACTTGGGACTTTGCAGCTACTGTACAACACTTGCCAATATACAATGAGCTAATACAATAGTGACAGCTTGTGATGGAGGCAACACTTCTGATAGATGTTTCTGCATTCTGTGTTGTTGCCAGATCATGCAGATGACCAGATGTTGAATTCTAAAGGGCAGCTGCTTCTACTGACACCTTAAGTGAATTACTCGGATTTTGTCTCTTTGGCAGTGGATACATCTTATTTGAAAGACATATTTAAAAGGGGGCAGGAGAGGACAATGGGTGGGGGAGTAGGCAGAAAGCACATTAAAAAAGTAAAAAAGTACTGTAAAGAATGTAAACACCTTCTTTGTTAAACAAATAACCAGCCTCACAAAAGGAATTACCTGGGATGCTTCGTAATTGTATGACATGTAGTTTGATTCAAAGTCCAGATAACTTTAACTTGTACAGTATATATTATAGTTTATTATTTATTCTACTACATTACAAAAAATGTAAGATTTATTACAACAACAGTTCTCACATTACACCATTATCTGCAAAGTCATTGTGTAGGTACAGATAGATCATTAAATGGTCTATTCCATAAAATATTTTGGGTGAAAAGTCAAAAATTCTGAAAAATGTGCTCAAAGATTTAATAAAAATAATGGGAACAACTAACACCATTCATTGTTCCTCCTCACAACACATACACATTTATTTGATATAGATACAATCTTTCTTATACATCAGTTCGTTTCAGAAGCATACAACAGAAATGATGCATTCTAAACTACAAAATATGACAGCAAATCACAATATACCAATGACCGTCAGGTAAAAGAAGCGAAATGCCAACAAGCATTTAATGCTACAAATAAAAATTTATTACAAAAACACTGAGTGGCACTTGATTTTTCAAATTTACGCCACATTATTTCATCATTAAACATACTGACAGTTCATCATTGGTTGTACATTTATTTACAGAGTACACAGTGCCTTCAGGCTGAGAAGGATTTGAGATGATGTCTTTGGAAATAAATTTTCTTCCATGCATTGTTATTCTCATTAAGCCCTCCACATGAAGAATGGTGCCGAACTAGAACAAGTGGTTCTATCCATAATCAACAATAAAACATAATTACAATTTCTCTAACATTTTAACAGATGCAATGCTTTCAGATGAGCAATGAGAATAGAGAGTCAGTATCCTGCAGTCCATAAGCCAAACAATAATTAACAATGGCTAATTTCTGGGAAAAGAAAAATGGAATGCTCACAGAATAAGCAGAATATGAGACTGAATAAGACTACCTCTTGTAACCTAAAAGTTGAATCTTGTCCAGAAACAAACATTCTATGCAACCCTCTGCTCGTATAGACAGTGAACACAGTCTCCTGCAGACTGTACAGTATCAAAGAGGAACACTTCACTTCACTGATTCAGAGGATTTGATTGGACTCCTGGAGCGAGATCGTCCAGGGCTCTTTCTCTTTGGAGGCCCAGGCGTATGTGAGCGGGAACGTGAGCGTGACTTCCTCTTGGAGTCTACACCCCAATCACTTAGGTCGTATTTACTTAAGTCCCCTTCATCTCCAGATTCTTCTTCTTCATCATCATCTTCTTCCTCCTCCTCCTCTTCCTCTTCATCATCACCTTTTTTGTGTCTGTCTTCCTCCTCTTGAGGACTACGACTGCGTCCTTTGTCGGAATCTCTATTGGATCCCCTGCGCTTGCGCTTACGACGTCCAAATTCATCATAACCATCTGAATCGCTGTCACGCTCTACATACTCAACTACATCACGGTCATTGTAACCGCCTCCAAGACCAGTGCGTTCTTCAGCTTCATCAGCTACACGTGGAGCAGAACACATGTTGCAAGCAGTGCGGCGAGCCCAATTTACATTTCCACATTTGCCACATTGCCAGTCATCAGCACTAAATAGGCCACGACTCTTTTCAGCAGCAGCTCGTCCTATTTCAGGTGCAGCACCCCTCCGTCTCCTGCTGCTGCTTCCTCCCCCTGGTCCACCATCTCTCTCTCTTTCACATCTGTTGCAAGCTGTTCGACGTGCGAAGTTCAAATTGCCACAGCTTGGATCTGGGCACACCCAGTCTCCAGCTCTCACACCATTCATGTCAGCACCTGCAAAATATAGTTTAGAAGCTATAAAATAAATCTAACATGTGTAAGTTTAACCAATAGCACATTTCCCAAATGCCAGGCTTGTCAAATACTTGACATCATGTAATAGAGAGACGCAACAGGAGGGAGGGAGTCATTAAGAAGCTTGCCTATTTGTCCACATCTTGATGCATGCAGATTACAACTGCATTGTCCCAATGTTTAAAGTGATGAACAGTTATTTGTATCAAGTGAACATCTGTTCACTCTAGTGATCAGTTTAATGTTATGGATTAGTACGGAATGATAGAAAGGAAGAATTTAAGCAAGTTGCTGAATGAAAACCTAGACTTCTCAAAAAACACCAAAGGTAGAAACGAACTTAATGTCAACGTCTGATGGGTCACCCCATCTGCACTACATGTGAATGCTGGGAGAAACTAAACAAGTCTGGAATCAAGGTTAGGACTTCGGTGAACATTCTGGAGCTCAAATACTGTATGATTTGACCTCTTACCAGGTAACATCTAGGTAAAGAAGTACCTTCCATCATAAGGATTTGAACCAGAAATCACTGGGATAGGCTTCTGTGTAGCAGCTTGCATTAGCAACTTTTAACTACCAAGCTGGGTCCTTTTAACATACTGCCATCCATCCAACAGTAACAGTTAGCATTTTTGCATCAAATCATACTGGTTTCACATTTAAAGAGATTCAATAGTTGTCACATTAATACACAACCTGTTTATGACCATGATATACTATTCAAAGGACCAGTGATAGTTGTTAATGATCTTCATTGGCCACAACAAGAACTTTGCCTTTCTCCAGGAGGTGACACAAAGGTGATGAAGATCTTCGTATCTGATATTAGGTCTACAACTTTGCTTATACTGATTTGCAACAGATGAGAGTAGTGGCAAGTGGTGGTGTAGGTGGTTGGTCTTGTCATACAATAAGCTTAGACATTTGTAAACATAACACTGTCAAAATATTAGTCAATCTGTGATTGCTTTAAAAAGTTGTTCTCAACTGAATATTCAACTTGCGAGCCCAATTCTCATCATTTGTGGGAAGTTTTGATTTTCTGCTTTCCAATGAAAAATCTGCTGTTGAGGCTCATAAAATGCTGGCTACGACCAATGGTGAAGCACCTATTAGTGATAAAGTGCAGAGACGGTTTCAACAGTTCGGAATGCATGATTTTGATGTCTAACACCAGTATGAAGCTGGAAGAAAGAACGTTTTTGAAGCTACTGATGTTGATGGAAACATTCACAGCAGATCATTACTGAAAGCAACTGATGGGTTTGATCAGAGCACTGAAGGCAAATGGCCACAGTATAGCAACAGACATGAAAATGTGATGATGTAGCATGACAACACTTGACACCACATTACAAAATCTCAAAACACACTTGGAAATATTAAAGAAAATTTTCTGATGGCAAGATCACATTCAAAGCTGTTTTTACTGACCTGTTTCAACAGGTAAGACTGTCATCTTCACATATTTAAATTTTCTTTTAGTTGTCCATCGTGTTCCACTGTGCATTCACTAGTCTCGCCATGTTAATACTTTAGTGGAGAGTATATTGCACATTCCACACAGGTTTATCAAAAATAAAATTACAGCAGGTTTGCCACAAGTAAAAACATGCAGCTAAAATGAACCTAGCGGAACTTGGTGTGTGTACATTGTAGCACTCCTCCGATGCCTGTCAGTTGTTAAAATCCACAATGTACAGTAAAAGTGCACATTTATGCCAATGTTTTACATTTACATGGCAAGTGAAATACATCTTGCAATCTTCTCACTCGAAATTACTATGTAAGAAATGAAGAATTGTTTATCTACCTTATGCTGGCCCATCATCCAAAAATATCAGTAGACTCCTACAGAAACATAGCATCCAACGTATTTCACTCCCTTCAACTAAAATAAAAAATCTTGTTGTAATATTAAAAATGATCCAGACTGCTGAAAGGTGGATGTGTATTGCATCCCATATGAATTTCCAATGTCTCAGTTGGAGGCAGACTATCAGGAGTCAAGCAGAGATGAAAGGAACATCAGCTGCACACCCAACTACAACCTTCAAGCAAATCAGCTGTTGCTGAGCACAATATGATGAGGCCAGTATTGTGTTGTAAACATCAAGAGCATAATTAAATAGTGTACTGAAATAACAGTGTCAGAAAGCCTATTAAACAGGGATGGAGATTTCAATTTAACCAGAGCATGGGGTCTGCTCTCAAATTATAAAGATCTTGTTGAGGTAGGAAATGCTGAGAGAATTTGCATTTCACAGAATATCAGTGTAAACTCTGAAAAACCAAATAGCAACAAAGGGCACAGTGGGCGTTAGGACTTGAACTAAGCTATAACAACAGTCCACAGTATGGTTGGATTCCAGGGTTCTTAAGCAATCATGGTGGCAAATGACAAGAGTGGGACGGCAATCAATGCGTAAAGCTATTGTTATTCTTTACTCCACGATCGTTAGTTGGGGGTTGAGCAAAAATTTCCCACAGCTGTGCCTGGTATACTCATACTGGTGTACTGAAACACCAGTTTTTGAAACTGTGTTTTCAACAGAAGGAAACATTACACTGTATGAAATAGTTGTGATATTTAATATCTTCTGCTGCAGTGAAGTAATGTATTTCATTAATTACCAGAAGTTCTTTTCTTTATCTAACAGAGGATTCACAACTCAATGCAGTATAGTTTTCTGAATCCTCCTCTCCACAATGGTGTCTCCCCTTAACCTTCTGTGATATCACCACAGTGCTATATATAGCCATAACTTACATGAGGTGAAGCAAGCAATAATATAGGTCAGCAGCACTGCTTAATCAGTAACCATTAAGCCTACAAGACCACCTGTTCTCTTAGACTACCACTCACTCTTTTTACGACACCCCACCTATTAATCCTTGCAGTGAGCCTTGCCTCCAATAATTTCATTACATATATAGTCACAATATTCCTGCAACATACAATGATTTTACTGAAGTGAAGTTATCTGGTCGACAAAATATAGCATATAAACTCACAATTAAAAACATGTTCCGACTGCTGAGACGCAATGCGAAGGATCACAATACAGAACTGTTTGGTATATGGATCATATCCACTTTAAGTCACACAGGCCCTTCAGACATTCTGTTCAAGCGAGGGACATGTTCTTTCATCGGCTATGTTAATACAGCAACTGAACCATACAAATTTGAGCTTGCAGTGGTGTCGTATTTGAAAATACTACTCTACAACACTTATTCCACAAAGACTTAGCTGAAAGAAATGCAGTATTCCACATTACAAAGCTTCTAAGGGTGGGGGCAACAGTATGATACCCTGTAAGATGACATTTTAATGAGTGATAAAGGATGAAGAGCATAGAATGTATACTAAAAATTACTTGAAATACTTAACAAGTTGGAATCTGCAAATATGATGTAAACCATACAACAAACCAAGGAAAATAAAAATGCTTGATAACAGCAATTAACACAAAAAGAAAATCTATGTCAATGAGCATCCATAGGTAGGCCTACATCAATAGCAAGACATGTAATTAGATAGCAAATCCTAACATATCAACACCAAAAGCAACAGTAATTGTCTCAGCAAATATGACATAGCTGTTATTTAATTTTGTAGGTATCAAGAAGTGAGCTGTACCTACTCTACTAAGAAAAACAGAAGTACATGAGTATTAGTTTTGTGGACATTAAAATCACCAATAAACCACACACTTTCATTATCAAACTTCACACAATCTTTCTTGGGTTAACTTATCAGGTTTTGCTGACCATTCAATGGATTTAAATCAAATGTCACTGATTTATTTGCTTGATACAAAGCACTCCTTATTCCTTTTAATCTCATTAATCAAAACATCAATTTTCTAGTGCTATACAATACCTGATTAAATGTGTAAATGTATCTGTATCATAACACTGCTATGAAAATTATAAAACTACAAATGTTCAGAGATCAAAATTTATTAGTGAACTGAAACAAAATCAAAGAAAAATCCTTGAAAGTTCATGAATTTTCATTCAGCCATGTTCAAGATAATTGGTAAAACAATGTCTGGTGGTACTTCAATTATGTTGATGAAACTAAGAATGAGCGAAAGTGAAAAATATATATTCTTCACACACCCTACTGAGATGTCAGTGTCATACACAAAATTTATTTCTTCATCTTCCACCACTATCTGTAATCTGTATTTTTTTCTAGATCCTTCTCAAAAATTTCAAAAGTGGAAACAAACCTTTCTTTAAATTGTGTATACTTGTTGCCTCAAGGCATTCCACATTTTTACTAACACTGGCTGATACTTCCTTCACCTCAGACGCCTCATGGTACACGTCTACTACACCTGAAGAACATGACATCTAGTACCTGACAGATTTGTTGCATTTGGTGGCATACAAATAAATTTTATACCACAAACACTACTAGGTTAGACAACTGTTGGGCTGAAGAGAATTGTCTCCAAGAATACATTGAATGTTATCCAGATGTATTGCACTTGGAAGAAAAGCATCTTTAAAACAAGCCCTTTAAAGTTTCCAAACAGATATACACACAAGTGTGATCATACTGAGGCCCAGTAGTTCAGCATGGCTTGATACAGCACGAATGACCCTTGTGACCACCTTCAATCTAAAGCTTCTGAATATGTTCACATCTATATATCATATACAAATGGAGCAAGTAAACAGCAGCTGACTCTTTGATAGTAACTTGGCACAGAACTCAATGAATGCATAACTTTATGGGGCACTTCTACCACATCTACTGGTATTAAGTAATTTTTCTGGGTCACCATGATATTCTGTCTCAAAATTCAACCCATTCGACATGGGTCGCCAGCAAAGTTGTCTTTTAAATTTATTTGTATTGTGCTAAACTGTGATTAATTTCAACGTATTAGATACTTGAGATTTTACCTAAAAATTGTCAGACTGAAAGTAACTGTAAATATCACTAAGATAACAAAAAGGGCAACAGTGTAAAAGACTATGATTAAACAACCATATAGATCTAGAACATTCTTACTTCCGTACTTCATTTCTTCATATTAGTGGGAACTTAATTATCCAATGGAACTATACGGTGTTAACTCTCATGCAATTACATCAATTTCACCCTACCCAAAGGCATGTGTTTCAACATAGCAGCCTCTGTGCAAATGCAAATGTAGAAGTGAGAAAAATGAGACACCACTACGCTTTGTAAGTTGCGTTGGTGTTTTTGCAGTTTTCCCATTTCTACAACTGTAGCACTTCTCTCTAAAAAGAAATGAGGAATTCTGTGTACAACCCGATTATTAACTTAATTATTTATCGTAGCACTCACAGTAATATTATAAGACAAACTAATAACACTACGTAAAAAAGTCAGAACGACTTACCTTGTCTAATCTTCTTGCCGGTAGACGCCACAAAGCTTCACGTCACTAAAACGTCTACGAGCGAAACTGGTGACTTTCCACAATCAGGCTATTAGCACGTATGATTGTAAACACTTATTAAAAACACTGTTTCCAGCCAAATTAGGCAATTTTAGCAAACAAATTTGTAAATAACGTATATTCTCGGCTCCATAAACGCCAAACACCAAAGATACTATAATCAGCCCGTATAGCATCCTGAAATGTAATCTGTGACGACGCCCCTTCGATTATTATTTATTCGTCGACATTCATATGCAAATGTAAGAGTCACCTTTACGCAATCATTAACGTTAATCCTCGAATTGTATAACTCTGGCTTCATTTTAGTGCGAAAAATAACGGTACTTACCTCAATTGCTTCTGCCGCAGCGAAGGTCCTGGTAGGAAGATAAGAAGAGCTTTTGTCCATCATTTAGAGATCACAAGAACACAGCTGTAGATTCAGAAAACAGGAGAACTTGTAGTAAATTGTTTCAGTTCTATGATTTCTAGTAGCGACAAAAACCGTTAACCATGGACAACCACATCCAGCACACCGTTGATATCAAAGATTCGGTGCGTTACTATGGCGACATAACGAAATTTATGTCTGGAATACAGTCATTATGCCAGTTCACGCTGGCTGTCACGTCACGTCGATTCACCTAGCCCAGTACAGAACGGTAAAAGCAAGGTTATGAGTTACCATCCGTGATACAAAAAGTTGTAGTATAGTATCCTAATTGAGGAACCAACAACGATAAAGGTTATTCCTGATGAAAGCAAACTTCATAACGTATGTAGTCGATCAGTTTTGTGTGGTAAGATGCTGAGAAGTGAAACAACATTTTAAACCATCGACATTTATTTGCTAGTGAAAATATATACACACTAACACATTAAACTATGTTTATAAGGGAATAAATAGATCCTATTGTCCTTATTCATTGTGTTTTTCTTATGTAACCAATAATGTCAGAAACAGCTTATATTTTTATTTATATGCAGTGTGAACATCAGGTTTCTTCTGTTACTGTCAAAACCTAAAGAATTTCTCACTTTTAGATATCTGACCTCGCTTGTGGAAGAGCACTCTATGGAAAAAATACTCAATTTGTCATGGAACAATTGCAATTTTGAACGAAAATAAAGCACAGTAAGAAAATAAAGATTAAGAAGAAGCAAAGAAACGAAATAAACTACAATATGATGCCTGAGCATGGCAAAAATTGGTTAATTTCCGATGTCAACAGAGGATGACACTGTTAAAACTTTCTTCTCGAGAAACCTTGACGTCTCGTGACGTGACGTAACAGTCAGTTGACAACTTGTGTGAATCCCGCCATTTGAAATTCACTGTGGAATGGTTGATGTGACGTGACATGACAGCCAGTGTGAATTTGTCTTCAACTAATACGACTAACCGAGGTAGTGTTTATGACACAAAAAAATAATCTGGGAACAATAAAGAACAATACGTCCCATAAATGTTTTCAGTGCTCACAAGAATGCAAATACGTAAGCTAGTAATGAAAAATGTATATCACTGCAAGATCTTTAAATCAGTGACATCGAAGTAGCTGAAGTACTATAAATAACTTCATTTCTTAGTAGGAATTCCTTTCTAATTATATAGCAAACCACCAGCTGATTTAGCTTCTCTGTTAACCATAAAATCTCAAGATTGTCCAAACGATGTGCCTACAAGAATAGTAGCTGTGCTGTACAGTTAATTTATTCAGCATCCATGTCACTACATAAACGATATTGGACTTGTCACGCAAGGGAATTAAAACTATGGAATGTACAAAATAAAACTGCCTACAATATATACCAGAAAATTACAATTTCTTTGCGTGTGAATAGTGAATAATATTTTTTTCCTGGAAAGACCACATATAGAATAAATAGTAATCTAGATAGTACTGTTGTGTTGTATTAACTGAAATTTATGAAGATAGAAATTTCTCACAGGATCTATCACACAAGTGCATTATGCATATTGGAGATTAGTTGATAAAATCTTTTCTTGATATCCCATATATTCATTTAATGAGTGGTAACATTTATCAATTAAAAATTTTCTGAGTTCTAGTTTAAAATTTGTATCATTCTTTAATGTATTGAGGCAGTGTATAGTAGCTCTTAATACCCACATAACATACATACTTCTTAGTTTGTCCTCTTTTTATTTGTTCTATGTGGAGGTAATAACCTGTTCCTTATGATACAGTTCTGACAGCATTTGTGTGAGGGTTGCTTAGATTTGCTAGGTTAAGAGTACACATTTAAATATAGCCTATAGATCAATGGCAGAGTAAGTATTCGTAATTTTCTGAAAAGAGGTCTGTGGTGAACTTGTGTTGGAGTGTGGGTGATTATTCAAACAGCCTGTTTTTGTAGGATAAAAAATTTTTTTACTTAGATTTTTAGCTGGCCCACAATACTATTCCACATGAGGAAACACAATGAAAATTTCAAAGGAAGCCATTCTAATGCCTTCTAACATGCAACTCTCAGTGTGCAACAAGTTGAGTAAAGTCAGTGCAAGGAATCTTACAAGGCTTTTAATTGTTAGGTTCAACTGTATGCATTCTTAACAGTTTTGCAAACTTCACTCTCTCTATTAATCTGTTATCCAGTTGTAGATTAATGTCTTCACCCTCAATCATTTTACCAAGCTATATGCGACTGTTTTTTTCATTCAGTGTAAGTTTATTTGCTCTGAACCAAGTCTTAATATTTCTTAGAATTTTATCAGTAGAGGAGTGTAATGAGTTTTTAAAATCGTTCACTATTAGACTTATGTCATCTGCACATAATACAACTGTGGCTGTAGTATACTGTAACTGTAAATCATTCATATCTATGAGCAAAGCAGTGGCCCTAAGATGCTGCCCTGGGGTACTCCTAAAGTCTCTTCTTTTGTTTTTGAAACTAACCTTATTTTTTATTTGAATATGACTGAAGCCACATGTTAGCTCCCCCTGTAATAGGTATTACAGGAAGGAGCATTTCTTGGCAGGCACTACTGAAGGTTTTGACAGGTCTAAATTGATTCCAACTGCACTTTTGTTTTTCTCCAAATTTGTAGTTATTTTGTGGGTGTAGTCTATAACTGCAGTTTCTGTGTAGTATTTTTCACAAAAACCGAGCTGATTAAATTTCCAAAGTTCATTGTTGTTTAGGTAACCAGTGACTCTCCTTGTCATCCATTTCTACATTTTGAAGAAAGCAGTAAGAACTGCTGGGATTGTAGTTTTCTATTTTGTGTCTGTTTCTACTTCTAATGGCTCCTAAGGAAACACACTTTCACTAAAGGACAAATTTGTAATATGTGCTAATGATTCTGCAATCAACACTGCAGTCTTTACTATCATGGAAATTGGTACTTCATCACCTGCTGCAATTTTTGGTTTTGAGCTCCTAGTCACCATAATTACTACCTGTTCATTTTCTGAAGAAATGTTCATGCTACAGGCAAACCTTGGGATCTATATTATTTTTTGTCTTGTAAATTTTAAGTTTAATGAATGTGGTACAATATCACTGACATGAATTTTTAATAGATTCTTAGAGCATATTCTGAGCTCTAATGTAAGGAGGTATCTTGAACAGAATGAGACCCTCTGTTCTGATAACTTATAATGAGACAACTGGCTCAGTATACATATCAAAACCTCTTGTGCACTGTCAACCATGGGCTTTTTGAGACATATATGCAATATGGAATTAAAGTTCGTGGTGAGTCTACCATCATGTGAACGAAAAAATTTCATGGTAATGAAAAAAGCCATTCAAATTATACTGAAAAAGAAGTGAAAATAATATCATGGGTAACTTTTCTGTTGCTCTCTATATTTTAAAGACCAACATGAATCCATTATGATAGCCCAGAAACCTGGGGACAAATGATATTGTTTAACACCATAAAACAATAAATAATTTCTTTGTCCTTAGCAGAGACTACAAATTTTTGAAAAAAGAATCTCAATACACAAGTAGCAAACAATAGAAGGATGTCAAGGTAATAAGAAACACTTAAAACTGAAAAGACTTTCCCTTCAACCTTAAAAAAGTTTCAGATGTAAGAATAATTACTGGCATATAGTATGGAAAAATATATGAGCAGATGATTCACCAAGTAAATGATAACTTCTATGCGCCATATTCAGAGAAAGTGAACTAGATATGGACTCAACTGTAAGCTGTTATTTGTATATATTATTTGTAAATATCATGTAGATTGTAAAGATATTGACATCTCCTATATTGCAGGTGTGGAGCTGCACAAAAGGAAATTTACAGAACCAATAAAAATCACAGTTGCGGCATGGATTCCGAAATTGTCTGACAAAACCTAAATAACACTTTTCATCTACACATACCACCACATGACTACTCAGCAATTGAGATTTAGATTTTTGGCCGAGCTTTCATTTAACTAGTTTCAGACTATTTCTATAGTGCTCCACTCTCGGATGGCATATGGGAAAAGCAAACACTTGAATTTTTCCATGCTCTGATTTCTCTTATTTATTTACAATGATCATTTTCCTGTGTTTAGATGAAATCAACAGCATATTTTCGCATTTAGAGGAGAAACTTAACGATTGAAATTTCGTGAAAAAATGTCACTGCAACGAGAAACGCCTAAGTTTTAATGATTGCCATGGCAACTAGTGTATCGTATCTATGACACAGTCTCCCCCTTTTTGGGATAGTACAAAACTGTACTGATCAGCCAGAACATTATGTCTACCGACCTACTATCGATATAAACCCATCCAGGCGATAGTAGCATCAACTGCAAGGAATGACTGCTAGTCAGACACACGCATTGTGCATGTAGTTTCAGTGAGTCTGCTGTCGATGTGTAGAATGAGGAAGGTGCAAAATCTCTGTGAATTTGACCAAGGGCAGGCAGTGACGGCCCAGAGGCTTGGCATGATCATTTCAGAAACTGCACGACTTATCAGGTGTTCAAGGAATATCCTCAACATGTGGTGAAATCAAGCTGATACCACATCCAGACATTGTCAGGTTGTGCAGCGACCCCTCATTATGGATGTGGGACGCCATAGGCTGAGCAGACTGGTAAAACAGGAAAGGCAGAACTAAAATTAGACTTAAATGCTGGGCAGAGTACAAGTGTGTCTGAACACACAGCACACTGAGCACTCCTAATGATGACACATGCATGTGTCAATGTTAATACCGCAACATCGGCAATTACGACTGAAGTGGACACATGACCTTGGTGCACTGGCAGAGTATTGCATGATCTGACGAATCTCAATACCTTCTACATCATGCCGAGGGGAGGGCACGAATCCGTTGTATTCCATAACAGCCCCTTGACAGCTGTACTGCGAGACAGAGACAAGCTGGTGATGGCTCTATTATGCTCTGGGAAACATTCAGATGGGCATCCGAAGGTTTAGTGGAGCTCTTGCAAGGCACCATGATGTGCAAGGACGATTGTACACTGGTTGCACACCATGTACAGCCCTTTGTGACAATCATGTTTCTGAAGGCAGTGGCATTTTTCAGCAAGATGATGCTCCCTGTCACAACCCGAGAAATTTGATGGAATGGTTTGAGGCACCATGTGGTGAGTTCTGGTTCATGTGATGGCTCCCCCAATTCACCAGATCTGAACCCAACTGAACACATCTGTGATGCGATTGAATGTGGCATACGAGCTCATTGCACCCTTCTCTGGAATTTACGGGAGTTACGTGACTTATGTGTGCAAGTGTCGTGCCAACTTCCTCCAGCAACCTACCAAGGCCTAATTGCTTCCATGCCACAATGCATCGCCTCTTTTATGCGTACGAAAGGTAGACATACTGGATATTAGGGAGATGGTCACAATATTCTGGTTCATCTGTGTACATCCTGCATCGATCCCATCTGGTAAGGATACCATACAGCAACACTCCAGAAGAAGACAGACAAGTGTAATGTATGCTCCTCCTTATTACAATAGAAGATGTTGCATCTACCAAGTTTTCTAAAAAAGAAAAAAACGCAGTCGTAGGTCACCTTCCCCACGACAGTTAATTGTAATCCCCAAAAATCTGTGTGATTCATCATGTAACCAAAAGTTAACGGATTTCTTGTGGTAGTCATGTGGAGGATCTCGCATTTTTCTTTATTTAGACTCGTATAGAACTTTTTGCACCCTACAGATATCTAAATCAGTCTAATTATTGATATAGAGTTTCTGAAGACTTTACTAGACGCTAAACGACTTCATTATCTGCAAACAATTTAAGACTGCTTATCAGATTGTCTCCTAAATCGTTTATAGAGATTAGAAACTGCGGAAGGGCTGTTATTTGGGGAACGCCAGATATCACTTCTGTTTTACTCAATGGCGTTTAGTCAGATATTACAAATAGTTACCGTTCTGGCAGGAAGTCACGAAACCAGTCACATAACCGTCGTGGTACTCCACAGGCATACGATTTAATCAGAAGCTGCTTGTGAGGAATAGCTTCATGGAAATCTAGAAATATGCAAGTAATTGAAATCCGCCATCGATATTACACGTTAATTTGATGAATAAAGAGCCAGTTGCGTTTCAGAAGAACGACGTTTAGTCAAATCGTACTGACTATGTGTTGTAATGGTCGCCTGGTCGTAGATATAGCTAATTGCTATAATTGCCCTATTTCACTCCCATTTACGGAGCTTGTTAGCACTTGATGTTAGGTTGGCGCCATTAAAATGCATTGTGTTGTGGTAATCGCTGCTACTTGCTGGATCACTGCTGTGTCTCGATGCTGATGCTGGCTCTAAATCTGGTTGTCTAGGGTTAAAAACATGAGGTCCCGTGTTTTTTATGTGCTTTTGATGATAAAGAACGAGCGAAACCAACAAATATGTAAACTTCAAATATTTATTACTCTGGTGGCCATCTTAATTACACTGTCCACCAAAGACCATGACTCAACACAAAGGAGTACTTCCGTTACATGTTCTTTGCATTGTTTATCCACCTCAAACAATAACACACAAACACACTTTACCAAAGTGACATTCCGACTGCCTCCCCGACCCTTCTTGCAGCTTGTATTTATAACATTGTCAAAGAACTACTAAAAAGAGATATAGTTTATAAGTCACGTGTACATCTGTTATCATAATTTGTGCAGAAAAGTTATTAATTTGCATCGAGTGACATAATTTAACATGTTATTAAAATGACAGACAGATTTGTTGTCTTGACAGAATAACTCTCTGTTACAAAAAGGCCGTTTTTTAGAAGTTTGTCAATTGACTTCTCTAATTTGCATAAATAAGTAAATAACATGAATTATTAAGAATTACATTGGTTTTCGTCTAAAATAGGATTGATTTCGTGAATACTGAGTGAAAACGCTCCTAGTGAACAAATAGGTTTCACTGGGTGATTTTTATTTAAGGAGATCCAAAATACCTAAGTTGTCCACTATTTTTCGTACTTCATATTAATTATTTAAGATGAACTTAGTGTTTTTACATGATGACATTTGCTGTATCAGTGATCAAGTGATATAAACTTTTGTGTGGGTCAGTTACTCAGTATAATTTAATGGGTTGACTGTTTATGCAGACATGTTATGCAATCATTGTTAACATACACAATAACTTTTCTATAATCATATAAATACTCGTTAAACTGGTTGAATTTGGAGGGTATCGCATACTTCGGTAAAGTAAAGCCTTTAATATGTTCCGTTACAGTGTCCATAGATCGTTTTCTTTGAGATAATTTATAATGTTTGAACACAGTATACACTATATGATCAAAAGTATCTGGCCATCTGGCTGAAAATGAGTTACAAGTTCCTGGTGCCCTCCATCGGTAACGCTGGAATTCAGTATGGTGTTAGCCCACCCTCAGCATTGATGACATCTTCCTCTCTCAATCATGTGCTGGAAGGTTTTTTGAGAGATGGCAGCCGATTCTTCACGGAGTGCTGCACTGAGGAGAGGTATCAATGTCGGTCGGTGAGGCATGGCACGACGTTGGCGTTCCAGAATTTCCCAAAGGTGTCCTATAGGATTCAGGTCAGGACTCTGTGACCAGTCCATTACAGGGATGTTTTTGTGTAACCACTCCGCTACATGCCGTGCATTATGAACAGGTGCTCGATCGTGTTGAAAGATGCAATCGCCATCCCCGAATTGCTCTTCAACAGTGGGAAGGAAGAAGGTGCTTTAAACATCAATGTAAGCCTGTGCTGTGGTAGTGCCACGCAAAACAACAAGGTGTGCAAACCTCCTCCATGAAAAACACGACCGCACCATAACACCACCGCCTCCGAATTTTGCTATTAGCACTACACCACATGTTGGCAGATGATATTCATTGCGATCGGATCTCCACATTGTGTACCGTGATGCGTCACTCCACACAACGTTTTTCTACTGTTCAATCGTCCAATGTTTACGCTCCATACACCAAGCGAGGCGTCGTTTGGCATTTACTGACGTGATGTGTGGCTTATGAGCAGCTACTCGACTATGAAATCCAAGTTTCCTCACCTCCATCCTAACTGTCATAGTACTTGCAATGGATCCTGATGCAGTCTGGAATTCCTGTGTGATGGCCTGGATAGATGTCTGCCTGTTACACATTACGACCCTCTTCAACTGTCGGCGGTCTCTGTCAGACAACAAACGAGGTCGGCCTGTACGCTTTTGTTCTGTACGTGCCTCTTCACTTTTCTACTTCACTATCACATCGGAAGCAGTGGACCTAGGGATGTTTAGGAGTGTGGAAATCTCGAGTACAGACGTATGACACAAGTGACACCCAATCACTTGACCACGTTCGAAGTACATGAGTTCCGCGGAGCGCCCCATTCTGCTCACTCACGACGTCTAACGACTACTGAGGTCGCTGATATGGAGTACCTGGCAGCAGGTGGCAGCACAATGCACCTAATATGAAAAACGTATGTTTTTGTGGGTGTCCAGATACGTTTGATCATATAGTGTATGTTCCACAATCGTACTGCAAATCGATATCAGTGATATGGTACTGTAACTCAGTGAATTACTTAGGTTTCGTTTCTTGTATATTGGTGTGACGTGTGCAACTTTACAGTCCTTAGGTACAGATCTTTTGTCAAGTGAATGATTGTATATGTCTGGTAAATACTGAATTCTTAAATCAGCGTACTCTGAAAGGGCGCTAATTAGTATACAGTCTGAATCAGAAATATTGCCTTTATTAAGTAGCTGAAGTTGGTTTGCTATACGGAGGGTATCACCTTCTAAGTTATCTGAGCGGTCAGCGCGACAGAATGTCAATCCTAAGGGCCCGGGTTCGATTCCCGGCTGGGTCGGAGATTTTCTCCGCTCTGGGACTACCCAGTAGCGTTTTCCTAATCATCATCACCATTTCATCCCCATCGACGAGCAAGTCGCCGAAGTTGCGTCAAATCGAAAGACTTGCACCCGGCGAACCGTCTACTCGACGGGAGGCCCTAGTCACACGACATTTATTTTAGTTAGTCATGTTGACAGCTTTTCTTGACTCTCGAATCCTGCAACATTTCATTGTATCTTATTTGATGAAGGAATTTTGGAAAACCATGGTTACTAACCACTTCAGTGGCGCAGACATCATTACCGTTACCGGTGTTATCTGATTGTGTCTTGGCGCTGGTATACTTAACGCTGATGGGTCATAACATTATGACCACCAACCTAATAGCCAATATGCGTAAAAGTGGCGACAGATTGTGGCGTGAAAGCAATGAGGCCTTGATAGGCTGCTTGAGGAAGTTGCCACCACAGCTGCACATACAAGTCACCTAATTTCTGTAAATACCAAAGAGAGTGGCAATGAGCTCTGTCGTCACAGTCAATGACGTCACATGTGTATTCGATTGGGTTCAGATCTGGCAAGTTGGCGGCCAGCACATCAATTAGAACTCGCTACAGTGTTGCTCCAACCACTCCATCACACTCCTGGCCTTGTGACATGGCGCATTATTGTGTTGAAAGATGCCACTGCCATTGGAAAACATGATCATCATGGAGAGGTGTACGTGGTCTGCAACCAGTGTATGAACTCTTTAGCCGTCATAGTGCCTTGCACAAGCTCCACTTGACCCATGGATGCCCATGTGAATGGACTGCAGAGCATATGGAGCTGTAGTCAGCTTCTCTCTGTTCCACAGTACAGGTGTTAAGGAGCTGTTACTTTGGAAGACGACGGATTTGCGCCCACCCATTGGCATGGTGAAGAAGGTGTTGGGATTCCACAGACCATGCAACTGTCTGCCACTGAGCCAACGTCCAGTGCCAGTGGTCACGTGCCAATGTCTTGGTGTTAGCACTGGCATATGCTTGTCTTTTCGCCTGTGGAGGCCCATCGTTAGGATTGCTCAGTGCACTGTGTGTTGAGACACACTTGTACACTGCCCAGCATTAAAGTCTGATGTTAGTTCCGCCACAGTTCGCCACCTGTCGTGTTTTACCAGTCTGCCCAGCCTATAAACAGATGCAAAATATCCAAGATTGGCGATCTTTTATAGAAGCTCGAAACTAATCGCGGACTTCAATGCGAGATGGTTATAATAGTTTCCACAACGAAACTTTGTCCGGAAACCTAGCAGTAAATCCAAAGAGATTCTGGTCGTATGTGAAGTATGCTAGTGGCAAGACACAATCAATGCCTTCTCTGTGCGATAGCAATGGAGATACTATCGAAGACAGTGCTGCCAAAGCAGAGTTACTAAACACAGCCTTCCTAAATGCCTTCACAAAAGAAGACGAAGTAAATATTCCAGACTTCGAACCAAGAACAGCTGCCAACACAAGTAACGTAGAAGCAAATATCCTCGGAGTAGCGGAGCAACTTAAATCAGTTAATAAAAGCAAGTCGTCTGGCCCTGACTGCATACCAGTTAGGTTCGTTTCACAGTATGCTGATTCAATAGCTCCGTACTTAACAATCATATACAACTGTTCGCTCGACGAAAGATCCGTACCCAAAGACAGGGAACTTGCACACGTCACACCAATATTCAAGAAAGGTAGTAGGAGTAATCCACTAAATTCAGGCCCATGTCATTAACATCGATATGCAGCAGGATTCTGGAACACATAGCATTGTTTTCAAACATTATGAATTACCTCGAAGAAAATGGTCTATTGACATACAGTCAACAAGGATTTAGAAAACACCGTTTTTGTGGAACAAAACTAGCTCTTTACTCGCACGATTTGTTGAGTGCTATTGACAAGGGATTTCAAATGGATTCCGTATTTCTGGATTTCCCGAACGCTTTTGACACTGTACCACACAAGCAGCTTGTAGTGAAATTGTGTGCTTATGGAATATCTTCTCGGTTATTCGACTCGATTCGTGATTTCCTGTCAGAGAGACCACACTTCGTAGTAACTGACGGAAAGTTATGGAGTAAAACATTTTTGGCTTCCCCCAAGGTAGTGTTGTAGGTCCTTTGCTGTTCCTTATCTATATAAACGGTTTGGAAGACAATCTGAGCAGCCGTCTTAGGTTGTCTGCAGATGACGCTGTCGTTTATGACAAGTAAAGTCATCAGAAGATCAAAACAAATTGCAAAACAATTTATAAAAGATATCTGTATGGTGCGAAAATTGGCAATTGATCCTAAATAACGAAAAGTGTGAGGTCATCCACATATTACAATTATGAACAACTTAAATTGGAAGGAACACACAAAAAATGTTGTGGGAAGGCTAACCAAAGACTACGAAGATGCAACAGATCTACTAAAGAGACTCCCTGCACTATGCTTGTCTGTCCTCTTTTAGAATACTGCTGTGCGGCGTGGGATCCTTACAACATAGGACTGACAGAGTACATTGCAAAAGTTGAAACAAGGGCACCACGTTTTGTATTATCGCGAATTAGAGGAGAGAATGTCACTGAAATGATACAGGGTTTGGGATGGACATCATTGAAACAAAGGCGTTTTTCGTTGTTGAGGAATCTTCTCACGAATTTCCAATCACCAACTTTCTCCTCCAAATGCGAAAATAATTTGTTGACGCCGACCTACATAGGGAGAATCGATCTTCATTACAAAATAAGGGAAATCAGAGCTCACACGGAAAGATATAGATATTCGTTCTTTCTGTGGCTACACGAGACTGGAATAACAGAGAATTGTGAAGGTGGCACTTATATGTGATTTGCAGAGTATCCATGTAGATGTAGATGTAGACATAGACAAAGTTCGACGTCTGTAAAGAGGCGTGGCCGCACAGCCCAACGACACCCTTTCCCCATTATACACACGCATAGGACGCTCACTGAAACTACGTGCATCATGCATATGTCTGACTATAATTCGTTCATCGTAAGAATAAACCCGATGTAAACGTTTCATTACGTATTCTTCCGCGTTTGCTGGACCCTCATTGGAGTGCCATTTCACGTGGGACTGCAGCCAAGCTGTCTCGAGCACCGTAAAGTACGATAATAAGGACACGTTTTGTGCTGTGCATAACGCGCATATTGACTTAGCGATAATACGAGACAACAGCTTTACCGGTGCATTTAACTTGGACAGCACTGGCCGGTCAGTTGGTACAGCTAGCCTGCACTGACGTGGCCAGCTGCAGTTCACATGTAAAAAGAGACGAGCAGAGGAGCAATACAGCTTCGAATGCCATTTAATTTTTAAGCAGAATAAAATAACAGACTGCAAATCTCTCTCAATACGCTCCTTAGACAGCTAGACGGAAACTGCAACATGCTATCGTTTTTAGCTAAATTACTATTGTAATTATAAACAAGAATGATGAAAATTCCTGACTTAACCACAGGGTAATTTTTCTGCATAAGCTGCGTGTAACGTAAGAGAATATTGGAGGATTCCACCGTATAGTTAAATATTGAAGCCGCTGAAGGTATTACTTACAACAGTCAGTCGTCTGATAATTTCTCAGCTCCTTCCTTATCCGAACCCGAGAAACACATTTCAGTTCTGGTAGTGTTACCTGCTACGATGATAACGAACCTATCAACAACAGAATCCGCGAAGCCAACCAGGGGCAGCATTTTCTCTTCTTTTACAACGAACCGTCCTACATCCCGCCAGCGTTCGGCGGTGACGTGTGAAAATGCTGCGTGCGTTAGTTCCAGTACGTCTGGCAGCTTAACAGTCTTGTTACTTCTCAGGCCAAACCCCGCAATTTGGCTTCAGATCAGAATGGTACAGCAGCAAATGTAAAAATGCAGCATTTGTATGATGTGCTCGATGCTGTGAAAATTATTGTTTTTCATGTTTCTACGATACTTATCTACTTCTGTGGTATAAAACGATGGACATAGTCCAAAAAAAGAGGATTTGGATTTTCATTTTTGCCATAAAAATTAAATTCTTAATTTAAACAACTTTTATGAACAGTATTTCTTAAAACACCAATAATTAAGAATTTGTATTTGAAATGAAAACAGGAATTTCGCATCCAACATCTACTGGAAACAAGAAGACGTGCATTATGATGATGAGTTTTATAATTACGAGCTGTAGGTATTTCAAACTGAACGAGAAAAAAAATGATACCGGCAGATTAGAATCAACGCACGAATAACAACGCTCAAGTGACATTCAAATACGCTGCCGACTACACTATGTGTCCAATGTGGTTGTGTGCTTCAACTGCAGTATATACAGCGCTGAGAAAACTTCGAAGCCGATTATCTTCGTAAATTTATGACAAATATTAAGAACAGCCTATTTCTCGGCACTTGTTAACCATGTTCCACACGTGTGTTTCACTGCGGAACAGAAAGCAACCTCATCCATTTTCATACTGTGCATTAACAGCGCGACAATCAGAGCACAACGCTATAGAGGCTGAGACTGTACACGATTTTTGTACTAAAAACTACGTAGCTAAAGCGTGATTAAGAACAACTTTGATGGCTGTTAATGCAATTGAATACCTTAAAGTTTCATTTAACGTAACTTAGTAATAAGATATCTAATACATAAGTAGGGCCTACTCCCAAGAGCGTAACGACACGAGTGTACATATGCTACGGCTTCTGATCAATCATCGCGTTTGTGTTTTTTTACATCAGGTTTGTTCTTATGATAAATGGATTATAGCAGTCAATCCTCTCCAGGTGACGCTGCTGTCGCCTGGATGGGTTTATGTCAATAATATGTCGGTGGTCATAATGTTCTGGCTGATCAGTGTACATATGACCAGAATATCTTTGAACTTCCTGGCAGATTTCGAGATAGTGTTTCGTTGTGGAAACTACTAAAAGCATACCACACTAAAGTCCATACTAAATTTCTGTAAAATATTGATAATCTTGGAGATTACTTGCTCTTTTAAATTTAGCATCTTTTTTGTTGTTTCTGGAACAGTGTCCTGGCCTGGTGAGTGTGCTATAGGGCATCTGTCCTTATCTGATATGAAAGTATCTCTTACTTGTCATCAGTATTATTTCTCTGAATTTAAGCCACATTTGGTCTATACTTACATAGTTTCTTTTTTTAAATGTCTATATTTGTATTTACTTTTGGTGGATTTGGATGTTAATTCAGTCTTGCTACAATGACTTTGTGGTCACTAATCCCTGTATCTCTCATGATGCTCCCTATTTGCTCATGAATATCTATTTTACTAAACAGCTAACCCAGGGCATTGTCTCAGTTGCAGGTTGGCTGTCAAATGGTTTCCAGGGGCAACAAAAATTTGGTTTTCAATATTTCATACAGTTATTGACCAAATTAAAAATTGAAAACGTGTCGTAATTTACCCATAATGAGATATGATCTTATGTTAAATGTTTAACAGAGAAAGTCGAGTATTAAAGTTAGAAACTGTGTAGATGCATTGAGGCAAAATGACTTACAGTATGCAAATTATGCTGACTATATTCATCCAGTGTTTGAGAACGAGAGTACTTAATGACCACCAACAAATTATATGTATATTTTCATCTTTATAGGACACTTTGTCTCACTGAACCTCTCCCTCTTTCCTAAAAAATGATGAAAGGAAGAAAGGTTATCACTTTTTACAGTTTTGCTGTTCATGCAGTAATACTTCAGCATCGAGCATGATATATAATTTATTACTTCTTTACTACTAACTCTTTTTGCAACACATTTTGTAGACGGTGTCTACATATGCCAATGAATGCATCTGCAAAATATCGCTGCATGAGACACATTTCAGAATATATGATGCCATAAACATTGAGATGTGTGAAAAAGTAACTTTCGTTTAAAGTGGAGTGCAAGTTACAGAGAATATGCTAATCCAGTGTTTGATAATGATACCATTTAGCAACTTCCAACAATCTTTACACATAATTTCAAACTTGTACTAAAATTTTATCACATATGCACGTAACATAAATTATTTAACGCATTTACTCATTTTCACAGTAATCAGGCTTTTAAAACTGATTTAAAAATGGGAGTTCCATTCTTCAAAGAGCGCAACATGAGGCATTTACAGCTTTGTTGCTACGAGGTCAAGTGTGTTAATGCAAACATTTACAAATTGAGTGAGCTCCAGAACTAATTGCTCAAAGTATTTTTCAGAGAAGCATTTTGTTTGGTTCTGGATGATATTTTAAGGCTGTCATCCATTTTAAAATCAGTTGTTTCCAAATATCAAGGGTAGATTGAAGACACTACCAACTATATTATATGAGTAGAGTATATATTCGAAATGAGACTCATATTTTCCTTGAATCTTTCATTCTGTGGTATAGCATCTGACGGGGGCGCGGGGGGGGGGGGGGGGAGGGGGAGCTGCAGTAAAAGGAACCAATTATTAATATATGCTATTTGCGAAATATGATCTCCATTTACACTCCTGGAAATTGAAATAAGAACACCGTGAATTCATTGTCCCAGGAAGGGGAAACTTTATTGACACATTCCTGGGGTCAGATACATCACATGATCACACTGACAGAGCCACAGGCACATAGACACAGGCAACAGAGCATGCACAATGTCGGCACTAGTACAGTGTATATCCACCTTTTGCAACAATGCAGGCTGCTATTCTCCCATGGAGACGATCGTAGAGATGCTGGATGTAGTCCTGTGGAACGGCTTGCCATGCCATTTCCACCTGGCGCCTCAGTTGGACCAGCGTTCGTGCTGGACGTGCAGACCGCGTGAGACGACGCTTCATCCAGTCCCAAACATGCTCAATGTGGGACAGACCGGAGATCTTGCTGGCCAGGGTAGTTGACTTACACCTTCTAGAGCACGTTGGGTGGCACGGGATACATTTGGACGTGCATTGTCCTGTTGGAACAGCAAGTTCCCTTGCCGGTCTAGGAATGGTAGAACGATGGGTTCGATGACGGTTTGGATGTACCGTGCACTATTCAGTGTCCCCTCGACGATCACCAGTGGTGTACGGCCAGTGTAGGAGATCGCTCCCCACACCATGATGCCGGGTGTTGGCCCTGTGTGCCTCGGTCGTATGCAGTCCTGATTGTGGCGCTCACCTGCACGGCGCCAAACACGCATACGACCATCATTGGCATGAAGGCAGAAGCGACTCTCATCGCTGAAGACGACACGTCTCCATTCGTCCCTCCATTCACGCCTGTCGCGACACCACTGGAGGCGGGCTGCACGATGTTGGGGCGTGAGCGGAAGACGGCCTAACGGTGTGCAGGACCGTAGCCCAGCTTCATGGAGACGGTTGCGAATGGTCCTCGCCGATACCCCAGGAGCAACAGTGTCCCTAATTTGCTGGGAAGTGGCGGTGCGGTCCCCTACGGCACTGCGTAGGATCCTATGGTCTTGGCGTGCATCCGTGCGTCGCTGCGGTCCGGTCCCAGGTCGACGGGCACGTGCACCTTCCGCCGACCACTGGCGACAACATCGATGTACTGTGGAGACCTCACGCCCCACGTGTTGAGCAATTCGGCGGTACGTCCACCCGGCCTCCCGCATGCCCACTATACGCCCTCGCTCAAAGTCCGTCAACTGCACATACGGTTCACGTCCACGCTGTCGCGGCATGCTACCAGTGTTAAAGACTGCGATGGAGCTCCGTATGCCATGGCAAACTGGCTGACACTGACGGCGGTGGTGCACAAATGCTGCGCAGCTAGCGCCATTCGACGGCCAACACCGCGGTTCCTGGTGTGTCCGCTGTGCCGTGCGTGTGATCATTGCTTGTACAGCCCTCTCGCAGTGTCCGGAGCAAGTATGATGGGTCTGACACACCGGTGTCAATGTGTTCTTTTTTCCATTTTCAGGAGTGTATATTAACGTATGGTAACTATCCACTTCAATTTTACTGCAGGACAAACTACTTCTAACAGCAACAAAAATACCATCAGCAAGTGTCTAGCATTTCTGAACACTGTTAGCTCATTGGTAAATGCTTCAGCCGAACTTATCTCTGGCATTTTCAACTTTCAGTACCTAAAGTGACTTCAACTGCTGTGCTTATTAGTGCTTGGTCCTTTAGTTCTTTCACAACACAGCTGCAACAACACAACAACTATAATGTTGACAGTTCCTAGGTCTACCCTCGTTCTGTGTTTGACGTGTATCCTTTGAGACTAAAGCCCTGTTTGTACTTTCCTGAGACCCTCTACTATATGAAAACATTCAGTCAACTCCACACAGCCCCCACCATCCATGTACCTGCCTCCTATGACGCAACTCAAGGAATCTGCTGTGTACAAGATCAAAGAACTATCTAAGCCTCTCATTCAGACTCCCCACTCGGCTTTGTACCAAGGGTTCTCAATTGATCCTGTCAATGGTGTCACAGATGGTGAGCGCTGCCTTCATCTCATGAGCAAGACTAACTGTCTTTAGCACTTGAGACAGTCGCCAGAAACCAGAGAGAATATCTTCCATTTCAAAATAACACACTTTATTAGTAATGACATGAACTGCTACCAGAATTTGACCACACATTTGACTCTTAAAGGCATTTGAAGGAACCATTCCACATCTGAAATGATTTCACCTGGCATGCACACACAGTTCACACTGGGCTTCTTCCCCTCCTGGGCAGCCATACCATTAAGGGGGTCCCCGAGAACCTAACTACTAGTAACTCCACCCTCTATGAATACCCAGATCTAGTAGGCTGAAAGTCTTCCACTGAAACAAGGCAAGTGGTTGCAGATGCCTCAGGGTCTTTATGAGCCACAAATAGTGCCTCATAAGTGGGTAGTCATTTCAATTAGTTCCCCAGTACCTTGAGATGACCTCCCACATGTGCATGGGTGTCGAGTCAACATCAGTGTGGGCTTAATCTGGGCCAAATGCACTACCAGACCAATTGGGGGCATAAACGACGCGTTTGATGTCTCTTGATTCTCCAGGGCTGTCCCCTCCCCCCTCCCAGTGTTGCACACAGAATCAAACTGTATGATCTAATCCACCACCACTTGAAGGTGTGAGTGAAGGGTCGCCAACTCAGTTCACATACAAACACAGCATCCACAGTCCCTATCTATACAAACTACATTATACAAGCTACATTATACAGAAATTTGAAAATTTATACTACAGAAGCACATAGATAAATCGAAACAAGTAACTTGTTTCTACTTAGAAGCTCATAAATAGACACCAAACGATCTATTCCCACGGAGTTGCCTCCATAAGCCCTGGAATCAATACAATAGGGTCGATTCAATATTTTTGAATATCAAAAAGCATCTGACTCAAAACACATGAGCAATTATTAGTAGAAGTTAAATCATATGGGGTCTGAAATCAAATTTGTATCTGACTTAAGAATTCCTTTGCAGGGAGGATGCAACATGTTCTTTTGGATGGAGAATCACTAACAGATTTACAAGTGTGTTGGCACATTGCTGTTCATATTATGTATTCATGACCTTGCAGTCAATATGAACAGTAACTTCATACTTTTTGTAGAAGATGCGGTTACCCGCGATGAAGCACTGTCTAAAAAAATCTGTACAAATATATAGGCAAAACGTGTTAGATTTCAAAGTGGTCCAAAGTTTGGGGAAACCTGATTTAAATATTCAGAAAAGTAATATTGTACACCTCACAAAATGCAGAAACATAGTTTCCTACAATTGCAATATCAGTGAGTCACATTTGGAATGTATACCAACTCCTAAAAAAAAAGGTTGAAATGGCTCCAAGCACTATGGGACTTAACTTCTAAGGTCATCAGTCCCCTAGAACTTAGAACTACTTAAACCTAACTAACCTAAGGACATCACACACATCCATGCCCGAGGCAGTATTCGAACCTGCGACCATAGCGGTTGTGCGGTTCCAGACTGTAGAGCCTAGAACTGCTCAGCCACCCCGGCTGGCACCAACTCCTAGATGTAACAGTTTGTAGGTATGTGAATTTTCATCCATTTGATTTAGAAAGTGGTATTGGAAAATACAGTGCATTACAATACAAGATTAGAAATACATTTATGTACAGAACAGTATAAAGCAGTGTTTGGAACTCCTGTTCTATACCATAATACAATTAAAGAATATTTCATTTTAAAAAGAACATTTTCAATACAATACAATTTGGACTCAGCAAGGTGAATACCCCGCAATATATATTGCCAAAGTCTTTACCTGTAGCCAATAAGTGGCATCCATGAATAATCACATGGTTCTGGCGTCTGTCATCATGTAGAAAATAAAACCAGCCCTTTGCTAGCGTGAAATCACCTTCATATTGTGCTCTAGTATCTAACTGGGTTATGCTACACATACGTGATCAGCCTGGCTCTGCTTATTGGATTTCACATGGAAAACTCTTTGGATTGCCAATACACGAATGCTTATAGACTTGCATGACTGTGAACTATCTAGATTCTTCCCTTGGTGTGTCAACAATCTCACAACGACCTGTAGTGAACTGGTTTTGTGAACTGTCAAGTGATAATTGTGTCTCCATCCTTGCTGTGTAATAAAGAGTGTTTGTTGCGCTTTAGTAGGTGTAGTAGACATCAGTACCTAAAATACTACTTTTAACACATTTCATATTTCTGTAATATAGGAACAAGATAATACTGGGTTGGTTCAAGAAGTTCACAACGTTTTTCCATAAGTTTAGTAAACACAACATATACTTTAGTCATCAGTAATATACTCTCCTTCATTATTTACAACAGTCTTTCAACGCTGGGGAAAATTTTCGGTTCCATGACATCAGAAATCATGTGATTTTGAAGCTGAGAAATCGTTAAGCCATATTTGGAGCACATTTCCTTCAAGGTTGTTCGATAGAGAGCTGAAAAGATGGGAATCTGAGGGCGCAAGATCAGGTTAATAAGGTTTGTGTGGAATAGCAGTTCATCTAGAAAACGAAAAATGACAACAAAATAGCCTTCTTGGATGTTATGGGTATGAGGCAGACTGAAAAAAAAAAGTTTTACTGAAAGTCATTCATTCACACAGATATCTACATAAGAACTCAAATCATTATCCACAACAAAAGAGGTGCATTATTAAAAGTATTGTCTGCATAACCAAAATAGTTTGCATGTCAGAACACTGTACTAGTCCGTAAGCATGAATTTAGTTTCTGTTGCATAATTATGGTGTATGTGACTAAGACAGACACAAGTATAGAGGCTCACATGATTTTTGTGCTTGTTATTGATGTTGACTACTGCTGAGTTTACAGCAACTCTACCCACTTCAAAATGATGAAAAGGTGGAAATTGCAATAGTGGATATTACAATGAATGTATATTCAAGGGCGAATATGAAGTCATCAAAAAACTGTTAGAAAACTGAACAACTATGCACCCATAATATTCTTCTAATAGCGCAACTTACCCATGAAAAAAAGTCCAGTCAAGCAACATGTAAATTCCTTAACTAATACCAAACATCATTCATACATTAAAAGGTGAGAAACTACCTACCTAGTAGTATAAACTCGAAAAATATACCTGTAGTATGTAACTGATCACGTTAGTTCATGTATTCATATAAAATACATTGATTTTCAAGATAAGACACAGCTCATATCTCATGTGTTTGTGTACTTACAGATTTAATACCCTGATACAGATGTAATCCTCTTATTCTTCCAGAACTGGAAGCTAAGTAAATGCAATCCTGAGTATTGGGTACACACGATCTCAAATGGATAAATCCATAGAAATTTCCATTTCTTCATTTACATTGACTTGGGATTATTTCGAACCTCCTACAGGTGAGAGTGTTAAAATGCTATTAGTTAACTGCCAAAGTACACAAGAAAGTCTCAGAGTCTGAACTGCTCCTCAAAAGCAGCGAAGCTCACATAATACTATTCACATAAAGCCTGCAAAGACCTGAAGTTGATAGCAGTGAGGTCTTTTGGGATAATTTAAGGGTGTGTCGAAAGGACAGGCTAATGAATATATTTGACACAAGTAGATAAATAACTCATATCCTCCAAGATATAAATTCTAGCTGCATGCAAGACTGTTTGGGCAGAACTCAGTATCAGGGCTGGGTATAAAATTGTAATTGGATCCTTCTATTCACTACCAGATTCATCTACTGATGTAACCAAAACCTTAAGAGAAAACCTCAGTTTGCTTGCACATAAGTTTCCCAACCATACTGTAATCATCAGAAGAGACTTTAATCAAACAAAAATAAATAAGGAAATTTACAGTTTTGTTAGTGGTGGGCGTGACAAGACATCCTGTGAAGCATTACTCTGAAAAGTACCTAGAACAGATGGTTCGGAAACCCACTCATGATGGAAATATTATAGATCTAATGGCAACAAATAGATCTGAACTCTTTGACGATGCCCACATCAAAACCGGTATCAGTGACCATGACACGATTGTGGCAACAATAATTACCAACGTACAAAGGGCAACTAAAACAATCAGAAAGATATATAGAAGGAATTTCCACAGTGCAGAGGAATGTGTGCTAATATGAAACTTTCTGGAAAATTAAAACTGTGTGCCAGACTGAGATTCGAAATCGAGACCTTTGCTCTCTTCATGGAAATTGTTCTATCAACTGAGCTACCCAAAAGTTTGGAAGGTAGGTGATGAGGAACTGGCAGGAATAAAGCTGCGAGGAGTAGTCATGAGTAGTGCTCGAGTAACTCATTTGGTAGAGCACTTAAGCACTTGGGTAACTCAGTTGGTAGAGCACTTGCCCACGAGAAGCAAAGGTCCTGAGTTCGAATCTCGGTCCGGCACACAGTTTTAATCTGTCGAGATGTTTCTGAAAGTTATATATGTTCAGTAAACTAGATAAAAGAAGAGTTTTGTCATATCTCAGTGAGGAACTCCAAACATATACCACCTGACAGCAAAAGAGATGACACACTGGATAGATATGTAACCAACAGAACAGTTCATAATAGGAGGGACCCTTCGTGGTATACAGTCACTGTAAGGAGGCTTCTAAAGAAACAGAGGCTACTGCATAGTAGGTGTAAAACAAAGCATGAGGCTATAGATAAAGAGATGGTGAATGAAAGACATTTGGCTGTTAAGAGAGCAATAAATGAAACCTGCAGTATCTACAATGGTAGAATTTTGTCTGATGATCTTTCACAAAACCCGAAGAAATTCTGGTCATATGTAAAGACGGTTAGTGGCACCAAAGTTAATGTCCCATCACTCGTGGATGAGACAGGATCTGAAATTGAGGAGAGCAAAGCAAAAGCAGAAATGCTCCACTCCATTTTCAAATGTTTCTTTATAAAGGAAAACCCACGAGCACTGGCCCAGTTTAATCCTCATACCACAGAAAAGATGAGTGATATAGATGTTAGTGTCAGTGGCGTTGAGAAACAGCTGAACTTGTTAAAATTGCACAAAGCTCCAGAGCCAATGGAATCACTATCAGACTGTATACTGAATTACCTCTACTTATAACTATAGTCTCTTGTAGATCCCTCAAACAAAACACCATGGCCAGTAGTTAGAAGAAAGCACTGGTCACACCTGTTTATGAGAAGGATAATAGAAATGATCCACAAAACTATCGTCCAATATCCTTGACATCGATTACTTGTAGAATCTTAGAACGTATTCTCAGCTCAAACATCATAACGTATCTTGACTAGAATGACCTCCTCGGTGCAAGCCAGATTGGATTTTGGTAACATCGATCATGTGAAACCCAACTCACACTTTTCTCACGTGACACTGAAACCTTTGGAACAAGGCAGTCAGGTAATTGCAGTATTTCTTGATATCCGAAAAGCATTTGACTCAGTACCACACCTACGCTTACTGTCAAAAGTACAATCATATGGGGTATCAAGTAAATTTATGACCAGACTGAGGATTTTTTGGTAGGGAGGACACAGCATGTTATCTTGGATGGACAGTCATCGATAGATGTAGAAGTAACTTTGGGAGTGCGCTGGGGAAGTGCGTTGAGACCTTTGCTTTTATTTTGTATATTAATGACCTTGCAGACAATATTAATAGTAACCTCAAACTTTTTGCAGATGATGCGGTTATGTATAATGAAGCACTATCTGAAAGAAATGTCATAAATATTCAATCAGATGTTGATAATGTTACAAGGGGGGGGGGGGGGAAGGGGGCAAAGTTTGGCAGCTTGATTTAAATGTTCAGAAACATCAAGTTGTGTACTTCACAGAAAGAAAGAAAACGTAATATCCTATGACTATAGTATTAGTGAGGCATGGTATGAATTACTCAACTCATACAAATACCTGGGTGTAACGCTTTGTAGGGATATGAAATGGAATGATCACACAGGCTCAGTTGTGGATAAAGCAAGTGGTAGACTTCGATTTATTGGTGGAATACTGGGGAAACGCAATCAGTATACAAAGAAGACTGCTTATAAATCACTCGTGCGACACTTTCTAGAATATTGCTCAATTGTGTGAGACTTATACCAATATCCTAGGAGATAATGACTGTGTACAGGGAAGGACGGCGCGAACGGTCACAGATTTACCTGATCGTTGGAAGATACTTAAGAAACTGAACAGGTAAGTTGTTGAAGATCTATATTAAATACCCCAAAGAAAACTATTCATCAAGTTTCAACAATTGTGGTTAAATGATGACCTAGGAATATAGTACAACTCCCTAGGTTTCGCTCCTGTAGGGGTCACGAGGACAAGATTAGATTAACTACAGCACGCAAATAAGCATTTAAACAATCATTCCTCCCTCGCTCCATATGTGAATGGAACGGGAAAAAATTCTGATGCAGAACGTACCCTCTGCCATGCAGTTCACAGTGGTTTGCAGGATATAGATGTAGATGTAGAGGCCACCTGTTGTATAAATGCTAATTAGTGTAAATTTTCTGAAAAATTATAGTTTTCTTGATTCGTTTGCCTTACTGTTTCCGTGTGAAATTTTCTATCACGTTCAAGCTTTGAGTTAGGCTTGTATCTGTAATTGCTTTTCGATTCGCTCAACTCACGTGGAGTGCAGTTTTTTTGTTGTGTCTGGGACGTCATTGACTATTCTCTCGAAAGGCTCCAAATACTGGCAGATGAGTAGGAGAACGGGCTATATCTTTGATCGATGTATGACAAATAATTACATTTGTTTATTGTGTAGCTCTTCTGAAAGAAGGAGATAAAAGAAAGGAATTCACAAATTAATTATTATTAATACTAGCTGAGTACCTGAAGTTACCCAAGTACTTATTTATTCCAATACTATTAGTCTACCTCCTCCTTTCCCCCTCTCTCTGTTCATCTCCTCCACCTCCTCTCTGTTTGTCTCCTTCTCCCTCCATTCTCTGCCCACCTCCTCAATCCTCCAACTCTCTGTCCCTTTCCTCCTGTCCCTCCCTCTATGCCTCTGCTACTACTCCCTCATTCTGACCATCTGCTCCTCCCCACTCTCATTGTCTGTCTCCTCTTCTCCCCTCTAAGTCCATCTTTTGCTGCCCCTCTCTCTCCTACTCATCTCACCTCTCTCCTCCACCACACTCTCTCCATTCATCTCCTTCTCCCCCTCAGGCCATCACCTCCTCCCCTCTCTCTCTCTGTCTATCTCTTGTTACCTTTTCCTGTTCATTTATTCCTCTCCATCTCTCTCTCATCTCCTCCTCCCCAAACTCTCAGTTCATCCACTACTCCCGCCTCTGTCATCTCCTGCTGTTCCCTTTCTGTGTCCATCGCCCCTCTCTCTGTCCATAACCTCTCCTCCACTAGCTGTGTCTCTCTCCTCCTTTCCCCTCTCTGTCTGTCCATCTCTTCCTCCTTCAGTTCTTTCTCCATGTTATTATTCCTACCCCAACAAGAAGTTCCAGGTTGTTAACGCACACTATTTCTTTCCAGGTGGTGTGTAACTTTGTTTGAAATCGATCCATGGTTTTAGAAAGATCTTCTGATCTGCAGCTTTGCCCACATACACATATGTCACATATATCTTACATGCATTTAATATATTTCACTCATATTTGTACACATATTTCACCTGTGTCTCTAGGGGATTTCACCATGCAGTTTCGTTTTCATGTACCTTAATGTTTCTGACATTATGTCTCCTGAAATATGTGTTGTGCATTGATATAATTTTGTATGTACATTCAGCAGTATATGTGGATGGTGTCTGCAGAATGTGTTGTGGATAGAGTTAATAGCAAAGACGTAATAAATTTAAACGCCACACATTATGCGACAATTTTTTTATACACCTCACTGTTTTGATCCAATATCTCCTGACCTATGTGTCATACAGCGATATAATTTTGCAGGAAGATTCAGTGTTATATGTGAATAATGCCTGAAAAGCGTGTCATTAATACAGAGTCCGCCAGAAAAATGTATACATTCTTTGTCAGGCTCTATCGAGATACAGATATTGTCGTTCGATTTGAGTTATGAGTGTGTTATAGTATGGTATTTGGCTCAACAGGTATTAGTACTCCATCTCGGTATTGAGAAAACAAGATGGCTGGAGCACATTTGACATTCAAGCAACGAAAATGTATTGTGAAGTGGATTTTTAAGTTTGATAATGGCGTTGAAGTGCAACGTCAGTGGAGGTGGGAATTTCAAACAGAACTGCCAACCCATCTAATAATTAAATGCATCATTGACAAGTTTGAATTGCATGGAACGATATTCACTAAGGAAGATAAGGAATACAGTATACAGCTACAAGTTCTGCTTCATTGGTTCTTGTGTAGGAAATGTTTGTTAATTCTCCACAGAAGCCTGCTATGCAATGTGCATGTGAAGTGGGGGTTACCAATACAAGTGTACAAAGAATTCTGAAAGCTGCAAAGTGGAAAGTTTACATTACATAATTACTGCACACAATTAATGATGGCGATTCTGATCGCTAAATGCAATTTTGCGAATGGTGTCAGCAAATGGTAACTGATGATGAACAATTTGTGACGAAGGTAGTGTGGAGTGATGAGGCACAATTTAAACCTCATGGAAGTGTGAATTGGCAGAAGAGTGTGCACTGTGTACTGGAAAATTCGCATGTTTATCTGGATTAAATGGTAAATCTACCACAGGTTCATGTGTGGTGTGGACTATCATCTAGGGGCTTAGTAGGACCCTTTTTCTTTGATGCTACTGTCACTGGAGAAGTGTACCTGGAAGTGTTATGCACATAGTTTTGCCACGTGTACATGCACTTTATGGAGCTGATGAAGAGGTCTTCTACCAACAGGACGGGGCTCCACCACACTACCACCTAACAGTACAAGCTTTCCTGTATGACAATTTTCTGGGGCATTGGATTGGACGAAGAGGGCCCATTGAGTTCCCTCCACGGTCGCCAGATCTAACACCTATAGACTATCACTTGTGGGGAACTGTGAAAAATAACATCTATCGACGTAAGCCATGCACGCTGGAGGAACTTCGCCAGGAGATTACTGTGACATGTGCAGCTATCTCCACTGTAACACTGACTGACGTAGTTGCAGCGATCGCTCGTCGTTCCATTACCCTGTATGGCCGCCAACGGTGAACATTTTCAACATTTAAAGTAACCATGCGCTAAACGGAAGGTTGTACAACATATGTGATCAATTACTAAATGTAAAATAAACATATAAGTAATACTTTTCGTTTCTTAAAATGTGTATACATTTTTCTGGCAGACTCTGTACAATTAGTGGTATAAAGTAATAAATAAAAAAGTTATATCTGATGCGGTAGTTTCTTTGCGTGAGCAGCGGAAATATAGTAAGCGATAAACTTTCTTCCTTCAATCATTTTGTGAGGGTTGTCATCGTGAAGAATCTTCATAAATGTTTGAAATTATATGTAAGGTTCGTTGCGAGGCACTAAGTGCTCTTATTCTCAAATACTATGTGGATATACAATAGTGGAAATCAGTATAAAGGTATTGATGTTTGTAAGAAAATTAACATTGTCAGTTGGAACAGTTGTGCAGTAGTATAAGATCGAATGCACTGACAAATACCATCAAATGATATCGCACTTGATGTCAGTAGTACAGTATATAACAAGACATCAACGATTCAGGTAGTGGCGGGTGGAACTCGATATAAAGGCAGTCTGCTCTGTGCGGTGTTAGTGTGTGAGTGCGTGCCATTACCACAGGTAGGAAACAGACACCATTAGTGACAGTGTGTATTGTGTATACAAAGCATGACTGTGACAACGCCACGTGAGAAACAGGTGTCACATGATGAAAAAGCAGAAATTGATGTGTACAGAGAAATGGGACTCTCTAATCATCAAATGGTTAAGAAGTTGAACTGCTCAAGTACAGTGATTGATAATTTCGTTACATTGGACGGAAGATATGGACAGAACGGAAAATACGGGCAAAGCAGAAAATCGGAGGCACCGAAACGGTTATTTTTGCGCAAAGCAAGGGTTACAAACCTTATTCTTCTCAACTTCTCGCTGATTTATAGTATCAGTAACTGCGAGATGTGTACGACAAATTTTGTAACATGACAGACATCTTGCATTCAAGAAACGACTGCCGAAAGGTGCTCTAATGCTCTAACACCCAAACATAAACAGGCTTAATTAGAGTTTACTGAAAAACATATGTCATAGACTTTAGAGTGGGATAAAGTTATCTTCAGCGGTAAGAAGAAGTTTAACTTAGATGGGCCTGATTTGGATTTCAGTATTATTGGGATGATCTGAGTACAATGCAGCAGGTAAGAACGAGCAGTAATTTTGGTGGTGGAAGTGTTATAATTTGAGCAGCCTACTGCGCTAAAGGTAAACCAAGCGTTGTTTGGATGAGCACCAGAATAAACTATAATATGGACACTGAGATGCTATAGACTGAACTGATTGGAATGTGTGAGGACCTAGAGAACGAAAGTCTAATTTTCAAGCTAAGGCTTCTGTGCCTTTTTCTGTTACAATCAAAAAGTGGTTTGAAGATAATGATATTGATATTTTTCCCTGGCCTGCACGTAGCCCAGATTTGAATCTCTTGGAAAATGCTTAGAGAATACTTGCAAGGCACGTTTATCGCAATTCAAGGCATTTTGAGGCCATATGCGAGCTGAAAAGAATTATGCAAGAAGCGTGGGCGACAATTTCACTCAAGAACTATAAACCCTGACAAAATCAATGCCAAAGAGAATTTTTGAGGTAATTAGGAAGAATATAGGTTGTACAAAGTACTAATGGTACAATTACACAACAGGATAGTAAGTGACCTTGTACCAATTTCCATCCAGGTTATGCGAATGCCTTATTTTGTTGCTCGTGTTTTGAAAGATACTATGTAATTCCACCATGACTGTTTACATATTATACGTATCTACTATTCTCATAATACATTCGACACATGTATGCTTCAGGCACTGAAATATTACTTTCGCAGGAACCCTGCCTTCATAGTGATTTCCACTACTGGGGATTAGCTATTTGGGCATCATGACATATGTTATTGTTTCACTCCCAGCCCTTTGATAGGTAGGTGGTTCTTACCTCCACAGTGATTATTTCCAGACAGTAAGTGAATTGTGTATCATTTTGGTTGAAATCTATTCAATTGTTTAGGAGGAACTGTGGAACATGCATACATATACATATACATATACATATACATATATATATATATATATATATATATATATATATATATATATATATATATATATATTGCTGTTATTATTAATGTTATTATCACCCGTGACCTATGTAGCTAATTGTAGGTTGTACTTGCTGATATCTTTATTTATTTCAAAATTGCTGATTTGATTCATAACCACTTTTGAGCCACAAAGTATGGAGATACTACACCGTCAATGGGCAAGACTCATCAGAACCAGGAGCACCTCTGAAGATGTCCATTGCAGCTCTGGATGAAATGTCAGGCACAAAAAAGGTTCATGGCCCACAACCATACAACCCACAAGATTCATCAATTAAGATAGGTGGTCATAAAAGCCTTCACTGTATGATAAAGAGGTAATTATTTACAGTTAAAGTAATAAAAATTATAGGATTAAAAACAATAAAAATGCAGCAAGGCTCCCCAGCGCATCTAATGTCTTGTGGTGTTCATAGTGCAAAGTACCAGTGCTGTTATCAAGATGAAACGTGTACAACATGCTGCTAGGGACATCCAAACTCGAGTTTACATCAAGTTATCATCTCGACACTGCTACATACAAATGGAATAAAACCAGGGGCAGCAATAGCAACTGGAACAAGGTCAGATTGAGAGCAAAGAGGCTATGTGCTGCATCATACTATGGGTAGTATCATACACTGCATCTCGAGAATTCCAAGGAATTGGGCTTGCTGTTTGACTAACTCTCATGACACAGTAGTGCAACATGATGAAACCACGAAACTCGATTGCAATAATATGTCATATTGAATTTCGTTGTATTTGATTGTGTTTGAATTACAAGTTACATGTTAATGACACTACATCATTTCAAAGCAACAGCCCATTGAAGATTTATCACGAACATTATGTCACTCTTAGTACGATTTTCTTCATAATTAAATGTCAAGTTAATAACAAAGCGGCGGTAAATGCCTTCAGGACATCAAAACGTGAAAGATAATTTCTGAAGTTGCGTGAGTTTGTTGTAGCATGATTAGTAGAGGCATGGTGTTGTGGAGTCAACGAAAGTAAGTTCGCGTCCTGCTGTATGGTAATATCTTTTTCCATCTTCACAGTTGTAACAGATTCTGGGACGTTCTTATTAAGTGTGGGTTCAGTACTGGTATGCAGACAGGTATGCATCGGGTGACAATCACTTCTGGTGGTAAGATAACATTGGTAGCAGTATGATGTCAGTTTACATTCTAGGTGACTTTGACCTTGAGTAACAGGTTACACTTGAGGCAGTTGGATTAGTTATGATCCAGGTTACCCCCACCCCAATCCCCTCGCCCTTGGGGCCACCATCAAGCCCATGCACCTGAGGCAACTGTGAGAGTTATATTCAAGTTCATGGTGCAGCCTGAAACCAATCACATGTTCTCCAGTCACTTACATGATATAAAATTGGCACAAAACCACTCCCATCCCCCCTCTCGCTCTCAGCCAGGGGTAATATATTAAAACGATGGGAAAACTATCCCCCTCCCACCTGGGCCTCCCCATCCTTGTCCTTTATAACTAGAGTAACTATGTGGAGGGTGCCAGTCTTATGCTGAGCACTACTATAGGGAGGTGACCAGGTTTCTTATAGACAAATTATTATTAACAATTTTTTATCTATAGTTCTGTAGTGAAAGGATTGGGAAATAATAACAGTGATATAGCAAATTAATGTGTGATTTACCAGTAACCACTTTTTTGTGATTCAGTTTCTTACAATACTTGTTTGTTGTTTATTAACATTTTATCAGTCTCTTTTATGGAGTTATTTACAGATGTAATGCAAAACATTTTTTCAGATGTCTTATATGCATTAGTTCAGTTACAATAAATTGCAAAGCTTCAAGTTGCATGCATTGTGAACTGCACTACAGAACTTCCCCATTAGATGACAGCGGACTCTAGATGGAGTTTCCACTTTTCTGTCCAATGGGAGCCCACAAATATGACAGTCAACTGCCTTCTTGTATAATGTATCATTCTCCTGCGAGTCAGTCATAGGAATGTTGTTATCGTAATCCCATCAACTTTCCACACAAGTTTTTCGACCTTATAGAAAAGTCATCTCGTAGGATTATCCGCAGTGTATGATATGAATTTATTGAGACTGGAGTCATATGGGCATACAGCTTGATATACTGCCACGTATGTTGTGTGCCATTATGTGAAGGTGGTATGAGAGGCATTGGGGTCACCTTCATAATATGCTACAAGTGCTAGGAGGCACTTGAAGTCAGCATATACGATGAAGGGACGTGGCTCCTGGTGGTGGGCATTCTTAAACTTGAGAACTTTTTATCCTTGGTAGTCATTTCCACTCATATCAGTTTCTCACTCGAGCAGTCAATGAAGTAAGTGAGCTGAGGCAATTATGCAAAAATATCTATTATTTTCGTATTTACTCATTTGGATGGAAAGTAGGCAGGACATGTGTTTGATACAATGCAATCTTGCTTCTCGCCGTCAGAGAATAGCAACAAATCTAAGTGTTTGGGGTGCGAGCCAGCTAATTTTGAAAAGTATAGGGGGTCCAACTACTTTATGCTTTACTTTTGTCTGTGCAGTGTACTCCTGGTAATATTCTTATTCTGGCCTGCTATCATCCACACCCAGGACATAAACGGAATTAAATGGGTCAGATTCTATTGTTTTTGTGAAGTCCTGGAGTTTTACAGGGAATAAGATCCCTCTGAAGGATAAAGCCCAAAGACGTCATATGTTTGTTATATACTCATACGTTCAGGATGAACACTACAAATTGCATTACAAGCCAGAAATGACCATGCAAAACAAACTGGACCCCCCCATTAAGTGGATCAAAAACATGCAAGTATACATTGAGGTGGAGTATGCAGCTGAGGCATTACCCAACACTTTTTCCTGCATTTCGGAAAACAGTCTTGGTACGAAGGGCATTCAGTAAGTAATGCAATACATTTTTTTCTGAATATACCATATTATTCCTTACTCTTTCGTGTACAACACCCTATTTTTCAACACAATTTCTGTTCAATGTGACGTCTTTAGGCCACCTTATTAAGAGGGCCTGTATGCCCATATGGCACCACTCCACTGGCCTACTTTAGAGCTAATGTCGTGCTGCATCGCTAACCTCCCCATCATTAACAAACTGCTTACCATGGAGTGCGTTCTTCATTGGACCAAACAGACAAAAGCCGCAAGATCCAGGCTGTAGGGTAGATGGGGAGAGCAGTCCAATGAAGTTTTGTGAGCTCCTCTCAGGTGCGCAGACTTGTGTGAGGCCAGTTGAGCAGCAAGGTGTTTGTTTGTGATCTGTAAACCACCTCGAATAAGAGTGCAGTACGTCCCAACATTGCAGGAGTCCCAGCTGTGTGCGTCCTTGGAAATGATGACCAATGCCTCATCCAACGACTCACCTCTGTAGACATGCTGCAAGAGCCTATGAATATCTGTGATACTCTGATTTTGTGCAAAGAAAACTCAATGACAGCTCTCTGCTTGCAACGCACCTTCGTTACAGAAGCCTTTTCGAAGGCTACATACAGTGACACGATCTATCGGAACTTCATGAAACTATAGGGGCTGAAGCGGGAATATTCCACGATGTCCCACAACAAATTTTGTATTTTTTTCAACCAAAATTGGGCTAGGAAAAATGTGTTGCATTAATTATTAAGTACCTCTCATAGAAGTTAGAAACCACTCTGCTATTGGCTCACCCCATGACATCACACCATCCTCCTTTTTCTTCTCCTTCTTGTGGCTTCACAGCCATGCATGGGTCTTTGCCTTCTTAACAATTTTCTTCCATTCTGCTGTCTCATGTAGTTTCCCTCTCCATCCCTTGGTTTTAGGACTCTGGTGTTTTCTTACACATCGTCCATCTATTGTTTTCATGATCTTCCTTTTAATCTTGTTCCTGTCAGTTTCCATTGGAAGACTTCTTTGTAGTTATTGTCTCCTTCATCCATAGGACACGCCCCAGCTAGGCTACTCTTTTATTTTTAATTAACTTTGCAATATCATCTCCTTGTGTGAGATGATCCAAAACATAATTGGTCCTTGCTCTTCAGGTACCGTCATTATTTTGGATCTCTTCATTAATTTTTTACAGTATTCACCGTTCAGATATTCTCAGTGTTTGTTCCTCAGTGCTTCACATCCATATGTAAATAGTGGCCTAATCATGACTTTAAGAACAGATATTTTGAGCTGTTGGTTTACTATTTAAAGTGTGGGCTTTTATTTCAGTGGACATGGAATGTAGTTTATCAATATTAGGCTTCAGGTATTGAAAAGCCATATCACACCATTAGCCCCTCAAATTAGGACGATGCTCTTTTCAACTTTTTTTTTTGGGGGGGGGGGGAGTGCATGGGTTCACAATATACATTTAATGACGGGATACTGTGGGTCATTGACGAATTGGAGAGCTCCATTTTCAAAATAGCTGACAGGTATTAAGGAAAGTGGCAAGATCTGATACCCCACAACAATGTTGTCAGTACGAACTTGTGAGGTCCTGTCCCTAAAAGCGTGGAGCGTGCTGTAAACCATTGAGTAACTAGAAACTTTTCCCATCTGTGAAGACCATTATGTGAAAACTAGAAAAAAATAGAGGAAACTGATATTTCCTCTCACGAATATTGATGTCGGTGATATAACAGATTCCAAATCATCCATATAATTTACAAAGTCAACCAAGGTGTTTCTTATGTCTAGAGAACCAACAAATGTGTCTTCTACCCATCCTTCACCTGCTAGACGCAAAAACCACAGTCGATGTTCTCTCAACTAAATAACAGCTACATTTCTGCATCCCAGCAGGTCTCTCCATTTGGACAGCTCCTACCGTTAGCCAGAAACGTGAATCATTTCCGCCACAGGCCACCGGGGCTGCGCGGCACGCATCCCCATTGAATGACATTTAACAATGAGTGAAGCATCGGAAATACACCCTGCTGAATGGTATGGCTCTGGAAAGAGAAATATCTGTACCATTCTTTTGACTTGACATATTCTTCCCTTGCTATCACAGTATTCCACATCAAATCCATACCTTCCTTATGACTGGACATAGTCATTTCCTTCGCACAAGTCAGAACACAAACACACTTCATAAGCCTGATGCGCAAAGCGAACCTATTACGCACCCCCTACTGCTAAGTATAATACTTCGCCTATAACTGATTGCTGGCGATACGAAATAATACCGACCGAAAATCAACGATGGGTGGACATGTCTCGTAAGTTTTTCTTGCGAGTGGTAGCACTGGGTCTTAGAAAGAGAGACGTAATCGTCTTACAAACTGCAGATGTTAAAAAACACGACCATATTAATATCACAAGCGGTCATGGTTCTACAGGTGTACACAAGTATCCATTTTAAAAGCTATACTGGCTTTATGAATCGAGGTATGGCATTACCTCTGAATGAATTGATTTTTCCAGACGAATACCGTGACACTGAATGTAGACGGTGAAGGTAGGACTGTACATTATCAGACCAGCAGTGCGGTTACACGTAGGCCATGATGCAACCTGGTGATAAAATTGCTGAATTTTGAAAGTGATTCGGCTAATGAACGTGGTATGAAACCGCTATTTGCAACTCCCTCATGCCGCCGCTAGATATTTCTTCAGTATTTGTAATGTATTGTTTCGATACCATGTCAGAGGTTCCGCAATATTTTACTGGATCATAGGTGATGGTTGATTGAGAAGGATCACAAACAGTAGATGGTGTGTTGATTGAAGTTGTAAGAAATGTACACCAACTCTCAGTTCTCTAGTGTTATGATATTCACTAGAAATGATGTCTATGATTTGGAATCAAGTCTTTCTGCTCTACCACATACTTGCGTTGGATACTATGGAGAAGTCCTTTAATGTTTACACCCACTAGTGAATCATATTTCTGGCAATCTCATATCTGGAAAAAAGTCACCTTTCTCGAACCTGTCTGCTACAGTAAAATTCTAACGTGGTTTTAGGTAATCCCTGCACATCTTGCAACTGCTGCCATTTGTATCCAGTCGCCTCCACACCACATATTCCACATTTGCAGAGTGTCTGTACTGTTTTCTGTATGTCTGTGTGCGTGCATGTTTCGCGGATGGCTCCCAGGACCCACGGTAGACCCAAGTTAGCATTCGAGTGTTGATCCTCTGCGCATTATATTCGGAGCGATGTTAGGATGCGTATCCACACTGTGTCACGTCCGAGTTAGCGTTCGATTGTGGATCTGCTGCCCACTATATATCCAAAGCGATGTTCAAAGGCTGATCCACCATACGTTGCATCTGGGATAGGGCTCACAGGTGGACCACCATGCGTCACGTCCAAAGATGCGTTCTATGTTCGAAGTTGGCTCCACCAGCGGCAGGACCTGTTCCTTGGAGAGGTCTGCAACACATGCACACACACAAACATACAGAAAACAGAGCAGATGCTCTGCAAATGTGGGATATGTGGTGTGGAGGTGAGGGGATACAATCGAGTACAGTGCTATACTACACCTCCCGATCAGTGTATTTGCACTAGGTGTTGGCAGTTGTACTACATTTACAAACAATTTTAGAACACGGAACGAGAGATTACGTCATGATCACATGGGTAGAACTGACATTAAGTCGATAGAATTGCAAAAAATACGTATAAATCGAGGGAATATACACCGAAATGTGGGGAAATTGAGGAACTTCTTTCGTGTCTTCTAGCTGGCCCAGAATAATTTGTACATGAGCACAAGTATGCTACAGCAAGAGGAATCCGAGAAAACATCGACATGGAAGTGAAGGGAGCCAGGGAAACAGTCACTTTTCTTCTGTCGAGGCAGCATTCTACTGTATGTCTTTTGAGGTAAAGTGATACACGCAAGATGACTACTGTATTTGACGCTCTTCGGGAAGACAGAGAACCATCTGCCTCTAAACCTACATGCATCTGTATTAAAGGATGACATAGAGTGCATGGAGTGGTCAGTTGAGATGGAGTTGTAATGAGGAGTGACTTAATAGTAGACTGATGATGCATTCTAGAGAGAGAGAGAGAGAGGGGGGGGGGGGAGGGAGAAGTGGTTGCAGGTCATTTGACAATTTTTTCCTGATATTCTGTCAGGATGCATCAGTTGTGTGACAAAGACTGTGTTTGACTCATATACAATTGCGTGTTCTGTGTGAACCTTAGAGCAGTGTCTACTTGCGATCATTAACAGCAAACCTCTCGGTCATCAGAGGACTTGCATCTCATGTGTAATGAATCGTGACACATTCCTCTAAATAAACAAAGATTTATGTGATGTACTCCATCCCCCTGTCTCATATTTGGTGCAAAATCGATACTTCAGTTTCATAACTAATTTAGCGATAGGTGTTTGTGACATGTCGGACAGTGCTGCAATGTGTTTATCTGTTTCCTGGTAAGAGGTATTCTCTGTTACTAATGATCATTTTATGTAGGACTGATGTGGGCATAGTATAATTTCTGAACCATGATCAGATGTTAACAGTGAAGGCTACACATCTCTGGAAAGCTATATCGTTCATGTATCACACAGAGTCACTGTTTTAAGGAACTAGTTTTTTCGTCTTACATTTTGTTACCATAGTTTATCGCAGAGAAACCTACAAGAAGGATGTATGTCATGCACAGGAAATATATTTCTTACATTGGAATATTAACAGCGCTGCATCCCACATGACTGATAGGTCAGAAACTCTAGCGATCTAACATTATAGCCTGTTTTAAGTGCAGAACCATGTAGCCTTAGGAGTGCATGTGTTTATGTTCTCTCTTACTAGTACCGTCCTGGTACTGATCCCACACATTAGAACAATACTTTAAAATTCATAGTGTACTTGATTTACGTAAAATGCTTCGAGTTCCATACATCTGGAGCTCCATCATGCATAAGTCACCCATTTCTTGTTCTTCTTAACCGTATGCTATTACATCACAACACTTCAAATCTGTTACCATACATCGATAAGGAGTACTAAACTCCTCGACATGAGTGCATCTAGAGAAGTCTTGTGCACTTGGATGGGCGAGGACTCGTCAAGCTCCACTCATTCAAGAGGCATGGAATGTAGCAGTCTACTTCTGGTCGGCTGCAGATTAAATCGGTAACGGTGCAGCAGGGCAGACTGGTCAAAAACAGTGTGAGGGGGTCTTTCAGTCTCTAATTTCATCCTAAGATTGCGAGAATGCTCAGTGACTCCCAACCACATGGAGGCAAATAGTAAATTATGCACTTTTCTCGAGGTGTTACAAATATGTAGATTGATACTTCCTGTCTGATTAAAACTGTGTGCCAGACCGAGGCTCGAACTCGGAACCTTTGCCTTTGGCGGGCAAGTGCTCTACCATCTGAGCTACCGAAGCACGACTCACGCCCGGTACTCACAGAGCTTTACTTCTGCCAGTACCTCGTCTCCTACCTTCCAAACAGAGTGAAAATCTCATTCTGGAAACATCCCCTAGGCTGTGGCTAAGCCATGTCTCCGCATTATCCTTTCTTTCAGGAGTGCTAGTTCTGCAAGTTTCGCAGGAGAGCTTCTGTAAAGTTTGGAAGGTAGGAGACGAGGTACTGGGAGAAGTAAAGCTGTGAGGACTGGGCGTCAGTCGTGCTTGGGTAGCTCAGTTGGTAGAGCACTTGCCCGCGAAAGGCAAAGGTCCCAAGTTAGAGTCTCGGTCCGGCACACAGTTTTAATCTGCCAGGAAGTTTCATATTAGCGCACACTCCGCTGCAGAGTGAAAATCTCATTCTGGATGTAGATTGATGTCTGGTATACTTTGATGACGTATGTGTTCGAGAATTAACAATGAATGGACATACTGCACAGTCATCTATCTACATTCGCAATGATACTCGGAAAGTAGAGAAGCGTCGGTTTAGCTATGACACTGAGATTGGGGAAACATGCTGTCGCTTAGTGTTGAAATTACTGTAAAATTGTTAAAATTGTTCACTCTATCAACTGTGATGCTTATTAATACAGTACGTCCACGGTGTCTTTTCCATCCCATCCGTCCACTGGTATACTGTTGGTTACTGCAATCCCGTCTCCGGCCATCCTGATTTAGGTTTTCCGTGATTTCCCTAAATCGTTTCAGTCAAATGCCGGGATGGTACCTTTGAAAGCGCACGGCCGATTTCCTTCCCAATCCTTCCCTAACCCGAGCTTGCGCTCCGTCTCTAATGACCTCGTTGTCGACGGGACGTTAAACACTAACCACCACCACCACATGGTTACTGCATAATGACTGACTGACAACGCTTGTTTGAGGTGGAGAAAGAGTTTTGGTGGAGGGGCAACACCTTCTGAGAATGGCTAGCACTGAAACAGAGATCGCGTACATGACTGCAATGTGAGGAATCAGCCGAAACCTAACACAGAGCCATCAGCTAATTCCGTCACTGTGACAGATGAGTTTAAATGTAGAGGTCGTCAATCACCTTCAGACTGCAGTTTGGAAACTCTCCACAATGCCCCCAACCTCTTCCAGTTTCCTTAAGTTGTAACTGTCTTTTATTTAAAATCATCCAGTGTGTGTGGTGTGTTATGGTAGCAGCAGTAACAACATGACTTATACCGTGCAACGTCTACTTTCCTGTGAGAAGCAATGGATCGGAATGTCAGTTTAGAACCTGACACAAACCTCAAAGTTGTGGCAGAAAAAACAAAATGTATGGCAGTGTACAAAGCGTGTTACAGCAGAAAAAAACAATGTTGCAAACAATGATACAGGGTCACAGGGAGGCCTCTTCGACTTATAATATAGTTTGTGGAATACGGCCATCCTCCTACAGTACATGTGATGAAATTTAAACTGGTCTGTGCAGTGGATCAATACCTGGATATTTAATAGGATCGTCACATGTGCTCGATGCCGGCACACAGATAGTGTTTGTTTTTGATATAATGGAGGAGCAAGATGTGGTAAAAATCTTATTGAGTTCTCTATCAGATAAAGTTAGTGGACCTTTTATAGTTCGTAATTTTTGCTGTTGGATGGATCAGAATAATGAAGATAGCATGTTGGGCTGATAGAGGTGAATGGGCCTCGAGGGACGCGGATCTGCTTTGGACTGTAGTATCTGTATGTGGTTTGGGGACACACCACAATGCAGCAGCAAAATCCTCACCTTCTACCAGTTCCCGTACTATCTTTTATACTATCTAATGCTGCAGGGGCAGGTTTTGTTTGGCGCTGACCTTACACGTCGTACACTGTTGGCAGAGCTATGACAACTTGCTCCCATTTCCACTAAATGGTCAAAACACGAACCTGTCGAACTAACTCATGACACTCTGTCTCTACACGGGTTGCAGAAGGTGGTGGATATGACTCTGTCTGACTTCTGCTCAGTTCTGACTTAAATTGGAACGATCACATGCACAAAGTTGCAGAAATGGCAGTAGTTGCAAGATGCATGGGATCCAATGCAAGTATGTGGATGTAGGAGCGTCTACAAACTGATTCGGAAAAGATGGAGGCAAGGTATCTACAGAAATTGCTGAGAAAGCAAGTGTTCAAAGACAAGTTGAAGCAGACCACCCATCTCTGGCGGGGATACTGTCATTCATCTGCCACTGTGGCATTATAGTTCAATTCTTTTATCTTGGCGACTTGCGCATGCCCGCCCAGACGCGGGAGATTGCTGCGTTGCCAGTTGCACATGACGCACGCACGAAGAGAAGCAGCGCCATAGTATAGCATAGTTCGCAAGCTTACGTTTAGGGGGGAGCATGCAGTTCATGAAGTAAAGCCACCACGGCTGCATTAACCCTTTCGCTGTTACAGAGTAGAGATGGGGGATCCGCTCTTGAACTTATTCATAGAGTTGAATCTTTCAAAGGAGTGAACAATCAGTGATTAAGAAAAAAAGAACGGTAGCTCCAAACGTTTCCCACGGCAGAGAGAGAGAGAGAGAGAGAGAGAGAGAGAGAGAGAGACGGAGCATATCAGCAGCGCCTCTGCTGGTCACAGCACAGTGCACGCCACACAACACAGCCAGCGCCGGCCTCTGCCATGCTTCTACCTTGGCTGCCTGCATTGTGCAGTGCCCCATTGGATTTTGTGTTTCACATATGCCGTGCCATCTCTGTGCGTCGTCTGCCGCGTGCAGTGTCTGGCACAGCTTAACTTCGCATCGCACTCTGTCGGGGATCGTTTCAGTCGCACGTCCTGCCCTCTGGGCAGTTGATGCGAGCAACAGGACAGAGAGCCACCTAGCGGATAACATAGGAACTACTTGCAACAAACTGCTCGCAAGGGAACGGACGATTTGTCTCGGAGCGGGTGAGTGGTGGCCGTTCACCGCTCCCCCCACCCTCGGAACTCGCCTGCTCAACGCTCACCCCACCGTTCTCGACTCTAGCCAGAGCGTTGAGCAAAGCAACTCAGGTGTCACTCTGGTCTCTGCGGTCTTAGCTCACGCAGTAATACAGCTCGCGGCTCTACCTGCTCGACTCAGTGCTTCTGCATCGGAGTTCGTCTCTGCTGGATATTGTTCTTCGTAGTAATACCGCTATGTATATTACATTATTATGTTATGTATACATCATTTGTTTTTATTTTATTTTTATTTGTTTAAAGTGATCAGATTAGGTTCCTGACGACTCCTCTTACTATAGGATTTTTATTATGGGCACTCGAATTTACGCTTTAATTACGAGCGAACCGATAAACGTATCGCAAAATGTGATACACCAATATTTTCCTTGTTTTATTCTGCATAAGGCTATATGCAGCACTTTCGTTTTACAGTCAAATTTGTATTTTTTTTCTTATCCTGGTACGGATATTGCGATTTTAGGCGTCTTCGGAAGGAAACGTTCACTTTAAAAATATATGGCTTGCGATGTATTTGTATGAGGTTAATGAAATTTTAATACATTATAGCCAAATATTTTGTTAATGTAAATCTCAAGTTACAACATTTTCTGATCACCCAAGAAACCACGATAGTGCAAAATAAATCAATAATCAAAAACTTTGTCATATCGTGGAAATTTCAATAAACAATACAAAATTCTTACTCATTATCTGTGTTACTTCAAAATAGGATCAAATAAGATCAAAATACAGGTATAGTACTGGAATAAACCAAGTTTAAAGGGCAATGTGCCTTCCATTTATTTTCTATTGTACACTCCTGGAAATGGAAAAAAGAACACATTGACACCGGTGTGTCAGACCCACCATACTTGCTCCGGACACTGCGAGAGGGCTGTACAAGCAATGATCACATGCACGGCACAGCGGACACCAGGAACCGCGGTGTTGGCCGTCGAATGGCGCTAGCTGCGCAGCATTTGTGCACCGCTGCCGTCAGTGTCAGCCAGTTTGCCGTGGCATACGGAGCTCCATCGCAGTCTTTAACACTGGTAGCATGCCGCGACAGCGTGGATGTGAACCGTATGTGCAGTTGACGGACTTTGAGTGAGGGTGTATAGTGGGCATGCGGGAGGCCGGGTGGACGTACCGCCGAATTGCTCAACACGTGGGGCGTGAGGTCTCCACAGTACATCGATGTTGTCGCCAGTGGTCGGCGGAAGCTGCACGTGCCCGTCGACCTGGGACCGGACCGCAGCGACGCACGGATGCACGCCAAGACCATAGGATCCTACGCAGTGCCGTAGGGGACCGCACCGCCACTTCCCAGCAAATTAGGGACACTGTTGCTCCTGGGGTATCGGCGAGGACCATTCGCAACCGTCTCCATGAAGCTGGGCTACGGTCCCGCACACCGTTAGGCCGTCTTCCGCTCACGCCCCAACATCGTGCAGCCCGCCTCCAGTGGTGTCGCGACAGGCGTGAATGGAGGGACGAATGGAGACGTGTCGTCTTCAGCGATGAGAGTCGCTTCTGCCTTGGTGCCAATGATGGTCGTATGCGTGTTTGGCGCCGTGCAGGTGAGCGCCACAATCAGGACTGCATACGACCGAGGCACACAGGGCCAACACCCGGCATCATGGTGTGGGGAGCGATCTCCTACACTGGCCGTACACCACTGGTGATCGTCGAGGGGACACTGAATAGTGCACGGTACATCCAAACCGTCATCGAACCCATCGTTCTACCATTCCTAGACCGGCAAGGGAACTTGCTGTTCCAACAGGACAATGCACGTCCGCATGTATCCCATGCCACCGAACGTGCTCTAGAAGGTGTAAGTCAACTGCCTTGGCTAGCAAGATCTCCGGATCTGTCCCCCATTGAGCATGTTTGGGACTGGATGAAGCGTCGTCTCACGCGGTCTGCATGTCCAGCACGAACGCTGGTCCAACTGAGGCGCCAGGTGGAAATGGCATGGCAAGCCGTTCCACAGGACTACATCCAGCATCTCTACGATCGTCTCCATGGGAGAATAGCAGCCTGCATTGCTGCGAAAGGTGGATATACACTGTACTAGTGCCGACATTGTGCATGCTCTGTTGCCTGTGTCTATGTGCCTGTAGTTCTGTCAGTGTGATCATGTGATGTATCTGACCCCAGGAATGTGTCAATAAAGTTTCCCCTTCCTGGGACAATGAATTCATGGTGTTCTTATTTCAATTTCCAGGAGTGTAAATGAGTGGTGAGTCATGAAAAAGAGCTAATTCATTTCAGGGAGTGAACAGTTCTGATCCAATCTCTGAAAAGAACAGTTTTGCCCATCTCTATTACAGAGACGTGCTCCCCGCACTCTGCGCTGGAGCGATTTTGTCACTGCACTGCTCGCCTGTGCTGACACATGGTGTTCCGACTGCTTTGACACTCTTTATCATTCGATTCCACAAAAACTATCTGCCCCAAAAAATAGATTTTTACACATCTTCTTGACTGATACCTTCCCCCCATAAATGACTTAATTTTGTTTCGATGTTCAACGCAGTTATTATGCAGCATTAAATATAGTAAACCATTGCACGAAATTTTGAAGAGTTTGCAGAGGTAAAAGTCCATAGAGTATACTTTCCGTATGGTCGATTTTAGTTGCCACAATGTTGAGAATGAAATGTGGATAAGATACCTAAATTTCATATAAAATTTACTGTATAACAATATCTCATTTAATTTAAGTACCACATAGGTGTCGTATGTAATATTGAGAAATATTCCGTCTTTCGCGACTGTAACAAAAGTTTTATTTACACTGGGCACGTTTGGCTTTATTTTAAAGCACTTCAATCAGTCAAAAGAAAGTAGACAAAATACATTAAACAAAACTGTGGACTTACAAAAACTTGAATATACCGTCTATCAGTGAAGTGCTCTGAGCTATGTCAAATATAATTTTTGTGTGTGGCACACACAAACAGCATTTATTTGCTAAAACACTGATCAGCCGACACAAACGTTGAATATTGTGTTACCGCAGCACAAAACTACGAAAGGTGACTTGGCAATGGAGGAGACAAAGTACTTTCCACTGAAGATGCTTCAAAAGAAAGAAAAGCATCTGGTCTAAACAAGTCGCTTATTACAGTTGCAGAAGAGGAATATATTTCAATACCATTGGTAAAACTGCGACTAAGGAACAAAAACAAGAAAAAGAACATGAGTACCATTGTGTATGTGCCATACCTTTCATTGATTGAAGTGCTTTAAAATAAAGCCAAACGCGCCAGGTGTAAATAAAACTTTTATTACAGTCGCGAAAGACGGAATATTTCTCAATATTACATACGACACCTGTGTGGTACTTAAATGAGATACTGTTATACAGTAAATTTTATATGAAATTTAGGTATCTTATCCACATTTCATTCTCAACATTGTGGCAACTAGAATCGACCATACGGAATGTATACGCTATGGACCTTTACCTCTGCAAACTCTTCAAAATTTCGTGCAATGGTTTACTACATTTAATGCTGCACAATAACTGGGTTGAACATCGAAACAAAATTAAGTCATTTATGGGGGGAAGTTATCAGCCAAGAAGATGTGTAAAAATCTAATTTTTGGGCCAAATAGTTTTTGTGAAATCGAATGATAAGTGTGTCAAAGCAGTGGGAACACCATATGTCTGCACAGGCGAGCAGTGCAGTGATGACAAAATCACACACAGCGCGGAATGCGGGGAGCACGTGCCTGCAGCAGCGAAAGGGTTAATGAAGAGACAAAGCACTGGAAATTTCAAAAAATTGCATTCAAACGAATAAAATTCGTGAACTAAGACACTTCGATATTGTATTTAAATAAAGAAAATATTAAGCACCGCACAAGGTTTGAAGCTTTCGCTTACTGACCCAACGCCTTAACGGTTACGCTAACGCAGCTCGTCTTGCAATATATCTCCATGAGGACTATAACAGGTCATGCAAAATACTGACAAACACTGTTGGTATGACTATGAATTACTCACACTTCGTCGAACTACAATAGGAAATTAACAATTACTGCTGTTCTTTATTACGAAAAAGCGGTTCGTGAGATTGATACAAACACCTTTCCTTGCTATCGCCTGACTTAGGAGTCTTATTGGTTGTTTGGTTTAATTAATTAATAGAATATGAAGCAATTGGTATAAAAAATGCTTTTTCCAAACTGTCTATAAAAGAAAGTCTGCTATCAAGACATTGCGTTTGTTCAATTACTTTATTTATGACTGAACGTTTCTAAAACTGAAGACACTCGTCCGTACTCTGCTCTGCAGTCGAGATCTGGCAACGTCGTTCTCTGTTCATTGGCTGACTGTGTTTTTTGACGTCAGATGCGCAGAACGAACATAAACTCGGCCGCCAACATAAATGACGCGCACTTTAGGACATCTTCAGACCAGTAGCTGTAGGATATCGAAAATTCCCTCCATTTTTCTCTTCTGTAAGACAGTGTTTCGAATTCTGTTTGTGTAATTATTCTGATTTCCCCCCGTCTATGCTTAGACAGTGTTCTCTTTTCAAACAACAAGAATGCTTTTATGATTAACGGTGTTTTTGCAAGTGTACACATATATGATGAAGGCTTTTAGCGATGAGAACGTTTAACGTTTCTGATATGTATGTTGACAGTAGGACCAACATTTCGAGGTGATGCGTCAGTCTCCCTAGACAGGTAAACACGTGTGCATGATTCGACGCAGCTTGCATGTACCATTAGGAGCGCTAGAAACAATGCAGGCTGTGTTATTCTGGGAAGTATTGCAACAGATTTCTATAACGCGTCCATAGGAGGGACTGGGCTATTATTTACATAGGTACGTGATGTCGGTATAACACTGAGAACCTCTTAGCTGCTATGGAAACATCTCTTGGTGTTGGACTCGCACCGCAGCTATACATCATTGCGCCAGCAACAGTGCCTAGGTGAACACATATTTCGGCAAGAACTTCTCAGATGTCAAGTATGAAAGCGATGCCACTGCCTCATGCTTGCAGGATCCGAACAGACATTTGGGCATGGCTCAGCAGCTGACGGCCGCATCATCACTTAGCGGTGGCCGCTGGTGCACCTGACTCCTGGGGGTGCCTGCTGTTTCAGCTTCGTTTGTGACGGGTGTTGGGTGGTGGGATGTGTTTTTTACTTTCGATCTTTTGTTTACACTATATTACATCTATTTCACCAACCAATTGGATGCTGTGAACCAAAAAAAAATACCCCATACATGTGAAGAATATCGATTTAAATAATTTGCATAACTTTTTTATATCAATGTGGTGTTAGCGGTACAATAGTTAAGGGGGAGGGAGTATGTGTGACTGGGTGACATGCAGCAGAACAGCAGGTTAAATGCAGAACACTAGGTTAATTTGCATAATTTTTATGTAAAATGCAGTACAATAGTTTAAGAGTGAGGGTGACAAAGACGAATGCACCAGAAATGGGGTTCAAACGCATGTGAAATTCGAAAAGTGTACCAGAAAATGGTGGTAGGACATAACTAATTACTTAATTCGTTACCAAAGGTGGTACAAGACTTTAAGGTAATGGGGGTGACATGGAAAACCTCTTAACACAACAATAGGTTAAGTGCCGACAAAGGGATGAACATTAGGTTAAGACATGCAGAGTATAGTGCTGAATATTTGGTTATGCAAGGTGTTTTCCCCTTGTAACTACTTCTTACAAGACTTAACACGTTTCCAAATAGTAGAGAATTAGGAGCAAGAGAAATTCAACTCCCACAAACTGAATTTTTTAACAAACAATATATCTAGAATTTCTTGTTATGATATCCTTCCTCTCCACTAAAGAGCTACCAATTTCCATATAATCCATACACTGCCTTGAATCCCCTAGACTCTGTAAATAAACAATATTCCACACATTGTCTAAATTGTTTAAACAATATTCCACACACTGCAACCAAATTCCCTCCAAATTACCAATCAACTGAGTCTTTTTCCTGCCAATTTCCGGGAGGGAGGGTGGGAGTGGAGGGGGTTTACCAGAGGGGGAGAGGTTAATTAATTAATCCATTTAATTAAGTAGTCAATCAAATTGATGAGAGTGAGAGGGGCTATTCCAGTAACTAGGATCAGAAAGTGTACTTGTGGCAGCGAGGGGAGAGGTTTCCTGAGGGGCTAGGGGCTGGGGGCTGGGGGCTGGGGGAAGGGTGTGGGCGAACAATAGGTTAGGTGCCTATCAATCAAAGGAAGGATCCTTTTAGCAGAACAATAGGTTAAGGACCTGTCAATCATAGGAGAACAATAGGTTAAGTACATGTCAATCAAAGGAGTGCATATCTGCCCCTGCTGTACGCAACCTGCACTAACAAACTGCACCAGCTCTCTCTTTGTCCTTCTACTTATGTGTATAACAGATGGAAATAATTATGTGTGAAGACATGACATTATCCTATTTTAAATACATGCATAGCCCAATTACCTGTGGCGACACCTACAAATTGCTGACATGAGGAAAGTTTCCAACCGATTTCTTATACACAAACAGCAGTTGACTGGTGTTGCCTGGTGAAACGTTGTTGTGATGCCTTGTGTAAGGAGGACAAATGCGTAGCATCACGTTTCTGACTTTGATCAAGGTCGGATTGTAGCCTATCGCGATTGCGGTGTATCGTATCGCAACATTGCTTCTTGCGTTGGTTGAGATCCAATGACTGTTCGCAGAATATGAAATCGGTGGGTTCAGGAGGGTAATACGAAACGCCGTGCTTGATCCCAACAGCCTCGTATCACTAGCAGTCGAGATGACAGGCATCTTATCCGCATGGCTGTAACGGATCGTGCAGCCACTTCTCGATCCCTGAGTCAACAGATGGGGACGTTTGCAAGACAACAACCATCTGCACGAACAGTTCGACGACGTTTGCAGCAGCATGGACTATCAGCTCGGAGACCATGGCTGTGGTTACCCTTGACACTGCATCACAAACAGGAGCGCCTGTGATGGTGTACTCAACGACGAACCTGGGTGCACGAATGGCAAAAACGTCATTTTTTCGGATGAATCCAGGTTCTGTTTACAGCATCATGATGGTCGCATCCGTGTTTGGCGACATCGCGGTGAACGCACATTGTAAGCGTGTATTCGTCATCGCCATACTGGCGTATCACCCGGCATTATGGTATGGGATGCCATTGGTTACACGTCTCCGTCACCTGTTGTTCGCATTGACGGAACTTTGAAAAGTGGAAGTTACATTTCAGATGTGTTAAGACCCGTGGCTCTACCCTTGATTCGATCCCTGTGAAACCCTACATTTCAGCAGGATAATGCACAACCGCATGTTGCAGGTCCTGTACGGGCCTTTCTCGATACAGAAAATGTTCGACTGCTGCCCTGGCCAGCACATTCTCCAGATCTCTCACCAACTGAACACGTCTGGTCAATAGTGGCCGAGCAGCTGGCTCGTCACAATACGCCAGTCACTACTCTTGATGAACTGTGGTATCGTGTTGAAGCTGCATGGGCAGCTGTACCTGTACACGCCATCCAAGCTTTGTTTGACTCAATGCCCAGGCGTATAAAGGCTGTTATTACGGCCAGAGGTTGGTGTTCTGGGTACTGATTTCTCAGGATCTATGCATCCGAACTGCGTGAAAATGTAATCACATGTCAGTTCTAGTAAAATATATTTGTCCAATGAATACCCGTTTATCATGTGCATTTCTTCTTGGTGAAGCAATTTTAATGGTCAGTAGTGTATTTAAACATATGTATTATTTCCATGTACCGAGTGTACATTATGTTGTAAGGAAGTTGTCCTGAATTAATCATGTCTGACGGCATGAGTGTGTTAAAAATATTTTCTGTAAGCACTCCAACGTATGACCTCCTCCCATTGCTATTTACAATGTTGGAGTAATTTGTACATTTTTGACCATTTTTCTCCCTCTTTTCAAGATTGTCAACAGAAGACACATGTAAATATGAGACTTCAAATGTCAAATAATTTCCACAGTGCAATATTTTAAACAGTTACTATGATATCCCACGTTAAACATCACCATCACTGGCGCTGGATAGGGATGGTACCATCTGTGCACACGGCCTCGTGGTGTAGTGCTATTTTCGCTATGGCGAATCTGTTGTGCACACCCAACGGGGCTTTCGTAAGCATTTCAAGATACAGCTACGATATCCAATTCCTGAACATGGAATAATATTGAAACGCGTAAGAAACTTCCGTGTTACTGCCAGTGCATCAAATCGGAAGTCAACTGCCCCTTGGAAAACTATCCGAATCTCGAGAACATCGAACGTGTGCGTAGCAGTTTACTGACACGTCCTCGTCGTTCATTACAAAAACGTGCCCAAACAACCAGGCGAGCAGTTTACAGCAGTTAAAAGTCGAATTCATGATGAAATTTCCAGAACTCCTCCAGCAGTAACGAAAGATATATTCAAAAACTGGGTGAAACGGCTCGAGTATTGTGAAGCCCCATATGATCGTCATTTTTCCAATGTAGTATTGCATAGGCAAACTTGAATAAACGATGTACCTTGTGTAAAATGTTCAACTTCGTTTCGCCTTTAGTTTGTGCGCTATTCTAATCGTCAAAATATTGTGAAACATCCCGTAGTTAACAGTCTTTTCTCGGTCTTGATTGTCTGGATGGAGTACTTCTACACCAGTCACTTTTCATGTGGCCTTATTACTCCAGTAGACAAACCGCATGGAATGGATAATGTCTGCTCGACACGTTGGTTTATTTCGATATTACTTGTCTCAATACAGATTTTCGATGCATAGTGTATCACTTTCACAAGCGTTGGAGTCTGCGTTAACAAAGTTCGTCTACATTTTGTCTATCAGTTCCCTTTTTTAGTATAGTAGCTACAAGTTGCGTTATGTACCAATGTCAGTTTCCTGTTTTAGTAGAGTGCCGTGTGGTACTGCCTCCTGCCATTAACAAATGGTTCCACAAAAACTACGGTCTTCTACGGCTTATGACAAATAGCAAGGTGCTAATAGCAATGAAATTCTAAACTTTGGCTGAAATGTACGAGATTTGGAACTTTAATAGTGGCAACTATGTATTTACAGCTCGTACAAAATAGATTCGTGTTTCAAAGTTTTACTAACCTTCAAAGTAGTCACCAGCATTGAGTATAACCCTTTGCTAGCAATGTGGAAGTCGTAGGATACTCTTAGCAGTGCCAGTTGTGTTGACAGTTCGAGCGGCGCGACTACTAGACGAATTTGTAGCAGTTCTAAAACGAATGCCGTGAAGTGTTTCCGTCAGTTTAGAGACCGAGTTGTACTTACGAGGGCTTAAGTCAGGGGAGTGCAGTAGGTGGTATAGCACTTAGCAGCCCCATCAGTCAAACAAATCAATAACAGCTTGCACTGTACGTGCTTGAGCATTGTCCTGCAAAATGATGGTCAGGTCCTGCAGAAAGTGTCATCACTTCTGTCTCTAAGCTGGTCGTAGGTTGTGTTCCAAAAATGAACAGCTACTGACAAACAGACACGAACTTTTCGACTCAATTAGTGTAGACCAGAGAATCGGTGATCATAAGGCCATTCTTGCGTCACTGAATACTGCTGTAAGTAGGAAAACAAAGAAAGGCAGGAAGATCTTCCTGTTTAGCAAGAGCAAGAAGAAAGAGATTTCAGGTTACCTGAGGGGTCAGCATGAAAATTACTTCTCCAACACAAACAATGTTGAGTATCAATTGATAAAAATTCGAGAACTTCGTACAATAGGCTTTAGACAGGTACGTATAGAGCAAAGTTGTGGGGGATGTAACAGATCCTCTATAGTTTGGCAGTCGTGGTACAAAGCTGATACGAAAGCAAAGAGAGCCTTACTGCAGAATTTAAACGTATCCGGAGCCATATACACAGACGAAAACTAAACGAAGCCGGAATTAACGTATCTACGTCTTCATGGTTCCGTAAAGGGCTGTGTGTGAAGCGTTCAACAAATTCGAAAGTAAAATTCTATCTATCGACTTCACAGGAAATCCTAAGAAGTTTTCGTCTTACTTTGAAGCAGTAAACGGATCGAAGAGCGACCGCTACGGTCGCAGGTTCGAATCCTGCCTAGGGCATGGATGTGTGTGATGTCCTTAGGTTAGATAGGTTTAAGTAGTTCTAAGTTCTAGGGGACTGATGACCTCAGAAGTTAAGTCCCATAGTGCCCAGAGCCATTTGAACCATTTTGAAACTAATGTCACTGAAACGGAGGAGGTGACAGAAAAGGCTGAAATTTTTTTTTCAAAACAGTTTCGCAAACGAAGATCACACTGTAGTCTCTTCTTTAATTAGTCGCACGAACGAAAACATGACAGATATCGAAATAAGTGTCCGTGGGATAGAAAAGCAACTGAAATATCGCTCAACAGCGGAACGGCCACTGGATATGATGGGATACCAATCGGATTCCACATAGAGTGTGCCAAAGAACTTGCACCATTTCTAGCTGCAGTGTGCTGTAGTTTTCGTGAAGGGTTGTTGAACAGACGCACAGACCGATAAGTCTGTATCTCGTACGTGAGTGTGTTGTAGAATTTCGACACAAGTTTTATGCTTGTGCATTATGACATTTCTAGAGACCGAAACTATCCTCTGTAGGGGTCAACCAGGCTTCAGTTAACAAGGATCGTGTGAAATCCAGCTCGCCCTGTTCTTTCAAAAGACCCACAAAGCAGCAGTAGATGGCGTGTCTCTTGAGTTCTGTAGCATGCGATACGGTTCCGCACTACCGTTTAATGATTGACATACGAGAGTTCAGAATATCAGACCAAATATGTGATTGAATTGAAGAGTTTCTAGCAAACAGAACGCAGCATGTCATTCTTTAGGAGAGAAGCCTTCAGACTTTTCACAAGATATATAAATGGCCTTGTACACAACGTTCGAAGTTTCCAGGTCGTGTCTTCCTTGGAGCTGATTGATGGTATCATGGGACACCTTCGAAATTGAACAATTCCCACCCGTTATGGAAGTAATTGGTTGTAGACTGGACTTTCCTTTAATTTCTATGTGTTTGAGCAAGTTTTCTTAAGGTTAAATTATTCTCGTTGAAAAGCATAACTGTTTGACCGAATCAACAGTTTTCTCTGTTGTCTTTTTATTGCATGTTGCAAAGAATGTGCAAAATACAAAACTTATAGAAGATCCAAAAGTATTGCAACTGGCACCATGTTTGAAGTATTGTTTATTATTATCACACTGATTTTTAGTTTGACATAATATTTCGTCATAAAAGCTATCAGCCAATTAAGAATAGTTTCTGCAGTGTGTCTTACTTCTGATTATATTCACTGTAAAATGTATGATTTTAATTGAATCTTATCATCTACAAAATGCGCTATGAGTGCATACAGTCTAATATTATTTATGGTTGTCTACCTGTCATTGGCCATCAGTAACAATTCTACTAATATCATTAATAATAAGCAATGATTGTACTGCTATATAACAACGTTATTTTTAACCTATTTCTGTGATACAACATCATACATGAATGTTAACAAACTGCAAAAATTTGTTATCCATACTGTTGATATCATACCAGGTGTGGCTACAAAATAACGAGACTGATGCTGTCACAGAGTAAATACGCATGCGCCAGATATGAACAACCAGTAGCTGTGAAGCGTGAAGCCTTTTCCAAAAGAATGCTGCGCCTCTCAAATCACTGCGACAGTGGCCTTCATTTGTGTAAGAACTGTTACTTTGTTTTGGCGGGAAAATGATATGTGTAATAACAGAGCAACGAATTGAAGTTAAGTTTCACATGAAACCAGGAAAACCTGCTACTGAAACCTATCTTTTAGGCAAAGAAGTGTATGACGAAGATTGCACATCATGTACGAGAGTTTTTGAGTCGTTCAAGCATTTCCTATATGGCCGACAAGACACTGAAGATGACTCACGCCCGGGATGCCCTTAAACATCAATGGATGAAAGTATAGAAAAAGTAAGTAATTGGGTATTGACAGATCCACTCGGCATTGTTTGTCCTTTGGACAGTATACTCAGAAGGATACGACACATCATGGCGCCAAAATACGTGCAAATATCTTTCAGTCAGCATTGAGTAAGGTTAGCGGGCGGTAATGGGCAACTGTATTCTCCCATGATGCTTGTTAATTGGGTTGATAATGTCTTTGTCAAACGATGGCATAACCATGGCGACTGTCATTAACAGTTTGTGAAACATCGCAGTCAGCCTTGGCGCCACCAGATCTTGGAAAGACTGGTAAAATCCCACAGTGGGACCATCCACATCAGGCGACTTGTTTGGAGCACCCTTTGCTATTGCATCCTTGATGTAATCACATGCAATGTCGTCCATCAGGGTTTCTGCTATGATGCCTGAGATGGTGCGAGTGATGTGGGACAGAACTGGCTCGAAACCATGAACTTCATGTTGCTCGTACTGGTAGATGTGGCGGAAGTGTTCCACAAAGCCAGCCACGACATCTGCCTGGTTGATGGCTCGATGCCCTTCAGGAGTGACAAGTCCTAAGACCAATTGTTGCCAATAGTGCTCCCTGTAAATCACAATGTGATGCATTGAGGGGTCTTCCTGACATGCTGTATCTTGATGGAAAATCGTCACGACCACTCCCTGAAATCTGCGACAGGTCAGCACAATTATGTGAGCCTTGATCCTGTTACGATCCATCTGAAGGGCTGGAGAAGCTGGTTGCATATTAAAGTCACAAAGGACAGTGAAGTTGAAATCTGTTGTAGGGCAGTTCCGTGTAGACACTTCCCTGCCAAACTGCATCAAGACTCGTCATATTGCAGGCTAGGTGCATTCCAGTCACCAAGCCATCATCGTCACATATGCTAGATGCCGGCATTCACATGCTGTCCAAACCTCCACTACATGCTGCTGATAGTCAGGATTGGTATGGCGTGTAGTGTTTAATTTCCACAGCACACGACTGTGCCACACCACCCGTTGTGGGGGCAGGAGGGTGCTGACATATGTGCAGGGGTCCAATAAAGCCAAGGGGCAACGTTGTGCATCTTGGGTAGCATCGACAAGCCTCTGGGAGATGTATATCCAATCCTGATGACTCACAGTGTGGCCCATCTGAATGTATAGCCTTGTGCATAGCCATTGCGAATCTCCCATATTTCACAAAGGGAAAGATTGTGGATGGCAAAGCGCAGTTCCTGGCAAGGGTTGAAGTGTGGTTGTTAGCTCTTCTGATGTAAAACACAACTGAAGTCACTTCTAAGCAGGCAGCTGTTGTTGCGGCTAAGGAAGAGGGAAGTAATCTCGAGCTCTGTCTCTTCTGTGCCCAGAGCCAGACGGGCCATGCACATTTACAATACAGGTGCCCATCATGGTACATGCCATGCCCTCACGGATGGCAAGTGTATGACATCAACAACTAATATCCCCCTCATGAACATACGTGGCTACACCGTGTCCGAGGTCATCATCAGAAGAGGCGTAACTGGCCACGTCTGGCAGGGTGGCCAAGTGCACCTCCTGAATTAGTGTGACATCAGTGTCTGAAGCCCAAATCATTTCCCACAGAAGGAATCTCTTCACCTGAGTACTAATGTTGCTGATTTTAATCGTAGCCAGTTGGTATGCTTGAACCTCCACATGTAGGAATTCCGCCAGTAGGCAACAGAAGGTGGGCAGCTGGTAACGTCGCTCGCCTGGTGTCCCTGGAAACCATTGCCACTGTCATGCATGTATTGCTCCGTCGCGGGTGCCGAACTCACCAGAGTAGGGTTCCATGCTTCCTCGACATTGCTGCTCCATTCCGATGTCTTCGACGCCTGAGATGGGTCCATTTGATCCAACACAAACACTGCCAATGACGGCAGCAGAACAGCCTAGCCGCCAATGCGGCAGAGTCTTTTCCAGATCATCAGTTTGCTAAAGCTTCGCACTTGTCACTGCTGGTCGGTCTGCCAAAAGTAACATCATGGTCCTTTTCATATAGATAAACCACAACCGAGGCGTCCTCAGACTGATCGGTCACTGAATTACGGATGTGAGACAAGTCATGATGTTGTCTGTGTTTTTGATTGGATGTGGCATGGTTACCACTTCACTGTCATGGAGTAGATAGGCTTCCTGGCTCCCTTCACTGATGCCCTACAAAGTCTCTATTCTAGCACAGGCTCCCTTGTTCAGGTTAACGGTCATATCACTAGACCAATACTGACCTGCAGTTCCTTACGCCAGGGATGCACACTACTGATGCTCCTCTATGCTCTCGCTCTAGAGCCACTTATTGGGAGTCTCATGATACGCTTGTCAGGATTCATCCTGTGGAAAAACAAATTCTGGTGCTGTGCCTATGCAAACCACCTGTTGCTCCTGATATGGTCACCAGAATATACCACAAGTGTACTCGATCTGATCTGTAGGTTCAGGATGTGGCAAGCAGTGCTTTGAATGAAGCCAAATCTATGGTGATTCCAATTAGTCATGTGCTTGAGAAGAATTGGCGCCTCTACCTTGCGTCCAGAGCTTCTGATACCTCGGCATCATCTTTACATCCACCACCTGTTGCACTGCAGTGGTCAACTTCCAGTACACCCTCCAAGTCACTCGCATGACCCTTCAGCAACTTAACCTCCATTGCCTTGATGCTTTGCAAAATATGAAGTATCTGAATGTGCATGTAGTTTCCACGTTGGTGTACATAGCACAGGGCCTTTCAATGTTGCTGGCGACTGGTCGCAGCCTCCAGATCCCGTTGTGCTACTTCATGATGGCTGGTAACATTTTTAAGGTCAAATATGATACACTCACCCTTCCCTGCAAAGCTAGGAGACATGGGCTCACCAACATCCGGTGTCGTGTGGTGGTTTTATATCTGAACACCATGAACAAAAGTGGTCAGGTATAGGGAACTCACTCATGGAACAACTCTTGGATATTTACATACCGGCCTCCATCTCCCCACCAGTGTCAGAAGGGCATGTTGCACCTCTAATTGTGCAACTGTCTATATTTTTTGTGGACCTTAGCTATGGTTCAAATGGTTCAAATGGCTCTGAGCACTATGGGACTTAACTTCTGAGGTCATCAGTCCCCTAGAACTTAGAACTACTTTAACCTAACTAACCTAAGGACATCACACACATCCATGCCTGAGGCAGGATTCGGACCTGCGACCGTAGCGGTCGCGTGGTTCCAGACTGTAGCGCTTAGAACCACTCGGCCTTTCCAGCCGGCGATCTTAGCTACGTCCGCACTGTCGTCCCATGTACATGCCCCCCTCATCCAAGGAATTTCTATATACATTCAATTTCTGCATCACGTATCTTGCAACAACGTTGAGATCAAGTATCCATTAATGATGTGGATGGCGGTATGGTGCAACTTTCATCAGCTGTAGCTCCCAACATCAGTCCAAGCGGCGTGGTATCACATGGCCTGTGGAAAATTCGCCGCTAACCAGCATTTATATGCGATTGGTTTAATGGACAATCCTTTATGCTCCAACTGTCATGGGCTCTAAACACGCACTTTGTCCAACAGGTCTAACGCGGGACACACACGATGCTCAACTGAATTACAGTGAGGGCAGGTTGTCAACACCAGCTGCTACGCAGGTGCAGCATTGTGAGTCGCCAGTGTTGCCCGATCGACCATTCTGACTTTATTCACCGAGCTTTATTGTCAGAAGTTGTATACATTTGCAGACAGAAAACAACACTTCCTTTATTTTTGATTGACTTGGTTTTGATAACGTCCACCTTAAACTTTTATGTTATAATTTAAAACTACACTGGACTCTTCTAATTCTTTCTGCAACCAGTTATCAGATACAAAGAAAGTATGTTCTCTAATTCCAAAATATATCAAATTTTTTCATGTAAACTTTATTTTTTGTGCCTTTAGCAATTAGCTCTGTTCCTTCCAGAGCACTCTTCTAGACGAGAGCATGCGGTGATTTTAATCTTGCCTCTTATTTCCTTCGTAATACTATTGCTGTAACACTCCACTTCTTCGTGGGTGTACCTACCAGCTCTTCTACTACACACTCTTGTGGAACTTCCGTATGCAAAAAAAAACTTTCGCAAACGAAAGGTCATTAAATGTTGTTACGCCGTCGGTCTTAAGCTCCGCAAACGGTTGTTCTGTTGCTAAATGCACAGTATCCAATCCAGCTCACTTAGAGACAATGTAATAATCCTTTTTAAGTAGATCCTGGTGAGAATGGAGCGCCGGCCGATGTGATCGAGCGGTTTTGGGCGCTTCAGTCTGGAACCGCGCGACCGCTCCTGCCTCGGGCATGGATGTATGTGATGACCTTAGGTTTACGTAGTTCTAAGTTGTAGAGGACTGATGACCTCAGGTGTTAAGTCCCATAGTGCTCAGAGCCATTTGTACCATTTTCGAGAATGGAGGTTTATAAACAGGTTTTTCGAGACTCCAGCATATGGCTACTTACTATTACTATTAACAGTAAATGCAGATATTTTACATTCGCCATTAGTAGCCAGATTTCACCACACACCGTGTTTAAAGTAATGTGTAAGTCTCGCCTGCGCATTTGCAATAGCTGTTTTCTAAGTTATGGGATAATTGACAACACATGGATGTGATGGGCAACGAGTACAGTGGAGCATACTGTAAACACTGCTTGTTAGAATTTAAAACACTTAAACAGTTTTGTGTAGGGTGAAACACATGATCCATTTTGTAGCTGTATATTGTAGCCTCCAGTCTGCTGATACCATGCTGTTTAGCGGAGGCGGACGTAAATGTTTCTCATAATCGCTTGTCTGGACACTTCATAAAAGCTATAAGATGGTTACCGACAACTTTGTTCACACCCGGGCTTGTGATTTGATATACAAATTAGTTACATACATTTACTCTATAGTTGAGGGTCGTAGACATTTAACAGTCTGCTCCAATTATAGTTGTCCACAATCACAATGCACCTTCCCAGGCGGTCTCATTCCATGCAGAAGTCGTCGTTTGATATTAGGTAGTCGCACATCTCTATTTTATTAAAAATCCCGGCAAAATTTTGCGTTATGTACAAATCCTTAACGGAATAGTCGTCTACTCGCTGATGTTGCAGTGTTTCAGGCATCTCATCCATTAGAACATCTATTTTAACGTCAGCTAATTCACTTTATATGGTAGAGCCAGAGGGTTTTTATATTTATTCGAAATGGTTTCCAGCGCTTCCTTCTCGATTTTATCCAATATTCCTTTTGCTGTCACACTTTCGCACCCATGTAGGAGAAATGGTAGCGTCACCTTGACACCATGTCATGCAGTGACGATGTCAGAGAATTTACTATGGAGGTACTTGTTAAACCAGCCGCACATCTCTTTCTTTAACATTACATCATGCCTTCTCTAACTGACCCTGACAGTCCAATTGTTCACAGATTTAACCTACGATAATCTTATCGCAAAATGCTTCTGTAATAGGACTAAGCACATTTAAATTCTTCTTCCTAAGGAGCGCACTATCTTCGGTATAGTTTATGTTGACAATGTCAGAAACAAGATTGTCCAGGATGTAACTATAAACCTAAATGTTCGTCGATTGCTGTTGTCCTCCTCCATAATAGCTGAGGCCCTGTGCCACCACTAGTCATTTCTTTTCCCATTCCACTCGCAAATAGAGTGAGGGAGAAAAAGACTGTCTATATATATATGAGGAAGTATTGAATAGGATTGGGGAGAAGAGAAGTTTGTGGCACACCTTGACCAGAAGAAGGGATCGGTTGGTAGGACATGTTCTGAGGCATCAAGGGATCACCAATTTAGTAGTGGAGGGCAGCGTGGAGGGTAAAAATCGTAGGGGGAGACCAAGAGATGAATACACTAAGCAGATTCAGAAGGATGTAGGTTGCAGTAGGTACTGGGAGATGAAGAAGCTTGCACAGGATAGAGTAGCATGGAGAGCTGCATCAAACCAGTCTCAGGACTGAAGACCACAACAACAACAACAACATATGCCTCCGTCTCTTATCTTATGATTGTGGTCTTTATGTGAAATGTATGTTGCGGCAGTATAGTTCTTCTACAGTCAGCTTCAAATGTCGGTTCTCAATACTGTTCCTTTAAAACTATATTGCGTTCCCTCCAGGGATTCCCAGTTGAGTTCTCAGAGTGTCTGCCCACTAATTTGGCGGGAGCCAACAGGAATGCTTCTGCAGGGCTGTATTCTGAGGGAAACCTAGGTCTGCACTCTTATACACATTTGGGATGGGGTAGTGAGCAGACGGGCACTTTGCTATTGCTCACTGGGTCACCCTTCCCGGGATATTTCACAAACACATCTCAGAACCTTTTGGTTTGCAGGAGGGATGAAGGGGCCAATATTGTTCAACATCTTGGTATTTGCCCCAGTGACATTTAAGTGCCCAGTCCTTCTAAGAATAGGACAACTTTTGCGAGTCTGGAATCATTAACAGCTGTCCAACAGGGCGAACGGTGGCTTGTGGGCTGGGAGCGGTACAGTCCAGACGTGTTGGCGGAGCTTCACGACCCAGTGGCCGGGGTGGCTGCGACCGGGCGGCGGTGGAGGGATGGGGGCGGAGGCGTCGCAGGGATGGAGAAGAATATGAAACATCCTACCGCCACAATAGACCGACAAGTCTCAGAAGGATGAGTTCCGGAGTAGGATACCATAATTCTAAGTGACTTGCTTCCACCAACATGACAAGGCAACCAAGGGACAAAACGCCATTACCATTGCATATCTTCAGCTATTTGATGACGGTTGTCACCCATTTTGGCATCGGAGGGAGTGACTAGCCTGTGGGAAACCTCCAGAGATGTCACGGAAGCATCTGTAATGGTTACCTGGTGAGTGTAATCCAACTGCATGAAAAAATTAGTCACCATCCACAGGAACTCTCAATTAATTCGATGTCAGTGATGTGTCGCCATGCGGCTGAAAGAGAGGATGATATCACCACGGATATGATTCACGAGTTGGAGTGGCAATCGGGCGTTTTTCCGCAACGGCGAGATCTTTTAATGGAATTTCAATCTCTCACTTGCACAGGGAAAGACGACCATCGCAATAAAACCATCTATATTACTGAATTTATAAAGTGATACGTAGTATAATCCTGACATGAATAATTCCTCCAGAGATCTACATATACATCTACATTTATACTCCGCAAGCCACCCACCGGTGTGTGGTGGAGGGCACTTCCGTGCCACTGTCATTACCTCCCTTGAATCCTGTTCCAGTCGCGTTCGGTTCGCGGGAAGAACGACTGCCGGTAAGCCTCCGTGCGCGCTCGAATCTCTCTAATTTTACATTCGTGATCTCCTCGGGAAGTATAAGTAGGGGGAAGCAATGTATTCGATATCTCATCCAGAAACGCATCCTCTCGAAACCTGGGCAGCAAGCTACACGGCGATGCTGAACGCCTCTCTTGCAGAGTCTGCCACTTGAGTTTGCTAAACATCTCCGTAACGCTATCACGGTTACCAAATAACCCTGTGACGAAACGCGCCGCTCTTCTTTGGATCTTCTCTATCTCCTCTGTCAACCCGACCTGGTATGGATCCCACACTGATGAGCAATACTCAAATATAGGTCGAACGAGTGATATGTAAGCCACCTCCTTTGTTGATGGACTACATTTTCTAAGGACTCTCCCAATGAATCTCAACCTGGCACTGGCCTTACCAACAATTAGTTTTATATGATCATTCCACTTCAAATCGTTCCGCACGCATACTCCCAGATATTTGACAGAAGTAACTGCTACCAGTGTTTGTTCTGCTATTATACAATCATACAATAAAGGATCCTTCTTTCTATGTATTCGCAATACATTACATTTGTCTATGTTAAGGGTCAGTTGCCACTCCCTGCACCAAGTACCTATCCGCTGAAGATCTTCCTGCATTTCGCTGCAATTTTCTAATGCTGCAACTTCTCTGTATACTACGGCATCATCTGCGAAAAGCCGCAAGGAACTTCCGACACCATCTACTAGGTAGACACTATCTACTGGGTAGAGCTACAGTGCTCGATCAATGGCAACTGTCCCTCCTCAACTCCCATGCTTCACAGCCACAAGAAAAAAATTTGGATTTTCCCACCAATAGTAGGGGGGGGGGGGGGAGTTAGATGTCACAGAAGCATCTGTAATGGTTACCTGGTGAATTCTAAGAAACTTTGCAGGTGATGGGACATATGGTTACTTTAAGACAGTTTGAAACTGATGAAGCATTCTGTGACAGAAGTAGAGCATGCTCTTAGTGCTCCATCATGACCCAAAAATGAGTTTAATATTCTAGTCCTGTGATACGGAACATGGCAGATATTAAGCTGACATGAACAGATTTTCTTCTTGATGAGAGAGTACCTAGAGGAAATATGGCCTATGCCACAGTGTTGTACAGGATTTCGACAAGAAGTAACGATACTTTAGCGATGTGAAAACATGCGTACGGTCCAATTTCTTGAAAATAACTCATATAAAAGGAACGAATCTACATTTTGTGTGAGAAATTCGAGATGTATTGATAGAACAAAATCCCCATTTCAACCCGGGTAAACTGGGTTTTTTTAAACTCAGAAATCTTTGTCAGAGATGAAACTGCAGTTAGAACTATACATCCAGGTTGCACCTGCTTGTCTCGCGTTGTGTCACGGACAGCAGCAGGAGTGGTCACGAGAGTTCAGCGACCAGAAGTCATGGATTAAGCCCGTAGTGAGCGGTATTACTAAGAAAAGTTCTGGCTGGTCGGCCCTTTGGGTTCACAGTAGACTCATTATATTGACTAGGCTGGAGGTGACTTGTCATGGGTTCACAGTAGACTCATTATATTGACTAGGCTAGAGGTGACTTGTCACTTTTTCGTCCTGAAATGCAATGTTTAAGTAAGATAATGAGCAGTAGATTCATAAAAAATATCACACAATGTATTCAACATGTTTCTCTTGGCTGGGATCTGACTTGCGACTCATAAATAAATATAAGTGTGTTTCATTCCCCAACGATGTTATTACAGGAGTCCTGTATATAGGGGCAGGGATTCATAGCGGCAAGGGGACAGTACATCAGTTTTCTAATATCATTACCCATCCTTATGTCCCCCTCAGCAGCAATTCACTTGTAGATCAGGGGAAGGCTATTTCCCTGCACTTCTGTGATAGCTTACTGTCCTGTTATTATTACCCATCCTTCCCACATAGGCTATTGGCTACACTGGTTGGAGCAACTCTTGAGTGCTAGACTAATATCGAAAATATTATCTCCACATCCAGCAGTTATTGACAAAACTGGGTAGAGCTAAAGTGCTGAATCAATGGCAACTTCCCCTCCCCAGCTTCCATGCTTCACAGCCACAGGAAAAAATTTGGGTTTTCCCACCAATAGTAGGGGAGGGGGGGAGTTAGACTGCACCAGTATTCTGTGTCAGTCATCTTGGATTCTGATGTTATAGACTGCATCAGTATTCCAATGATGGTGAAATGAAGAGAGTACCCTACATCTTTGCCACCAGTAATATGCAAATTGAATTTTTGTAAATAAAGAATAAATTATTATTAATCATTATTATGACCACTACAATATAATGTAATTAGCATTTGAATTTACTGCAATTTACTGAATTTATCATGAAAAAATCCAAATTTATCGTAGGGGATGTGGTGGGGACGGGAAGAGAGGGGAGAGACCCTCTGATGGGCTGGGGATTTCCCAGAGGGGCAAGGGGTAGTTAATTGATCAAGTTAATTAATAAGTCAATTGATTTGATATCTCTGGCATCTCTTTTCCCAGAGGGATTAGAAGGGTGGCTTGTGGGGGGAGCGGGGAGTTTTCAGAAGGACGAATTATCCCAAGGGTTCAAGAATCAACCCTCAGGGGGTCGTATGCCACTTAGCTGAACAATAGGTTAAGGGGAGGGGAAGAGGTGGTATAATTGATCAATTTAATTCATTATCACATCAGTTTGATATCAAAAGTCTTCCAGAACAAGAGGGTCATAAATCAATTAACAGAACAACCACACAGACAAAATGGCCCAGGATCGGCTTTACCCTACAACTAGAACATTGTACAACTAAGGATACCAGTGATGATGTGGAGGATTACTGCAAAGTGTTTGCGTTCGTACACTTTTTGGTTGTCTTCATTAGTTCACTGCAGAATCGATTCTTGACACATTGTGAACTTTTTAACATTTTTGTCTTCTACAATGAAAAACTGAAGACATAGGTATTACTGATGGAGTTACGAGACTCCATTTATTTTATGTTTTAAATCCATTAGACGCTGGTTTAACGACAACAGCTGAGTTGAAAACCTTTCATCAACGCATGAGTCGACTGGAGCATTTGCCTCAAAACCCTGTGGAATGTTTGTCTGGTTGAGACCATCAGATCTAGCATAATATCGTTCGGTTTCTACAGCTTTTGGAAAATCTACTAGAGACAACGGCCAGGAATGAGCGTGGTTTATCCACCCTCAAGAGAATCAAGACGTACCTATGGAGTACAACTAGCAAGGCACTGGCGAATGGGCTTGCCATGAAGACAATTCACAGAGAAGAAAATAGTGACATGGCGAAACAAAGAGACCACCACTTCGTTCTGTACTTTAAATTTCTAGTGAATGGATGAATCGTTTGTTCAATTTACTTGTATTAAAGTATCAGACAGAAGCAGATTTTATACACTTCAACGTAAATTAACGTCGGCTAGACTATAAAAAGAGGCAATTAATAGAATCAGTGCAGAAAATTTTCTTAGCAACTGGATTGTACACATGTAAACTAATGACACATTTAAATTGTGTTAATTTGGACATTAATTTAGTACGCTTCCATAACATTAATTTTCGATTTGAGCTGTTGTAAAACGGCAGGCATAACCTCCCCCTCAACAAAACAAAATTGTAAATATGCCACTGTTCGTTTTACGGATATTTATTAGCAGGAACAGAAAAATACAAAGAATAAACAGCAATCGAGGATTGACGGCACTGCTCTTGCCTGTGCTGACTGCTACAGGTACTATCAAGCATGCAGCGCTACTAAGTCGCTGCTGGATTGTTGTTTGTTCTTACACCTTTAACCTCGAACTCTCGGAACTGCACGAAACCATGCTTAGAATAACACTCGATCGTAGAAATAGGTGTCTGTGTCATTTCCATGCAAAACGTTGCATTCTACTGGAAGTGACATTTTAAGAGAGAAAAACAAAGTAACAAGATATGAATATAATAGGAGCGAAATTATACGTAATTCATTACATTTTCAAGCAACAGTGACAAGAATCCCCTGCTTAGAGTAACTAAAATAGCGCAAAACACACATATCCTACACTTCTAATAGTGCTTACATTAGTTCTCATAGAGAAAATGCGGAACTCCGACGAAGTGGTTAAACAAAGCGGAAGAAAACAACGTGTACATCTCACTAAAGCCATGTTCTTACATTTAAATTCACTTCCGTATTCAAGCAGTCCAATATCAAAAGTCACACTAATTACATCTTCAAATAATGATATTGTTGTATCACTGTCATAACCTGGTTTTCGCCAAGCATACTGCAACATAGGTGTATACTTTGGTGCAGAAAATTAATTTTAAATCACAAATGATGAAATAACGATCATATGTCCTCACTTATAGTCTGACACATAGCAGTCTTACAAAATCAGCTATCCTTCTGATACAGAGCTTATATTAACAAAAGAAGTAAGCTGGCCGGAGTGGCCGAGCGGTTCTAGGCGCTACAGTCTGGAACCGCGCGCAGGTTCGAATTCTGCCTCGGGCATGGATGTGTGTGATGTCCTTAGGTTAGTTAGGTTTAAGTAGTTCTAAGTTCTAGGGGACTAATGACCTCAGCAGTTAAGTCCCATAGTGCTCAGAGTCATTTGACAGAAGAAGTAAACATCAAGGGATCGGTAATACCTTCGTTTGGAAAACTTGATTCTAGAATGGAGCAATTTGTATGACCTGACCAGGAGCCACACAGTAATAGGCTCGTCTCCCATGATACACGCTCACCAAGGACTGCACCTAGAAATCGTTTCATATGTTCTGTAGTCATTTTTACACTTTTACTTGCCACATGTGAATATTTTGTGGGCAGTTTGTTTCAAGTTTCTTTGAAATATTTTAGGCCGCAAGTGCCTTGTGCCTCGTGAAAACCGAAATGCCACTTGTTTGCTAGTTGCCTGTCGTTGGTAAAGCCACATTAATTGTGTAGCTGTGGATGGAGCTATGTACAGACTGCACTAGCTATAGTTTTCTGTTCTCTGTGGGACAACAGTGTTGATGATGATTACGTATCATACTCTTGCCACTGTTCCAAACGTTTCCTTTCTCCACACCCTGCTCTGTCATATGCATGTTCACTTTCTCCACAAACTGTTGTCCCTCCTGCCGTATACTATTACTGTCTTCTATGTCCCTACCTGTGACAAATGTAGTAAAATGCCTGCATGAAATGCCATATCCAGCCTTAAGATTGACGGTAAAAGAAACTGAAGCTTTGAAATTGTCCAAGCCAACCATTCTACAGGCTTCTGTGCCCACATTTGCAGATTCCAATAGTGAACTATATCCACACAACTTTACTCTATCAAACTGTGGTATTATATGCTCTTTTATAGTCTGTAATTGCGACAGCCTGTTTTCTTTGAAACTAGCTTCTGCTCGCCTTTTGCTAGACATATAATTTACGATTAATCAATAATAGGGCAAAGTTCGTATAGGTGCACTTTTGATATAAACTTGATATCAAAGTAATTGATTAATTAATTAAATTGTCAATTAATTACTCTCTCCCCCTCTGGTAAATCCCAAACCCATCAGAGGGTCCTTCCTCCCTTCCATCTCTGGGAAATCCCCATCCCTGTCTACAATGGTGTGCTTCGTGACTCTGTTGTGTCTTTATATGGACAGCCCTCTCGTCTGTCTCGCCCAGCCTTCCTGGGACATGTCACAATAGCCGCATTGGACCATACACTTGTCAGATCTCCCCATAGGATCCAACGTAAGTGTGTGATTTAGTTCATCATGTCTGATTCCAAATTTCAGAAAACATTTCTGAGGTCAGTGGTCAGTCAGAAGTAGGATTTTGTACCATTTCTTGTGACTACAAGCTAGCACTGCGTTTTAAGCGACTTCTCACATAATATCATATGACCATAACAGAGTTGCTCTGAAAACGATGAGTACATCTTGGATAGTTCATTTCGTACCTAACTCGCCCTCCAGATGTAGTCTTAAGCTTTTAATGTCGCAGATGTAGTCAAATACATCGGCACTTTCGACCTCTTTTATGCCATATTGTATGTAGTGTGGTTTAGTGTTCGTCACGTGTTGTATATTTTGGTGTGTGCTGTGTATATGACCCTCCTCTGCTGCGCTTGTAAACGTTCTGAATGTGAACATGGAACACCTGCGCCAGAAATTCTTAATGGTATCACAACATCCAGATGAGCAAAAGCACTCGAAATCTGTGTCCCTGACATCTTCAGACACCTCAGTATTTAGCGCAATATCAACACACGAAAGGAATGCAATAAAAGATACAACCTTCATACAGTCCAGTTCCAATAGCAACACAGTATATTCAGGACACTATGGCATGACCATCCCTCACGTATAGCGGTACTATCACACTACTGTAACCTTCAGGTGAGCAAAAACAGCCAGAACATCAGTCTTTCACGTAACCTCGCCTCATGTGGAAAAAAAATGCTTTCTGCAAACCAAAACATATAAAAATTCTGACCTAGTGAATCACCACATTCAAAACGTGTCTGTACTCACAGACCTGAATTTTCACATGTTACAACTCTGTAGAAGCATTCCTACTGCTTCCAGCCAAATTTGTCACTTACCTCCAGAACTGGGCCATCCCCAGCCCTTAACATCCCTCCCATTCCTCCCTCCCATTCCCACCCTTCCTTCTTACTCCTCCCCTTCCCTCCCTCACCTGGAAAGTGGTGGAAAAAGCTCAGTCTATAATGAGCTGTTGGTGTCAGACAGAGAGAACTTTAATAACTGTATTACCTGTACACATGCAGCAGAGGACTGTGTCCATAGCTTCCTACATAGGAGCAGGAAAGAAATGATAATGGAGGAGCATAAAAAGAATACTTTTTGGCAAATAATTATGATGTAGGGGAACAACTTGAAGATGCATTTCAGAACTAACACAGATGGCTGCTGATGCTCGAACTACCAACCTTGTTTGAAATGGCTAGTCAGTCAACCTCTTCCACCACACAAAAGGCGATTGCCACCAGTCCAGCAAGTAAGTGCTATTATTCTTCGGTGCTACATTGTGTGGGGGGCGCCACACGGATACCAATAATAATAGTGGTTCTCCCCATAGCCAGACAGACAGGATTGCAGCAAACCATCCTCTTCCACAGCCCCAGATCAACCAATGTCTGTGCGAGTCCCCAACCTGGCAACACCAGAAGTATAAGGTGAGCACGCTAGCTCACCAGTCCCAGCCGCAGTCAGTGGAAGGACCATGAAACATCAACAGCAGGTGAAATCGCCCAGCACCTTCCAGAACAGAAAAAAGTGCAAGAGTAAGTACCCCCTGCTTAATAATATTACATCTTTATCTGTTACATCTATGTCTGTAACTGATATTATTATTATTGCATGTAAAGGTTCTTCTTCTTTTTTCAACAGTATAATTGGGACCTGCAGCACAGTGCCCTTCAGATTGTCAAGATGTGCAGCAGCATAACAGTCCAGCTTGTCGGGACTTCCAACAGAGGCAGCGACTTCCAGCACATGGAATACTGTCGCGGAACTGGTCAGTTCGTTGGAATAGGATAAGGATCTACTGTTGTCTGTAGCACTCACCGATGAAGACATTCAACAGCAGAGCACGGATATAACTGTCCACAAGTTGTAGAAGAGCACCCGAGGTTTTCAATTTCTGCAGCCAAAACCGGCAGAGCAGCATCGGCAGTGGTGCACTGGGAGTCTCAAGCAGCATGGTGCAGGTCAGTACTGGATTCCAAAATATGCACCATCCACTGAACCTTGGGACATTCCAGTGATACTGCAGGGACATAGTGTGGATGTAGTGGATGAGAAGATACCAATTTCTCCCAGTGTGCTACTACTACTACTATTCACTTCTACATATAATGTAACTATTAGTGGGTCAAAACCTCTGAATATGAGCATAGAAGCAGATTGCGAACGGCATGTGGTGATGGAGACTGATAACATGATGAAGGGAGTTAATGTGCAATTTACTCAGTCAGCCTGGGGGGAGGTATGTCCTGCAAGCTGTATATCAATGCTCAGATGCCTACAGAGTATAATCCACCTCTTTCTCCCCCAGACATTTGCTGTGCTTGTCAGTGCTATCACATCAGTGTATGATGACACAGCGCTCAGGGTGAAATATGGAGATCTATCCATTTGTTTACTGTGTTCTACTGTTATAAACGAATTTGGACTATGGATGGTGCTATCTCTTGTGTCAGAGAGACAGAACTGCTGGCTACCGCCTATTCAAGCTGCATACAATGACCTTTTGAACTATCTTTGTGTATACAATAGTAGCTGACTTTGGCACTGCATCGATACATGGACTGAAGCACCTTTCAAAAACATTCACTTGTAGGTTGTACAGGGTGGCCCATTGATTGTGACCAGGCCAAATATCTCACGAAATAAGCGTTAAACGAAAAATCTACGAAGAACGAAACTCGTCTAGCTTGAAGGGGGAAACAAGATGGCGCTATGGTTGGTCCGCTAGATGGTGCTGCCATAGGTCAAACGGATATCAACTGCGTTTTTTAAAATAGGAATCCCCATTTTTATTACATATTCGTGTAGTACATAAAGAAATATGAATGTTTTAGTTGGACCACTTTTTCGCTTTGTGATGGATGGCGCTGTAATAGTCACAAACATATGGCTCACAATTTTAGATGAGCAGTTGGTAACAGGTAGGTTTTTTAAATTAAAATACAAAACGTAGGTACGTTTGAACATTTTATTTCGGTTGTTCCAATGTGATACGTGTACCTTTGTGAACTTATCATTTCTGAGAACGCATGGTGTTACAGCGTGATTACCTGTAAATACCACATTAATGCAATAAATGCTCAAAATGATGTTCGTCAACCTCAATGCATTTGGCAATATGTGTGACGACATTCCTCTCAACAGCGAGTAGTTCGCCTTCCGTATTGTTCGCACATGCATTGACAATGCGCTGACGCATGTTGTCAGGCGTTGTTGGTAGATCAAATGGTTCAAATGGCTCTGAGCACTATGGGACTTAACTTCTGAGGTCATCAGTCCCCTATAACTTAGAACTACTTAAACCTAACTAACCTAAGGACATCACACACATCCATGCCCGAGATAGGATTCGAACCTGCGACCGTAGCGGTCGTGCGGTTCCAGACTGAAGCATAATACAAGTGCCTGACGGAGTTGTTAGATGGGTTACTACTGCTACAATGACAGGTTATCAACATTTAAGTGAGTTTGAACATAGTATTATAGTCGGCGCATGAGCGATGGAACACAGCATCTCCAAGATAGTGGTGAATGGGGATTTTCCTATACAACCATTTCACGAGTGTACCGTGAATATCAGGACTCCGATAAAACACTTTCACTATCTGATCAAAAGAATCTGGACACCCCCATGTAATGCGAAATTGACCACTAGATTCACGAGACGCGATCCGGACAGTGTAAAAGGGGGCATGGAGTATTGTATTGTTATTAGAGGGCCAGCAAAAGCGGAATGTGTCGTCAAGAAGAGCTCAGTGACTTCGGACGTGGACTAGTTATCGGATCTCACCTGAGTAACAAATCCATTAAGGACATTCCAACCCTTCTAAAACTACCCAAGTACTCTGTTGATAATGTCACTGTGCGGTGGAAACGCGAAGGACCACCACAGGGAAACCAAGACCAGACAGACCTCACTGTAGTGATGAACACGGGCTGTCGAGCATTGAGGAGAGTGACTGCAGAAAATCGCATGAAAGCCAAAGTGCTACCAACTGTCCAGCTAGTACAGTGACTGTGCGTAAGGACTTAAAAAGAGTGGGGTACAAGGTTGAGCACCATAAGTCACCGCATAAATCAGCAGCAAAAATCATACATTTCTGTATTCAGTACTAAGCGACGCTTGAGATGATGCAAAGAGCGATAGAGCGATGCCAGTGTGCAGAGGATGGCCGGAAACGAATGATTTGGAGTGATGATCACGCTCAACTCTGCGGCAGTCCGATGGCAGAGTTTGGGTTGGGCGAATGTCAGGAGAACGTTACCTGCAACCATGTGTAGAATCAACAGTGAAATACAGATGAGGTGATGTTACGGTATGGCGGTGTTTTTCGTGGTTACGGTCTGATCACCTTCTTGTGCTCAAGAAAATGCTAAATGTAAATGAATGCCGCATGGCTAGGGCCTCCCGTCGTGTAGGCCGTTCGCCGGCTGCAAGTCTCTCGAGTTGACGCCACTTCGGTGACTTGCGTGTCAATGGGGATGAAATGACGTTGATAAGGACAACACAACACCCAGTCCCTGAGCGGAGAAAATCTCCGACCCAGCCGGGAATCGAACCCGGGCCTTTAGGCATGATGTTTCGTCACACTGACCACTCAGCTACCAGGGGCGGACAAGGAAATGCTAAATGCGCAAGTATATGAACACATTTTACAGCGCTGTGTTCTGCGTACAATACAGGAACATTTCGGAGACGATGATTATTTGTACCAGCATGACAGTGCACCCTGCCATAAAGCAGCAGCTACGAGGCAATTGTTTGTGGACAATAATATTCCTGAAATGAATTGGACAGCCTGCCCAGGGTCCCGACCTGAACCAAACAGAATATCTTTGGGACGAGTTAGAAAGTCGACTTCGCTCCAGACCATAGCGTCTAGTACCACTATATTCTCTATCTAGTTTCGGCCATTGAGGAAAAACGGGGTGCGGTTCACAATCAGGCACCTCACGCAAAGTGTCTCCAGCAGAGTTTAAGCCACCATGTTGGCGAATAGTGGATTCATCCCATGTTAATATCCACTGACAGGTGTTCGGATTCTTTGATCACATAATATAGCCTTGCTAACCTCCTGTAGGGAAATAGCGAAATTTTCCCCAGTGATTCTTCTGACTGTTCAAGTTGCCTGAGGCTTGATCGATTATCAGTTACGCAAGCTTAAGCAGGCATACCAACGTAAACATTCTTGAGTGTGTGTACTGATAATGTGCAGGCTTGTCTTCACTGTCCCAGAAAAAAGAAACCACCAATTTTTGAGTTCAAACAAATTCGCGTTGTTTCTGTGGCCACTCCACAGACTGTTTGCTTAATTATCGGGGTGTAACGCCAATGCAGCACCCATTCTCGCTGCTTCCTGACAATCTGTGACAATGTGTGCCATTCACCCCGCATAGATCACGTGGTAACCGAAGTGCAGAGTGACAGTTACGTGCACAGTCGAACGAGACACTGCCTGACATTGTTCATGCACGTCGCTAATCGTGAATCGTCGATTCTCTCGAATGATCCGATCCACCTTTGTTTCAGCGCATCTGCGGTGTCAGAGGGGCGCTCTGATCTCTTCATCATGAACAACTGTTCCCTCATTCTCAAACATTATGTACCACTTTCGGACACTGGCTACATTCATTTCACTTTCGCGTTAAATGGTAAACAAGATCGCGGTGAATGTCACAGGAGCTAACATTCTCCCCCTGCAGAAAACGAATAACACCTCGCACCTCAGACTCGGCCGGATCCGCAATCGACACAGCCATGGGTATACAGCTGTCTCTGCACTTAGCACGTAACAAGGTTCGACTTTCAACCGCAAGCGGAAACTGTCCGCATCACACTGAACACCAGAAACCAATGAGCGGTTGCCACAAGGCGCGCGGATTATATGCACAAATGTTCCTTTCTTTCTGGATGGCGCTCGCACATTCAAACGTCAGTAGTGTGGCAGAGCGGCATTATTTAGAGTGATCTGAAGCTAATTAACAGGAAATTCTAGAAAAGATTGATTCGTATATAAGAACACCGGGCCGGCCGAGGTGGCCGAGCGATTCTAGGCGCTCAGTCCGGAACCGCGCGACTGCTGCGGTCGCAGGTTCGAATCATGCCTTGGGAATGGATGTGTGTGATGTCCTTAGGTTAGTTAGGTTTAAGTAGTTCTAAGTTTTAAGGGACTGATGAGAACAGCTGTAGTGCTCAGGGCCATTTAAACCATTTAAGAACACCGGTTTTGCTTCTGGGCCTTAAGTCGAAAGTCCATAGAGGGTTTTTGCACGCGTTACACTTTTAACAAGGTACACAGCAGTTGACCCTATCATACCCAGACATATCGTTATTAAAAAAATAAATTCTTCCAGAATCAACTATGGGAGTAGAAAAATTTGAGTTATATCTTTATCTGGAACAGGAAGAGAAGAGATATCTAAAACAACACTCGTTTATTACAAACATATATACTTGCATGTCTGACTTTTAGAGCCCCAAAAGCTCGAGAAAAATCACAATATTGCTGACAATTTTTTGTGATTGTACCTTGATTTTCAATCAGTGCTGGTAAGAAAGACAGTATGTTTAAATGTGTTTCTCCGTTAATCCTGAAATAGTTGTAGGAATCATGTGGATATTTCTTCGGCACACAGAATGCTTGATGTGAGAATAAATTTATCGTTTCATTAGCCACACATCACGTTTCCTCTTTAGTTTCTTTTTCCATGCTAACGGCAAAGCCGGCCAAAACCACTAAATAACAAATTAACTATCGTCCAACCTCCGCTTATTTGAAACAAACTAGTGCACGCTTGGACTGTGTGTAGCCGAAGGGGATATGTGTATGTTTGCATAAAAAGCTTGCACAAAATACTTGCACAAAATGCTTGCACGTGCATGCTTGCAGTTACGAGTGGCCGTCTTAGGGATATAGAGAGATAGCGGTGAGCTAAATGCACGGGTAGGACAATAACACTTGTTCAAAACTTGAATACATCTAGGTGAACAGGCTGTATCATCACAAAAGTAAAGGTAAAGAATTCTATTTAGCACTAACTGTTAGTTTCGTGAGCAATTATCTGCACTTTATGACCCCGTTTTACTCATTTCAATTAAAACTGTTCCAAACTAACCCTCGTTCTCACCACAATACGGCTGATTGTATGTCGATTGCATCTGCTGAATTAAAAATGTGGAATGCAGGAAGGGACGCTTGGTTTAGCTGTCGCTAAAATATCATCTGAAACTTTTTAAGCTCTGTGCCTTCGATTGCATGGAATATGATCACGGACAACTACTTTTTAGCAAAACAGCTATTATATGCTTGGCATTAACATGTAACTGTTTTTTGCTAAAAAGTGGTCCCTGTTAATCGAGAAACAATGTGTGAACGGTTTTTCTGCACTACAGTATCCGCCAGTTCTGCGATGAAGTAATTTTGTATAAAGCTTTTGATCATTATCACTAAATGCTACAATTACGCACTTACTTCACTGACCGACGTATTCCTATTGGCGAGAACTTCTGACTGTGTTTATTCATCGTACGACTTAAAAGTGGGACGTATTCGAGGGTAGTGCGGTTCAAATGTTTATCTCGCCATCCAGATTTCAGATAAATTCTAGTGTCCGATTCCACTCGACGGCTTTGAGCAATGACGTCACACCTAAGGCAAAGACGCTACGTATAGGCAACCTGTGAAAGCAACGTATCATACACGTAAACAAACGAATGTAGCGTACGATAAAGTTATCATCACATTCACGCAGTTGTTTACTTGGTCACGAATTATATCGAAACCAACTGAACATAAAGAAAATAATTAAGAACAAGAGTTAAAAACAAATTTTCATGAGTGGTAAGAAGCATTCTCGTAGCTTATGCGACTAGAAAACCACAGAGAACCTTTAAACTGCATTACAATAAAGCGCATGGTGAAGTTATATTGTTATAAAATAGCGATAATTTTATATTAATTATTGAATCTAACGGGAGAAGCGCAGGAAAGTGGGGGTTTTGGGCAGGGATAAACTATAATGTATTAGAAAAACGGGAAAATTAAATGAATCATAACAAATACGAAACAGTAGCATAAAATATGGAGAAACCGACATACTAAATTCTAAAAGAAAACCTAGTACATGACAAACGAATATCTACAAAAAAATAAAGAACGCTGGAATAACTAGAGGTAACCTAAGTAGGTAAATGCCAGTTACAGATTCCAACCGCTCCATGATTCATAAGTAAAGTATTTTTTGCAGTTGTATGCAGTGAAACGTAATAACATTTCTGCATCTGTAATTGCTCCCTAAATCTCCTGAGGCGTGTAACAAAAATTAGAATCGGTAACTAGAAATGACCTTCTATATAGTCCAATTTTAGTTACCGATTCCAATATTAGTAACTTTTTTGCAGCAGTTCAGAGAGCAGTTACAAATGCAGAAATCATATTTGCCTACATTTTAGTGCACACACGTGCTGAAAAAACGATCTAGTTAATGAATCATTGAACGGGTGGAATCGGTAACTAGAATTGACCTCTACAGGCTAATTCTAGCTACCGCTTTCAACTTTTCGATGTTTCATAATTTTGGACATTTTTGCTGTAAATCTATGGACTATGTTTTTGTAGGATTTCTAGATTTCTTATTGATCTCAGAACTACTACGAAAAACTAATGCCGGCCGGAGTGGCCGAGCGGTTCTAGGCGCTACAGTCTGGAACTACCCGACCGCTACGTTCGCAGTTTCGAATCCTGCCTCGGGCATGGATGTGTGTGATGTCCTTAGGTTAGTTAGGTTTAAGTAGTTCTAAGTTCTAGGGGACTGATGACCTCAGAAATTAAGTCCCATAGTGCTCAGAGCCATTTGCACCATTTGAACCAAAAACTAATAAATATTGTAGGTACAGCTTCCAAATTTTTCTCTTGTTCATAGTAATGAAGATAGTAATACCATATGTAGAAATCCTGCAACACTTTAGTGCACATGCTTGTTGTTCAACCGATTTAAATAACAAACCGTGGAATGCTTGGAATCGGTAACTAGAATTAACCTATATAGGTCAGTTCCAGTTATCGATTCCAGTATTTGTTAGACCCCCACTTTTTGTCAGTTCCCGTTACTTGTATACTCGTCCCGTTAGATTTAACAATTAGTATTAAAAGACAACGCTGATTCATAATATTATGACTTCACCATTCCCTATACTGTACGTACTGGATTTAAAGTTTGCCTGTGCTTTTCTTACTCGCATAAATTACGACAATAATTTATTTCAGACATGTGTACTACCTTTTTCTGTTCTTATTTACTTTCGTTAGCTATAATCCTTGACGGTATAATTTGTGGCTAAGCTGGTTCAAATGGCTCTGTGCACTATGGGACTTAACATCTCAGGTCATCAGTCCCCTAGAACTTAGAACTACTTAAACCTAACTAACCTAAGGACATCACACACATCCATGCCCGAGGCAGGATTCGTACCTGCGACCGTAGCGGTAGTGCGGTTCCAGACTGTAGCGCCTAGAACCGCTCGGCCACATCGGCCGGCTGTGGCTAGGTAATAAATTACGTGAACTAAATTGTAATTTATCGTATGTTACACTCTCTTGTTTACGAATATGATCAATTGATTTCAAAGATTGTCTCTATGTAGCGTCTCTGCCTTAGGTGTTACGTCATTGCTCAAAGCCGACGAGTGGAATCGGACGCTACAATCGATCCCAGATTTCGACTTCCTTTTGTTTTTCTAAACAGATGAAGGCGGACAACAGAACGGTTCCTTAGAAACGGATACTGTCATTGCTTTTTACAACCGTACCCTGTTCGAATATAGACATCGACGCTAACGACTTCGTCGTCCACGTGACATTAAATATTAACCTTCATTAGATTTGTGTAGGAAAAATTTAAGCAATTTTCACTGAATAATTTTATGGTAAAAAAATTACATACAAGATCGGAAGGAGAAACAGTCACTAGCACGGAACACGGTTAATGAAAGAAAAACAGCAACCAGCCACTGTTCGTAACTTTTTTTGCGCAGATGGATCTCGGATATTCGCCCAAAATCAACTGCTGTAATACAGTTATATATTCATAATTATTATCTACAATGCACTCGATATAAAATAACAACGATGAACATAATTGGCTGAAAATTATTAGGACTGTTCATAATTGTTACGGATTCATCACCTTAATTACAAAGTGACGGGAAGTTGGTAAAATTTACGGAAATAGGCTAGTTACCATTTGAAATTTAAAAAGAATTGTACTGTTTACATTACGTTAACCAAATACTGCTACTCGTAAAATGTTGTAATGATTTCCTTCCTGAGTACGTAGTAAACCTGTCTTCGATTAATTTCGTCGCCACAGCTTAATAAGACAGGCTATGTTGAGTAATGACGAGCGTTTTTAGTTCTGCGTGTGTCAGCTTAAAAGACAGGAGTAAAACTACTTTCTATCCAAGTGATGTCACAAGTTTCAAAGCATTCGTCTGTAAGCTGTTGGGATTTTTCTAATCAGGTGTCACTCTTGAGTAAAGAGCTGCAAAGAAGAGGAATTCCCTAGAAAAACTGCATTTCATTCGCATATGATAACGCAAATAGAATGCTGGCAGATATAAAAGAAGTTTCTGCTTTCTTTATGAAAGTTCGGCCACACATAAGAATACAAACTTGTTCCTGTCACTTGCTTTATTTAGCTGCACATACACATGCAAAAGCCTCAGATATTTTGGTGCAGAAGAACTTGTATTGGACCCTTACCATTTACTCAAAAAAGTTCAAAGAGACAGTAGACAGTCTACTTTTAAACTTTTTCAGAATATATATGGATCTAAGTTCCATAAAATACTGAATTGCATTTACAAACCGGCTCTCTTTGCTCCAACAAGCAGAATGAATAATTGAACAGTGAAAACCTCTGGTCAACTTTTTCAACGGAGAAGCTTCAAAAAATACAAACAGCTCTCACTTAAAGTAGAGTACACCCTACTGTAAGTGATCCAGTAACTTAACTGTGTCTCCTTTTTTGCATAATACTCCTCCGCTATTTAAGAAAGCAAATGTATTCCTTCAGAAAGAAGAGCCAGTAATTCATAAACTACAAAGCATCCTAAACCCCTTATTTATAGACTTGACTGTGAGACTTATCAAATCTTCTACAGTACCTACTTCAGGTTATCTGCCGGAATTTAAATTTCAAAAGAATAAATAAATCATCAAATGAATAAATATCAGAAAGAGGATGAAGATATTATCATTGGTGTATACGCTAGAAGCTACAATTCATCATACCAGGTTGGAAACGTATTGTTATAAAATTTTCTGAAGATATTAGAAGTTTCGGGTAAATACAATAAAACGCCATTCTTAAATTTTTCCCTTACAACATTAGGAGAAAAGGCCTATGTAGGTGGTCCAGTCTAGGAAACAGATACCAGACGTGATTCAAGACCAACTAGTCCTTAGTATATTACGAAATTAGTGTTTCAGACATAATTTTTGGTTATTTACTCTATCTTCATTGGTGGGATTCTCTCTGCCTGCAGGCGGTTCGCGTGGAGCGAGGACCTTGTTCCACTGTACCTGCAGACAGCGTTGTTCAAACGTATCCCCAGGTTGGAATGGCGTACCACCAAAACGCGCCGTCGCTTCAGGGGTTCTCTGGCCGAAACTAGAGCGCTGTATCTTCCAATTAAAGGTCAGGAGAGCACGCTTCCTTTCGTTTCTGAACTGTCTGGACTTCAGCCGCATATTGAATAATTATGTGAAGTCTAGTAAGTTACTGTCTGTCGCAGAACAGAAATATACACTAATGAACCAAAAAAATCATTAGCAGCGTGTTGGTCCATTTTTGTGACGCAGTGTAGCAGCGATTCTGCTACATGTATTCGACAAGTTCATGGGGTTTTTCTGAAGCTATGCGGCACCAGATGTACATGTACAGATCACGCAGTTCCCGAATATTAAAACCGATGGTTTGTAAGCGCGGAGCCGGTGGCCAATAGCGATCCAGATGTGTTCTACACGCTAAGGCATCAACATGAGTTCACTATCTCATTCTTCAAACTAGTGTAGCACGATTCTGACGTTGTGACACCATAGGTTATCGTGCTGGAAGATGCTATCGCTATAGGAGAAGACGTCAAGCATGAAGGGATACAGGTGGTCAGCTATAAAAATCACATAGTTCACAGTTGTGCAAAAAAATGGTTCAAATGGCTCTGAGCACTATGGGACTTAACATCTGAGGTCATCAGTTCCCTAGAACTTAGAACTACTTAAACCTAACTAACCTGAGGACATCACACACATCCATGCCCCAGGCAGGATTCGAACCTGCGACCGTAGCGGTCACGAGGTTCCAGACTGAAGCGCCTAGAACCGCACGGCCACAGTTCACAGTTGTCATAGTGCATACTATTACTGCTGTAGCTTCCACGGACAATCAGGTAAATGTCTACACAGTGTAATACGTCCCCCTCCGGACTGTGTTCGTTGTGCGTGGCATGTATCGAGCAATCATTCTCCTGGACGATGGCGTGTGTAAAACGACCGTCGACCTGGTGTGACAAGAAACGTCACCTATCTGAGCAGACGACCCGTTTTCATTGATCCATCGTCAAATTAACGATTATCCTGTGCCCACCGTAATCGTAATTGACGATGTTGTTGGGTCACATGATAATACGTAGAGGGTGTCGCGGATACACACATCTACATTATGGGGCGAATAAAAGTAGTCCGGAGGACAGAGTTCCAGGGTACAAAGAAATACAGCAGATGAAAGGAAATAGAGTAATAACCTTGACTACAGCAGATGTTGAAAGTGACCACCATTCAACTCTTAGCACTTTTGGGCCTCGTCGGCAAGTTACTGAAGGTGGATTGAAACTGGACAACTGGATTTCCTACAATGTCATTGGAAATATTCTGGTGCAGTTCATGAAGACTATGATGGTTGTTGCGATACACCTTAGACTTGAGGGCTCACCACACAATCGCACACAGACAGATCAGGTGACCTGGGTGGCCAGCTAGGGATGCGACCAGACGGACTTCTGCTAACAACTATATCAGGCGTGAAGTTTGTGTACATGTGCTCTAAGGTTCGGCCGGCTGTATGGGCAGTTGCTCCATCCATTTTCCTCCATGAATGCTGCCACAAATTCACGTCCAATCATATCCACTCGTCCGGGTCACTTTCATTTGCTCATCATTTATAAATGTGCGCTGAAAGTTGTGCTCCGAAATAGTTGTGCCCACACCAGTAGTATACTCTGCCATCAGATTTGCCACAGATGACTGCCTGTGGAGGGAGTAAGCCTCCGACCTCTACGATCCGTGATGAGGTGTGGCGGTCCAACACTTCGTCGCCTACTTGTGGTTTCACCATCCTTCAACCACTTTTGAAACTGATGTTCACACCAGTGCCGTGCGAACAACCGACTACCTTCAACAGTTTCTGATGTGTTCGTCCCGTGGCGCCGGGCCGTAACAGTTCGTCCTTAGTAAACTTGCTTATGTCAGTGCATTTCCCCATTTGTAGCCTGTATCGTCGCCAGAATATTACCCATTTGTCTATTCTGCGTTTATACGCTCTCCTTTTGTTTTAGTGTGTATTATTTTTATCTGGTTTCAGGAAGAGTCAGTTTCACCAGATACAATTATCACACATAAACATGCAAACAGGATATTTGTCTGATTTCATTACAAGATATAAAACATAATGCTATCCTTGACGCGTCACATGCCTGCAGTGCCATCAGGTAGTATTCACTCTCGCGGTGGGCTCATCAGTTTACATTTAAACCACACACTTTTCAGTTTCTTTGTTGTTGTCTTTGATCTGAAATTACACTATGTTATCAAAAGTATCCGGACACCCCCAAAAACATACGTTTTTCATATTAGGTGCATTGTGCTGCCCCTTACAGCCAGGTACTCCATATCAGCGAACTCAGTAGTCATTAGACATCATGAGAGAGCAGAATGGGGCGCTCCGCGGAACTCACGGACTTCTAACCTGATCAAGTGACTGGGAGTCACTTGTGTCATATGTCTGTACGCGAGATTTCCACACTGTTAAACATTCCTAGGTCCACTGTTTACTGTTTCCGATGTGATAGTGATATGGAAACGTGAATGGACACGTACAGCACAAAAGCGTACAGGCCGACCTCGTCTCTTGACCGACAGACACCGCCGACAGTTGGAGAGGGTCGTAATGTGTAATAGGCAGACATCTATCCAGACCATCACACAAGAATTCCAAATTGCATCAGGATCCACTGCAAGTACTATGACAGTTAGGCGGGAGGTGAGGAACCTTGGATTTCACTGTCGTCCTTTACCAATGGAGGGCGCCACGAACTTGTAAGTCATTTTCAGCCAAGTATCCAGATACTTTTGATCACATAGTATATATTATGATTACTGAAACGTCCCCTTAGAAAATTTATACATGACTGTGCTTAAACTGACACACAATATTTTTTTAGCGCAACGCTGTCTGACTTTCAATAATCCCTACAAAAGAATGGCCCTGACTAACATTAATCTATACCTTTCACAAATCACTTACCTCACAAAAATCTTCGTTACTCGAACTACTGCAATACAGCGAGCGCCACTACTGCCAGCTAAATAAAAGATTCAAACTACTGAAGGCACTAACTACTGATAGGCATAGTTAGCAAAGGAAAGATTTTGATAGAGAACAAACCATGTATTTACCTCAATAGTGTTCAAAAGTCATAATGTATATAGCAGTTCACGATATCCAGTATTACAAATTTCAAAACTCCGCCATCTGTCTCCCCACATCCACCACTGCTGGCGGCTCACCTCCAACTGCACAACGCTACGCGCTGTTAACATCCAGCTGCCCAACACTACAATGGCAGACAACAATGCAAACTAGCCACAGACTGCACACAGCACAGCCAGTGATTTTCATACAGAGCGCTACGTGGCGTTACCAATAAGAAAACATAAACAGCCTACTTACATAGCCTCCATGCTTCCCACAAAAAATTTTACAAATTGTTTTGGGCAGTGGCCAATAATGATTTGATAAAATTTTTTATAATTACAATAACAAAAATATCAAATGCACACACTTATTGATAAGATGTTGGTCAAAAGCTAAAATTTTCTCACAGTCCATAAAGACAGTCCTGATCATTCATCACAGTAAAATTGCAGTGTTTTTCTCAAAGTCTGAAATGTAAGTACATTGAAATGAGATCACGCCATCAAAAATATTGACGAAAACTGGCAGCTGACAATGCGATTTTGCAAGGTTAAGATGAACACCCAAAAGATAGCGTGTGCTGCAATTATATTAGCTATTACTTGCAAGCAACAGAAAACAACGAAAAAGAGGAAATGGTTCCGAGAGTGGCTGAAAAAAGATGCGACTGGTCGCATGTTAAATCACTGACTGAAATTTGGATCATGGACCCGAAACATTTCGTGAATTATTTTCCAATGAGTCCTACATCATACAACAAGTTATTAGTGTTGATGAGAGATATAATAGAGACAAAAATACTTTAATGAGAGAGTCGATCGCAGTCGGCAAGAGATTCTGAGTAACTTTCAGATTTCTGGAGATCGCCGTCCGAATGCTCGAAGTTCAAATGATTCAGATGGCTCTGAGCAGTATGGGACTTAAAATCTGAGGTCATCAGTCCCCTAGAACTTAGAACTAGTTAAACCTAACTAACCTAAGGACATCACACACATCCATGCACGAGGCAGGATTCGAACCTGCGACCGTAGCTGTCGGGCGGTTCCAGACTGAAGCGCCTAGAACCGCTCGGCCGCAAGCTCGAAGCTCAGTTCTGTAACATCAGAAAATACAATTAGTAAGATTTTATTGAAACTCGAGAAGCAATTATATCTGTCTGGCAAGGATAGGTTCAAGCAACTGACACAGAACATCTTTTGCAATTTGTGTTAGTTTCGTGAAAGTAACATCATTTCGCAGACCTCTTAATAGTCATTGCAGATATGTGACGTTTTTTTCGAAGGGGAAGCGCTTTTCCAAACTGCTATGTAATTCAACAATCAGTTCTGTTTTTTAAAATTAATAAAGTAAGCAGTGTCGAGAGAATCCTCTACTCACCATTGTGAAGTGGTACATACAATGTTTACCCTTTCACAGGCCTATTAAAATTGTTTTCTGTTAAAAGACTACTTGCAAAGTTGAATCAGGGGTACGGTATGCACCAAGCCAAATTGAAAACATATGCTATTGACACTAAAGCCGTGTGGGTTGTTCATGAAGTTCTGTCAACATTTGAATGGAGAATTTTGTCAAACAGTCAATACTTTGCCTCACACGTTCATTGTCTATTGACAATACTGACAATATTTTGAGGCCATCAATACCGCTCGTCAGTATTTCTAATACTGACAATACGTCAATACGTGCCCTCAGGCGGTCAATATATTGACGGTTTCATAATATATTTGAACGTGTGAGGGTCCCTAACCGAGTCAAGAAATACTGTATGTACCCGATTGTCTTCATCATAGCCTTCAGACTGTCGTGTGGTCTCGCACGCTTTATGTTATTATAATCTGTAATGGTTGGCACAATGAAAGTCATTGTGTTCGAGATATCTCATATTCGAATAATGAATGCTCCTGACATCCACGTGAGCTTACTTACTGTGTTCAAACCCTGGTCTAAATTTCTACACGTCTCCTTCTTTCTCCTCTGTAGTTTATCCCTACGGTCTTCAGAACATGAAAGACAGTATTGTTGTCAACATTATCATTTTTTTGTAAATCTGCACGTGTTATAAATTTGGGTTTATCTTTCTGTAAGGTATCTTCTAAGATAAATCATATGGTGAGTACTACGTCGGGTGTTCCAACGGTTCTCCGGAACCGCAACTGATCTGCGCCAGAATCAACTTCTACGAGTCGTTATACCCTTCCGTACATAATTCGCGCTAGTATTTCATAGCCATCACTTAAGAAACTGGAGGGTGGTAACACTCACAACTATCAGCTGGTACTATCCGTATCGAGCGAAGTAGTGCTGTGGTACAAACGACACTGAACTCAAACCCCCGCCAGGTGATCCAAATTTGGATCTTCCGTGTTTTCCCTCAATCGCCTAAGGCTTACGCCCGGGTGATTTATTTGAAACTGCACTGGCGATTCCTCTTTCCTTCCTTCCCCAGTGCGTCCCTACGCTCCGTCACTGACGAGCTAGACGTTGACGTGACTTTAAACGCTAATCTCTCTTCCTGTCAGTGCACCAAAGTTACTTCCTATTGGTCTCGACGGTATTTCAGTAACTTAACAAAAAACAGAGAGTAACTTGGGTGTAACAATAGACAACCGTCTCTTTTTTTTAATTTATTCACTTTTGGGACATGCCCATACAGCCCTCTGAATAGGGTGTAGTCAATTACGGCGACATGAACGTAAGGACAACACAACAATCAGTCCCCGAACGGAAAAAATATCCTATTCAGCCAGAAATCGAACCCAGGCCTCTTTTGTTAGCAATCCGCCGCACTGACTGCGCAGCTACCGAAGCGCACAGACGAGCATCTCACCTGGACAGAAAATATTGTCATCACAAGCAGGGAGACTCCCGATTGGCTCTACGCCCTTAAAGAATTTCGGAACATACTTCTGCAGGATGTGAAACGTAAACTTACGCAATCACTCGTTCTGCCTAAAATCCAATACAGCGATGTAATCCAACACGGCATCTGTTATGAAGGTTAGAACGAACCATGGATGTTTGTGTGCTTCACAGCTGCGGCATCCGTCTACATGGCCTCGTCACAGCATCATACACCCAGTCAGGTTGGTTGCGGCCAGAAATGTTACGTGACTACCACACGCTATGTTTACTTTATCGACTTCTCAGCGTGCAAGCACCGCAGTACTTTACATCAGTGTTTAAATACCTGTCACACAAGGTCTCACTTATCTGCTAGTAACCCACCTGCGTTCGTCCATAAGAAGGAAACATTTGCAAACGCCTTCTCTGTAGCTACTGTCTGCCTCTGGAACAAACTACCCTGGACTCTGTGCACAATGAAATACCCTTTCCCTTTTAAGGAGTTGGAATACTCCCTTCTTTTACCCTCATAACTCTTCCCCAAAAATTAACACGGTTGTCCAGTTTTCCCTCTGTCAGATAATCTACGTCTACATCTACACCTACGTGATTACTCTGCTATTTATAATAAAGTGCCTGGCAAAGGGTTCAATGAACCATCTTTAGCTGTCTTTCTACCGTTACACTCTCGAACGGCGCGGGGGAAAAACGAGCACTTAAATTTTATCGTGATTATCATTTCTCCCTATGTAGGTGGGTGCCAACACATTGTTTTCGCAATCGGAAGAGAAAACTGGTGATTGAAATTTCGTGAGAAGATCCCGTCGCAACGAAAAACGCCTTTTTTTTATGATTGCTACACCAATTCACGTATCATGTCTGTGGCACTATCTCCTCTATTTCATGATTATACAAAACGAGCCGCCCTTCTTTGATCTTTTTCGTTGTCATCCGTCAGTCCCACCTGACTCGGATCCCACACCGCACAGCAATACTCCAGGATAGGACGGACAAGCGTGGTGTAAGCAATCTCTTTAGTAGACCTGTTGCACCTTCTAACTGTTCTTCCAATGAATCGGAGTCTTTGCTTTGCTCTACCCACAATATTATTTACGTGATCGTTCCAATTTAGGTTATTTGTAACTTGTAATTACAAATAGTAAAGCAAATGCTCCCATCTTCTCTCCTTTATGCCTGTTTCTTTTTCCATTTCTCAATCAGTCACATCACATTCTTCATGCTGGTATTGTGTTTTATCACGTTACTCTTTGATTTTCTCCACTTCTTATTTCATGTCCATTGCTGCTACTCCTCAGAGCTTGCAACTGTCTCTTTGTAGCTTGTCTCCGTTGTTGTACTTACTAACGAATGTAAACTATGCTTTTTTTGTTTTTGGACTATAGTAATTGTTGCTTTTGTTGTGATCTTAAGTCCGAAGACTTGTTTGCTGCAGCTCTCCATGTTAATCTATCCCGTGGAAGCTCTTTCATCTCTACATTACTACAGCAACTTAAATCAGTTTGAATCTGCTTTCTGTATTAAAGCCTTGGTCTTTCTCGACAGTTTCCTTCCAGTACCAGATTGACAGTGCCCTCATGCCTCAGGATGTGTCCTATCAACCTGAAATGTTACTTATAAATGTATAACAAAGTTTTCCCAGTTTTAATTAACACCTGAAAATACACTCCTGGAAATGGAAAAAAGAACACATTGACACCGGTGTGTCAGACCCACCATACTTGCTCCGGACACTGCGAGAGGGCTGTACAAGCAATGATCACACGCACGGCACAGCGGACACACCAGGAACCGCGGTGTTGGCCGTCGAATGGCGCTAGCTGCGCAGCATTTGTGCACCGCCGCCGTCAGTGTCAGCCAGTTTGCCGTGGCATACGGAGCTCCATCGCAGTCTTTAACACTGGTAGCATGCCGCGACAGCGTGGACGTGAACCGTATGTGCAGTTGACGGACTTTGAGCGAGGGCGTATAGTGGGCATGTGGGAGGCCGGGTGGACGTACCGCCGAATTACTCAACACGTGGGGCGTGAGGTCTCCACAGTACATCGATGTTATCGCCAGTGGTCGGTGGAAGGTGCACGTGCCCGTCGACCTGGGACCGGACCGCAGCGACGCACGGATGCACGCCAAGACCGTAGGATCCTACGCAGTGCCGTAGGGGACCGCACCGCCACTTCCCAGCAAATTAGGGACACTGTTGCTCCTGGGGTATCGGCGAGGACCATTCGCAACCGTCTCCATGAAGCTGGGCTACGGTCCCGCACACCGTTAGGCCGTCTTCCGCTCACGCCCCAACATCGTGCAGCCCGCCTCCAGTGGTGTCGCGACAGGCGTGAAAGGAGGGACGAATGGAGACGTGTCGTGTTCAGCGATGAGAGTCGCTTCTGCCTTGGTGCCAATGATGGTCGTATGCGTGTTTGGCGCCGTGCAGGTGAGCGCCACAATCAGGACTGCATACGACCGAGGCACACAGGGCCAACACCCGGCATCATGGTGTGGGGAGCGATCTCCTACACTGGCCGTACACCACTGGTGATCGTCGAGGGGACACTGAATAGTGCACGGTACATCCAAACCGTCATCGAACCCATCGTTCTACCATTCCTAGACCGGCAAGGGAACTTGCTGTTCCAACAGGACAATGCACGTCCGCATGTATCCCGTGCCACCCAACGTGCTCTAGAAGGTGTAAGTCAACTACCCTGGCCAGCAAGATCTCCGGATCTGTCCCCCATTGAGCATGTTTGGGACTGGATGAAGCGTCGTCTCACGCGGTCTGCACGTCCAGCACGAACGCTGGTCCAACTGAGGCGCCAGGTGGAAATGGCATGGCAAGCCGTTCCACAGGACTACATCCAGCATCTCTACGATCGTCTCCATGGGAGAATAGCAGCCTGCATTGCTGCGAAAGGTGGATATACACTGTACTAGTGCCGACATTGTGCATGCTCTGTTGCCTGTGTCTATGTGCCTGTGGTTCTGTCAGTGTGATCATGTGATGTATCTGACCCCAGGAATGTGTCAATAAAGTTTCCCCTTCCTGGGACAATGAATTCACGGTGTTCTTATTTCAATTTCCAGGAGTGTATTATAAATAAATTTACTTATATAAATAAATTTGCTTGTTAATTGAAATAAATGATATACTAATGAGATTATGTATTTTTAATTATTCATGAATTATTATGTAAAGAAGCATCTATGAGTTAAAAATGTCGAAGGTACATTCGTTTGTCTGCCGAGATAAGCTGTGTAAATGTAACTTGTACGCTTTTGTTGAACAATTATGTTAATTTTTTGTTAAGTAACCGTGTTTCATTTGAAGATCACTTTCCTTGCTATTCATATCGTACGTGATTTTATTATGCAATTTTTAGTCCAGTTTCAGGCTGCATCTAACAGAAGTCACTGGCGCATTGTTTGGTGGTCACGGCCGAACACGATTAGTGTTCATTCGCCGTTTAATCCATCACATTATAATTAATACGTTCCTGAGATCATTATTACCGGTATTTTTCTCTCAAAATCCGGGCAATATTAACCGCGTAATATTCAGATCGGTCATTGGTCTCCAAACAATGTCGTCTACCAACATACTCATTGGTCGGATGTAATGACGATTCGGGAAGGCAGAATTCAGATTAATTAGAAAAGAAAGTAAAATTTTTCTTTGCCACGTTTTGTCATTTCAGTAGCATTCCTTCCAGCTAAACAAGCCACATTCAAGTAGTTTTCTCAACCAGTACTTACCAATATTTCAATGCTTTCTTAAAAGTAGTGCTTACTAACAGAGATAAAATCAGCAAACATTCCATGTTAATTAATTAATTCATATCTATCTAACAATAATAATATACGATATCGTATTTTTTATTTTTGTTTACTGAGAAATGCTACAGACAGAATCCTTCTTTTAGTCCAGTTGTGCCATATTTTTCCACCCAGTTCGATTCTGTACCTCCTCATCTGTTATTCAAAGCAGCCGTCCGATCTTCAACAGTTTTCTACAGCTCCACATTTCAAAGGCTTCTATTCTCTACTTGTTTGAACTACTTATCGACCACATTTCACTTCTATTCAATGCTACACTCGAGACTAATACCTACAGAAACGAATTTCTAATACTTAAATTGATATTAGATTTTAAAAAATTCCTCTTTTTCCTCAGAATCCCGGGATTTAATTTGACCACATTCCATTACCTTGGCTTCATTTTCGTTGATGTTCATTTTATACATCCATTTCACGAGACTATCCATTCTGTTCAACTGCTCTTCCAAGTCCTTTGCCGTTTCAGACAGAATTATAACGTCATCGGTAAAAGCTTCAAAGTTTTTATTTCTTCTCCCTGAGTTTTAACTCCCTTTCTAAATTTCTCTTCGCTTTTCTTCACAGCTTGCTCAATGTAAATATCAAACAACATCGGGTACCTTGTATCAGCCGCTTCTCAACTACGGCTTTCCTGTCATCGTGTGCCTCGAGTTTTATAACTGCAGTCTGATCTGTGCACAAGTTGTGATGTCGTTCTAAGAACGAAGTCCCATGTGAAAGTGGGCACCTCACGTCAGAATCTCAAATAAGGACAGTCGCTGCCTAGAGCAGCAACTAATGAGAGACGTCAGAGCAGACATGTCTTCAAGAAGTTCCAGACGACTACGCTCAGCCACACTTAGTAATCATCGCCTGTGACAACAGCATCACCTTAATTCATCAGATCCTGCTGCGATTTTATAGAATTATTAGTCAGATCTATGTACCAAAGTTTATAGTCAGTTATATCTTGGGATGAGGCTATCATTCTGTATTGTAGCTAGTGACAACAGTCATAGCGTTTAGCGACAGTAACAAATATAGAATGTCATTATGTGGACATTGTGGATTGTTTGTAACGTAAGTATTTTATATTGTTCAAATAATAATAACTTGATCTAAAATTCTGTGTATATTATGGCATCCGCTCGACCTCCCTCCAGCGGTAAATATAGACTTGCTACAACAGTCTACGTCTGAAGTTTTTTTTTTCCCACCACTACCCAAGTCATAAATAACCTTCTGCTCCCTGTATTTTGTACAAGCTAACTTCAAAATTTCAACGTATGGAGACTAGTCATATCATGAAAAGCTTTCTCTAAAAGTACAAGTGCTGTAAACTTAGGTATGCTTTTCTTCAACATATATTCTAGGATAAGACGTATGGAGAGTAATGCCTCGAGTGCTTCTATATTTCTCCGTAACCCAAATTGAACTTCCCACATCGGCTTCTAACAGTTTTTCTCCCTTCTGTAAATAACACATGTCAGTATTTTGAACCATGACTTATTAAACTGAGAGTTCGGAGGTATTCACATCCGTCAGCGCCTGCCTTCTCTGGGTTTAGAATTATTACTCCCTCTCTCACCTTGGACATTAGGTGAAATAAATTTTTCATGGCTGGCCCTCCCAAGGATCTCAGTAACTGAGAAGCATATTGTCTACTCAAGGGGCTTTGTTTTGATTTCGGTCTTTCAATGCTCTGTCAAATTCTTCTCGCAGTATCACGTCTCCTACCTCATCTTCACGTACTTCGTCTTCTCTTTCTATAACATTGTCCTCAAGTTTGTTTCCCTTATATAGACTCTCTATAAACTGCAGTAGTTCAAAAGAGAGGTACCTTTTGCATGCTGCATATTAAGTTTTTTTTTTTATTTAACTTGTGCACCCAGACGCATTTCGCCTTAGTTACAAGGCGTCTTCAGTGAATGTCCTGAAATATTACACGATTTTTTCAAAAAAATGGCTCTGACCACTATGGGACTTAACTTCTGAGGTCATCAGTCCCCTAGAACTTAGAACTACTTAAACCTAACTAACCTATGGGCATCACACACATCCATGCCCGAGGCAGGATTCGAACCTGCGATCGTAGCGGTCGCGCGGTTCCAGACTGGAGCGCCTAGAACCGCTCGGTCACCCTGGCCGGCACGCGATTTTTTCGTTTGCACATATAGCTCATCGTTTGCACATATAGGTTATAGATTTAAAAAGTTCATTGACTTTTTTAACAAAAAAATTCATTATTTGTATGCCAGACAGCTTTCTCTCATGTGGCAAACTGGTTGAAAGTTTGCAGTTTTGTCCAAGTGAACATGACTAATAATTCACTGTTTACACTGAATCCTGCCTCGGGCATGGATGTGTGTGATGTCCTTAGGTTAGTTAGGTTTAAGTAGTTCTAAGTTATAGGGGACTGATGACCTCAGAAGTTAAGTCCCATAGTGCTCAGAGCCATTTGAACCATTTTTTAACCTGATTAGATGCCATCTTTTCTACGTCTACACAGATACTCCGCAAGCCACCGTACGGCGCGTGGTAAAGGGTACCCTGTACCACAAACAACCATTTCCATTCATGTTCCATTCATAAATAGGGCGAGGGATAAACGACTTTGTTCAGTGCATGCCTACATATAAGCCCTAATTTCTCGTATCTTATTTTCGTGGTCGTTAGGTGCAGTGCATGTTTGCGGCTGTAGAATCGTTCGGCAGTCGGCTTCAGATGGCGGTTCTCTGATTTTTTTCAGTAGTGTTCCTCGAAAAGAATGTCGCGTTCCCTCCAGGGAGACACATTGAGTTTCCGAAGCACCTCCGTAACACTTGCTTGTTGTTCGGACCTACCGGTAACAAATCTAGCAGCCCGCATCTGAATTTCTTCAGTGTATTCCTTTAATTCGATGTGGTACGGATCCCAAACACTCGAGCAGTGCTCAAGAACAGGTCGCACCAGCGCCATAAATGCGGTTTCATTTACAGGTGAACCACTCTCTCTTAAAATTCTCCCAGTAAACCAATGTCGACCATTTACCTTCCCTACCACAGTTTTCACATACTCGTTCCACTCATACGGCTTTGCCATGTTAGGCCCAGATATTTAAACAACTTCACTGTGTCAAGCAGGACACTAGTAATAACGTATCCGAACATTACAGGTTTGGTCTTCCTACCCATCTGCATTAACTTACATTTTTCCACATTTAGGGCTAGCTGCCATTCATCACACCAACTAGAAATTTTCTTTATGTCAGCTTGTCACTCAGCTTCGGCACCCTACCCTACATAACAGGATCATCAGCAAACAGCGGCAGATTGCTGCCCACCCTGTGTCCCAGATCATTTATGTATACAGAGAAGAACAGAGGTGTTATCATATTTCCCTGGGACACTCCTGGCGATAGCCTTGCCTCTGATGAACACTCATCGTCGAGGACAGCGTACTGGATTCTATAACTCAAAAAGTCTTCGAGCCACTCGCTTATCTGTTGATGCTGAGTTTTGTGGGGCGCTCAACTGCGCGGCTTTCAGCGCCTGTACAAAGCCTCAAATTTTATACAAATCAAGTTTCACACAATCCAATCTAGCCACTGTTGCGAATGATGATGAAATGATGAGGGCAACACAAACACCCAGTCTGCGGGCAGAGAAAAACCCCAGGCCGGGCGGGAATCAACCCGGGACGCCGTGATGCAGTGGCAGCAACGCTAGCCACTACACCACGAGCTGCGGACGCACGTATCTCTGAATCCATTCCATACGCTCGTACCTTCATTAATGGCCTGCAACGAGGCATAGTGTCAAAATCTTTCCGGAAATCTAGAAATATGGAATCTGCCTGTAGCCCTTCATGCAGATTAAATAAATAAGTGCTGCTTATCAGTATATAATACACTACTGGCCATTAATATTGCTACACCAAGAAGAAATGCAGATGATAAACGGGTATTCAATGGACAAATATATTATACTAGAACTGACATGTGATTACATTTTCACGCAATTTGGGTGCATAGATCCTGGGAAATCAGTACCCAGAACAACCACCTCTGGCCGTAATAACGGCCTTGATACGCCTGGGCATTGAGTCAAACAGAGCTTGGATGGCGTGTACAGGTACAGCTGCTATGCAGCTTCAACACGATGCCACAGTTCATCAAGAGTAGGGACTGGCGTATTGTGACGAGCCAATTTCTGGGCCACCATCGACCAGACGTTTTCAATTGGTGAGAGATCTGGAGAATGTGCTGGCCAGGGCAGCAGTCGAACATTTTCTGTATCCAGAAAGGCCCGTACAGGACCTGCAACATGCGGTCGTACATTATCCTGCTGAAGTGTAGGGTTTCGCAGAGATCGAATGAAGGGTAGAGCCACGGGTCGTAACACATCTGAAATGTAACGTCCACTGTTCAAAGTGCCGTCAATGCGAACAAGAGATGACCGACACGTGTAACCAATGGCACTCCATACCATTACGCCGGGTGATACGCCAGTATGGTGATGACGAATACACGCTTCCAATGTGCGTTCACCGCGATGTGGCCAAACACTGATGCGACCATCATGATGCTGTAAACAGAACCTAGATTCATCCGAAAAAATGACGTTTTGCCATTCGTGCACCCAGGTTCGTCATTGAGTACTCCATCGGAGGCGCTCCTGTCTGTGATGCAGCGTCAAGGGTAACCGCAACCATGGTCTCCTAGCTAATAGTCCATGCTGCTGCAAACGTCGTCGAACTGTTCGTGCAGATGGTTGTTGTCTTGCAAACGTCCCCATCTGTTGACTCAGGGATCGAGACGTGGCTGCACGACCCGTTACAGCCATGCGGATAAGATGCCTGTCATTTCGGCTGCTAGTGATACGAGGCCGTTGGGATCAAGCACGGCGTTCCGTATTACCCTCCTGAACCCACCGATTCCATATTCTGCTAACAGTCATCGGATCTCGACCAACGCGAGCAGCAATGTCGCGATACGATAAACCGTAATCGCGATAGGCTACAATCCGACCTTTATCAAAGTCGGAAACGTGATGGTACGAATTTCTCGTCCTTACACGAGGCATCACAACAACGTTTCACCAGGCAACGCCAGTCAACTGCTGTTTGTGTATGAGAAATCGGTTGGAAACTTTCCTCATGTCGGCACGTTGTAGGTGTCGCCACCGGCGCCAACTTTGTGTGAATGCTCTGAAAAGCTAATCATTCGCATATCACAGCATGTTCTTACTGTCGGCTAAATTTCGCGTCTGTAGCACGTCTTCGTAGTGTAGCAATTTTAATGGCCAGTAATGTATCTGTGAAGCATTGGACCCAGTACGGACCCTTGAGCACTCAGACCGTCACGTGACGTTTCACCGACTGCTTGCACATCTACCTTGACCGTGAAGAGGAGGCGCCTGATACGACAGGGCAGCGGAACATCGGAGTGCGGTTGCGGTGGGTGACCACTTAGGTGGCCTCCGGGTGTGGGGGTCTGGGCTGGTGGCGGTGCGAGGTTACGCGAGCCGCGGAAGGCGCGGCTGGCGGCGTTGCCGGGCAACCAGGTGCGACCTGGCAACCTGGGCCCGTCTGCGAGCACGCGCCTCTGCCTCTCCGCGGGCAGTCTGTCCGCGCGCGCCGTCGCAGCCGGTTCTGTTGTCGCGAGTGCGTGTCGCCTGCCGTGGACGCGGTGCAGTGCAACAGGTGCTTCCAGACGGCGCTCCTGCACGCGGCCTCCGCCGAGCTGCAGCCACCCTGAGGTAAGACGCCGCCGGGGGACCCGCTGCCTGCCACCGTGCGGGCGCCAGGTGGCGGTCGGCTGACCTCCCGTGTGCCCTCTGCTGATCAGCCGCCGAGGACACCGCTCAAGTGTGATGGCCAAGTATCGTTAGCTGCGGTGTTCCAGCTCCGCCACCTTTGTCTAATTCGCTAGTGGGAGGACGCTGTACCTTACGCCAGTGCGTCTCGTATTTCGTAGGCTTCAGTTTGTACAATTCGAGTTAATGACGAATTACTCCCACTAAACGTAATTTCCTCTCTTTTGGACCGTTATTTGGAAAGCCCTATTGTCTATAAAAGAGTATAGGTACCGGTAGGTACGTTATCGACGGGATTTTTTAACCCTTCCACGGCGTTTCTGCAATCTCCCTTTCAAATGGAAACAGTGGATTCCTACATGTGAAGATCTGCTGTCCGCAACCAATCGTGTGGTCAGCTGCGAGTGATTTTTTTTTTTATCACGGTGGAGAAAAAAGCCGCACTGCAACCAGGCACAACTGCGATGAATGGACGATATATTTAGCCGTGAGTAATTTCGTGCTCATCTTCGACAACGCCAACCATTTATCGCGCAGAGCACGTATTGTTCCATCCGTGTTATGGAAAAACAAGGATTCATATGCGTTAACACAAATACACATTGAGTAAGCTATACTACATAGTTGCGGTGTTCATAACAAAGCCAAGATCACAGGTAAATTATACAAGAAGTATATGTCGCCGCTTGAAGATGGTGATAGGCTCAAAGCTAAAATAAACCGTACATTCCACGAAACTGGGTGTGCTTACAGTGTCGTAATAAGAAATGCACGTTGTGTCCTCCTGCCGTTATGGAAAAAAAATGACGAGTTATTCTCTTTATTGAGTCTATAACAGCTAAAGTTCGGGAGTCAGTTTTGGTCGTTTCCGTTATCGCACCATAATATGACCAATTGAAAGATAATCTCGGTTAACTGCGTACTCGTTTTAATTATTTCACCACGCTGTTTATAATGACGCCATGAACACGCAGAATGATGTGTCTCCCCATTTCAAGCAGAATTCGCGTAATTACTTTCCACGATTCAAAGTACGGTGGGTGGTACGGGTATGGTTCGTTACCTGTGTATGATTACGAAAGCGTCTGGACACTTGTAGCTATTTATCTTCTTTATTCCTCTTTATTCTATCGGCGCAGCTCTCGCTCGTTAGCGTATTGTCACCTGTACATTCATCCATGTTGCGCACGAGTCTTTCCAAATTGGACAACTTGAGCAACGACTATTGTCACTATTAACTGTTTCACATCGAATGTTAATTTTATCAGCTTTACGTTCTACATTAAATGGAGGCCCACACACAGAACACACAATTATTTAGTATTTATTATACCGTGGCTCATTTTGCTTATAACACGTATTGGGGAAGAGTAAACGTCAATACCGTACTAAAATGCTTCTATAATAATGCAGTTTTAAAATCTGCAACATACCATGCGATACCGATGAAGATCTAATTCGTCACTTTCTGGAACATTGTGAATTATGACAGTAGCCTGAATGGGATCATGGAGTCTATTTTTCAGAGACGTCCCAGCTGCACACCTGTCTTTTTGAACGAAGTTATACGGCTCCCCAGGTCCTCACCAGATCTTGATAATAATACTAAGTTACGGTAATATTAAAAGAGTATGGAGATCCGACTTTCTTAAAATGTCAGGGCAAAGTAATAGAAGATAATGATATCAGCGCAATGAATGATGTGGTCTGAAAGGAGACGCATGAAGAATGTTGGTGGCAAGCGGCCCCCTGGCGCTTTTCGGCGCTACGTAACGCGGACGATGACTAAGCCACGGCGATGCAGCGCTGCGCACGGTTCACAATTCGTCACGAGACGATGAAAAGGCCTGCAACTTGTTCTGGCCAAATGCCATCTCGATAGTCGCCAATCCATGAATAGGAGGAAAAAAAAATTGGTCAGATGCCAATAGGACTCGCGTTCTGAGGGTGCGGCACAAACTTAATTATGTGTATAGACAGTTCATCCCTCCCGGCAGTTGAGAATCACGTCGATTTTTGCCTGCTGTCGACACTGATACTGGCAAGGTATTGGTCCCGGGAATGTTTTAATTTTAAGTTTGAAGCCGGATAACAAATGACAGAAGAAAAATGTTTATGCATGATACAGTTGTTACATGTTAACTATTTTCTGCGCTTTTTCTTTTTCTTTTAGTTGTACGGTGAAACTCTGCTTCTTGCCAAATTTCATGGTTATAGGTCAATGGGAAGTACCCTGTAGATCGTGATGAGTAGGTTTTCGAATATCAAAATATGTGACGTAAATGCTCGTATCTTTTGGTTGCGTTGACTTAGAAGCTTCAATTTTGTACACCGCCAAGGAAACGTAGACCGCAGTATGTGACACGAGTTTCAACCTGATACGTGTACCCGTTCCTGAGAAATAAGGTTTTTAACAGTCGGACGGATAGACACGCAGATAGACGGACAACAAAGCTATTCTATAAGGGTTCCTGTCTTATCGATTGATGCACGGAACCCAGATAATTAGCACAATGCACGCTTAAAAAGCTATTCAATGAATTTTTAATGCCAGAACTTCCGATTTCGTGCTAATACCATATGATATATTGTAGTTGGAGCTATGTAAATTTAAAAATTAGGAAAATATTCTTAGTAGTAGGCAGTCAAATGTTAAAATAGACGAGGGACTGAACGGAAATGCCTTAGCAATAGCGCAACATAAAACCTGTGTTTTGGATTTGGTGAGGCTTATTTTAGTATAGTCAAAATAATATATGTGTTTTGCTGAGGCAGGTAGGGCGACAGCGATATTTTAACATGGAAAGCTGGAAAATAATTATTGACTTAGATTTTGTAACCAATTGATATGCCACTTGAAAGCTAAACACATCACTTTTCCGAAACAGTCGCTTTGGCGCAACTACCTGCAGAACTTTTTAAACAGGAAACCTGCCACTTCAAGCGAACAGCTTTACTTGAAGGTTATATTAGTCACACTGTATCTGCAAAAAGAAATCAGTCACGACAAAGACATTACGCGTATGTATATCCGGTATCAGGCGGTGGAGGATAAATGACTCTCTCCCCCCTCTCTATAAAACAAAATATCTTCTCAAACCGAGCTCATACCCTGCACCTCCAAACAGACAGAAGTATCAGTTCAGTAATAATTTGAAGAAAATGGAAACATCTAATGGGTATTGACTGGCAGCATGGATACCCAATGGCGATAGATCAAAACTAAAACGATTTTGTCTTTCACCGCGAAACGTAACAAAATTCGAAACAACGAAGAATGACCGCCACTGGAAACCGAAAGAAGGCATAGAAGTATGGGCACACATAGAAAGCAACGGGGCACAGCACCGCATGAGACATATAGTACTTACATGAAATAGAACGATGATTTGTCACATTAAATTCTTTTCTTTTATGAGGCTTCTATTACTCCTCCTCAGCTGAGGTGAAAATCGAATCAGTGCCACAAACACTGTAAACCGCAATAAAATCTCCGAGGGTTTCTTGCCACTTAAGATCGCAGTGTGAGACGTTTCGGAAAGGCAGTTTGGATTTGTGGCATATGACAGTGGTAATCAACACTGCCGCAATAACTCTTGTATGTAAAAATAATCGTCTGTTACTTTAAAATGATACTTCAGCCGATCTTTGTATGCTATCTAGACAAGTTTGCTCGTATTGTATTGTTCAACACTTTGTACTGTCACTTTTCGCAGTGTAGACACATTTGCATATGGTCCCAAAACAGTAACAAACTTACAACTGCAACTTTCAGAGTCCCTAGAAATAATTTTCTTTCAGATAGATACTACACCGAGCGAGGTGGCGCAGTGGTTAGCACACTGGACTCGCATTCGGGAGGACGACGGTTCAATCCCGTCTCCGGCCATTCTGATTTAGGTTTTCCGTGATTTCCCTAAATCGTTTCAGGCAAATGCCAGGATGGTTCCTTTGAAAGGGCACGGCCGATTTCCTTCCCAATCCTTCCCTAACCCGAGCTTGCGCTCCGTCTCTAATGACCTCGTTGTCGACGGGACGTTAAACACTAACCACCACCACCAGATAGATACTACAGTGTTGATTATGTTGTCTAATAATAGGACGATCTATGAGTGTGAATGGTAGGTAGGCAAACAGAGAGAAAGTACATAACTGTGGACGCCAAAGACAGAATTTATCGGAATGATATTGGCCAACTATTTACGTCTGTCGTTCGTCGCAAGCGCTGCACTTTACTACAAAGCATTATTTGTCGTAAGTTGTTTGAAAAAGACAATGACACATGGACGCAGGCATATGATGAACTGCATTAAACAAACACTGAAGGATATTTTTTTCCCTAAAAATGGCAGTCGGATCAGTCACAAATTTTGTCGTAAGTCCGTATTACGGACAAGCAGTAACAAGTTTCAAAAGTGAAAAATCCATCTTTACATTGAAATCTTATTTCAGGCTTGGCTGCCTGAAGAAGGGTTGTCACAACCAAACTCACTCATGCTCTGTCTATACATAACGATTTAAAGCAAATTTGTAGCAGGCTCCTCTCTCAGAATTAAAATAGCATTACACAAGTGGTTCTGTGTTAACGACAAAATGACATTTACAGTAGTGTGAAAGAGATGGTGGAAACGACATCTGTTTACAGTGCACCACAGTGGTGTAGGGGAAGTCGAGAAGTACATTTTGATATGGGTCACAAGTCGGGAATTAACCTTAAATGCAAAAACTAATTACGTTTATGTGTCCAATTAAATTCATCTTTTACAGGCAAAGCAGTTTCGTAGTAAGAAAGCCAGACAAACAAAACGATTTAATTGTCAATTTTGCGCTGTTAAATTTCAGAATAGTTTGTAGAAAAATGTACGCAAAAGTCAATTTTATATTCTGTACCTAAAGACTGGAAAACTACTCAAGTTACACCAATACCCAAGAAAGGAATATGAGTAAACCGCTGAATTTACAGCCCCAAATTGCTAACGTCGTTTTGCAGCAGGACTTTGGGACATATACGGTGTTCTAACATTATGAGTTATCTCAAAAAAAAAAAAAAAAAAAACCGATTTATTGACAAACAGCCAACAAGGATTCAGAAACTACCGTTCATGTAAAACACAACTAGCTCTTTATTCTCGCGAGATAGTGAATGCATCGACAGCGGATGTCAAATTGCGTCCATATTTTTTAATTTCCAGCAGTCTTTTGACACCGTTCCTCAGAAGTGACATCTAATCAAACTGCATGCCTTTAGAGTGCCGTCTCACTTGTGCGACTGGATTCGTATTTTTTGTCAGAAAGGTCACAGTTCGTAGTAATTGACGGAAAGTCACTGAGTAAAACAGACACATATACGATGTTGTGGCGAAAGCAAACTGAAGACTGCGATTTATTGACAGGACACTTAGAAAACGCAACAGGTCTACTAAAGAGACGGCTTACAGTACGCTTGTCCGCCGTCTTCTGGAGTACTGCTGTGCGGTGTGGGATCCTCACAAGATAGGATTGACAGATATATCGAAAAAGATCGTTTTCAATTATCGCGAAATAGGGGATAGAGCGCGACGGATATGACACGCGAATTGGGGTGCCAATCATTAAAACAAAGGCGTTTTTTGTTGCGTCAGGATCTTCTCGTGAAATTTCAACCACCAAATTTCTCCTCGCAGTTTGAAAATATCTTTTGCGCCTACTAACATAGGGAGAAATAATCATAATAATGAAGTACGAGAATCAGAAAGATTTAACTGTTCGTTTTTCCTGCGCGCTGGTGAAGAGTGGAACGGCAGAGAAATAGGTTGAACGTGGTTTCGATGAATCCTCTGCCAGTCACTTAACCGTGAATTGCAGACTCCTCAGGTAAATGTAGATCTGGATGTAAATGCAAGAGCAAGTGGTATTTAAAATTAAAGGATGATCGCGCGGCGTCATATTCTGTAGCTTACTTTGTATTTGTAGGCCAATTTCGTTTCGACTTTTACCTGCCGCTCTTTGATATGTTGTAAGCAGTTATCGTCTAGAGACTATATAGTAGGTGACTAGCTGCCTAACTCCAAGTTAAGTTTGGTAATTACTAGCAGATGACTACACCTCCGCCAACTCTGATGACGAGCAGTCTAACACTGCATCGGTCCAAACCTGATGATTATATATTTCGCAGCACATTACAGAAACACTGTGTGTACCAGAGGTCGCGTAACTGCGGGCGTGGGGCCGTGTGATAAGAATACTGCGCCTCGGCGAGCAGCCCACGAGTTGTGAATTGTATTACAGGCTGGTACCACGAGCTCCGGCCGTGCCATTGCGGGCAAGCGCATCCTGGTACGCCCGCCTGCGAGCCGAGGCTGCGAGGGGATTGAGCCTTGCGCAACGCCAGGTCGCAGTGTGACCGACAGTCCCCGGAGGGTGCTACGTTTTGAGGTGAGGGGCGCGCGCTTTGTGTCAAGGGCGAACGCTCCGTCCCGGGTGCTCCTCACCCCCACCAAATATGCAGGAACAGCTCTCAAGCCGTCTCTTCATTCGTTACAACCTCAACGACGTCGTAGCAAAGAAAATATTTTCCTTATTCGGTGTGCTTTAATGAATGATTGAAAATAACTGATCGATTTCATCATAAATAACATCTTCTTTGTCTTCTTCCTCTTCTTCTCCTCTGGACGTATTATGGTTTTCCTGTTACGTCTACTTATAGCGCCGCCGGAGTGGCCTAGAGGTTCTAGGCGCGAGAGTCTGGAACCGCGCGACGCTGCTGTCGCAGGTTCGAATCCTGCCTCGGGCATGGATGTGTGTGATGTCCTTAGGTTAATTAGGTTTAAGTAGTTCTAAGTTCTAGGAGACTGATGACCACAGAAATTAAGTCCCATAGTGCTCAGAGCCAACTGAACCAAATCTAACTTGTAAAAAAAATGGCTCTAAGCACTATGGGACTTAACATCTGAGGTCATCAGTCCCCTAGAAGTTAGAACTACTTAAACCTAACTAACCTAAGGACATCACACACATTCATGCCCGAGGCAGGATTCGAACCTGCGACCGTAGCAGTCCCACGGTTCCGGGCTGCAGCGCCAGAACCGCACGGCCACCGCGGCCGGCATCTACTTGTAGCCCTTGGTTATGGATCTCCCTGTTTCTCCTCACCCTGCTGATTTGTATTAGTATCTTTGATTGCCTGTCACCCTCTATCCTGCTGACACGCTCTTTCCAATTTCTCCTATTTTTAGGGTCCCTCTATCGGTAAAAACAGAACTCTTCTAGGATAACTTCGTTTTCCGTCCGTCTGTCTGGCTGGCTGCTAAAAACTCATATCCTCAGGAGGCGGTACGCGTATCACGCTGAAATTTATGTCACATACTAAGGTCTAAGGCCACTTGGCGGTGTAAAAGATTGAAGGCTCTAAGTCAATGCAATCAGCATATATACGGCCATTTATGTCACATATTTTGATACTCGCTAACTTACTCATCAATATCTGAATGGTACTTCCGGTTGACATAGAATAATAAAATTTGGCAAGGGAAAGAACATCCGAAAATTCTTAATCTGTAATTACATCAAACGAAAAAAGAATGAATGGAGAATTACTGATTATTACAGTAATGGTCACCCGCCTCCTATATGACTTTATGCCACATTTGTATTACGAGATTAAAACGTCCTCGTAAATGTTGGAATATCTGGGACCGATACCTTCCCAGCATCAAAGTAGATAATAGGCAGAAATGGTCGAGATATTCATTTCTCGGAATAGATGAGTTGTCTAAATACATAATTGAATTTTTACGGAACCTTCAGTGCTTGAGTTCTACTCCCACCTGCCCAACCTTTTTTTACGTTTAGTGCCAGTAATACTATTTCGTCTCTTTTTTTCTGTATTTCGATTGAATGGACGTCTTATGTATCCTACTACAAGTCTCAGAAATCTCTTTTCCAGGCTCTCGATTGTTAGTGCAAAAACGGCTCTAAGCACTATGGGACTTAACATCTGAGGTCATCAGTCTCCTAGAAGTTAGAACTACTTAAACCTAACTAACCTAAGGACATCACACACATCCATGCCGGAGGCAGGATTCGTACCTGCGGCCGTAGCAGTCGCGCGGTTCCGGACTGAGCGCCTAGAACCGCGAGACCACCGCGGCCGGCAATTGTTAGTGAATCCTTTTTTCTTGTCGACTATGTTTCACTTTCATATATTACAAACAGGAGTGACAGTGTTTTGAAAAATTTCAGATGTGTCTCTTTCCTTACCTCCCTTCGTAAGATTCGTCTTCTAGCGCCATTCATTGAGTCAAATTTCGTCTTCTTGTCATATGGTGTATCCTAAGTTTCGTATTTGTGTGACCGTATTGTCGATAGTCACTTTACAATTACTGTAGGTGACTTGCAATTACAAAATAGTGCCTAATTTTGTCAGCATGTTTGTCTTGTTTTATTGAATTAAGACATAATTGGTCTGTAATGAAAGATATTTACAATTTCCGTTGCTTTGAGATCGAAAAATAGATCGTTACGAAAGATGTTTATTCTACTTACGGTATTTCATGTATGATTTGCGCATACATCAGGAAACGACGTCTGCGTGCACGTTTTTGGGGTTTTCCTTTGCTTGTGCTGTTGTTTTCCTCCTCCCTATCCCACGTTGCTTTGCAGAACTGTGCATTTGATGATATGAAACACAACACAATGAAGTACCCCTGTTGTTTCTTTGCTTCTTTCTACCTGAACATGCCTCTTGCTTCTTTTGTATGAGTAGTGTTACCAACTTAGCCGCTAGTTTTTTCTTTGGTCTAAAACGAAGGTTCAAAAATGGCTCTGAGCACTATGCGACTTAACTTCTGAGGTCATCAGTCCCCTAGAACTTAGAACTACTTAAACCTAACTAACCTAAGCCCGCATCTCGTGGTCGTGCGGTAGCGTTCTCGCTTCCCACGCCCGGGTTCCCGGGTTCGATTCCCGGCGGGGTCAGGGATTTTCTCTGCCTCGTGATGGCTGGGTGTTGTGTGCTGTCCTTAGGTTAGTTAGGTTTAAGTAGTTCTAAGTTCTAGGGGACTTATGACCACAGCAGTTGAGTCCCATAGTGCTCAGAGCCATTTAACTAACCTAAGGACATCACACACATCCATGCCCGAGGCAGGATTCGAACCTGCGACCGTAGCAGTCGCGCGGTTCCAGACTGTAACGCCTAGAACCGCACGGCCACTCCGGCCGGCTAAAAACGAAGGAATAATGATTGAGCTGAGGATTTAATTGATGAGTGGGCGGGGGGGGGGGGCAGGTGGGCAAAGATGAATGGACAGTGGATGCAAAACGCAAAACAGGGGACTGGAGAGTTATCAACTACATATTTGCAAGTTGTATGAAGCACAGATTCTCTGCAGTTGCGTTTCATCTCCAACTGCGGGAGATATGTTCGGAGACAAAACGCCAAGTACAAACGTCACGGAATATTTTCGTATGTTGACCACGGCCTCAAAGCACGCAAACTTTAACTGAAGTAAACACCGGCCGAGAATGCCTCCACTATATGATACTCAATGTTGCCAGTAATCACCTAGTCATCTCCAAATACTATCGTTAGTACATAATTTGGATTTTTAAGATTAAAAGAGGAAAACGGTATTTATTTTATCGATTTCAAAAGGATTTCGTTTAAGTAGATATTAAAAAGTACTGTGATAAATTGCCGCTTTTACTGAACCTAGATCGATGCTCTCTCTTTTCTAATTATTTTCCCCTGCAATAGACAGATCTTTGTGTGACTCTCCACACATACTTTTTACGATTTATATTACATATTTACGGAAAACGCTGTAATGAGGTATGCATAAAAGCGTGCCTCTTTTAACAACATCACAAGGTTTAATGAAATCTAAAAAAATGGTTCAAATGGCTCTGAGCACTATGGGACTTAACATCTGAGGTCATCAGTCCCCTAGAACTTAGAACTACTTAAACCTAACTAACCTAAGGACATCACACACGTCCATACCCGAGGCAGGATTCTAACCTGCGACCGTAGCAGCAGCGTGGTTCCGGACTGAAGCTCCTAGAACCGCTCGGTCAGAGCGGCCGGCAAACAGAGTGCAGCCTGTGGCACTGTGAGCACACGGCGTCAGGCGTGAGGCTCTGCTGTGGCCAGTGGCAACCTCGTGGCAGCCAACGCATTACGATGTACACTGAAGCCCCAAAGAAACTGGTACAGCCTTGCGTATCCAAACACAGAGATGTGTAAACAGGTAGAATACGGTGCTGCGGTCAGCGACGCGTATATAAGATAACAAGTCTCTGGCACAGTTGTTAGGTGGGTTACTGCAGCTACATTGGCAGGTTATCAAGATATAAGTGAGTTTGAACTTGGTGTTATAGTCGGTACACGAGCGGTGGGACACAGCATAGCCGTGGTAGCGATCAAGTGGGGATTTTCCTGTGCGACCATTTCACGAGTGCACCGTCAATATCAGTATCCTGCGATAACGGGACCAATAACAACCGAAGAGAATCGTTGACAGTAGTGCAACCCTTCCGCAAATTGCTGCAGATTTTAATGGTGGGCCATCAAGTGTCAGCGTGCGAACCATTCAACGAAACTAACTGATAAGGGCTTTCGGAGCCGAAGGCCCACTCGTGTACCTTTGATGACTGCACTGCCGGCCGCGGTGGCCGAGCGGTTTTAGGCGCTACAGTCTGGAACCGCACGACCGCTACGGTCGCAGGTTGGAATTCTGCCTCGGGCATGGATGTATGTGATGTCCTTAGGTTGGTTAGGTTTAAGTAGTTCTAAGTTATAGGAGACTGATGACCTCAGCTGTTAAGTCCCATAGTGCTCAGTGCCATTTGAACCATTTTTTGTTTTGACTGCACGGCACAAAGGCTTACGCCTCGCCTGGGCCCGTCAACACCGACATTGGACTGTTGGTAACTGAAAACATGTTACCTGGTCAGACGAGTCTCGTTTCAAATAGCAACGAGTGGATAGACGTGTACGGGTATGGAGACAACCTTATGAATCCATGGACCCAGCATGTCAGCAAGGGACTGTTCAAACTCGTGGCGGCTCTGTAATGGTGTGAGGCGTGTACAGTTGGAGTGATACGGGACTCAAGATATGTCTAGATACGACTGTGACAGGTTACACGTGCGTCAGCATCGTGTCTAATCACCTGCATGCATTCTTGTGCATTCTGACGGACTTGGGCAATTCCAGCAGGACAAGGCGACACCCCACACGACAAGAATTGCTACAGAGTGTCCATTGCGCATACCGACCAACAGGACAATGCAATACCTCACACGTCCACAATTCCTACAGAGTGGCTCCAGGAACAGTCTTCTGAGTTTAAATACTTCCGCTGGCCACCAAACTCCCTAGACATGAGCGTTATTGTACATATCTGGGATGCCTTGCAACGTGCTGTTCAGAAGAGATGTCCACCCCGTCGTACTCTCGGATTTATGGAGAACCCTGGTGCATTCATGGTGTCAGTGCCCTCCAGCAGTACTTCAGACATTAGTCGAGTCCATGCCAGTCGTGTTGCGGTATTTCTGCGTGCTCGCGGAGGTCCTGTACCATATTAGGCAGGTATACCAGTTTTTTTGGCTCTTTAGTGTATGAGGGCGTGCTGAGGAGTAATATCTCAGAATTTTTATGTGACAACTCTTAAATCTTTTAAAATAACAAACGTTATCCACATTCTACATTTTTATTCTTGATGTCTGCATATTTATTTCTCACCGTAACCACCCTGGCGACGAACCCATTTTTCCTCTACGAGAGACCAGCTTGCTGATATGGTTCAAATGCCTTTAAGCACTATGGGACTTAACATCTGAGGTCATCTATCCCCTAGACTTATAACTACTTAAATCTAACTAACCTAAGGACATTACACACATCCATGCCCGATACAGGATTCGAAACTGCGCCTTAGCAGCCGCGTGGTTCCGGACTGAAGCGCCTAGAACCGCTCGGCCACAGCGGCCGGCTTGCTTGCTGATATGGTTACTGTAGAATGTTTGACATCGTTGACCGAGCCACAACCTCACCTCTGCTTGCATTGCTTCAAATGTTCAAATGTGTGTGAAATATTATGGGACTTAACTGCTAAGGTCATCAGTCCTTCAGCTTACACACTACTTAACCTAAATTACCCTAAGGACAAACACACACACCCAAGCCCGAGGGATGACTCGAACCTCCACCGGGATGCATCGCTTCATCACTATCCTTGACGGTGTTCTTTAAGTTGTGGAAGCGGATGAAAATCTGATGAGGCAAGTCGTGACTGCGTAGAGTGTGATCGATGACAGTGAACTCAGGCCGTCGGATTGTTGCAGCTGTACCAGCGCTCGTGTACGGTCTGTCACTGTCGTGCTGGAGGAGAGGGCGCTCCACGTGTGGCACGTTTTCTGCGGTTAGGAACTCGATTACAGCTCGCTGTTTCTCACGCTCCGATATAGTTACGTTACACACCACCATATTACACGCTACGATTCGGGCCCTCTGCCGATAGCAGGCTGCAAACATGTAGAAATGAAGAATAAAGAGGCAGAATGTTAATAACGTTTGTTTCATTTAAAAACCCTTAAGGATTTTCCCATAAAAATTTCCGGGCATTACTTTTCAGCACGCCTTTGTACATAGAAAGTTGAGCTTTTATTGGTAGAAGAACAAAAGTAAAATACGAGGTGATTATAATTAAAGTATAGTTGGAAAAAAAGGGACAGCTGCTCGGAATGACATCATATTTGGACGGAATATTATCGAAGGAGTGGGAAACATAAAAGAATCAAAAAACTAATGAAAATTTCCCTCTAGATGGCGCTGTAAGCGTCATAATCTAAGGAAGTTCGTCTACAAATAAGAGATGAATCGCAATACGGCGGCTATGGTGTAAGTTGCACACTATACCAACCGCGCTGTGCAACGTGCGTCACCGCATAAGTTAGCATTCAATAGCTGGGGCACTGTTACTTCGGTAAGTCCATCCACCATGGCAAGGTTGCACCACAGCGGATGAGAAAAATCGGCTTTTAATTGTCCTGAGGCTATCTGTACATTACACTTCGAACGAAATTGTCTTTCCAATTTTCGTAATCATTTTCTCCAGACCCTTGGCAGACATCGGACCAACACCTTTTTCTCATACTCTTGAATGTCCGGCACTTCTGCAGAGCTACTGGCGCAACGCCACCGTTCTCGTAAAAGAGCTTTCCCAGCAGCGCGCGATCCTGTGTTGAGGAGAGAGTCACGCCGAACGTCTCACAAGGGGACCACCAGAGCTGTTAACTACGGGTTTTGTAGAAGAACTTCTGTTGATACCTGACTCGCGGCTTTTCATGCAACGGCCCCTAGTTTCCGAGAAAATCGCTCTCGAACTCTTATGTGTACCTTCTATGCCCGTAACGTTAGTCATGTTTCGAAACGAGCGTAGCGTAGCGGCTAAGGTGTTCATTTCCACGCTGGCTAGCCGTACGGGTGTTTTGAACCATCTTACAAATGCACTTCCGAGCAACATATGCGCTAATACAATTGCAATTGGAGATGCGATACATAGTAGCCGTACAACAAGATCTGTTGGGCGAAAGTCGAATCATCGTTTGTGGTTGATTTAATAGACTAAGTCTCTCGATTGTAACACAAAGAAATAACACTATTCTGCATCACGGTGTGATCTATTGTTAAAGTTCTGAGAGCGTACATTCCTAGAAGAGTTAACATGTATTTTTCTTCCTCCCATGTATATTTCACGAAATGACCATGAATACATTCGTTCTTTCCATGAACTATTCGCGACTGTGACAGAAAAGGCTGGGGAGTGGAGGGGGGAGGACAGCGACAGTGATACAGAAGTACCCTCGGCCACACATCGCAGGGTGGCTTGCGGAGTATAGATGTAGATGCAGATGTAGAATGATAGATAGCGGATGTTAAACGAAGAAGAATCCATTTTAATGAGTGGGAAGCTATGGATTGTGAAACATACAAACGATCGAAAAAAAAGTACACGGTCCAGAAATTAAACACGTACCGCCACCAGCGTGGTAGTAGTGAAACTTAGCCACTGTGCTACGCGTATTTGCTCGGCACATGACTTAGATAGTGGATATGGGAGGTACGCATGAAATTTCAACATCGATTTTCTCGGAAAATAGGGGCCGTCGCATGAAAAACGGCTAGCCACTTATCCAGGATGGGTTCCTCTACAACGTATCTTAGACTCTTCAAAACCTGTGATTAACTGATGGCCCCCTTATCAGATGCAGAATGAGCAACATCCGTGTACACTATGTCTTTTATTTTGCATACTCTACCGCTTACAGTGCCATCTATTGGCAAAATTTTCGTTACTTTTTTTTTGTTTGCGTAACCTTCCCCCCTCCTTCGATAATATTACGTTCAGATTTGACTTCATTCTGAGCAATGGTTCCTTTTTAAGGCGTTATCAAACTTGAACTTTAATTAGAATCACTCTGTATGTTGCGGTTCTGCATAATAAAAAGACGTCTATTTTGAAATTATTAAAAGCTACGCAACACATCTTACAGAAATTATTCAGTAGCGTACCTTTCTTTGCTCGGACTTGGTGTAGATAGCCCACACCGGAACAGCGCTCACAGAAAAAAAATTCGAAGGCTAGGTGATTACGCTGGCGCAAGTAGAAAGAAACATCCCGAGAAGAATTCTCATTGATATCAGAAGAAACATCATTGATTGGGCCAGAGACCCACTGGTTCTCATTGTTTCTGTACTTTAGGCGAATGGGATGCGCCGAACAATTGAAGCTACCGCTGCTCCATGATGCTGTCTTCCGCTTTCGTGGCGCCACTATGGTGGCGGTAACAGCTTTCAGCAAGAAAGAACTTGACGAGTGCGTGGACGTGAATGCGTACTGTAGGGAAAAACGCAGCTGCATTGTGGACTGCTGGGAAGCTGTGGTCGTGCCCGCACGAGGAGGGGACGCGCCAGGCACGTCCGGGGAGCAGGCGTTTGGGCGCAGCCGAGCGGACAGAATTACCGCAGGCCCGGCCCGGCGCTGCTGCGTGCCTGTTGGCGTGCGGCTAACGGGAAGGCGAGGCATGGGAAGAGGGAAGGGAAGGGAAGGTGCTACATGACGCGCGTCCCGGCCACAGCCACAGGTAGGAATGCCGGGGACAAGCAGGTGGGCGAGGCGTCTGGCCCTTCTAGTGAATAATGAAGCAGGTGTCTCGAACAGAATGACGTCCTTCTCCATGTCAACCAGCATCTTCTTTCCACTTCTATTTCCTGGCCTTATCCCCTGCCTTCACGGTGTCGGCATGTTATTCTGAATTTGGCGATGTTAGTGGTAGAGGGAGGCCGGATGTTCTTCCTTTCGCCCCTCCCCCAACTCGACAGCCCCACCCCCTCCCCGGGGCCGCGCGGAGTAGCCGCGCCTTGCCAAGGTTCGCGCGGCTTCCCCCCGTCGGATGTTCGAGTCCTATCTCGAGCATGGGTGTGTGTGTTGACCTCAGTTAGTTTAAGTTAGATTAAGTAGTGTGCAAGCGTAGGGGCCGATTACCTCAGCAGTTTGGTTCTGTAGGATCTTACCATAAACTTCCAATTTTCCCTCCCCGGGACCGCATTCTGTGTACCCCTCTCCCTGTGTTATCGCATATAGAACAGGAATGGAAAAAGCTGACCAGTTAATACTGATACCGGTATTTTAGTTTTGAATAACCAGTACTTTTCGGTATTTGTTTGGTCTCGGTTATAACAGGTGCTTTTTTTTATTTTTTACTAAAACGAGTAAGAAACAGATACAACAATTAATCATAGCAGTGGTGCTAATTTTTTCATTTTTAAATAATGTTTTTTTTTTAAAAAAAAAGAGTAATTCTATTGGTAGAGTTTGTATTGGTTTGAAAGATTACGGTCGGCCACTGTGGCCGAGCGGTTCTAGGCGCTTCAGTCCGGAACTGCGCTGCTGCTACGGTCGCAGGTTCGAATCCTGCCTCGGGCATGGATGTGTGTGACGTTCTTAGGTTAGTTAGGTTTAAGTAGTTCTAAGTCTAGGGGACTGATGACCTCAGATGTTAAGTCCAATAGTGCTTAGAGCCATTTGAACCATTTGAAAGATTACGTTATTACAGAAAATTTTAATAACAATGCCGACAGAAGCGAGCAACAAACACATGGAATAAGAATTGGTACAGCACTGCTGCGACAATAATATCCCTGTGGCTTACGGCACGCGTATACGTGCAGTGTGCACGACTTGCCGCCACTTATCTATATGGCAGTCTCTCGCTGTCAACACCGGACATCCGTTGTGTTGCAGAATGACACTAACCTTAGCCTGGAAATATTTTTACGAACTGACTTAAGGCAAATGAAGTATTTAATTCATTGCTATAAAGATTTGTCTACCACTTCTACCAAACAATAAAAGAGAAAGGAAATTATGGAATCAGTAACATACAAAATACGCCTTTACCTACTTGTGGGCCATGGAAACGGACAAACCGACACGAAAAACACAATTCTCAAACCTCAGTTTTCACCCTATAACACTGACTATTCGTTATGCTCAAATATGGGTATGATCCCCAATTACAACATGACTTTTCAGCAGAGTTTCAAAAAATTGGAATCATTAGGAGAATACTGGTGATTTTTTGTAGTTTCCAACTATTTTACCAGTTTTCGAGAAAATCAGCGAACGGTGGAGGGAATAAATTCTCTCTTCTTTACCTTTTTAATTTAATATTTGGCTCTCTGTATTTTGAAAGTGAGAGAGTCAAAATTTTTCAGTCTTTATTCGATTTCTACCTTTATTACAGGAAGTAATGGGAACAAAGAACCAAAACTAGATTATTGCAGAAACCGATTATTTTGAGAGGTTTTAACAGTCAGGTTAAACTGGCTTGGAAAAATTCGATATAGCCGAAAACCGTTTGCTTCAGTGATAACCGCCATCCCTAATATGAATGCGTGTGAACGTTTGCAAAATGTTTATGCGTATCGTGTAACTGAGGCGGGATGGGGGTAGCAGCGCGATATTCACCTAGCCTTAAAACCGGCACATCGGCCCTCGTCGTTAACACGCCGGCCGGATTCGATCCGCAGGCCGGCGTGCCTCCCGAATCGCGGAAGCTGCGCGCTAACGCGCGCGGCTCTCCAGGCGACTCAAATGGCTCTGAGCACTATGCGACTTAACTTCTAAGGTCATCAGTCGCCTAGAACTTAGAACTAATTAAACCTAACTAACCTAAGGACACCTAAGGACATCACACACAGCCCGCATCTCGTGGCCGTGCGGTAGCGTTCTCGCTTCCCACGCCCGGGTTCCCGGGTTCGATTCCCGGCGGGGTCAGGGATTTTCTCTGCCTCGTGATGGCTGGGTGTTGTGTGCTGTCCTTAGGTTAGTTAGGTTTAAGTAGTTCTAAGTTCTAGGGACTAATGGCCGTAGCAGTTAAGTCCCATAGTGCTCAGAGCCATTTGAACCATCACACACATCCATGCCCGAGGCAGGATTCGAACCTGCAACCGTAGCGGTCGCGCGGTTCCAGACTGTAGCGCCTTTAACCGCTTGGCCACCACGGCCGGCCCAGGCGACTCCATGCTAACTACTCACAGAACGGATTTCGAAAACATTGGTCACGCAAAACCAAACTCGCGCTTCGGGCCGCATGGCTCTGTCGGTAGCATTCAAGAGTAATAAACACTGGTTGGTGTCTCGCTTTGGTTATTAATTATTTTTTTCGTTCAGTTCGAATACCTGCATCATTTAACCTTAAAATTCATCAAATATATGATAACTAATGAAATCTAATTATCAGTTTTTATGAAAATTAAATGTGGGATGAGGGAAAATGCGCCACTATACGGAAAGAGCTAACAGTACTTGTTATCTGCATGTTTGCAAAATTTGCATAACAGCCGTTACTATTAGCTGACGACGGTCGCAGAAGCCGAGATCCCATGCTGCTGGCTCGATAGTTACGCTAGTAGAATCACTAGTAGAATTACCTGTGGAGCGGGCGACAGCTGCTTGGAGACAAATTATTTCGACGACTTCCACAACGGCTGGAAGGACACGACATTTTTTTGCAAGCTACGGCTGTGGCTCTAGCAGCATTTCGTTCACTGCCGAAGCAGCAGTCAGTTTTTCGTGGCGTTGTTCTTGAAAACGTTCTAATACGACAAAAGAAAAAAATAAAATGTATTGTAATGTCGGGCGACGGCAATTTGCCTGATCCGTCAATGGCACAAAAAGATTTTGTTGAAAACTCATTACGCAGTAAAGGTTCTAGATTACGCATGTGAGATGTCGTCGTATATTACGAGGAAATCCTTACAGAAAGTAATCTCGTCGACCGTCACCATTGGCGAGAATTTGTGAAGAAACAAGGCAGCGGAAAACTTGTTCCATTGCTTTACACGAAAAAGAGTTTGTAGAAAATGAAGAATTAATTATTTCACAAAAAAATTATGTATATGTGTGCAAATTTAATATGATGACTATTAAAAATAAATAACATAGGTATTCAAAGTGAACGAAAAGAAACGAAATAAAGTGGCCGAAGCGAGACTCGAACCAACGATGCAGCGTTTACCACATTCGAGCCCTATCCATAGTGCCACGCGGCCAGTCAAAGATCGTCCAACCTTAAATGAATTAAACTCGCACGAAGAACTTTCACACCGATTTTCCCGAGAATTTTTCAGAGTTGCATCGCTGTTTTGCCTAATCGGTATTTGAGCTCTGAACTTCGCGCACCATAAATATGAAAAAAAAACACAAAAATCCGATTGACGTATGGTACCCTTGTCAGTAGCACTTTACACTTCTTAATTACGATCTTATGGGATATCACGCGAAATTTGTGACTGTATTGGTGATTTCATGGTAGGTAAGACAGAGCATAACACGAAGAGACTTCAATAAGTTACAAATTATTATAGCAGGCCAAGTTACTTTTATTGAATGCTGAACTACACTTGACAGTGACACAGATACATGACACCATTTTTCAACATAGTCACGAAGTTTCTGTAAACAGAGCCCGGAACATTCTACCAATCGTTCAAATCTCTGCAAACAACGGTTGGAAGGTTCTACGAATCGTTCGGTTCCTCGAGTATAAAAACACGCTCCTTGGTTACGGAGCCGTTCGGACGCGGAGTGAACGTTTTCATCGTTGGTAAATCTGCCCCCCCCCCACCCTCCCCCCTTCTACATGTTCTTTCAGTTTGCACGAAAGATGGAAATCGTACCGTCAAAATTTGGACTTTTCGATCAGCATCACCTGCGTCTGTGCAGCCTTTCTCAAATTGCTGGCTTCTCTTCACTGCGACTGTACTGGTCCAGTGCCGTCAAATTTCGCGGTGAATCTGTGTGCAGTATAAGTCAGTTCAAAAGGTCGGACATAGCGCCTTCGTCAGGAGCATTACTAGTGAAGCGCCACCGTGTTCAAAAACAAGTTTCCAGTTGATGACAGGTTTTTATGCATGTGTGACTGAGGCGAGAAATAAGCTTCAGCCATTTCACTTGTCAAAGGAAAAGGAATGTAGTCGTCTTGGATCAAAATACGTACGTACACACGGCTTTGTAGCTTCGGCATAAACACGGAAAGTAGATGCGTTCTCCACGCCTGCGCAGATGCACCTACTCCACGCCAACAGTTCCTACCGTCATCAAGCAACGTAGGATCTGAAAATACTCTCTTAGATCGAAACCAGGCACCTAAAAGTAAAAATAAACAACTTTAATGGGATTACGACTATTTGTATTGAAATAAGTTATAATATTAACAGATCGTCGTTTTCCCCGGAACAATGTTCCAAAAAATTTAAAATATTTGAACAGCTATGGTCTACGTGAAGGAAAAACGAGTATAGTGGTAATATCATCAATTGTCTACACTTATCTTCTCGAAAAAAATGTGGTACATTGCATATTTTATTCGAGGCGCCATCAACCATACGGGATATTTTCTTTTCTGACTTGGCTGTGGTACATCGACACACCACACACCCATACGACGAGCGGCTACATCTACATCTACATTTATACTCCGCAAGCCACCCAACGGTGTGTGGCGGAGGGCACTTTACGTGCCACTGTCATTATCTCCCTTTCCTGTTCCAGTCGCGTATGGTTCGCGGGAAGAACGACTGTCTGAAAGCCTCTGTGCGCGCTCTAATCTCTCTAATTTTACATTCGTGATCTCCTCGGGAGGTATAAGTAGGGGGAAGCAATATATTCGATACCTCATCCAGAAACGCACCCTCTCGAAACCTGGCGAGCAAGCTACACCGCGATGCAGAGCGCCTCTCTTGCAGAGTCTGCCACTTGAGTTTGTTAAACATCTCCGTAACGCTATCACGGTTACCAAATAACCCTGTGACGAAACGCGCCGCTCTTCTTTGGATCTTCTCTATCTCCTCCGTCAACCCGATCTGGTACGGATCCCACACTGATGAGCAATACTCAAGTATAGGTCGAACGAGTGTTTTGTAAGCCACCTCCTTTGTTGATGGACTACATTTTCTAAGGACTCTCCCAATGAATCTCAACCTGGTACCCGCCTTACCAACAATTAATTTTATATGATCATTCCACTTCAAATCGTTCCGCACGCATACTCCCAGATATTTTACAGAAGTAACTGCTACCAGTGTTTGTTCCGCTATCATATAATCATACAATAAAGGATCCTTCTTTCTATGTATTCGCAATACATTACATTTGTCTATGTTAAGGGTCAGTTGCCACTCCCTGCACCAAGTGCCTATCCGCTGCAGGTCTTCCTGCATTTCGCTACAATTTTCTAATGCTGCAACTTCTCTGTATACTACAGCATCATCCGCGAAAAGCCGCATGGAACTTCCGACACTATCTACTAGGTCATTTATATATATTGTGAAAAGCAATGGTCCCATAACACTCCCCTGTGGCACGCCAGAGGTTACTTTAACGTCTGTAGATGTCTCTCCATTGAGAACAACATGCTGTGTTCTGTTTGCTAAAAACTCTTCAATCCAGCCACACAGCTGGTCTGATATTCCGTAGGCTCTTACTTTGTTTATCAGGCAACAGTGCGGAACTGTATCGAACGCCTTCCGGAAGTCAAGGAAAATGGCATCTACCTGGGAGCCTGTATCTAATATTTTCTGGGTTTCATGAACAAATAATGCGAGTTGGGTTTCACACGATCGCTGTTTCCGGAATCCATGTTGATTCCTACATAGTAGATTCTGAGTTTCCAAAAACGACATGATACTCGAGCAAAAGACATGTTCTAAAATTCTACAACAGATCGACGTCAGAGAGATAGGTCTATAGTTTTGCGCATCTGCTCGACGACCCTTCTTGAAGACTGGGACTACCTGTGCCCTTTTCCAATCATTTGGAACCTTCTGTTCCTCTAGAGACTTGCGGTACACGGCTGTTAGAAGGGGGGCAAGTTCTTTCGCGTACTCTGTGTAGAATCGAATTGGCTTCCGCAGCTGTGAGTGCAACAGTGCGCCAGGTCACCGCCGAACTCCGCACACCATGGCAAGAATGGCTGCACAGACTGGTTGTGCGAGAAATTCCGCACGCGTCGCTGCGGTTCCGAAATACTGGCCCTGGAAGCCGCTAAAAGACGTGAGCGAACAGGCGAGACAATAAGTAGTCCATACTTCACTCCTAATAGTCTCGGATGTCCGATGGGCGTCGAGCCTCAAAGGAAAAAAAATATAAAAACATCTCATTTGAGATGACGAAGCTTCAATTGTTTTAAAATTTTTTCGTTCACAGTTAAGAAAAAATATTGAACTTCTGTAATATGTAAATTGAGTGTCACTTAAGTCAGTACCAATGAACCTTTATTATTACGAGATTTAGAGCTTAAAGTCTGATCGACATTAGAGTTATTCCAGACGGGAGACTAGCCCAGATGGAGTCAAACAGCGCCGTGGCTTGTTTAAGGTGTCATCCCGGATTATACACGAAACCTACGGGAAACCTAAATTCGGGGTTTGAGTAGCGTTACACTTTTCCCAAATGCAAATCCGCTGCCTCAGCCCTTTTACCACCCCATCCGGTAATCACTGGATGTGGAAGTATAATTTCCTGCAGAAAGCATGGAACGCAGTTAGTCGTCTGTTCTAACGAGTGTATGACTTCTTCTAATTCTTGTCCTGCTATAAAGAAATTAGTTTCTCGATTCCATTACCAAGTAAAACCTTCATTGTGGTACACTTTTAGTGTCGTTCAAAATGTTCAAATGTGTGTGAAATCTTATGGGACTTAACTGCTGAGGTCATCAGTCCCTAAGCTTACACACTACTTAACTTAAATTATCTTAAGGACAAACACTTACACCCATGCCCGAGGGAGGATTCGAACCTCCGCCGGGACCAGCCGCACAGTCCATGACTGCAGCGCCCCAGACCGCTCGGCTAATCCCGCGCGGCTTTAGTTTCGTTTATTATTAGTTCATCTTACCACTGCATTAGAACTATTCTTCATATTCAGTAATGCAAGTTGTACTTTGAAATAAACAGTATTTCAACGAATATTTAATTGTAAAAAATGTATGACGTGCATTCTAACACGTTCCCATGCGCGAAAAACGTTGACGCACGCTACTGCTTGGGAGAGTTATTCTACCACTTCGCAAAGGAATGGAATTCAATTTCCCCCGTTAACTAACAACGAGAAGAAAGAATAATTAATTGTAAAAAGCAAAAGAGCAATATTTTGTGACATGACAACACGCTAAAAATTATAAATTATATGCTCCATGCACGTTTTATTACTTTAAAGCCGACAACGCTTTTCGATAATCGTACGATGATCATAAAGTGGATTGCGTTTTGCTTGCGTCGTGAATGTTCTTGTGGGAAGTACGTATACGTCACGTCTTATTGGCAGACAGTTATCTGTCGTCTTGCACTAGTGAAGAAGTAATAACATCAAGTAAATTGGAAGAAATTCACCCGGTAATGACGCCATGGCCACCGAAATGGGTAGAGTGGGTAGAGGTCTTCCAGAGAAAGAGAGACTGAGGCAGAAAATCAACGTTTTACGAGTATTATCTGATCAGGTGGGGCACTTGACAAACGGTAACTATTTTATAACATGCCAAGTAAGTATTTCAAAATATGCTGTAATAACAAATTCTGCTCGTTGTGTCATTGGGAACCACATTATTTTTAGGTCTAATATTATTATCTTTTTATTTGTTCCCCCAGTTGGCACCATCTCATGTTGCATATAGTCCGCACAGTTTGTGAGAGCAATTGCGTGTTTGGTGGTGATCAACAGTTTACAGTTTGGCACCAGTTCGTTATGGTCTGACTTGTGCCGTTCGCCAACTTCCACGAACATTTCAAGGGCTTGACGGTAGTACAGGAATATGTCATGTAATTGGGTACACATGTCTTCAACAACTTGCTATACCTTCTTTCCGCATACCAAGTATCCTTCTCCATGGGATCCATAGAATAAAACTAGCATCAGTAACTTTCAGGAAAGACTGTTTTACAAATGGTTTACAGAATTTCGTTGTGGTCGTCTTGCATCAGCAACGAATCTTGTACAGATCGACAACAAGCAGTTCTTGTTCCAAAAATAGAACGGTGCTATGCGTTGCGCGACTGAAGAAGGTCGGAATGTAACGCTGTAAGGTAAAGCCATCCTTAGGTATGCAGAAGACTGCAGCTTTGTCGAGTTTGCATTAACGCTGAGCTCCGGACCACGGTGCAACCCTACGTTTCTCACGGTAACAAACATAGTCTGAGGTTCAAGACGTGATGAGTGACAGACGGCCATCCTGATTTAGGTTTTCAGGCAAATGCCGGGATGGTTCCTTTGAAAGGGCACGGCCGACTTACTTCCCCATCCTTCCCTAATCTGATGAGACCAGTGACCTCGCTGTTTGATCTCTTCCCCCAAAGAAACCAACCACCTATTACATGCAGCTTTAAAAACAGCTGCGTTAGGAACTAGTCCACGGAGATTTCACTGTAAGTGAATTATAAGGGAACCGTCAACTTTGAGGCGAACTTAAATCTTCCCTGTCGAAGGTACGAATACAGATGGCTCTCACGTTGGAGATTCCTGCCTTTAATCGTCATGAAGAGGACAAGAAAACTTGCTGGACACAGTTCGCACACGATGTTGTAAACAAAAACATTAAAAGCTAAGGGCAAATGAAAAGGAAGATTGGGTTTAAATGTTGTGTCATAAAACGAGATCATTAAAGACGCTGAAGGTAGAAATGCGCGTATTCATTGACATGAAGATAAATACCAGTGCTCTCGGAATTAGCAATTACTTTAATGAACAAGATCCGAACGGGAAAAAGGAAAAAAAAAAAATCTCGCCCTCTTTGAACACCTCCGTATATCCTACACTATCCACAACCCCAATAGCCTGATTTCTCCCATCTGATTTACAGTCCTGCCAAGCTGCCGCACCTAACCGATATATCTAACAAAGGCAACACCTCCCCACAGCATATCCTCTCCCAACGAAATTCCTGCCGAATTCCTCTTCCAGACAACGATGTTCACCCGTATATGTATGTATGTAGGTGTAGATTTAACCACCCAGTCAGCACTAACTCTTCCTTCCCTACCTCATACCACATCAGGACTCTTCCTTCCCTCCCTATCTTTACCCACCTCTTTTCGACATATCAATCCCTACGCTATCTCTGTTTCCTACGATACATGCTATCACTCACCATCATCCTACCGCATACCTTTGGCTATACACACAGCTACAATGGTACTGAATGCCTAACCATGGCCTCTCCTATCCTCTCCCAGTGCAGATCCTTCCACTTTTACCGAATTTACAGTGCTTTCATGTTAAGGTCTTCACATTTCTGTGGGATATTTTTTTAATTTCTTAATTGAGGCGACGAAAGTGAAGAGTTTCTGTTTTTAATACTATCAATCAAATTAATGTTTTTATAATTTTAAAAAATATGCATATTCATGAAAGCTCTCGGATTTCTAGCCATGTGGCAGCGTTATACAGTGGCATTTCGGTGACGTTGTACTCGTTATCTTCTGGCGAACATGATGAGTATGGCACTGGCCGAAACGTCGCGGTATAAGACTGCCGCTCGGATGGAAACCCGAGAGCTGTTAATCACAACTAGGTTTACATGTATGTTGGGGCAGTCTATATTCACACATGTCTAACTTACTTGGTTCTTCTTTTTAATTATATTGTTCACCCAACTGACGCCCCTATGGGCTGAGTGGGATGAAACAAGAAACAAAATGAATTCTGTTTCCTAAAGCCGAATATAAAATTGGAGTTATAGTCACGGTCTTCCACCAAGTCTACATGTGTGCCTGTTCCTCGTACCCATTTCTCACAGTTATTGCCACTTCTCTTCTGCCTCTCTTCCTGAATCATTCTTTTATCCTTGTCATAACTCATGGTTTCTCCCTGCCTTGCCGTGCTTTTAGAACTCTTCTTTTGTGATCGATTTCTTACAATCAATTAATGCGAGGAAATCATGTAAGCTGTCGTCTGTCCATTCCCTGTAGAACAATCTCTCTCTCTCTCTCTCTCTCTCTTTAATTGTTCTGCGTAATCACCAATGCACACAACGTAACTAATGCAGAACAACAATGGTGCCTGCTTCTTGTAGCAAGGGTGAATGAACTCACACCGGAGACACTCTCTGCACTCAGAGACGGTGGCAGCCTTGGGTACCGCCCCGCGGTTCCGGTATGGTAACGCGCGTAACTCGCTCGTTGGCGTCGTTTTAACGTCAGCCACACGTCACTCTGCCCTCTAGCCCGGAAACACCTCAGGGAGGCAACGCTTCTTGCTCTCGTCGTCTCCATCTTCCAGCCACTGTATGTAGTAGTAGCAGTAGAAGAGACTGTCCTGTCACATTAATGTGACGACCTTTCCAAATCCTTAATAGCCACCTTTTACAGCGGATATCACTGTGGGGCGTGCAGGAAGACAATCAATGAGGTTCTGGAAGGTAGCTGCACTAGGTTTCTCGGTTGAGCAACCATGGCGCGAGCAGCGAGATCGAGGTGGTCCCACAGATTGTCGACTGGGTGGGCACGGCAGTAAGGTAAACTCATCCTCTTACTCTTCGAACTTCGCAAGTACACTGCGAGTTGTGTGATACGTTGCATTGTCATGCTGGCAGACGCCATCGTGGTCGGCCGGTGTGGCCGAGCGGTTCTAGGCGCTCTAGTCTGGAACCGCGCGACCGCTACGGTCGCAGGTTCGATAGCTGCCTCTGGCATGGATGTGTGTAATGTCCTTAGGTTAGTTAGGGTTAAGTAGTCCTAAGTTCTTGGGAACTGATGACCTCAGTTGTTAAGTCCCTTGGTGCTCAGAGCCATTTGAACCATTTGAACGCCATCGTGCCGAGGAGGAAAAAACTGCATGTATGTGTGGACATGGGTCCCAAGGATAGATGCATACTTGTGTTCATCCATTATACCTTCCAGAGCCACGAGATCACTTAGGGAATGCCGCGAAAACATTCCTCCGTCCTGGAACCGTCCGATGATTGTTGCAGTGTGTTTGGTTTCAGACGTTTCACGCTGTACACGCCAGCGGCCACTTGTAATCTGAAAAGGCCACCTGTAGTCAATCAGTGGACGTCAAGTTGCGCTAATGGTGTGCAAGTTTCAGCCTTCGTCTCCGATGAACAGCAGACAGTATGGGTGCATGAACCTGGTGCCTGCTGCAGAGGCGCATGCGCAGCAACGTTCGCTGAGGAGCCATTTTTGGTAGCCCCTTGGTTCGTCTGAGCATTTAGTTGATCAACAGTTGCACGCCTGTTCGCCGGTATACGTCTCCGCTGGAGTCGTGCATCCCTCTCATCTGTGGCTCGTGGTCTTACCATAACCTTTGGACGTCAGATAAATCCTTCTGTTTCCGCAGTACGACAATGACTGCTCTGTTTTCCGCACGACGCACTTTATATACCATCCACTAGTGCTCCCGTCTATGAATCGTCATTGCATGTTGACGTCCAACAAAGGCGGCGGCCTCATTAATGTGACTGTGTCAGTGGCAATACTTTATTTGTCGATGTAACCTTTTTTACAATAATGTTAGGCACATAAAGTCCTTACAGGTTTAAATCAGATATGCAGTTTGTACACACACTAACTTCAGATACAAAAGCCACAATTTTTCCTTTTATTTATTTAAATGTATGGCTAGGGCCCCCCGTCGGGCACACCGTTCGCCGGGTGCCGGTCTTTCAATTTGACGCCACTTCGGAGACCTGCAGTCGATGACGGTGATATGGTGATGATGAGAATAGCACAACACCCAGTCCCTGGGCGGAGAAAATTCCTCGACCCGGCCAGGAATCGAACCCGGGCCCAGAGGATTGACAATCCGTCACGCTGACCATTCAGCTACCGGGGGCGGACAAGTTTTCCATTGACACATGATTATGTTCACACATTAATAACCAGCATCAGTAGTCGAACGATGATTCTGAAAGCTGTCTCTCTCGTTGGCGATTTACGTTTCCGTAGCTTTATCCCAATGAATCGCAGGCAGACATCTCCCCTGCAGCAACTACTTTTGTGCAGCCATTCCACTAACGTCGTTCAGCACTCACACCGACAGCCAGATATTTAGCGGTGTTTATTCTTTCCAGTGTTTTGTGGCCAAACATGTAATAGAACAATAATGCTTCCCTCCTTCTACTTATAATCAATACGTTAAAGTTATTTATGTTGAGGGTAAACCACGAGTTTCAGCACCCAGCGTCAACACTGTTTCGGCTGTTATCTAAAATTTCATTTATATACGAGGATTGTCCAGAAAGTATGTTCCAATCGGTCGCGAAATGGAAACCCTTCGGAAAATCCGGTAAACCTTTGTACAGATTTGTTGGGCAGTGTCTCAGTATGTCCGTCGATCGTGTCGCGTCGCTCTCTTCAGTTTTGAGTGAACAGTGAGCACGTAAGGATGCGTAGGGAACAGCGTCTCCCGCCAAGTATGAGGGCTTGGTTAGTGATTCTGCCTGTGGCTTGCAGCCCACATAACACAACTGTCGAGCAGTTCCTTCTTTATGGCAATTCTCGGTCGCACACTGCAGGGGCAATGAAGACGCTCCTGCAGCGTTTCCGATGAGAAGTGTTTGATCACCCACAATACAGTCCGTAATTGGCTCCCCCTGAGTCTCATCTCTGCTCACAAGAAGACAAAATTTCTTCACAGACAACGAGCTGCAGAAGATAACTGGCTGAAAGCACAGGCGGCTGCTTTGTATGACGAGGATATTGGAAAGTTGATACAACACTACGACAACACTCGAAGTTGGAGTGGCACCTATGTAGAGAAGTAGGTGGAAGGGGTACCTAACTGTTGCAAATAAAACGTTTCTGGTTTTCACTGCGGTTTTCATTTCCCGACCTATCGGAACTTACTTTCTGGACGACCCTCGTACATCGTAAAAACAACGGTCCTATAGCACTCTCGTATTATACACTCGAAGTTACATACTTGTACATCTGATGATTTCACATCACTGAGAACGACACGTTGAGTTCTATTTCATATAAAGTCGTGATTCCGATCACAAATCTGGGCTGAGATTAGTATTCCGTTCACTAGGTGGCAGTGCGAAAAAGGGGCGAACGCTTCCTGGAAGTCAGGGATACTGTGTCACTCTGAACGCCCTTAGCTACTGCCTGATGCGCCTTACGAACAAAGAGAGTGAACTGAATTTCACGCTAGCTGTTTGCGAAATCCGTGTACATTTTTGCATAGATGAATATCAATATCCAAAAGGCTGTAATACGCAAACATAAAACGTATTCCATAATTGTCTCTCAGAGTGACCATCTGCCCGACTACCCTTCTTCAAAATAAAACCCTGCGTCTCTTCTCCATTCGCTTTGACCGCTTCGTTGCTACAGCGATTCCCGACTAACACCTGCCCTGAAGGAGAGCGAGCTCGTTCGCATAGTGTGTATAGTATCGTGCAGGTATCCTACCAGGTCCAGTTGCCTTCCTGCGTTTGAATGATTTCAATTTATATTCTAGTCGACAATCAGTTATCTTGGTGTCTACCATTATGATCTTCCGCAGTGGAGCAGTTTTGGAAGACCGAAATGAATATTTCTCCTTGTTCAACAGAACAATGCCAGTTTGATCACCGTATAGATGATTTTGATGCTTTTAGTGACATCACGTAATACCAAAATATTTTAGAATTCCTCGTCAGGTCTTGAAAAAAAATTTACTCTGCAATTCATTGAACGCTTCTTTCAAATTACGTTCGTTCTCCCTTTCTCCAGCTTTTAATGGTTTATGACACAAAGAATTGATAATGATAAAAAAGAATTGATAATGATAAAAAAAGGAATCTTCTTCGTCTCTGCTGAGTTGCTATATCACGATCTGCGTCATCTGTGACCTCGGACGTGTCTTCTACGAGTAATAATGAAGACTCTTCGCGTGCGACTGCTATTTTTGTGTTACTATACTCCGTTTCCTCGCCTGTCAAAATATGTGTCGGCTAATAACAATCCCAAACGATCTAACGCTTTTCATCTAATGTTATTACGGTAAAACCAAAGGAGGCTGCATTTTTCTTGCCCAAAAAATTTTGTCATTGTGAGAAAGTATTTGCCGATGCAAAACACGTTCTGAATTATCGTCGCTGGCAGCACAGAGTGTTAAAGCATTTGTCCAAAAGTCGGTAGTTGACGTTAGCAGTCACAACATCGCTTTTACAGTATTCTACGAAAGCCAGTTCATAGATGTAGGCCACTGAGGGGATCGTGTATACAACTGGAATTCACCCCCTCAGCGTCAGTTAAGTCCTGAAGATGATGTACTGAGTCACAGAAACTGGTTGCAATATGATATAATAACATCAAATCGGCGGCTGTAGATGTTTCATTTTATTAGCAGAAAAACTAAACGTTGGTTGGTACTGTTATCTGCAAACAAGTCGGCATACTGTTGTTCCGTCAGCTCTGATTCTGAATATCATTCAAAGAAATTAGATTCCGGTGCTTCGCGTTATCTTAGAAGTTCCTTTCTGCCCTTTGCAGTTGGCCAGACGTGTATTCCGGCCCCCATTGACAAGGTATAGCACTATAAATTTAATTCCTCTGCTTACTTCTGTGTTGTCTTTGATACATAAAACATACACATTTTTCAAATACTTTCCTTTAACACAGTATCTGAGAAATAGCAGCCACGTAGCACATAAACTGATCACTTTTCGTCCTCAGTCTCGTGTTTGGAGAAGATGTCCGAAATTTCCTCACAACCGTGTCTATGCTTTGTTTTACAAATTGTCCTCTTACAAATAATTTGTTGTCGTGGAATCAGATGCTGTCGCCTTTTCCATCAGCACTCTCCTCTCTCTTCTTCCGTCGTCTGTTTTCAACAATGTGAACAGCAAACCGACGCAGCTCTCTGCAAACACACTTTCTATTACCTCTTTCTGACTTTAGCTACCAAACACAAGCAAGTACTTGACCGCGGCTCCACCGGTACCTTGCTAAGTGGCCAAATTTAGCTCCTCTAACGGCCGGGTCTACGCTTCGCGGCGTAGCCGAGTAACACTGTGACCGATATCCAACCGAACAAAACGTTTCGCCTGTTGTCATAGAAACTACACTTACCTTGTTAGAGGATCTACGAATCGTGACAGGAGATAAAGTTTTGATAAGGATCTCATGTATGGAAGTAGACAGTTTGGATGTAGAATTAGTTTGAAGATCGGATGACTTTCAAATCTCTCGCTGAGCTGATTCCTGTACAGGAGCTGCTCCTCGTGGCCACCTGCTGTTGTTTGCACAAGGTGGTCTGCTATACATGCTTTCGTACATCGGTCCGCCAGACCTCGTGCAAGGAACTTTCATTTCGACTGTGCAGCCGTCTCATATATAACACTCTTCATATTGGTCGACAAGAAAAAGTCGAGAACATTTAAATCTGGCGACAGTGATGGCCGAAGTGTTGGTCCACTTCGACGTAACCACCTTTCACCGTATGTTTGGATGAGATGTTTGCGGGCGCCGTGTCCAAAATGCACGGATGAGCCGTTATTTTAGAAACACATTTGCCGATGAACTGACAGTCGTAAATCTTCCAATAACCACGGCCAGTTCCACTTGCTGCAATGTCAAGTATCTGGGAATCGTTACACGGTACGGAGAAACGTATTTGGAGCAGGAGATTTGAAAGTGATCCCATCTTCAAATTTATTTTGCATCGCGGTGGAAAAAGTCATAAGATAGCGATACGCACATATACAGATGGCGGTAGTATCGTGTACACAAGGTATAAAAGGTCGGAGAATGGGCGGAGCTTTCATTTTTACTCAGCTGATTCCTGTGAAAACGTTTCGGGCGTGATTATGGCCATGCGACAGCAATTAACAGACTTTGAACGCAGAATGATAGTTGGAGCTAGACGCATTGGACTTCCACTTCGGAAGTCTCTAGCTTATTCAGTATTCCGAAATCCTCAGCGCTAAGAGTGTGCCAAGAATACCAGATTTCAGGTATTACCTCTCACCACGGGCAAAGCAGTGGCTGACGGCCTTCACTTAACTACCGCGAGCAGCGGTGTTTGCGCAGAGTTGTCAATGCTAACAGACACGCAAAACTGCGAGAAATAGGCGTGGAAATCAATGTGAGGGGTATGACGAACGTATCTGTTAGGACAGTGCGACGAAATTGGGCGTTAGTGGGCTGTGGCAGCAGAAGACCGGCGCGAGTGTCTTTGCTAACAGCACGATAATACCTGCAGCGCCTCTGTTGGTCACGTGGCCATATCAGTTGGTTTGGTTTGGTTGTTTGGGGGGAAGAGACCAAACAGCGAGGTCATCGGTCTCATCGGATTAGGGAAGGATGGGAAAGGAAGTCGGCCGTGCCCTTTCAAAGGAACCATCCTGGCATTTGCCAGGAGCGATTTAGGGAAATCACAGAAAACCTAAATCAGGATGGCCGGACGCGGGATTGAACCGTCGTCCTCCCAAATGCGAGTCCATTGTGCTAACGACTGCGCCACCTTGCTCGGTCATATCTGTTGGACCCTAGACGACTGGAAAACCGAGGCCTGCTCGGATGAGCTCGATTTTAGTTGGTAAGAGCTGATGACAAGGTTCGAGTGTGGCGCAGACCCCACAAAGCCATAGACCCAAGTTGTCAACAAGCCACTGTGCAAGCTGGTGGTGACTCCATAGTGGTGTGGAGTGTGTTTGTATGGAATGGACTGGGACCTCTGGTCCAACTGAACTGATCTTTCCTGGAAATGGTTATGTTCGGCTACTTGGAGATCATTTTCAGCCATTCGTGGACTTCATGTTCCCAAACAACGATGGAGTTGTTACGAATGACAATGCGCCATGTCACCGGGCCACAGCTGTTCACAATTTGTTTGAAGAACATTCGGACAGGTCGAGCGAATGGTCTGGCCACCCGTATCGCCCGACATACATCCCACCGAGCATATATGGGACATAATCGAGTTGTCATTTCGTGCGCAAAATCCTGCTTCGGCAGCACTTTCGCAATTGTAGATGGCTATAGACACTGCATGGCTCAATATTTCTGCAGGGGACTTTCAGAGAGTTGTAGAGTCCATGCCACGTTGAGGTGCAGTACTACGCCGGGCAAAAGGATGTCCAACACGATATTAGGGGGTACTCCATGACCTTTGTTACCTCAGTTTACATCCTAAAGGTACGGGACATCGGTTCCTTATCAAAACTTTTTCTGCTAAGTTCCCCCTACAATCCCTAGAAGCCAGCAATGTCCTCCAATTAAGATGACACCTGTTGTGAAAATCTTCTCTGTACATTCATCTGAGTCTCAAGAAACTACAAGCTGTCGCGTTATACACTAAATGTACTTCTACCAGTTCATGTCAACAGCCATGCTAAATCTTCAAGCCGCGCGGGATTAGCCGAGCGGTCTCGGCGCTGCAGTCATGGACTGTGCGGCTGGTCCCGGCGGAGGTTCGAGTCCTCCCTCGGGCATGGGTGTGTGTGTTTGTCCTTAGGATAATTTAGGTTAAGTAGTGTGTACGCTTAGGGACTGATGACCTTAGCGGTTAAGTCCCACAAGATTCCACACACATTTGAGCATTCTTCAACAACCAGTCATGAACTTAAACTGCCGCAAACGCCACAGAGGACACATTGCAGGCGAATGTGTATTGCTTTTCGAGGTAAGGCCACCGATTTCGATGCGATAGGCAGTTGTTTGTTGTTAAAGTAGGCAGTTTACGTTCGCGTGCCTCAAACGCAATTGCTCATATAAGCCCTCGTATGAACAAAATATGAAATTGAAATTTTTGTCTGCAAATACTCAATTTACGATCCTCAGACGTCTGCAGAGTTCTGCTCGCTCGCGGCTCGTAGTTAAAGATTCTGACGCGGAGCTCTTCCAAAATATACATTGAAATCAGACTTGCAACGATCGTATATTCGGCCACACGTCAAATACCGAATATTCTGTGGACTTGATAGCCGAATTTCAGAATATTAGGCAAAAGTCTTCGGCCGGCGCGTGGCATAAACACTTGTATCGGCGTCTTTGTTTCTCGCTCGTTTGTTCAAATGTTCTCACCTCCCTCCCACTCCGCGCCGCCCCGCGCGCTCAGTTGTTACCGCGCTGCGTGTTTAGTTGACAAGTTTAGCCTGATACACCTCGCGAATACGTAATCACAGTTTAGTTTATCGTACTCTCCAACTTTTGATTTGTTTGAAAGTGAAATTGTGCAAGGTCTAACTAATAATAATCGATTATGGCTTCTAAAAAATCGCCTATATGGCCAACTTTGAAGACGATCAAAATAATCCGAAAAGTGTTGGGTATAAATTGTGCGAAATAAAAATTTCTCGTGATGGCGTTGGATAGAAAGAGGCTACTCCAGGAATGATAAATAATTTGAAAAATAAACACAACGGCGAACATCGTTAAGTCGCAGCCTACGCTTCCTAAGGGGCAAGAAATTATGGATCAAGATACAGGTGTAAGTAAACCTTCGACATAAAAAAGACAACTGAGTCTTGAAGAATGTGCTGAAATACGTAAACCATGGGATATTAATCATCTCAAGGCTAAAAGATACCATCTCTTAGTTTCCGAAATGATAGAACTTGACAATGAGGCAGTAACTATAGTACACAGGCTGGTTTTAGAAGACTGATTAATAACATTTCGCCGCAGTGTAAAATACCAAGCCTCCCTTAATTTTCAGACAAAAAAATGCTAGGAATATATGATAAGGTGGTTGAGACAATTAAAATATTACTTTCAGAGATATTATATTTCCGTGACTTCCGACATGTGGACGTGCTCGTGTAATCAAAGGTCTTTTAAGTTTTACTGCGCATTTTATTGGTCGTGAGTTGAATGTAATCATATAGTATTGAACATCAAGCATTTTGAGGGACAACAGACAGCAGAAAATATAGCGATCAGTTTAGAGGAAACTGCAAGCTTATGGAACGTCCAGATGACAAAAACGTCTGTCGTTATTCATGATAACGCATGAAACATAGTAAAAGCTGTTAGTAATGCAGAGTTGGCCTCAGTGCGTTCTTTCATTCTACTTTTAGGGAAATCACGGAAAACCTAAATCAGGATGGCCGGAAGCGGAATTGAACCGTCGTCTTCCCGAATGCGAGTCCAGTGTGCTCTCCACTGCGCCACCTCGCTCGGTCTTGGTTGTGGTGACTGGTGACAGACTTATGTGTGTTGCGTAGCGTAGCCCGAGATAGGGGTCAGTTTCCATTGACAAATCCTTCCCCAGTATGGAAACCACGAGCTGCGCATGATTTTGACCCTCATGTTTTGCGATACTCTGTGCGTTGTTCTTGACACTGAGCAAGCAAGCCTAATGTCTATGAATTTATTACCAGACATTTAATTTTTGAACCGCCCTGGTACACGGTCACTGCTACCGCCTGGCTTGCAAAGCTACTGAGTCGCTGCTGGACTGAGGTTTATTCATCGTGTTTTGCTGTTCCTGTCAATAAACGTCGATAAAAAGAACACCGGACTAGACTATTCAGGGTCGAATGGGCACGTAAAATTCGGATTTAAAAATAATCTTGTTTGTAAAGAGAAACAAACCAAGACCTTCTGTTGACACTGACCGTCGCATGAAAGACGTGACGAGCAGTAATTGTTTGGGCTGACTCCAACTACGCGTTGCAAAAACGGATTTGCAAATATCTGCAGAAACACTGAATCAAATGTGCCTGGCGAGTCTTCAGGGAGCACTTTCTGTATTCCCGACAAGTAAAATTTCGTTATTCACTATCCTTCCTGGTGTTTCAATTTTCATGGCCAGCAGTGTAGGATAGTGCCCACACCGAATAACCTGCTAACGAGACGAGAATGGGATTTGCGTGGACTCAAGCACTTACGAGTACTACGTTGTCGGAGGATTACTTGCAGGAAAACGATATCATTCTGAAGATAACCACTTTAACGGTGTATACGAATGTATGTTTTCGTGGCGAAAAGTACTGATAAATTTCTCTCGAGCTTCCAGCAGCGTCAGGTGGTGTGGGTTTTAAATTACTTGACGCGGCTGGTAGCTCGGGAGAAATTTATCACTTTAACGTTATTTACATCCGTACTCGGCAAGGCTCTGCCCCCAAGCACCAAACCGCACCAATTCGAGGAGCCGGTCTCAGAATTGCAAGGACAAGCCTCCTCATTACGCTGAACACCATTTTAATAGCGTCTCTTATGGAAAATGGTGGAGCACTTCTGTAATGCTTTCGCACTGGCTAAATACATCCGAAACCAGATATTACCTCAATCTCCTCAGTCTCTTCCAGTAATCCACTTTAGTAAGGCCCTCAAGACAACAAAGTGAGTTTCCTTCGTGAATTAGATTCAACTCTTTCGGATTGCAGGGAATTTTACTGCGACATCCGTCTTCTCTCAAACGCAATTTATCGCTCCCCGTAACAACTTAACGTATATGGCATTAACGATTGATCCCAATGATTGATCGACAATGGTATAAGGAAAAAGTTTCAGGAAACTGTAATCCAACTTCTGTAGGCCAGAGGTTGATTAAGTACACCTCACTTTTCTTACATTTTCGGACCATCCGCACGAGAAACAGACATACTGACATAAAGAAAACGTTGCTTAAGCACTCTGAGCAAAGAGCTTCGCGCTCTTTCGACATGTATTGGGACACAATGCAGTTTTCTTTGTTCGAGTAAAAGAGTTTAACTGATCCCAAGTAGTAGGTCTTGACTGCCCCTTGACAGCTGCATATCCGAAACACACGTATAATTTACTGTCGCAAGTAAAAGGTTCGTTGGGACAGAATTGATATATGTGGAACTTCCTTTCTCGATGATACCATAGTTGAAGATAATCGTTTAAATCACGCCCGATAATTCATGAGAACTATCAGTATTGAACACAAGCAATTTCCATCCGTGACCGACACTAACGTACACAATGAAACCCGAGTATTTTGCATTAATCTCCATATTCCACGAGACACTACGTCTATAACAATAGCAATACTTTCGTGAAAGCGAGTATTGTTTACATCTGAATTTGAATGAGGTTATTTCTGCGACACCTATCGGGATTATCAAAGGTCCTGTCACTGTGTGTTTCTGTTATTCGTTCCATTTTCTCGATTCTAGAAAGAATGCGGTAGGCTATAGTGTAAAGCGTCGTCGCTATACACGTCATTAAAGACAGAGCCTTGGTACAATGAAGGGGCGGGGGAGGGCATCTGCCATGGGCTAGTGAAAAAACTCTCCCGGCATCAATTCAGATTACGTTGTCCACCTGTAGTGTATTGTTTTTCCCTCTTGTTCTGCATTATTGTTGCCCTATTTGTTTGGAGAGAGCGGTTTCGTTCTCTTGGCGCACCTGTACAGCAGCTAGGAATACTAATCACAGCCCCACGGTACATATATTCACTTATCAACAGTCCATCTGAGGTTGAGAGTAACAGATATACTCACAAGTACTATGACTGAAGGAAAAATTATCTGCAGTACCCCGTCATGAATCTGACTTCGGCACAGGAGTGAAATATGCAGCTATTAAACTCTGACAATCTACCGATAGAAATAAAATGTCTGACAGCACAAGCATGTTCAGTTGTAGGTTAAAGGTGTTTATCCTCAACAGCTCCACTCCTTCTACACCATAGGGGAATTCTTGAATAGAAATAATTCGTCTATTGTACAGTAAGAAAAACTTGTAAAAGGACAGCACGCAGCAGTGTAAATACTTTTCTGTGTTTTTACAAAGTATGTGTTCTGTTTTTGTTGAGTCGACACGTTTCACATCACAGCGTTTATTATAAGGTGACCCATGCAACACGTAACTAAGTGACTATCTGTTTGCCAATATCGCAGTGAACACTTCTGACTGGTTGATCTCCTGTTTACTCTTCAGTCTGAACTGTTTGACTATGAATTTTGGTTCCAGAAATTCTGTAGGTTTTTTTTTTCTATTCACAAGCACCTTGTGTTTCAACATCTAGTTTTGTGGTTGAGTTTGGTGTTCGTAAGACACAGATATCTTTGTTGAAAGTCTGTACTGAAACATGTACTCATGTCTAATTCTGTTTTATTAATATTGAGAAATGTACCAGCGTCCACACAGTACACATTGTTTTTGTTCCGATCAGTCGACCTTCCTATAGCCATCAACTGATTGACGTTTGTCTCGTGGCTGGTCTTCAGAATATATCCTGATTTTTTAAACTCGTGTTGAGCTAGACACAGCACTGCTGTAAATGAGTAACTGACGAAGGAACCCATCCATTCAACAGACTACTCTTAGAATATCTTTCTAAGCGCGGGGTTGGATTTTCAGATGGTGCCCCCACAGGCTGCAGACTTTTCGACCGTCCCCCCCCCCCCCCCCACCCTAACCCATTTTTTTGTTACCCCATCAAATTAAAAATTCAGTTTAAAAAAATGTAAGCAATGATGGGATTAACTAAAAGAAACTTCTAAGAGATAGATAGACTACTTCTTAGAAAATAATAATGGTAACACGAGCAGTGGCAGCTGAGAATCAAAGCAATATCAGCTGGTACACGAAGCGATGCGAGGTAAAATTATACAGCAACTGCGACCGAGGGCATCAACTTAAACCGTCAACCAAACGCTACACTAGCAAAATTGATGCTGGCTTCTTTTGGCTTCCATGTTTTCAAATTACATGCAATTCTCTCTCCTCCGCCCCCTCCCCACTGTGTGTGTGTGTGTGTGTGTGTGTGTTTGTGTGTGTGTGTGTGTCTGCGTGCGTGTGTGTGTGTGACTTTGAGACCAAACCTATCTAAAATACAAGCACCGATCGAGGTGACTCGGCGTCCCCTTCCCTCCTGGGGTCATGGGCCCAGACCTACCTGGGCTGTGCGCGTATCCGGCACTGTCTAAACGTTTTCAACGTTGAACCTACTAAATGATGCGATTATGTGCTACGTAAGGACTAAATGAGAAACGAATGAAGTCTTCATTCCCATGTGCCTTACTTTTCGCTCGGCACACGGCCGACGAGGCCTTAAAAACGAAGGGGGAAGGACAGTGTGGAAAATATAGCATCGCAACGTGACAGGGAAATCCAGTGGCGGCAGACTGGACGCCGGGCGCGGTGACTCGCATGCGAGGTGCCCTTGAACCGGCTGCTGCTGCGGCCAGCCAGCCGCCTTGAACCCCGGTCGGCGGCATTCCTCGCGTGTGACGCGCTGACCCCGGCACGCACTGCCGAGGGGGCCGGAGACTTCAATGCTCGGTTGGAACACGCACCCCGTGTAGCGGTGATAGCCGACGCCCTGTACAAGCTGGGAAACGTTGGCGGAATGTTTGACCTCGGGCGTCTGAGGTCTTCGTGTACGGCTGTAGCCAAACTATAACCCTGTTGCCTCTAAGTACGGTGACACGGAACGTCATAAACTGTCATGCAGTGAACAGTCACTCGAGGCTGGAAAAAGAACGCAGGTCATTTAATCTTGTAATATTGGTATAGAAATCGAAAGCGCCGTATTACAATACTCCTGCAGATAATACTCGTAACAAAGAAAAACAATGTAATACTATAATCTTAATAGAGCATTAGTGGTAAACTTCAGGAGCATAAATCACCTTTGAAATATCTAGGAACAAAATGACGTAGCGGCATAAAAAACAAAAACGCGACATCATTAATAAGGACAGTGAATGGAAGAGTTGGATTAACAATGTCATTGTCATTTCAGGTCTGAAGATGCTTCTAGAGGAATCGAAACCGGTCATGTGAATAAACATTTTTGCAATCAATACGGATTATAAGTAATATTCTATAACCAGTGATCGCTGTATCCCATCAGGCATTATGTCTGTTTTTGCAAAGAGTTGGATTTGTTGGGAGCATTCTGGGAGAAAGTGGTATGTAGTTGTTAGGCAACCCGTACACAAGAAAGTAGTGTGACCAATTTTGAAGTAGTGCTCCAGTTCTTGGGGTCTTCATAAAATAGTCCTGACAGCAGTCGTCGAAGAAATTCAAAGATGCACAGGTGGGATAACTGGGATAACTACGCTTTGATCATGGAAGTTAGATGAAATTTGTTCAAAGGCGTGCAACGCATTACTCGTGAAACATTGTTGGGTCAATTTAGGGATTCTTTCTGAATAAGGCCGTCTAGATGGCTCAATATATTAATTTATTTATAACATAGTTTCCGCCACTGTCATATCAGATCTGTAATTAAAATTAAAGGGGCACTATTATGAGAGGTCTCTGTCACACATTATCAGGCTATTAAAGGTGAAAAAATGAAGTTAAAAATTTTTATTTTTTTTAACTTCATTCACCAAAAACATAGAATTTATAAAACAAGATTAGTATGAGTATCAATAAACCAATGTCAACACGGAGCATATATTTTATTGATACTGACACTGAACGTTACTGTTCAAGTTTAAACTTTGGTGGGCAATTTTTAAACAAAAATTAAAATTTTTTAACTTTTTAGTTTTTTAACTTTTGTAGCCCGATAATGTATAAAAAACACATGTCCTTAATATGATCTTTTAATCTTAGATACGCCTCGGATAAAGTAAAGTATTAAGTGATCTGTACGGTTTAATTCACAGAATGACCACAATGAAGACACAATCATTCAGGAATTTTATTTATTCCTTCGCACTCATTGGTCCTCTCCTCGTCAATATTTGACAGTTGTGTCGCATGTGTAGTTGTAGGGTGTAGGTGATTGTAAGGGATGAGTGTGTATTGTAGTGTTATGCTTTTGTTGTATGATGATGGTGAGAGAACGGGAAGGGTGAAACCCAGTGCCACCACATAGACTGCTCCTCTCGAACAGCACTAAGGAAGCAGCCGAGCTTACTGTCCTCATATCACGGATGGACCAGCATCAACAGGGTCACATGCCCTCACTTCATGAGGCACTGCGGAGAAGAGACTTTCGCCATTTTCTTTGAAATCGCATTTGTGCATCTGCAGATCGAACGGATCGTTATGCTGTGTAACTCCCGTTTAAAAGCAAATTCTTTTACGTCCAAAATGTACAGGATGTCTACATTGCTTTCCTCAGGAAGAGTAATGAGGTTACAAATGAGAAAAAATATTTAGAACAACGTACGTCTGTCAAAGGCATCTTTTGATTGCGAAACAAGATCTTGAAAGTAAATAAGTCACGATTATATGGCAACCTGAGGGCGAACATTAATGCGTCTGTCCATATGCCGATAGTCTATACCAGGTAAAAACTGTATTACGTCTTCAGTGAGACAAAAATAAATCGGTAATACTGAAAATTTGTTTTGTTTGTGATCTGTGTTGTTGAAAAATATGAAATATAAAACAAAGTCGTATTGAGTGCGATTGCAATGCCATTTAAATGCGGCGCGTTTGCAGTTTCCCCTCATCCTCCTCCCCGCGCTCAGACAGCATTGTCTGCCGGTGTGGGATGGGTGGTTGGGGGGGGGGGGGGCAAGTTAGAGAGCTGTGCACTCGTGTCAGTGCACGACTCACTTGCCGAAATAGTGGCCGTCGCTGTCTTACGCAGATAAATGAAATGACACGTTTGTTCAGATGGCATACTTTTAGTCTCCATCAAGTGATTGCTGCCTTAATAACATGTGACAGATGAAAACTGTTTACGCCCGGTATTCTTTGCAGGACTTCTATATTTTTCAAAAAATGGTTCAAATGGCTCTGAGCACTATGGGACTCAACTGCTGAGGTCATTAGTCCCCTAGAACTTAGAACTAGTTAAACCTAACTAACCTAAGGACATCACAAACATCCATGCCCGAGGCAGGATTCGAACCTGCGACCGTAGCGGTCTTGCGGTTCCAGACTGCAGCGCCTTTAACCGCACGGCCACTTCGGCCGGCTCTATATTTTTCGGACAGTGCTTCTCCAATTGAGTGGTCGAAACGCGTCTTGTAGGGCAGCTCAGAGTTTCAATATAGCGCTGGCTCTTAGACCTCGAGACGGGTGGAGAGCAGTTATTGGCAAACTGGAACTTCTACACTGACGAGCAAACGAAACTGGTACACGTATCTAATATCGTGTGGGGCTCCCGCGAGCACGCAGAAGTGCCGCAAGAAGACGTGGCATGGGCTCGAGTAATGTCTGAAGTAGTCATCGAGGGAATTGACACCATGAATCCTGCAGGGCTGTCCATAAATCCGTAAGAGTGCGAGAGTGTGGAGATCTCGTCTGAACAGCACGTGGCAAGGTATCCCAGATATGCTCAATGATGTTCACATCTTGGGAGTTTGGTGGCCAGCGGAAGTGTTTAAACTCAGAAAAGTATTACTGGAGCCATTCTGTAGTAATTCTGGGCGTTGGGGTGTCACGTTGTCCAGCTGGAATTGCCCAAGTCCGTCGGAATGCACAATGGACATGAATGGTTGCAAGTGATTAGACACGATGCTGACGCACGTGTCACCTGTCAGAGTCGTATCTAGACATCAGGAGTCCCATATCACTCCAACTGCACACGCCCCACACCATTACAGAACCTCCGCCAGCTTGATCGGTCCCCTGCTGGCGTGCAGGGGCCATGGATTCATGAGGTTGTCTCCATACCCGTACACGTCCATCTGCTCGATACGATTTGAAACGAGACTCGTCCGACCAGACAACATGTTTCCAGTCATCAACAATCCAATGTCGGTGTTGACAGGCCCAGGCGAGGCATAAAGCTTTGTGTCGTGCAGAAATGAAGGGTGCAAGAGTGGACCTACGGCTCCGAAAGTCCATATCAATGATGTTTTGTTGAATGGTTCGCAAGCTGACACTTGTTGATGGTGCAGCATTTAAATATGCAGCAATTTGCGGAAGGGTTGCACTTCTGTCACGTTGAATGATTCTCTTCAGTCGTCGTTGGTCCCGTTCTTGCAGGATCTTTTTCCGGTTGCAGCGATATCGGGGATCTGGTGTTTCACCGGATTCCTGATATTGGCGGTACACTCGGAAAATCCCCGCTTCATCGCTATCTCGGAGATGCTGTGTCCTATCTCTCGTGCGCCGACTATAACACCACTTTCAAACTCACTTAAATCTTGATAACCTGCCTTTTTATCAGCAGTAGCCGACCTAACAACTGCGCCAGACACTTGTCTTATATAGGCTTTCCCAACCGCAGCACCGAATTCTACCTGTTTACGTATCTCTGTATTTGATTACGCATACCTGTACCATCTTCTTTGGCGGTTCAGTATATGTGCTCCCGAAGTTCGAAGTATAAGCACTGCATCCGAGGCTTCGTGTCTGGTTTCGGGTTGTGACTTGTCTCGCAGTTTCATCTGGTCTCGAATGACCGGCGCACACGTAGTCTGGGCTGGAATAGCAGATATAGTGAGTAACAGCCAGCGGCATACAGAGACTGGTGACGCGCGGGTCTGTGTGTGGCGTGCCTTTAATGACCTGCGATGACCCGGCGCTGCGCGGTGCAGCAGACACGTGGGGCAGTCAGTCGGCATACCCTGTAGCAGCAGCAGCGTTTGCTCTCGCCGTTAACGGGACGCCCGCGGCCGCTGCTTTCGCCCGTGACGTGCGCTCCCTGGAAACGCGGCAGCCGTGAGAAATAATCGTTCGTCCACGCGAGCCACGTGCAACCACGCAGAGGCGGTCTCTACGTCCTCTCAAGGATATCCCCATCGATGAATCACTGAGCAAACGATTTTAATATTCCATGGGATTTACTGAGTAAAATATCCACATGCCGTAAAATGCAGTGACTTTGATCATTCAATAAACATTTTTCAAAATTACGTCAAAACTACATAAGTATTTGAAGATAAATTTTTCCGTAAGTTAATACAAGTATCACAGACTGTACAAAACATATTAAATATTTTTGTATCGCCTACTCTAATGCTTTTGTAAGTAATTTGTTTAACACACACCACCTCACAAAAAGATCCAGATGTGATGGTCGGTTGTCAGTGTAACTTTGTACATGTACACAACATCGGCCGGATGTAATGCCTGAGCGAGGCTTTCTGAACGACGGTGCTAGGCGTCCACGTACTCATAAGCACGAGGAGAACAGGAACAGGGAGTGGGCTGCGAGGAATGGCCGTTCTCCGTCTAGACGATGACTCAGCATGGAAGACCACAGCGTATTTCTGCGCCGTACGCAGAAAAGCTCTCCGTTCCAAGTGGGCGACGAGGTGGTCTGTGAGCCGGACGCTCAGGCTACCGCCCTGGCGGATGCTTTTGCAGAAGATGTCACGCCTAGTGATGTCCCAGTCAATCCGGCCACTTCCAGCGTGTGATCGAGGCTCTCGCAACACTCCTGACGGCACCGGTGAGGGAGAGGAAGCTGTCGACCCGATTACAACAGATAGAGTACAAGCGCAGCCTCAGACGCTGAGTACCACGTAGGCGGGTCGCCAACGAAGCTAATGCCTTGATAGATGCATTAAAACGTTGAATATTCCTAACTAATCTACTGCCACCTTCTTCAGTAAACTGCTGTGTGACACTTCCGATTTTTCAGTACTCGCTCAGAATTAAATCTGATGTCGACTAACTTCATTTACTCCTCTACATACCGAAAGCCAATTAAAATCTACACGTGTTACATGACAAGCCTGCCTCTTAAATGTTGCTTCTAGTCTTCAACGTATATTAATGTACAATATTGCTGTAGCACATAGTACACTCCCGAATACACTCCTGGAAATGGAAAAAAGAACACATTGACACCGGTGTGTCAGACCCACCATACTTGCTCCGGACACTGCGAGAGGACTGTACAAGCAATGATCACACGCACGGCACAGCGGACACACCAGGAACCGCGGTGTTGGCCGTCGAATGGCGCTAGCTGCGCAGCATTTGTGCACCGCCGCCGTCAGTGTCAGCCAGTTTGCCGTGGCATACGGAGCTCCATCGCAGTCTTTAACACTGGTAGCATGCCGCGACAGCGTGGACGTGAACCGTATGTGCAGTTGACGGACTTTGAGCGAGGGCGTATAGTGGGCATGCGGGAGGCCGGGTGGACGTACCGCCGAATTGCTCAACACGTGGGGCGTGAGGTCTCCACAGTACATCGATGTTGTCGTCAGTGGTCGGCGGAAGGTGCACGTGCCCGTCGACCTGGGACCGGACCGCAGCGACGCACGGATGCACGCCAAGACCGTAGGATCCTACGCAGTGCCGTAGGGGACCGCACCGCCACTTCCCAGCAAATTAGGGACACTGTTGCTCCTGGGGTATCGGCGAGGACCATTCGCAACCGTCTCCATGAAGCTGGGCTACGGTCCCGCACACCGTTACTGAAACGCCAAAGAAACTGGAATATGTAAGCGTATTCAATTAGAGAGATACGTAAACAGACAGAATACAGCGGTCAGCAACGCCTATATAAGACAAGTGTCTGGCGCAGTTGTTAGATCGGTTGCTGCTGCTACAATGGCAGATCATCAAGATTTAAGTGAGTTTGAACGTGGTATTATACTCGGCACAGGAACATCTCCGAGGTAGCGATGAACTGTGGATTTTCCCGTACAACCATTTCACGAGTGTACCGTGAATATCGGGAATGCGTTAAAACATCAAATCTCCGATACCGCTGCGGCCGGAAAAAGATATTGCAAGAACGAGGGCAACGTCAACTGAAGAGAATCGTTCAACGTGACGGAAGTGCAACCCTTCCGCAAATTGCTGCACCATCGATAAGTGTCAGCGTGCGAAGCCTTCAACGAAACATCCTCGATATGAACTTTCGGAGCCGAAGGCCCACTAGTGTACCCTTCATGACTGCACGACACAGAACTTCACGCCTTGCCTGGGCCCGTCAATACCGACATTGGACTGTTGATGACTGGAAACATGTCGCCTGGTCGGACAAGTCTCGTTTCAAATTCATGAATCCATGGACCCTGCATGTCACCAGGGGACTATTAAAGCAGGTGGAGGCTCTGTAATGGTGTGGATCGCATGCAGTTTGAGAGTTATGGGACCTCTGATACGTCTAGATACGACTCTGACAGGTGACATATACGTAGGCATCTTGTTTGATCACCTGCATCGATTCATGTCCATTGTGCATTCCTATGGACTTGCGCAATTCCATCAGGACAATGCGACTCTCTACACGTCCAGAATTTCTACAGGGTGGCTCCAGGAATACTCTTCTGCGTTTAAACCCTTCCGCTGGCCACCAAACTCCCCAGACATGAACATTACTGAGCATATCTGGGCAGACATTAGTCGAATCCATGCCACGTCGTGTTGCAACACTTCTGCGTGCTCGTGGGGGCCCCACACGATATTACGCAGGTATGCCACTTTCTTTTGCTATTCATTGTAAGTACATAACAAAGATATCCTTTTTTGGTAGAACATGGGCGTACAGACTTGCTAGTACCGAGAGCGATAAATCCTTCATTGTGATCACGTAAGGGTCGTATTTTTTAAAAAAAGACAATTAAACTGATACATAATTAGTTCGCTTCATTTGTTTCACAAATATTCATTTTATTTAACAAATATAATTAGAAGAACGTATTTTTACGAAACATAATTTACACCGTTTATTTTGAAATACCACACTCATCGATTTCACAATAATTGCTTTGATGTTTGGGTCAGCTTTTGTCTTATACAAGCACAAATTTGATTCTAACTTGTCATTTGTCAAACGATTCATATATTTTGACTGGTTCATTCTCATTATGGAAAAAGTTCGCTCAACTTGACTCAGAGAGCCTAGTGCATTCTAATTCATTATCTACCAACAACTTATAATTGTTTCTATCGACAAGTGACCCCCCCCCCAAAAAAAAACTAAGTCCTACGAGGGCACTTTCCTTTCCAGGAGGAAATGAAAGATGAGTAAAAAAAACTGGAAGACCTAACGGTGAGGGATGGGCCTCGATTTGTGAATTCCTGCCTAAGAGCATCTGGTAGGTGCTTCCAGCAGCATCAGCCTGACCAGAATCCTTCCTACAGCAGGAAAGCGCGCCGAGATGGAGGCTATACCCACGGCGCTGGTAAAGATCTTCGCCCGCCGGAGACTTATCGGCCTGCAAGCCTTCTACCTGCACTGTCTAAGCTATTCGAGAATGCTGTTTCAAAGGCATGTGGAAACCCAGCACCTGCTCCCTGAGGAGAAATATGGCTTCAGGAAAAGGACGTGTGACTGCCCATCTGGGAGACGTCGAAGAAGTAATGGTGGGACTCGAGCGACGGGAACACTTCCGAGCTATGTTCCTGGAAGCAGGTGTGGCGCAAAGTTCGATCCTCGATCTCCCATCGTACAGTCGCTACACAGTGGATCTGCCATCGACTCCAAGCATGCAACTAGCTCTATACGCCGACGAATGCCGGATACACGGTCATGAAGGGCAGAACAACATGTGTCTGCTGTGTTGAAGGGGGAACACCCCCTGCAGATACTGCGAATGGAGGACTTGGACGTATTACGTGACTGCAACGTCTTCAGACCGGCACTAGCCGTCGACCGCAGGCTGGGAAAGTCGTATGTCAGGTCGCGACTACGTCATGGCTGCCCCACGTGTGAGACATTTCACCTTCGTAGTAGTCCAGGAGCTGGGCTTTTCACGTGCTATCGTGTCAAGGGCATTCCGTGCGTCCTACTATTCGATAAAAATCGCTGCCGCCAGAATCAGCTGCGACGAAACACAACATCTCGATAAAAGGGGTCACCGTTGCTTATCACAAATTCTAGCAAACGCAGGGGACGCCTACAGGGGACACAGCGACCGTTGTAATAAATTTTGGTAGAATACTCAATCTTAAAATAAGATATTTTACATATGGTGGCCGGTTTCAGTTTTGAAAGACCATCTTTAGATTATAAGGAAGCACCTTCGGTCACCCTCCCAGACGCTGAGCGGAGCTGTAGTGTATGCCGAAAGACAAAGATGTCAGCACCGACGGTGATTCCCTGTATGAAGGTGGTTTCTCAAGACGGAAACCGGTTACCATAAATAAAATACCTTCTTTTGGGATGAAGACTTATTATTTTATTAAAATTAGATTTAGATCGCTGTATTTTCCAAATATGTTACAAAAGTTATAATAAATGTACAGATACACCACCAAAATTTTGTGTTTACGACAGGGCTGAGCAGTGCTTTGTAGTGTTACTTAAACATCGCTGTACTATCGATTAATCGATAGTATACGCACGATCGCCACTATCAGTAGCATGTTTTAACTATCGATACTCCTATCATTTATAATCTAACTCTTTTTTAATTGGCGCCTGAAAAAGTGTCGGTTCCTATTACCTCCATGGCGTTTGGAGTGCAGACTGAAAGTAGATTGTGTGAGGGTATTTAATCAACAACAAATATGGTGGCACCTTAGCCAGTCTAAGTTTTTTATAAACTAAGTTGTTAATAGATTGGTTGCTGTAGGGGAGGGGTTATCAAAGAGGGGATTTTCTTGTTTGTCTTTCAGTGATGACAACTCACGGCCATGCGTATCTCGAACCGATCAGATGCTTATGGTAAAAAGTACACATGTAAATAACATGGATTCGTGAACGTGCATTATACTGATTTTCATCTTCAATTGCGTGAGCTAGCTTACCTATAGCAAGGAATACAGATGTAAGTAAGGCTGTTGTAATACAGCGCAGTTAGTATAGGAGAAAATGACATTTTAAAGATTTGTTGTTTCTGATTGTACTGTATAACGCATTTTAAAATAAATACAATTATTGTCTTTATTAATTAAACACACCTGCTACTGTCCTCTTCTGTTTCTGAGTCTTCATTGTACTAACAAGTGTTTTCAGTTGTACATGTTAATGTGTCAAGTGATTCGAAAACACAACACACTGACGCGGTCCAGATGCCCCTGCGTCACTTCTGCTTTTGCAGAAGCACGAATATCATTCATATTTTGGTTACCCATGTTGTGATAGACTGGTGGTGATTGTTCCTTCAAGAATACATCAGCTCCCGCAAAACTGAATATAGTAAAAGCACAAACCGTCGAGTGTCAAGTTTTTTTTATTTGTATGGTGTCAGGACATAATCTTTAAAATAAACAGCGATATTTACATGCTGTCTGCTTTCACAGTATTACAGTGCATATTCATAAGTAATTCGGGCAAAATGTGAATGTTTCAGTGGATGTGAGACAAAACTAATCCCTTCTTGCCAAGAGTTGACTGTGAATGTTCAGGAATGTTTTTGCAAAACTTCAAATCCTGTAGATATTTTTTAAGCGCTTGCCCATTAAAGCTGAAAGCCCTTGTTTGAAACTTGTGCAGCGGGTGAATCACCTCACCATTATGTATTTTTTTTTCATTTTTACGAGTTTACATCTTTCTGCAACCTGATTAATAGTTCTTCGAGTGTCACGAGGAAGAATTTTTTCAAAAAAGTGGGGGATAACAGTTTTGTAAAATGTATCATCTGCATTAAAGATTATAAACTCATTTAAGAGACCACTAAAAAGAAAGCATGGTGAAAATCTAGGAACCACGAATTAGCAATAGAACTGAAAGGTGAGGGATCAACTTGTGAGCTAGATCCAGTGCAAGAGGTGCAACCAAAAGAATCGAGAAGCTGTATAAAAAATTATTTTAACAGTAGTCAGTTGTACGATGCCAGTTCAAAAGCAAAAAAAAAAAAAAAAAAAAAACTGGATTTTCTTTATGCATAAACGAATGCCATCAATATGCTTCCATACAAAACTTCCTACCATCAACGTTTGAAAAAAAATGTTTATGCCTTCGACAGCAGATATGAGTTGCCAGATAAAACCACACTTAAATGTTTACTGATCTCAAAACTATAGGAAGCGGTAAAAAATAAATTAGAGGAATCCCTTACAAAATGTAATTTTGTGTTACAAGGACATGTGGAAAAGCAACGCGAGTGAAGGCATACTGCAACTGACTTGCCATTTTACTATAGACGAAAAACTAGTTTCACGTATATTAAAAGTGACAAAAACTGCACGTCATCACTACGCAGAATCTATGCACATGTAACTAACATTTTTTAAAATGTTTCTTTCTTTAACTCGTCAGTGCCATGCTGAGTTTCGTTTCATCCTTGTGATCGGTACATGTCGGTGTCAGTCAAGTCGGGGTAACTTGTAAGGTATTTCTTGTCAGCTTCACTTCCCCCCCCACCCTCCCCCCGACCACTCTCTCCTTCTCCCCTCTTGTCGATAGAAATCTGAAGCCGCGTGTCGTTTGTGTTCTGTACACTACCAACCGTAACAGATCATTGAATAATTGTGTTACAACAGGCTTAATATATTTTCTTATCCATTACTACAAAAAAACAATACATTTGAACATAAATGTCTCTATAACGCACTTCCTCAAAACATTGTTACTTCCGCGCCCATAGTTTTCACTTGAGATAGGAGACTAGCAAGTGAGTAACGAACGCAAACCCCAACACCGTTTGAACCAAAATTAATGCAACATAGCAAAATTAGCTGGCAGTGGCGTTACAATTACTGTCTTGCTATCTTCCGAATATATAAACAACTTGCTTTTGTGGTGATTTATATGGAAGTGCTTCCATTGTGTTAGCGAATCGGAACAGAATTAAAACTTTCGTTACTTATAAAACAGCGTAAATATTAATGCATATATTTGCCAAATAAAACTAACCATAGCAAGTTGTAAATATAGGCCTTACTAACCGAATCGGATCTTTCCATTGGTAATGGAAAACTCTCAGCTATTGTGTAATGGAAGCTGTTGTATCACCGCTACAGTGAAGCCGACGAAACGCTATCAGGTTCTGTCAAGTGCAAACTTTGGGCGGCGCGGATATATTATAGGAATACATCGGTATGATGAGTGAAGGTGCCAGCACTGAAGTTTCTCGCCGCACCTTTCCTTATCCTTCGTTAATACCGTACTGCGCTCTTTATAACGCTCTGTGCGCTTTCGCCGAAGAAAGGCGAAACACCAAGCAAAATTTCTACGACCTACACATATTATGTCGACTGCACTAAGATCACCAGTGCTGCCGATCTCAGCGATGTAGCAGCTTTAGCATTTCAGTAGAGTGATGGCCCTTTTGTTTTGTACTGAGTGTGAACTCAACTGAGAAAAAACATAATGAGTGAAGAAGCCACCCTTGATCTCTTCAGCGCAGTTTCAATCTTGTTAGTCCCATGTGCAGTTTATACCGTATCTAATGCAGCTGATCAGCAATCATGCACACCTAAGGTAGCACTATTCCATGGCACACCAGTAAACATTCCTCTCTCACATCCCTATTCCTTTTGGCGACCTTCCTTTTCTGCTGCTTCCTCTTTTTGCTTTCCTCGTGCTTCTAAGACGCTGAAGCTCAACATAACATCGACAACTAATATATTGGTTCAATTTTTATGAGAATTATTTTTTTATGTAGGAAAGTAATTTTTCAGGTAATAAGACATTGAAAAAAATATTTTTTTGACAATATTATGCAAAATTTCGGACATACTGGCAGGTTATTTTATCATTAAATTTTTTCAAGTCATCAATCAAATCTTACTAGAATATAATGTCCGTGATAAGGCAGTGGTAGTGGTTACAGACAACGCTGCAGTTACGAAAAAGCTGCCTAAATCTTAAGGATTCGGCATTCACCCTGTTTTGCCCACGCATCAACTTAACAGTAGAAGATTGTTTCACAGCAGAAACATTTTCCAATATTTTATTGAAAACATAACGCTACACTAGCCAGTGGCAAACTGCGCAATGTTCACAAAACAACAAACAAAAAAGAACTGAGACTGATACAAGAGGTGCCGACTCGATGGAACAGCTCATGCCACACGCTCAAAAGAATTTTGGAAGTACGAAGTGAGCTCGAGATTGCGATCAATGAAAGTTCAAATGCACTACCTACACTCACAGTAGAAAATTACTTAGTTGTACAAGAGATAATAGATCTTCTTGAACCTTTTGAAGCAGCAAAAACAGCACTCTCAGGGAAGTCACTCACCACTGCTTCCGTAATTATACCTCTTATACGAGGTACTGCTGCAAAGTTTTCAGATTTGTAAATCACCTTAACAACTAATGAAGGACGAAGTGTTCTAGATTCCTTGGTTAAATTCGTAAATGAAAAAGTGAAACCATTCAACACATTGACTGTTAATATGCTGACATTATTCTATCCTAAGTTTAAAAAACTTGCTTCAGGACTTTCGAGAGGTAGAGAACGCTGCAGAAGTACTTTAGAAAGAGTATGTTGCTATCATCGCATCAACTACAAGAATAATACCTGAAGCAGAAGCAACCATGAGCAGTGCTAATGCGTCTACAGATACGTCTAACAGTTTGAAATCGGATGATCTACATTTTTTGCCCAGTTAGCAACAGCGTAACGTAGATGTCGTTACACCAGTCAGTGATTCCATAACTGACCTGTCTGTAATAGACAAGCATGCTTGTGTTTTAAAATATTGTGCAAAGTCTAATTGTATGTTGTGTGTAATGGCCAGTAAACTTTTGTGGTTCCCAGCGACTTCAGTTCCTGCGGAGAGGGTTTTCTCCAAGGCAAGATATATAATTACTAAAAAACGCGACAGGCTAAAGGAGAAGAATTTAAACGCCTTACGTATATATTTTAATGTTGTATTTTAAACAACAGATTTATGATATAAAATTTGCATATATTGTAGCTTTGTATTTTAAGCTATTTTTCATTTGAAATACCTGCCCAAAACAATCTGTAGTTGATCGATATATCGATAATTCTTAAAAATACTATCGATAATTCCTGACTTGTCAACTATCGATGTTTAAGTAACACTAGTGCTTTGAGCTTCCAAAGTATTGCCACCTCCAGCCCAATAAATGTCGGAGGATGCTCGCCTCGGACGAGAAAAGCTAGTCAAATAAATTAAATACATGTTGTCGTACTTTTTGAGGCCTCTTTCCCAAAGTCACAGGTGTGTAACTGATGCTGAGTGAGTGTTTAAGGAGAACAAGCTACTAAGATCAACACTGTTCACCCCCCACCCCCCCACCCTAGGACAGAAGCAGTGTTCTGTCGTCTGCTAAATGAGAACGGAGGCTTTCTCGGCGAATTTCGATGATGAAGTCTTCTTGGCTGATTACCCTACAAGACTTCATCAGTGTTCTAAATGTCTGCGTTACGTATATCGAGGCGGAACATGTGAAACAGCTCCATATTCACCTAGTAAGATGTGGAAAACCGTCCAAAAGCCACATCCTGGTTGGCTGGCACACCCATCGTCGTCAGTTCGCCGGGCGGATTCGATCCGGGCCCGGCAAGTCCCAGAAACTGTCGCGTTAACACGCACGGCTACCGGGCGGGTTGTGCAATTAATAGAAGCTTCTATGCCGTCTTTTGCGACTGTAATAAAACGTCTTATCTAGACTACACGAGTTTTGCGCGCGCGCGCGCGCGCGCGCACACACACACACACACACACACACACATACGCAAGTGAGAAAATGTCATTTCCCCCACTACACACAAACACAAAAAGAATGAAAATAATAAAAAGCCATACTCACACAAGGTACGACATATCATCCCGCCCCCTTTTCGTCATTTAAAAGTAATAATAATAGTGGTGAGAAAATACACACACACACACACACACATATGAATAGCAGAAGCTTCCACAACCACCAAAACAAAACAAAATAAAACAAAACACGATGACATTCCGCACTATCAGAATAAGATACTCGCGGCTTAAGTGGAACTACACAACATAAGAACGAAGATATATTCCGTGTCAGTGAAGTGCAGTGTATTAAAATCGAACAGATACGTGCAGAAGAACGTTGGGAATGAAATAGGAAACAAAATATCGTGAGTAATAATAATGGTTTAATACTGTTTAACAGTAGGTTAGTAATTTAAAACATGAGAAGTGTTTGTGATCCATCAGTCTGTGCTCAGCTACCGTAGCGATAAGACAACTTGCTCGTGAAACAACTCAGCACTTTCACAACGTAAAACAAAAACAGTTGAAAAAGTGGATATGGCTTCCGTTTATGACGGATGTCGTGAAACAGGGCAGCGGTGCGATTATACGCCGAAACATATCCTGACCGTGCTAAGTCGTCTTTGTCACGTTACTAAAAAAAGTTAAGAAACTCTAAGTGTGAAGAATAAAACAAACCAACCGAAAAAGAACGGCAACTGCGGGAGAAATTAAAATAACATTTTAAAAGCAGTAACGTACATTCCGTGTGTTGAATGTGTGACGATGTTTATTGTGCTACGAATACTACATTCCATTACATTTCACCCCTTCCACATTTCGCTCCGTTAACAACTTCATGGTACGTTGCAGCTCTCCGAACTGAGTCTACTAAAACTGCAAAGTGATGCATCGTTTCTGTGCAATATTTTGCATGCAGATGAAGTACCGTTTGCAAACCACGGGAAGATCAGTCTTCGTAGCATACACTATTGGTCAGTTAAAATATCAGACTGCCTGCAAGGATTGTATAAACAACGTCCTTGGTCTGTCAACGTGTACTGCAGGTTTTCAGGAGTCGCATCGTTCTTCCATGTTTCACTGACGGGACTTCAGATAGCCGCAAGTATCTACAATTCCTAACAGATGTGCGGACTTGCTGGAACTGAAAGCAAACAAACTGAAACACAAGGAATATGCCAATGGCGCGTACTATTCTGCTTACAGTCTCCATATATGGGTAGCATTTCGAACTCCTCTTCATTGGTGTACCCTGTCATCAGTTGAAGATTTGTGTGAGCACAGTGTACAACAATGAAGGAGGGATAAAAGTGGAGAATGTAAGTTACCATAACAATAACTGCAGTAATGTCACTGTGTGACCGGTATGTTTCGATTTGTTTACCGTCAGCTCCAGCAAGTGGACCAGTTACATTACTCCAGGTATATGTTCTGTTTGCTAGTACAGAGGAGTTAAGTCAGTTTATTGTTACGGTTTCGGTAACGCTATGTTTACATGAATGGTACACTGTGATAGGTTTTTGAATTGTTCTCGAGGGCCGGCCGGCGTGGTCGAGCGGTTCTAGGTGCTTCAGTCTGGAACCGCGCAACCGCTACGTTCGCAGGTTCGAATCCTGCCTCGGGCATGGATGTGTGTTAGTTAGATTTAAGTAGTTCTAAATTCTAGGGGACTGATGACCTCAGATGTTAAGTCCCCTGGTGCTTAGAGCCTTTTGAACCATTTGTTCTTGAGGAGAGGAAGAGGATGACCGAATAACTAGATAAAGTAAAGAAGACATACTACAGTTCATATCTTCATAACGAACGAAGTTACAAGAAAGGCAATTATGCTGGTTAATGTCTCTCTCCTAGCTAAACATCATTTGGTTGGTAAATTTTTTTTTTTTTTTTTTTGGATAAAGAGTTATTTGGGATGGTCAAGATATACGGAGTACCCCGTATGGTCTAAAGTATGAGGGTTGCCCAGAAAGTAATGCACCACATTTCTTTTCTTCAACAATTCTTTAACGAACATAATGAGAATTACACACGCGAAAGAATGGTGTTTTATCTACACACGCTATTTTTCCACGTAATCTCCTTCCCGCTCTATGGCCTTCCTCCAGCGCGAAACAAGGGCGTGTATGTCATGTCGGCACCAATCCTTGTCCTGGTAAATTCTGGAAATTTGTGGTAAGATCTTATGGGACAAAACTGCTAAGGTCATCGGTCCCTAAGCTTACACACTACTTAAATTAACTTACGCTGAGGACAACGCACACACCCATACCCGAGGGAGGACTCTAGCCTCCGACGGGATAGCCGCGAGCACCGTGACAAGACGCCCCAGACCACGCGGCTAACCCGCGCGGCCCTTGTCCTGGTCCAGTGCTTCACTGTGTGAATCAGCTCCTCATCGTCCTCAAAATGTCTGCCACGAATGGCACCCTTTAATGGCCCAAAAAAGTGGAAGTCCAAGGGGGCTATGTTAGGTGTGTGAGGTACGACAGCCGTGGATGGTCTCCTCGACCGCTGTAAATCGTGCAGCTCCGCCAAACCGCCTTCTGATCACCTCGCTCTCTTTGCCCAGCGACTAACTGTACTTCTGTCAGTAACAGATGCTCGACAGACTTTGCACAAGCGTTTGTGAATATTCCCCACACTTTGATTCTCTGTAGTGAGAAATTCAATGACGGCACGTTGCTTGTAACATACATCACCTACAGACACCATTTTGAAACTGTCCTGCAGCTACGCTATATGTAGGAAGTGACGGAAACTTGGCGCGCTCACTCAGGAGACTTCAGGTAATGTACACGTAACGTTTCGCATTCTTAGCATTGTTTTCGGCTGAGAAAAAAATGCGGTGCATTACTTTCTGGGCAACCCTCGTACTTCATAGACGTAGTAGGACAGCTGCAGAAATCAGCAAAGAACAGCCTATGTTAATCAAATGTTGCAGTAGCCGACTTGCAGTGTTGTCAAGCCGAAGTTCACGCATGAAGAGTTTAAGATCTTCATGAACACTGATGACATACACTGGGTGCTAAAGAAAAAGTGAGGCAGCCATACGGTATGCTCTGATGTCAATGTAACTGCGTACACGTACCCATCGTTGGCGGGATGTAAATGATTACAGTTGTAATTACCTGTAGTGCGGCCACGGGAGTGCTTCATTGTTGTTCGCTTATGGCACTGACACCAGGTGTGGTGGAGTATATAAGAGGTGTGAACAGTGTGAGATGTTGCATGATCACTGTGAAGGACACGGAAACGCCGCGCACTCGTGAGGGACAGCGATAGAAGCGCCTGACAGAGTACGACACGGGCCTCATGGTGCGTCTCCATTTGCCCGGCTGGTTGAATCGTGAAATTTCGTGATTTGCGGGACATTCGGATGTGACAGTGGCCTGGTGCAGGACTGCACGGGACGTGAGAGCAGGCATACTAGCTGGTCACATCTCACCACCAGGAGAGCGCATAACCGTGCTGTGCACCAAGCAAATCGTAACCGCTCGCATCCTTACCTGCCATTGGGAAATAGGTAATGGACTCACTGCAACATTTTGTCCTCCTGCACCACTGGTCGCACGCTAGGAGCAGCTGCACTAGGGAATTACCGTCGCATGTGAATGCTGATGTTCACATGATAACACAAACGACTGCATTTGAAGTAGTGCCGTAATGGGGAAGCATGAACTGCTGATTAATGGCGTCTATGTGTCTTCAGCGATGAATGACAGATGACCATCGCCGGTGAGTAAGACGTCATGCAGGGGAGAGGCCCCGTTCTTCCAGTGCACTGGAGAATCACAGCGGTTTTACTCCTGGCGTCTTGGTATGACGAATCATTGGGTATGGCTTCAGGTCACATCGGTTGTCACTAAAGAACTCTGGCAGCACAACGCTACGTCACGGACACCCTTTGTCCTCCTGTGTGTCCTGTTATGCGGCAGTATCTTGGTGTCATTTTTCAACAGAACAATGTTCGCCCGTACAAGGCACGTGTGTCTATCAACTGTGTACGTGGTGTTGAGATGCCTCCGTGGCCAGCAAGATCCCCAGATCACGTGTAGGACCAATCCGGACATGAACTCTGTCCCAGCGGCAGTATCCAGAACATCAAAGGCCATTTACAAAATGGGGGGCTAGTTTGCCTCAGGAAAGAATACAACTTGATAGCACTCTTCCCAACCTGCAGTGCCTGACACGTTGAACACGTCATACTGATAACAGGGGTCATACTGTCAGGGGTAAAATATAGGGAGCGAAGGGCTATTTACAATTTGTACAGAAACCAGATAGCAGTTGTAAGAGTCGAGGGACATGAAAGGGAAGCAGTGGTTGGGAAGGGAGTGAGACAGGGTTGTAGCCTCTCCCCGATGTTATTCAATCTGTATATTGAGCAAGCAGCAAAGGAAACAAAAGAATAATTCAGAGTAGGAATTAAAATCCATGGAGAAGAAATTAAAACTTTGAGGTTCGCCGATGACGTTGTAATTCTGTCAGAGACAGCGAAGGACTTGGAAGAGCAGTTGAACGGAATGGACAGTGTCTTGAAAGGAGGATATAAGATGAACATCAACCAAAGCAAAACGAGGATAATGGAATGTAGTCGAATTAAATCGGGTGATGCTGCGGGAATTAGATTAGGAAATGAGACGCTTAAAGTAGTAAAGGAGTTTTGCTATTTGGGGCGCAAAAATAACTGATGATGGTCGAAGTAGAGAGGATATAAAATGTAGACTGGCAATGGTAAGGAAAGCATTTCTGAAGAAGAGAAATTTGGTAACATCGAGTATTTATTTAAGTGTCAGGATGTCGTTTCTGAAAGTATTTGTATGAAGTGTAGCCACGTATGGAAGTGAAACGTGGACGATAAATAGTTTAGACAAGAAGAGATTGGTTCAAATGGCTCTGAGCACTATGGGACTCAACTGCTGTGGTCATAAGTCCCCTAGAACTTAGAACTACTTAAACCTAACTAACCTAAGGACAGCACACAACACCCAGCCATCACGAGGCAGAGAAAATCCCTGACCCCGCCGGGAATCGAACCCGGGAACCCGGGCGTGGGAAGGGAGAACGCTACCGCACGACCACGAGATGCGGGCGACAAGAAGAGAATAGAAACTTTAGAAATGTAGTGCTACAGAAGAATGCTGAAGATTAGATGGGTAGATCATATAACTAATGAGGAGGTATTGAATAGAATTGGGGAGAAGAGGAGTTTGTGGCACAACTTGACCAGAAGAAGGGATCGGTTGGCTGGACATGTTCTGAGGCATCAAGGGATCACCAATTTAGTACTGGAGGGCAGCGTGGAGGGTAAAAATCGTAGAGGGAGACCAAGAGGTGAATACACTAAGCAGATTCAGAAGAATGTGGGATGCAGTAGGTACTGGGAGATGAAGAAACTTGCACAGGATAGAGTAGCATGGAGAGCTGCATCAAACCAGTCTCGGGACTGAAGACCACAACAATAACTGCCAAATTCTTTCTAAATCTGACTGTTTGATAATCACTCAAACATCATCAAACACCCTCTGGACCCGTGGAGTTTCATTTCATTCTTCTTCCCCGTTAATGTGGTTCGCGGTTTTTGTCAGGCAGTGTAGAATGCGTTAAGGGCGAGTGCCACAGAGCGGTGCTGGAGCAAGCTGCAGAGGGAATAAGGCGGAGAAAGGCGCGTCGTGTGTGTGTGTGTGTGTGTGTGTGTGTGTGTGTGTGTGAGCGCGCAGCCAGCGTCCGTGCAGAAAACGAAACTGGCCGCTGGGCGGCGCGCCGCACATAACGGGCCTTCCGCCGTCCGTGGCGCCCTGCCAGAGCCTGTCGGCCGGCCGCTCCAAGGCGGCGGCGGGCGGCGCCGCAGGAATGCCTGCCTGCCTGTCTGCCCGCCTGCCTTCTGGCCCTGTGCGCGCCACACACATCTGTTCCTGTAAACTAACGTAGGCAGCGTTGTTGTGTGGAGTACAACTGCATGTAGTGTCGGGGGAAGCGAGGGAAAGGGAAGGGGGATCAAGGTTTAACGTCTCGTAGAGGCCGAGGTAATGAGAAACGAAGTACGGGCGCTATTCAGAAAGTAAGGACCGATCGTGTGCGAAATGGAAACATCTGAGAAAATCTGATGAACCTTTGCACAGATGTGTTGGTCAGTGTCTCTATTACGCCGGCGATCGTGTGATGTCACTCTTTCAGTTCTGAGTGCACAGTGAGAACGAAAAATGAAATGAGCGTATGACATTGATGGCCGGAAGTCCTCTCCTGGACGAGTTCGGCAGCCGAGTTGCAACTCTCTCCGGCTCACACCACAATGGGTAACTTGCGTATCGATGATGATGAAAGGAAGATGTAAATAACACAACATCCATACTCTGAGGGGAGAACATCCCCGACCCGACCGGGAATGAAACCCAGGCCCCTCTGCAAGGCAGTCAGACGTGCTAGTTACTCAGCTAATGGGGCAGACTAAGCACGTACAGATGCCTAGAAAATAGTGTCTCCCGCGAAGTACGAGTGCATGCCGGGAGATTTCACTTGATTTCATGCAACCCCACGTAACTTGTCACGTACGAGGCTAATTCGGAAAGTAAGGTCCGAGTGGGCACTAAATGGAAAAGCCCGTGAAGCTTTGCACAGAGGTGTTGGGCAGTTGTCTCTAGTATGCACACCGATCGCGTCACGTCGCTCTTTCCAGTGCCGAGCGCACAGCGAGCACGTAAAGATGCGTAGAAAATAGTATCTCCCGCCAAATATGTGGGACTGGTGAGATGTCATGCAGCCCACATAACATAACTGTTATGCGTTTCCTTCTTCGTCACAATGCAAATGGGGACGTAACTGCTGCGGTCATCAGTCCCCTAGAACTTAGAACTGCTTAAACCTAACTAACCTACGGACATCACACACATCTATGCCCGAGGCAGGATTCATCACAATTCTCGGCAGCACTCTGCAGGGGCGACGAACATGCTCCTGCAGCGTTTTCAATGGGAAGTGTTCGATCACCCACAATGCAGAGTTTCATCTCTGCTCACATGAACCGCTGTCTGTGAAGACAACATTTTGGCACAGACAACGAGGTGTAGGATAGCATAGAGAATTGGCGGAATGCAGAGGCGGCTGCCTTCCATGACGAGGGAACTAAAAAGTTGATACAGTGCTGCGACAAATGTGTAAGTCTGAGCGGCAACTATGTAGACAAGTATGTGGAAGGTTTAGCTAACTATTGATAACAAAACATTTTTGATTTTCACAGTGGTTTCCATTTTGCGACCGATCGAACCTTACCTTCCGAATCGGCCTCGTATTTCCTTCTTCATGACAATTTCGGCAGCACACTGCAGAGGCAACGAAGATGCTCCTGCAGCGTTTCCGATGGAAAGTCTTGGATCGCCCACCATAGAGTCCGGGCTTTGCTCCCTCTGATGTTCATCTCTGCTCACACGAACCGCTGGCTATGAAGACAACATTTTGGCACAGACAACGAGCTGCATACCAGCGTAGCGAATTGGCGAAAAGCACAGGCGGCTGCCTTCTGTGACGAGGATATTGGAAAGTTCGTTCAGCGCTACGACAAATGTATAAGTTGGAGCGGCGACTATGTAGAGATGTAGCTGGATGGTTTCTAACTGTTGGAAATTAAACATTTTTGATTTTTACAGTAGTTTCCATTTCGCTTCCGATCGGCCCTTGCTTTCTGAATAGCCCTCGTATAAGCTCCTGTCGGGGAAGGACGGAGCAGGAAATCTGCCGGGTATGTTTCAAAGGAATCCACCCCGGTTACGAAGAGATTCAGGGAAACTATGGAAAATCTAAATATGGATTGCTGGGCAGGGGTTCAAACACCGTCCACCAAAATGTGGGTCCAGCGCCTTACCGATGCATAATTTCGCTCGGTTGTATGAAAATACAAGCTTTCTCGGCGAAAATTTCACGGGCTATCAGCCGAAGAACAGCGGCCTTGTCTGAAGATGACGAGTAGAATTCTTTTCCTGGCCGTTTAAGTGCGCTAGCCTTGTTCGCCATTGTAGTCACCTGAACCAGTTTCGGGTTGCACGTGAAAGGGGTCTTTGTTCGGCATGAAGAGGACGGTCCAAGATTTCCCTAATCCTCCTAAATGAGTGGCGGTGGGAGCAGACTAGACTGATTTTTAATGGCGAGTAAATTCTCCACGCTGGCCGTTTTTCTTTGCAGAAAAAATTCTAAGAGTCGTGTCAGGGACCAGCGCCTCACAGACGCTCCATTGGCGGGAGCAGAAAATGGTCACGGAGCACGCCTACACTCTGCTCCTGTTTATGACTGGCTGAGAGCGTGATTGTTAACGAAACCGAGGAGTCGCCCGCCAGCCCTCGTGGGCTGTACAAGTCACGTCCTCACTGGGGCGGAGCTGGTGTTCTCGTTGGGTGCTGTGCGGAATACTGAGAGAACCCTAAGTACGTGGGCGTCTGAGTCTCCCTAGGCACCTGCGAATGTTGCGGATTAGTGACGATCGACTAGTTCCGTTAAAAGGGAGAGATTAGGCAGAGCGTGGAGTCACTAGTTAGCTGGAGGTGGTGTTGGGTAAAAAGAGACAGACTTGGCTAGGCCTAATTCATTCCAATAATTTACACCTGTTTCCGTGCAAATTTGAGACTGGTGTTTTCATGTGATTCTTTCCCTATTTTCTTCGAACTGTATTCCTGTTTTGTTGTTGTGGTGATTGTCGGCGAGAACTGCTACTAGCCAGTTTGAGGCGGTGTATAGAACTGTCAGCGGTGAACATTTCCAGTCCAGTGGACTAGTGATGCTAGTCATAAATGTCTGCTCGAGGAAGGAAGATCTCACATTCAGTTTCAGACAGCCTTGAAATTCTGGGTAAGTTCCAAGAATGATTGCCTCTCGAAGTCGCGAGGTCCAAACGATACATATCGAACGTGCGATCCTAAATAGATCATGCGACTCTGGTTGCGGGCGTTATGAGTACGTTTACGGTGGTCACTACAGCAACGACAAAAGAAGAGCGTTCCAAAAATACTTGTAATTACAAAGGAGACCACTTTCCTTACTCGTTGTCGGTGTTTTCGTCATGTGAAAGTCCATGTGATGTGTACGCTACGGGAACAATTCCCTTTTTGCCATTAATTCGCGGAGGTGTGTAACTTAGAGCAACTAAAGGAACGACGGAAAACAGATGAAAATGACGATCACAAATAATTGGTCATAAGGCACTCGAGCCTTGGTCGTTCCGGATACATCATATCCTCATTCAGTTCAAATGGTTCAAATGGCTCTGAGCACTATGCGACTTAACTTCTGAGATCATTAGTCGCCTAGAACTTAGAACTAATTAAACCTAAGGACATCACACACATCCATGCCCGAGGCAGGATTCGAACCTGCGATCGTAGCGGTCGCTCGGCTACAGACTGTAGCGCCTAGAACCGCACGGCCACTACGGCCGGCTATCCTCATTCAGTTCATCCCCAGTGTACAATAATGTTGTGCGAGTAAGTTATTTAACTATGCAAATGGAAGTGCTACACTGTTCTTTCAATTCTCCATACTTACCATTGCACACACTATATACACACTCTTTCATAATGTAACACTACATTCACTGTGCCGGCCGCGGTGGTCTAGCGGTTCTAGGCGCTCAGTCCGGAACCGCGTGACTGCTACGGTCGCAGGTTCGAATCCTGCCTCGGGCATGGATGTGTGTGATGTCCTTAGGTCAGTTAGGTTTAAGTAGTTCTAAGTTCTAGGGGACTGATGACCACAGATGTTAAGTCCCATAGTGCTCAGAGCCATTTGAACCATTTGAACCATTCACTATCAGCTGACCTTAGGATCATGGAGACGGTGTTTGGTTATCATTTTGCGTGGTGCGACTCCTCATTTCTTTGATTAAAAAAGTGAGTCAGCTCCCTTCTATAATGAGTGAGGAACTGAACTCAGAAAGAGTTAGTATTATTCATTGCATAACCTTGGAGTAAGGTTTTCCAGATAAAAAACATAATGCGGTACTGTGTTGTGAAATGACCGACATGTTTCATTATTCTGTTTATTTACCTACGTTACACTTATTAACGAATCCCTAGTGTAGAACGCGCTGCTTACCGGGTATATGTAACTGAGTTTTTAAAATAGGTTTGTTTTAATAATCTTTTAAAATCTTCTTTGACAAATCATTGCACAATTTTATTCGTCGGTAGAAAATGTTATTTTGTGGTTTACGTTTACTCTTCCTCCGTAAATATAAACGAAGTCTTGGTCTTGCTACGTGATCATGGACATAGCTGTTCGTGCAATAATTATCAAGGTTATTTTTGATGTGCATAACTGCGTGGTAAATGTTTTGAAGAGATCTTTACAATGAGCATAATTGCTATTTTAAATTATTATTCTTATGAACTTTTCTGTAGATTGAAAACTGTTCTGTAGCTTGAAAACTGTGTTCACATTTTGTGTAATTATTCCCCAAAAAAGAGTTCGATAGGTGGGAAGTGAGTGTATATATGAAAGATAATTAACTAAAAGATATTGGTTGTTTCACACGGATGACACGACTCTTAAGTGCATAACATGCTGGTGACTTTCAGTTTTCAGTACCTTTGTGTGTTTGCACCACTTCATCTGAGAATCAGTATTAAAAAAAATGGTTCTAATGGCTCTGAGCACTATGGGACTTAACTTCTGAGGTCATCAGTCCCCTAGAACTTAGAACTATTTAAACCTAACTAATCTAAGGACATCACACACATCCATGCCCGAGGCAGGATTCGAACCTGCGTCCGTAGCGGTCGCGCGGTTCCAGACTGTAGCGCCTAGAACCGTTCGGCTACCCCGGCCAGCAATCAGTATTCAATCGTAGAAATTTTGTGCTCTGTCTGTGAAGTATCTGGCCTGTCGTAATTGGCCCTGAGTGTGGTATGACACTCGCATGCCGTTGCCACTACGCCGTCACGCTATTTTACCTCTCACTACTGAGCAACTAATCTTACGATTTTATTACAAGAACGGCAACCCGTGCTTCCGTGTATGCCTACGCTTAAGCTGTCCAGCCGAACTACTCCTAAAATGGCAACAAAGCAAGGTCCACGTAGCAAACAGAATGCGAGCGAGATACGTTTGCGCTCGTGAAAGCTGTTTGTGGTCTCGTGAGCATGCTCGACCATTCCAAGGACGCAACTGTTGCCACATTAGCAACAGAAACGTCGGCTGTGCACGCCTGTTTATTGGATTTGCAGATACTCTGCTCCTAATTGGTCCCGCGTAAAGTTCATGAACAACACTCACTTGCAATTTTTACTGAAACTGGCGTAATTACTTTTTTCATTGGTTCGTTATGTGCGGGCTGCTATTATTAGTTGTTTCTCAATTTGCTGCCAAAATATTACATTTAGAGAATTACAGTCCAAATAAATTGCTACTTGAACTTGTATTAGCTTAGTTAAGAATCCTTTTTTTCCGAAAAAGCGGGTAGTTTTACACGAAGACGAGCGAAATCATTCTGGGATGATAACGCTCGAGCCAGAGGTATGTAGTCTACACTTGCATCAACATCTGTACGCCGCGAACCATCTCACTGTGTGTGAGGGAAGGTGCTTCTGATATCGGTTTCATTCACCCCTGCGGAATTCTTTCCGCAAATGCCGCGTGGAAAGAACGACCTTCGATAAACGTCCGTATGAGTTCTAATTTCTTTCACACACGTTCAAGTTCCTCATAACGGGACATCACAACCGTTGTTCATGATCGATGATAAACTCCACTACAGATGTAAAGATTATTTATTTCAAAAAAGGAAAGGACCACCCGGTTTCAGGACATCTGTCCCATCTACTGGTGCATATTACAATGTGAGTCCATAAAAGATGCGTAACTGAGGTTAAAACATGTTAAAATATGAACAAGGGATTCACTATTTTAACAGGGGACACTTGTTCTGAAACCGGGTTGTGCTTTCCTTTTTTGAAATAAACAGTTTTCACAACTGTAGGGGATTTTATCTGATTTCTTTGTTTTTCTCATCGTGGTCATTTCGCGAGACCAAACTCTGATCAGCCAAAACATTATGACCACTGGTCACCGCCAGATTGATTGCCAGCTGGTGGCGTTGCGAGCACCTGACGCGGCAAGGAAAGTGTATAAGCAGAGCAGAGAGGATTGGGGAATCATTATAATTGCGATATGGGCCGCAAACGGGGAAATCCTCTGACATAAGCGACTTTGAAGGAGGGCGGACTGTTATGGTCCGGCACCCAGGAACAAGCTTCTCAGATACAGCGAAGCTGGTCGATTGATCGCGTGCTACTGTCGTGGGAATCTGTGAAAAGTGCTTGGAGGACGGTGAAACCACGAGTAGATGATACAGTGTTAGTCTTCCACCCTTCATCACACAAAGTGAAGGTCGGGGAGTTGTCGCTCTGTAAAGCAGGATAGGCGGCATCTGTGGCAGATCTGACAACAGAGTACAGTGCTGACAAGCAGGCACAATCATTTCGGAGCGCGCCGTTCAGCGCTCGTAGTCGAACATGGGGCACCGCAGCAGACGACCCATACGTATTACCATGCTGTCTTAAAGGCATCGTGGCCATGGCGTCATCTAGATTGGAATGTGTGCCAATGGAAACCTTTAGTCTAGTGAAAAAATCACGTTTCTTGTTACACCAAGCCAGGGTTCGTGTCCGGATACGGCGTCACCCCGCCGAAGTGCTGTTTGAAAGATGCACCGCGTCCCTGACACAGCCCGGTGGGGTTACTATTATGCTGTGGGAAACATTCACCTGGGCTCCCTACATCCTTTCATGTTTGATGTCTTCTCTGATGGTGAAGGCGCCTTCCAACAGGATAACTGTCTGTTTCACAAGACCCGAATCGTGCCACTGTAGTTTGAGGAGCGTGATAGTAAAGTCACGTTGATCTGTCGCTAACTCTGCGCTCGCAATTCACCGGTCCTTAATTTACGGGAATTGCGTGACTGTGCGTAGACATCTAGTGCCACATACCCCAGGAAACCTATCAAGGGCTGGCCGAATCCACGCAGAATCGCTGCTGTATTGTGTTCCGGTGTGTGTTTGGGGGAAGGGGGGCGCTTTTTATCGTCCCACGGTGGATAGTTGCATCGTGTCATTTTGTTATGTGAGCGTTTTTTAACTCCTTGAGCCTCATACTGGCGGCTCATTAAGCCTATAACATAGGTGATTTTTACGATTTTTTTGAAAAGCTAATAAAGCAATCAACGTAAATCCTTTTGCACATTATTTATTGAGTCTTGGACAACAATTTCTGATTTTTTAAAAGGAATTCAGTCATCATTAAGCAGCCCACCCGAGGCGCTTTAGTTGCTCTGTGCAAAATGGGCTGCGTCGGTGTCGGAAGTCCTGCAATCTGAAAATTTTATCTGAAAACAAACCACAAACAATTTTCTTAGTCTGTATGATATTTCGCACAGAATTAAAGCACAGTTTTTTTGAAATATGACAAAATAATGAAATGACGGATGTTTTGTCGCATGATTTTGGTCACGTTTTCTGTAATGACTAATGACTCGATTAAAATAAAAAAAAGACGCTACTGCTCCTGGCGGACATGCACGAGGAGTAACTGCGCAAATTTGAAAAAGATATCTTTATTAGTGTACCCGCACACTGTATTTCAAGCTGACAGACAAGCTTCCATCACGCAACATCATTTTGGACAGAGCAACTTTAACTCCTCGAATGGAGGGCTTAATTATGACTGATTTCTTTAAAAAATGAGAAATTGTTGTCCAAGAATCAATAAATAGTGTGCAAAAAGATTTACGTTGATTGTTTCATAAGTTTATCCCAAAAAAATCATGAAAATTGCTTATGTAAATTGCCTGTAACACACTACGCGAACAAGAGACGAGGGCTCTCGGGCAGGTACTATAATTATCCAGCCAGGATGCCGCTTTACCCGTCTCAAGGTACAAATCGTTGCGTCATTCTGTTACAGCGAGAAGGAAGAGTCACGGCTGAAGATGATACGCTGTTCGTTTCTCCGCGTGACTCGTGAAACGGCCGGTGAAAGGCAGGATGAGGGACGCGTCGTAACACACTGCTATGATGTGAGAAGAGTCGCTCATATATATTCACACTGGCACTGGACGTCGCTGTGAAGGTCCGTTGACAGCGTTACGGCACTGCGAGGTTTGAAGGTGCCGCCTTGGGCGTTCCTGTTACGCGCTCTGGGCGATTTTTTGTGCTTAACTTGCTGCTTTCCTCCATCAGAGGGGGAGCAAAACTTTAGGTCGTGGTGAACAGTTCGCCGTCGCGTATGGACGAATCCAGGACTACTCCTTTACTGATTTGTTCAAATCTATATATTACATGAGATCACTTGGGACACTAGTCATTTTAATGACACCGTTTATTGTGATTTATGCATTAATGGGTACCCGGCTGTAATTACTGCCTCAGTCTTTTACATCCACGTTTATACTCCGAATGCCATCCTACGGCATGTCGCGAATGGTACTTGTGTAGCTGTGCCCATATGTCGTCGTCGTCATCGTCGTCCCTCCCACTCGCTCCCCCCCTCCCACACCCCACACACGTTCGTTCCAAACAGTCCAGAGGAAGAACGATTGTTGGCAAGCCTCCGTGAGAGGTAGAATCTTCTCTGTAATTTTACCAACCTGGACTTTTATAGTTACACATGAAAAGAAGCAGAATATTGGTAGACTCCTCTAGAAACGTATGCTTTCCGAACTTTAACTGCTAACCACACTGTGATGAAGAACGCCTCTTCTGCAGCTTCTGCCACTGGAATAAGATGAGCATAACATGACACTTTCGCGTATACTGAATGAATCTATAGCAAAACTCATTGCGCTTCTTTGAATTTTCTCTATTTCCTCTATCAATCCTATTTGGTACGGAGCCCTCACTGATGAGCGAAATCCAAGTATTGGTCGAACCAAAGTTTTTATAAGCTACCTTTGTTGTGGATGGACTACATCTGCACCGCGCGGGATTAGCCGAGCGGTCTGGGCCGCTGCAGTCATGGACTGTGCGGCTGGTCCCAGCGGAGGTTGAGTCCTCCCTCGGGCATGGATGTGTGTGTTTGTCCTTAGGATAATTTAGGTTAAGTAGTGTGTAAGCTTAGGGACTGATGACCTTAGCAGTTAAGTCCATAAGATTTCACACACATTTGAATTTTTGACTACATTTGCAATGAATGTCAGTGCGGCATCTGCGTTACCTGCGATTGATTTTACGTTGCCGTTCCCTCTGAAACGTACACATATTTTATGGATGTGACTACTTCCAGTGATTGTACCTGCAACCATGCAATCAAGCATTAATAATTATTTCTGCTGTTTATATGCAATATTTTACATTTGTTTTATGTTGAGGGTCAAGTACCAATCCTTGCACAAATGGTCGATCCTCTGCAGGTCTTCCGGCAATTCAGCAGAATTTTTTAAAGTTGGGACTTCAAAAATCGTTCAAATGGCTCTGAGCACTATGCGAGTCAAAGTTTGAGGTCATCAGTCGCCTAGAACATAGAACTAATTAAACCTAACTAACCTAAGGACATCACACACATCCATGCCCGAGGCAGGATTCGAACCTGCGACCGTAGCGGACGCGCGGTTCCAGACTGTAGCGCCTAGAACCGCTCGGCCACTCCGGCCGGCAGTTGAGACTTCACTATATACAATAACATCATCCGTAAAAAAGCTACATCTAACTTCCAACGTTAGCCACTAGAATTAGGTCATTTGTATATAGGTTTGTGGAAAGTAATGGCCCTATAACCCCTATAACACTGCCTTGGGATACGCCCTAAGTCACCTTTACATCTCAAGATTTCTCTCCGTTGAGAATGACATGCTGCATTCTGTCGACATAAAAGTTTTCTTGGTTTGGTACCGCGTCATAATGACGCGGTACCAAACCCAGAAAACTTTTATGTCGACTGACTCTGGCCGCGGAAGCCTACGCAATTATGCTGCATTCTGTTTGCTAGGAACTCTTCAGTCCAATCAGACAGTTGGTCAGACACACAGTTGGTCTGATATGCCGTAAGCTCGCAGTTTGTTCATAAAGCAATAGTGCGGAACAGTGTCGGACGGCTTCCGAAAGTCGAGGAACACGGCATCAGCTCATGCACCAACAGAGCGAGCTGGATTTCACACGATCATTGTTTTCGGGACCCATGTTGATTCCTAAAAAATACAGGGTGATCAAAAAGACATTATAAATTTGAAAACTTAATAAACCACGGAATAATGTAGATAGAGAGGTAAAAATTGACACACATGCTTGGAATGACATGGAGTTTTATTAGAACAAAAAAAAAAGTTCATAAAATGTCCGACAGATGGCACGTGAAAATTCTCTTGCGCGCGTCGTTTGGTTTGGTGATGATCGTGTGCTCAGTCGCAACTTTCGTCATGCTTGGCCTCCCAGGTCCCCAGACCGAAAAAAAAGAAGGCTCTGAGCACTATGGGACTTAACATCTATGGTCATCAGTCCCCTAGAACTTAGAACTACTTAAACCTAACTAACCTAAGGACATCACACAACACCCAGTCATCACGAGGCAGAGAAAATCCCTGACCCTGCTGGGAATCGAACCCGGGAACTCGGGCGCGGGAAGCGAGAACGCTAACGCACGACCACGAGCTGCGAAACCCAGACCTCAGTCCGTGTGATTATTGGCTCTGGGGTTATCTGAAGTCGCAAGTGTATCGTGATCGACCGACATCTCTAGGGATGCTGAAAGACAACATCCGACGCCAATGCCTTACCATAACTCCGGACATGCTTTACAGTGGTGTTCACAACATTATCCCTCGACTACAGTAATTGTTGAGGAATGATGGTGGACATATTGAGCATTTCCTGTAAAGAACATCATCTTTGCTTTGTCTTACCATGTTATGCTAACTATTGATATTCTGATCAGATGAAGCGCCACCTGTCGGACATTTTTTGAACTTTTGTATTTTTTTTTGGTTCTAGTGAAACCCCACGTCATTCCAAGCATGTGTGTCAATTTTTACCTCTCTATCTACATTATTCCGTGATTTATTCAGTTTTCAAATGTACACTGAGTTTTTGATCGCCCGGTAGATTTTAGGTCTTCCTAAATGTCATAGTACGCGAGCGTCGCTGTGCGCTAGCAGTACAGTTCAGTCGGATGGCCCCTGTGCCGGAGCTTGTGGCTGGCCCCAATGGTCTGGGCTGTGGGTCGTGCGGAACTGGGCTGTTCTCAGAGTGGGACTCCGAGATACTTCCGCGCTGCTCGCAGGGCGTAACGAGGCGAGCCCGCCGCTAATTGCGCAGTAATTAGGAGGCGCGCTAATTGACGAGCTGCCTCCCAGGTCGACAGGCAGTCGCCACCGAGCCGACTGCTCCTCTCAGCATCCCCCGCGGCAGCGGCCGGCATGCCAGACGACGCAATCCGCCGATTTCGCCGGACATTCAACATAGCAGCCTTGATAAGAGCTGCGATTCGCTACGATGGGGACTGTGGCACATTATGCACATACGCTACTGGGCATTAAAATTGCTACACTAAGAAGAAATGCAGATGATAAACGGGTATTCATTGAACAAATATATTATACTAGAACTGACATGTGATTACATTTTCACGCAATTTGGGTGCATATATCCTGAGAAATCAGTACCCAGAGCAACCACCTCTGGCCGTAGGCCTAATAACGGCCTTGATACGCCTGGGCATCGAGTCAAACAGAGCTTGGATGGCGGGTACAGGTACAGCTGCCCAGGCCGCTTCAACACGATACCACAGTTCATCAAGAGTAGCGACTGGCGTATTGTGACGAGCCAGTTGCTCGGCTACCATAGACCAAATGTTTTCAATTGTGAGAGATCTGGAGAATGTGCTGGCCAGGGCAGCAGTCGAACATTTTCTGTATCCAGAAAGGCCCGTACAGGACCTGCAACATGCAGTCGTGCATTATCCTGCTGAAATGTAGGGTTTCGAAGGTATCGAATGAAGGGTAGAGCCACGGGTTGTAACACATCTGAAATGTAACGTCCACCGTTCAAAGTGCCGTCAACGCGAACAATAGGTGGCCCCCTGTACCATCACGAGGGGTGATACGCCAGTATGGTTTCCAATGTGCGCTTACCGCGATGTCGCCAAACACGGATGCGACCATCATGATGCTGTAAACAGGTTCATCCGAAAAAATGACGTTTTGCCATTCGTGCACCCAGGCTCGTTGTTGAATACACCATCGCAGGCGCTCCTGTCTGTGATGCAGCGTCAAGGGTAACGACAGCCACGGTCTCCGAGCTGATAGTCCATGCTGCTGCAAACGTCATCGAACTGTTTTTGCGGATGGTTGTTGTCTTGCATACGTCCCCATCTGTTGACTCACGGATCGAGACGTGGCTGCACGATCTTTTACAGCCATGCGGATAAGATGCCTGTCATCTCGAATGCTAGTGATACGAGGCCGTTGGGACCCAGCACGGCGTTCCGTATTACCCTCCTGAACCCACCGATTCCATATTCTGCTAACAGTCATTGGATCTCGACCAACGCGAGCAGCAATGTCGCGATACGATAAACCGCAATAGCGACAGGCTACAATCCGACCTTCATCAAAGTCGGAAACGTGATGGTACGCATTTCTCCTCCTTACACGAGGCATCACAGCAACGTTTCACCAGGCAACGCCGGTCAACTGCTGTTTGTGTATGAGAAATCGGCTGGAAACGTTCCTCATGTCAGCACGTTGTAGGTGTCGCCACCGGCGCCAGCATTGTGTGAATGCTCTGAAAAGCTAATCATTTGCATATCACATCATCGTCTTCCTGTCGGTTAAATTTCGCGTCTATAGCACGTCATCTTCGTGGTGTAGCAATTTTAATGGCTAATAATGTAGTTGACCACAGTGTCCAGTCACATCTACAACAGCAACTGCCGCGATATAGATGCTGCCACTAATATTCTTCTTACTTTTCCTGGCCTTTATCCCTTATCTGCACAGGGTCGGCATGCTATTTTTCGATTTGGCGTTGTTAGTGGTATAGGGTGCCCGGATGCCCATGATGTCGCCACCGTATCTCCCACAGCCCGGAATTTGTGTATCCCCATCTCTCTGCATCTGGTGTTACCGCATGTCGAAGAGTGCCTGTGAGGCGTTACGAGAGTACCAGCTCTTTATTCACCTAGTCGGACGAGGGAAACTGCCTAAAAACCATCTCCAGGCTTACCGACACATCGGTCACGTAAGAGTGTCACTAGAGTTACTTTGCCTGTGTTCGCCTAGTGCTTGGTGTGATACGGCCTGTCTTTCAAATGTTCAAATGGGTGTGATTTTCTAAGGGACCAATCTGCTGAGGTCATCGGTCTCTAGACTTAGACACTACTTAAACTAACTTACGCTGAGGACAACACACACACCCATGCCCAAGGGAGGACTCGAACCTCCGGCGGGAGGAGTCGGCCTGTCTTTCCCTCGTCGTTTATTTGTTATTCTTCTGTCTTTCCACGTATTCTCAACGTCACAATACGAAACAAGAGAACCAGTACGACGTACGATCAGCGACAGTTTGTCATTTCCAGTATAGGGAGAGCCGAAGAGAGGGATATTGCTGTTTTAATGAATATAGGTATGCAGAAGTTTCGCTGGAATTATTACAAGACGAACTGACAAGGATGGTCGCATAGAATCTATCCCAATTTGTCCGTCAAAATTGGCCATAAAGGAATTTAAATGAAAGAGAGAGTCGATTCATTATAAGAGAGATTACGTATGATCCTCTATTAAGTGCAACTAAAATTGCAACCCATTTGCTTCAATATTGCTAAACAATTCAGTGATTTTCAGGAAAGAAGACTACAGTGGTATGGCGGCAAGGAAAAAACGTGACAACTCGGAAAGCGAGCACATTAACAAAGGGTCAGAATGGTCGTATGGTACGTTATTTGTTGATCGGGGCAAATTCGACATCTTTTCACCAGGCGGAAGAGCCATGGTGGTGAAAGCCAAAAGGCCAAAGAAGAGCTTCAGGCTAAGCATTTGCAAACTACTGAAAACACTGCGGGGGGAGAGTGTATTGGTATGGCGCTGTATTTTGTCATTTGGTGTGGAAGAGATACCTTTAATTCTCAGCAGATTAAACAACGAGGTATATCCTAACATCCAGAACCCAAATTTGCAGTGAGGTGCAGAAAAATTGAGGATTACATCTGCATTCACATTTTTTCGGGATAACGGGATCAGTTGATGCGACACCTTGACACATTCTGAGGTACCAAGAAATTGTCAATTTGGTAATGAAGCGAAGTGTGTGTGTTTGGGAGGAGGGTGGTGAGCGTAAAATTATAGGGGACACCAAGGTTTAACTACAATAAGCAGTTTCAAGTGGAAGCATGTTGCAGCAGTTATGAAGAGACGAAGAGGGTTGCATAGGATAGAGCAGTACGGCATGGCGGAATCAAAACAGTCTTCGACCCGTGGACAACAACAACAACAACAACAACAACACACCGAATGTTAGTGGCATCCTTCGTACGTGGCCGCCATCGCTATCGTCTGGCGACTTCGCTATTTTGTCCAGACTGCCCTTCCGCTTGGTCTTAGGGCATCGAAATCTGTTGGTGTACATGGAACTTGACGGTAGAACACTAAAGGACTGGAAATGTTACATTCTTACTAAACCATCGTAAATTTTACTATTCCATATTTTACACGAAGAAAATCGTTAATTATAGTTTATTCACTAATTAATTACAGTTACAAGGTCTCCAGTGGTACGTCATATACAAATACGAGACTGGCGGGAACCGCGAGATGGTACGAATTGCAATCGTAAATTTTACGAGGATTTATTAATCTAGGGATTCCAGTTCCATAAAAACTTATTTATTAGCACACCCAGTTCCGATAATTAGGCCATTCTCAAGTGGGAAATTCTTTATCCTGAAGAAAGGGAAACAAACAAGCACCTTAAAATAAGTTAGTAGCACGTAACTTTTCAGCTGCTGAGTCCTCAACCGACGTAATTTCTCTAGAGGGGCGATTAGTCTATGCTAGCTGTTCTAAAAGCTTTTAATTATTTTTAATTGTGACTGATATTTCGGACATTTACGCCAGGTTCAAACCCCAGAAGTGCATTCCACGTATCTAAAAGTGATAGTTAAAAAAACTGTACTAATGCAAGAATTAATAAACAGACATCTTACAGAAAAATTTTGTCATAGCTACACAGTGTCACTGACCGGATGTGATCGGTTTTTAATTTGATTAATTAACGAAAGTCCTACCAAGCACAAGTCCCACATCACCATTACCAGTCTTCTTATGCAATATTGCAAATATCAAATTCACGTAACACTTCCTTTGTAGCCTTAATGACCCTGTAAATTTCTTGCAACAAAATTCACTATAGCACACATCTACTGCAGACGTACTAACTACTTGGCTGATGAGACCGAGAACACGGCATTTTTCCGTATGGATTCCTCCAAAACGCTCTCACCTTCTCTCCAACTGACGCAAGCTTTTCCAGGCAGTGTAAACAGATGGATACTCTCGAAGACAGAATATTCACGCTGTAAATTTATCTACTGTACTCCACACATTTCTGTTCTGATGCTACTGTACAAACTGAAGGACACTTCGATTACAGATGCTTGGGTTTATAACTGTACTATTCGTGCTACAGATACCAATGTCCTGCAATTGCCTAGGGAGTCGATCTTCATCACTACCAGTTCGGTCAGTCTCGTGAAGCAGTGTCTTCTTGAAAACAGCTTTTGGTTTTATTGTTACTCAAACTTTTCCCCATCTTTGGATGAATGAAAAATGTCAGGTTGCACCCTGGGTCACGCTAAGCCGTTAGTACCCTCTCGTCACTCGCTAGGTGCGCAGCTAACAATGCATGATGTCATGGATGACGTCGTAGGGTAGGAGGGAAATTTGGCAACATTGTACCTTGAGCGAGAACCCGCCTTGTCTACTTATTGTGCACTAATTTAAGGACGGAGGAAGGTAGTGGCATACTAAGTCTAATAGACGATGTCTACTGAGGAGAAAAAAGTTACGGTTTAAGGTCCTCGTGGCGCCGGGGTGATCAAGGCGGAGCGCTACCTCCAGTGGGTCAAGATGGTCGAAGAGGTCGCCAGTGCTCTATTCACGGGAGCCAGCCAGACATTCGCTTGAAGAAATGGAAACTGTGGGATGTCTGGGCCGGGCTGGCTGGACGGGGGTTAACTGCTGTGCCATCTCGCTCGATTATTACTGTGGTACTGAAACACATCGACGGGTCGATAATTGCTTCACATTGCGAGCAGTAAGGAGTGACACAAGTTTTGAAAATGTAGTAAAATATCTAAATATACAGTTTTCCTCCATCAGTTGCCGTAAAATGTGATGAAGTATTTATTTTTTTATTGATAATTTGTTCTCGTACACAAGCTGTGCAACTTCACTGGCGTAACAGGAGCTTTCAGCTGTCTGCACCTACCGTGACACCTCTCTCCCTTGTTACTTTTCATGAGCTCTGCTACTCTACAAACCATACGTCGCTGTCTGGCCAATCAGATGTCGATGTGCTCTGTATGTAACTTTACAGTTCGATATTTTCCCGAGGAAATGCTCAAAATTATGACATTGTGCGCTTCATAAAACGCAGAAAAGAAATAGGTATAACTACAGCTTCAACGAATCGCAACTGGATTCAGTCAGCTCACAGCTATAACCTCGTGTAAGAATTTGTTTACGAAGTGTAATAATCACATGCGCTCAATCACAGGTAAAAAGAAATGTCAAATTTGGGTTTATTGCCTGAAGGCTGGGAAAGCGCCGCCAGTCTACAAAGGAGACTGCTTACAAATCTCTTCCGGCCACCTTAGAGTAGGCCTAACAGAAGATACTAAACGTATACAAAGATGGGCGGCACGAATGACCACAGGTTTGTTTGACCCACTGGAGAGCGATACGGAAATGCCGAAAATCTGAATTGACAGATGCTTTGAGCCAGGAGCCTTTATCGCGCTAGAGCCTTATTACAGGATTTCACGAAGCAGCACTAAATGAATCTAGAGACATTCTTCAGTCCCATAGTGTCCCCGAAGGAAAAATTAAACTAATTACAGCGCGCACAGAGACATTTCGGGAGTCATTATTCCTGCACTCCATTCGCGATTCGACCGCGAAGAAACTCTAACATATGGTATTAGGCTAAGTAACATCTGCTATGTACTTTGCAGTGGTTTTCAAAACGTGTGCGTATTTTTTTTATTTTTTAGTATTCTAACTGGTCTAATGCAGCCCCTGCCAGGAATTCCTCTCCTGTTCCAACCTCTTCATCTTAGAGTGGCACTTGCAACATACGTCTTCAATTATTTGCTGAATATATTCTACCTCTGTTTTTCTCTACAGTTTTTATCCTCTACAGCTCCATCTAGTGCCTTGGAAGGTGTACGTGTCTTAACAGATGTCCTACCATCCTGTCCCTTCTTCTTGTTAGTATTTTCCATTTATTCCTTTCATCACCGATTCTGCGAAGAACCTCCTCATTACATACCTTATCAGTCCACCGAGTTTTCAACATTCTTCTGTAGCACCACATATTAAATACTTCGATTCTTTCCTTTTCTGGTTCCCATAGTCCATGTTTCACAACCATGCAATGCTATGCTCCAAACGTACAATGTCAGGAATTTCTTCCTCAAATTAAGGCCTATGTTTGATGTAGTAGACTTCTCTTGGACAAAAATTCCCTTTTTGCCAGTGCTAGTCTGCTTTTTATGTCTTCCTTTCTCCGACTGTCATGGGTTATTTTGCTGCCTAGGTAGCAGAATTCCTTAACTTCATTTACTTCGTGATCACCAATGATGTTAAGCTTCTCGCTGTTCTTATTTCTGTTACCTCTCATTACTTTCGTCTTTCTTCCATATACTCTCGATCTATGTTCTGTACTCATTCATTCCCTTTCAGCGGATCGTATAATTCTTCTTCACTTTCGCTGAGGATAGCAATGTAATCAGCAAATGTTATCATTGATATCCTTTCACCTTGAATCTTAATTCCACTCTCGAACCTTCTTTTTATTTCCGTAATTGCTTCTTCGATGTACAGATTGCACATTAGGGGCGAAAGGCTACATCCCTGTCTTGCGCCCTTTTTAATCTGAGGACTTCTTTCTTCGTCTCCCACTCTTAGTGTTTCCTCTTGGCTCTTGTACGTGTTGTATATTACACGTCTTTCCCTGTAGCTTAACCCTATATTTCTCAGAATTTTGGACATCTTGCACCATTTGACATTGTCGAATGATTTTTCTGGGTCGGAAAATCCTATGAACGTGTCTTGATTTTGCTTCTGTCTTGCTTCATTTATCAACCGCGGAAGTAGAAATGAAAAACCGGAGAAGACCAGTCGGTGGCAAATTACATTTCATCCTTAAAAATGGAGCTTTGATTTCGAAAACAGATAAACATCCAGTGACTGCCTTGACTTGGTCTGAAAATAATTGGGGGGAGAAGCGGTGATCTCATGCTGAACTAAGATCCACGCCTTTGTCTGTGCTTCAGACACATCGCTTATCGAAGCAACGGAAGACTATGTCAGGATGAAGAGACTTCGTACCAGATATAAGCCCACTGTATTAATCACCGTTCTATCTCACCGTCTCAGGCCTTTTACTATCCCATTTTCACTGAGTCAAAAAATCAAGCGCTGTATTCTAATGGCGAAGCAGAGAATTCCCGTTCGGGAGGGCGGCGATACGGATACCCGACAGGCTGCCCACATTTAGGGTCCCAGTGATTCCCCTACATAGCAGAAGGTAAATGACGGCATGGTTATTTTGAAATGGACACATTCTATTTTCTTGTCTAACTCAATCTTGTCGCTCTCGTCAACGACAGAACGTTAAACATTAATTTGCTTTCTTTCCTGTACCGAAAAGCGACCTTGACTTCCTTCGCAAACCAGAAACTGCTTCTAGCATTTGTCTCGCAAGGAAACTATTGCTGAGCCATGTGTGTGCGTGTAATAATCGTGAAACGGCCGATACTTTGTTTCGCTCTCCCAGCTGTGTGTGGCACTACTTCCTGGTCCGCTTGCAAGGGCGACTCCTTATGGCGATAGCAGCCTCAGTGCAGACGTGCCCTGCATGCTGCCAGTCATGTTCTGCCACTCACGCTCACAAAGAGGTGCAGCGTGTCGGATCTCTTCCGCTCTGGCTGGAACTGTAGCACACAAATCTTGTAGGGACTCACCAGGCACCTCGTAAACAACATTCCGCACGTCGCTGGAACAGAGAAGCAGTCTGAAGGAGTCCGGACATTGGAGAGACCGTACAGGTGGTCGTTGTTGCTACGGAGTCCGTCTTTCCGTTCGATACTGTCCACGTGCGCATCTACAAATTTTGGGACTGTATAATAAGTTCGGAAATACAGCAGGAGCTAGAAAAGCGTTCGTCTCAGTAACCTCTGAGGAGGAGTGAAAGGAGGTGCTCTCCAAACGAACTGTCGTCTCAACAAACTATTCTTTCTAAATCCTGATCCTCATTTTTTTCTGGGTCCGTGGCATCAAATTTATCTTCAACATTTAATATATCTATGGAAATACGTACTTTTCTAGATAAAGGCTTGCAAAAAACGCGATCAGATATGGATACGTGCCACAGAATTGACTGCCCGCAATCTATATATGCATGAAATGTATTCGCAATTGCGAATATGGACAACCATCAGATGTATAATGGAATGACGAAAATTAAAATTTGTGCCAGACCGGGACTCGAACCCGGATTTCCCGTTTTATCGCAAGCGGTTGCCTTGCCATTTTTTTTTTCCGTTGTTGATCGTTGTGGGCGTCACATGACATTTGTTCAAGTTCGTTGGTTGATCCTTCCACTCAGTTTTTTATTACAGAGGCCAACCAGCTCTCTGACCGAAGACGCTTTTTTTTCCGTTCGTTGTATCGCTCGCGGCGGACGTCGTAAGACACCCGTTTTGGTTCGTTGTTGATCGGTGAACTCAGTTTTTTTATTACAGAGGGTAGTTAAGCCTCTGACCGAACACGCTGAGCTACCGTGCCGGCATCCATTAGGCTCTCCGAGACCGAGGACGATTCGTGGCTACACTCAAACTTCCATTTTTGTCAACCATGTGTCTACAAACTGTACGCGTACATCTATTATGTATATTCTCGTACAGGCAAGACATTTTACTTGGAAGTCGCTTGCCCTTCTCGGCTGATAAATACCGTATTGCAGCGCTTATGGTATTCCGAATTACGATGCAACGTTCCCTTGGACACTCTTGTATGTCCAAAGGAACATTGCATCGTAATTCGGAATAACAGAGGCACTGCAATATGGCAGCAATCTATTTATTTTCTATAGATAATAGATGAATAACTGACAAACATATAAAACATTTCACACTTTTCAGTGAGTTACAATCTACACACCGATATGGTTCGATCACTCATCGAAAGGCTCTCTTAACTTTTACGAAGTATAGTTAGTAACTTCGGGAACATGGTGCTTCCATTGCGCACCACAATCTGTACAATTGCTAATGAAGGCAACAGTTTCACGCAGTTGCTCCTCAACTGTGGCAGAAATGACGTGATATTGTCAGCTGATGTGAAAAGGTAATATCGGTGCACCTGGCTTGCATCGTTCTCTTGACACACAACTTCAAAAAAACCTAGCATATCACAAGATTCTATGTTTTGAATATCAAACCGGTTTCAGCCTCGTGATGCCAGCTGGGGTACTACTTGAATCATCAGCTGCACTCCAAGCGTTGAGGAGCAGACAACGGCTAGCATAGCAGTGTGCCAGCCCCGTGTCCTTCCATACCGCATCCAAATGACACCATCGGCAGAAGATGCTGCAGCGGCCGCTCAGCATGAAACGATCCTCAGGGTCTGAACGTGGACTTGGTAAAATTATATCACAAGTAATGTTTAAAAGTCTTGAGTTTGGGTTCTTCGTGAAACACTGTTAATTATTATACAACAAAACCACTATTTTACCTATGGTTTACGACTTTCTATTTTACACTATCTAGGTTTTGGATTCGTGCCCATTTTCTAGTGGTACTCTCTAAAAAAAAATGGTTCAAATGGCTCTGAGTACTATGGAACGTAACTGCTGTGGTCATCAGTCCCTTAGAACTTAGAACTACTTAAACCTAACTAACCTAAGGACATTACACACATCCATGCCCAAGGCAGGATTCGAACCTGCGACCGTATCGATCGCGCGGTTCCGAACTGCAGCGCCTAGAACCGCTCGGCCACACAGGCCGGCGGTATTCTCTCAAAGCATTCTACACTTCTCGTGTACTATGAAACAAAAATAAATCTACAACCAATCAAGAAATTAAGGAGTAGTTGGGATGCTACAATACTCGACAAATAAATTAAATGGTAATGTCAATATTGATGGTGTAATATGGAACTGATTACAGATTAAATATGTAGAATTTCTCACTACACTACCTGATCAAAAGAATTCGCACACTTCTTAGTAGACATACACTCCTGGAAATTGAAATAAGAACACCGTGAATTCATTGTCCCAGGAAGGGGAAACTTTATTGACACATTCCTGAGGTCAGATACATCACATGATCACACTGACAGAACCACAGGCACATAGACACAGGCAACAGACCATGCACAATGTCGGCAATAGTACAGTGTATATCCACCTTTCGCAGCAATGCAGGCTGCTATTCTCCCAAGGAGACGATCGTAGAGATGCTGGATGTAGTCCTGTGGAACGGCTTGCCATGCCATTTCCACCTGGCGCCTCAGTTGGACCAGCGTTCGTGCTGGACGTGCAGACCGCGTGAGACGACGCTTCATCCAGTCCCAAACATGCTCAATGGGGGACAGATCCGGAGATCTTGCTGGCCAGGGTAGTTGACGTACACCTTCTAGAGCACGTTGGGTGGCACGGGATACATGCGGACGTGCATTGTCCTGTTGGAACAGCAAGTTCCCTTGCCGGTCTAGGAATGGTAGAACGATGGGTTCGATGACGGTTTGGATGTACCGTGCACTATTCAGTGTCCCCTCGACGATCACCAGTGGTGTACGGCCAGTGTAGGAGATCGCTCCCCACACCATGATGCCGGGTGTTGGCCCTGTGTGCCTCGGTCGTATGCAGTCCTGATTGTGGCGCTCACCTGCACGGCGCCAAACACGCATACGACCATCATTGGCACCAAGGCAGAAGCGACTCTCATCGCTGAAGACGACACGTCTCCATTCGTCCCTCCATTCACGCCTGTCGCGACACCACTGGAGGCGGGCTGCACGATGTTGGGGCGTGAGCGGAAGACGGCCTAACGGTGTGCGGGACCGTAGCCCAGCTTCATGGAGACGGTTGCGAATGGTCCTCGCCGATACCCCAGGAGCAACAGTGTCCCTAATTTGCTGGGAAGTGGCGGTGCGGTCCCCTACGGCACTGCGTAGGATCCTACGGTCTTGGCGTGCATCCGTGCGTCGCTGCGGTCCGGTCCCAGGTCGACGGGCACGTGCACCTTCCGCCGACCACTGGCGACAACATCGATGTACTGTGGAGACCTCACGCCCCACGTGTTGAGCAATTCGGCGGTACGTCCACCCGGCCTCCCGCATGCCCACTATACGCCCTCGCTCAAAGTCCGTCAACTGCACATACGGTTCACGTCCACGCTGTCGCGGCATGCTACCAGTGTTAAAGACTCCGATGGAGCTCCGTATGCCACGGCAAACTGGCTGACACTGACGGTGGCGGTGCACAAATGCTGCGCAGCTAGCGCCATTCGACGGCCAACACCGCGGTTCCTGGTGTGTCCGCTGTGCCGTGCGTGTGATCATTGCTTGTACAGCCCTCTCGCAGTGTCCGGAGCAAGTATGGTGGGTCAGACACACCGGTGTCAATGTGTTCTTTTTTCCATTTCCAGGAGTGTATAATGAGGTGCGTCCACCCTTAGTGTTCGTGGGGGCTTTCACTCTACTAGGGACGCAGGTGTGTAAATGTACGTGGAGGAATAGCAACCCCTTTATCCTCAAGAAACGAAACCAAAGAGAGTGGTTGCGATGGACGCAGGGGCCTGGGACTAACTCGAAGCTCTACCTTATTGCAAAGGTCTTCCATTGAGTTCAGATCGGAACTCTGGGCCAGCCAGTCCATTTCAAAATTTTCTAGTCCACAAACCATTGCCTCACAGATCCTGCTTTATGACAGGGTGCATTGTCATGCTGATACAATAAATCATCACCTCCGAACGGTTCGTCCACTGTACACAGAACACAATGCTGTCAGATGTGTTCATATTATTCCGAATTTAGTGTTTTCTTAAGTTCAATAAAAGGGCTGCACCCTAACCACTATAAACCCCCATATACCGTCACACTGTCCGCCTGCTTAGTTGACAGGTAACGTGTTTGCCTATCATGCAGCGGGTCCGGTTTCGATTCCCGGTCGGGTTGGAGATTTTCTCCGCTCACGGACTGGGTTTTGTGTTGTCCTTCTCATCATGTCATCATCACCGACATGCAAGTCGCCCAATGTGCCGTCACCTGAAATAAGAGTTGCAACCCGGCGGCCGAACTTCCGTAGAGAGGGCCTCCCGCCCATCAATGCCACACGATCGTTTCATTTCATTTACTGTAACACCAGCTTCTTCGTGCTTCACTGCTGGCTCTAAAGGTCTCCAGGCATTCGACAAGCCCGACCCCTTCCATCAAATTACCGAAGGATACAGCGTGATTCACCACTCAGATCACTCGTTTCCAGTCATCCACTGTGTAGTGGCGTCGCTCTATGTACAACATCCAGCGTAGCTCAGCAATGACCACAGAAACGTGTAGCTTATGTGGATTTGCTCGAACATTTGGAATTCACGAGTGATTGTTTCCTCTGGTTTCATGCGATTTCTTACAACCACTCTGTCGAATGCTGGACGACCCCTGTCCGTCAGTACGCGTTTAGCTGTGGTTGTTGTTTCATGTTTCCACTCCACAGTCACACCATCAAAGCTTTAGAACGGTTAAATTGTCCTTGTATACGCAACGCGCAATACTGTAAAAAAACACACACCGAAACTGATAAAAAACAGAGACATATACCAGAAAGCAGGTATATATCAACTATAGTGTAACACTTCTGATGGCAGATACGTAGGACAAACAGGCAAAACATTCGATGTTAGATACAAAGAACACATGAAACCCTGAAAGTATGGGACAGACCACTTCACATTTGCAGTATACCTAAGAGAACATAGTCAGAAACCAGTTACTAGAGAAGAAGACATGAAAATAATTGGAATCAACAATAAAAAGCGCCTCCTAACGCTGCAAGAAAATTACCATGTACAGAAAAGCAAAGAAGAAAAGAAAACCCTGTTGAATGATGAAGTATACATGCCAAACAATCCTCTGCTTACACTAATAGATAACATAACAGAATAACACTCCAAAAGAGGAGTATTGTCATAATAATAATACCACCCAACACCTTTTCACTCACTTGTCCCTGGAAATGAGCGTACGGCATTGTGGGCCGGGAGTCCCCCATTCGGGGAAGTTCGGCCGACGAGGGCAAGTAGTTATTGTATTCGACGACAGACTGGGCGACTTGCGCGTCGGAGATGGGGATGAAAGGATGATGAGGACAATACCTAGTCCCTGA